>NC_140582.1:1133674676-1134916176 GCF_964204655.1 Triturus cristatus
CTGCATATTGTATTCCTAAACAACCGTTGTTCTGCTTATCTCTAAATTAGATGAGCAGCGCCACCATGTGGTACACTGTTCTAAGTATGGTGTTGACAAAAGGTGCCGGTGCAAGCACCGGAAACCAATTAAGTGCTGGTGCTGAGCCCCGGAAAGCACCGGCTCAAATTAAGCACTGCCCTGGAAGGGATTCTCTGGGAGGATTTCAACCATGGGGATCACATCCCCTGGGGCACACAACCTTTTTTTAGGGGAGGGGTACTAAGCCCCCCTCCCTGAGTCATATTTGCCCCCAGAAACTCCATCTCCCGATGCCCAGCCCTTAATGTATGAGGGAGGTAGTGTAGTGAAGACAGGGTTCTGCCTGCACACATTACTATGTTAGCATAAGCGTTTTAGAAGTTTAAACGCCATCTTGCCACTTTGACGCTTTTTGCACACCACACTAAAGGTAACTGTTATTATAAGTAAAACTGCTTGCTTGCTTTTTGTTCATATGAGAACGGTCTGTTTTTCACATCCCTAGACTTACACCGTGACCTTAGTCTCAACACTGTGTGCAGAAGCCTTCAAGGTCAAATAACAATGTATGCTGTTGATTCAGGTTGATCGGCCCACGCTCTAGACACAATAAGCCCACAGCTGCAAATATCTGAATCTCGGGTGCCTTTAATATTGCATTGCATGCATGATGTTTGCACTTGGAGAAAACCTTTCCAGCTACAGATCGTTGCTGATCCTGTGATGTGGTTCACCTAAGCTGATCTTGGAGGTATGGGGTTCCCCATTCAAACCTAGAGACATTCTATTATTATAAAACTAGCTTCTAGCCAGGGGAGGGTGGTACACAAGGCGCTATAAGACCTGTTTCCACTATCATTATAATATGATTTCTCTCTTTGTGCTTTATGCAATTTTAACAATGCTGATTGTTTTATTTCTAATCATTTGCCTGCTTATGTTAGCCAAAATACTGCATCTTAGAGCAGTTAAAAATAAACATTTTAAACTTTTCTGTGTCTCTGATTACTCACATTGTGGACTGATATGAGAATAAACAAAAGAGTGTTCTTGATTCCCACCGTTCCTGAGAGTAACCTTAGTCGGTTGTTCTGGGTTGTTTAATCATTGGTAGCTTTGCTGTAGTACGGACTACGAATGAGACACTGATGCTAGTCGAATAGGGGTTCTGGGTACTGAGGTGAGTTTTTAGGTACACCACAATTCACTAAGGTTCTGGTTTCTTGCGCATAGTTCTTTGCATGAGCAGAATCCCCGCAACATGATGCACCTAACGTTTGGTCTTGTATTCGAGGCGCTTTAGTGGTAGTGCTTATATTTGTCCACAACACCCTCACTCCTGTTTCCGGTTGACAGAAGTGACGGATTAACCTACTTATATAGATAAATTATAGGTTCATTCAAGCTCGACAATTAAAAAGGTTTCATTTTGAATCACTGCCCTTTTGTGCTACATTTACATATAGATTGTTTTTCTTCTCTGTGGCCTTATGGGTGATTTTAATATAGCACCGCATAGTCGCGCACCACTCCGGCATCATCTGACGCAGTTTGGAGTGCCCGACGATGGTATGTCAGTGATCTTTGTGGTGAGTGCTGATGCAGCGTTCCCCTATGAGCTTTTCAACTCTTGGTTTACGTTTCCTGCAGTGGATGCAGATGATGAAACATTCCATTCTTACACTCCCACTGCAGTAGCTGTGAATTAAACACCATATAGGACACAGGAAATTCGGATTTCGGCATGGCAGCGTCGTATTTGGTTTAATGGTGCCCTCCCCCACGCCGTAACTTCAGTTCGGTTAGGTCCCTTGTCTATACCTGGGGCCACTTGGCCAGTCTTGGCTGGGTTCACACCACATCCACGTTATTTGCAAGCCCCAGTGGACTATGTACGTCAGCTACATACCGCCTTGATAGCGGTACACAGGGCTTTAGTGCAATACGTCTCACGCAACCTCCAGGTGGGGGTACCTGGGGTTGCGACGCAACCAGTTGGACCGGACGGGATTTCTATTAGTCCCGTCATGGTTAATTCGGTAAATGGGCAAGCACCCCCAGAATAAGGACGATATGCCTTATTGGCTTGCTGAGAAATTTGACCAGCTGGAAGCAATATTTCCTAATACGACTCCTATGAAAAAGCACAGGATTCTCATGATTAGTTTGCAGAAAGACTTAGTACCTGAGCTAACAGATTGTGAGAATTGGGGTAAAGCATTTGCAGCAGTCTACATGAAGTGCTTCGGCACACCCTCTATGACTGTACTGTCCTCCGTGATTAAGCGTGTTCAGGATGAGCATGGTCCGGCGGTGGCAGTCGAGTTGGGAACGAGGCTTGTTGGCGTGCTTAACCTAGTTGCTGATCTCATCCTTGCTAACGTCAAGGGAGATGCGGTTAACTTTCAAGTGTCGAATGTGCTATGCCTCATTGCCGATGCCGATAAACCCCAGCAGTTACTGAAGATTATTGCGCCGGCTTATAAGACCATTGGCAGCAATAGCTTGGGTGTTAAGCCTTTTGCTAAAATAGCAACACAGCCGCAAACTCAGACGGTTAAGTTTACTAAAGATGACCGTCCAGTTTTTCCTAAACAAAGTTGGAAAAATAAAAAACAGGGTCAGCAGCAACAGAAACAAGGGTCACGTCCCGCATCGCCAATACCAGTGTCTACTGAACGCACATATGAGTTGCGCGATCGCGCAGGAACTAGGTATCCTGATAGATTTCAGGTTCCTGATCAACGTTTCCCTCGTTCTTCACAGGAAACATCGGTCTCACAAGCCGGTGGAGGAGAACGCGGCAGAGGTCAGAGTGCCCCGCAAGGACGTGTACAGCCCTGCCCGCAGGACGACTTTCCACGTCAACGCCCTCCATTTCAGAAAGAGAAAGTTGCTGCATTAACCGCGAGGTATGCCACATACAGTGAGAACACAGCTTCGGAACCTGACATGGGCACTAATGCTGCTAGACAGCACAGCAGAGGTTACAATACTGCGGCAATCACTGCATCCATATCTGAAGGCGACAGCAACTGACACGTTCATTACCGTAGAAACTGCTGACACTAGAGTGGCTCCCCTGACAGACTATATGACATAGTCCTTTTAATTGAAGTTGACATAAAAGGTACAATAAAAGGGATTTTTTGGGAGAATCTGACCTCTACATATGACATTTTGTTAGCGGAGGCGGACTGGTTTCCACCTTTTGTGTTGGCCGCCCCGAGATGAGAGGAGGTAATCCTCCCCTCTTTCGCACACACTGTGCCTAAGGAGCAGGCGTAAAAGTTTGCTGAAGAGTAGGCTCAGGTGCTTGCACCGGCATTATACCGTACTCAGGTCGCATGGGATAAACTATCGCCCTGCCATTAGATTCCATTGTGGTCAATGCCACTGCCACGACCCCAATATCCCATGCGCCGAGAAGCAAAAGCTCCCATTGCAGAAATTCTTGAACAATTGGAATATCAAGGTGTAATTGAAACATGTGTGTCACCCATGAATAATCCTCTCTTCACTGTGACCAAACGTGATGGGTCGTACCACCTAGTTTTGGATTATCAACATTTGAACTCTCATTGTCGGACATGTGCGGTACAGAATACCCACAGTTCTGCCCGGGTTGATAGTCTCGTGAGGAAAAGGTTTAAGACCACACTTGATATTTCAAGTGGCCTTATAGTCATAAGCTGTCCTCTATTAGTAGTCAAGGGACAGCCTTTACTTCTGGAGGCAACAAAAACAGTTTAAAAGATTAGTCATGGGCTATAAGAACAGCCCAGGCGTCTTTGCCGCACGTGTTGTCTCTCTCTTAGAGAGCATTGATCCTGATGCATACTCGTATGTTGATGATATTTATCTCACAGCCGATGAATTATGGCCGCATCTGTGTTGTGTTGACCGCATCATTGTCATGTTTGCGGACTTCAGTTACAAATTTAACTTTTCAAAGTCACACATTGCAGAGTACACAGTGTTGTTTTTGGGCTATGAGCTCAACAACGAAGGACGTGGTTTAGCCCCTCACTTCCTGGAGAAATGCACATGTTTGCGCGCTCCAACGACTCTGAAAAAACTACAATCCTTGCTGTTTTTTAAAAATTTTGGGCGCACTTACATTCCCGATTATGTCCAATGTATCAATCTTGCTGGCAACCAGAACAATCAGCTATACTGCAATCTTTGCAGGCTGATCTTCTTGCATCTAAATACTTATTGACACGTGATAACCACACAAACCTGGTAATAAGAATTGTGCCAGGCGCAGTGGGTTTCACGTACTTGACATTTAATGAGGGAGACACAGCTGCTTACAAGTCACACTTGTACACTTCGGCTGAAATGCGCTTTTCTACTGTCGAGAAAGTATTAACTGCTGTACAGATGGCGATTCTAAAAGAGAGAGCGCTGTCGCAGGGGAAACGCATGTTGGTTGTCACACCATATCCTGCCCTTAAGGCAGAACCAAAAGCCAGTGTACGGAATTCTAAAGCTTTGCATCCACGTTGGATACAATGGGCCACTTCCTTGACGTCTCCGGATGTCACGTTTAACTTTGATTCCTCATTGCAAACTCAGGAGTACTTACAGTATGAATTTGTTCATCCATCTCCTCTGTCCATGCGCCCGCTTGAGGGTTACCATTGTATAATTTACACTGACGGTTCGGCGCAACCAGTGACGGATTCGAAGCATGCTTATTCAGTGGCCTGCGCAATAGTGGTGGGTACCATAGTGAATGGTGAATTCAAGTCCGATGTCGTGCACACGCAAACATTAGGGGACTGTACCGCCCAGTTGGCAGAGGTACATGCTCTGGTGCTTGCACTGGAGTTTGCTGATCCCAGTGTGACTACTCTCATTGTAAGTGACTCTTAATACTGTGTTCAGTCTTACAACTACAATTTATTCTTTTGAACTCAGAATGAATATCGAGATTCCAAAGGTAGCACAATCAAACATAAAATGCTTTGGGTTCGAGTCGCAGAACTTAAAGAACGTCTGCCTCTCGTGAATGTAATTCATACTCTTGGTCATCAGCACGTAGGAGTACACACTGTTGGTAACAGTTTAGCTGATGAAGTAGTGAAAACAGCAGTGGCGACATATCTAGTAGCAGCAGTTACAAGATCCAAAAGTAAGATTGATGATGAAATCTTGGCAGCTATTGCTGCGACTGGAAAGGGAGAAAAATTACCCTAGAGGTTTCCCTTCTAAATACTCTTATGTAAATGTAAATGTAAATGTAAATGTTGTAGACTTGTAAAGCGCACAGCTGCCCCAGCAACGGGGCGTCCCGGCGCTGTAGACCGCTGGGGAACCCGTCCTGGCTATCCCTGTGAGATGGTCCCTTTCTGGGTATCTCCAAGGTGAAACCAGGCATCCCCGGCGTCTGTGGGGGGCCGTTGTAGAGATAAGGCAAGCTTAATGCCCAGAGTTGCCGAGTGTGTTCCTGGTTAGAGTAGGTACCGAGGCGAGAATTATCGAGTCCGTTTTTACCCTGGTCCACGACCCTGCCGCGTTGGGAATTGAACCCTGGTCCCTGGCCGATTCTCTGCTTACGGGTCTGCCGCCTCTAACCAGTGAGCCACACCTCTCCACTATCATTTAAGTCCTGATAATGTTCCCTATGTGAGAATTCACAACATTGGTGACAGATTGATTCCCAATGCGGATCGCAGGCTTTTTGTCATAACAGCCGCTCACAAAGGTATGGCCTCGGCTCATGCAGGCATTTCAGCGACTTTTACTATCTTGCAGCAACGTTACTGGTGGTGCAGATTGTATAAACAGACTCGTGATTATGTCCTTACTTGTGACATTTGGCAGGAGATTAAGCCATCCTCTGCTGCGCATCCACCACAAACACAGTTGTACATATCTAATAAACCACTTGGGTGTGTTTATTTAGATCACTGCGGTCCTTTCTCCTCTGATACTGCGTATAAGTTCATCTTGGTTGCAGTGGATTCGTGCACACGCTTTCTATGGGTTTGGTCACAAAGGAGTGCTGATGCTTGAACTGTCATCAGGGATTTGCGTGTCTTTGTGGGAATTTTTGCATGTGGTACCCTCCATTCGGACCAGGGTCCGGCTTTCACCTCTAAGGCGTACAAACAAGCCATGAGGTCTTTGGGGGTCCAAGTCAAATTTTCGTCTCCATATAGGCCTGAGGGCAATTCTGTTGTGGAACGAATGAACCGTGACTTTAAGCAATCCTTGACAGCTAGGGTTTTAGGTACTGGCAGAAACTCGTTGGCCCATTTGTATAGCATACAAGGTGCACTTAATAATCTCCCTAGAAGTTCTCTGGGTGGGCGGACTCCATACAAAATGCTCTTTGGCATAAAAATGTTTGTCCCGGACATTGATTGTCTAGACATGGCGGCGTCAGCCGCGCCCTTTGACATAGATGATTATTCTGCTGTGTTGCAGAACCTACAAGAAGCTCGAGACAGTCTTGCAAAGGAACACTTGCCCTCCACAACTGATGCTGCACTTCAGATTCCAGTAGTTGGCTGGCTACCTCGAGTCGGTGACCTGGTCCGTGAGAAGGTGGAGAACAAGAAGCGGTTCGGCCCCTTTTATCATGCACCTGTTCCAGTGCTTGGCATGCATTTAACCTCCACTTCCTGGTCTCAAGGATAACAGGTACATCTCCATTTACAATGTCAAACTAAAATGAGTGGCTGATTCTTCTTAGTATGACTCCAGCGGTCTCTTGTACAGTAATGCTGAGAAATTCTGTTTTGGCTCCGGCAAATACGAACAGGCCTGACATTGCCATTGAGATGCATGCAGTTACTAATCCTTTATTGACTCCACTGGCTGGTTGTCCCCATGAAGATACTGAGTATACCTATCCCACAGATGTGTCGTTGCCCGGTGTGCAGACATGTGCTGTGGCCCATTCACGTTTTTCATTTGACACTAACTCTACAACATTGAGTGCCCCATCAAAAATTTCTATTTTTGCTGTTTGGTTTAAAAGACATTTTTTAATTCCCCCTTGGACTTACATTTGGCTGATACTCATATCTATTTTTTTGTTTATGTCGATTGGATTTGAAGTTGTCTTTTTTCGTTTGGTTAATGGACATTACCTTACCAAAAGATCTGCAATTAGATTAATCGATGGAACTTTGGCACCCCACTCTTCATCACACATCATGAAGAGGGACCAGACTTTTGTCAATATTACTGCCTGGCCTGTGTTAGATAGGATTGTATGGGATGCTGTAAAATTTCAAAGTCATGGCCCTACAGAGGTGATTAATGTCCCCAATGTACTTCGTGTTTCTATGGGGGATGTTGTGAAACAAAACATACGCTCTGATGATTGGGATGTCCAAGCTGTTGGGGCTCTTTTTTCTGAATTGAAATATTATGCTGCTTTTGATGCTGAAGATTTTATACTTAGACTCAGCGAATTATGGAGAGTTGTTTTGTTACTAGCACTATGGCAATCATTTTCTACATAAAGCAAATACATCTAGAAATGTTGTTAATTATACACAATGGTGAACATTGCCCAGCTCCCATTGAAGGTAGTTCGAAAACTCTATTGAAAACATTTACATATTTTACAGATTTTAGTCAACCCAATCCTGAAGACTTTTTTTTCCAAATATCTGCTAAATCAACTTACAAAGTTAGACAAAATTACTGTATTTAAAGTCCTTTATTGATGAATTAGCTATAGGAGGCTATGAGCTGTGGCAGGATACCATTGATCTTAAATCTGTTTGGGGTTCTAGAGACTGGCAGGTGCAGGGCACCAAGGCTTTACATTGTGCATGCCTTATCCCAAACCACATATTGTTTTTGAATTCTACTAATTTTCAAACCATTTGCCTTGGATTGGCTACTTCTAAAAAAATGAATGCCTCTACCATTCCTGATCTGGGTATTTATCCTACCCGGGCCAATCACACAGATATGTCCGTGATGAATTGCAGTCACTAATTACTAATACCTCCTTCAATATTTCCAATTTGGATCCCCAAGGATACTTAATATGGCAAAAAAGTTCAGATTACTGCCAACACCTTTTTCTGGGTCTGGCCCCAGGCTATACACAGGTTAGGGTGGACCCCCGTTTTGAAACATCTCATTCTGTTACAACCTATTCAGTAGGCAAGTTATGTCAAAACTAGCTTAAACATTCCACCTTAGCGTCAGTTAAACTTCATTTGTCCCAATTGACTGACGATGTTGATTTGAATGATTTTGTTAAGGGGTATATGCTATTGACAACGAAGTTTGGAAATTGTCTCAAATTGAAGCAGCTTCTAGATTGAGGGCTATTGATCAAGCTAATTCAGAAAAAGTGCTTGCTGTCATTGATAATGGCATTAACACTCTTTCTTCCAGAATTTACACATTGGGTAATATTGTTTCTTCTGTTGTGGATATTGTACAGGATGACTTGTCTGTTTTATACCATGGTCAAAATCAATTACGTTCTATAATGCAGTTTGCATGGACTTTACAAACATTGAAGTCTGGGAAAGTTCCCTGGGACTACATGAATACCTCATCATTGTTTTTACTGTTTAATCTCATAGATAAACAACAGTTCATGTCCATGAAGGATACTACCTATTGGCTATTGCATATTGAACAGTTGGAACCTTTACCAATTTCTGTGGCTGAATCAAACTCGGCTGTGTGGCTTATTCATGGGTTACTCACACTATAATTTCCTTTGTTTAAGTTCAGTTCATGTATGAAACACTATGCCTTAGGCAGATATGAACCATTGGGTAGCGCTTTTCTCCATAAAGTTTGGTCACTCCCATTCACATACAGATGCCTGAGAGAGGGTAAAGAGGTTTATTTAAAAGGAGAGGAGTGCACTTATTACACCTGATCACTAATTAGTTTACAAAAATATACAATTGCACGGTGCGTGTAACATTCAGGCTCCGAATTTAGCTTGCATTTTAAGGGAAATCCTGTCTTAGCTATTACACCTACTTTCACATACTAGCTAACTGTAGTTATTTGCTTTTAAATAATGAAGCGTGTTGCAGGATGCTAGCAGGGATTCCGTACATTGTAACTGTCTCCCAACGTGTAGTTTGTTGAAAAACATGCTTTTCCTGCCCCCGCATGGGAGACTAGACATATCATCTGGCCTTCCATACCAACCTTGAAAGCAGAGTTCAACAAGATGAGCAGAATAAGGGCTCTATTGTCCTAAAAAGAAGTCGCTCTAACTTCCGCTCGTGAAACATTTGTCCTTCACGTAGCTAACACCCGCACCGAGGTGCATGCGCTTTTAAATACTGATCTCCCACTTCATTTCGGCGCTCTGATTCACACTATATTCAATGCTTCGTCAACAACTGGCTTGGCGGATTATTTCAAAGATGTGGGCTCCGGCCTTGTGACCTTGTTCCAAACAATATTTGGTGTGATACCGGCATTCTTTCATTCTAGTATTTTCCAGCATCTTCAGCGGGCTACCATTAGTTCGCGCCTTGGCTGCCGGTGTGCTGCTGTTGATTTGTTTGCTCCGCAATGGCTGCACAATCTGTGTCACAAGACGGCCTACCCCGGCTGCTCCAGCTTCGCAACCGGATGCTTGAATATTATGAAACACTACCTCTGGCCACTTTAAGTGTAGCCTATGGGTTGTCCTTCCGGTTCTCATACTTGACTTGCGTGCAACCTGTTTTCCATTGCCTGGATTATTCATTTGAATGGGCTCTGGATTTGTGCCTCTCCAACACGGTGTCTCCTGCCCCCGATTATGATTGACTAATAAGTCCCTTAGTGGCTCATGAGTTGGACTGTTCTGGTGTCGGGATTACGGCCTGCGCGGCTGCGCATGGAGTCCTAGGGAATTGGGATATATGTGCAGCGGCCCATGACTTCCTGGCACGAAGTTGTCTTGAAGAACACGCAAGTTGTCCTCTGATGGTGCTAGAGGCTCCGGCTATCGAAGAACATGTATGTTCATTTACTTTATTAAATTGGATGGCTGAATCATTTACTGACGATAACAATGACTTCCTCTTGGAGGCTGTTGCAACATAATGTGCCTACAAGGTGATGAATTAAATTGGCACTTGTCCATCTTCAACACGTACTCACTCAAATATTTTTTTACTATTTTTTGCTCCAGAATGGGCAGTATACCGCCCCTTCTTGGTCTTTTTATTTTTTTTAACGCAAAACTTCGAACTTATCACTACCAATTATCCGGTTTGGCAAAATATGAACTTGGTTCTGTCTCACTCGAACTTGAACTCTGCGTTCCTACATTGCTCAACTATTTTGTTTGTGGTCCGATCAAGGGAGGGAAGACTTTGCTGTGTTAGCATAAGCATTTTAGAAGTTTAAACGCTATCTTGCAACTTTGCCGCTTTTTTCACACAACACTACAGGTAACTGTTAGTATAAGTAAAACTGCTTGCTTGCTTTTTCTTCACATGAGAACGGTCTGTTTTTCACATCCCTAGACTTACACCGCGACCTTAGTCTGAACACTGTGTGCAGAAGCCTTCAAGGTCAAATACCAATATATGCTGTTGATTCAGGTTGATCGGCCCACGCTCTAGACACAACAAGCCCCCAGCTGCAAATATCTGAAACTCGGGTGCCTTTAATATTGCATTGCATGCATGATGTTTGCACTTGGAGAAAACCTTTCCAGCTACAGAGAGCGTTGCTGATCCTATGATGTGATTCACCTAAGCTGATCTTGGAGATATGGGGTTCCCCATTCAAACCTTGAGACCTTCTATTATTATAAAACTAGCTTCTAGACAGGGCAGGGTGGTACACAAGGCGCTATCAGACCTGTTTCCACTTTCATTATAATATGATTACTCCCTTTGTGTTTTATGGAATTGTAACAATGCTGATTGTTTTATTTCTAATCATTTGCCTGCTTATGTTAGCCAAAATACTGCAGCTTAGAGCAAGTAGTTAAAAATAAACATTTTAAACTTTTCCTTGTCTCTGATTACTCATGTTGTGGACTGATGTGAGAATAAAAACGAAACAGTGTTCTTGATTCCCACCATTCCTGAGAGTACCCTAAGTCGCTTGTTCTGGGTTGTCTAATCATTGGTAGCTTTGCTGTAGTACGGAGAACGAAAGAGACACTGATGCTAGTCAGATAGGGTTTCTGGGTACTGAGGTGAGTTTTTTGGTACACCACAATTCACTGAGGTCCTGGTTTTCTGCGCATAGTTCTGTGCATGAGCAGAATCCCCGCAAAAGTAGCATGCAGCCCCCCTTGGTTGATTTTGGCCCGGAGATCCCATGTTTCATGGTCCAACCGTATTTTGAATAGGCAATCAGCCCTCCCCCTGAGGCTGATTTTGGCCCTGGGGACTCCATCTCCCGGGTCGTGGCCACATTATTAAGTTGGAAGGGTCCCGCAGTCTCCCTCCCTGGGCTGATTTCGGCCCGGAGGACCCCAGGGCATGGGCAAAACAGGGTGAGTGCCCTGCAGCCCACCCATGGTACCAACTTTACCATTGCCGCACCAGCCAGCTCCCAACCTCCAGCGGGAGGAAGCAGCTAGAATTTCTGCTCCCTGCTGGGCAAAGTGGGCAGGGAAACAAATGAAAAATCTAATTCCAGCCAGCGGAAGCATTTTTTATGCTCCCGCACACTGAGAGAAGACGTATGGCCGGATTATGACTTGGGCGGTCTTCCAGCTGGACTGCCACCATGGCGGACCAAGGAAGATCGCCAAGCCTGCTGCATCTTGCTGTAGTAGCTGGGCTGGTAGGGCCATGGCAGCGGTCCTACAGTGGTGGCATGCTTTGGCTGAGGATTGCAGCCAGCAGACATGTCACTGCCGTAGGACTGCTGCCACACCACTTGTACTATATGGCATGCACCATGTCATGCATGCCTACAGTGCACGCACAACGGTGCCATTCCAGGGGGACATAACATGCTTGGGCTCCCTTCCCAGTATTTCCAACACCCTTTTCATGGTGGTAGAAAGGCAGATCGTAATCTACTCGGTGGTGCCTTCTTCGGTACCGCCAACATTTCCAGCCCTCTCATGGACACCACATGGATCCGGGATCCCAGCCGAAATTGTGGTCTTGTGATGGTCCCACCGCCACCTTCTGGATCGGGCAGGAGGCCAGACACAACGGCGGTGTCCAGACACCATCCAAGGGTAGGGTAGTCCCTGGAAGGCCATACTTGTAATTAGGCCCTTAGTGTTTGCTCTCTCTTTCACAAGCATGAGCAAACACAGGTTCGCTACTCGCACCAGTGTGGGCAGGGAAACCGGACATAGCAGGATTGGCCCTGGAGGATGCAGTCCCCAGCGCCATTATTGGCTCTGGGAGGGAGGCATGGCCCCTCTCACTTTTGTGTGCACAGTTGGGCCCCAGGGTTTGGGATACCTCAGGCCAAAAACAGCCTGGGAGGGGATCACACAGCCCGCCTGTCCATTTATATATGCGGCCAGACCCAAAGTATGGGGCTCGGGCCATAATTGGCCTATGGAGGGGGCCACATGTGCCTTCCTCCCACTAATAAATAAATATATTCCTCCCAGGATGTAGCCCACCTGGGGTAACCATGCTTGCTTTTTTAAAAAACATTCCAGTGGATACCCACTGGATTGAAAAAAAACATTTTTGGCCCCCAGAGGGGTCCCTGTGGGACCCCACCACCAGGCCTGTGGGTCAGCGTATTCCTACCCTGCCCTAATTTTTTATTGGGACTTGGCCAAGTCTGAGTCCCGAGATGGCCACAAACATTTCCTGGTGAAAGTGTTGGCAGACAATCAGATGCAACCAAAAGATTGTTCGGATTTGTGCAGGATTCACATTCTTAGATATCTATAATAATTTTTTTGTTTAATAACTCCAAAACTACTAAATGGATTTGCACCAAATTGCAAAAAGGGCTCTTTCTAGACCCAGAGTTAGCTTTCTGCCAAATTTGAGGTAATTCCATTCAGCGGTTCGGGCTGTAGTCGTGTTCAAAATCCCTATGGGAAACTGCATAGGGAAAACACATTTTGGGACTCCTCCTTTTTCTTTGCCCAACTTGACGTATCACTCCAACACTTTATAGCTGCTGAAGTGAATTGTACACTATTTTGGAAAATTCCATGAAGATTTGTCAAATGGTGCTAGCACAACCAAAATATATATATATATATATATATATATATATATATATATATTACCTACTGGCGGTCGCCAGTAGGTAGTTATAGTTAGGACCACGTTTCCATAGGAAATCCGCAACATTCTATTTTGAATAACTTTGGCGCCGGTTGACGAATCCTCGCGAATTTTTCAAAATAGGTGGGGCGCTACGCTCCGCTCCTACCCTGAAAGTCTCGGGGGGATTCGTCAAGCGGGGGCTGAGATAAAAGGGGGGTCCCAAAACGCGTTTTTCCCATGCATTTTTCCATAGGACCTTTAGACACAGCTACAGCCCGAACGGCTGAACAGAATTACTTGAAATTTGGCAGAGAGGTAGTCCTCAGGTCAAGGAAGTGCCTTTTGTAGGTTTGGTGTAAATCTGTTCAGTAGATCCTGAGAAAATAGCATTTAAAAGCATATATATATGTGGGCGGAGCCTAACCACACATCTCATCCTGAGATCTGATTGGCTGTCAGCACTTCATCCAAGAAGTGTTGGCAGCCATCTTGGGACCAATATACATGATAGCACCTCATTAAAAGCATTGCAGTTAATAGAAGGTTTTAAGACTTTAGTTACATTATAAATCATTTGTTGATGGTACCATACTCATTTTAGGAATTGTGGTATGTTCTAAGGTGATTTCACCATGTGAAAAAGCCTTCTGCTGGGATATCATGATTGAGAGAAAAATATTTTCTCATGCTTTTACCACAGAGGTTTGGAAGGTGATCTATAGGCTAAACTGAGAGCTTATTTTCTGTAAATTCACATTATCTTTCTCAGTCATGTGAGAATGAAGTCTGACATTCTCAGTAAAACATGTACATCCAACAAGGGCAGAGACTGTCAGTTGATTCCTTTGTGTTCTACTGCAGCTTCCCAGAGTGTTCCAAAGAACTACTAGAGCGCTAACAGTCCTACTTATGATAAACGTATGGCACACCTGAAGCCATCTTGCTTGGATTAAAGTGGTAACTCTTAAAACATTTAATTTAAAAAGGAACAAAATGAGGGGGTTCATTTTTCAATAAAAAGTATGATTAGTGCTGCAGAAAGAAAAATTAGGGCACATTTTGAGTGACTTCTCAAATCCTCTTCTATTTCATTAAAAAATTCTGACATGCAGACTGAAACATGCACTTTCAATACCAGCAGCAGTTTTCCCTGGTGAGCAGTAGCTTTACTACAGTGATCTAATGAGCAAAAAGAGTGCTAACATTCTGAATTTATGGCAAATGTGTGACACATCTGAATGCCTTCTTGATGGAATCATAGTAAAAAACTGAAAGTATTTCCTACTGAGGAGACTGCAGTAAATGAGGAAATTAGGAAACTTCATAACAAATAAGTCTCCCAAGATGGCCACCAGAGACAAAAGAGCCCAAATGTAGCCCAAATATCACCCAGATGTAGCCCAAGTATAGCCCAATGACAGAATGTCCCAGAATGTTCTTAAAAACAACTAGAGCGCTTACTGTCTTCATTATGACAAAAGTATGGCACACCTGAAGCCATCTTGATTGGAATAAACTGGTAACACTTAAAACATTTAATTTAAAAAGGAACACAATGAGGAGGTTCATTTTGCCATAGAAATTATGATTAATGCTGAAGAAAGAAAATGAGGGCACATTTTGAGTGACTTCTCAAATCCTCTTCTATTTCATTAAAAAAATTCTGACATGCAGACTGAAACATGCACTTTTAATACCAGGAGCAGACTTCCATGGTGCAGTAGTTTTACTACAGTGATCTAATGAGCAACTAGAGTGCTAACATTCAGAATTTATGGCAAATGTGTGACATATCTGAATACCTTCATGATGGAATCAAAGTAAAAAACTGAAAGCATTTCCTACTGAGGAGACTGCAGTACATGAGGAAATTAGGAAACTTCATAACAAATAAATCTCCCAAGATGGCCACCGGAGACAAAAGAGCCCAAATGTAGCCCAAAATCACCCAGATGTAGCCCAAATATAGCCCAATGACAGAAGTGTGCAAAACACTTATTATTTTGTGTTTTTGCAGTGTTATATAGTGCAGACTTGTCAGGTATTGGAGTGCTTTACATGAGCATTGGTTACATCACACAAGAACACATTCATTTTGGTTGTAGACATGGGGAGACTAAGTGATTTGACCAGAATCACAGAATGTCGAGCTGAAGCAGAAACTTCAACCTGGTTCCCCAGTTGCAAAGTCTGCAGTTCTGGAAGTAACACCACATCATCTCCCCTAAGTGCAACATTTAATCAAGTGGTCAACTGGATAAAAAAACATAAAGATAACAAATAATTTAAAAGTGCTTTGTCGCTATTTGAAAACTCAAAAAATATGTCCTTATTTTAGCCTTTTAGAGCACTAACCATAATTTTGATGCCAATAAGACCCTCTCATATATGTAATTTCTAAAGGAAATGCTCTAGGTATTACAGTTTTGATTACATCAAGATGATGTCAGGCGTTCCACACTTTTGTAATAAATATAGAATGTTAGCAATCTAGTTGTTCATTAGGATACTGTTGAGAGGCAGAGGCCAGGGGCACGGACTCTGAAAATTGAAGGCAGGTAGGAGGGTGCAAAGGCAACAATTTAACCACACTGAGCAGGCAGGAAGGGCCGTGGAAGCACAACAGACTATGGAGGGCAGTGGAAAGGGGGGCAGGGGCAACAAACCAACAATACAGGACTTGCAAGAGAGGCTGTTGGAGGCAAGATCTATTACGGGTCAAGGAAGCTAGGGGCGGTCCCCAGATCCCCGGGAGCCACCACAGAACTGAGCAGGAGAGTGAGTCAGGGACAAAAGGGGCACCTTAATTTGAGCCGGGGTGCCTAGGAACGCTTGCTCCAAAAATGAAGAAAACAGACATATGAGACATGGAATTGGAGGCAGAATACAATGGCAGTTTAATGAGAAGATGCAACTTCAAAGAAACCGCAGAATAGAGACATAAAGTACAAAATACAGAATCCAGATAATCATACAGCTGTCATGATATTCTCTGTATCTCAATTAATGTACTGACAGAGAGAGAGAGAAAACACATCTATAAATGCATCATGAGAAACAAGTTACACCAAGGAAAATGTTACCTAGGAACACTCACGTTTACTCTTAGAGCAAGCATTCCTGCAATTACAATGCAAAATCTTTTAAATGCAAAAGTAAAGAGAACAATGGTTAAACATAACATGACATTTCATATAGGTAAAATAGAATAAGATACTTCAAGCAAAGCAGAGCAAGACATTTTAAGCAAAGGAAGACAAGAGCTCCCAGCTCTTGGGGAAAACCTGCACTGCCTGTTAACCTACATACAGACGGCGAGGTAGTCCGTCGATATCTGTGGGTGCTCCCTTTTTATATCATTTTGTGGGCTCCTTTGCACGCTACATCTACCTACGTATGCTACCCAAAAGCTTCGTCTGCAGATTTTACCAGACATTTCGTCATTTACCCACTTAATGCTGACAATGGACTGGGTGAAAAGGTCAGTCTCTCAGGCCAATCGCTTATCGTAAGTTCCATAGAGCAAGCAGAAAATAATGGGTATTGTACGGGAATTCAATATATTCAT
The DNA here is from genome assembly GCF_964204655.1 of Triturus cristatus. Taxonomy (NCBI): domain Eukaryota; kingdom Metazoa; phylum Chordata; class Amphibia; order Caudata; family Salamandridae; genus Triturus; species Triturus cristatus. The sequence continues at coordinate 1,133,691,429 of NC_140582.1, forward strand.
GTATAAAATCTCCTCAGTTCTCCTAACTTGACGCTCTGCGGTTGCCACTTCCTTAAAAGCGGGAAACCTGCCCAGGAAGCAAGTACCAGTCCAGGATGCAGCCTACTGTATGTCGACAGCTTCAGGGGGATGTTGAACTTTGATACCGAGCACGGAGCACTCGGGTAGGGTGGGGGCTACTGGTTTGGAGCAGAAGGCCTCGCAGACCTGCCTTCAGACTGCTATACACTAAAATTGCAGAGCTATGGTCAATTTAACAAAGAGGCCTACATATTGAACAGAAGGGCCTACACAGGGGTTTTATACTGGCTGAGTGGTAAGGATGTCTCAGGATAATTATATAGCAACACAGGACCCGCTGGTCAATTTAATACGGCCTCCAAATGCAGCTGGCAGGGCAAGGACAAGGGTCTCATACTTCAGGTGTGGACAGAACGGGCCAGGGGCCCCCTGTGATACAAAATCTACCCTCCTTCAAGCCTGTGGCAATGTAATAGACCATTGTGGGCAGAAGGAAGAGGCAATGGTAGTACAACCATACATGCCAACAGACCCGATTCAGCCAGGAAACGTCCAATGTTTTTAAGCTCAAATGGGCTTTATTTGATCTGTCTCCTGTCTACAATATCCTCTTTTTCAATGTAACTCAAAGGGGAAAATCAATACCCCAGTTTTTTTTCAAAATCTCCCTCTTACCAAGTTCAAAATGTTCGCAAGTATGGTACATTGGATCATGGAAGGAAATGGGATAGGGACATGGACTTGGATAACAGAGGACAGGAGGGACAGGGAGAGGTGCACCAAACTGACCCTGCAGGGCAGGCATCAGGGTTTGCAGCAGCACAATACACCACACAGGGCATGCAGGACGGGAGTGCAGCACAACAATCCATAGAAAGCAAGAGGGAGGGGACAGGACCATGCACATGGACAACAGAGAACAGAGGGGCAAGAGGCAATGGTAGCTAGCTGACCATAATGGACAGACAGGAGAGAAAGCTGCAGCATAACAGACCATAAAGGGCAGGAGGGACGGATCAGGGGCATTACAATGGAACAGACAAGCCAGGAGGGAGGGAGTAGGGCTGGGGGCAAGGGGGCAGGGCAGGAGCAGCAAGATAGCCATGGAGGTCAGGCAGGATGGGCACTAGAAGCAAGACACACCATGAAGAGCAACAGTGAGACTGTGATGGCATACACACAGACCATGGAGGGAAGGTGGGAGGGGGTCAGGGGCAGCTAACTGACCACACAGGGAAGGTGGGAGGGGCCATGGCAGCACAGAAGACCATGCATGGCAAGTGGGAGGGTTAGTGGCAGCACAATGGCTATGATGGGCAAGAAGGAGGGTGGAGGGGCATGCACAAAGGACGATGGAGGATAGAAGGGAGGGTCAGGACCTGTGCACAGACAAGAAAGTTCAGGGGAAGGGACCTCACAACAGACCACACGGGGCAGGCAGGAGGAGCAGCTGCAGCACAACAGACCAGGGAGGGCAGAAGGGTGTGGCAGTACAATGGACCATGTAGGACAGGAGGAAGAGGATAGGGGCATGGCATGTGGACAGGCAGGGTGGAGGTGGCAGGGACAGGTTACAGTCATCTGACAATGCTAGGCAGGTGGGAGGGGAGTGGCAGCTCAACAGAACACTCAGAGTAGATAGGAGTGGCAGGTCCATGGGACATGGTGGGCAAAAAGGATGGAGCAGGGGCATGCACAAAGACATCGGAGGGCAGGGGGAAGGAGAATAGGGGCAGCAAGCTAAGCACAGAGTTTAAGCAGGAGGTCAATGATGGGGCATAGAATTGGGCAATGGAGGGCAGGAGGAGTGGACTGGTACATCATACTGAGGGCAGTGGCAGCACATCAGACCATGCATGGCAGGAGGGAGGAGGCTAGTCCATGGATTCACACAACAGAGGATAGGGAGGAAGGGGATGGGGCAGCAAGCGAACTGTTCAGAGAAGGCGGGTATTAGGAACTTTATTGTTTTTAAAACATTGTGTCTGTGCGAACTACTTAAAATATGAACAAGTATGCAGCATAATCTCACTTTTATTCAGGAAGAAGAGGACGTTTGTGACTGTGACTCCGGGCTCACTTGGCAGAAACACCCCCTGACCCTCCACCCCCTATCGCAAAATGTAATGCCCGTGAAAAGGGTAGGTGAACACAGTGTTATATAGAACATAGTCCTGAGAGCACGATTGAAAATGAAAACTAGATATAGTGTATGGTATAAACTATGCACCAAAAAGTGTGATATAAGATGAACCGGGCGTGAAATATAATATGCAATACATTGTGCGCAATGACAGATTCATTGGAGAGCGCGAGATAGCACAGGCACTAGCGCGTGCTATGCGATATGCGCCTTGGAGTGTAATATGCACAGGGCAGTGTTGTGTAACCTAACTAGTCTCTAAAGTTGTAATATAAAATATGTGCTGGGGAGTGTAAGGTTGCATATACACTGTGACAAAGATATGGATCCCAGATTGTAATATGTATGGCATAGCACTGTGCGTTATAACATAGGCATCGAGAAAGGCACGTTAGATGGGGCAATATAACCCGTGCGAAGACAAGTGTGGCATGACATATTCACGGGGTGGTGTTACAGTGCACATGGGCTAGAGAGTGTCATAGCATATGCACTAGCTAGTGGAATACAACACAGAGGTGTGTGGCACACGGCAGGCAATGGTGGGTGTAACACAGCATTGGGCTCTGTCAGGAGCGCGCTGTGACTCTCAAGTGATGTTCGTCCCCTTTCCAGAGAGTAAAATAAAAAGTATTACACATCCGGCAGTGGATGTGTGTTTTATTAACCGTGAGGGGGGTTTCTTGCATAGTTTTGGTCGAATTTTTGTCGAATCCCCTTTGAATGGCTTGGTGTGCATGTGTATTAAATGTGCCCGTCAATAGCTACCCAAGTTTGTATAAATAAACGACAAGGGTGTCTACCGGGATTAGGCACGGTAGGGCATCAGACATGTCAGAGCTTCACTAGTGGTGTAAATACATTCCACGTGGATTCATTGCATGCATAGTCGCCTTTTAATGAATATCACGCAAATCGTCATGGTGATAGGTACGTACGGTTTGTCCAGCATGTCCTAGGTGTGTCTATAAATATATATTTTTTAAAAATAATAAAAAACAGTGGCCGGCCCTGGGGATTGGGGTCAAAAAAATATAATTAGGAGACTGGCCCTGGGGGATGGGGTCATCAGGGCCAATAAATTAGAATAAGAAGGGGAACCAAACAGCCCCCCTTCTTAAAAAACTAAAATAAATAAAAGACTGGCATCGTGCCGGAGGCCATGCCCCCTCCGTGCAGCACTCTGCAAACGCGCCCCCAACAGGTATCTCCAGTATGCGCCAGGGAGCTGCGCTGCAGCCAGGTGTTCTGAGGCCAAGCCCCTTTTTACACCTCTCTGCAACGCAGCTCTGTGGCGCTTACTGGAGGTACCTAGTGGTCTAGTTTGACCCTAGGGACCCTTAGGATTCAAGGGGACTTAATCTCTCAACTTAGAACAGCCACAGGGCGCGTTTACACAGTGGTGAAGGGAGGGGACGGGGCCTGAGGTGACGTGTGCAAACACGCACTATGGCACGTTTTAAATTGGGGATATAATTTCCCTTCAATACTGAGGGCCCCTGGGGGCTAACTAGCCCACCAAGTGCTTCCAGTAAGCGCCACTGAGCTGCATTGCAGAGAGGTGGTCCAGGCCGTGCCACTTTTTACACCTCTCTGCAACGCAGCTCTGTGGCACTTACTGGAGGTACCTAGTGGGCTAGTTGGACCCCAGGGACCCTCAGGATTCAAATGAACTTAATCTCCCAACTAAAAATGGACACAGGGCGTGTTTACACAGTGGTGAAGGGAGGGGACGGGGCCTGAGTTAACGTGTGCAAAAACGCCCTGTGGCCTGTTTTAAGAGGTAGTTTTAATCCCCATGCCCTCTTATATACTAGGGGCTTACAGAGGAGGTCATGCTAATCACAGGGGGACCCCAACGCATAATGTTCCCTAGTGTATGTAGGTGTTTTCACTGTATTCTAAGTGTCTTTTAACATAGCACTGGCTCTAGGACTGGTTAGTCAGGCTCAGTTACCACCAGTATCCGTCTGAAAAAGTTGAGGGTACAGGATGATTTTGCAACAAGGCTTCTTTCTGCTCTTCTTTTTGTTCTTTCTGCACGTTATCCTTCTTCCTGCACTTATCTTCGTATTTGAGGACTTCTGTTGCTTCTTTCTGCACTTCTTTTGTTTCTTTCTGTGCATTTTTTCTTCTTTCTTCACATGTCCTATCTCTGTAGGCATAGTTAGAAATTAGCATTTAAAAAACCTTTGAAATTCACAGAAAAAACCATAGGTTTCAGGCACGTTATAGTTAGGAATTAGCATTTAAAAAACCTCAGAAATTCACTGAAAAAACCATAGGTTTCAGGGGTGTTATAGTTAGCTGGACTTTTCACTTGTACAAAACCATTGAAATTCCCCCGTTATAGTTAGTTCAGCTAACTATAACTCGGGCGCCCGCAATGCACTGCTGATGACGTCACATATTACATCACTCATGACATGGTCAGTGACATCACTCATGACATCACTGATGACATCTCAAATGACATCACTGATGACATCACTGATGACATCATCCTTGTGATAGAGTGGCAGGCCTCCTCTCACCCTAATATAACCTTTGATACACACATTCAAAAATAGAGACTAAAATTTTCAAAACAATGGACATACCAATACCAGTTACAACAACCTCTTCAGTAATTCTAATATCCACATACACATCCACTCATTCACCAACAGTCCTATACAGTCACTCATACATGTACTCACTCATCATATGTACTCATACACCTATACATCCTGTTACACAATGCCACTCATCCATAGAGTTACTCACACACATAGTCACTCATGCTAATAAAGAATCAAACATACATTTACTTGCATATACAGTTATACACACACCACCACACTTACTTCTACGGAAACTTACACATACTTAGTCTTTTAAACAATCACTTATAGAAACACATACTTATTCATACAGGAACTCTTTCAATCTCTCACTCTCACATATACTCACATATATACACCAATAGTCACATATACTAGTTTAAAACATATGTAGTTACTCATAAAGACACTATTGAGACAGTCATTCACTCACTAACACACCCATACACACACTCATCCACCCATACAGTCCTGCACACATGCTGTGTTCAACACATACAAACAGTGAGTCACTCATTCATGCACCTATGCACTACGTAATACCCCCCACCGAACCATGCAGACACTCAGACTGATACTCAAAAAACCAACTAATAACCTATATAGACACCCATGTAGCTACTCACCAACCCATGCAGCCACTTATACACAAAGTGAGAGACTGACACAGATATTTACATATTTAAACATTACTCACTAAGCCATGTATTCACTATGATACACTTAATCAGTCAGTTACACAATCAATTTTTCAAAAACAAATCATCCATTTAGACACTTATATACCCATTTATTCTTCCATCGACCTTGAGATATACATATATAAAACATATTTAATTTTCAGAAAAACACACATTCACTGGATGATGTCATCAGTGATGTCATCAGTGATGTCATTTGAGATGTCATCAGTGATGTCATGAGTGATGTCACTGACCATGTCATGAGTGATGTAATATGTGACGTCATCAGCAGTGCATTGCGGGCGCGCGAGTTATAGTTAGCTGAACTAACTATAACGGGGGAATTTCAATGGTTTTGTACAAGTGAAAAGTCCAGCTAACTATAACACCCCTGAAACCTATGGTTTTTTCAGTGAATTTCTGAGGTTTTTTAAATGCTAATTCCTAACTATAACGTGCCTGAAACCTATGGTTTTTTCTGTGAATATATATATATATATATATATATATATATTCACTGAAAAAACCATAGGTTTCACACATGTTATAGTTAGCTGGACATTTTACTGATAAAAAACCAATGAAATTCCCCCGTTATAGTTACTGCAGGCAACTATAACTCACGCGACCGCAATCCTCTGCTGATGCTAATACTGTATTTAGACACTTATTTGCCCATGTCTTCTTCCATTAAATTTTAGCTTTACATATATTACAAATATTTTTTTTTCATAAAGACACATATGTCATCAGCAGAAGATTGCGGTCGCGTGAGTTATAGTTGCCTGCAGTAACTATAACGGGGGAATTTCATTGGTTTTTTATCAGTAAAATGTCCAGCTAACTATAACATGTGTGAAACCTATGGTTTTTTCAGTGAATTTGCAAGGTTTTTTAAATGCTAAGTTACTTTACGCCATTCGTGGCGTGCGCGCCCAGTTAACGCAGTTCGTTCCGTGCGCGCACGGTGCGCTTCGCGAACCTTGCGCGCACAGTGAGCACGCGGTGCGCTTCGCGCACCGCGCGCCCACTTTATGCAGTTAGTGCCGTGCACGCACAGTGGTCACGCGGTGCGCTGCGCGCACCGCGTGCCCACGTTAAGCGGGATGGGCCATGTACGCACGATGCGCTTCGCGCACCGTGCGCACATGGGGGACATATTTTGCGCATCTTTGTGAAATGTATTCTTTGTTAACTTCCTACCTATGATAAGCCATGCACAAATGGTGCCCTTCGGGCACCATTTGCACACGGGGTGGGGAGAATGTGGATAATTTTTTTTTTTTTACTATTTTTTATCGTGCCCGTACGGTAAGCGTAATCGGCGATTTTCCGAAAAAAAAAATTTTTTTTTTTTTTGGGCTTGGGGGTGGTTTGGGGACCCCTGTATCAATGCTGGGTGGTTAGGATCTCATTAAACTGCCTCTTTACACATTTTTGGGGTTGGTTTTTGCTGCCCTACTCAGGAAGCGAGAGAGAAAATGGCGGCCGCCGCTTCCTGGTTTCGACCGATTCGAATGTTTACTAAGAACTAAGAGCCAATCAGAATCGCGCTCGCGCACGCCACCGTACGCGTACGGTAAGCTTACGGTAAGCGCACGGTAAGCGCACCGTAAGCTGCCACAGATATATATATTGATTTAAAGGCTATTTTCTCAGAATCTACTGAACAGATTTACACCAAACCTACAAAAGGCACTTCCTTGACCTGGGGACTACCTCTCTGCCAAATTTCATTAAATTCTGTTCAGCCGTTCGGGCTGTAGCCCTGTCTAAAGGTCCTATGGAAAAATGCATGGGAAAAACGCGTTTTGGGACCCCCCTTTTATCTCAGCCCCCGCTTGACGAATCCCCCCGAGACTTTCAGGGTAGGAGCGGAGCGTAGCGCCCCACCTATTTTGAAAACTTCGCGAGGATTCGTCGACCGGCGCCAAAGTTATTCAAAATAGAATGTTGCGGATTTCCTATGGAAACGTGGTCCTACATATAACTACCTACTGGCGACCGCCAGTAGGTAATATATATATATATATATGCCACAAGGAATCGCATCAACAATAGCACAACGTGTATGCGCAAGAGACGAACACGGACCCAGAAATAAGTGCTAGTGGTTTTTATTCAATCCAAAACCCAATAGCCGCCATGACGCGTTTCGGCCTACCAGAGGCCTTGATCACATGACGCTGTCTCGGGAAGCCTGAGCTTTTAAAGTGCAAGTGCAAAGGTTGATCATGACATCATCACAATGAACATAGACGACAGAATAAAACATCATGTAAAATACATATGTGCAAATTACGCAAACAATTGTAAACATTGTTTCGTTCTTCCTCTAATTAACTTTCTATGCCATCTAATGAGTGTAAAATACAGAATCATGTAAAACAGCAAAAAAAGGTTAAGGGAGGGAAAGAAAACGGGCCATTGAGGTGTTAAGATATATAAAATATATAAAAAATTCATTAGGTCAGGAATATTAGGACAATATGTACAGTGTAAGCAGTCCATAAAGAAAACCAACAATTTTTGTGAATACCCATGCCAAAGATCCATATAAATAAATAAATAAAACATGGACCCCAAAATTTTGTGTACACACGACAAAGGCATGAATAAAGAGGCCTACAGTGGATCACTCCATCAATAATATAAAAGTCGAAACGTGTGGTTTGCAAAGGCATCCTTGATTATCTACTGCCTGCACAAGTAGACATATATAACTGGATAAATCCGGTTATGACTCTACTCAATCATACCTAATACCAATTTAGCCAAAAAGAAAGAATTTGCGAGGCAATGTACGCGTAATTATGTTCAAAGTGTCAGTGCGATCATAATAAAAAAAATATATATATATATTCTTATGTGACATAGTGGTGACTTGTGTAAGGAGGAAGCATAAAAGTAAAACGAACAAGATATATAACATATGAAAGAAAGATGGATGTTGCTATCAATGTAACCAAAGACTCAGGAGGGATATTTCTTATTCATATTAACAATTGAAGATTACAGAACATGTAAGTAACAAAAGGAGGCCCCCGATAAAGCAGAGAAATAGTTGTGCAGCAAATTGAGGGGGCATGACTCGCTTTCCTACTAAACAGTCAAAAATGGATTGCCGTGACTATTTGTGAGGCTGGAAAGAAAGGGAGTGAAGGAGGCGGTGGCCTCTTTCTAGCAGTCTTCGTGTTCCTCTTTCAAGCACTTACTCATCATGTGGCAGCGAGGTGCACTATGCTTTTAAAAGACATTTTCCTGAAAGCATTGCGGATTGAAAGTTAAATGCTGGTCTTTTGCAAAATGATTAAGCTACTAATGCTAAATATGATACTACGCAAAAGCCGGTCTGATATATTTGCATAATGGTGCATTTTGGGATCTGTGGTCTGAAGAAGGGGCCACATGACCACTGGGACTAAATATGATCAAATACAACTCACCTGTGACCAAGGCGCTGGTGCGCTGAAACGCGTAAGGTATTTAAGAGTTGCTAAAGCTGCCACGTGATTCAGACAGAATAAAGATGTCAGTTTGAAAAGTTGCCGAAGCTGTGGGCTCTTCGTCTTTTTTGTGGTTTAACAAGCAGGATTCTCTGTTCCTGACTAAATGAGAGCCCGCCCTGCAGAGTTGGAGGCCCCCGGTAAAGCAGAGAAATACATGTGCATATATTTATTTATATATATATATATTTACGTATATATATATATACATATATATATATATACATATATATTCTACTATTCTACTGGCGACCGTACAATAGTTATAGTTAGAATGGAAAAGCATTTTTTTGACTTGCCTATATCTTCTATATCTTTGATGCCGTTTAAATGTCAGGGTTATTCCCCCCTCCCATCCAAGGGCTTAAAAATGCCATGGGGACTACCTCCTCCCCGAGGCTAAAATTAATAGTAAGCGGAGGCCGTGCAGACACTGCCAGGCCCCGGAGACCACCACCTCCATAGGGCTGCAAATCATAAATTATCTAGGGGTCAAATTGACCCCCCCAAACCCCGGGGACATCCACCACCCTGGGGCTAAAGCAAAATCTTTAGGAGGGCAACGGGGACCCCCCGAGCTTCAGGGACCACCCCTTCCCTAGGGCTATGAAAGAATTGAACGGAGGAGCCACGTGGACCCCACTAGCATCAGGGACCACCACCTCCTTTGGGCTAACTTGAATATGGAGTGGGGAGGCCACGCAGACCCCTCCTCCTACACCCTGTGAAGACCACCTCCCTGGGACTTTTTTTTTCGGCAGGCCGCGGGCCACCTTCTAGGGCTGTTCTGGGCCCCACGGACCACCAACTCCCCGGTGCAGTCTGTGAAAACAGAAGGTGTAGTGAGGATAAGGCACACCTACAGACAATGCTAAGTTAGCATAAGTTGGAGGCCATTTTGCCGCTTTTGCTCACGTTACTACATGGCCCATTTCTGGTAAACACTTTGCTCGCTTGCTTTCACATGAGAACTGTCTGTATTTCATGTATTTAGTTGAACACTCTGCTCCTTGTCCACACAGGGTGTTCAAGGTCAAAAGACAATGAGCTCTGTTGAATTGCTTTGGTCAGTCTCACGTCCCTAGCCATGACATAGAACACAGCTGCAATCCTGGAAATCTGGTGCTTTTAATATTGCTACGCATGCATGTTAACACACTTGGAGAAAACACTTTCCAGGATAGAAGAGCTGGGTATGTCCGGAGATGTAAATTCCTGCATCTGAACTTGGAGGTATGGGGTCCCCTGACAAAGCCTGGAGGTCTTCTATAATTATAATAAAACTAGCTTCTAGCAAGGGGAGGGTGGCAAGGCGCTATAGTCCTGTTTCCACTATCATTATAATATGATTTCCCCTTTTGATCTTTATGGAATTGTAACTATTCTGATTTGTTTGAGCCTATGCATTTTGCTGCTAGTACTGGCTCGTGTACTGCATTATAGAGCACGTTAGTTAAAATAAACATTTTAAACTGCACTTTGACTCTATTTACTCATGTTGTGGACAAGTACAAGAGTTTGAACAAAAGAGTGTTCTTGTTCCCACGTATCCTGAGAGAGGAGAGAGTAACATGTTCTAGAATGTCTAATCATTGGTAGCTTCGCTGTAGCACAGAGAACAAATGAGACACTATAGCTAGTCAGATAGGGGATCTGGGTACCGAGGTGGGTATTTAGGTACACCACTACATACTAAGGTCCTGGTTTCCTGCGCCTAGTTCTGTATATGTGTAGAATCCATGCAACATGGCACACCTAACGTTTGGTCTGGTTCTTATTTACGAGACGCTTTAGTAGTTCTTGTGCTTGTCCATGATACCCTCACTTCTATTTTCCGGTAAACAGCTGTGACAGCATAACCTACCTATATTGATGTGTTTTTCTTCAAGCTTGATTCATAAAATGGTTTTATAGTTACTACTGAATTGCTTACCAATTGCAATGCCATGCTTTAAGTTGTTCAGCTTTTTCTCGGTATGGCCGAAGTGGATATTGTGGCACATAGCCACGAGGTGCTCCATCGTCATTTGACAGCTTTTCGAGTGCCCAACGTGGGTGTCTCACTAATTTTTGTGGTAGGAGCTACTGCGGCTCACCCATTTGAGGTTTTATTCTTGGGTTGCGCTTCCGGCAGTGGATGGAGATGATGGCTTATTCCGAAAGTACTCTCCTGCTGCAATCCCTATAGCCATATATGACTTTGGAGGTTCAGATTTCAGCATGGCAACACCGTGTTTGGTTTAATGGCGCCCTACCCCACACTGTGACCCTGGTCCGGTTAGGCCCCTTGTCGATTCCAGGGGCCACTTGGCCGGTTTTGGCTGGGTACACACCACATCCACGTTATCTAGCAGTCGCAGTCGATGAGTTACGCGTCTTACACACCTCCTTGATTGAGGTGCACAGGGCTCTAGTGCAATAAGTCTCACGCAATCTTCAGGTGGGAGCACCTGGGGTTGCTGCGCAACCAGCTGGACTAACTATTAGCCCAGTCATGGTTAATTCGGTTATGTTCAAGCATCCACAGAATAAGAAAGATTTACCTTATTGGCTTGCGGAGAAATTTGACCAGCTGGAAGCAGTATTTCCGAATACAACTCCTGTGGAGAAACACAGGATTCTTACTATTATTTTGCAGGAAGACTTAATACCTGAAGTAATTGATTATGAAAATTGTGGTAAACTGTTTACGGCGGTGTATGCAAAATGTTTTGGCACACCATCTATGACAGTGCTTCCCTCCATGATTAAACGTGTTCAGGATGAACATGGACCGGAGGCGGCTGTGGAGTTAGGGATGAGGTTAGTCGGAGTGTTTGACGTAGTTGCTGATCTGATCCTTGCGAATGTCAAGGGAGATGCAGTTAACTTTCAAGTGTCTAATGCTTTGCACCTGGTCCGAGATGAGAAGAAACCCCGCAAATTACCAAAAATTATTGCAGAAGCTTATAGAACAATTGGGCGCAATAGTTTGGGTGTTAAACCTTTTGCTAGAACATCTGCACAACAGCAGACACAGATGGCTCAGTCTGCTAAAGACGACCTTCCCAAGTTTCCTAAAAAGAATTGTAAAAATAAGAAACAGGGGAAGCAACAACAGACACAGGGGTCGCTTGCAGCATCTCCGGTTTCCGAACTTTCTGAGCGCACTTATGATTTGCGCGACCGCGCGAGAATAAGGTCTCCTGACAGGTTTCAAGTTCCTGATCAGCGTTCTCCTCGTTCTTCACAGGCTACATCGGGCTCACAAGCCGGTAGAGGAGAGCGCTAGGATCGCGGCAGAGGTTGAGGTGCCCCGCAAGGACGTGAACAACCTAGCCTGGCTGACGGCAAAGGGAAACAAGACGATTTTCAGCACCTGCCTTTTCAGAAAAAGAAAGTTGCTGCTTTAACAGCAAGATATGCCACTGACGGTGAGAACCTGGCTCTGGAACTTAACATGGGCAGTAACGCTGTTAGACAGCGCGGCGGAAGTTACCATAGTGTGGCAAGCACTACGTCCATTTCTGGAAGCGACAGCAACTGAAACTTTCATCACAGTTGAGACAGCTGACACCCGAGTGGCTCCCCCTGACAGATTATATGACATAGTTCTTCTCATTGAAGGTGACATACAACGTGTAATACAAGGGATTTTGTGGGAAAATCTAACTTCATCATATGACATTCTTTGGCAGAAAAAGATTGTCCGCCACCTTTTGTTATAGCTGCTCCCCGTGGAGAGGAGGTGATACTCCCTAGTTTTTGTAACGTATCCAAGGAGCAAGCTATGGCTTTTGCAGAAGAGTGGGCTTTGGTGCTTGCACCAGCTGTGTACCGTAATCAGGTGGGCTGGGATAAAGATTCTCCCTCGCATGAGATACCATTACGGTCTATGCCAGAGCCACAACCCCAATATCCCCTCCAGAGGGAGACTAAGGCTCCAGTAGCCGATTTACTCGATCAACTAGAGTATCAGGGAGTACTTGAGACATGTGTTGTCACCAATGAATAACCCTCTATTTACAGCAGCTAACCCCGATGGGTCATACCGCTTGGTTTTGGATTACCGACATATGAACTCACATTGTCGGATTTGTGTGGTGCAGAATACCCATAGTTCAGCGTTAGTCGACAGTCTGGTTCGTAAAAAATATAAAACGACACTTGACATTTCCAACGGCTTTTATACGCACAATCTTTCCCCTGAAAGCAGTCAATGGGCCGCATTCACTGTGGGCAGAAAACAAACAAAAAATGTTTGCGTTTGGCAATGGGCTACAAAATAGCCCTGGTGTTTTGGCCGACCGTGTTGTCTCTTTGTTAGACAGCATAGACAAAGAAGCTTACTCGTACGTTGATGACATTTATCTGACCGACGACGAGTTATGGACGCATCTTTGTCACGTGGATCGAATCATAGTATTGTTTGCGGACCATGGTTACAAGTTAACTTGGCTAAATTGCACATTGCAGAGTACACAGTATTGTTTTTGGCTACGAGCTGAATAATGAAGGAAGAGGCTTAGGGGCATATTATCAAGCACGGCGTCAAAATTATCGCCGCTTTAGCTTTAGCGGCTATAGTGGGCTTGATAATATGCCGCAGAGAATTCCCATAGAAGCCCATGTTTACACCAGAACATGGGCTTCTATGGGAATTCTCAAGGGCATATTATCAAGCCCATTATCGCCGCTTTAGCAGCAGTTTTCTGTCGCTAAAGCGGCGATAATGTTAACGCCATTTCATGATAATATGCCCCATAGTGCCTCACTTCTTGAAGAAATGTGCATGCTTGCGCCCTCCAACTACACTGAAAAAATGAGTCTTTACTGGGTTTTTTGAATTTCGGTAGGATTTACATCCCCGATTATGCCCAGCGTATCAAGCCCTTGTATGCTTTGATACAACCCTCTTTTTCAAAGTTCTGCTGGCTTCCGGAACATTCCACTATACTGCAATCTTTGCAGTCTGATCTTTTTGAATCCAAATCTTATTGACTCATGATAACCATACTAACCTGGTGATAAGAATAGTCCCAGGCCATGTGTGTTTCACGTACTAGACGTTTAATGAAGGAGACACAGTACCTATTGCTTACAAGTCACATTTGTACACTTCAACAGAATTGAGGTTTTTCAACATTGAAAAAGTTTTGACAGCTGTCCAGATGGCGACCCTAAAGGAACGCGCACTGGCACAAGGGAAACTGATTTTGTAGTAACACCATGGCCCGCGCTTGAAGCGGTGACAAAGGCAAGTGTACCGAACTCAAAGGCATTACATCCACCTTGGATACAGTGGGCCACATCGTTGACCTCTCCAGATGTCACCTTTATTTTTGACTCTTCTTTGCAGACACAGGAGTTTTTGCAGTATGAGTTTATTCATCCTCCTCCTCTGTCGATGCGCCCACTTGAGCAATACCAATGTGTCATTTAAACTGACGGTTCAGCGCAACCAGCAACCGGGTCTTAACATTCTTACTCGGCAGCCTGCGTTATAGTGGCGGGTATCATAGTGAACAGAGAGCTCAAGTCCAATGTTGTCCATGCACAGGCACTAGGTGACTGTACCACCCAATTAGCCGAATTGTGCACTTTCGTACCAGCTCTGGAGTTTGCAGATCCAAAACTGACTACTTTAATTGTAAGCGATTCTTATTACTGTGTTTAGTCTTTCAATGGCAACTTATTCTTTTGGTCTCAAAATTACTATTGTGATTCTAAGGGCAACGCAATTAAACATAAAATGCTTTGGGTTCGAGCTGCAGATCTTAAAGACCGTCTGCCTCTCACACAAGTAATTCACAGTCTTTGGTCATCAGCGTGTAGGAGTACACGCAGTTGGCAACAGTTTGGCATATGAAGCTGCCAAATCAGCAGTAGCCACGTGTTCAGTTGCAGCAGTTACAAGATCCATAAATAAGATTGATCACGAAATTTTAGCAGCAATAGCTGCTACTGAGAAGGGTGAGAATTATCCGCAGGGTTTCCCTTCCAAATACTCTTATCATTTAATTCCTGATAATGTTCATTACGTGAGAATTAAAGACGTCGGTAACAGGTTGATTCCTAACGCGGACCGCAGGCCTGCTCTGATAACAGTCTCACACAAAGTAATGGCCTTGGCGCTTGCTTGAGTGTCTGCGACTGTTTCTATCTTGCAGCAGTATTACTGGTGATGCGGCTTATATAAACAAACCTGTAATTACATGCTTTCTTGTGACATTTGTCAGCAGATTAAACCGTCTACGGCAACGTGCTTCCCCCAAAAACACAGCTATGCATTTCTAATAAACCTTTCGGTTGTGTTTATTTAGATCAGTGTGGTCCTTTTTCTTCAGATACTGCTTATAAGTTCATCTTAGTTGAAATTGAGTTGATTTGTGCACACGCTTTCTATTGGTTTGGCCACAACGTAGTGCTGACGCCCGAACTGTCATCAGGGATTTGCGTGTCTTTGTGGGATTTTTTGCATGTGGCACTTTCCATTCGGACCAGGGTCCCGCGTTCGCCTCTAAGGCGTACAAGGATACCATGAGGTCATTGGGGGTGCAGGTCAATTTCCATCTCCATACAGGCCTGAGGGCAATTCAGTTGTGGAACGAATGAACCGTGACTTAAAGCAATCCTTGACAGCTAGGGTCATAGGGACTGGCAGGAACTGGTTCGCCCAGCTGTATAGCGAATAGCGTGCACTTAATAATCTCCTGAGAAGATCTGTTGGTGGGCGGACCCCATACAAAATGCTCTTCGGCATGAAGATGTTGTTGCCCGACCTTGATGGTCTAGACATTGCGACGTCTGCCGCATACTTTGACGTAGATAATCATTGTGCTGTATTACAGAATCTACAAGAGACCCGTGACAGCCTTGCAAAAGAAAATTTGCCCTCACCCGCTGATGCTGCGCTGCAGATTCCGGTAGTCGGCTGGCTACCAAAAATCGGAGACCTGGTCCGAGAGCAGGTGGAAAACAAAAA
This sequence comes from Triturus cristatus, assembly GCF_964204655.1. Taxonomy (NCBI): domain Eukaryota; kingdom Metazoa; phylum Chordata; class Amphibia; order Caudata; family Salamandridae; genus Triturus; species Triturus cristatus. The sequence continues at coordinate 1,133,707,349 of NC_140582.1, forward strand.
AGAGTTTGGCCCCTCTTATCGAGCACCGGTCCCAGTGCTTGGAGTGCAGGGTACTCGTACAGTCATTTTACCACCACTTCCTGGTCGAAAAGGCAACTGATACATCTCAATTGACAATGTCAAGCTACAACATCTGTCCGATCCTGAATAGCATCACACCAGCGGTGACTACAACAACAGTAACTAGAGAGCAAGGTTTGACCGCTTCTAACACCGCCATTAAGATGGACCCTGTTAACAATCCCTTGTTGTTTCCGACTGCTTCAACACATAATGAGGAAACTGAATATACATATCCCAATTCCATATCATTTCCTGGCGTGCGACATGAGGCCATTAATGATTCACGTTTTTCCTTTGACTCACATTACACAGTATCACAGACCCCTTCTAAATTTTGCATTTTTGTTGCCAGGTTTAGACGCACTTATTTGATTCCACCTTGGTCTTACATCTGGTTGGTGCTCATCGCAATCTTTTTGTTCATGTCCATTGGTTTTGTGACATTCTTTTTTCTTCTAATCAATACCACTATCTCCCGGAATGCTTTGCTGTTAAACTGGTTGATGGAACTTTGGCTACGCACTCTTCTTCGCACATCATGAAAAGAGACCAGACTTTTGTCAACATCACTGCCTGGCCAGTCATCGACTGCATTGTTTGGGATGCTGTAGATTCTCAAATCCATGGCCCTACGGAGATAATTAATGTCCCTAATGTACTTCGTGTTTCAATTGGGGATGTCGTGAAACATAACATAAGATCAGATGATTGGGACGTACAAGCCGTGCAATCCCTGTTCGCAAATTTGAAATATTATGCTGCTTTTGATGCTGAAGATTTGTATTTGAATACTGCAAATTATGCTGATTTGTTTTGCTTCCAGCACTATGGTTATCGTTATCTGCATAAAGCCAATACATTTAGAAATGTTTTTAATTATACACAATGGGAGCATTGCCAAACTCCTTTGAGAGGCAGCTCTAATACGTTTTTGAAAAAAATCACCTATTTTACAGATTTTGGCACATCACACCCTGGTTCGTTCTATTTTAAAATGAATGTTTCCTCTAATTCTAAGGTGATGCTCACCCATACTAAATTATTATATTCTAAATCGTTCATAGATGATTTAACAGTTGGGGGCTATGAGCTGTGGAAGTCAACAATTGATCTTAAATCAGTCTGGGGTTCTAAATCTTGGCAAGTGCGAGGTACAGAGGCGTTACACCGTGCCTGCCTCATCCCAACACAGATTTTATTTTTAAATGACTCAATTTATCAAACTACCTGTTTTGGTTTGGCAACTTCTAAACAAATGAATGCCCCTGCTATCCCTGCTCTGTCTGCTTATGAGAACTGGAGCAGTTTTACTAATTATTCCATGGACGAATTACAATCACTTTTTAAAAAATGACACCTTTAATCTGTTTAGTCTGGACCCCTAGGTTGGTTGATTTGGCAGAGCAGTTCAGATGCTTGTCAACTTCATTTCCTCACCAGGATTCCTGGTTACAAACAGGATAGGCCGGATCCTTGTTTTTCAAACACACATACGGTTACCACATATTCGGTAGGGAAACTTTGTCAAAACTGGTTACAACACTCGTCACTGGCTTCAGTTAAACAACATTTGTCGTTATTATCAGGTGACATTGATTTGACAGATTTTATAAACGAACCCGCTGGTCCTAGATCAAAAAGATTTATATATGCAACTTACAATGAAATCAGGAAACTATCCCAAATTGAAGCAGCTTCGCGATTAAGGGCAATAGATCAGGCTAATCTTGAAAAAGTGCTTGCTGTTGTTGATAATAGTATTAACACCATTTATTCCCGCATTTATACATTGGACAATATTGTTTTGTCTGTTATTGACATCGTGCAAGAGGATGTTTCTGTTTTGTATCATGGTTAGAATCAATTGCGTTCAGTTATGCAATTTGCCTGGACTTTACAGGCTCTGAAGATGAGTAAAGTTCCATGGGATTACCTGAACACGTCATCGTTATTTTTGCCATTTAACTTGGCAACAAAACAACAGTTTATGTCCATGAAAGATGCTACATATTCTCTCTTGCATATTGAAAGTTGAGACCTGTTACCATTCTCCATGGCGGAAACAGACTCAGCTGTCTGGCTCATCCATGAGGCTATAACTCTCCCATTTTCCTTGTTTAAATTTACCTCATGTATGAAACACCATCCAGTGGGCCGCTATGAACCTTTGGGAAGTGCATTTTTACAGGAAGTATGGTTTGCCTTTCACATACAGATGCCTTAGGGATGACAAAGAAGTATACCTTACTGTAGAATCATGTGAAAACACAATAGGTCATTCCCTTGACTGGAAAAACATCAAATTACACGGCGCGTGTAACCTTACGGCCCCGAATCTTGCATGTGTTTTGAAAGGTACACCCAAGCTGTCTGTAACACCGACTTTCACACTCCTTGCAAATGGTAGTTATTTGCTTTCAAATAATGAGGAATGCTGTGGCATGTTAGCCGGAATCCCTTACATAGTAACTGTTTCTCAGCGTGTGGTTTGCTGTAAACATTTTCTTTTTCCACCCCCACACGAGAGACTCGATAACTCGATTTGGCCTTTTATTCCGACCTTGAAGGCAGATTTCAATAAATTGAGCAGAATAAGAGCATTGTTATCCCCAAAAAAAGTTTCTCTCACATCTGCCCGTAAGACATTCATCCTTCACATGGCCAACACTCGTACATAGGTCCAATCACTTCTTAATACAGACCTCCCACTAAATTTCGGTGCATTAATACACACTATCTTTATTGCTTCTGACACTGCTGGCATTGCCCAATTTTGTTAAGTTGTGGGTTCTGGTGTGATACCAGCTTTTATTCATTCTGATTTTTCCAGTGTCTTCGGCGGCTTGCCTTTATTACTTGCCTTAGCCACTGGGTCTTGCTGTTGATTTGCCTGGTACGAAATGGATGCGCTGGCTGTGGCTCTGCAAAGCGAACTCCGGCTGCAGATACTCCGTAGCCGTATGCTTGAATGATATGGTGCTCTGTCCTTAGCCACACTAAGCGTGGCTTATGGATTGTCTTTTCGTGCAGCCTATTTCACTTGCGTGCAACCTGTCTTCCACTGCTTGGATTATCCCTTTGAATGGGCATTGGATCTTTGCCTCTCCAGTACGGCAGTTCCTCCACCTGATTTTGAACTGCTAATGAGTATCTTAGTTGTTCATGAGCAGGAATGTTCCGGTGTTGGGATTATGGCCTGCGCAGCGGTGCTGGGAGTTCTGGCTTAATGTGATATATTTGCCGCAGCACATGATTTCCTACAACGTAGTTACTTTGAGTATCACACAAGTTGTTCTTTAATGGTGCTGGAAGCGCCCGTGATTGAAAAACATATGTTCATTCACTTTACTTAATTGGACGGCAACGCTTTTTTCTACCGAGAACAATTACTTCCTCTTGGAGGCGATTGCAACATACTGTTCGTACACCCTGCTGGATTGATTGAGCCACAGTATCCATGTTGGATTTGTTTTTTTTATTGTTTTTATTTTTTATGTGTGCCTTTTTAGACACAAACTATTTTTTTTACTCTCTTTCTTTCTCTTTCCGAATATCCCTCGCAAATCAAAGGTATCACTGATAAAAATGCTCTTGATTCTTGGTCAGACTTTTGAAAGCTGTGTTCTCTCTAAGACCACTGTCCCATGGACTGACCAAGGGGAGGGTGAAGTGAGGATAAGGACACACCTACAGACATTGCTAAATTAGCATAAGTTGGATGCCATTTTGCCGCTTTTGCTCACGTTACTACATGGCCCATTTTTGGTAAGCACTTTGCTTGCTCGCTTTCACATTAGAAATGTCTGTTTTTCATTTATTTAGTTGAATTTTACTCTGCTCCTCGTCTGCACAGAGTGTTCAAGGTAAAAAATAATGAGCTCTGTTGAATTGCTTTGGTCAGTCTCACATCCCTAGCCATGACATAGAACACAGCTGCAATCCTGGAAATCTGGTGCTTTTAATATTGCAGTGCATGCATGTTAACACACTTGGAGAAAACGCTTTCCAGGATAGAAGAGCTGGGCATGTCCAGAGATGTAAATTCCTGCATCTGAACTCGGAGGTATGGGGTCCCTCTGACAAAGCCTGGAGGTCTTCTATAATTATAATAAACTAGCTTCTAGCGCAGGGAGGGTAGCAAGGCGCTTTAGTCCTGTTTCCGCCATCATTATAATATGATTTCCACTTTTGTTCTATATGGAATTGTAACTATGCTGATTTGTTTGATCCTATGCATTTTGCTGCTAGTACTGGCTTGTGTACTGCATTATAGAGCACGTTAGTTAAAATAAACATTTTAAACTATACTTTGACTCTATTTACTCATGTTGTGGACGAATGCGAGAGTTTGAATGAAAAAGTGTTCTTGTTCCCATGTATCCCGAGAAAGGAGGGAGTAACATGTTCTAGGATGTCTAATCATTGGTAGCTTCGCTGTAGCATGCAGAACGAATGAGACACTATAGCTAGTCGGATAGGGGATCTGGGTACCGAGGTGGGTATTTTGGTACACCACTATACACTGAGTTCCTGGTTTCCTGCGCATAGTTCTATATGTTCCGAATCCATGCAACAAAGGAGGGGGCCACCCTCCCCTTCCGCGAGCCATACATGGACCTAGGGACCACCAGGGCTGGCTCCTGCTCTGTCCCGGGGTGCTCATCCCTGGGACACAGCTGTTTGCTTTTGCTTGGCGGGAACTTTAACAGCTCCTGACTGTCAAAAGCAAACACTCTGGTTCCAGCGGGAGGGACTTGTTAAAGTGCTCCCGCCCGCTGGAAGCAGAAGTTTCATCTCTTTTTCTGCCAGTACGCATACGGGCAGGAAAAGAGATGAAACAATTGCTCCTGCACGGACGGCGATACCGTTCCAGCAACTCCCTCTGTGCAGCAGCAATGAAGGCTCCCGCAGGAGCAGGGAGCCAGCAGGGATGGATGGATTCAGGCTTTCCCGGCCATTCCAGTCTGGGATAAGAAAGGCTGTAATTTTCCTCTTTGGGCAAAAACGTGTTGTCCAGAGGTACACCATGTAATTGAGGTTTGCACTTGTGCAGTCATGAGCCAACTAATTACATATTATAGGGTCTTGTCAGTGATGTCACTGACCATGTCACAAGTGGTGCAATATGTAGGTCATAAGCAGTACATTGTGAGGGTATAACTGCTAAATTTCTCCAGGTTTGTACAAGTGAAATGTGAGTCTAAGTATAACTTCCCTGTAACCTTTGTTTTTTCAGTGAATACACATATATATATATATATATTCACTGAAAAAACCATAGGTTTCACACATGTTATAGTTAGCTGGACATTTCACTCATGAAAAACCAATGAAATTCCCCCGTTATAGTTAGTTCAGCTAACTATAACTCGCGCACCCGCAATCCACTGCTGATGACGTCACATATTACATCACTCATGACATGGTCAGTGACATCACTCATGACATCACTGATGACATCTCAAATGACATCACTGATGACATCACTGATGACATCATCCAGTGAATGTGTGTTTTTCTTCAAATTAAATATGTTTTATATATGTATATCTCAAGGTCGATGGAAGAATAAATGGGTATATAAATGTCTAAATGGATGATTTTTTATGAAAAATTGATTATGTGACTGATTCAGTGTATCATAGTGAATACATGGCTTTGTGAGTAATGTTTAAGTATGTAAATATCTATATCAGTCTCTCACTTTGTGTATAGGTGGCTGCATGAGTCGGTGAGTAGCTACATGGGTGTCTATATAGGTTATTAGTTGGTTTTTTGAGTATCAGTCTGAGTGTCTGCATGGTTCGGTGGGGGGTATTACGTAGTGCATAGGTGCATGAATTAGTGACTCACTGTTTGTATGTGTTGAAGACAGCATGTGTGCAGGACTGTATGGGTGGATGAGTGTGTGTATGGGTGTGTTAGTGAGTGAATGACTGTGTCAATAGTGTCTCTATGAGTAACTTCATATGTTTTATACTAGTATATGTGACTATTGGTGTTTTTAATTGAATATATGTGAGAGTAAGAGATTGAAAGAGTTCCTGTATGAATAAGTATGTTTTTCTATAAGTGACTGTTTAAAAGACTAAGTATGTGTAAGTTTCCGTATAAGTAAGTGTGGTGGTGTGTTTATAACTGTATATGCATATAATTGTATGTTTTAATCTTTATTAGCATGAGTGACTATGTGTGTGAGTAACTCTATGGATGAGTGACATTATGTAACAGGATGTATAGGTGTATGAGTACATATGATGAGTGAGTACATGTATGAGTGACTGTATAGGACTGTTGGTGAATGAGTGGATTTGTATGTGGATCTTTGAATTATTGAATTGGTTGTTGTAACTGGTATTGGTATGTCCATTATTTTGAACATTGTAGTTTCTATTTTTGAATGTGTGTATCAAAGGTTATATTAGGGTGAGAGGAGGTCTGCTACTCAATCACAAGGATGATGTCATCAGTGATGTCATCAGTGATGTCATTTGAGATGTCATCAGTGATGTCATGAGTGATGTCACTGACCATGTCATGAGTGATGTAATATGTGACGTCATCAGCAGTGGATTGCGGGTGTGCGAGTTATAGTTAGCTGAACTAACTATAACGGGGGAATTTCATTGGTTTTTCACGAGTGAAATGTCCAGCTAACTATAACATGTGTGAAACCTATGGTTTTTTCAGTGAATTTGCAAGGTTTTTAAATGCTAATTCCTAACTATAACGTTTTTGAAACCTTTGGTTTTTTCAGTGAATTTGCAAGGTTTTTTAAATGCTAATTCCTAACTATAACGTTTTTGAAACCTTTGGTTTTTTCAGTGAATTTGTACGGTTTTTTAAATGCTAATTTTTGTATTATTTAATTAAAGATATTTTTTTTTAATTAAAAATAAAATTCCTATATATTCATTTATATATTATCTGTATCTTTTTTTTTTTTATTTATAAAAAAATTTCAATTAGGATAACGTTTTTTTTTTTAATTAATTTTTTTAATTATTTTTTGTCCACTTTTTTTTTTTAATATAAATTCTTAGGGTGCGCGCTCTGACCGCGCTCCTTGTACTATATCGTAAGTTTTTTATGAATTCCGTTGTACGTTATTTACGTACACAAATATACGTCATAGTGCGCGCTGGGAGCGCGCACCCAGTACGTATGTGTGCGTACGTACGTACGCATGCGTGCATGCGTCCTACGTGCTCTACGCGGTTTACTTCCGCATACGCTAAAATTATGCACAATAACGGTCGCGTATACGCGTGTTCAACGTATGCGCGCTAGGTACGCGCATATGACGTATGCCCATGCGCTCTTACGCGTTCGCGCATACGTAATCACGAGGTGCGCGCTCGGAGCTTGCGCAGTGCGCGCACCTCGGGTTTATGCATAATAAAACAATATTTCTTATTGGTCATCATTACTTTCACTTTCTAATTGTTTCAATACCACACCCAATCCCCTCATGGCAAGTCATGTGATCAAGAATCATCACTTTTGATTGGTTTGAAGTACTTTCAGTTCCAGATTCTTCCCAAACCACACCTACTCCCCTCATTATTAGTTCTGATTCCTTTGGAGAAGGAGCTATTCTGTTGTTGAGAGACAATGGCTGAACAGCAACCAACTTCAGACAGTGACCAGGACACTCTTGAGAGGCAGAGGAACAGGAAGCAGAAAGACAGCTTTATATGGCAGTTTTTCACTTTTCCAGAAGGTCGGAAAAAGGTAAATGCACCGAAAGTTACATGTGTACTTTGTGATAAAGTATTATCTCGTGGGAATCCTAACAAGAAATATTCTTTTAGCATTCACACTATGTTGAGACATGTTAACAAAATGCATCCAGTAACTTTTCGTCGAGCTTCTGGAGCAAACCCTCCACCTGCTCAGCCGACGACATCTGCAGCAGCTCAGCCGAGCACATCTTCGGCAGCTCAGGCGAGCACTTCAGCTGCGATGGTGCCTTCACCTGTTTCTACACCTCTTGTTGGTCCACCTTGTTTGGCGAGGTTGTCTACATGGTGCACTGATTGCGGTTCTCTTATTTCTGTGGGGGAGACCAGTCTTGATCTCCTTCAGAGAAAATTTGATGCGCATCCGTGCACTAGGCCATAGATGTTTTTGTTTTTTTTTCGGTTTTCTCTTCCTGTTTCCCTCCATTAACTCAAGGGCTCTTTTAAGAGCCACTTATAAACTAAACCCCCCAAATATTTTTTTGAGATATTTTTTTTTGTAATTTTTTTGAGGTGCGCGCACCCTGCGCGCACCCAAGGTATTTTTTTTAAATTGTTTTTTTTTTTTTTAAATTAATATACAAAAAGAGGTGAAGAAATGGAAGCATGAAAAGGGAGGATTGAATAATACTAATATTTTTCACTTATTTTTTAAAAAAAATAATTTTTTTCTAAAAAAAAAAAAAAAAAAAGTATTTTGCAAGGGAACAGAATTTTTTTTTTATTTTTTGTTTCCAGTTCTGCAAAAAAAGAAAAGAAGTATTAATATTCAATCATACATTACAAAAAGCATTACATGTTTTTCCATATTTTACAAAGCAATTTTTTGCCCTTTTTTTGCTGTTTTCAGAATTTTTTTATTTTTCACTTAAAATAGTGAAAACAATTGTATTCATCATTTAACAGCGGGCAAAAAAAAAACAATCTAAAAGATTGCTTAAAAAAAGCCCCAAAACTATCCTCACTAAAATATACCTTGTTAGAAAAATTAAATATATAATACAAGTACTTTTCTAGAAGAATAAAAATTTTCTAGACAAACCGTCTTTAAACCTTCTCGCAAAAGCACACATGCCAAAATAATTTCTGTCAAAGGAGTCCACAATTGTTTTTATTACTTTTTCTTTAGGCCAAATAGTAATTTCAAAATCCTTTTTAAGTGATATCTTCAATTATAAACCTTTAAAATTACAAAAAATGCTTTCTTCAGATGCAGATTTTAGTTTTCAAAATTTAGGTTTCAGAAAAATTAAGTAAGAATTGGGTAAATCATAAGGCAAACGTTGCTTGAAAATCAATTGGGAATCATTACACAGTGTCCAGCCTTTTTCACATTTAAGATAAACTGTGTAATGTCCAGAAGTTACAGTAGGTCCTTCATGAAAAATTATTGCAACTGTAACAAAAGTTTTTCCAGAAATTGATAATTGCTGTCCTGTAAACTTCTTTATTAAAGTGTCCAATTTTGAACCATCACTTCTACAACGTTGCATCATTAAAATTACATACTGACCATATTTCTGTAAAAATAATGTAGAAAACATGTCAGATTTACATTCAGAACATTCCATGTTGTGATTGGCATCTTTAACTAATTTACTAAAAGTCACTGATTTACTTTGTGGTAATGGTAAAAATATGAACCTTTCGGAATCAACATTACTACTACATGTGTTCATACAGTTTTCACAGCAATGTTCCCACTTGTAAGAGACACCAAATAAGTTTTCTACTTCTACTCCTTCATCTTCTAGTACACTCAAAATAAATATTAAGAATTCCTGAGCATCTTGCTGGATATTTTCTTTAAACTGTGTAGAACCAGAACATACATCTAAAAGATTTCTAACATCAGTAGCACTTTCTATTTCAGTTTTATCAGTACTCAGCTTCTCATAAAGGAGACTCAGCAGTGAACACAATCTTTTTCCATGATTTACTTTTATCTGTTCTAGCAACTTTTCAAGATAAAATACAACATTCAGCACTACATTTGCATAGCAGTTGACACCAGACCTATTTTCAAAATGGCAACCAACAACCTCTTCAACACTGTCCTTTTTCTTTTTCCTTGCTATCACATCACTGTCCATTTTTTTTTGTTCTGTTCATCCACATTACAGATATTTTCAAATCTCCTTTTCCGAGAAACAACATGTTTTTCAATCACAGGATACTGACCTAAATGAGGAGCATAGGTTCTTCTTAATCTATTTTACTCCTTTACACAGTTTGTATCAGCACTAACTTTTGAGTCATCAAAGTCTATCATAAATAAACCAGATAAGGTTTTCACTCGTGACAAAGCAACATATGAAATACCTTCTTTGAACACAGTAGAACCAATGTTTACAAAAGCACTATCTACAGTCAATCCTTGAGACTTGTGAATAGTTACAGCATATGCTAGAGAAAATGGAAACTGCTTCCTACATACATATAAGTCTTTTACAAGCATGAAACGAACTGAACAACGACAAATGTCTTTAACTTCTTCTATCTGATCAAATTTTATTTTTAAACATTCAATTCCTTCTTTTTTCTGATAATTAATAAAACCCACAACTCTTCCCATAGCTCCATTCACTAAACCTTTTTCTACATCCAAATTTCTCCTTAAAATCACTCGACAATTCATGCAAACATATAGATTTTTTTCTAATCCAGCTGTTTTGGAAATATTCTTCTCTAGTGAATCCAATTAATTTTTCAGATTGCCTGTTAATGTGATAGTAATTCTTCCATCCTCAATTTTGTCCACTGCTTCCATTTTCTTAATCTCTTCCTTTTCCAATTTCAAAAGATCCTCATTGAATATCGAGCACTCACGTAGTGTTGGCATTAAGCAGATTACAGTATTTTTTTCTGCAATGTTCTGGTATATTTTCTCTGCAACTATTTCTTCATTTGGAAATAAGTTATGTAGCAACCGACTCTGTAATGCTTTTTTGCCAACTTCTGTGAGTAGTCCAATTCTGATATCTTTCAGAATATTTGCATAATCTTCGTCGTTTGCTTGTCTCATATTGGTAGTGAGTTCTTTGTACTCAAAGAATGACCAAATATTCGCATTACCAATGCTTCCTAATGACTTCTTCGTGTCTTCATGTGTCACAGTATTAAACACTGGTTGTCCTTTAACTGGAGTGAGCTGCAGAAGATCCCCAAAAACTATGACATGTTTACCTCCAAATAACACATCATAGTCTCTCTTTAGAATTTGCTGCATTCTTAAATGCACAAAGGCAAGCATTAAATTTGAAACCATGCTCACCTCATCAATAATGAGAACTTGCATCTTCTTCAACACTCTTGAAACTTCGAGGCATGCTTCTCCAGTTAGTTTGTGGTATTCTATTTTGTTCTCATGCTCCACTGGTAATATTAGCAAGCGATGTAAGGTAATTCCTTTTATGTTATAGGCTGCTAACCCAGTTGGAGCAGTTACCACACAAGACAAATTTGAAGCTGTTTTTTGCTGTAGGTAGCTTCTGATGACTTTTATTAAGAAACTTTTACCAGTTCCAGCTTGTCCACTCACATACATCCTTATTGTTTCAAATGATGTGCATGAGCACTCTTTCTTTTCATGTAGAAATCCATGATCAATTTTTTTGATGATTTCTTCATAAATTTCTTTTTGTTCTTCATTCAGTTGTTTTTCCAGATTTAGTAAGTCAATTGAATCTTCCTGTGCTTGATTCATAGCCGTTTCTACTTCAGTCATGGCTACTGCAGCTTCATTTTCTATGATCGGTTGTCCGAGGGGATCTTGACTAAGTGTTCCTGAACTTTGGCTGTCTTGAGAACTGTCTCTAGCTACTTCAGCTGCAATTTTTGCTTCCTGTTCATTTTCTTCATTTAACATTTGGACATAAGTTGTGAAAGTACTGCATTCTATGCTGTCTTTGCTAGCATTAAAAGAATCTTCATAGATTTGAAATTCTCCCAGTAGTTCGTCCTCTGAACGCCATGGTTTAAAGAGCTGTAAAAGAGCCAAGTAGTAAAATTCCCTTTTGTCAGTAGTGTCGCAACTCAGCTTCCTGTGATTTATCAAACTTCCTTTTGTTTGCTTCACCAAACATCCTTCTCACCAATGACTTTATATTTTCCATGGTTGATGTCTTCTGTGGCTTTCCGTGAATAAATGTAGTTCTGCAGCACTTCATAGAGACACATGTTCTCAAGATGATGACTTCTCTTTGGGTAATATGTGTCCAACATGTTTGATTTCAAAATATCTGTACTTTCTGGGTCATTCTCGGCCAAATATTCAATTTCTCCAACACATTTCAGTACCCGATTTCTCATTCCTGCAAGGCCTAAGCTTACCCAAATTATTCTTCTGGATTTCGAGTAAAGACTTGCAGATGATAACCTATCTGAACATTCGTAGGATCCAATTTCTCGATGCGATAACATCTTTAAACTGAAACTGTACAGCTTCTTACTGACAGTCTTCTCGTGAGAAATCTCTTCCCACATTTCCTTCAATTCTGTTTTCTCAGATTTAGTGATGTAAGATGTCACATACCGAGCAACAGCAATAGAATTGTCTGCCACATACTGAATATCCATGTTAGCATTCCACATTGTTAAAATCACTGGGTTAAAGTCATTTATAAATTTTGACTCTTCATTTCTTTTTAGGTTATAGGTATTTTTTGGAGACTTTCTGGTTATAGTATGTCGCACAGCTGACATAAAACTGTTGAGTCTTCCTTTTGAAAGAACAGGTCTAGGAAATCCAAATCGACACTTTGTGTAGAATTTATCTTTGGTCTTGTACTTCCGTCGACAGTATTTTCCACACCGATGACTTTGGAAACGTAAAACTTGTTCTTTTAACTTTTTCTCTTCTGTGCTTTTAGGTATAGCACATGTTGCATATTCTTCAATGAAAGATAACACTGCTTCATCAGTATCTGTTCCAAACTTTGGGGCATCCTTGATCCACAACAGCATATGAATATGAGGAGCACCTCTTGCCTGGTACTCTTTTCTCCAAAAGAAATCCACTACTTCTCCAAGAGGTGGATTTTTTTTATTGCAGATGAAGGACATCATAGCCTCAAATCTATGATTGAAATATCTGCAAACATTAACCGGATCCAAAGAGCACAGTTCTCCAGCTGTCTTGTATTCAATGTTTTTAATGTTTGAATTTGCCTCTCGTAGAAAATCCAATAAATCATCCCAAGCGTACTCGGCACAGCTTAGGGTTACAAACCATGTAGGAGTTCCTAAATTCCGTAACATGCATTTTAACTCACCATGGCGTCGGTACCAATATTCATTTGTCCCACGCTGACAAGCCATCAGATTGATCAGTTGTGTTTCCAAATGATCATCTCGGTGCTGCACTTTCTCCATAAAATCCTTAGCAGACACATTATGTAGATGTACTCCACTTTTCAAAATGTGATTTACTGCATAAGATAATGCAGACAAGTCGCTTTCAAATAAAAGATGAAACAAATATGGAATACTTTGACGAAATCTAGGATCTTCTGCATATAGTCTTGTAGTCCGATACTCAGAAGCTGGAATCTGTTCTGGGCGTTCATCGTATCGACCACCTTTTCCTGTAGGAAACAGCTGAGGAAAACATCGAGCTTCCAAGCTCTCCTCCCATACACTCACGGGAGTTCCTTTTGCTTTCTTCATCTGAAACAGATCAATAGTGTCTCCCATAACTTCTTTCGAATGAAGAGGATGTATGCTAAAATGTTCATAAATTTCTTCTTCCTTTGACTTGTCCACTTTTTCAATTTGACCAGTTGGTGTTTCTGTGTCTTCTTGTAAATCTTCTTCTATATAAATTGATTCATACCATTTATTATTTTTTTTCAAATACAAATTTGCTCTTTGTACTTTTCGCACATCCACCAGCTCTTGCCAAATCTTCTTATTCTTTGTAGGTACACCATTAACCAGAATTACTAATGGTTCAGTTTCCAAAGTATCTGCATCAATAGTTTCCATATTTTTTTTCAAATCCAAGGGCAAATACACCACTCTTCCTTTTAAACATCTCAGTAAATCAGAAGGAGGTAATTTTCCAGTTTTGGGCTCCATACGTACTATGGTCTGGAACGGATGAACACATTGAATAAGTATAGACTCATATGTATTTAATTCAGAAAGTTCGGCAGGAATAGCATCCAATTCTAAATTATTATGTACAGCTCTGGTCGGCATTCTATTTTGTTCTAATTTATTATAACAGTATTTACAAATACGCTGATCTTCACCCAATTCAAAACAATTTTCAAGAAATATATCTGTTGCAAAATCCTTCCACTTATAATTATCTTCATTTTCACTTTTTTTATACAGATCAACATTCCTTGTTTGATTTTTATAATGGCTTCTGCGGCAACAAATACAAGTAATATTTGGTGTTTCATTAGAGGTGATAGTAAATTTTGTCATTTCATCCTCAAAATTTTTTAGTAATAATGAGTTCTACATTCTGTTCCTCATTTTCCTCATTTACTGTGTCATTTTCTGCACTTTCTTCTTCTGGACCAAAGTAACAAAACTGAATCTCATCAATAACCTTCACTACATCTGATACAGATCCACGGACCAGAGCATTATTCAACTCATTCAACTTTACTGCTGGACTTTTAGCAAAATACAATGTTCTCACAAACTTTCTCATTTCAGTATGATGAACAGCCAGCATCCTAAAATGATGAAAAACACTTTTACACACTTTTCTAGATAGACAAGCCAGAGAATGTCCCTGCAAACCAGTATTTTCTCTCACTCTGCATGGATCTAGTGTTTGAAGCACCTTCATCTTCTGTTTTACACTCTTTTTACTATATTCTCTTAGAAAGTCACGTAATTTATCAATAGATTCCTGACGCACAGTACAAATACTACTACATTTCCAAGTATACACTGGGGCTTTTGGACGTCTCCCCATAGCCTCAGCAGCCATTACTTCTTCCTCATTTCTAGGGACCATTTTCTCTTTTTCCATCACACAACCATCCTTCACTTCATATGCTCTACCATTAGTGTCAACTGCATGCAACAAACTATTACTTTGAAGATAACTCTCTTCATTAAAAAATGGTTCAGTACTTGAACTGTGTTTCCATTCTCCCAAAAACACTTTACAAAAGTTACTTTTTTTCACTTCTCTTTTCCTTTTGCTTTGTGACTTCATTGCATTCACTAATTTTTCTAATCTACGCATCCTAATCAAAATTAGAATAAAAAGTTTTCTTTTTATTTCCAAAGCCTTACTTACAATTTTTTCTATAAATTTTTTTTTCTTAATAAATTTTGTTTTTTTCTTATATTTTTTCACATCCTTTAGCAAATTTAACATCACTCTTCTCTGAAACATTTTTCGACGAATGTTTTTAAAATCTAATTTTCGTGTTAAATCTGTTTGACATACTTCTGATTGTACATTAGCTTTTTTTCTGTTGTTGACTGTGTTGTGGCTTTGTACATAAAACTCTCTTTGTTTTGCAGTTATTTTTGCCATTTTTTTGTTTTTTGAAAATCTGTTTTATGAAATCTCTGCTCTGCTTACCAGTAGATTTTTTCTTTTTGCCATCACCAGCTTCTCCTGCTATTTTTTTTTTCCCAGTTTTGTCCAGATATACTTGTTGTTGCTTTTCTTTCCTTTTTCTTGTCCTTAAAGGCATTTTTTTTTCACTGTTGCTCAGCAATACCTGCAAGGATCTAAAAAAAAATCCTTTTTGTAATTATAATTCATTTAAATATTTTTTTTTACTTTTCATTTTTTTCAAATGTTTTTCCATTTGTCTCTCATTTGTCATTTACAAATTTGTGCACAGTACTAACCACCACAGTTGAAAAAAAACAAGCTGCCCCTTTCCCGCAATTGCATTTTTTAACAGAACAACTGCAACACAAATTATATCTGTGGCCACAATATCTGTGCACACACAGCCTCATGGTGTGCTTCTAAGCAGAAAACAGAATTTGATTTGCAAATTCAAAGTACATTTACTACTCTGTTAGATCAAGTGATAATTGCTGTTACAGCCTTACACATTTTACCTGGAAAATCACAGAGGCAGAAAAGAGCACATTTCCAAACAGCTACTTCATACCATAAGTATCTGCAACCTGGCTGAGTGTTTAGAGTACAGCAAAGAAAAAGAGGCCTTGATGACGTTGAATGTGTTTGCATTACACACAGACCTGAGTACTACACATGAGAGTGTTGGAGAAGCTGCTGCGTGTGTGCCAAGAGTGTGTTTCTGGAGACTGTGTATTCTCTGGTGCAAGAGAGATGAGCAAGGATATTTCCAGAACTGCATGAAGACTACAGGGATGTACGTAACAATGCATGTGTGCTAAGGGATAATTTTTTGTAAACACAACAGGCTGCCCCTTTCATGGGACTGCATTTCTTACTGAACAACATCTTCACAAATTAAATCTCTGCCCACAATTCCTGTGTGCACACAGACTCATGCTATGTTTTTTGGAACAAAACAGTGTCCCTGAATAGTACCAAATTACTGTTACAGCCTGATACATTTCCCTTATTATTTACAGAAGCAGAAAACAGCACATTTCCTAACAGCTCCTTAAGACCATGTCCACATGTTACAGAGTGAGTGATTAAACAAGATCAATTTAAATGAGGCCTTGGTGACGTTGAATGTGTTTGCATTACACAGTGCTATCTGAAACAGCACACAGAGCTGTGTACTACACATGAGGGTGTTGGAGAAGCTGCTGCGTGTGTGCCAAGAGTGTGTTTCTGAACACTGTGGATTGTCTGGTGCTTGACAGATGAGCAAAGAGACTTCCAGAACTGCATGAAGACTGCAGGGATGTATGTAACAGTGCATGTGTGCTAAGGGATAATTTGTGTAAACACAACAGGCTGCCCCTTTCCACGAACAGCATTTCTTACTGAACAACATCTTCACAAATTAAATCTCTGCCCACAATTCCTGTGTGCACACAGAGTCATGCCATCATTTTAAGCACATAACACAGGCTGCCCCTTTCATGGGACTGCATTTCTTTCAGAACAACAACTTCACAAATTAAATCTCTGCCCACAATTCCTGTGCGCACACAGACTCATGCTATGTTTTTTGGAACAAAACAGTGTCCCTGAATAGTACCAAATTACTGTTACAGCCTGATACATTTCCCTTATTATTTACAGAAGCAGAAAACAGCACATTTCCTAACAGCTCCTTAAGACCATGTCCATATGTTACAGAGTGAGCGAATAAACAAGATCAATTTAAATGAGGCCATGGTGACGTTGAATGTGTTTGCATTACACAGTGCTATCTGAAACAGCACACAGAGCTGAGTACTACACATGAGAGTGTTAGAGAAGCTGCTGCGTGTGTGCCAAGAGTGTGTTTCTGAACACTGTGGATTGTCTGGTGCTTGACAGATGAGCAAAGAGACTTCCAGAACTGCATGAAGACTGCAGGGATGTATGTAACAGTGCATGTGTGCTAAGGGATAATTTGTGTAAACACAACAGGCTGCCCCTTCCATGGGACTGCATTTCTTACTGAACAACATCTTCACAAATTAAATCTCTGCCCACAATTCCTGTGTGCACACAGACTCATGTCATCATTTTAAGCACATAACACAGGCTGCCACTTTCCTAGCACTACATTTCTTACTGAACAACAACTTCACAAATTAAATCTCAGACAACAATTCCTATATACACACAGACTCATGCTGTGTTGGTAGGCACAAAACACAGGCTGCCCCTTTCCTGGGTTATCAATTCTAACAGAACTAATGCTTTTTTCAAATGTGCTGCCATTTTCCTCTCTTTTTTTTCAAAGTGATTTCTGCTAAATGCTAACCATCACAATTAAAAAGAAGCTGTCCTTTTCTTTCAACTGCAAGTCTTACTTTTCAACAGCAACACAAATTAAATCTCTGCCCACAATTCTTCTCTGCACACAGACTCATGGTTTGATGGTAGGCACAAAACAGTATTCCTCATTGTTACCAGTACACATTATCTTATGTTGAAAACATACTCCATAATATTTTACATATTCAAAACAGTTAAATATCTCGCAAAACAGAAAATGTAAATCACAACTTTAAACAAATAATCATAATTTTTTTTTATATATCAAAATTAACCACAAACACCCCCTCTCAAACTCATAACTCACCTTTAAAATTAGTTAGTTGTGAAAGAAAGGTGGCACTCACACAGCAGTTTATCAGACCAGAATCACTGAGCTCCACACCTCTCTCCTCTCAGCAGAACCAGTTAATGGCACAGTTTCCCTCTCTTTTTTCACACATATACATGTTAATTTTCAATCTCAGTACTTCCCACATTTTTTCAAATGAAATCACACATTTCTATTGGTTGAAAACTTCAACCCCTTTCCAAATGTACCCTTCCCCCAACTTAACTTCTGCCTGCTACCATAGCAACAGGTCATGGAACACAGGTGTGAGCAGAGAGGTCAGAAGTTCAACAGACAATGTTTCATTTCCAAAGAGCAAGAGTGCTTGACTTTTCAAACCTAACAGCAAATCCAAACTAATGTTCTTTTTTCACACTTTTTTCTGAACCAATGCAATACATGCTTTTTAAAATTTAAACATACAGCCTAGTTTTTAGTGTAGAATGCTTTGAAATAGCCAATGAGTTCTTTTTATAAAAAAAGTATGTGTGCCCCCTTTTTTCAACTGTCTTTCCTTTCTTTTTGCCTTTCTACTGAAAGACACCTCCTGAGTGCATCCAGATCTCCTTTGAAGATGTTCACAGTGTGGATTGTAGGTCACAGCTATGTCTTCTGGAGTGAAAAATTTGCAGTAAAAAGAGGTATGGTGAGAGACCTTGCTTTGCCAAATGTAGACATCAAATGGATTGGTCAGAGAGGGTTAAAGTGGCACCAATTAATGCCTTTGGTGAAAACCTTTCTACATCTCCCACAGCCTAACCTTATTATTGTGCACTGTGGTGGAAATGACCTAGGCACTTTAACTGGGGTAGGTCTGGAAATGCTTATTAAGGACACCTTTGTGCAATTGATGTCGCTTTTTCCACAAACTGCCTTCGTATATTCTAACATATGCCAAAGGCAAAAGTGGAACTGGTCCAACCAATTTTGTCCGCAGATTGACAAAGCAAGGAAGCACGTCAACAAATCTATTTCTGCTTTCCTCAGAGACTATGGTATGGGTTCTATATACCACAACAACTTGCGTTACAACATGCAAGACATTTATAGAGGAGATGGTGTACACTTCACTGATGAAGGCAACAGAGTCTTCCTCTTGAACTTTAGACTCTGCATCGGTACTTACTTGTAGGTACCAAAAAACAAACAATAAACACAAGGGCTCTTTTTAGAGCCACCTTTTATCTAAACACTTAAATGCGATTTTTTTTTGATTTTTTTAATAAAGTTTTTTTTTGGGTGCGCGCTGGGTGCGCGCACTCGGCGATATTTTTTAACAAAATATAAATCTTTTTTTTTGCCCTACAAGGTCCTACTGTGACCCCCTTACAATGCCTTCTGGGTCAATTTCTCCCCACTCTGCCCCCTTTTCAAGTTCTCCCCCTTTGTTTATCACCCCCTCTTTATGCGATAGACAAAATGGCGGCCGCCGCTTCCTGATTTCCACCGATTCGAATGTTTACTAAGATCTAACAACCAATCAGAATTGCGCTCGCGCACGGCAAGGTGCGCGCACCCAGCGCCCACGCTGCGCGCTTACAGATATATATATTGATTTAAATACTATTTTCTCAGGAAAAACTGAACAGATTTACACCAGACCTGCAAAAGGCACTTCCTTGACCTGCGGACTTCCTCTCTGCCAAATTTCACATAATTCTGTTCAGCCGTTCGGGCTGTAGCTGCGACTAAAGTCCCTATGGAAAAATGCATGGGGAAAACGCGTTTTGGGACCCCCCTTTTTTCTCGGCCCCCGCTTGCCGAATCACCCCGAGACTTTCAGGGTAGGAGCTGAGCGGAGCGCCCCATTAGTTTTGAAAATTTCGCGAGGATTCGTCAACCGACGCAAAAGTTATTCAAAATAGAATTTTGAGATTTCCTATGGAAACTCGGTCCTAACTATAACTACCTACTGGCGACCGCCAGTAGGTAATATATATATATATATATATATATATATATATGTTACTTCAACTCCCGTTTCACACACTCGTTGCAGGTAGGAGCCCAGACCACGATTCAGTGCTTGAAAGGTATGTATTTTGTCCGCTCACAAGTATAGCACAGCCATTACGCGTTTCGAGCCCGTGGGCCCTTGATCACATAACGCTAACAACAGTCTCACCTGGGCTTTTAAACATTTTTTTCGTTTTTTTCAATGTGCATTTTTTTCTTTTTTAAAGTGACAAAGGTGCTTTATAAAATCACCGATAGTATCTTGTAAGGCAACGGTAGTAGACATAAAAAGCGTTACTCAATGGTTGAACCAGAGTCAACATAAATAAATAAATATCAATTGTAATAAAATTACGGTTTG
Organism: Triturus cristatus; assembly: GCF_964204655.1. NCBI lineage: Eukaryota > Metazoa > Chordata > Amphibia > Caudata > Salamandridae > Triturus > Triturus cristatus. Next base: position 1,133,727,670 of record NC_140582.1, read on the forward strand.
CAATAAATATATAAATGTGAATAAATATATGAAAACTGTCAATGAATTCAAATACAATAAATAAATTACAACGAAAAAAGACATAAAATATATATATATATATATAGGACAATCCTAATTCCCTGCCTTTTATTTTTTTAAGGACTGCCAGCAGCGTGTGACCCACTGGGGTTGGATTGTACTACGAATACCACCATGCATCTCTGCTCATTTGAGCGAGTACCTACGAGATGTTGAAATAAAAGAGGATAAGATTCGTTGCACACAGCTGTTGTCAGTTTGCATTGGTCCATGAGGAAGAGTTACACTTGAAACGCGTCGGACCCGAGACGTAGTGGGGGACTGTGCCTTTGCCCTTCGCTGATTTAGAGCTTGAAATTCTCCTGGGTGTGCCAGCCTTGGGTAAAACTTTCTTTCGATACATTAGTGGCTTACCCGGCCACGGCGCGGCACCACCGCGGTAACAGCGGGTCTGCCTCTGCCTCTGATTAGCCATGAGGCGGAACGAGAGATGCTCTTTTGATTGTATGAGCGATTGCATAAGGACAATCCTAATTCCCTGCTTTTAATTTTTTTAAGGACTGCCAGCAGCGTGTGACCCACTGGGGTTGCATTGTACTACGAATCCCACCATGCATCTCTGCTCATTGGAGCGAGTACCTACGAGATGTTGAAATAAAAGAGGATAAGATTTGTTGCACACAGCTGTTGTCAGTTTGCATTGGTCCATGAGGAAGAGTTACACTTGAAACGCGTCGGACCCGAGACGCAGTGGGGGACTGTGCCTTTGCCCTTCGCTGATTTAGAGCTTGAAATTCTCCTGGGTGTGCCAGCCTTGGGTAAAACTTTCTTTCAAAATATATATATATATATATATATTTTCACTAAAAAAATCAAAGTTTAAAGTGATGTTGTAGATAGATGAAAATGTGTATATGTCACTGAAAAAATACCATTTAACCACAAGAAAACATGATTTTATCTGAATGCCTAGTCCCTTCTTGATTTCTTACCCTTCACCTCATTACTGTTTAAACATTACAATCAATTATGTAATCACAGCCTCTTTGTTTAATTAGCACCCCTGTTATACTTGTCAGCATTATGGTGAACTTCCCCCAAACTTTTTGCCTTCACCCTCATATTTTTTTTTATTCATTTTTGCTGGGGCTAACCGGTACTAAAATCTCACGTCTTCACGGCGAACTACAGACAGAATTCCTTGAAAGAATGCTATATACCAATTTGTGGTTTAGACAGTTCTTCTCATGGATCATCCTTTTATTAGCTCCTCTCCTCCCGGTGAGAACCTTACTATCAGTTGTCCAATACATAACAAATGTCTATTCACTAACTAAAGGAAGGCTTTTGGAAAGTTACAGCAACTGCAGTGGGAAGCAAAACATTTAACATAGACGATTTGGGGAGAGAATGTGGTCTAACGGCTAGGGTGTGAACCTCGGAGCTGGGGAACCGGTATCGAATCTCGGCAGGGACGCTCAACATTCTGTGATTCTGGGCAAACCACTTAATCTCCCCATGCCTAATAAAAAGAAAAAAAAAAAAGAATGTGTCCGTCTGTAACGTAACTGGTGATCATGTAAAGCTCTCTGATACCTTCGGGTCTAGTTCTCACCATATAAATCTCCACAAAAAAAATGTAAAATAACACCTCAATGTGAAAAGCAGGCCTTTAAATGTTAATAAATAAATCCATTTTAGCATGAAAACGACAGTTAAACTAACATAAACCAACATATTATGTCACTTCACTTATGTGCATGTAACATATAAGTATGTCAACCTACAACAAAATTGGTGTTTATTACATGCATGTTATTCAACATATACTTTTGCTCTTTTTATTTTAATACGGTTTTTTACAAAATGAAGAAATTTGCTGCCACAATGTCAAGGATAATTGTATTCATTTATTCCACTTTCTTTGTGATGGATTTTATAATAGCAGTTAATTGTGCTCATTTGTGGGGGCTATGTGGTTTTAGGTGAATGGATGGTGAGATAGATAGGGTGGGGGAGATTAGGCAATGTAAGGTTCCAGAAGGTAGGGTTATAAGGTTGTGATGAATAAAATGAGGTGTCAGCCGATTGCAGAATTACAATAACAAGAATTGAGGTAAAAAGATGTGAGACTGAGAGGAGACAGTTATCAGAAATAGAAGATATGCAGAGGATAGAAGATAAGAAGAGGATCACACTGAAGAAAGAAAGAAGAGGAACAGTACAGTGGGTGAAGGATTTCTGAGTTAGCAAGAAGTCGGAGAATGTAGGCTGTAGAGAGAAACATCATCACTTACTAGAAATGTGTAACTTGGCACTGGCTGAGAGTGTCTCACCAATGCACAGGCATATTATATACCCTGTCTTGTCACTTAATCCTGTCCAAGTGAATGTTGTGTTTGTGACTATTGTAGCACATGCAATGTATGTATAGGTGAAGAATAGTGATGAAGGGCTGTTCATTCCACTTTGGCTGTCCCGGGCATGTTTCTGTGCACAGGCAGGGAAGGAAGTTGTTTTCACAGACAGTGGAAGTGTATCAGGATGCAGAACGGAGGAAACCTAGACAGTGAGGTCAGGACAAAGGAGACAAGGGTCCTATAGACATTCGATTTGGTGCTTCCTGTAGCCCTGCCACTTGGTAGATGGTGGGTGAAGGTTCAGTCTGTTGTTAAAGTGAGAAGGGTCCTTTAGGTGAAAACAGCCTTTTCATCTCTTTACTGATCACGGTCTTTATGGATGTCCAGATGAAGATAGTTCAAAACTCTTTGTGCCTCTGTTGTGGGTGCTCCAATTTGGAAACTACCCTGCTGTGAGGAGCATCACCTCACACAAAGGCTGTGTACAGAGCTTCATAGAGAGGTACTTGAAAAGGAAGCCACCCAGAAACAAGTTCTCTCATGCCTGCTCATCTTGTTTGCTCCTTTCAAAATCCTTGTCTCCATCACACCTCAGAACAACAACAAAAAGTATGCTTTACTCCCAACCACCCACGACTCCCAAGCCAACCAACTCTAAATGCGCACAGTCTACTCACAGGCACTATGTAAGAGGGGCCTGCATACATCAATCCTCAATTAATAACAAACATAAGCAAAAGGTTAGTGAATAAAAAACATAAGCAACAGGTTAGTGAAATAGTATATAAAATGGTATAGGACACCGACCCCATGTTCCATACAAGCTTTTCACACTTTCACTGCACTGCAGAAGCCGCAGATGAAACCTCAGGTATGTTTTAAAATGTTCTATAATTGTCAAAACTCAATCAATCAATCAAAATCAACAATGTGGGTCGGTAACAGAAGACACATTGTGTAAGACCAAACTAACTGTTGAAATCTCACTCACTTCTCTGTGCCTCACATGACTGGAAAATAATCTTGCCATCCAAGTGAACGTGAATGAGAGAGTGACTGGCAATAGCAAAAGGTTTAGGAAGCAGGTGATATCACAGTGAGAGTCCTGAGGAATAGAATTAAACAGGGATTGGACTTAGCAGTGTTGTGATAACTAATAAATTATCAGAGTTTTCCCCTGGTAAGTTCTAACAGGTCAAATCTGCCAGCTCAGCTCTAAAAGGCTATTGGTATTGCCAATGCTTTTTTAACGGCTTATTTGAATGCAGTAATCATGATGCGTGTACACATATAGTGGGCAATCTGGCCATGAACCTTCTTTAAAAGAAAGCACATCACACAACAGGGACTGCATTTCAATGCATGGCAGCCATTTTTAATTTATTGATCTAACACCCCGAATGACCAAGTTACATTTGTCAATGATCAGTCGCGTGATGTAACGTCCTGGCTTTCTCGGGGTTGGGACAAACAGACGACGGACCAGAGAAATGGAGGTTTAAGGATAATTTAATAAACAGATAAACAACTACAGACAACAAAGAATACCGGTACTGGAATCACCAGTTAAAGTACGATACCCATTCACAGCTCGTCTAACCGTCCTCCGCATGCACACCGGACCCGGTATGCTCCAACGGAGGGCACAGTGCTAAGCAGTGGCCGACAATGCCACTCGACCGCTGTGAAGGGTAGTTCCAAGGTTGTGGAATCTACGGGGGGGCACGTGGGAGTCACCCGGCCGGGCTCTCTACCACCTGGGAACAGCCGCTCTACCAGTATCCCCCAGAGTACTGCCACAACACAAAGACGCTGGGAACACCTCCTAGTGTGCGTCTCTTGTATCCGGGTTTAAGTGATGATACCCAAGGTGGCGCAGAGAATGGATGGGAGCAGCCGCTCTACCTATCCCAGTTCTCCTACGAGTGTCGATGGCTAAGACGCGGAAACACCTCCGGGATAGCGTCTTAGCTCTAAGCGTGTGTTTACCCAAGGAACGAGGGTTGGGAGCTTCGGCTCGCACCAACCTTGTTTTCTCCAAATTGTCAGGCCGTTGGGAGCTTCGGCTCTACCAACGGGACTTGTGCCCAATGACGTTGAATACGGCTCTCAGAACGGTACAGGACACGGGCAGGAAGCACACGCCAGCACCTCTCCTCCGCTCCTTAGAATGTTCCTTCCGCCACTCAACTCACCAACGGGTCCGTGTACCTCAACCAGGTACTCCGGCAAAGATCAGAATATCCGACGCCGAGTCCCAGTGATCTTCTCCTTCAGTAGTACTCTCGGCGTTGTATAACCATGACTCTTGAGTTGCATAACATGAAAACTAGGCGTTACCCTTGGTGTTATGTAACCAGAACTCTTGAGTTGCATAACATGAAAACTAGGCGTTCCCCTTGGTGTTATGCAACCAGAACTCTTGAGTTGCATAACATGAAAACTAGGCGTTACCCTTGGTGTTATGTAACCAGAACTCTTGAGTTGCATAAGGCAATTGTTGCCGGAGGGCATTCTGGGAGTTGTAGTCCGCTCTCCTCCAAGTGCACCAGGTTCACGGAAGTGGCATCGTGGGAGGGAATCCATGTGCGGGATGGGATTCCTGACAGTACATCCCCCTCCCATCAGCGCCCCCCTTCAGGACCAGCATAGGAAGGATATCGACGATGGAACGACGATACCAGACGAGGAGCGTGAACCCCCGCCGCAGGTTCCCATGACTGCTCCTCGGGTCCGTACCCCTTCCATGCCACCAGATACCATAGTTTGCCCCTGCGCCACTTGGAATCCAAGATACCAGCCACCTCGTACTCCACCTCCGAATCCACAGTCCCCGACACCGGCGTACGAGGCCTCACCGCGTTCGCGGGTTTCAAGAGAGAAACGTGGAACACGGGATGGATACGCAAGGACTGGGGCAGGCACACTTTCACGTTCACCGGGCTGATGCATCGAAGAATCCTATATGGGCCCATGAAGCGGGGATGGAACACGCTACTTTTCTTGAATCTCATGTGCCGAGTAGAGACCCAGACGTAATCTCCAGGTTTGTAGACCGGTCCAGGCCTTCTCCTCCTATCAGAAAAGGCTTAATACGTGGCCTTAGCCCCCTCCAGGGCAACTCGAGAACTCATCAAGGCCTCCTTGATGCGGGCCACCCTCTTGGCTGTTTTCGGCAATCTGTCTTCCCTGACCGGGTGCAGAAACGGCAAGAACCGGGGATGATGGCCGTAGTTACTATCAAAAGGGGAGGCTTTGGTGGAACAATGTGTGGCGTTTTTGTACGCGATTTCCGCGATCCAAAGTAGGTCCACCCACTCATCCTTCCCTTGCTCTACAAAACAACGTAGATATTGTTTGAGCGACTGGTTCAGGCGCTCCGTCTGGCCGTCCGTCTGCGGGTGATAACTCGTGGACATGGCAGACTTGACGTGTAACGCCGAACACCAAGTTTTCCAGAAGTGCGACGTAAACTGAGATCCCCTGTCCGACACGATCACGTTGGGTAGGCCATGTAGTCTCACTACATTCTTCAATAACAACGACGCCAGCTCTCCTGCCGAAGGTACCTGTTTGCAAGCGAGGAAGTGCCCCATCTTCGTGAGATAGTCCACCACCTCCAGTATGGCCGTCTTTCCTTGATCCTTTGGTAGCCCGACAATGAAGTCTAAGGATATGTTTTCCGAGGGTTTGGTCGGTGTAGGAAGGGGTTGGAGGAGTCCTTGCGATCTTCTGTGGTCCGATTTCATGGATGCGCAAACGGTACATGATGAACACCAATTCCGGACGTCTGTTCTCATGGCAGGCCACCAGAACTGCCGTCCTAGGCTCGCTACCGTCTTTTCGACACCCAGATGGCCGGCACAGGGAGACACGTGGCACCAGGTGAAGGCCTGTTTTCGAAGCCTAGGCGTGGGTAACAACATACATCGTCCTTTCACCGGAATCCCGTCCTTCATCTGCCACTCCTTGTGACTGCGAAGCCACCTCCGCCACATGAAGGTATGGGTCCCCTTCTGGACCCCCCTGAGGAACGTCTATGGTTGAATCACCCCTATCACAACTCCTGGAGGGATGATGGAATGTTCGGCAACCGGCTGCGGATCCCTGGCATTCGATTGCCTCGAAAGCGCGTCCTCTTTCCTGTTCTCCGTACCGGGTCGGTATGTGATGTGGAAATTGAAACCGGAGAAAAAGATCATCCACCTCATTTGACGGGAAGACAAATGCCGCGCCGCCGTCAGAAACTGGAGGTTTCTGTGGTCCGTATACACTGTAACCACGTGTCTGGCCCCCATTAACATATGCCTCCACTCAGCAAATGCGTCCTTTATTGTGAGTAGTTCCTTCTCCGCAATATGGTAATTGCGTTCCGCGTAGTTCAATTTACGAGACATGTACGCCACAGGATGGAGCAAACCCGACACCTCATTCCTCTGAGATAGAATGGCACCCAGCGCCACATCAGAGGCGTCCGCTTCTACCACATAGGGTAATTCCGGATTCGAGTGAGCTAGCACCGGGGCGGTGCTGAAGGCCTTCTTGAGGGCCACAAATGCTTTTTGTGCTTCCGGTCCCCACACGAACTCCTGAGACTTCCTTAGTAGTTGCGTGATCGGGGCAACCAAGCCAGAAAACCCCTCAATAAAACGCCTATAAAAGTTGGCGAAGCCTATGAAGCTCTGGACTTCCTTTACTCCTCGGGGCACCGGCCACTCCTCCACCGCTCTGATCTTGCGTTCCGCCATCTCCTGTCCGTTGGGGCTAAGCATCACCCCAAGGAATTCCACTGATGTGACGTGGAAGTCACATTTGCTGAGTTTGCAGTATAGCATGTTTTCCCTCAGTTTTTTGAGAACCGCGGATACGTGCTGTACGTGTTCTTCCTCTGAGTTGGAGTAGATGAGTATGTCGTCTATGTAAACGACCATGTAGATATCCAATACCTCCCGGAACACCTCATTGAGGAAGTATTGGAAGGCGGCAGGGGCATTGCATAGTCCGAACGGCATGACGAGGTACTCAAAGAGCCCGAACCTGGTCTTAAAGGCGGTTTTCCATTCGTCGCCGTCCCTCATGCGCACAAGATGGTATGCCCCCTTGAGATCAAGCTTTGTGTATATTTGGGCCTTTTTTACCTAGTCCAGGAGAACGCTTATGAGAGGCAGGGGGTACCGGTTTTTTATGGTTATCGCGTTCAAGGCCCTAAAGTCCACGCAGGCCCTCAATTCGCCATTCGCTTTTGGAATGAAAAAGAGAGGCGATGCGGCAGGGGATTTCGACGGCCTGATGAACCCCAGCCCTAGTAACTTATCCAAATATCCCCGTAGATGTACGTTTTCGGGTTCTGTGAGCGCATACAGTCTGCCGCTGGGAACGCTAGCCCCCGGAACCAGGTCGATTTGGCAGTCGAACGGTCTATGTGGAGGGAGCACCTCCGCTCGGATTTCATCGAAGACGTCCCCGAAACTGTGATACACTCTGGGCAGCTTTACATCCTTTTCTGCTGCCGTGGCGACCGTGTGACCTTCGCCTACCTCACCTTCGTGGGGGTCCTGCCGCATGCCGCACCATTGTTCACAAAACGGGGAAGTCATCTCAATGTGATGCGTAGGCCAATCCACCGTTGGGTTATGTTTTTGGAGCCAGGGTAGACCCAATATGACCCCGTACTGCGGGGCTCTGATTATGCTAAAATCGATACGTTCGTTATCCAGTTTTCCGAACCTCACCGGTATTTCTCCTGTGTGCTGTCCGATAGGTCCGGTCACCAGACTTCTCCCATCCACTGCATACACCTCCTCTGGTATCTGTTTGGGAAGGAGAGTGAGACCCAGTCTCCGTGCTTCATTGTAGTCCATGAACATGCCCGTGGCTCCTGAATCAATCATGGCTACCACAGGTATCCACTGGTCCAGCACTCCTACGTGTAAGGTAATAAACAAATGTTTTCGCTCTTTTTGATTCGGGCTCAACATGGAAGGGATGTGGGTGTGACTCCAAGATGCCCCTTCCCTAGACCCGGAGTCCCTCAGTTTTCCACCGGTGCTTCCACCACTGCTGTCACCGTTTTGTTCGCTCGGTATCGTGAGGTTTTTGGCTTGGCTGGACACTCGCGTACATAGTGCTCCTTTTTCCCGCAGTAAAGGCAAAGGCCTTGCTTGCGGCGTGATTCTTTTTCAGTGGCTGTAAGGCTCGTCCTTATAGCTCCTATGTCCATGGGTTCCGTCCTGGTGGAGGAGTTGGTCTCAGGGCCACCCATCGAAACATACGATGGCAGCGCTTTCCCTTTCCTCTTGTGATCGCCCTTTCTTTCGTTCAATCTATGGTCCAGCCATAGCACCAGGTTGATCAAGCCTTCACATGTCGTGGGTTGGGGTTAGATTTGTGCTACCACATCTTTGAGCTCTTCGCTCAAGCCCTGGTGAAACAGCACGGTTTGTTTGGCTATGGGCCACTTGGTTTCAGCCACTAACCTTCGAAAAGCATTAAGGTACTGCACCAGATCATTGTTGCCTTGCCTCAGCTCCAACATCTCTCGATCGGCAGTATACGAGTCCGCCCTTCGATCAAACACCTTCAAGAATTCCTCGCGGAAGGCTCCCCAATCACATAGGATAGGGTCGTCCCTGCTCACCAGTGGGACTGCCCATTGCGCCGCGTTCCCAGCAAGATACGAGATCAGAAAGGCCACTCTGGCTTGGCTGGTAGGAAAGGCCTTTGGTTTGCAGGACAGATGCAGTGCTACTTGAGTGAGGAATACCTGCACTGTGTTGGGGTCTCCGCTGTACCTCTTTGGTGTCGCCAAAGGAATAGCTACGGGCATCTCTACCACAACCGCAGGAGCCGTGGCCGTGTGAGAGGCACCCGCCTGTAGCGGATCGTTCTGCAGAGCATCCATTCTAGCCTTAACGTCTGCTGTTTCCTGTCTGGAAGCGGTGAGCTCGATTTGCATCGCGGCTAAGACGGCCAACACATCCTCAATCGTGGCCATGTCGTTCGCCCAACCAGGAGATAGTTATGGAAGAGGTCGGATATTATGTAACGTCCTGGCTTTCTCGGGGTTGGGACAAACAGACGACGGACCAGAGAAATGGAGGTTTAAGGATGATTTAATAAACAGATAAACAACTACAGACAACAAAGAATACCGGTACTGGAATCACCAGTTAAAGTACGATACCCATTCACAGCTCGTCTAACCGTCCTCCGCATGCACACCGGACCCGGTATGCTCCAACGGAGGGCACAGTGCTAAGCAGTGGCCGACAATGCCACTCGACCGCTGTGAAGGGTAATTCCAAGGTTGTGGAACCTACGGGAGGGGGGCACGTGGGAGTCACCCGGCCGGGCTCTCTACCACCTGGGAACAGCCGCTCTACCAGTATCCCCCAGAGTACTGCCACAACACAAAGACGCTGGGAACACCTCCTAGTGTGCGTCTCTTGTATCCGGGTTTAAGTGATGATACCCAAGGTGGCGCAGAGAATGGATGGGAGCAGCCGCTCTACCTATCCCAGTTCTCCTACGAGTGTCGATGGCTAAGACGCGGAAACACCTCCGGGATAGCGTCTTAGCTCTAAGCGTGTGTTTACCCAAGGAACGAGGGTTGGGAGCTTCGGCTCGCACCAACCTCGTTTTCTCCAAATTGTCAGGCCGTTGGGAGCTTCGGCTCTACCAACGGGACTTGTGCCCAATGACGTTGAATTCGGCTCTCAGAACGGGACAGGACACGGGCAGGAAGCACACGCCAGCACCTCTCCTCCGCTCCTTAGAATGTTCCTTCCGCCGCTCAACTCACCAACGGGTCCGTGTACCTCAACCAGGTACTCCGGCAAAGATCAGAATATCCGACGCCGAGTCCCAGTGATCTTCTCCTTAAGTAGTACTCTCGGCGTTGTATAACCATGACTCTTGAGTTGCATAACATGAAAACTAGGCGTTCCCCTTGGTGTTATGCAACCAGAACTCTTGAGTTGCATAACATGAAAACTAGGCGTTCCCCTTGGTGTTATGCAACCAGAACTCTTGAGTTGCATAACATGAAAACTAGGCGTTACCCTTGGTGTTATGTAACCAGAACTCTTGAGTTGCATAAGGCAATTGTTGCCGGAGGGCATTCTGGGAGTTGTAGTCCGCTCTCCTCCAAGCGCACCAGGTTCACGGAAGTGGCATCGTGGGAGGGAATCCATGTGCGGGAGGGGATTCCTGACACGTGACTGCCTTGATGGGTAGCAGCAGGGCCGGCTCTATGGCGGTGCGATCGGTGCGACCGCACCGGGCGTTGACTTGGGGTGGGAGCGTCATTTTTGAAAATGTGTATCATCATTTTCAAAGCACCTGCTCCCTCGTTCCTGGCCTACAACAACTTTAAGACATCAATTAAAATGTCAAGAGAAGTCCCATGATTAATCGTCTTCCTGGAAAGAGACTGGAGGTTTGTCTAGTGGAAATTTTGACTCATCCTAAGGTAGCGCAGAGGGTTAAAATGCCTCCTGCTAAGAACGTGTACCATGCAGATAACGAAGTGCATATAATGTAAATAGGTCAGTGAGTTACTGCTTGTGTAAGAGAGCTCCTTTTGTTACTTGTCGTTTCTAACTTAAAATCCTAATACAGAACATTGAGATATTAACTGTCACCCTAGATCTGCTGCAAACTGCAAGGTATATGTTAGAGCTATATGTTTTTTTCCCCAGTCTTTCATTAGTCTAATCTTGTGAAAAGGGTTCATTGGGGTAGAAAACATTTCTTATTATGAAAGAGAACCCTTAACAATGATGTTACGTTTCAAATTCTGAATTTGTGCCTTTCCTGAAAAAGAACTTTAACTATATTGCCTACCAGTATCGATGACATGCCACGCCTACACTACACCTTGTAGTACTGTCTGATGTAACATTTCCTATACACTGATTTACACACATAAGATTGTCTCGGTGCAATGTGTGTGTGATGTAAAGTGCTCCGACACCTTACACTGGCATGAGTGGCGCTATAAAACTAAATGAATCTGAGAGACAGGGATTATGGAGATTTGAGGGCACTGTTAAAGGGTGCTTTTGAGGGAATCCGTGGCAGAGGTGGTCATTGGGGAGCGCCAACAGACATTGTCGCACAGGGCGCCACCAGCGCTAAAGCCGGCCCTGGGTAGCAGTGCAGTGGCTGGAAAGCCAGTGAGGATTCCTTACTGTCTTGGGTAGTCACTCCAGTTATTAAAGTGCGTTTAGTCCTTTTCTGTGTTGAAGGTATTTCCTCTCATACAACCACATTCAGTGCAGCAGTCGGACTTGCAATGGGATGAACATTGTGTCCAGGGCACCAATCATCAGCCAGGATTGCTTTAACGAGCAGAATGTCGTTAATTCTTCTGTTAAACATCTGGTGCACAAACACATGGCCACACAGAGTAATTCAAATGGAAATGATACAAAACAGTGCAGCTGTTGAGCATTTCAGAATAAACCCAGGCTGATGGCCACATCACACACAGTTTTTATAGTCTCCAGAAGGCTCTCCGCAAAGCTGCCCACTGCCCTAGCCGCGTTATTGTGAATGTGTGCGCTCGTGGTGACCACAGAGACACCGCTTCTTGGAGTGATGTATTTATTATTTATGAACTGTTTACTCTTTTCACCGAGCTCTTTGGTCTGCTAACTCGGGAGTATTAAAAACCCAAAAAGGAATCTCCCCCGTCATTTTGCGGAAAACATTTGTCTTGTACACACATTAGCTAGAAAGCTCTGTGTCAGCAGAGAGTTGGAAGGCTGGGTCTGTTTGCTATTGTTTCTCTAATTGCGTGCGTGTTTAACTGCCCTTTTAGCTGTGGGAAGCAAGTTACATCCATTTATTACAATTCTCTACTCGACATTTCGAAAAACGGTTTTATTGTCAGGACGCTCAGCTCGGTGTGCGGAGAGACTCGGGAGCTATGAATGGGAGGACGCTCTTCCGGGCATTCAGAAGAGACTCAGTGTGCTACGTACTTTCTACCTTTCCCTCTTACATTCGCACACACACTGCCAAGTTTACATTAAGTCATTCTATAATTGGGGTCATCTCAGGCAGCCGGTGACCAACAGGTGTTTATCACGGTCTGACAGACAGCACTGATGATAGAGTTCATTTCCATCATGATCATAAAGTGGTGCCTGGATAAAAGAAACAGGCTGCTTCTTATCAGAGGTCTATCGCGTTTTAGAACATATTTTATTGATTTTTTAATAGTGTACAAAAAAACAAAACAAGTACTGGCTAAGGAAATTGGTCTCTTCTGGAAAAGATTGAACTATTTGTTTTGTCAATGCTTTTTTATTGGCCGCCATGGTTTTCTTTTAAAGAAAGCTCATCCCAAGATGGCGGCTGATGCATGTGCATGCGTTTTGTTGCATGAGGGGCATTGTGAATGTATTGATCTGACAGAGTGAATGGCAAAGTTCAATCAAAAGTAAAAAATAGTAAAACAAAGTGCACCAGAGTGCATAAAAATGGAGCAAAAGGTCTATTGGTAAGTTGCAAATAAAATAAGAATAAACCTGTTAAAAATAGGACATAGTATGGGGAGCAGGACAGCAGGAGATGGAAAGTAGAGTTAAAAAACAGCATGAGGGGTGAGACACATGAACACGCGGGAGAAAACAAGAAAACACATGCATTCACTTGGTGCTCCCACGTCACCTGCCATCCTTTTGAGTGCTAGGTCGATAGAAAACATAGGTCTATCACCTCTCACTAAGGTATTCTCAGAGGTCTATCTGGGAATCTATCTGAAATTCTTCTTGTCATCTCAGTCAACTGGGCGTACAACTACAACTGTCCCAACCCGATTCCATATCACTTCTGAGCCTCTCCAAATATTTCAAAGATTTCTGAAGCATACATAAAATGAGTATTTGTAAAGCACACATTCACTTAGAAGTGTGTCTTGGCGCACAACAACAGATGTTCACTGTTACCCAACTAAATGGCACTCCTCGTATTGATCTCAGAAGGATGAAAGGCTGGGTGGACCCACCATTATTTCAACCTGTGACCATGAGTTCAAACACAGGCTCGTTCAGTGAGTACATTAGTCCACTAAGCTACTAGACCCAGATGCAGATCTTCGGGTGCATTGCATCCTCCGTGGATCCATTATACCACTCTTCCATTTAGTCTTGGTTGCAAAACATGGATACTCTCCAAATGATATGACCGTTTCTGCAATGAGCACCCGATTGTACTCCCTGTGCTGTCTGGCACAATCAAATGTTGAATTCTCTAGAAGCATCAACAACCGTCCACCTATTGGAAATTGTTGAGTTAGTAGGTATATCCCTTGAAATGTTATATTTGTGGATTTCTATGATATTATCTCTACTATCTTCTAACTACCTATACTATATGGTTTACTACATATTGAACACTATCTACATCATCTCTTCCTTTGTCCACCTTACCTATTTCTTCCTTTCCAGGTTTTATGAGTATCTCAGATATTGTATGTTTTGATATCTGTATTATGATTTTTGTGTTTAGGAATCTGAGAAGTTAACATTTCATAGTATTAGTAATTTATTGTCTGGCCATAATTTCATTTATTGTTTAATTCTCTTTTTTGATGTATTGTTTACATACTGACATGTAATTCTCAATAAAAATATGTTAAAAAAGAAGCATTAACAACCATCCTTCTTGATACCTTCTATAAAACGGACTGTAGAAATAACACACTCTCGCTACATTTGAGTTTTTTAGATTGACATTTCATTGTATGATTCTTTTTCGGGTTAATAGCTAGGCCTTCTTATCCATACATTGTAAAAGTAACAAGGTAGTCTAATGGTAATCTAAAACAGTTCCCGATAAATTTTGCGCTTTTGGGCTTCTTCAAGGGAATACCTAAATCATAGCATATCAATGAATTCCATTATGGTTGGTATACTTACAAACATTCAGTTTAAAGAGAATGTTCCTCATGGGTTAGAGATCATCCTGTTAATATTCAGGGATGTTTTTGTCTTTGCCAGTGCACATCTCTTGCAGGGAGTTCTGAATCAGTAGTTTACAATGTGTTTGCTTCAGTATGTATTTTCTGTTAGAGACCCAAACTTATTAAGCAGGCAAACTAGCCTTGCTTATATATGATTTCAAGCCCATATTCAGGTGGAATACAAAAAAGGGCACCTGATATTTAAGAAAAACATGTGCTTTTACAGGTACGGCTGTTTTAAAAACCTGAATTAAAGGGAATCCCAATGAGAACTCTGGGAGGTAAAGAAAAACACATGAGCAAGTATATACAATCTACACAATTGTTATGTTTTTTATGTTATAGCATTTTGTTAAGTGCACATCTACCCTAAGGTGTCTTGGAACTTACTACTGAGCAAGAAAGGAGCCTATTTGTTAAAGAGCCATGATTTTAGTGCCTTTCTAATGGAGATCAGCGTGGGCATAACTCTGATGTGAGGGGGCAGATTGTTCCAGAGCTTTGTGGTTCCAACAACAAAGCTTCTGCCTCCCCAGCTAGCTTCGTGAATTCTGGGAGTCGTCATAGGTTTCGACCCTAGCAAGCGCAACCGTTAGCTAGGGATGTATCCCTGAAAGGATTGCTTCAGGATCTGGGGGACAGTTTTATGTAATGCTTTATTGGCTATGCACAGTGACATTATTCCAAAAACTGTCCTTCCCCCTCTCCTACTGCACGCTCATTTATCACTGCTGTCTTACTATCAAATACAGATAAATACAATGTTATGTATTGTTCTGAATGCACTGTGTCACATGGCGCTACCCAATCAGCATGCTTATTATTACCAACAACCTCAAGGACACTTTGCCCAACCCCAAGGTCCTGCACAGATAATGACACATAGGGGGTCATTAAGATGGCGTGGACCGCCCGTCTGCCATGCGGTGGTCCCGCCACCCTAATTATGATGCGACCGCCACTGCAGCGGCCGCATCTGGTGATTTAACATCGCAATGGTAAAATGCCATGTTGTGCATTTCCATGCACAACGTGGCAGGCACCATGCAGTGCCTGCCACCTTGTGCATGGACATGCAGGGGGGTACCATAGGTACCCCCCAAGGGCACCCCCACTCCCACACAACCCCCAGAGGCCCGCAACGGGCCTTCTAAGCAAATCCTCACCAGCCTTTCCATGGCGGCATCGCCGCCGTGGAAAGGCCTTTCACTCCCAGCATCATAATATGGATGTCAGTGCCGGCTAGGCACCGCCACCATATATGGTCCCCAGCTCCGCCCGGCTGGCAATCGTAGCGATTGCCGACCAGCGTAAAATCGGCAGATGGACTTTCCGTCTGCTGCGATACCCACCGCCATCTTAATATGGTGGTGGGTTATTCTCTTCATGATTGCGGGCGGATCGCAACCACTGGGCCGGCGGTGGCGATTCACCCGCCATCATAATCAGCCCCATAGGTTTTTCTAGATACTCAATTGAAACTTTATGTCAAGACAGGAGGATCTGATTATGTGCCGTCTACTTTAAAATAATTCCCGAAAGAAGCAAAGTACTATAGCTAAAGATTTTTGCAAAGAATAACACTTTAACCCCTCTTTTAATACTGGTTCCTGAGAGATCATTTATTGTGCATTGCCTCTTTATGAGTTTGTAATTATAACTGTAAATTCGATAGAAAGGAGGCATGATTGTATGTCAATGTTGTAACAGATAGATTGATGATATTGCGTGGCAATAACGGCACCAATTGTAAAATAGCTTTGTGAATAGAAAACAATCAGGAACTTACTCAAAAGTGAAAGTTTACCTTTGGGAATCAGGCCCAATATTTTTCGTTAATAATCCATTGCATTACGGTTTAAAGGGTGTTCAGAGAGATGCAATGTATAAATCAAAAGTTCAAACCTTCATTTTAGGAAATCTTTAACAAAGGAGGAAAGGCATGTTTGAAACAGATAGCAGGCCTACTTAAAGTTCGGGTGACAGGTCACTCACATGCTCAGGGATCTGAGATTGATGTGTGTGTGGTGCGCTGTTTGCATGGGGAGAGCACAAATATCAAGATGTGCTTCTCAGGTGACGAAGTTTTCTGCGGCTAAGGGGCATGAAATGGCTGTCGCTGTGGGTTTTCCCATGCAACACCAATTGCTTTTTGACACTGCTCCAGATTTACAAGGATCTGTAAACCTGAGGCAGCGCCAAAAACTTATGCCGCCCCGGGGGAGGCGTAAGAGTGGTGCAAGAAGGAGAAATACTTTTATTTCTACTCGTTTTTTGCTCTTTTTTTTGTACAATAATGTGTCTGTTGCCGCACAAACACAATCATCTCCGCATTCAGGCGCCCTTGCACCATGGCTGCTTTTTTTGCGGTGGCTCAGGGGTGAGTACAGGAATGCACCATATTAAAGTACATATGTCGCATTCCTGCACGTAGATGCATCTCTGTGCAGCAAAATTGCCTGCGGCAATGCCCTGCACCATTTTCTTGTAAATATGCCCCTAGGTAACATAGCTTCAACATGAGGAAGCACAAACTCTTTAGGGTAATTATTTGCCCTATTACTGCACTTCAGCTTGAGTAGGTTGAAGTCAATTAAAAGAGTAGGAGAAAGTAAGGAAGAACAATTTTTTTGTTTTTTAAATGGCAGCTATATTGTTCTGGGATTAATAATTGAAAGCAAGTAGTCTTAGGTGAGCGTAGTGGCAATTTTAGATTGGTCATAGGCATCAATTATATTTTTGTTGTTTTCCTGTCAGTGCTAAGGAGATCACACATCTGGCGAAGGACTGTCGACAGCTAGCAGACTGAGAAGTATTTTTTCTAATTATATATTTCATCATGAGTCCTCTGACGAAGTGGGTGTTGTTTCAGAGGGGTGAGAGCCATTCTCAAGCACCACAATCCTTGTCAGGGTCAGTGGTGTAGCAAGTTCAGGTGGTACCCTGTGCAGAAAATTTCTTGTCACCACCGGCTTGACAAAATGGCAAAAATATGTGTTTAAAACACATATTTTTGCCATTTTGTCACCCCCCTCAATGATTTATTGTCACCCCCGGTTTGACAAAATGGCAAAAGTGTGTGTTTAAAACACGGATTTTTGCCATTTTGTCACCCCCCTCAGTGATGACACCCAGGGCGGTCCACACCCACCGCACCCCCCTCCGTACGCCACTGGTCAGGGTGAACCACAACCACTAAAGCCACTAGAACAACCTGTGCTTAATCCTCTGGTAGTTTGGTGCAAAAACAATCAGGCTTATCTTAGAGACAATGTGTAAAGTATTTAGGCAGCACTCAAACAGCAATAATGTGCAAACACAACACAAGAGAAATCCCACACAAATTTAAAAAAATTTAGTATATTTTAATACATGAGATGAGAACAACTATTTGAGATCAAAATGACTAGAATTCAATCAGTAGAAATGGAGATATGCAATTTCAAAGATTCAAATTAAGTATAGCGCCAAAAAGCACAAAACACTACTCGCTGTTATCTGATCAGGCAAGACTGGGTGAAAATCACATGTTCAGTGTAGGAGAGTAGAATCTGCTTCACATGGGTACCCCCACTTTTTGCGGGTGTTTCACTGTTTTTCAACCATAGTCTGGAGGTGGCCCTGTTAATCAGGACCCCAGCCTAGCTGCTTCCTCTCTAAAATGGTTTCTATGTACAATAGGTACATTTCTAATTGGATTCTGGAGTGCCTTATAAGCCCCTAGTATATGGTATACTATGTACCTAGGGCATAGGTACCTCAGAGGCCTACCAGGTGCTGAAGCATGTAATATGCCACCCCTGGGAAGCACTCCAAAATTACACCACAATAAGGGGTGCAAGCACCACCTTAACCACTACCATTGCACACACATATAAAACCTATAAGTCACTCCTATGGCAGGCCTTGACAATCCTGAAGGCAGAGTGCTTGTTTTTATGTGAGAGGGTGCCCCTGCATGAGCAGAGCCCCTCTGCAGCGTTCGGAGTACCTCCTCTGATGCTGCTTGTGGTGCAGCCTGACCATATACTCTTAAGTGCATTATAACATCGCAGTAAATGCTAACTTTGGACTGGCTGTACAGAAACATGTCGTGTTTGGAGTCAAACGCTTTGGAATACTACCCCCCACCCCCCACCAGTCCTGGCAGCGGGGCTAGCATTCCACCCTTCTAGAGGGAGAGACATGTTCACACTAGTCTGCCCGGTTAAGACTTTCTGTAGCCCTGGCATCACAAAATGGATGCCCCTGCCACAGACACAGGTCTGACCTCCTGCTGCTGACCGAAACTCCGGCAGGGGGGGCCTGGACCCTGTAACCACCTTCCCAGACAGACAGATGTGTATTGGGGCTGGCGGGAGCACTCTCTGGTGCTTTGAAGTCCTGCACTGGGGGCACACTTGGTGTCCCTGTGCATAGTCCAATTCAAACCGGTTGCAGGGGCTACCTGCCCCTGCTCTGGTACGAAACTGGACAAAGTAAATGGGTGTAACCACCCCTCTTTCCAGACCCTCCCATAGGTGGGTCCCTAGAGTATGTCCAACCCCCAAACTTAGTATAAGTATGGGAACCCAGTCCTTGAGACTCTAGATTACCCTGGACGAAACTCTGCAACATATATCTTGGACCTTCGATTTTCTATGTCGACTAGAAGATGGAAGAAATCTCCCTTGGGGTCAAGGAGTGTCTCCCCTGCTTGGCAGGCACCAAAGAAGCAACTGACTGGTCTGCATCGCTGAAGCTCCCGCCGGACGCTGAAGTCTTTGCATCACCAGAAGTAGATTTCCAGACTCCCCAGAGGCTACCCTGAGACCCCAGCAAAGCTGAGGCCGTGGCTATCATGAGTAATGTGGAACTGTGACACCTGGACACTGTGATCTTTTGACAATCCATCATCTTCCTGGTCTTCCTCGAAGTTTTGCTTTAGGTTTTGAGTAGCCCCAGCCATAGGAATCTACAGCACCAAAGATCGCTGGCCTCCACTCCACGAGTGACCCGTGGGCCAGTTTCCAGTGCGACTGCTCAAGGCTCCTTCGCGATCGCTAGCCCGTTGGCTAGTGGGTCCCCACAAAGGCAACTCCTCTTCTGATTGGGCTTTCCTGGTTGCTCCAGATGTACCCTGACCTACCCTTGCTGGGTGAGTCTCCCAGACCCTGCTGGTCTGCACCGAAGTCCTTTCTCTGTTTCCAAGTGACTTGCCGTTACCAAGGCTTGTTGGGTCCAATCCAGTCGCCGACACCACAGCACTCGGCAGACTTCGTGGGACAGCTCGAATCCAGCTCCTGGTCATCGTTGTCACCTTCTGGACTTCGTGGCTGAAGAGTCAAGACACCTGTCAACTCACCGGAATAACCCGACATCTGTGGGCATTCGACTATCGTGCCCCTGGTCACTGGCTAGTGACCCAGACTCTTTCCCCTCTGCTTTCAGGTTCCCTCCATCCTCGATCCAGGCTTGGATCACTTCGGACACTTCTCCTCTTCACGGCAGCAGCACTTTCTGAGCAGCTTCCATTGAAAACAACCCCGCGACCCGACATCATTTGACACCTATGCACCCGGCTTCCCTGGGTGAGGTAACTCGAGTACTCCGGTGCTCCCGTGGGTGTTGGCCCTAGACACCTCTAAGTCCAAAAGGGTTTGCTTGCAGTCATCCTCAAAGTGTCCTTAAACTCTTAATTTCCAACCGCGACTTTCCGCATTGAAGAGAACGGCGATTTGCAGCTGTGTTCTCACACTGCACGCATCCCCGTGGGTCCCCTGTGTCACTACTTTGGGTGGTTCCTTGTGGTCCAAGCATTTCTACAGGCTCTAGGCCTTGTGTCTAGCTCAGTCGTGGTTCTTATACCACTTGTTTAGTATATGGTTTGGTACGCCCCTAGGGCCCAAACGTGTATTTGTGCTTTTTACTGTTGAATACTGACTACTGGCAGATCAGACTAGCTGATGATGCAAAGCCAAAAACAGCATTTTCGACCCCCAGTGGGCACTACCAGTTTGTGGTGATGCCCTTTGGTTTGAAGAATGCACCTGCCACTTTCCAAAGGTTGGTGAATACAGTTCTCACAGGTCTGGAAGCCTACAGTGCAGCTTATCCAGATGATATTGCTATCTTCAGCTCCACCTGGGAGGATCACCTGGTCCACCTAAGGAATGTTTTGGCGGCCCTGCAAAAGGCAGGCCTCACTATCAAGGCCACCAAGTGCCAGATAGGGCAGAGTCAGGTTGTGTACCTAGGCCACCTTGTAGGTGGAGGCCAGGTTCAACCACTGCAGAACAAAATCCAGACCATCATGGACTGGGTTGCTCCAACCACCCAGACTCAGGTGAGAGCCTTCTTAGGCCTGACTGGGTACTATAGGAAATTTGTCAAGGGGTATGGATCAATAGTGACACCCCTGAATGACTTAACTTCTTAGAAAATGCCCAAAAAGGTTCAGTGGACAGCTAGCTGTCAAAAGGCATTTGATGACCTGAACAGGCCATGTGCACTGCTCCCATTCTGCAGAGTCCTGATTACTCCAAAAAGTTAATTGTCCAAACAGATGCATCTGAATTGGGGATAGGGGCTGTACTGTCACAATTGAATGATGAAGGTCAGGATCAGCCAGTAGCTTTCATAAGCAGAAGGCTGACCCCTAGAGAGAAACATTGGTCAGCCATTGAGAGGGAGGCCTTTGCTGTGGTTTGGGCTCTGAAGAAGTTAAGGCCATACTTGTTTGGTACCCACTTCCTTGTTCAGACAGACCATAAGCCCTTCTTATGGCTAAAACAAATGAAGGGTGAAAACCTCAAACTGCTTAGGTGGTCCATTTCCCTACAGGGGATGGACTTTACAGTGGAACATAGACCTGGGAGTAACCATGCCAATGCAGATGGACTCTCTAGGTATTTCCACTTAGAACATGAAGACTCAACTGGTCAAGGTTAGTTTAATGTCCCTGTGTTTTGTGGGGGAGGGGGGGTTGTGTAGGAGAATAGGATCTACTTCACATGTGTACCCCACTTTTTGCTGGTGTTTCATTGTTTTTCGACCATAGTCTGGCTGTGGCCCTGCTAATCAGGACCCCAGCCTAGCTGCTTCCTCTCTAAAATGGTTTCCATGTACAATAGGTACATTTCTAATGGGATTCTGGAGTGCCTTATAAGCCCCTAGTATATGGTATACTATCTACCTAGGGCATAGGTCCCTCAGAGGCCTACCAGGGGCTGAAGCATGTATTATTCCACCCCTGGGAAGCACTCCAAAATGACACCACAGGTCTGCTACTGCGTGCCTGGGTAAGGTGGTGCTTGCACCCCTTACTGCGGTATAGGCTACCTAGATCACCACCATTGCACACACATATAAAACCTATAAGTAACTCCTATGGCAGGCCTTGACAATCCTGAAGGCAGAGTGCTTAGTTTTTATGTGAGAGGGTGCCCCTGCATGAGCAGAGCCCCTCTGCAGTGTTCAGAGTACCTCCTCTGATGCTGTTTGTTGTGCAGCCTGACCATATACTCTTAAGTGCATTAGAACCTTGCGGTAAATGCTAACTTTAGACTGGCTGCACAGAAACATGTTGTGTTTGGTGTCAAACGCTTTGGAATACTACCCCCCCCCCGCCAGTCCTGGCGGCGGGGGTAGCATTCCCCCCTCTCAGAGGGAAAGACATGTTCACACTAGTCTGCCCGGTTAAGACTTTCTGTAGCCCTGGCATCACAAAATGGATGCCCCTGCCACAGACACAGGTCTGACCTCCTGCTGCTGACCGAAACTCCGGCAGGGGGGGCCTGGACCCTGTAACCACCTCCCCAGACAGACAGATGTGTATTGGGGCTGGCGGGAGCACTCTCTGGTGCTTTGAAGTCCTGCACTGGGGGCACACTTGGTGTCCCTGTGCATAGTCCAATTCAAACCGGTTGCAGAGGCTACCTGCCCCTGCTCTGGTACGAAACTGGACAAAGTAAATGGGTGTAACCACCCCTCTTTCCAGACCCTCCCATAGGTGGGTCCCTAGAGTATGTCCAACCCCCAAACTTAGTATAAGTATGGGAACCCAGTCCTTGAGACTTTAGATTACCCTGGACGAAACTCTGCAACATATATCTTGGACCTTCGATTTTCTATGTCGACTAGAAGATGGAAGAAATCTCCCTTGGGGTCAAGGAGTGTCTCCCCTGCTTGGCAGGCACCAAAGAAGCAACTGACTAGTCTGCATCGCTGAAGCTCCCGCCGGACGCTGAAGTCTTTGCATCACCAGAAGTAGATTTCCAGACTCCCCAGAGGCTACCCTGAGACCCCAGCAAAGCTGAGGCCCGTGGCTATCATGAGTAATGTGGAACTGTGACACCTGGACACTGTGAACTTTTGACAATCCATCATCTTCCTGGTCTTCCTCGAAGTTGTGCTTTAGGCTTTGAGTAGCCCCAGCCATATGAATTTACAGCACCAAAGATCGCTGGCCACCACTCCACGAGTGACCCGTGGGCCAGTTTCCAGTGCGACTGCTCAAGGCTCCTTCGCGATCGCTAGCCCGTTGGCTAGTGGGTCCCCACAAAGGCAACTCCTCTTCTGATTGGGCTTTCCTGGTTGCTCCAGATGTACCCTGACCTACCCTTGCTGGGTGAGTCTCCCAGACCCTGCTGGTCTGCACCGAAGTCCTTTCTCTGTTTCCAAGTGACTTGCTGTTACCAAGGCTTGTTGGGTCCAATCACTGGTCTGCCCGGTTAAGACTTTCGGAACCCCTGGAATTTTCCTGTCCCAGGGAGGTGTAACCACCTCCATAGACAGGCAGATGTGTATTGGGGCTGGGCGAGAGCACTCTCTGGTCCTTTGAAGTCCTGCACTGGGGGCACATTTAGTGTCCCTGTGCATACTCCAGTTCAAACCGGTTGCAGGGGCTACCTACCCCTGCTCTGGTGTGAAACTGGACAAAGGAAATGGGTGTAACCACCTCTCTTTCCTCGCATAGGTGGGTCCCTAGAGTATGTCCAACCCCCAAACTTAGTATAAGTTTGGGAACCCAGTCCTTGAGACTTTAGATTACCCTGGATGAAACTCTGCAACATATATCCTGGACCTTCGACTTTCTATTTCGACTAGAAAGATGGAAGAAATCTCCCCTGCTTGGCAGGCACCAAAGAATCAACTGACCGGTCTGCATCGCTGAAGCTCCCGTCGGACGCCGAAGTCTTTGCCTCACCAGAGGTGGATTTCCAGACTTCCCCGAGGCTACCCTGAGTCCCCAGCAAAGTTGAGGCCCGTGACTATCGTGGGTGACGTGGAACCGTGACCCCAGGACAACGTGAACTTTTGCCAATCCATCATCTTCCTGGTCTTCCACGAAGTTGTACTTTGGGCTCCGAGTAGCTCCAGCCTTGGGCATCTACATCACTGAAGATTGCTGGCCTCCACTCCACGAGTGATCCGTGGGCCAGTTTCCAGTGCGACTGCTTGAGGCTACTTCGCGATCGCTAGCCCGTTGGCTAGTGGGTCCCCATGTAGGCAATTCCTCTTCTGATTGGGCTTTCCTGGTTGCTCCATATGTGCCCTGACTTACCCTCGCTGGGTGAGTCCCCCAGACCTTCTGGTCTGCACCAAAGTTCTTTCTCTGTTTCCAAGTGACTTGCCGTTGCCAAGGCTTGTTGGGTCCAATCTGGTCGCTGACACCGCAGCATTCGACATGCTTTATGGGAAAGCTCGAATCCAGCTCCTGGTTGTCGTTGACACCTCCTGGACCTCGTGGCTGAAGAGTCAAGACACCCGTCAACTCACCTGAAGCACCCGGCTAGTGACCCAGACTCTGTCCCCTCTGCTTTCAGGTTCCTTCCATCCTCGATCCAGGCTTGGATCGCTTCGGACACTTCTCCTCTTCACGGCAGCATTACTTCCTGAGCAGCTTCCATTGAAAACAACGCCGCGACCCGACACCATTTGACACCTATGCACCTGGCTTCCCTGGGTGAGGTAACTCGAGTACTCCGGTGCTCCCGTGGGTGTTGGCCCTCGACACCTCTCAGTCCATAAGGGTTTGCTTGTATTCGTCCTCTAAGTGTCCTTAAACTCTTAATTTCCAACCGTGACTTTACCCCTTGAAGAGAACGGCAATTCGCGGCTGTGTTCTCACACTGCACGTTTCCCCCGTGGGTCCCCTGCGTCACTACCTTGGGTGGTTCCTTGTGGTCCAAGCACTGATACAGGCTCTAGGCCTTGTGTCTAGCTCAGTCGTGGTTCTTATACGACTTGTTTAGTATATGGTTTGGTACGCCCCTAGGGCCCAAACGTGTATCTGTACTTTTGCTGTTGAATACTGGCTTGTAACTTTAGTACTTCGAACTCTAGCCTCATAAGGAGACTAGAGGGGTTTATTTTATCTTAAATACATATATTTTAAATATATACCTGGTGTGGTTGTCCTTTCATTTGAGAATTCAAGAGATTATAGACTGATAAAACAAGCTGCTTTACATTCCTTCAAGACTTAGCCTGAAGGCTGCTCTCCATAGCTACCACTAGGATAGCTTTCAATAAAGGTTGTCTTTAACCTATACCAATAAGCGGTTGTTTGGACTGATACAGGGTGCCCACTAGAACTAGTGGGCAGCATATATCATGCCAAATTCTCACATTCAGGGCAACTGCGATGGAGCACGGGCTGGCTACAGGGACCAGGTTAGTCCTGATGAAAAAATGACCTTCTACAGTCCAGCGCAAAAAGTTCTGTTTGCGGTGGAGGAGGCCACGAGCGGCAAGAAGAATGTCATGGATTGTCATCACTGTAGTGTGAAGAGCAGGCCGGGCATCGTGCACAGTCATCACTGCGGCACGAAGATTCTGTCGGGCATCGCTGAAGATTCACGTTAGCAGTTATACTGCAGGCTGTTGATGCTGTAGCGCAAAGTTGTTGCTGGTTGTCAGTATCAGTCATTGTAGCGTGAACAGTTGGATTCACACAAGCTTCGCATTGGCTGGAGACATGGGTGGCAAGATCTAGGTAGAAATGGGCCCATTTGCAATCGTGGAGGTCCCAAAACATCAAGGTTTCTCCTTTTCTTCAGGGAGGGGCTTAACGGATTTAACCACAGTGTCCAGGATCTGGGAGGCACCTCTTGAGGTCAGGAACTTTCTCCACCATAGGACAGCAGAGGTCTGGCAGGTCCAGTTACAAGCCAAGGCAGGGCCAGTTAAAGCAGGTCAGCTAGTCAGTTGCATAAAGACCTCTCAAGCTTGTTGTGCCCCTGTAGCACACAACAGGAGGTCAGCCAGCTGACGCCTGGAGTCATTTCAGCCTGGGGTAAAGGGTGCAGGTCCAGTCTTTTTTCTCAGATAGCAGAGCATGCCTCCAGCAACAGGGTAGTCCTTGTTCTGTAGTATCCACAAATTCAGGACTGTACTGAAGAGTGGTTCTGAGATTCCAATTTTCATACCTGATGCCCCCTTTGAAGTGGGAGAAGCTTCCGGACTATCCCCCTACAGAGGTGTCTGGAATTGTCTGCCTCCCTTCCCTGGTTCTAGTCTATCAGAGGACACTATAGGTTAATGTGCCTTTAAAGTGTAAGGGCCCGAATCACAGAACTAACTTAAGACAAAATCCTAACTTACTACCATTTTGGTATTCACAGAAGGCACTTACTCATTTTGGTATTCACAGAAGACACTTACTCACTTCGGTATTCACAGAAGTTAGGAGTCCTAACTTTAGGACTCCTAAATGCCTTCTGTGAATACCGAAAGTCTTAAAATTAGGATTTTTCTCAGTTTAGGAGTCCTAAAGTTAGGACTCCTAACTTTACTACTACTAAACTGAGAAAAATACTAATTTTAAGGCTTTCAGTATTCACAGAAGGCATTTAGGAGTCCTAAAGTTAGGAGTCCTAACTTTACTACTACTAAATTGAGTAAAATCCTAATTTTAAGACTTTCGGTATTCACAGAAGGCATTTAGGAGCCCTAAAGTTAGGAGTCCTAACTATACTACTACTAAACTGAGAAAAATCCTAATTTTAAGACTTTCGGTATTCACAAAAGGCATTTAGGAGTCCTAAATTTAGGACTCCTAACTTCTGTGAATACCGAAATGAGTAAGTGCCTTCTGTGAATACCAAAATGAGTAAGTGCCTTCTGTAAATACCAAAATGGTAGTAAGTTTAGGATTTTGTCTTAAGTTAGTTCTGTGAATCGGGCCCTAAGTGTGGTAGGTGACAGCTCAACCCCCATCTAGCCAAGATGGTACACCAAGACCCTCTTTTGTTATTCTGTCTGGGAGGAATGCACAGAGGCCAAGTGCAAACTACACTGTTGAACCCTCTCTGCAGGGTCGCCCCAAATGTTTGGCCTTTACCCTAAACTTTTTTGCTGAATTTATTTTTGTAGGCCTTGAGACCCTGTGCACTGTACCACTGCTAACTGTGCTAAAGTGTGTGTGCTCCTTCCTTTAAACATGGTGGCTTACACTTAATTGGCACATTTACTTTACTTATAAGTCCTATTAAAGTGGGACTACAGGTACGTACAACCTGTAAAGTAAATGCTACTAGTGGGCCTGCAGCACTTATAGTGCCACCCACAAAAGTAGCCCCTTAAAACATGCCCCAGACATTACATTGCAGCCTCAATGCAGTTTTAAATTGGCAGTTACATTTAGCGATATATCCCCCTTACCGAGCCTTAAATTTCCCCTTTATTGAATGTAAGTCAGCCCTAAGGTAGCCAGGAGGGCAGGTTGCATTGTAATTGAAAGGTTGGACATGTGCTTTTAAGTTTTACATGTACTGGTAGTGAAAGACAACTTAATCCATTTTCACAAATGTGAAGTCTGCTTGTTCTATAGGCTAACACATGGTTGCATTATTATATTTAAGAAGCGCTAACTTTTGATTGGGCCCAGGTAAGCATTTCATGTTTAGTATCTATGAAATTATAATAAAAAATCCTCTTTAATAGTAAGGTTGGATTTTGAATTACAATTTTGATAATGTCACTTTTATATAATTGCTGTCTTCCTTTTGGTCCCTGCAGCCAGTCTTAGGTCAGTTAGACTTTTTGAATTCAATTTAGACAGTCACACAATAGAGGGATAACGAGTGTCTGAATGGGCCATCTGTTGGCTGGAAGGGGGGGCAGAGCTGGGCACAGTCCAACTTGCAACTGAACTGGCTGTGCTCTGCCTTCACACAAAGGGCTTTCACCCCCACATTGTCACTGCAGACAGTCTGGAGCCAAGGAAGTTAAGTCAGGAATTTCGAAGCACTTCAAAGAGAAACTGTTTGAAATGTCTCCCAAATTCAAAGAAGGCACTTGGTAAAAAAATAGGGCCCTCAGACACACTCTTCAGTTCCCTTTCCGGACCAGAAGAAGGAATCTCAGAGGATTTCCTGCTGCTGTGGACTGCTGGGTACTGCACAAGACTGCTTTACTTCACCTGGAAGTACTGCTTTGCTGCCTGGAGCTTGACTTGAACCCTAAAAGGCCAGCCCTGCTGTTTGAGCCTGCATCTTCACCTGAATCCAGGATTACCATAGTGATTCCAAGGGCTAGGTGCTAGCCTCCTGTTCAGTGCCCGTTAGTGAGTCTTGAACCGCAAGAGGTGTCCCACCAATCCTGGACCCTGGGCCATGGTGCTATAGGTGCCCTGATAGCCAGATTTCAAAATTTAGGACTTAGAATGTATTGGGCTTAAAACTACTCTGAGAACTGAGGAAATACTGGGACCAACCTGCTTGTTGATCCATCAAAGGTATATCACTGGTCGGACTGACTTCATGGCTGCTCCTGCTACGGTCTCCTATTTTGCGGTCCTTCACCAAAGGGGTGTCTAATTTCTTGGAATTGTCTTCGGCTATAGCCTCCTGCCTTGTCCAGCTGCGAATTTTCAATTTCCAAAAAAGTGAGTAAGTCCCAACATTCAAATCTTCACTGCGACTATGTCCATCTACTCCCCAATGGACACTGTATGCGACCTTCTGCTGCATAATCAATCAATCAATCAATCAGGGTTTGTAAAGCACAATTTCTCACCCGTGAGAGTCTCAAGGGGTTCGGGGTGGCAGCTGTGGCTAGGGTGTGGTCTGAGATGGTGTCGAAAGCAGCTGAGAGATCCAGTAGGGTAAGGGCTGCCGTTTCGCCCAAGTCGTTAAGGTAGCGGCTGTCGTTGGTGGCAGCAAGTTGGGTGGTTTCGGTGCTGTGGTTGCTGCAGAATCCTGATTGGGAGATGTCCAGGACTTTGTTAGCATCAATGAAGTTTGCTAGCTGGGTGTTGACGGCTTTTCCGAAGACTTTGGCTGCAAATGGAAGCATGGAGATGGGCCTGATGTTTTTGAGGTCCATCGGGTCGGCGGAGGGGGATCCACCTCGGCGTGTTTCCAGTCTTCGGGGAAGGTGTCTTGAGGGATCAGTTGATCATCCCATGTACTTCAGGTGGGATGGCCGAGGCAGCTCCGTGGAAGATGTGGGGTGGGTAGGGGTCTGAGGGTGCCACGGAGTGGATGCTTTTCATGCTCCTCAAGGTGTGTTCTGTCGTGAGCTGGGTCTTAACAATCCCTTCTTAGGACATTTTTCTTGTAAATTCTTCTAAGTTTAAGTTTAAAGGTAAGCATCAACCAGGCCCAATAGAATTTTTATATCCAACCTACGCTTCATCGCAGATGGTCATGCACGACCAGATGTCCACGTTGGCGCTTTGATCTTTTAGGCCTTTGTTTTTACTAAAACAGTAAAAAATCAGAACTCCGGTTCTACTGATTGGATTTTTGTCATTTTGGTGTCAAATCATATATTAAACTGTACTCTATGTTCCGAAATTTGTGTGTGAGGTTTTTGTGTTATTTTTTCAGTTTATTACTGTTTGTGTGCTGCATAAATAGTTTACACATTAGGTCTAATTTATGCTTGTCTGCTTTTTGTGTCAGCTATTCAGGATTAAACACAGGGAAATTTTGTGACTATTTGTGGTTCATCCTGTCAGGGATTGTGGCTGTTTTCTAACCAAGGCTCACACCACACTAAACTAAAAAAACACATTTTTCACATACACCTCGTCATATGACCCAGTAAAAAGGCGGCAGGCACCAAAGGGTGAGCACAAGAAAATGGTAATTTTCTAAAAGTGCCATTTTCAGAATTGTGACTTAATATCTGACCATTAAAGCGGGTTTTAAATTGAAATTCCCCAGACACCTAACATGACAGTTCTACCTGCTCCCTAACAAAAGTTATCACTTATTAAAAGTAATAAGGTAACCCAACAATATCCTAAGGAAGAGGTAGGCCTTACAATGGTGAAAAACAAATTTAGTAGCTTTTCATTAACACGACATGCAAAAAATACATGTTTAACTTTTTAAATACATCACATCCTCAGGGCCAATCCTAAGGGTGACTTATATGTATTTAAAAAAAAAGGTTTAGGCCTTGCAAAATAAATATTTTACTCGTTCAAAATGGCAGTGCAAAGCTGCACACACAGGCTGCAATGGCAGGCTTGAGACAGGTTTTAAAAGGGTATATAAGTGGGTGGCACATTAGGAATCTTTTCAATCATTCCTTCCATACAGAAGGAAACTTGTTACATCCTCCTTCCTCCCCTTGAAGGCTGATTTCTTAATGGCAGGTAAAATACGCCTTGCCAATAACACTTTCAGAAAAACAAATTAAGATAATATTTTCTCGATAGGTCCTGAACTCCCTATTTTACTTTTGGAAATTGATCTGCTCTTTTTCCTATTCTTAGAGGAATTTTCACCATCTGAATCTGAAGAAGATAAAAAATATTAATCTACCTGAGAACCTACATATTCTCGCATCCCTTTAGTTTTTTTCTCATCTGACTTACTAATAAAAACAGCTGTGATATCTTGGGCTATCAATTGTCTCTTATCTCATCTCTTGACAACCCACAAGTAGAGGAAGTGGGATTTGGTGGACCAATACCTCTCTGCAGGGTCACCACCAAACTTTTTGCCTTCACCTCTCCTGTTTTCTGAACCCGTACTCGTTGGCTTTTAGGAATTGGTGCACTTTACCACTGCTAACCAGTACAATACTTTTCTAGACCAAGATAATACGTTGTTATGTGATGTATTGGTTCTAGACACTCAAGATTTAAATGATGACTTGTTTGGGAGTGTCAAGGGAAATGATGATTCCGAGGTTATTAGAGACCTCAGGTTAAAGAGATGTTTGAACCCAGGGAGCTACATCATCCTAGATCTGGCAAATGTTTGCCGATAAGTCATGTGGCCAGATATTTATATTCCGATTAAGAAAACCTCTGGAGCCAGAGGAAAAATGTTCTGAGATCTGAATGCTCTAGACCTGATTGAACTAAAGGTTTGCCTCACACCAGAGTTGTATCCCAAAATGGCTAAATATATGATAAAACTGGGAAAGGATTCAAAAAAAGGAGTTGAGATATCTTTGATCATTTGTCAGTACAATTTATGTGATATTATTTGGCCAGTGGCAGAAGAGGCAATCTTAGAGGGTTTAATTATTTATAGAAATTATTTGAGACAGCGGTTCTTAAACTGCAGCCCGCGGGCCCCTGGGGTCTCTCATGCCTATTCGGAGCATCAGTAAACGTTTAGAAAATTAAATGGCATTGGCGGATTATTGAAGGACGTGAAGAGCAAAGAATTCACATATAAGAGGATACATCAAGTGAGTGTAACTTTCCCTTCAAGTCATTTCCAACCAAAGTTAGGAGGCAGGGTGATACTATCTTTAAATGCATGGAAGATTGTTTCTTTACATACCTGGGTTTTAGAGCTACAAAAGTTATTTTTGTGATGACAGACTCTAACTCATTATCTACACCAAATATCTTTTTCCAGAACAAGAGTCAAGAAATGATCATAAAAGGTACAATAGAGGAAATCTCCTTAATAGAACTGTCTTCTGTGAGCAATCTGTTACTTGTGCAGAAGAAGGGAGGTTATCAGGAGCCAGGTATGAGATCAGTTTTATAATTGCCGTAGTTTATCGCTTTGCAACTCATATGTTTTCTGTGTGTTATATTAGTTATGTTTATTTTTTGTATTGTTGATATATGTGAAATACCACCTATGTCACTTCCCCTCATTTGTTTGTCACAAGTATTGTCAAAACAGTTTGTTGTTCTTTTGTACATTGTATATCAGTCCTGATGCCTGGAGAGAACATGGCGTCCAGCGCGTAGAGGCACCGCCGGAGCGCTTAGGGATTTCTAGCAATCACCATAGTTATGTGAGCTGAATTGGGCCGGACTGAATAGGAGAGGATCTCCTTGTCTTTTTGTTTCCCCATTTATCGAATTACCTGCACGGTTCGGGGCCACACAGCATTGGGAGCACTGTGGGCGAAGAACAAGCATAGCGGCCCGAGCGTAGCACTGCTCAGTGTCAGCGTGGAGGTGGAGTCGGGGTGCCCGTGGGGAAGGGCGGCCCTGGAGCTCCGTAGAGAGAGAGGTGTGGCAGCCAGAATCCTCTTCCGGGGAAAAGGAGGAGGCGGAGCCTGGGGTCTGGAAGGTCTGCCCAAGAAGAGCTGTGCACCGGGCGGATGTTTGGAGCCGGTTGATCTCCATAAGGGGGAGTCAGGCGAGGACCGGACTCCAGGGCCTTTGCCTAGGAATACGACGTTGGCCTCCAGTCCCAGTTCCACCGGGTCCTCACCTCCGCCTTGCGGTAAGGTGCAATCGCCCCCCCCACCCTCGATATACACTTAGAAATTTGAAAAGTGGCAAAGGTGTTAAAGGAGGCAAGGGAGGGGTACGAAAGGCAGTAAAAAGTCCCGGGTGGGAGGGGGAGGTGGAGGGCAAAGAGGTCATAGCTAGCAAGATAAAGGGAAGAAAGCTTGCAGTTCAAAAGCGGAAGGCTGCCCAGGAAATTAAGGTCACCCCCTCCCTTAAGAGGTACTTCAAGATTGTGCCCCAGTAGGTTTTCTTAGCACAGAGGAGGATGGAGGGGGGGAAAGGGGATCACAGAGAGAGTGATATCCCCTGATAAAACAGTTGAGGCTATTGACTGGAGTGATAACACCCCTCCTAATAGGTTTAAAATCTGGCTGGGCCTTCTGCTGTAGAGATTAAAAGTACACCGGCTATCCAGGAAGGGTCACAGCAGCGTACAGTTTTAGTACCCCCGGGTCAAGATCTGATCACTTCAGGGGGCTCGGGTGTGAGGATCTACCGTTGAGTGGTCTGTTAAAAGCCCTTACAGTTGATATTAGGTCACGATTCGAGACATCAGAAGGGAATCAGAGAGAAATACGACATTCTTGCGATACCTTGGAGAGAAAGATGGATGACCTTAGTAGTAGAACAGTCCTATTGGAGGGGGCAGTGAAGGAGCTCAGGGAGAAAGTCAGCACTAACTCAGCTGAGATCACAAAGTTAAAATCTTCAAAGTCTGAGTATTTAGATAGAGTTGAAAGGTTAGAAAATTTCCAGGGAAGAAACAACATAAACATTTTGAAATTCCCTGAAGGTAGGGAAGGAGAAGATATCAAAACATTTGTAGTACGCATGATAAAGAAAGGACTGCAATTAGAAGAATCTGAAGAGGAAATAAGTAAGGACATTCAGCGTGTGCATAGATATCCATTTAGGATGAACACAAACAGGACAAAGCCTAGGAAAATTCTGCTTTATTTCTTAACCTTCTCATTAAAGGAGAAGATACTTTCAAAAGCACTGAGCCTGAAATCTGTAGAAGTAGAGGGGGTGAAATATGAATTTCGATTGGATGTTTCAGCTGCCACTTCAAACAGGCAATAGGAGCTTGGAAAAAGGATGGACCAACTGAAAAGTATGGGCGCAGTAGTCCAGCTGAGATTCCCTGCTTACTTAAAAGTGATGATTAATAATAAAATGCTGATCTTTCACTCCGGTGAGAAGGTAGATGAGTTCTTGAAAGACTTTCAAGCGAATCGAAAGTAATCTAATTTTCTAATGCCTTTTTAAGCCCGGCTATTCTGCTATTCTGCCCAATTAGGTAAAAAAAAAAATAAAGAGCTGTGAAGGGAAGCATGAAAAGATGTTTAGGGAGAAGGGAAAGGAAAAAGAGAAAAGGAAAAAAATTGGTGATGAAATAAAAATAATAACAAGATGGAAAAAATCAAAGAAAAAGGTATAAAAATAAGTGAGAAAGCGAGCTGTAATACGCAAAGATTTCTCTCTATCAAAAAAAGTAAAAACAAAATTAATAAAAATGTTGTTTCCATTTTTCCGGTTTTTCCTTAGGTCCTACAGAGGGAGGGAATGAAAAAAAAAAAGGGGGAAGGTCACAGACATGGTTTTTCTTTTTTTTGTTTTATTACATCAGTTGGTTAGGCGCTCTGTGGGGGAATCCATATGGCCTATTGGTCATGGAGAAGCTGGGGGGAGTTTCTCAATGGGGGGAAGGGTGCACAGGGTGGGGAGCAGGGGGAAAAAAATCAAAAAAAAAATTCCTCTAAAGTCTCTTTTAATGTTTTCAGAATTAAGCTTTTAGCAGTATTCGACGATGGGGAGTAAGAAGGGAGGGATTATAAATATACTGTCCTGGAACCTAAATGGTTTGCGCGTCAGAAGTAGGAGGGTGAAAATACTTCAGTATTTGAAGAACTCTCCAGCCCATATTATTATAGCCCAGGAAACTCATTTAACTGAGAAGGAGGCAGTAGAGCTCTTCAAGACTACGAAATGGGTAGCACACTTCACATGCACAGCCCAAGCAGCAGTGACAAAAGGGGTGGTAATTTTAATCAAGCGAGAATTACAAGTGAGCCTGGACTCCTTTACATCCGATAAAGCGGGCAGATGGGTAGTAGCCAAAGTTAAGATCTTGGCTAGGCCTATCACGTTAGCGGGTTACTATGAGCCAAATCATGATGAAGTGGCTCCCTTACAAGATCTGTTGGCGGAGCTTTTAAACTCATCAGATCCAATTATTCTGGCTGGTGATTTCAATGTTGTGTTGAATAACGTACTGGATAGGTCCACACATAGTAGAGCTCAGACTAACCCTAACATGCTTAGGTTAATTAAATAAATGATGGAACAACTGGGTCTGCTGGACATATGGAGACGAAAAGCAGGGGAACAAAAAGGCTTTACATTCTTTAATAAGAAGTATAGGCACCAGTCTAGGATCGACTATTTTTTGGTAGACTGTAAATTAAAGGATGAAGTACAGCAGGTTGAGCATATGGGAGTCCACTTGTCAGATCACTCAGCAGTGATGCTCACATTGGAGATTAGTAAGGCTGGTGCTCAGTACCGATGGACCCTCTACCGTACAATTTTGTTGGAAGAGCAAGTGGTACAAGCCCTTAAAAAAGAAACAAAAGATTTCTTCGAACTTAATTGGGAATCAGTAGCTCCTGGGGTCGCATGGGATGCCTATAAGGCGTTTCTTAGGGGTAGACTTGGGGCACTAGCGGCAAAGAAAAGGAGGAGCTATTACAAAGAAGTGGCAGTACAGGAGGAGAAGATTCGCTCCTTGGAAGAAAAACTAATCGATCCAAGTATAGACGAGGAGGCTAGGATAAGATGGTTTCAAGAAGTGTCACAGGAGAAGGCTAGTTTATCCACCATATTGCAAGAGTGGGTGAGAAAGAGATAGAAGGCCAGCCAAATGGCTCATTTTGAATACAGCGAAGGCTGTGGCAAACTTCTGGCATGGAAGACAAAGAAAGAACAACTAAGAAACAGTGTTGAAATTATATGTGATCAAACGGGCAGCTTAGTAGGTGACAGCAGAGGAATTGAGCACGTTTTTCAAAGCCACTTCAGTAGAGTCTATCATGAAGATATTATACCATCTAAAGACATTCTTAGTAGGTGGGTAGGACAGGGCAATGGAAATCCATTGACAAAAGAAAAAGCAGATCTTCTAAATGGAGAAATAGACGTCCTGGAAGTGGGTAATATAATGGCTCAGTTTAAAAAGGGGAAGGCCCCAGTGTTGTAAATTGAAACAACGATGTGATTAAGCATTTACTAAAGACATTAATTCCTTTTTCAATAGATCGTGTTTTCTCTGTTATGTTGACCGAAGCTTGGACTCCATTTTGTATTGTCATGCCTCCACGTGTTCCTCACGAGAAGAGTCCGACCTCTGTGTTAGTTGCTCTCGTAATCTGCCTAGTAACAGTCTATAAATAGCTCCTTTGTCCATCTGGCGCATGCCCAGACTTGACCACATCTGTTATCAGTTAGCCTTGCTTGACCATGTTTTCGCGGGCTCAAGGAGTGCGTTAGCTCCGCCCACATATTGATTCAGTATCGAAAATGACCATAAATGGTAATGTTCTTCGTCTTCATGTTGTATCCACCCACTTATGAGCCCCTCTACTGTGTATAAAAGGGGACCATGTACGAATGTTCTTTGTGCTACTCTATGCAATACTGAAGAGTGTTGTGTGGATTGTAGGACCACCCTTAAGGGTTAATAAATGCTGTCTATGTACTTTGCAGTTTCCGTGCCAACTTCCTTATAGATTCCATTACAGGAGAGCGAACCCTTGTGTCCTGCGGGCCTAGCTGGGGCCTGTATTCATCAATTGGCGCCCGTCACGTGGGGCTCATCGGCGACTCGGATGCTCGAAGGATTGGTCGCGACGAAGGTGAGGAATTGGGCCGGGGACGTGATCACTGCCAGCGGCGTCTTAGCCCTGGCATCCCAAGGTTTTTCTTCCTTTCCTTCCGAGCTGACCGTCTGGGTGGCGCCGGTCCTCGACTGAGACCTCTTCTGTCGGTCTTGCCGTGAAAGCCGTTTGGGCGATTGTGGAGCTTGGCAGTTGGAATCTGGACTCTTGATTGGTAAGAACCGGTGTACGGTACTTGCTCCGAGTTTTGAAGCCTGATCTGGCTATTTGAGTTTGATTTGTGATGACTAGTCATATTTTGGATTTGTCTTTGTGAATATATATGCGTTGCAACACATATAGGCAGGTAATGTGGAGAGATTTCTCCAGAGCTGTGTAACTTTGAACGGCGCAACGATTAAGTGCCATTTTTTTTATAATATTGCATATTTTGCATTATTTCTGAGCATGCCTGCTTTTAGCGCACTCCGTAAGTGGTGCTGCTGTTTCGGAAACCGGTTGAACCTCGAGGAATCTGCTCCAGCTCCCCCAGAGGGGACTCCTAATAGGGATATGTACGTGAAGCATGGTCTTTCTTCCATAATGTACAGCACAGTATGGAGGAAATATACAAAAAAAGATCCTGAGTTGCGATGGCCTTTGTATGGATCGTTTGATATACGTAAGATTGAGTATGTGGAACAGTGTATGTGTAAGCGGCGTGCTCGTCAGGATATGTTTGAGTGTGTGCGGTTGTGGGTGAAGGAGGTGCGTGAGCGAGAGAAGCGCGAGAAAGCGCTGTTTGATAAAGAACAACGGAAGAATGATCATGTGCGAGCACAGGAAGCGAAGCGCCGGGAGGACAGAGAGCAGACGGACAGACAAGAGAAGGAGCGTAGGCTACAAGTTTCGGGTCAATACGTTGTTCGGCAGCCACTTTATCCTGTCCTTAATAATCTTGATGATGATGATTTTTCTTTACTAGATCGCCCTCCGCCCCCTTATGTCGGCGCATCTGCTCCGAGGCCGCAAGATTCTGGCCCGGGTCCGGGTAAGGTAGATACGCGGTCCATGCTATCAGCTGACCAAATGGCTGAGCTTCGGCAAGTTTCCTTCCGTGCACTTAACGGCAAGATATCTATAGAGGACTTATTTCATACCTGGGGGTCGTGGCAGGAGAGAGATAAATTGTATTTTCTGAGTCATTTCGCGGATGAAGTGATTGATGCTTTCCGGAAACGTTCTGGTGTTTTTGAGCCCGACGAAGTATCGTCGGATGCTAAAGCATTGCGTAATGGTGTTTTCTCTTTTTCTAAGGCTCCAGATACGGCTCGGCGGCTGTTCGCCTTGCGGGACGAGGTGCTGGTCTATAAAGAGAAAGCGCGCCAGCGAGCAGGGAAGGAGATGCAGTCGGATTCGTGCATTGCAGAGGGCCACTCATCCACCTCCCAGTCAGATAAGGATGATATAGTGCATGTTAAACCAATGCGAGAGGCAGCGCCTTTGTATGTTCCTCCTAAAGGAGCAGGGACTAGCTCGGACATTACCTCCGCCGATGCTAAGGGATATTTCGTGTATAATTGGGTTTACACTCCGTGGCATAGGGCTGATGTTATGGCATTGAAGAACGCGCTGCCCGACCCCCGCAAGAATCCAGCGGCCTTCTATGAAGAAGTCGAGGGGGCCTTGAATTCTTGCGTTATGACTTTAGCAGATATAGACCTGTTCTTTGGCCTTATTCTACCACCGGATATGTGGCGATCTGTACGAAAGATAGATGATATAGTTGCCTTTAAGGCCCGGTGGTCTGACCTTGAGGATGAGGATAGGGAGCGGAAGCCCGCGCAGAAACCGCCGCAGAGTATTTTAGATCTCCCTGCTGCTATTGTGACTAAGTTGAAGACGATTATTCCCCCTAAAAAGATTGACTGGAATATGTTAGCTGCATGTAAACAGAAAGTTGACGAGTCAGTTGCGGACTTCTTTACGCGCTTTGAGGAGACGTTTCATGATTTTAGCGGACAGTCGCTTACCGACGATACGGGGCGCCACCTTTTTGCGGATAAATATGTAGCTAATCTGCTGCCGGCAGTTGCGGCCCGTCTAAAAGCGAGTGAAAGTTCCTGGTCCTCCGCTACGCCGACGGCCCTCCTGACTATCGCTCAGTATTATGAGCGTCAGGAGCAAGAAGCAAAGGGCCAGGAGGAAAAGAAATCGAAAGATTTGAAAACGAAGGTGATGTTGGCGCAAGTCTATGGCCCGCCTCGACGGGGTAGTAATAGAGGTAGGGGAGGATCCTATGGTCCTCCCACGGGCCGGTCTGATTTGAATAGGAATCAATGTGCGTATTGTAAGCAATCGGGTCACTGGGCTAGGGACTGCCCGGTGTTGCATGCATCGCGTCAGGGGCACACCCACGGTGGCCCGCGAGGTAGAGGGGGTTTCTCGAACTTTCGAGGGAATTCTAACGAACAGGCTCGTCTTGAGTCTGCTGGGCAGCACCGAGATAGATCAAATGTTTTCGATCGTCAGCATCAGTATCAAGCGTCAGGAGTTGACCGGTCGGGGTACCATGACTCTCAGCATGCATAGGATTGCGTTGGATGGGGGTTAGAATCAGTTGAGGTGCCGGTCGATCAGAAGGGCCCTTATGTATCGGCTGAGGTTTTGGGCTCTACTGATCAGTTCCTAGTGGATACTGGAGCGACACGTAGTGCGCTGTCTAAGCAATTGGTTCCGGGGGCTCCCCCATCCGGCTTAATGGTCACATCGGTAGGGTTTGATGGTACACTCTCCCGAAGCCCTCTTTCACAGCCCCTCATGTTTAAGGTTGATTCTTTTTCTGCACCCTGTCCGTTTCTGCTTGCCCCGTACACACCGGACAATATTATGGGTCTTGATATGTTAAAGCACTTTAGGGCTACTATCCGCTGCTCCCCTGCTGGTGTGCGAGTAATATTGAATGACAATTACCCCCGATCTGAACGGATGTGTACGATGTCAGAGGATGCGCTGTTAGCTACCCTCCCTCATGCTTTGTGGGCAACTTCGGATACTGATGTAGGACAAATGGTGATTCCACCGGTCCACATTAGCGTCCAGGAGGGGGCGGTGTTACCACGCCTCCCACAGTACCGTATTTCCCAGGAGGGTGAGGAGGCTCTCATACAGATAGTGCAGGATTTGATAACGGTTGGGGTAGTTGAGGAAGTCCCCTACAACATTTGTAATAGTCCGATTCTTCCCATATTGAAAAAGGATACGGATGCCAGAGTTTATCGGTTTATAATTGATTTGAGAGAAGTGAACAAGATCGTGATACCTCAATACCCAGTGGTTTCCGATATCACAACGTTGCTTACCTTGGTCCCGCCTACGGCGACCATGTTCTCAGTGATTGATTTGAAGAATGCCTTCTTTTCCATTCCCATTCACCCTGATAGCCGATATCTTTTTGGATTTACACTGAATAATAGATCTTATCGTTTCTGTAGGATTCCCCAGGGCTATACAGAAAGCCCTAGCATTTACAGTCAGGCTTTGAAACGACAATTGGATTCTTTTGTTCTGCTCGAGGGTGTCGCCCTCATTCAATATGTCGATGACATCTTGCTGGCGGCTGACACCCGAGAGCTGTGTGAAAAAAGTACGTTATCCTTACTTTCCTTTCTAGCATCCCGCAATCATAAGGTATCTAGGAAGAAATTGCAATTCTGTAGACCACAGGTGACTTATCTGGGTCACCTTTTGTCTAAGGAGGGACGTGCACTCACACCGGATCGTATCCAAGTCATTTTGGATACACCAAGACCGTCCACACAGAAGGATGTGCGTGCATTTTTGGGCCTTGTTTCTTTTTGTAGACAGTGGATATTGGGGTTTTCGCACATAGCTAAGCCATTGTTAGCCCTCTTGACAAAGGACACGCCTATCCCAATCCCTTGGTCAGATGAGTGTGATACTGCTTTTCAGCAACTACGACAGACCCTTTGTTCAGCACCAGTGTTAGGGACCCCTGATTATGCAAAACCCTTTTCGTTGTATGTGCATGAGAAAGATGGGTGTGCATTGTCAGTTTTAGTGCAGATGCACGGCGATAAGCAGCGCCCTTGTGCATATTTTTCGGCTGTACTTGATCCTGTCGCCCGAGCATTACCAGGGTGTTTTCGCTCGGTTGCGGCGACAGCTGTGTCAATACGCCAAAGCGAGGGAATTGTGTTATCTCATAAGCTGTTGGTATTAGTCCCCCATGCTGTCGATGCCCTGCTCAATCAAACAAAGACGCAGCATTTGACCAGTGC
Organism: Triturus cristatus; assembly: GCF_964204655.1. Lineage (NCBI taxonomy): Eukaryota > Metazoa > Chordata > Amphibia > Caudata > Salamandridae > Triturus > Triturus cristatus. Next base: position 1,133,767,848 of record NC_140582.1, read on the forward strand.
CCGTTTAACGGGATATGAGTTGACGCTTTTGGCTCCTCATATTACGTTGAAAAGGTGCGTAACGCTAAACCCGGCAACATTGTTGCCATACCCTGAAACCCAGCCTGAGGCGCGGAAAGCGCATGATTGTATTCTCGTGACTGAGGAACAGACAAAGGGTCGTATTGATCTCCAGGATACGCCCTTTCCAGATGTAGATGGAGAACTGTGGGTGGATGGATCCTGTCTGAAGCTACCAGATGGTACGGCTTCAGCAGCATATGCAATTACCACATTACAAACGATAGTGGAGACAGCACGCATACCACAGAAATCAGCTCAAGCAGCGGAACTGATAGCATTAACACGAGCATGTGAGCTCAGTACAGGACTATGTGTGAATGTTTATACAGATAGCCGGTATGCCTTCGGAGTAGCGCATGACTTCGGCCTACTCTGGAAGGAGAGAGGGTTTTTAACGTCACATGGAGTACAGATAATGCACGGAGAGTTAGTTCATAATCTTTTAACTGCATTGACATACCCAAAGAAAATTGCCATTGTTAAGTGTAGCGCCCATAGGAAAGTGGTTGATAAAGTTGGAGAAGGGAATGCGTTAGCGGATTGAGTAGCACGGGAGACTGCGATTCAGCCCGGTACTACTGCTATGTATGTAGTAAAGTCACAGGTGGAAAGATGGCGCGATGCGAAGGAGGAAGTGCGAGAAATGCAAAGGACCGCTTCTGACAAAGAGCTGGAACAATGGGCTAGCGAAGGAGAACTGGATGACGAGGGTTGCTGGAGAAATAAGCAGATGGATAGATGGAAATTACCCACGGCCTTTGTACAACCTATGGTTCAGATGGCACATGGGCTAGCACATGTTGGAGCTTCCGCAATTGTGAAATTGCTTACCCAAGTTTGGGAGCATCCAGAGATTGCTAGCACGGCAAAGAGAGTGGTGCAGACCTGTATGATTTGCCTGAGGTACAACCCAGGAAAGGGGACTCGAACTCCAGCAGGAGGGTTTGTGACACCCACTGCACCCTTTGAGGTTCTGCAGATGGATTACATCCAGCTTGAGCGCTGTAATAATCTGAAGTATGTTCTAGTAGTGGTCTGCGCTTTCAGCAAATGGGTTGAAGCGTACCCTACGAAAGACAATACTGCAATGACTACTGCGAAGCTGCTGCTGAAGGAGTTTTTCCCCCAATATGGCGTTTGTAGACTTCTGTGGAGTGATAATGGCCCTCACTTTGTAGCGGATGTTATAAAGTATGTCTTGAAGGGTCTAGGCATCACCCAGAAGTTCCACGCCGTGTTTCACCCCCAGTCTGCAGGCCTAGTTGAGAAGTATAATGGTACACTGAAGCTTAAGATCGCAAAAATTCAAGCTTCGACGTCTTTGACTTGGCCAGACGCTCTGCCACTGGCGTTATTGTCAATTAGATCAGTACCGCACTCTCGAACTGGCCTTACGCCATATGAGATCGTCTTTGGACGCCCAATGAATATTTGGGGTCCACCAAGACCTAAGGCTGTGTATGATGTACCTTGTGTAATGATGAGCGATTATCTGGCACAGTTAACGGATAACTTGGTTTCTATCCATCAACAGGTCCGAGAGGCGCTCCCTGATCGGTCTACCGGCGAAGGACATGGTCTCCGGCCTGGGGACCATGTCATGGTGAAAGTCTTCGACAGAACGAACAGCTTGGAACCGAGATGGGTGGGCCCTGAGCAGGTCCTCCTTGCAACGAGGACGGCTGTGCGAGTCTCCAACCGAAAGAATTGGATCCACTCTCTGCACTGTAGGAAGGTGCCGCCCGGATTGGTGGAACCTGCCGTGCTGACCGATCAACGAGATATTTTGGCTGCAGAGACAGGTCGTGCTGCGGAGCCAAACGCCACTGAGGAGCTCTTTCCGGACCACGCGACTTCTGGAGGAAGGCGATATCATCTTCGACCACGGAAGTGAGTTTTCCAGTACCGGGACACACTGTCAGAACGGCCCTTGGGTTAGTGAAACGGAGAGCCGATGAGGCAAGGGGGGGGATCAGCCCTGCATTAGTGTAGCGACACCCGTCTTGGCCCGCTGGTGAAGAAACCAACCGCTGCCCAAGGGGAAGAGTTCTGACAGACTCTTAGTTTCAGGAAGATATTAGGTTTCATTTTTACTTGATATGGAGAAAAAGAAAATCCTTTGTGCATTAGGGTTCATGTTAACAGTAGCCATTGTTGGGATAACCACATGGTTCGTGGAGGATGTAACTCCCGCTCGGAAGATTCTTGTGTTGACAACTCCGGTGCCTGAGGAGCACTATTTTTATACATTACCGTATCAAGAGTTGAAGCATCGACAATCCTACTTGAATAACACTTTCATCCAGATGCTGCATCATACCCACGTTGCTACGAATGCAACGAACTGTTGGATATGTGGGATGATGCCAGCTCATCAGAAGAAAGGAGGAACGCCATTTATACCACTTCCTTTCTCTCATAATGGCTCTTGTAGAGCATGGTATACTTTGCTTTTTGCCACGCGGAAACCGACAGTGGGACGATTGCTTTTTAGACTCAATAAAGAATGTCATCAAGACAAGAATGGGTATCCACAAGCGAATGGGACAATTTGGGAGTGGGAAGAGTACCGACCAGACAATGAATCCATTCCCTACATCTTTACGAACACAAGAGACACTGTGGGAAAAGATAAATTTGTAATTCAAGTAGCACAAGCTCAAGCGGACCTGTGTGTCCAGAGTGTGGGTTTCATCCCTGTTGGTGTCAGTGATTGCATTACTGTTTTAAATATTGATGGGTTGAACAACAGTACCTTTTTAGCCTCCCATAATACGTACTTTGTGTGTGGAAATAAAGGTTATTACCGTCTGCCGGCTGGGTGGTCTGGGGTATGCTATGTATCATTTCTACTACCTCCTGTATTCTTAGCTCCTGCATCTTATCATAAGGATTTGAAATTATTGAATAATGTGACTGTAAATAGGTATAAACGTACTTTATCAATTGATGATGTAGATCAGACCGACACCAGTCTGCAACAGTATATTGATTTTAACTTAGGACTGTTTTTCTTTGTTGGAGCTGCTCTGAACAGTAGGAAGATCCGAAGATTAACAAGAGTGGTAGAAGCTGTGACAAATCAGACTGCTGCTGCTCTTGGGAATCTTACGGAGGAATTGCAGATCACGAGAATTGTTGCATTGCAGAATCGTATGGTATTAGACGTTATGCTAGCTGACAGAGGAGGAGCATGTAAAATTATTGGAAGTAGCTGTTGTGTGTTTATCCCTGATCATACGCCATCAGTTTATAATGCCATCAATAAACTGCATAAAATTGCAGCTGAGATCCATACAGAAAACGGCACTTGGTCTTTTTCTGGATGGTTTTGGGCGTTAATTACTGCCTGGGGATGGAAGGTTCTAACTGGTCTCTGTATTATTGTAGCGGTTCTGTTCTCATGTTGTATTTGTATCCAATGTGGTCCCTTACTCTGCTCATTATGTGTATCATTCTGTATCCCTGATAAGAAAGCTATTGCTGATGTTGCCCACCAAAAACGTTTAGCTAAAGAAGTTGAAGAAATGATGACAATTGATATATATGATGATTATCCTAACAAGCCGGATGTCTTCAGTAAATGCTGAAAGGGTCGTCTGTTGTAAATTGAAACAACGATGTGATTAAGCATTTACTAAAGACATTAATTCCTTTTTCAATAGATCGTGTTTTCTCTGTTATGTTGACCGAAGCTTGGACTCCATTTTGTATTGTCATGCCTCCACGTGTTCCTCACGAGAAGAGTCCGACCTCTGTGTTAGTTGCTCTCGTAATCTGCCTAGTAACAGTCTATAAATAGCTCCTTTGTCCATCTGGCGCATGCCCAGACTTGACCACATCTGTTATCAGTTAGCCTTGCTTGACCATGTTTTCGCGGGCTCAAGGAGTGCGTTAGCTCCGCCCACATATTGATTCAGTATCGAAAATGACCATAAATGGTAATGTTCTTCGTCTTCATGTTGTATCCACCCACTTATGAGCCCCTCTACTGTGTATAAAAGGGGACCATGTACGAATGTTCTTTGTGCTACTCTATGCAATACTGAAGAGTGTTGTGTGGATTGTAGGACCACCCTTAAGGGTTAATAAATGCTGTCTATGTACTTTGCAGTTTCCGTGCCAACTTCCTTATAGATTCCATTACAGGAGAGCGAACCCTTGTGTCCTGCGGGCCTAGCTGGGGCCTGTATTCATCACCAGGGCTGGATGGCATTCCTCAAGAGGTCTACAAAGTCTTGGCAGATACTTTAGCTCCTATTTTAGTCAAGCTTTTTAATGAGCTATTCGTCAAGCATATGGTCCTGCCAGCCTCCTGGAAGGAAGCCACAATTTCGCTGATATTGAAGCCCGGAAAATGCCCCAAAATATGTGATTCGTATCGCCCTATTTCCTTGCTAAATAGCGACTACAAGATGTACACTAAGATCTTGGCGGATAGATTAAATGGGTTGATGGCTGATTTAATTAACGACGACCAAAAAGGTTTTATCCGGGGAAGGTTTTTGAAAGATCTGACCTTTTCATTGATCGCCACAATTGATCTAGCATCCACCTATCATCTTCCTTTTGCCTTGGTAGCCTTGGATGCTACCAAGGCTTTTGACCGTGTGAATTTTGTCTATCTGGAAGAAGTCGCTACCTCCCTGAACCGGGGCACAAATTTCTGTAATGCTCTTACTGGTCTTTACCAAACTCCTGAAGCCAGGATTCTAGTTAATGGCTCTTTGTCTCAACCAGTTATAATATCCAGAGGAACTAGGCAGGATTGTCCTCTCTCGCCTTTGCTTTTCAACCTTTATATAGAGCCACTGGCAAGAAAGATCAGAGAGGACCCTGGAATTCTACCGTTTAGTTTCTGTGGCTGGGAAAAAAAACTGGGACTCTTCGCTGATGACATAGTGATCTTTACCACAAACACTTTGACAACTTGGCCTCGTTTGATGGCTCTAATGACGGACTTCGGGGGGGTCTCAGGTTATGAGGTCAACGGAGACAAGTCCGAAGTTATGTCGTTGAACATTGAGGGGGAATCCGGAAAGGATAAGATGAGGTAGCTGGGTGTTATGATATCTCATGATATCAGCAAAATAGCGAAACTTAATTTTGATGAAATCCAAAAGGAGATTATGAAACTTCTGAAATCATGGTCTCATCTTCAACTATCAATTTTTGGAAGAAGTAACTTGGTCAAAATGGTAATTCTCCCAAAGCTGACCTTCCTGTTTGACGCTATCCCCCTGCCGCTCAATACAGATTGGATAAAAAAGCTACAAGGAGACCTGGGATCGTTTATATGGGCGAGTAAAGGACCAAGAATAGTTTGGAAGAAGCTGTGGAGAAGGGTTGAGAAAGTAGGAATAGCCTTGCCAGATTTACTCTTTTATTCTTGGGCATTTCTTTTAAAAAATGGGAAGTATCTCTTCAACTCTCCAAATCCCTCTATGACAGGAGGCCTGTGGACCAAAATTGGAAATCTGGAGCCGGGAGGTAAGGAGGGGTTTATCTTCAAATATGCTGACCCCATATTTTGTTAAAAGGTGAGGCTGAAGATTTTGAGGGGGCTTGCAGAGACATGTACAAAGTGAGGAGAACCTTAAAAATTCCCTACCATAGTTTTTTAGCCCCCATCTGGGATAGTCCCAGCTCCCCTGAGTGGACATAAGACAGTCTTGCCAAACCCCTACTAGAGGGAGGACTCATGCAATGGGACCAGATAATATGTGATGGTGAGCTTATCTGCTGGGAGAGTTGTAGTCAGCTTACGAACTTTCGCCTATCCAGGTTTAAATATGTGCAAATGCAAAGTTGGTTTGCTGATCCATTAACAAAGATAGGGGAACAAAACGATCTAGAGTTTAAGATGAAGCGGCAACCGAGTCAGAAGAAGGAATTAGAGACCATTTACTGGCTGCTGGTGGAAATCGAGGATGGAGATTTTACGCTTCCTTTGGAATTGTGGGGAAAATACTTGCCAGAATCATCTTTGGAAAAATACTGGCAAGTATCTATGGCTATGCTTTTTAAATTTGTTAAGCCTGCACATCTGAGGAGAAACCATCTCTTTTCCATCCATAGAGCCTATTGGTCACCTTTGAAGTTGTCAAAGTTTGGGAGAAGAGGTGAAGTCCCTTGTTCGAAATGCGGGAACACGAAGGCTGACGGCGTCCACATGTTTTTGGAATGTATAAAATTGCAAACTTACTGGAGTGAAGTGGGGAACAACCTTTACAACGCAACTTTTACAACGCACTACACTTACAACGCAATTTTTACAACGCAACATCCACTACAACGCATTCCATTACATCGCATGACACTACAACGCATTTTTAAAAACTACCTTTACAACGCATTCCATTACATCGCAAACTACTGTTACAACGCATACCATTACAACGCATAATATTACATTGCATTTAAGGTAAGTATTGGATAGTATAGGGGTAAAACCCCTACACTATCCAACACTTACCCTACTGTTGCACCCCCTGGAGTTAGAATAGTAATTTTTACCCCTACACTATCCAACACTTACCCTACTGTTGCACCCCCTGGAGTTAGAATAGTAATTTTTACCCCTATACTATCCAACACTTACCCTACTGTTGCACCCCCTGGAGTTAGAATAGTAATTTTTACCCCTACACTATCCAACACTTACCCTACTATTGCACCCCCTGGAGTTAGAATAGTAATTTTTACCCCTACACTATCCAACACTTACCCTACTGTTGCACCCCCTGGAGTTAGAATAGTAATTTTTACCCCTATACTATCCAACACTTACCCTACTGTTGCACCCCCTGGAGTTAGAATAGTAATTTTTACCCCTACACTATCCAACACTTACCCTACTGTTGCACCCCCTGGAGTTAGAATAGTAATTTTTACCCCTATACTATCCAACACTTACCCTACTGTTGCACCCCCTGGAGTTAGAATAGTAATTTTTACCCCTATACTATCCAACACTTACCCTACTGCTGCACCCCCTGGAGTTAGAATAGTAATTTTTACCCCTATACTATCCAACACTTACTCTACTGTTGCACCCCCTGGAGTTAGAATAGTAATTTTTACCCCTATACTATCCAACACTTACCCTACTGTTGCACCCCCTGGAGTTAGAATAGTAATTTTTACCCCTATACTATCCAACACTTACCCTACTGTTGCACCCCCTGGAGTGAGAATAGTAATTTTTACCCCTATACTATCCAACACTTACCTTAAATGCAATGTAATATTATGCCTTGTAATGGTATGCGTTGTAAAGGTAGTATGTGATGTAATGGAATGCGTTGTAAAGGTAGTTTTTAAAAATGCGTTGTAGTGTCATGCGATGTAATGGAATGCGTTGTAGTGGATGTTGCGTTGTAAAAATTACGTTGTAAGTGCATACGTTGTAAAAGTATGCGTTGTAACGTCATACATCCGAGTGAAGTGACTAGGGCGCTGTCTCAAATGCTTAAGCTGCAGGTTAAGGGAAGCATTTTACTTGTTATCTTTGGTCAGTTGGAGCCTGAAGTAAAATCTACCAAGGGTCAGGCAAGGCTTATTTTTTTCATTGCACTGCTGGCGCGTAGGGAGATTTGTGAGTTATGGGTGTCCCCACTCTCTCCAAGTTTGGACAATTTGTTGGTCTCGATTAAATACATCCACCATAGATAGGAAGAGTTCTAGAGATGTTAATTTTTGGCTTCCCTTTATTGAATGGTGTGATACTCTAAATGATAATAGTTAGATTTTCAGTGGTCCGATGATTATGCCTTAGTAGCCTCATCAGGCATCCGAGTCTCGGTACGTGTGCTTTCTTCTGCCGGCTGGATAGTGAGAGGGAGATAGCAAACAAATGCACAGGAGGGTGGAGGAAGCTTGAGACCAAAGGCCATCAGAAATCTCGACCTCCCTCCCTACTCGCACCTACCCGTACTGCCAAACAGCATAAGAGGGCAGAGACATCCAGGTGCCCATCCACATGTGCAAGTGGAAGAACGTCATTGTTTTTTCTCTCCACTATAAAGGCTTATGAGGACTAAAAAAATAAATAAAACAAATTGTGTATCAGTCCTGTCATTTATCACCAATTTCTCAAGATATATGATTTTCTTTAATATATCGATTAACACTTTTCAATTTAGTTGTGTTTTTTGTCCATATAATCAGTGTTGTGCCTTTGCTGAATCATGAATTGATGGTCCTTTCTTTGCATGGACATAACAGAGTATTCTGTCGTGGCAGAAGCACTGCTCGTATACCTTATCTATCCCCAGGTTCTGCATGTGACTGGGTTGCCCCATTATTATTTTCGATTTACATGAGCAGACGATGGTCTGCAAGGATTTCTCCTTCCACCAAAGTAGACATTTTCTGAATGTACAATGTCAGACACGCTTGCATATAGTGAAGAATACATAGCCAGACTCATTCAAGGGCAGGAGGACATCTCCTTTTTAGGAGCTGACACCATTCCCTTTGATAACACACTTAATGAGAAGCTTAATAAACTTGAAAAACTAGAAAATAATTTAGTTAGAACCAGAGTGCACGGTCATCTGCTGACAAAATATCTGCAAGCGAACATTATTCCAGTGGGACTGCAGCTCAAGAACGAGCCTGCTATTTTTATTGATATTCCCAAATTCCGCGAGAATTTTATTTTTATGGCCAATAACTGCTCCCAGCACTGGATGGTGCTCGGGATTGAGACTGCCCTGGAATATGTAAAAAAAAATTGACAAAAGAAATCCAGGAACTCAAAAAAGAAATCTTAGAAGGCAGAGCTCTTACTAATGCAAAGGGAGCAGTAGCGAGATTAGACAAAACCATTGCGGGATTTAACACCATCACACAAACTAGGAAGCTAGACAAACTAGCAAAGGATATAAGAATTTATGACACGAAAATAACTTATCCGTATATTACAGAAGAATACTACCAACAGGACAATCAGGGCCATTACGTCAACAGAGGAAGACAAGGGGCACGTAAATACAAGACATTCTCTGAGTCCTCATATTCGAGTGGTGGTGACAGTGATTATGACTAAACAAACACCACCAGAGCTAGGCAACAAAACTATCAGAGACCTAGCTATCAAGGACCTCATTATCAAGATCTTGCCTTGGGTCCTTTTTAGGTGACGCCAGATGGTTGAACCCCAGGGGTGGAGGGCCACCACAGGGATGGTCAGAAGACAGGGACCGGAACAGGGGGTGGAACAGAGGCAGAAGGCGAGGACGGAAAGCAGTGAGATTTTACCCTCAGGTAACACATGGGGAAATCCAGACCAGACGACAGACGTACAGATGGTAAATTAATTGGATAATATATCCAATGGAAGAGCCAATCAGGCAAATGAGGAGCAATTATCAGTTGCTAGTCTGAGTAACACAGAACAAAGTAATCCCATCATCAATCTATCAGGCCATCAGTTGTCCCCTACTGAAGTGTCAGTACTTTCCAAAGATCTGAGTTTTGTGCCCACTTCTCCTACTAATAGCTTTAACACCAAGATTGAACTGCATTTTTTCTTTAGGAACATAAGTTTGCGTCATTTCTTTCACAAGAATCGTAACACTTCATATGAGAGTAGAACTTCCTCAACACCTCTTCGCACTCCATTCACATTCACACCTCCAGCACATCTAATGTCCAGCACAGTACAAGCTGTTGAACAAGTGGTTCTGAGAGACGTTCTTCGATACCAAGAAATACATTAAACATAACATCAGCAAGGATGAGAAAGCCAGCCTTGAAGCATTAACACATAATGATGATGTAGTAATCAAGCCAACGGATAAAGGTGGTTCTATTGTGATCTAAGATAGAGAGGATTACGTAAGAGAAATCATGACACAACTACAGGTAACAGATAATTATAAGAAAATTCAAGGAGATCCCACAAAAGAGGTATCCAGACTTATACACCAACTCACTACCCATGGACTGAAAGAAGGTTATTTCTGTGAGTTAGAATTTGGCTTCTTAAACACAAAAAAAAGCATATTCCCACTATCTATACTCACCCTAAAGTGCATAAGAATAAAGAAAAACCATCAGGAAGGCCAATTGTTTCTGGCTGCTGTTCCGTTCCAGAGCCACTATGCCGATATGTTGACATCTTTTTGCAACCCTGGGTGCCTAAAACAAAATCATACATACGCAATACGACGGAAGTCATAATTGCATTGAGAATTTTCTGTTTGATAAAAATAAACAGCTATTGGTAACCTTAGATGTGGCTTCTCTGTACACAAATATTCCAAAAGAAGAATCACTGGTGGTAGCCCGTGAGGTCTTAGAGCAAAGAGAAAGGCCTCACTTTGTTCCAACAGAGTTCGTAATAAGTTTTTGGGAAATAGCTATGACAATTTATTTTTTTCATGTGTCAAAACGATTTCTTTTACCAAACGAAGGGAGTAGCTATGGTAGCAGGCTTTGCCCCGTATGTAGCTAATCTTTTTATGGATTGCTATGAGGATAAGCATATTTACACTGTTGATAATCCTTTCCTATCTATATCGAAGACATCCTCATGGTTTGGACAGGAGACTCTGATTGGTTAGCCAACTTTGGTGTATGGCTGAACAACAGGTCAGAAGACATTCAATTTACCATGAAATTCAGTCATGAGCAAATAGATTTTCCAGATTTAAGCATCAAGACTAGAGGGAACACATTGTATACCACACTATTCCGGAAGCCATTAGAGCGCAATACATTATTGGGTTATTCCAGCCATCACCTCTGAAACCTATGAGACAATCTCCTCTATGGTCAGTTGTTAAGGCTCTGTAAGAACTGTACCCATAGGTCAGATTTCTTTAAAGAGTCAGACTTACTGAACACTCTACTAATAGATTGAGGATTACCCCTGAGGACTTCTAAAAAAATCAAGGAAGAGGGCATGGTATTGCCACAGAGAGACACTCTTGGAAGTCAAACAGGATAGTAAAGGTACAAAGGACAGATTGGTCTGTGTCTCGACTTTTGGTAACAGAAGTAATCGTCATTGGTAACTTGTATCTGATTAGATGGGCACTACTGATTTCCCACTTTTCTCTTTCAAAAGAGGAAGAAACATCAGGGATCATGTAGTCAGATCACACCTTAGGACCAAACCATCCCAGAACTTGCAATCCCAACTGATGCTATGGGGCCACTTCAGATGTAGTCGTTGTAAGGTATGTGTACTGTCGACTTTTTGTATGCTGGTAAACAGTTTCTTCTTCATCATCATACCAACTGTAATACAAAAGATGTAATCTACATCATCATGTGTCCCTGCAGTAAGGTATATGTGGGTCAGATCAGAACAAAGATAAAGACCAGAATGCTGCAGCACTGTTCAAGGATACGCTGCAAGGTTCAGGTCCACCGCTCGTGGAACACTTTAATGAGAGGCGTCAGACGATGAACAGACTGAGGTGGTGGGTTTTGAAAACATTCTACCTAACCCAAGGGGTGGAGATCTGTCAGCCACTCTAAACTTATGTGAGTGCAAGTTGATACATCTCCTTGATTCAGTCAACCAGGGACTGAATGAATCCAAGGAGATTTTGAGACAAGTGTCTCTGCTGTGCACAGTATAATTGAACTAATGCTTACACATATTCTTCCTATACTAATTTGTGACTGTATAACTTATGTTGACAATTGACTACTGTATATAATTGTTGTCGTCCAGACTGTACACTGTTAATTGTTACATAATAGGTTACATAAGATGCAGATGATACTATCTTGGGTCTTGTTTTCTTAATGTATGTAGATACACCATTTTGTTTGTACATTAGGTTTTGTCTACTGAATTCAGGGTGTATAGACACCCGTAATTACAATAAATCACATTGAATTGGATTTCTGTGAACATACCCCCGTTTATGGTTTTACATCTTTCACTAAACTAATGAAGCTATCTTCTGATATAGAAATGTTCCTTTTCCTCACTTTGATCGATTGCACAGTCCACTTGCTTCATGCAAGTTCACAAATGTGCTCGATTGGAATTTTATTTCCATGAATCCTGAAAGGTACCGTGAACACTGCTTCACATGTATGACCCCATACCCAAATGGATCAAAGTAGTTCTCAGCCATCTTGAACAAACCACGTATTAATGAATCTATCTTCTAAATAAGGAATCTTTCATCTTTTTACTTCACTTCGATCGATTGCACAGTCTAAATTAACCAACCCACTCGCTTTATCTTTGTGTAAGTTCTTGGATGAGCGTGATTGGTTTTCTCTTTCTATGAATCCTGGAAAGTGTGCTGTGAACATTCCTCACATGTATGACCCTGTACCATCATGGATCAAATTAGTTCTCAGCCCCCATGAATGAGCGACGCATCTTTTTCACAACACAGTGACGGTTTTGAAATGAGATCTGCCTCTTATTCTCTGACTGCACCATGGTGACCATTAGTTTCGGGAAGTGCCGTGATTATAGCTAGCTGAAAACGACATACATGCCAGTACTGATAGTCTTTCGCACTCTTTCTTCCTGATCACACCACACATTTGATATGACCACAACACATTTCTTAATGTTTTTGTCATTTATTCTTGAACATTTGGTGTTAGGTCTTTTAAAGCATTCTGTTCTTTTTTTCAAAAGTTAGGGCAGATTATTTTTTTGTCGACAACATTGTACACCATAAAGACACTAAACATAGAAAAAGTTTACAAAACTCAGACAACACCTAAAGTTATTACAATACACATATATAAATGAAATTACATAAAAAGAAACATTTGTAAACCAGCTCAAATTCTGTGATTGTTTGAGAAGCAGTAAAGAAAGGAAGAAAGATAGAAAAATAAACTAATAACAGCCCTGCTAAACTTCTCTAGGAGCATGGGCTAACAATCAAACAGTGAACCAGTTAGGCTCATAAATACATTTGTATACCTGGCGCTTAATTCTCTTATGGGATGAGCCACCTTGGTATAATTCCATACTGTTACACTTGTTTGAAAGATGTTAACTGTTGACGCTTTTCGAACCCATAAACTCTGGTGCTCCTCAGGACACAGAACAGAAAAGAGCTCCCTCTTTCTCATATTTACCTTTTTATTGGATAAAGGATAATAATTAAAATTCTTTTCAGGTGATGCTATAGTTCCCTACTTCTTAACTTGTCTGCAGTACTGTTAAAACACGGAAGAAACCAATAATCAGTAACCGGATTACTACACTGTTATTTTTAGGCAAGGCACCTTTACACGATGTAAGTCCAAGTACTTACTTATGGACACTACTGCACTATAATCACTGGGGGAAGAGTGCTTCATGTTCTCTGTGGTGAGCGGAGTTGCTGCTATCACTGCGAGCTATATGTTAAGAACGAGAACTGTTGTTTTTATTTCAGCCAGACTGTGAACTCGTAAAGAGTCAGTTCTTTTAAGAGAAATACACTCCATAACAACGTACCTTCAACTCAAATATACGTTTTGGCATATTCCCACGTGTTCAGGATGCTGCTCGCCTGAGTGCCGTGTTCCAATTGTTGCTTTTGCACTGTAACTGAATCGTTTGAACGTGTGTCAGAAGCCGGCGTTGCAGTAAGATTCTCCCAGTCTTCATTTCCCGGTCAGAGGCATTCGAGGTCAGGTAATTGGCTATTGTCAACAATAGTCCGTGTTACAATAAAGTTACATTTTGTGAAGAACTCCCATGTATTACAATGTAACTTGAATGCTTAGTGGAAATGGTACTTGTTGGTTGTTGTCTATGGGGCCATGTTGCAATAAAGTATCATTTATTTGAACATAACTCTGAGAAGACTCAGTATCGCTTTCGGGTTTGTTGGATTGATACTTCCAAGATACTTTTGAGAGCGTTCTCACCTTAGTGATTTCTCCTTTGGTGAAGGCATATATGTGCCTTGCCTAGTGAAAAACATATTGGCACTATGGTGCTGCCGCCTTCCATGAAGTAATTGTGTTGTCTGAATAATTACTCTTTGAAGGGACACAGTTGACTTGTTTCCACTAGATCTTTACCTATATTGTGTAACTAAAAAACAAAAAGTAAAAAATCAAAAAGTCACAGCATCTTATGAGCCGCACAAGTTCTTGGGAATTGGAGTCTAAATCGTCTGACCATAAATCAATGGTCTTGATGTCCTAGTTTGAATTCTCACATAGATAGTGAGAAACAGTTTCAATTTGCAGAGCACCAAGTGTGCTACGTTGGTAAATTGTGAAGCTCTGACAATTCATTCAGACCATCAATCTCAGAATTGTATTTGACTACGATAAAAGACTCTCTCTCTCTCTCTCTCTCTCTCTCTCTTTCTCAGAATCATTTTTCCAGGTCCCCACCTTTGGGTGTCCAGCTCAATCACAGATAATGCAGTCCATTGTAGATCACTCTCAACATGATTTAACTCGCTCCAGTGGTTTACCAAAGGAGCTGTGAGGACTTTTTGAGAATTCTAGATTTGTGCTGGGAAATTAGTTTCCGCACTTCCTGGCTGTTTCCAATTGATGTTCTTGTGGGTAAAAGATGTCCCTTTGATCTTGTGAGAACAGCACACACATGTGCCACATTAATGATGGCCTAAGACTGGTGGTAAATTCAGTTTTTCCGGTAGTGTAGATTTTACCAGTGATTTTGGAAGGGCCGTCCGGGCTACTTGGTTTGCTATACTTTGATCTTTCTTAAGTGCGAACAAAAAGACGCTTCTAAATTCTCTAGTAGATGCCCGTTATGATTTATAACCTTCTTCAACTGTTTGTTTTAGTGCAAAATGATGTTACACACACTAAGCGCTTATCCAAATTTTTATCTTTCTGCAGAAAGAGTTCTTCATGAGGAGTCCACCAAGCCCTCTTCATAGAATGTTTAAGACGTTTTTTGGGTAGCCTCGTGCCAATAATTTCTCAGTCAGATTTGCCGCATGTACATTGGAATCTGATATGTTGAGCAATTTCCTCTAATCCGTAGAACTGGCCCGAACTGTAAGTTGTCCCGAAGGCTGCAGCGGTGGTGACTTGTGTAATGGAGAGCTATGTTCCGATCAGTCGGGTTGATGCCATCTGCAGCATATACTTCCACATCCAGAAAAGTAATTTTCTGACAATTGTAGTGTGTTCTGAATTTGAGCTCTGCTGTTCTAACATTGACCAAATTAATAATTTGTTGTAGTATGTCAGTTTGTTCAGTCCAAATGAAAAATATATCGTCACTATATCACATCCAATGCAAAATATGATGTGCGAAAGGGTTGTTGTTGTGGATGTATTTTTCCTTAAATTTTGCCATGAACAGTACGGCCAGCTCCGGCGCAAATGGACATCCCATTGCTGTTCCTTTGATTTGGAAATAAAAGCTGTTGCCAAAATTGAAATAGGTTTTTTTTATAGCAAAGTTGGCTAGACTGAGAATAAACTGGGTTGGTACTCCTTCTGGTTTTGGTCTTGGAGATAAAAATAATTCTATTGCTGCTAGCAACGCCAACACTTTGCTGCATTTAAATAAACATCGATATGTAATATTTACATTTGTGATAAAACTGAGCCATCGATAATTCTAGTACACCTGCAATTTGGAAATAAGAGTAGCTTTTCTTTACATTATATGACGCTGGTTGTCCTGACTACGACCCGACACCTGGGATGCTGCATTCCTAACGTGCCAAACATGCACGTGTACACATCCCGTCTTCTTCTATAAAAAAGCATATGCTCCTTCTACATTTGAGTACACTTTGCCTGAGAACTCTGAGCACGAGACGCCAGAGGTAAGTTTGTATCCGTGTGAGTGTTCTGGATCCATAAACAGAACCCCTGCTTGAGAGAGTATTACAATGTCTCTTTTTTTCTCTTGTGTCTGTCAATAGGATCCAAGGAAGCACAAGTTGCTCCAGGTTCTACGTTGTAGATCACATTGAATTTGAAGGAAAGCCGCACTGGCTTCTTACATTTGAAACAGAATTTTTAGTTATTCCTAACTGTGAGGTTTAGGGCATAGAATTTCAATGTAATACTTTTTGATATTCCTCATATGTAGATAACACATTAAACTCATCCATACCTTTTATGGTATTTTATGGTAGGAGGAAGATTGGATTCTAAAACCTCAACCAACCACACTTTTGAATGCCATTTATGGGTCGTCATGATTAGACACAAACATACCTGGTTATTGAGGTAGGCACCTTGATGTATCGAGCGTGTTGTATATCCTCATTATACATGGATTGTCATAGTATTATTTACACTATTTTTCACATGCAGGTCATCAACAGATATTGATACAGAGGCTTGCTGTTTCTCCATCCTCCTGAGATAATTCTATCTATAAGGTGAGCAAGGGTCCAGTATACTCACCTTTCTTAAAACTCTGCACATACTGGTTTCTAAAACAAACTTCCTTCTCTCTTACACAGGCTGTACAGATTTGATCAAATAGTCCTGATGAAGAACGGTGATGTCATTGAAACACTCACGCATTTAAGGGGTCAAGATGTCGACGTCCACAATATAAGCGTTATAGCCCAGATAGACCTAAACAATGAGGATGTTAAGTCATAGGTCGCTTTAGGGCTTTTTTCATTGTTAATTTAACGTTTTGCAATTCAGATGTATTCAATGTGTTATATTAGTTATGTTTATTTTTTGTATTGTTGATACATGTGATATACCACCTGAGTCACTTCCCCTCATTTCTTTGTCAAAAGTATTGTCAAAACTGTTTGTTGTACTTTTGTATATTGTGTATCAGTCCTATCTTTTATCACCAATTTCTCAAGATATATGATTTTTTTTTAATATATCGATTACCACTTTTCAATTTAGTTGTGTTTTTTGTCCATATAATCAGTGTTAATTTAGTTGTGCTTTTTGTCCATATAATCAGTGTTGTGCCTTTGTTAAATCATTAATTGACGGTCCAGTCATTGCAAGGACATAAAAGAGTATTCTGTCATGGCAGAACCACTGCTCGTATACTGGAGTTAAATCAGTGGGTGAAATATCGCCCCTTCAAAATGAAGGAGATACATCTATTAAGAGACTTTCTCAGAGCCTGAAATTGGATGGTGAGACTGGATCTGAAAGAACATAGCAGATTGTTAGTGTTTGGTCGGGAGAATAGGTGGTATCAACTCTTTTTGTTTACTGTTTGGCCTCTCTTCTGCACTATGAATATTGAGACCTGTTATAGGATATTTAAGGCAGTGACTTGATGGTCTAGTTAAACAATATATTATTAAAGGCTTATGATTGAATGAGGTTGATGGAACTCATGTAGATGACTGTATCTCGTCTGAGAGACCTGGAGTATGTTGTACACTGGAAAAAGTCAGTTCCATAGTCACTGTGGATAGTAAACTTTTTATAATTTGTGGTAGATTCAGAACATTCAATGTTAAGTTTTCTGCACAGAAGACAAGTCAGGTGAGGAAGGAATTGAGAAGTCAAGTCAAGTCAATAAACTTTATTCGGTTGTGCGAATTGACAACCATAAAAGCATTTACACTACATTTAAAAAGAACACATTAATACATAAAGATAAAATACAGTTGTAAGATAAGCAGGTGAAGACAAATATACAACAAGCATTCAGAGTATTTTGTGGAGTCCATTATAAAAAAGAGGTAATAGCAATTCATATATTATTTTTATCCTTCCATACTATTTCTAAATTTTACTGCCAATTTTAAAAAACTACATAGATACAAGGTATATTCACAACTTAATAGCTGTAGAAAGTGCAGTGCAGGACGATATTGTATAAAATTTAGTTTTTTCAGACAGGGTTTTAAATATAGATTCCTCGGTACAGTATAAAAGGGACAAAAGAAAAGAAAGTGTGCCAGGTCTTGCGGAGACATATCGTCGCAGCCGCAAGCCGGCAACACTTGTCCACGATGAGATCCCCTAGGTACAGCCAGCAGAAAATGAAACAGATTAAACCTGAACCTGATCAGTAAGAAACGGTCATAACTGGACAATTGCCAGGATAAATAGGGTTCCATGAGCAAGGTGCTTTTTACTAATACATGATTACGAACACTTTCTTTTTTTAGCTCACGTGATTCCCTATCTTGGATTCTAAGATCAATAAAAGCTTTCTTGACCGTTATAACATCCTGTTTAGTGATCGATTCAGGGGATAAAAAGAGTTCAGGGCGACCTAGATCAGCAAAGCACTTAAAAAGATACTTTAACCAGGGAACCTTCATCCTGTTGTCCCATGTGAGTGACTCTCTTAAAATAAGCTGGGTTAGTGGAATGTTATCATTTAACCAACAATTCATCCAGCATAACATGGGATTAACAGCAATCTTGTCACTTACGAAGGAAACCCCCAGTTCCTCGTGCACGGAGAAGTTGGCCGTGCCCCTGGGAACCCTTAATACTAATTTCAAGAAGTTATTTTCAACAGTCTGTAAGGGATCCGGAGGAACATAACCCCAAATTTCACTTCCATAGCACGCTGTGGAGACACTTTTTGCTTGGTAAAGTTGGAGCAAGGCGGCAACTGGACTATTGCCCACTTTCTTAGAAAAGTCCATTATTGCCGCGTTTACCCTAGTGACTTCTCCCTTCTTTTTTTCAATCACGGGTCCCCAATTTAATTGACTGTCAAAGAGGACCCCGAGATAGGAAAATGTATGTGTAGTAGGAATACGTACACCATTTACATTTAGGCAGTTTACTTTTTTATTTCCCTGTCCGACCTTCATTATGTATGATTTAGAGTTATTAATGCTTAACTCTCTTGAGGTCATGAAAGAATGGAAGGAGTCTAGTAAGATTTGTAGTCCGTTTGCTGTTCTTGATAGGAGAACTGCGTCATCCGCATATAAAAGGACTGGCAGCCCCCTACGGCCTATGTACGGATAATCCGTATTGGTGCTTAAAAGATGCTCTTCCAGATCATTTATGTATAAGTTAAAAAGGAATGGGGCCAGGATGCAGCCTTGTCGGACACCACGATGCACCCCAAAGTCTTTGGTCACATTCAGGTCTTGGGTGAATCTGACATTTGCATTGGTGTCCGAGTGCATATCATCTAACAAATCAACTAAGTTTGGATCCACACCCATTTTTAGCATGGCGTCCCAGAGCTTCCCCCGGCTCACACAATCGAAAGCCGAGGAAAGATCCATGAACGCCATATGGATCGTTCCTCTTCGAGCCTTAGTATACTTCGCGATGATGAGGTATAAGTTTAAACATTGTGAAATCGTAGAATGACCAGGCCTGAATCCATACTGGATTGAAGATATTATATTATTTTCTTCTGACCATCTGACCAATCTGTTCAAAATTACTCCTCCCACAACTTTAACCACGGAGTTTATTAAAGATATTGGTCGATAGCAGGCAGGGCTACTGCGGTCTCCTTTTTTAAAAATAGGCACAATAGTGGATACCCCCCATGATTTTGGGCATCCACAAAGCACAGCAGCATTAAGTACAGCTGTAAGGACCGGTGCCCAGAGTGTTATACAAGATTTAAAAAGATCAGGAGGGAGACCGTCAGGTCCTGGGGCCTTGTTGTTTGATAGGCCTTCTATGCCCTTTATTACCTCATCAGTTGTGAAGAACAGGGATTTTTCACTAATTTCTTTTAGACTGCATTGTACCTGGGAACCATTACCTTTAAAAATGGAACTGAAGTGGTTAATCCAAACTTCTTCTGGGATTTTGGTGCCTGTACTTGAAATACTGGGATGATCAAATAAGGGCTTGTTAATGATCTCCCAGAACTTAGAGCTATTTTTTAGTATCTCTGGATCTAACAAGGACTCCCAAACGCTTTTCTTAATAGCACGTTTGCGAATGGCAAGAGACTTTTTGTACTCAGCCCGCAACACCCTGATGGTTGAAGGATCTCTCTGGTTTGTTTTTAATGCTTTCTTGAGCTCGCGACTGGCCTTCGAACAGTTGCTGTCAAACCATTTTGGATTATTGGATGAGTTAGCTATCCTCTTAGCAGGTAACGTTAAAAGTGACTCCACCTTTTTAGCAATCTCATTAAAAGACGTCAGAATTTGTAATGGTGCTGAAGCAGTAGATGTACATGTTATCAGATCATGATGGCATACATTGTTGATAGAAAAATAAAATTGCTTACAGTCCACCATTGACCACTTTAAGCGTCGCTTACCATTAATACATTTAGTGATACCACAGTCCTCTCGAGGGTTATGTTTTTCGAGTAAGTTCACACCCATAGTAATACATAAAGGATTGTGATCGCTAAAAATGCTTGAAATAATCGAAAAATCCCCAACAAAATTAACAAATTCTGCCGATAATAGAATATGGTCTATATATGACCCTGTTGCGTGACCTTTAAAAGTAGGGGTTGAAAATACAGTTTGTTCCTCAACTATTGACATAGCAGTGAAAAGGTTATATTCATTCATTAAGTCATTTAAACATGAACCCCTTCGCGAGTGATCAAAGTGTATTCCTTCCAGATTGTTACAACCCAAATGACCAACAGGACTCAGGCTAGGATTCCCACATAAATGAGTGTTGAAATCACCCGCTATTATCTTAAGGCGGGGAAGGGAATCATCTTTGGCCCTTAGGAATTCACGCAATGACTCCATATTGCAATCGCCAGACTGACTCACTGCGTTATAAAAGTTGATCAGAGCAAAACTTGTACTGCCCCTCTTAAATTCGACAACCTGAATATTATTA
This sequence comes from Triturus cristatus, assembly GCF_964204655.1. Classification (NCBI taxonomy): domain Eukaryota; kingdom Metazoa; phylum Chordata; class Amphibia; order Caudata; family Salamandridae; genus Triturus; species Triturus cristatus. The sequence continues at coordinate 1,133,788,590 of NC_140582.1, forward strand.
TTGCCAGAGTGATGTACAGTTTTAAGGCATATTAGTGATAAGTTAACAAGGATTGCCAAACCCCCTTTAGCTCTACCACTAGGTGAAGGAACTGCCGAAGTTATAAAACTCTCATAACCGTCAATGTGTATATTTTTCCCCACTGCCCAGGTTTCTTGGAGGCATATAACGGGGTAATTTTTAACAAAGGATAACCAATCTATATTAAACAATTTATCCTGCAGTCCAGCTATATTCCAGGATAATAGCCCCTCCTTATATTTAATTGGTTCATGTTGTATTATAGCCACATTTCCACATACAATTTGAGTGATAGGTGTTAAGCCTGTACAGCAGCGTACCCCATCTGTCCCGGGATTAGCCGAAGAACAAGCTTGAGGACAGGCTGGGTTTATATCAGTGGGTAAACCTGGTATATCTATTTGATTCCAGCCAACCAAACCCCCATCCTTACTGCCTTGCGGTTCTAACCCTTGTAGAATATCTCCAAAGTCTGTAACTTCTGGCAATCGGTCGGTGGGGAGGAGGTTAGAAGATGTGTCAGGTAGTCATTCCACCCCATCCAGTCCCCCCTCATCTGAGAAGATGCCATACCTATTGGAGATGGGGATGTTAAAGTGATTATTAAAATGAGTAGAGTAATATTGATCTGGAGGGGGTGGTCGTATTGGACGTTCCCTTCTATCCTGACTATACCCCCAGTTATTAGTTGGTACCTCAAAACCCCAGCCATTAGATGTCGCTGGCCATATAGGCCTGGTGAAATTATGGGTAGGCTTAGGATAGGACATGCTCCGCTGTTTTTTGCCGAAAAATTCTAGGGTGAGAGGAATGATGGTACCTCTTCTGCGCTGCGGCGGCAAAATATTTGGCAGGATGTTTGGTAAAACTGTAGAATTGGCAAAATTTATAATAATGCAGTCACCCTTGAATTTTTTAGGGTTTTGACCTATCCATGGGACCCTTCTGGCTGACTTAATGTCACCAGCTAGCTGTTGTTTCCCCCACGGGGCCAGCTGCATATTGCCTGATAACCAGTGCAGGGCCTTACTTGTTACTGCCGGGGGGGATTCTGATTGGTCTGGGGCTAGTGGGGGGACGTTAGCCAATACCAGTACTAATGGAGCCGCATCTTCCAGAAACTGTACCATAACTTCTTCTGTAGTAGGTGCAGGTATTACAGGTGGAATTGGGGGTAATGTATCTCCTGGCAGTAAATGATGTGTCGCTGTAGTTGAGGACTGTTCCTGTAGATTTGCGTGTATAGTGTTTGAGGTAGTGCCTCCCTCAGATGAAGGAAAAAGAGCCTCTTTTACGGGTAGAGCTAGGCTGGTAACTGTGTCTGATATATTAGACACAGCTTCTACTAACTTTTTTTGATCTGCACCTAGTTTCTTTATATCAGCAGTTAGCTTGTCCAATTTGGTCACTACTGGTTTAATTAAGATTATAAGTTTAGTGTCAATTAAATCAGCTAATCTTGATAATAACTCCTCATCCACATTATACTTCTCGGGTTCTTCTACTTTCCCCCTGCTTTTGTCCCTACTTCTCACGGGTGACGCAACCCTCTTCTTCCCTAAAAGAACTCCACCACGGTATAATTGAGTTTTTCTACATTTTCTGATGGCACGTGGCGCATGATCTAGAACTGGGGGATCAGCTTCATTATTTGGCTGCTCACTCTCCTGCACAATTTGATCTTGGTCTTGATCAGTGTCAACTACCTGACATTCCGAGTCATTAGCCCGAGCTATGTCTTGACCCTGTGTTGTACGAGTACTCAGGTTTGAAATGCCATGTTCTAAGGTATCAGAGTCTAAAACTGCACTTCCCTCGACCTGAGAAGGTTTATCAATCCAGGGTGAATCAGGTGAAGGGCTTAGGGGAGATAAGTTAGGGGACAGGCTAAGACCTAAGGATTCGCGCCTCTCGTTGTTAATCTTAGAGACTACTTGTATCATATAGTTTTCTATTGAGTTACCTCCCGCTGCTAAATTCTTTTTAGGCATTCTTCTTGAACTAGTAATAATAACCAAATAACAACAGTGTTATAATGGATGACGGTATATCCAAGAAGTAGAAACAAGTATGAATAGTCTTACTGCAAACCACGCAAAACGAAGACAGTAAGGGCTGAGTAGCGTGTCCAGTCCAGTCTCAGCCTGTCTCGGACTGTCTAAGACTGTCCGCCCTTTGTCCGGGCTTCGTCCGGCGTCCCGCACACGCGTCCCGCTATGCGTCAGGGGCACGATTTTATAGGAGGAGCAGGGGGCGGGAAGAGACTCCAGGTGCGCTGCGTTGATCCTGCGCGGAACCCTGGGTCTCGCAGTCCCGGCCCCTGTTGAAAGCGCCTCACACTCTCCTCGGCCACGGTAAAATGACCAAAGCTCCACTCCACCACTTCTGTAGGCAAACGAACAGGGTGTTAAGGTCAAAGTCACGAACTCTGCACACAGCTGCGAGCGGCTCCCCAAGGAATTGAGAACATTGGACAAAGAGTTTTGTACTTTGAAGGATTTGGCAAGGATCATAGCTGCTGTCCTTAATGAGCCAAGCTATTTTCCGAAGTCCTTTACATTATAGCTTATTTCAGAGATTAAAAGAAGAGTGCCATCAGAAGGTATGGTGACATCATCATCAAATAAAATTAAATGTGGGTGCAAGAGAGGGCATTTGTTTGGGAGACAAAGTAGAGATGACGATAGAATCACATGCAAGCCTGTTAAACTGTGGTGCAAGGAATGGTTGGGCAACAACAGGTGGATGAGACCCCAAAGTCTATTGACTTGACAATGGAAAATGTATCTGCTGCTTGATATGTCAAACGAATAGGGGGAAGGGGGTCACGGAAATTATCAGCCGTAGCAAAGGATTTCTGGCAATATTGTACAGACCATGGTGGCCAAATGAAATTCACTGTATCTATTGAAGTTGAATGAATGGATGTCAAACAGGCAGGTATTTTTAAGGCTGAAGATCAGATGAGGGCCATAGATCTATTTGCATTGAAAATCACAAGACAGCACACAATATTTTACAGCTGGAGGCAGGACTTAGAGGCAGAAGCAATTGATGCATTCTTGCAGGAGTGGCCATCAAGAAGGTTTTATGACTTTCCTTCTTTTTCATGGATTCCCAGAGTTGTTTCACAGATGCAGAGAGACTAGGTGCCTCTGTTCATGATTAGTTCCTGGTGGCCAGCTGAGGCACGATTTCCAATGGTATTGATAAGGAGTATGAAAGTATCTATCAGTTCTTCCTGCTTTTCTTTCATTGCTGAGGAATGTGCACGGAGAGTTGTACAAGATCATTAATGGAGGTCAGTTGCAGCTGGTAGAGTGGAAGCTTTCTGGGGTTCCTGGGCTGTATGGACAGAATATCGGAACAAAAAATATAGTGGGACAAAATATTGTGTCAAGAATATCGAGGACACAAATATTGTGACGGTAGGTTTCTATAGGTAAGCACATTCTCACTATATATAACTCCACATATACGCACCTTGACAATACAATATCTTCAAAGTATGTAGATGTGGAGTTTAGAGAAGTAAATCTATGTGTACCTATTTGCACTAACTTTCTTAATATTTTGGTCCTTGAGATTTTTGACATGATCTTCTGTCCACACAATATTTTTGGAGACGAAGTTCTGTCAGTGATCCATTCCAGGGAAATCAAAGGTCTTTCCAGTGAAGCTTCAGACTTGATCGAGGAAGAATGGACATCAGAGACTGGGATGAGATATCGCTCTGCTTGGAAGTCATGGAGTAATTGGTGTATTGAACGGATATTGGATGTAAATTTTTACGTCAACATTTTAAACAAAGGAATAGGGGCTGCTTTATAATTTAGTAGACAGGTTACTCCATCCCAAACATGATGGATACCCCATCTGCTTTATTACAAGTCCCATTTTCTTAAATGCACTTGCAATACAGAGGACAGGACATTTGTGATGGAGTAACCCATTCAGAAAAATCTAAATCAAGCCATAAGTTATCAAACAGTGAATACCTATAGTTCAACCATTTCTGTGGGTCACTCTTTAGAAAGCGGAACGTTCAGTAGAAGCAAATGCTTGGTTTGTAAATTGTAAAAGAGCAATGCTTTTTTAGAGACCTCTTAAGCCTAGATATTCCATTTTATAGGATGAACGATTAGCGTTGTATTTACTTAAAAAGTGGACTGTTAATAGTGATTTAATTTTGAAACAAATGTCCTGGAAATTGCTATCTTGCCATGTCTAGTATACTTTAGGAAGGTTTCTGATTTTAAAGCTTTGGACTTAACTAACGAGTACTACTAGGACTACTATTAGCAATTATTGATTTCTTATATTAAACCATTCAAACCTATGTAAGTGGAATGGGTCAGATGTGTGATGAAGGAAGCCATAGTAGTTGTGGAAGCAAGAGGGGCTATAGTAGAGACAAAGAGGTGATGTTTCCAATATCAGGAAACGTTTGGGACTCTTGATTGTAGCAGGACACATTGGCAGATAGGCTTGCCTCTCAGTTAAAGCTTTTACTCATGACTCCAGAGGAGCAGCAGCAAGTATGAAATTATTGAAATGTACCTCAAAAAGATCACTGACTCTGCCCCTACCCTCCTGTCCTCTGGGTGGCGGAACAAGTTTGCTGATAACATTTCCTTGTTTTTGGTTTCTATTGTGAGAGAGGTCTCTTGCAGCCATTTTGGGTAATGAATGTAAACTCATAATGACCTTGCACACTCAACTGTACCTCTGGGCATTCTACTAATATTTTGCATTAAAATTGTAAACAATTGTATATCAGGCTTCCTTCATCCAATTTTAATCAATCTGCTCCTCAAATTGTACTTGATCTTTTTCTAAATTTGTTTGGGAGCTTTATCGTGCTGTATACTTAACTTTAAAGTTATGTGTTTCTGCTTGAACTTAACGTGTTTTTTGTGCAATTGCCGGCTGGTTTAGCCATTGCTACTAGGCATTGAGTAGAGATTCACTTAGAACTGAAGTGTATCCTAAGTACATTGGAGGTATTTACAAAAGGTACTTTACATGCAAGTAAATCCACTCATGTAAATTTACTCTTGTACTTTGTAGTTACTTTATTCCTTTAAGCTAGTCACCATTTATGAGTGTAAATGTATTACATATTCAATAAGCTTTATTTCGATACAAAGATATCTGAAAAGCTGAACAAACTCAGATAAACAGTTACAATACTCCTCAGTACATTTTTAGGTATAAAATACATTAAGACAAATGATAAAAAGCATTTTAAAAGACAGGATTAATAGAAAAAAGTTTTTAAATTTGTTTTGTAAAATTGTATGTACATTGTATCTGTAGGAAGGGACGTGTCAGGGCTAAAAAACAAACAGTACTTAGGTTGTTTGAGAATTGATACTCAGATTTCTCGCTCTAATGATCCATGCCCATCTGAGGAATTTAGCTATTGCACAGGCATAAAAGTCCCTAGGATCAGTTCTTAGAATGCGTAGTGCTTCGTGGTGACTACGGGTACCTAGTTCCCTACAAAGTGGTTTCAGCCAACGCCCCCTTGGCACTTTGTAAGCTGGGCAGACAAACATAAAGTGTGGAATTGTCTCCTTGGGAGCCTCACAGCTTGGGCAAGAGGGAAGTGTCTGATTTGGTGGCTTCCACTGAGCGGTGAATTCTTGCAAAGGGAGGATGCCCACCCTGAACTTGAAATACAAAGCTCTATCATATGGTTTTTGTATTGAGTCCATGTATGCTTCGAAGTGACTTATATGCTTATGCTGCATAAATTCCTCTGTTAGCCTTCCAGCTCTGGGGTTAAGGAATTCATTCGCAGTAACCCACCGCCAATACGCCTTCTTGATTTCAGCCTTTGGTGGAGAGGTTCTGTTGATCCAAGCATCTTTAAGGCCGAGGTCATATAGGAGCTTTTTAACTCCATTTAGCCAATCGATCTTATGCCACCCATCCAAGTCCATTACCTCCCTAAGGCCTGCAGCATAGTTAGCTAATTCAGGTGTCTGCCACAAGCGGGTACAGAGCAAAAGAGGACGTAATCTTGCTATGTCTCCGAGCGAGTGGCAGCCAACATCATATAAGAGGGGCTTGGTAGGTGTACTCAAAGGGAGTATCAGTAGGTCCTTTAGGAATTTGTTCTCTGATCTACAGATTTGGTCTGTGTTAGATAGGCCCCACAATTCGGCGCCATAAAATGCCGAACTTACAGCTCTGGCCTTATATATTGTTAGTGCGGGGGAAACTGGTTTGCTTGATGAGGAGCGATGTTCTTTAAGAATTGCCCCCACCACCCTTTTATGGTTCAGGAGAATTTTCTGCACATGTGATCTCCAAAGCATAGAATCAGAAATGTGGATTCCCAAATAGTCAAATGTAGCAACCCTCTCCAACGGTACACTATTAAGTAATGGAGGATTCCTGAACGCTTTAGGTGGATTTAAAATTAGGAACTTAGTTTTCTGGGTATTTATGATCAGCCCTCTGGTGTTGCAAAACTGGTTGAAGCTGTTAAGAAGAGTCTGTAGGCCCTTTGGGATTTTTGAGATGAGGAGGGTGTCATCCGCAAACAGGAGAGTAGGGATTTTCCCCCCTGCCAGGGCTGGGGCATCAGATGGTATTTGCTGGAAATGCTCAACCACCCCATTGACATACAAGGAGAATAGGGTGGGGGCTAACACACAGCCCTGGCGAACTCCCCTGTTCACCGGTATCCGTGCTGTTGTTTGCCCTTGTGAGCCCCATCTTATTTGGGCATAATTAGCCTCATGCAAGTGGATTAGCATATTGAGGATATATCTGGGCACCCCCTGCTCTGACAGAACTTGCCACAGGCGCTCACGGGGGACCAGGTCAAAGGCAGTCTTTAGATCGATAAATGCAAGGTAGAGACTGCCTTTGCCTAGCTTAACCACTTTCCAATATCGAAGTAGTAACCTGAACGCCTGTTCGATAGTTCCTGTCCCTGCTCTAAAACCAGCTTGATAGTCAGAAAGGATCCTGTTTTCATCAGCCCATACAAGGATCCTCTCTAACAGTACCCGGCCAACTATTTTTTGGGTTGAGTCAATCAGGCTTATCGGGCGATAGTTGGCAGGGTCATCCCTACTCCCTTTTTTAAAAATAGGTACGACTTCTGCTCCCTTCCAGGAATCTGGAATGGGACAACCATGGTCAATAGCATTTATTAGCAGTGGAATACATTTTGCCCATTTCGCCGGATTGGCTCGGAAAAAATCCCCTGGCAGGCCATCAGGTCCTGCTGCCTTGGCCGGGACTATTCGCTGAATGGCAGCTTCAACCTCCTGTTCCGAAAAAGGTTCTGTGTTTGTGTCCTGGCCCGTGGCCCAAGAATCAGTAGATGGGCCTTCAGGTGTAGTATCCTGTGAATCGGAATATAGGTGCAGGAAGTGGTCGTGCCATCTCTTACTCGTGATGTTATTCGTTATTAATCCACTATCGGGACAAACCTTTTTCCTGACCAGGTTCCAAAAGAGGCTAGCATCCTTCGCTGAACTTGCTACTTTTAATGCTTGCCAGTGCTGTTCCTCCCACTCTCTCTTTGCTTTTAGTACTGTCAGGTTATAATCCTTTCTAGCAGCCTGGATCCTTGCTGGGGACTTACTTTTTACAGCCATAATTAAGGCTGTTTTTTTCCGTTTACAGGTAGAGGGACCCCAAGGTTGTGACCAATCCCTCATAGGATGAAAATACCCTCTGGGTTCCATCTGCATCTATAGGGATATCTTGTAACTCACTCAGTGCCTCTGTCAAAGTCTCCCTAATTACCAATAATTTCCCCTCGTCAATTGCTACCTTTTGCCATTTAAGGCGCCTCCCGCAATTCGAGGGGGTAACCTCCCTTGATATCATGAGGACCTCTCTGCTCATATTTTCTGGGTTGGGGAACCATAAAGATTTTAACGATAGGGACAAGGAATTATGGTCACTATCGATAGTAGGTATAACCTCCATATCTATCAGATATCTCCAAAGATTTAAATTTAACAAAACCTAGTCAATACGCGAAGAGAAGCCCACTCTGTTGTATGTATTGGCTCCCAAGGGGTCGGAGGGTGATCTTCCATTGGTAGCCCTAAGGCCATACTCCAATGATATATAATACAGCTGGATGGCTATCTGAGTCCACCTTTTAATCGGAGGTAGGTTCAGCAGGGGAATTCCCTGCTTTACATCATCCTGCTCTGAACCCAACAAATCCTCGGCAGCGAGGGGCTCGAATGTACAGTTGAAATCTCCCGCCACCAGGATACAGGATTCAGGGGGCAATAAGAGAGTCCTGCTTCCAGACAGCTAATTATTGGGGACTGGGCTCCACCCCTTGTGCCACGTACATAGATATAAAAAATCTCCAGGGGCCTCCCTCCTTTAGTATGCCTGAGAGTCAATCTTAGAAGATCTGGGCAATTGCACTCGATTTTTTGTATCGTGCAATCCAGTGTGATAGTAACCCAGATAAGAAGGCCACCGGATGGACGCCCCCTACCTGATTCTGATAATACTGCGGGAATAAAATAGGAAACAAAGCCAACTTTATGGTGGGGGATCATACTCCAAGTCTCTTGGAAGATGCAAATAGTGTAATTATCAATAAATTTGTTCCAGTCAGGAATAGCTAGATTCTTAGCCAGACCAGCTATGTTCCAAGAGATAATTTTAAGATTTGGTATGCAGTCTCTGGAACCCCTTTGTTCGCCAATGTTAGCATCTGTGTGCGGGGTGTAGTGCTTACTGGCAGGTAAATGAGGTGGATCAATAACAGATGGTAACACCTGATTGTGTAAGCTAGGCCGTACAATAGGAACATTGGAGTGCTTAGCCAAAGTAGCACGCTCCTGGGTTATGGTGGACCCGAAAGGGCTTTGTACAACTGAGGTTAGTCAGTCGTTTTCGTCTAACTGCGTGTCTCTAGATGGTTTATATTTGGGAGCTGTGGCCCTTGTGCTTGTGTTAGTGGTAAATGGGGTAGATCTAAATTGGATGTTAGATAGACCAGGGGCAGAGGTCCTAAATTCTAGAGCTAATAAGTCCTCAGCCAACTGTGGAGAAGTCAAGATGATTGCTATTGTGTCTAGTAGAAGATCATTTGAAGAATGCCTTTTGGCACAAACAATGTCTTCTCTTATTAATGACCGGCACCCTCTAACATGGCGGATCCAGTGAGTGACCTTGTTCTTAAGAGAATCTTCGGGTTCGTGGCCTGAACATTTAGAAAATTTGACCATAAAAACTGACTGGCTCTTGCATGTAGTGGCAGGTCCGGAGAAGTGCGGACCGGATACAGTTGGCAATAAGGGTCTAGGTGTTGGGGCTGCGGAATGAATATCATTAGTATTCTGCATGGCTCTAGTTTTAGCTAGCCCTCTGGGTTTGGCCGGCATAAAAATCACGTTTTGCCCTAGTGGTGCGCAAGGTGGAACAGTGGAAGTGAATGCAGGATACACAGGGGTAGGTTTGTTTACAATAATGTTTTTGTCTTGTATCGATACAGGTAAAGGGGGAGCATCTGGAGGTGTGCAAGCCCTGTGTGATAATGTCGCAACGGTAGCTGTTAGATATTGAACTAAGGATTTGAGGTCTCTCAGCTGAGCTGCAAGTGAGTTTATAGTTGCAATCAACATCCTCCTGCTTGCATTATGATCTATTTCGCTATCCACTTGGGAAGGATAAGGTACTTCTGGAGGAGCCTGGATGCCCAAATCATCAGATGGAACAATTTCCTCAGCCAGAACACTATAGCGATTAGTACAAACTATAGCAGGAGGCTCTGAATGGCTCGCTACTGGCTGTGCCAAGCGAAGAGGGGGTGCTTGATCGGGCAAGATGGTGGTCAACCCTACATTAGATTGGCTAGATGTTATATTAATGCTTCCAGTGGCCGGGTTTGTACTCAGAGTTCTGCTAAACATCTTAGGTATACAGAATAGTGGTGGTCGTTTGCTAGCTTCTGGGCTTTGGGTAGAGTCTACTGCTAGCATACCCTCACACTCGTCAATTAATACCTCAATTCTATCCATAATATATTCGCTAAGCATTTGGTTACTTTTCTTGGCTTTCTTGGGTTTTCTAGCCCCCTGACCTGTATTTGCGACGCTCGATCCACCCCGACCCCCGGTCCTCTCAATGAGTTTCCTTTTGCCCATTATATGCCGCAAAGGAAGTGCTTATAAACAACAGTACCTTCACAAGCAGTCCAGTAGCAGCGTGATCAGTCTGTTTCATTCAATGGTGGGCAACAGACAACAGAGCGGTGGCCCGGCCCGGCCACCTCCGGGCAGCGACGGGCAAGGACGGGCCCGCCCTTGGCCCGGGCTTCTCCCGTGCGCGGCCCGCGCCGCGTGTGTTCCTGCGCGCTTTTAGCACGATGTCATGGCTCTGCTCCTCCCACCAGGGAACACAGGGAACACAGGGAACACAGGCTTGTGGGACTTGATGTCCCCGTAGATACTGGCACGGTGCTGGCTGTAGTCCTCTGGCGTGTCCTGCGCCGCTTGTGTTCCTGCACGCTTTTAGCACGATGTCAGGGTTCTGCTCCTCCCACCAGGGAACACAGGGAACACAGGCTTGTGGGACTTGATATCCCCGTAGATGCTGGCAAGTTGCTGGCTGTAGTCCTCTGGCGTGATCACTTTCACTTTCGCGACCGCTTTGATGTTGCCCTGTAATGTCACCGGCCCTCGTGCTGAGTGTTGTTGTCTGCAGCTGGCCGCGAAATAATGAGCGCTGCTTCACGTCTCCTCCGGGGAACTAACGTTAAGGTTACTTTTCCTACATCTGCTCAAGGCACTGTAAATGTATTACAACGTTTAGACTTACATGGGAGATAGAGTCTGAAAAAATGAAGAATACACTACAGTGGAGTAGTAACTTTACAACTGTGTTTTATGTTCTGAATTTCTTAGCATAGAAACCCCTGCAACCAGGACAGAGCCCTCCTTCTGGTAATGTATGGGTAAGTTATCAAAAATGTTTAAAGTTTAAACAAAATTACTAAAAATATCTTAATGTTAAAAAATAATGTAAAATAATGTGTACATTTTATGTGAGGTATATTGCTTTAGGATAACATTTATTGAAATTGAAATATTATGTATTGAAACATATTAAAAGTTATGTATAGAATTATGTTACATTTAATTTAAAATTGAAACAGGTTATTAAAATATTTATTCTACATGAGTAGTATTATTGTAGTACTGCTAATCGTACTACAAAATGCTATTTGTGAATAGGCTCCATTGTTTTCATTTAGTCTGAAGGGGTACCCCTCCCAAATTTTTAATTCAATATGATGACATACGATAAAGGGCTCTAAAAACACCTTTGTGCAGTTTGAAGAGATTCTGCTCTTGCCATTTGACTGTTTGTGACATAACACCCTTGTGTGTGTGTAGAGGAGAGGTTAGGTCACTGGTATCAAACAAATTCCTTATCACTTGCTCTGAATTTGCTCGTGTTGTAAGTGACCAATGATTAGCTTCCTAAAACACTGTCTCCTTACGCAGGGATTGCAGTGAACAATGGTGGATATCAAGTTCTGTGGCTTCCCATGTAGGCAATGCACAAGACTAATACGAGTCAGATTTAAAGAGCCAACCTGTAACCGGAGAGCCCACGCAGTCTTCTCTCAGGGTCATAGGGCCACATGTAAGTAGCTTTTTGTGTTGCAAGAGGTCTGATTTGCAAAATTGGGCCGTTTGCGACCGCAAAAAAGCCTTTTTGGATGTATAGAACCCTATTTTGTAATTTGGTAACGTATTACTGAATCGCAAAATGGGCTAGTGGGCCGCTATGAGAAAGGGGCATGTTAAGGGGGTCCCTTCCTAATAGCGACTCGCAGTGCTAAGTATGAATCTTTTGCGACCGAAATGCAGTCGCAAAACATTCACATTTTACCACCTACTTCAACTAGGCTGTAAGCCATTCACAAACGGGAAGGTGTCCCCATAGTTCAGTGGCACACTATGCTGTCAAAAGATACTTCGACGCCAAGGTGAGGTCTTGGTTCATATTTTACGCGACAGCTAAGATGAGGTGTTGGTTTCTATTTTACGCGAGCTGGTAGCGGCTAGTTTATGACCTGCCTCTTACAGGCACATCAATTAGGCAACGCATTTCTATGAGTAAAACATTTAAGCTAACGTGTGATAAAGTTAACAAAAGTGTTGCTTTTATGTGGCATGCCTACATATTTGAATACTGGAATTGCATTTTATTAATTGTGTGAATGTTAATTATGCAGCCTGCTAGCCAGAGTTAGGCTCTTAATTGTGCTTCATTAGCAATTGTTAACTAATAGTGTTAGGAATTTAAAACATCTGATTGTTGGGTCCGATAACAAACTGTTTTGCTCTCAGTGTTAAAGACAGATGTGTCTCCTCCTATGTGCTCTTGTAGTCACTGTGAATGGTCCATGTTTGGTTTCTGTAGTGTAGAATATTATTATAGCATAGGCAATGTGACCCCCACTAAATACTAAAGATTGAGAGGCACAACAAGGCAGAATTGGCAGAGTGCCACTCACTAGCTCGAAAACGCTGGGAGCCCTCTTTTGGGGTTGCAAACTTTTACAAAGCAGGGACCACCATGAAAGTCTTGTATCCAGACACTCTCTGAAACAGTGATATATGTTCTCCCTGGTGCCACAAACAAACAACGAGTGTCTTATCTCGAATAATAAATTCTGCCTCTAATGCCTTAGGGTGATATAATACCAGCCTTCGGGGTCAAACATGTTTTCTTTTCCTCTTTATTGCTTTGTCTCTGGTTTGGATAGAACAGGCAGAAGGGGCCACATTCATATATTCTCAAACAAGCTGTCGTTCTTATCAGCCTCTCATTCGTCGCATTGCAAAGGCATCACCACACACCAGGTTTTCCTGCTGTTATAAAAATACAGTACAAGTTTCAGGACTCGATATTTTGTTTCTTCAGGTATCTCTGGGCTTGTTTTCATCCTCTTGTGATGTTCAGAAGACTCCAATATCAAACGAGTTCAGTTAGTCTATTATTATGTTTAATTCGTGAGTTTTATCACTTATATGGGTTATGCTGTAGAGATAATTTTCTGTGGGACTGCAATGTGTGTCATTGAAAGATTACAATGCATCACATTAGTATATTGGAGTAAATAATGTTAATGGATTTTTTAGTAGAACATGTAATCATCAAGTACTGTGATAGCACAGCGATACAAATATTGGTTGTGCAAAAATCTAAACATACATCTAAACATACAAAGCCTATGATGAAAAAATGACATTCATTAAAAGATTGATGTACGTCAAGCAATCCTATACTAGAATGACAGATATATAATTGTGTGCATATATAAGTAAATATATGGCAACCCTATGGAATAAACACTTTCTCTTTGACAAATCTGTCTCACGGTGTCAGCGCCTGCTTTTGCATACCTGGAATCAGGACTGGTACAACATATATGTATATATATATGTAGATAGTTATAGTTAGGACCGTGTTTCCATAGGAAATCTGAAAATTCTATTTTGAATAACTTTGGCGCCGGTTAACGGATCCTTGCGAAATTTTCAAAACTAATGGGGCGCTCCGCTCAGCTCCTACCCTGAAAGTCTCGGGGTGATTCGTCAAGCGGGGGCTGAGAAAAAAGGGGGGTCCAAAAACGTGTTTTCCCCATGCATTTTCCCATATGACCTTTAGTCGAAGGTACAGCCCGAATGGCTGAACAGAATTACTAGAAATTTGGCAAAGAGGTTGTCCTCAGGTCAGGGATGTGCCTTTTACATATATGGTGTCAATCTGTTCAGTAGTTCCTGAGAAAATTGCAGTTAAAAGTACATAAATATCTATAAGCGCGCACCATGCGCGCACTGTGCGCGCACCGTGCGCGCATCATAACGTGCGCGAGCGTAATTCTGATTGGTGGTTACATGTCAGTCAACATTCGAATCGGTCAAAATCAGGAAGTGTCATCTGCCATTTTGTGTGTGACAGTGAAAAAGAAAGGAGGAGAACGTGAAAAGGGGGCAGAGTACAGAGTTCCTGACCCCCTAGCCTTTGTCAGGGGGACCCTGAAGGACCCCGAAGGGTGAAAAAAACATTTATTTATTTTTATTAAATCGCGAGGTGCGCGTACCGTGCGCGCACCGTGCGTGCACCGTCGCGATGTCATTTGAGATGTCATCAGTGATGTCATGAGTGATGTCACTGACCATGTCATGAGTGATGTAATATGTGACGTCATCAGCAGTGGATTGCGGGCGCACGAGTTATAGTTAGCTGAACTAACTATAACGGGGGAATTTCAATGGTTTTTTACAAGTGAAATGTCCAGCTAACTATAACATGTGTGAAACCTATGTTTTTTTCTGTGAATTTGCAAGGTTTTTTAAATGCTAATTCCTAACTATAACGTGTGTGAAACCTATGGTTTTTCCAGTGAATTTGCAAGTTTTTTTAAATGCTAATTCCTAACTATAACGTGTGTGAAACCTATGGTTTTTTCAGTGAATTACATATATATATATATATATACATATATATATATATATATATTACCTACTGGCGGTCGCCAGTAGGTAGTTATAGTTAGGACCACGTTTCCATAGGAAAACCTCAACATTCTATTTTGAATAACTTTGGCGCCGGTCGACGAATCCTCGCGAATTTCTCAAAATAGGTGGGGCGCTACGCTACGCTCCTACCCTGAAAGTCTCGGGGGGATCCGTCAAGCGGGGGCTGAGATAAAAGGGGGGTCCCAAAATGAGTTTTTCCCATGCATTTTTCCATAGGACCTTTAGAACGAGCTACAGCCCGAACGGCTGAACAGAATTACTCAAAATTTGGTAGAGAGGTAGTCCCTAGGTCAAGGAAGTGCCTTTTGTAGGTTTGGTGTAAATCTGTTCAGTAGATTCTGAGAAAATAGCCTTTAAATCAATATATATATCTGAGCCCGCTTACGGTACGCTTACCGTACGCTTACGGTAAGCGAACGGTGGCGTGCGCGAGCGCGATTCTGATTGGCTCTTAAATCTTAGTAAACATTCGAATCGGTCGAAACCAGGAAGCGGCAGCCGCCATTTCGTGTATTTCACTCTGAAAAAAAAGAGTGAAAACAAGGAAAGGGGGCAATGAGGAGAGTTACAGACCCCCTAACATTTGTAAGGGGGTCAAAGAAGGACAGAAAAGTACAAAAAAACATTTATTGATTTTAAAAAAAATCACGGGGTACGCGTACGGTAAGCTTACGGTAAGCGTATGGTAAAAAAAATAAAAATAAATAAATGAAAAGCAGATTTAAGAGTTTAGATATTAGGGAGCTCTAAAAAGAGCTGTTGTGTTTATGAAGTCATTTTTTTAGTGGTACCTACAAGTAAGTACCGATGCAGAGTCTAAGGTTCAAGAGGAAGACTCTGTTCCCTTCATCATTGAAGTGCACACCATCTCCTCTATAAATGTCTTGCATGTCATAACGCAAGTTGTTGTGGTAAATGGCACCCATACCATAGTCACGGAGGAAAGCAGAAACAGATTTGTTGACGTGCTTTCTTGCTTTGTCAATCTGTGGACAGAAATGATTGGACCAGTTCCATTTTTGCCTTTGGCATATGTTGGAAAACACAAAGGCAGTTTTAGGGAAAAGTGTAAACAGTTGTGCAAAGGTGTCCTTCATAAGCATTTCCAGACCTACCCCAGTCAAAGTGCCTAGGTCATTGCCACCACAGTGCACTATTATGAGGTCAGGGTGTTGGATTTGAATGAAGGATTTCACCAATGGCATCAATTGGTGCCACTTTAACCCTCTCTGACCAATCCATTTAATGTCTACATTTGGCAAAGCAAGGTCTCTCACCATACCTGTTTTCTCTGCAAACTTTTCACTCCAGAAGACATAGCTGTGCCCTACAATCCACACTGTGAACATCTTCAAAGGAGAACTGGATGCACTCAGGAGGTGTCTTTCAGTAGAATGGCAATATGAAAAGAAAGACAGTTTGGAAATGGAGGCATACATATTTTTTTCAAAACAAAAAGAACTGATTGGCTGTTTCATACCATTCTAGAATAAAAACTAGGCTGTATGTGTAAATTAATAGAAGCATGTTTTGTATTGGTAAAAAAAAATGTGTAACCAAAGAACAGTACTATGGATTTGCTGTTAGGTTTGAAAAGTCAAGCACTCTTGCTCTGTGGAATTGAAACATTGTTTGGCGAACTTCTGACCTAACTCAACACAGCAGTGTTCCATGAGCTGTTGCTATGGTAGCAGGTAGAAGTCAAGTTGGGGGAAGGGTACTAGGCAGAAGTCAAGTTGGGGGAAGGGTACTTTTGGAAAAGGGTTGGTTTTCAACCAATAGAAATGTGTGATTACATTTGAAAAAAAGGGGGAAGCACTGAGATTTGAAACTTACAAGTATATGTGTGGAAAAATAGAGGGAAAGTTTGCCATTATCTGGTTCTGCTGAGAGGAGAGAGGTGAACACAACAGAGATCCTGGCTCTGATATTCTGCTGTTTGAGTGTCACATTTCTTTCACAACTAACTAATTTTAAAGGTGAGTTTACAGTTTGAGAGGGGATGTATGTGGTAACTTAAGAAATGAATAATAGAAATGGAAATTGTTTTTGTTGTAGTTACACATGGTGGTTTCATAATGTGTCAGTCTGTAAAAGTGATTTTCACTTGCCCCGAAAAAAAAAAGAGCAGTAAGTGTGCTTTCAAATTGGCAAAGAAATTTCGTTTTGGGACTAATGTGAAAACATGACTCTGTGTGCAGAGAGGAATTATAGGCAGAGATTTATTGCGTATTGCTCTGGTGATTTCACAGTTGCATTAGATGGAAAGGGGGAGCGAATTTTTGGGGGAAGAAGCAGAGTCTTAGCACACACCCATGTGCTTGCCATGTATAGTCATGCACAGTATTTACAAGCGAGTGGGGTTTTCAGGTTTCAGT
The DNA here is from genome assembly GCF_964204655.1 of Triturus cristatus. Classification (NCBI taxonomy): domain Eukaryota; kingdom Metazoa; phylum Chordata; class Amphibia; order Caudata; family Salamandridae; genus Triturus; species Triturus cristatus. The sequence goes on from NC_140582.1 coordinate 1,133,805,550, forward strand.
CTGTAATGCAAATACATTCAGCATCACTAAGGCTGGTTGCCCTTGCTGGAGTGTAGGCAGTCACCGAGAATACACATGGTGGTGGTCTGAAAAAACAGTTTGGACATGTGCATTTAAATAAATCAAAAAAAGTGGTTTCATAATGTGTCAGTCTGTAAAAGTGATTTTCACTTGTAAAAAGTGATTTTCACTTGCCCCGAAAAAAAAAAGAGCAGTAAGTGTACTTTCAAATTGGCAAAGAAATGTCGTTTTGGGACTAATGTGAAATCATGACTCTGTGTGCAGAGAGGAATTATAGGCAGAGATTTATTGCGTATTGCTCTGGTGATTTCACAGTTACATTAGATGGAAAGGGGGAGCGAATTTTTGGGGGAAGAAGCAGAGTCTTAGCACACACCCATGTGCTTGCCATGTATAGTCATGCACAGTATTTACAAGCGAGTGGGGTTTTCAGGTTTCAGTCTGTAATGCAAATACATTCAGCATCACTAAGGCTGGTTGCCCTTGCTGGAGTGTAGGCAGTCACCGAGAATACACATGGTGGTGGTCTGAAAAAACAGTTTGGACATGTGCATTTAAATAAATCAAAAAAAGTGGTTTCATAATGTGTCAGTCTGTAAAAGTGATTTTCACTTGCGCCGAAAAAAAAAAGAGCAGTAAGTGTGCTTTCAAATTGGCAAAGAAATTTCGTTTTGGGACTAATGTGAAAACATGACTCTGTGTGCAGAGAGGAATTATAGGCAGAGATTTATTGCGTATTGCTCTGGTGATTTCACAGTTACATTAGATGGAAAGGGGGAGCGAATTTTTGGGGGAAGAAGCAGAGTCTTAGCACACACCCATGTGCTTGCCATGTATAGTCATGCACAGTATTTACAAGCGAGTGGGGTTTTCAGGTTTCAGTCTGTAATGCAAATACATTCAGCATCACTAAGGCTGGTTGCCCTTGCTGGAGTGTAGGCAGTCACCGAGAATACACATGGTGGTGGTCTGAAAAAACAGTTTGGACATGTGCATTTAAATAAATCAAAAAAAGTGGTTTCATAATGTGTCAGTCTGTAAAAGTGATTTTCACTTGTAAAAAGTGATTTTCACTTGCCCCGAAAAAAAAAAGAGCAGTAAGTGTGCTTTCAAATTGGCAAAGAAATTTAGTTTTGGGACTAATGTGAAAACATGACTCTGTGTGCAGAGAGGAATTATAGGCAGAGATTTATTGCGTATTGCTCTGGTGATTTCACAGTTGCATTAGATGGAAAGGGGGAGCGAATTTTTGGGGGAAGAAGTAGAGTCTTAGCACACACCCATGTGCTTGCCATGTATAGTCATGCACAGTATTTACAAGCGAGTGGGGTTTTCAGGTTTCAGTCTGTAATGCAAATACATTCAGCATCACTAAGGCTGGTTGCCCTTGCTGGAGTGTAGGCAGTCACCGAGAATACACATGGTGGTGGTCTGAAAAAACAGTTTGGACATGTGCATTTAAATAAATCAAAAAAAGTGGTTTCATAATGTGTCAGTCTGTAAAAGTGATTTTCACTTGCGCCGAAAAAAAAAAGAGCAGTAAGTGTGCTTTCAAATTGGCAAAGAAATTTCGTTTTGGGACTAATGTGAAAACATGACTCTGTGTGCAGAGAGGAATTATAGGCAGAGATTTATTGCGTCTTGCTCTGGTGATTTCACAGTTGCATTAGATGGAAAGGGGGAGCGAATTTTTGGGGGAAGAAGCAGAGTCTTAGCACACACCCATGTGCTTGCCATGTATAGTCATGCACAGTATTTACAAGCGAGTGGGGTTTTCAGGTTTCAGTCTGTAATGCAAATACATTCAGCATCACTAAGGCTGGTTGCCCTTGCTGGAGTGTAGGCAGTCACCGAGAATACACATGGTGGTGGTCTGAAAAAACAGTTTGGACATGTGCATTTAAATAAATCAAAAAAAGTGGTTTCATAATGTGTCAGTCTGTAAAAGTGATTTTCACTTGCGCCGAAAAAAAAAAGAGCAGTAAGTGTGCTTTCAAATTGGCAAAGAAATTTCGTTTTGGGACTAATGTGAAAACATGACTCTGTGTGCAGAGAGGAATTATAGGCAGAGATTTATTGCGTCTTGCTCTGGTGATTTCACAGTTGCATTAGATGGAAAGGGGGAGCGAATTTTTGGGGGAAGAAGCAGAGTCTTAGCACACACCCATGTGCTTGCCATGTATAGTCTTGCACAGTATTTACAAGCGAGTGGGGTTTTCAGGTTTCAGTCTGTAATGCAAATACATTCAGCATCACTAAGGCTGGTTGCCCTTGCTGGAGTGTAGGCAGTCACCGAGAATACACATGGTGGTGGTCTGAAAAAACAGTTTGGACATGTGCATTTAAATAAATCAAAAAAAGTGGTTTCATAATGTGTCAGTCTGTAAAAGTGATTTTCACTTGTAAAAAGTGAGTTTCACTTGCCCCGAAAAAAAAAAGAGCAGTAAGTGTACTTTCAAATTGGCAAAGAAATTTCGTTTTGGGACTAATGTGAAAACATGACTCTGTGTGCAGAGAGGAATTATAGGCAGAGATTTATTGCGTATTGCTCTGGTGATTTCACAGTTACATTAGATGGAAAGGGGGAGCGAATTTTTGGGGGAAGAAGCAGAGTCTTAGCACACACCCATGTGCTTGCCATGTATAGTCATGCACAGTATTTACAAGCGAGTGGGGTTTTCAGGTTTCAGTCTGTAATGCAAATACATTCAGCATCACTAAGGCTGGTTGCCCTTGCTGGAGTGTAGGCAGTCACCGAGAATACACATGGTGGTGGTCTGAAAAAACAGTTTGGACATGTGCATTTAAATAAATCAAAAAAAGTGGTTTCATAATGTGTCAGTCTGTAAAAGTGATTTTCACTTGTAAAAAGTGATTTTCACTTGCCCCGAAAAAAAAAAGAGCAGTAAGTGTGCTTTCAAATTGGCAAAGAAATTTCGTTTTGGGACTAATGTGAAAACATGACTCTGTGTGCAGAGAGGAATTATAGGCAGAGATTTATTGCGTCTTGCTCTGGTGATTTCACAGTTGCATTAGATGGAAAGGGGGAGCGAATTTTTGGGGGAAGAAGCAGAGTCTTAGCACACACCCATGTGCTTGCCATGTATAGTCATGCACAGTATTTACAAGCGAGTGGGGTTTTCAGGTTTCAGTCTGTAATGCAAATACATTCAGCATCACTAAGGCTGGTTGCCCTTGCTGGAGTGTAGCACTCTGGACATGGGCTTTTTAAAAAATCTGAAAAGTGGTTTCATAATGTGACAGTTTGTAAAAGTGATTTTCACTTGCCCAAAAAAAAGAGCAGTTTGTGTGCATTCAAATTGGCAAAGAAATTTCGTTTTGTGACTATTGTGAAAAGAAATGTAGTAATATATTTAAATACAATAAAGGATTTTTTTTTTAGTTTTTTTCAGGTATTGCTGAAGAGCAGTGAACAAAATTTAAGATGCCTACAAAATCCAGAGTTCAAAAAACGCTAAAAAAAAAACTATATTTGAAGACAACTGGAGGACCAAAGTTAGTAGAAGATGCTCATGTTGGGAAAAAGAAAAAATCTTCTGGTAAGCAGAAAAAACAATTTCTTAAAAATATATTCAAAACAAAGAAAAATGTACAAAATGTCTGTACTGGAAAGAATGTTACAAAAGGAAGAGAACAGGAAAAAATTGAGAATTTAGTTAATGCAAATATACCTTCTGCAACTGAAAAGATTTGCATAAACAGAAAAACAGCGTTTAAAGAGATACGTAGAAAAATGTTTCAGAGAAGAGTTATGTCCAATTTGATAAAGGATGTGAAGAAATATAAGCAAAAGGCAAAATATTACAAGAGAAAAAAAGAAATTGAAGCCATTGCAGCAAAGGCATTAGAATTAAAAAGGAAACTATTCATATTAATTTTGAATAGGATGCGTACATTAGACAAAATGGTTAATGTACTGAAATCACATAGCAAAAGGAAAAGAGTAGTGAACAGAACAAACTTTTGTAAAGTGTTTTTAGGAAAGTGGATGCATAGTTCAAGTAGTGAACCTTTTTTTAATGAAGAGAGCTATTTTCAAAGTAATAGTTTGCTGCATGCAGTTGACACCAGAGGTCGTTCATACGAAGTAACAAATGGTTGCATAATGGAGAAGGAGATAATGGTTCCAAGAGATGAGGTACAAGTGATGGCAGATGAGGCAATGGGGAGACGTCCTAAAGCCCCAGTGTACACTTGGAATTGTAATAGTATTTGCACTGTGCGTCAGGAATCTATTGACAAATTTCGAGAGTTTCTAAGAGAATATAGTAAAAAAAGTGTAAAACAGAAGATTAAGGTGCTTCAAAGTCTGGATCCATGCAGAGTGAGAGAGAATACTGGTTTGCAGGGTCATTCTCTGGCTTGTCTATCTAGAAAAGTGTGCAATAGTGTTTTCCATCATTTTAGGATGCTGGCTGTTCATCATACTGGAATGAGAAAGTTTGTGAGACGGTTGTATTTTGCCAAAAGTCCAGCAATAAAGTTAAATTAATTGAATAGGGCTCTGTTCCGAGGAACGGTATCAGATGTAGAGAAGGTTGTTGATGAAATTCAGTTTTGTTACTTTGGTCCTGAACAAAACAGTGCAGAGAAGGACACAGTAAATGAGGAAGAAGTGGAAGAGAATGTAGAACCTTCTGTAAGTAAGACATTTAATGATCACATAACAAAATTTGCAATAGTCTCTAATGAAAGACCAAATGTTACTTGTATTTGTTGCCGCAGAACTCATTATAGAAAACAAACTAGGATTGTTGATCTCTACAGAAAGAGTGAAAATGAAGATAATTATGAGTGGAAGGATTTTGCCACATATATATTTCTAGAAAATTGTTTTGAATTGGGTGAAGATCAGCGTATTTGTAAATACTGTTACAACAAGTTAGAGGAAAATAGAATGCCGACCAGAGCTGTACATAATAATTTAGAATTGGATGCTATTCCTGCTGAACTTTCTGAATTAAATACATATGAGTCTATACTCATTCAATGTGTTCATCCGTTCCAGACCATAGTACGTATGGAGCCCAAAACTGGTAAATTACCTCCTTCAGATTTACTGAGAGGTTTAAAAGGTAGAGTGGTGTATTTGCCTTTGGATTTGAAAAAAAATATGGAAACTATTGATGCGGATACTTTGGAAACTGAACCATTAATTATTCTGGTTAATGGTGTACCTACAAAGAATAAGAAGATTTGGCAGGAGCTGGTAGATGTGCGGAAAGTACAAAGAGCAAATTTGTATTTGAAAAAAAATAACAAATGGTATGAATCAATTTATATAGAAGAAGAAGAAGAAGAAGAAGATTTTCAAGAAGACACAGAAACACCAACTGGACAAATTGAAAAAGTGGACAAGTCAAAGGAAGAAGAAATTTATGAACATTTTAGCATACATCCTCTTCATTCGAAAGAAGTTATGGGAGACAATATTGATCTCTTTCAGATGAAGAAAGCAAAAGGAACTCCTGTGAGTGTATGGGAGGAGAGCTTGGAAGCTCGATGTTTTCCTCAGCTGTTTCCTAAAGGAAAAGGAGGACGATACGATGAAGGTCCAGAACAGATTCCAGCTTCAGAGTATCGGACTACAAGACTATATGCTGAAGATCCCAGATTTCGACAAAGTATTCCTTATTTGTTCCATCTTTTATTTGAAAGCGACTTGTCTGCACTGTCTTATGCAGTAAATCACATTTTAAAAAGTGGAGTACATTTACAAAATGTGTCTGCTAAGGATTTTATGGAGAAAGTGCAGCACCGAGATGATCATTTGGAAACACAACTGATCAATCTGATGGCTTGTCAGCGTGGGACAAATGAATATTGGTACCGACGCCATGGTGAACTAAAATGCATGTTACGGAATTTAGGAACACCAACATGGTTCCTTACCCTAAGCTGTGCCGAGTACGCTTGGGATGATTTACTGGATTTTCTACGAGAGGCCAATTCAAACATTAAAAACATCGAATACAAGACAGCAGGAGAACTGTGCTCATTTGATCCGGTTAATGTTTGCAGATATTTCAATCATAGATTTGAGGCTATGATGTCCTTCATCTGCAATAAAAAAAATCCACCCCTTGGAGAAGTAGTGGATTTCTTTTGGAGAAAAGAGTACCAGGCAAGAGGTGCTCCTCATATTCATATGCTGTTGTGGATCAAGGATGCCCCAAAGTTTGGAACAGATGCTGATGAAGCAGTGTTATCTTACATTCAAGAATATGCAACATGTGCTATACCAAAAAGCACAGAAGAGAACAAGTTAAAGGAGCAAGTTTTACGTTTCCAAAGTCATCGGTGTGGAAAATACTGTCGACGGAAATACAAGAGCAAAGAAAAATACTACACTAAATGTCGATTTGGATTTCCTAGACCTGTTCTTTCAAATGGAAGAGTAAACAGTTTTATGTCAGCTGTGAGACATACTATCACAAGAAAATCACCTAAGAATACCTACAACCTTAAAAGAAAAGAAGAATCAAAAAATATAAATGACTACAACCCAGTCATTTTATCCATGTGGAACGCTAACATGGATATACAGTATGTAGCTGACAATTCCATTGCTGTTGCACGATATGTAACGTCTTACATTACGAAATCAGAAAAAACAGAATTGAAGGAAATGTGGGAAGAGATTTCTCACGAGAAGACTGTCAGTAAGAAGCTGTACAGTTTCAGTTTGAAGATGTTATCGCATCGAGAAATTGGATCCTACGAATGTTCAGATAGGTTATCTTCTGCAAGTCTCTACTCGAAGTCAAGAAGAATAATTTGGGCAAGTTTAGGCCTTGCAGCAATGAGAAATCGGGTACTGAAATCTGTAGGAGAAATTGAATATTTGGTCGAGAATGACCCAGAAAGTACAGATATATTGAAAACAAACATGTTGGACACATATTATCCCAAGAGAAGTCAACATCTGGAGAACATGTGTCTCTATGAAGTGCTGCAGAACTACATTTATTCAAGGAAAGCCACAGAAGACATCAATAATGGAAAATATAAAGTCGTTGGTGAAGAAGGATGTTTGGTGAAGCAAACAAAAGGAAGTTTGATAAATCACCGGAAGCTGAGTTGCGACACTACTGACAAGAAAGAATTTTACTACTTGGCTCTTTTACAGTTGTTTAAACCATGGCGTACAGAGGATGAACTACTGGGAGAATTTCAAAGCTATGAAGATTCATTTAATGCTTGCAAAGACAGCATACAATGCAATACATTCACAACTTATCTGCAAATGTTAAATGAAGAAATTGAACAGGAAACTACAATTGCAGCAGAAATAGCTAGAGACAGTTCTCAGGACAGCCAAAGTTCAGGAACACACAGTCAAGATCCCCTAGGACAACCAATCATTGAAAATGAAGCATCAATAGCCATGAATGAAGTGGAAACGGCTATGAATCAAGCTCAAGAAGAATTTATAGACTTAGAAAATTTGGAAAGACAACTGAATCAAGAGCAGCAACAAATTTATGAAGAGATCAAAAACAAAATTGATCACGGATTTCTACATGTACAAAAAGAGTGCTCATGCACATCATTTCATCCAATCAGGATGTATGTAAGCGGACAAGCTGGAACTGGAAAAAGTTTCCTAATAAAAGTCATCAGAAGCTACCTACAGCAAAAAACGGATTCTACTTTGTCTTGTGTGGTTACTGCTCCAACTGGGTTAGCAGCATATAACATAAAAGGAATCACCTTACATCGTTTGCTAATGTTACCAGTGGAGCATGAGAACAAAATACAATTCAACAAGCTAACTGGAGAAGCATCCTTGGAAGTTTCAAGAGTATTGAAGAAGATGCAAGTTCTCATTATTGATGAGGTGAGCATGGTATCAAACCTAATGCTTGCCTTTGTGCATTTAAGAATGCAGCAAATTTTGAAGACAGACTATGACATGTTATTTGGTGGAAAACACGTCATTGTTTTTGGAGATCTTTTGCAACTTACTCCAGTTAAAGGACAACCAGTGTTTAATACTGTGACACATGAAGACACGAAGAAGTCATTGGGAAGCATCGGAAATACAAATATTTGGTCCTTCTTTGAGTACAAGGAACTTACTACTAATATGAGGCAAGCAAACGATGAAGACTATGGAAGTATTCTGAAAGATATCAGGATTGGACTACTGACAGAAGTTGGCAAAAAAGCATTACAGAGTCGGCTGCTACATAATTTATTTCCAAAGGAAGAAATAGTTGCAGAGAAGATATACAAGAACATTGCAGAAAACAAAAGTGTCATCTGCTTAATGCCAACTCTACGTGAATGCTCAATATTCAATGAGGAGCTTTTGAAATTGGAAAAGGAAGAGATCAGGAAATTGGAAGCAGTGGACAAAATTGAGGATGGAAGAATTACTGTCACAGTAACAGGCAAACTGAAAAATAAATTGGACTCACTAGAGAAGAACATCTCCAAAACAGCTGGATTAGAAAAAAATCTATATGTTTGCATGAACTGTAGAGTGTTTTTAAGGAGAAATTTGGATGTTGAGAAAGGTTTAGTCAATGGAGCGATGGGAAGAGTTGTGGGTTTTATTAATTACCAGAAAAAAGAAGGAGTTGAATGTTTAAAAATAAAATTTGATCAGATAGATGAAGTTAAAGATATTTGTCGTTGTACAGTTCGTTTTATGCTTGTGAAAGACTTATATGTACGTAGGAAGCAGTTTCCGTTTTCTCTAGCATATGCTGTAACTATTCACAAGTCTCAAGGATTGACTGTAGATTGTGCATTTGTGAACATTGGTTCAACTGTGTTCAAAGAAGGTATGGCATATGTTGCTTTGTCACGAGTCAAAACATTATCAGGTTTATTCATGATAGACTTTGATGAGTCAAAAGTTAGTGCTGATACAAACTGTGTAAAGGAGTATAATAGATTAAGAAGAAGCTATGCTCCTCATTTAGGTCAGTATCCTGTGTTGGAGAAACGTGTAGTTTCTCGTAAAAGAAAAAATGAGAATATCTGTAGTGAATATGTAGAGAAGAGGAAAAAAAAGAGGAGTGATGTAATTGCAAGCAAAAAGAAAAAGGAAAATGAAGAACAGGTTGTAGGATGTCATTTTGAAAATAGCTCTGGTGTCAACTGCTACGCAAATGTAGTGCTGAATGTTGCATTTTATCTGGAAAGTTTGCAAGAGCAGATAATAGTAAATCAGGGAAAAAGATTCTGTTCAGAGCTGAGTCTCCTTTTTCAAAAGCTGAGTAAAGATAAAACTCAAATAGAAAGTGCTACTGACATTAGAAAACTTTTAGATGTATGTTCAGGACGAACACAGTTTTCTCAAAATGAACAGCAAGATGCACATGAATTTTTGATGTATTTTCTTCAGGTAGTGGAAGAAGAAGGAGTTCCCATTGACATTTTTTTTGGTCTCTCTTATAAATGGGAACATAGTTGTGATAATTGTTATAATATATGTGGCTCTATTGTTGATAATGAAAGGTTTATTTATTTGACATTGCCAGAGAGTAAAACAGTCACTTTTGCAAAATTAGTTAAAGATGCTAATCATAGCATGAAATGTGGTGAGTGTAATTCTGACATGTTTTCAACATTAATTTTAAAGGAATACGGACAGTATGTCATTTTAATGATGCAACGATGTAGAGCTGATGGTTCAAAATTGGATACTTTAATAAAGAAGTTTACAGGACAGCAATTATCAATTTCAGGAAAAACTTTTGTAACTGTTGCAATAATTTTCCATGATGGACCTACTGTTACTTCTGGACATTACACAGTTTATCTTAAATGTGAAAAAGGCTGGACACTGTGTAATGATTCCCAATTGATTTTCAAACAACGTTTGCCTTTTGATTTAGCAAATTCCTATCTAATCTTCCTGAAACCTAAATTTTAGAGAGACTTGGCAAGATCTGGACAAAACAATTTTACCATTTTACTGGATTACCATTGCAATTTTGTAAAAAAAAGATTTTTTAAATTATCATTTGGCCTAATGGAAAGATAACCAATTGTAATGTGGACTTTTTTAATTTTTAATGAAACTTTGAAAAACCAATAATTTAGAGATTATCGGTAACTTCTGCACATTTTAAATTTTGGAATGTTATTGGACTGCCATTGAAAATTTTTTCAAAAATGTTTTAAAAAATGACTATTTGGCCATGTGGAAAAGTAACCAATTCTATTGTGGACTTAATAAATTATTCAAAAAATTTTCGTGAACCAAAATGTTACAGAGAATCGGTGAGATCTGGACAAATTAAACTTTAGAATTTTATTGGATTACCGTTGGAAATTTATTCCCAAAAAAAATTTAAAATTACTATTTGGTCTAAAGGAAATGAAATCAGATGTATTTTGGAGTTATTTGAGATATAATATTGTGATTATACTTCTGAAACAAACATAGACGGTATTTTAAAGAAATAACTATTGGTATTAGATGATATTTTTTTACAATATTATGCATTTCTATAATGTTAAGTTTAAGTAAAAAAAAGAATCAGGGCATTTTTAATACAATCTTTGTGATTGGTATTTTTTTTTGCCCGCTGTAAAATGATAAATGCAATTGCTTTCACAATTTATAGTGAAATGCAATATATTCTGAAAACAGCAAAAATAAGGCAAAAATATTTTTGGGAAAAAAATGTAAATATGTGTACTGTATTCTAAAATGTTTTAAAAATATTAATACTTTTTTCTTTTTTTCCAGATAGATATAGAAAATTTTCGAAAACTACAAACATTTTTAAAACTATTTTTAAAAAAAACAAATGAATAAATATTTTTTCAGTGAGTATGGTAAGTCAATAATAATAATTGTAGTCTCTCAAGGACAATGTAATGTGATAAATGATTTTTAGTGTTTTTAAAAAAAAAAAAAAAAAGTACGCACACCGGAAATTTTACTGATAAAAAACCAATGAAATTCCCCCGTTATAGTTAGTGCAGGCAACTATAACTCACGCGACCGCAATCCTCTGCTGATGCTAATACTGTATTTAGACACTTATTTGCCCATGTCTTCTTCCATAAATTTTTAGCTATACATATATTACAAATATTTTTTTTTCATAAAGACACATATGTCATCAGCAGAAGATTGCGGTCGCGTGAGTTATAGTTGCCTGCACTAACTATAACGGGGGAATTTCATTGGTTTTTTATCAGTAAAATTTCCGCTTACTATAACATGTGTGAAACCTATGGTTTTTTCAGTGAATTTGCAAGGTTTTTTAAATGCTAATTCCTAACTATAACGTGTGTGAAACCTATGGTTTTTTCAGTGAATTTGTACGGTTTTTTAAATGCTAAGTTACTTTACGCCATTCGTGGCGTGCGCGCCCTCTTAACGCAGTTCGTTCCGTGCGCGCACGGTGCGCTTCGCGCACGGTGCGCTTCGCGCACCGTGCGCGCACATTGAGCACGCGGTGCACTTCGCGCACCGCACGCCCACTTTACGCAGTTAGTGCCGTGCACGCACGGTGGGCACGCGGTGCGCTACGCGCACCGCGTGCCCACGTTACGCTAGATGGGCCATGTACGCACGATGCGCTTCGCGCACCATGCGCACATGGAGGACATATGATGCACTTCGTTTTGAAAGGTAATATTTAAATTTTTCAGACCGCTTATAAGCCATGCACAAATGGTGCCCTTCGGGCACCATTTGCACACGGGGTGGGGAGAGTGTGGATAATTTTTTTTTTTTAATATTTTTTTACCGTACGCGTACGGTAAGCGTAATCGGCGAAATTAGCGAAAAAATAAAAATTCCGTTTTTGGCCTTGGGGGATCTTTGGGGACTCCCTCAACATGGCTAGGTGTTTTGGAGCTGTCCAAACAGCCCCTTTACACGTTTTTGTGCTTTGTATTTTAATCCACACTCTCAGTGCGAGAGAGAAAATGGCGGCCGCCGCTTCCTGGTTTCGGCCGATTCGAATGTTTACTAAGATCTAAGAGCCAATCAGAATCGCGCTCGCGCACGCCACCGTACGCGTACGGTAAGCGTACCGTAAGCGCACCGTAAGCTGGCTCAGATATATATTGATTTAAAGGCTATTTTCTCAGAATCTACTGAACAAATTTACACCAAACCTACAAAAGGCACTTCCTTGACCTGAGGACTACCTCTCTGCCAAATTTCTAGTAATTCTGTTCAGCCGTTCGGGCTGTAGCTGTGTCTAAAGGTCCTATGGAAAAATGCATGGGAAAAACGCGTTTTGGGACCCCCCTTTTATCTCAGCCCCCGCTTGACGAATCCCCCCGAGACTTTCAGGGTAGGAGCGGAGCGTAGCTCCCCACCTATTTTGAAAAATTCGCAAGGATTCGTCGACCGGCGCCAAAGTTATTCAAAATAGAATGTTGCGGATTTCCTATGGCAACGTGGTCCTAACTATAACTACCTACTGGCGACCGCCAGTAGGTAATATATATATATATATATATATATATATATATATATATATGGTGGTCCTAACTATAACTACCTACTGGCGACCGCCAGTAGGTAATATATATATATATATATATATATATATATATTCACTGAAAAAACCATGGGTTTCACACACGTTATAGTTAGGAATTAGCATTTAAAAAACCTTAGAAATTCAATGAAAAAACCAAAGGTTTCACACATGTTATAGTTAGCTGGACATTTCACTCGTAAAAAACCATTGAAATTCCCCCGTTATAGTTAGTTCAGCTAACTATAACTCGCGCGCCCGCAATGCACTACTGATGACGTCACATATTACATCACTCATGACATGGTCACTGACATCACTCATGACATCACTGATGACATCTCAAATGACATCACTGATGACATCACTGATGACATCATCCTTGTGATAGAGTGGCAGACCTCCTCTCCCCCTAATATAACCATTGAAACACACATTCAAAAATAGAAACTAAAATGTTCAAAATAATGAACATATCAATATCAGTTACAACAACCTATTCAGTAATTCTAAGAACCACATACACATACAGTAATTCACCAACAGTCCTCTACAGTCACTCATACATGTACTCACTCATCATATGTACTCATACACCTGTACATCCCATTACACAATGCCACTCATCCATAGAGTAACTCACACACATAGTCACTCATGCTAATAAAGAATCAATCATCCATTTACTTGCATATACAGTTATACACACACCACCACACTTACTTCTACAGAAACTTACATATACTTACTCTTTTAAACAATCACTTATAGAAACACATACTTATTCATACAGGAACTCTTCCAATCTCTCACTCTCACATATACTCACTTATATACACCAATAGTCACATATACTAGTTTAAAACATATGTAGTTACTCATAAAGACACTATTGAGACAGTCATTCACTCACTAACACACCCATGCACACACTCATCCACCCATACAGTCCTGCACACATGCTGTATTCAACACATACAAACAGTGAGTCACTCATTCATGCACCTATGCACTAAGTAATACCCCCCACCGAACCATACAGAAACTCAGACACTCATAGTGATAAAAAACCAACTAATAACCTATATAGACACTCATGTAGCTACTCACCAACCCATGCAGCCACTTATACACAAAGTAAGAAACTGATACAGATATTTAAATATTTAAAGATTACTCAGTAAGCCATGTATTCACTATGATACACTTAAACAGTCAGTTACACAAAAAAAATTCCAAAAAAAAAAGTATCCATTTAGACACTTATATACCCATTTATTCTTCCTTTGACCTTGAGATATACATAAATATAAAAAATATATAATTTTCATAAAAACACACAATCACTGGATGATGTCATCAGTGATGTCATCAGTGATGTCATTTGAGATGTCATCAGTGATGTCATGAGTGATGTCAGTGACCATGTCATGAGTGATGTAATATGTGACGTCATCAGTAGTGCATTGCGGGCGCGCGAGTTATAGTTAGCTGAACTAACTATAACGGGGGAATTTCAATGGTTTTTTACGAGTGAAATGTCCAGCTAACTATAACATGTGTGAAACCTTTGGTTTTTTCATTGAATTTCTAAGGTTTTTTAAATGCTAATTCCTAACTATAACGTGTGTGAAACCCATGGTTTTTTCAGTGAATTTCAAAGGTTTTTTAAATGCTAATTTCTAACTATGCCTACAGAGATAGGACATGTGAAGAAAGAAGAAAAAATGCACAGAAAGAAACAAAAGAAGTGCAGAAAGAAGCAACAGAAGTCCTCAAATACGAAGATAAGTGCAGGAAGAAGGATAACGTGCAGAAAGAACAAAAAGAAGAGCAGAAAGAAGCCTTGTTGCAAAATCATCCTGTACCCTCAACTTTTTCAGACGGATACTGGTGGTAACTGAGTCTGACTAACCAGTCCTAGAGCCAGTGCTATGTTAAAAGACACTTAGAATACAGTGAAAACACCTACATACACTAGGGAACATTATGCGTTGGGGTCCCCCTGTGATTAGCATGACCTCCTCTGTAAGCCCCTAGTGTATAATAGGGCATGGGGATTAAAACTACCTCTTAAAACAGGCCACAGGGCGTTTTTGCACACATTAACTCAGGCCCCGTCCCCTCCCTTCACCACTGTGTAAACACGCCCTGTGTCCATTTTTAGTTGGGAGATTAAGTTCATTTGAATCCTGAGGGTCCCTAGGGTCCAACTAGCCCACTAGGTACCTCCAGTAAGTGCCACAGAGCTGCGTTGCAGAGAGGTGTAAAAAGTGGCACGGCCTGGACCACCTCTCTGCAATGCAGCTCAGTGGCGCTTACTGGAAGCACTTGGTGGGCTAGTTAGCCCCCAGGGGCCCTCAGTATTGAAGGGAAATTATATCCCCAATTTAAAACATGCCATAGTGCGTGTTTGCACACGTCACCTCAGGCCCCGTCCCCTCCCTTCACCACTGTGTAAACGCGCCCTGTGGCTGTTCTAAGTTGAGAGTCCCCCTGAATCCTAAGGGTCCCTAGGGTCAAACTAGACCACTAGGTACCTCCAGTAAGCGCCACAGAGCTGCGTTGCAGAGAGGTGTAAAAAGGGGCTTGGCCTCAGAACACCTGGCTGCAGCGCAGCTCCCTGGCGCATACTGGAGATGCCTGTTGGGGGCGCGTTTGCAGAGTGCTGCACGGAGGGGACATGGCCTCCGGCACGATGCCAGTCTTTTATTTATTTTAGTTTTTTAAGAAGGGGGGCTGTTTGGTTCCCCTTCTTATTCTAATTTATTGGCCCTGATGACCCCATCCCCCAGGGCCAGTCTCCTAATTATATTTTTTTGACCCCAATCCCCAGGGCCGGCCACTGTTTTTTATTATTTTTAAAAAATATATATTTATAGACACACCTAGGACATGCTGGACAAACCGTACGTACCTATCACCATGACGATTTGCGTGATATTCATTAAAAGGCGACTATGCATGCAATGAATCCACGTGGAATGTATTTACACCACTAGTGAAGCTCTGACATGTCTGATGCCCTACCGTGCCTAATCCTGGTAGACACCCTTGTCGTTTATTTATACAAACATGGGTAGCTATTGACGGGCACATTTAATACACATGCACACCAAGCCATTCAAAGGGGATTCGACAAAAATTCGACCAAAACTATGCAAGAAACCCCCCTCACGGTTAATAAAACACACATCCACTGCCGGATGTGTAATACTTTTTATTTTACTCTCTGGAAAGGGGACGAACATCACTTGAGAGTCACAGCGTGCTCCTGACAGAGCCCAATGCTGTGTTACACCCACCATTGCCTGCCGAGTGCCACACACCTCTGTGTTGTATTCCACTAGCTAGTGCATATGCTATGACACTCTCTAGCCCATGTGCACTGTAACACCACCCCGTGAATATGTCATGCCACACTTGTCTTCGCACGGGTTATATTGCCCCATCTAACGTGCCTTTCTCGATGCCTATGTTATAACACACAGTGCTATGCCATACATATTACAATCTGGGATCCATATATTTGTCACAGTGCATATGCAACGTTACACTCCCCAGCACATATTTTATATTACAACTTTAGAGACTAGTTAGGTTAAACAACACTGCCCTGTGCATATTACACTCCAAGGCGCATATCGCATAGCACGCGCTAGTGCCTGTGCTATCTCGCGCTCTCCAATGAATCTGTCATTGCGCACAATGTATTGCAAATTATATTTCACGCCCGGTTCATCTTATATCACACTTTTTGGTGCATAGTTTATACCATACACTATATCTAGTTTTCATTTTCAATTGTGCTCTCAGGACTATGTTCTATATAACACTGTGTTCACCTACCCTTTTCACGGGCATTACATTTTGCGATAGGGGGTGGAGGGTCAGGGGGTGTTTCTGCCAAGTGAGCCCGGAGTCACAGTCACAAACGTCCTCTTCTTCCTGAATAAAAGTGAGATTATGCTGCATACTTGTTCATATTTTAAGTAGTTCGCACAGACACAATGTTTTAAAAACAATAAAGTTCCTAATACCCGCCTTCTCTGAACAGTTAGCTTGCTGCCCCATCCCCTTCCTCCCTATCCTCTGTTGTGTGAATCCATGGACTAGCCTCCTCCCTCCTGCCATGCATGGTCTGATGTGCTGCCACTGCCCTCAATTTAGTATGATGTACCAGTCCAGTCCTCCTGCCCTCCATTGCCCAATTCTATGCCCCATCATTGACCTCCTGCTTAAACTCTGTGCTTAGCTTGCTGCCCCTATTCTCCTTCCCCCTGCCCTCCGATGTCTTTGTGCATGCCCCTGCTCCATCCTTTTTGCCCACCATGTCCCATGGACCTGCCACTCCTATCTACTCTGAGTGTTCTGTTGAGCTGCCACTCCCCTCCCACCTGCCTAGCATTGTCAGATGACTGTAACCTGTCCCTGCCACCTCCACCCTGCCTGTCCACATGCCATGCCCCTATCCTCTTCCTCCTGTCCTACATGGTCCATTGTACTGCCACACCCTTCTGCCCTCCCTGGTCTGTTGTGCTGCAACTGCTCCTCCTGCCTGCCCCGTGTGGTCTGTTGTGAGGTCCCTTCCCCTGAACTTTCTTGTCTGTGCACAGGTCCTGACCCTCCCTTCTATCCTCCATTGTCCTTTGTGCATGCCCCTCCACCCTCCTTCTTGCCCATCATAGCCATTGTGCTGCCACTAACCCTCCCACTTGCCATGCATGGTCTTCTGTGCTGCCATGGCCCCTCCCAGCTTCCCTGTGTGGTCAGTTAGCTGCCCCTGACCCCCTCCCACCTTCCCTCCATGGTCTGTGTGTATGCCATCACAGTCTCACTGTTGCTCTTCATGGTGTGTCTTGCTTCTAGTGCCCATCCTGCCTGACCTCCATGGCTATCTTGCTGCTCCTGCCCTGCCCCCTTGCCCCCAGCCCTACTCCCTCCCTCCTGGCTTGTCTGTTCCATTGTAATGCCCCTGATCCGTCCCTCCTGCCCTTTATGGTCTGTTATGCTGCAGCTTTCTCTCCTGTCTGTCCATTATGGTCAGCTAGCTACCATTACCTCTTGCCCCTCTGTTCTCTGTTGTCCATGTGCATGGTCCTGTCCCCTCCCTCTTGCTTTCTATGGATTGTTGTGCTGCACTCCCGTCCTGCATGCCCTGTGTGGTGTATTGTGCTGCTGCAAACCCTGATGCCTGCCCTGCAGGGTCAGTTTGGTGCACCTCTCCATGTCCCTCCTGTCCTCTGTTATCCAAGTCCATGTCCCTATCCCATTTCCTTCCATGATCCAATGTACCATACTTGCGAACATTTTGAACTTGGTAAGAGGGAGATTTTGAAAAAAAACTGGGGTATTGATTTTCCCCTTTGAGTTACATTGAAAAAGAGGATATTGTAGACAGGAGACAGATCAAATAAAGCCCATTTGAGCTTAAAAACATTGGACGTTTCCTGGCTGAATCGGGTCTGTTGGCATGTATGGTTGTACTACCATTGCCTCTTCCTTCTGCCCACAATGGTCTATTACATTGCCACAGCCTTGAAGGAGGGTAGATTTTGTATCACAGGGGCCCCCTGGCCCGTTCTGTCCACACCTGAAGTATGAGACCCTTGTCCTTGCCCTGCCAGCTGCATTTGTAGGCCGTATTAAATTGACCAGCGGGTCCTGTATTGCTATATAATTATCCTGAGACATCCTTACCACTCAGCCAGCATAAAACCCCTGTGTAGGCCCTTCTGTTCAATATGTAGGCCTCTTTGTTAAATTGACCATAGCTCTGCAATTTTAGTGTATAGCAGTCTGAAGGCAGGTCTGCGAGGCCTTCTGATCCAAACTAGTAGCCCCCACCCTACCCGAGTGCTCCGTGCTCGGTATCAAAGT
This sequence comes from Triturus cristatus, assembly GCF_964204655.1. Classification (NCBI taxonomy): domain Eukaryota; kingdom Metazoa; phylum Chordata; class Amphibia; order Caudata; family Salamandridae; genus Triturus; species Triturus cristatus. The sequence continues at coordinate 1,133,823,939 of NC_140582.1, forward strand.
TCAACATCCCCCTGAAGCTGTCGACATACAGTAGGCTGCATCCTGGACTGGTACTTGCTTCCTGGGCAGGTTTCCCGCTTTTAAGGAAGTGGCAACCGCAGAGCGTCAAGTTAGGAGAACTGAGGAGATTTTATACATGAATATATTGAATTCCCGTACAATACCCATTATTTTCTGCTTGCTCTATGGAACTTACGATAAGCGATTGGCCTGAGAGACTGACCTTTTCACCCAGTCCATTGTCAGCATTAAGTGGGTAAATGACGAAATGTCTGGTAAAATCTGCAGTCGAAGCTTTTGGGTAGCATACGTAGGTAGATGTAGCGTGGAAAGGAGCCCACAAAATGATATAAAAAGGGAGCACCCACAGATATCGACGGACTACCTCGCCGTCTGTATGTAGGTTAACAGGCAGTGCAGGTTTTCCCCAAGAGCTGGGAGCTCTTGTCTTCCTTTGCTTAAAATGTCTTGCTCTGCTTTGCTTGAAGTATCTTATTCTATTTTACCTATATGAAATGTCATGTTATGTTTAACCATTGTTCTCTTTACTTTTGCATTTAAAAGATTTTGTATTGTAATTGCAGGAATGCTTGCTCTAAGAGTAAACGTGAGTGTTCCTAGGTAATATTTTCCTTGGTGTAACTTGTTTCTCATGATGCATTTATAGATGTGTTTTCTCTCTCTCTCTGTCAGTACATTAATTGAGATACAGAGAATATTATGACAGCTGTATGATTATCTGGATTCTGTTTTTTGTACTTTATGTCTCTATTCTGCGGTTTCTTTGAAGTTGCATCTTCTCATTAAACTGCCATTGTATTCTGCCTCCAATTCCATGTCTCATATGTCTGTTTTCTTCATTTTTGGAGCAAGCGTTCCTAGGCACCCCGGCTCAAATTAAGGTGCCCCTTTTGTCCCTGACTCACTCTCCTGCTCAGTTCTGTGGTGGCTCCCGGGGATCTGGGGACCGCCCCTAGCTTCCTTGACCCGTAATAGATCTTCCCTCCAACAGCCTCTCTTGCAAGTCCTGTATTGTTGGTTTGTTGCCCCTGCCCCCCTTTCCACTGCCCTCCATAGTCTATTGTGCTTCCACGGCCCTTCCTGCCTGCTCAGTGTGGTTAAATTGTTGCCTTTGCACCCTCCTACCTGCCTTCAATTTTCAGAGTCCGTGCCCCTGGCCTCTGCCTCTCAACAGTATCCTAATGAACAACTAGATTGCTAACATTCTATATTTATTACAAAAGTGTGGAACGCCTGACATCATCTTGATGTAATCAAAACTGTAATACCTAGAGCATTTCCTTTAGAAATTACATATATGAGAGGGTCTTATTGGCATCAAAATTATGGTTAGTGCTCTAAAAGACTAAAATAAGGACATATTTTCTGAGTTTTCAAATAGCGACAAAGCACTTTTAAATTATTTGTTATCTTTACGTTTTTTTATCCAGTTGACCACTTGATTAAATGTTGCACTTAGGGGAGAGGATGTGGTGTTACTTCCAGAACTGCAGACTTTGCAACTGGGGAACCAGGTTGAAGTTTCTGCTTCAGCTCGACATTCTGTGATTCTGGTCAAATCACTTAGTCTCCCCATGTCTACAACCAAAATGAATTTGTTCTTGTGTGATGTAACCAATGCTCATGTAAAGCACTCCAATACCTGACAAGTCTGCACTATATAACACTGCAAAAACACAAAATAATAAGTGTTTTGCACACTTCTGTCATTGGGCTATATTTGGGCTACATCTGGTTGATTTTGGGCTACATTTGGGCTCTTTTGTCTCCGGTGGCCATCTTGGGAGATTTATTTGTTATGAAGTTTCCTAATTTCCTCATGTACTGCAGTCTCCTCAGTAGGAAATGCTTTCAGTGTTTTACTTTGATTCCATCATGAAGGTATTCAGATATGTCACACATTTGCCATAAATTCTGAATGTTAGCACTCTAGTTGCTCATTAGATCACTGTAGTAAAACTACTCCACCATGGAAGTCTGCTCCTGGTATTAAAAGTGCATGTTTCAGTCTGCATGTCAGAATTTTTTAATGAAATAGAAGAGGATTTGAGAAGTCACTCAAAATGTGCCCTCATTTTCTTTCTTCAGTATTAATCATAATTTCTATGGCAAAATGAACCTCCTCATTGTGTTCCTTTTTAAATTAAATGTTTTAAGTGTTACCAGTTTATTCCAATCAAGATGGCTTCAGGTGTGCCATACTTTTGTCATAATGAAGACAGTAAGCGCTCTAGTTGTTTTTAAGAACATTCTGGGACATTCTGTCATTGGGCTATACTTGGGCTACATCTGGGTGATATTTGGGCTACATTTGGGCTCTTTTGTCTCTGGTGGCCATCTTGGGAGACTTATTTGTTATGAAGTTTCCTAATTTCCCCATTTACTGCAGTCTCCTCAGTAGGAAATACTTTCAGTTTTTTACTTTGATTCCATCAAGAAGGCATTCAGATGTGTCACACATTTGCCATAAATTCAGAATGTTAGCACTCTTTTTGCTCATTAGATCACTGTAGTAAAGCTACTGCTCACCAGGGAAAACTGCTGCTGGTATTGAAAGTGCATGTTTCAGTCTGCATGTCAGAATTTTTTAATGAAATAGAAGAGGATTTGAGAAGTCACTCAAAATGTGCCCTAATTTTTCTTTCTGCAGCACTAATCATACTTTTTATGGAAAAATGAACCCCCTCATTTTGTTCCTTTTTAAATTAAATGTTTTAAGAGTTACCACTTTAATCCAAGCAAGATGGCTTCAGGTGTGCCATACGTTTATCATAAGTAGGACTGTTAGCGCTCTAGTAGTTCTTTGGAACACTCTGGGAAGCTGCAGTAGAACACAAAGGAATCAACTGACAGTCTCTGCCCTTGTTGGATGTACATGTTTTACTGAGAATATCAGACTTCATTCTCACATGACTGAGAAAGATAATGTGAATTTACAGAAAATAAGCTCTCAGTTTAGCCTATAGATCACCTTCCAAACCTCTGTGGTAAAAGCATGAGAAAATATTTTTCTCTCAATCATGATATCCCAGCAGAAGGCTTTTTCACATGGTGAAATCACCTTAGAACATACCACAATTCCTAAAATGAGTATGGTACCATCAACAAATGATTTATAATGTAACTAAAGTCTTAAAACCTTCTATTAACTGCAATGCTTTTTAATGAGGTGCTATCATGTATATTTGTCCCAAGATGGCTGCCAACACTTCTTGGATGAAGTGCTGACAGCCAATCAGATCTCAGGATGAGATGTGTGGTTAGGCTCCGCCCACATATATATATGCTTTTAAATGCTATTTACTCAGGAAATACTGAACAGATTTACACCAGACCTGCAAAAGGCACTTCCTTGACCTTATGGCTACCTCTCTGCCAAATTTCTAGTAATTCTGTTCAGCCGTTCGGGCTGTAGCTCGTTCTAAAGGTCCTATGGAAAAATGCATGGGAAAAACGCGTTTTGGGACCCCCCTTTTATCTCAGCCCCCGCTTGACGAATCCCCCCGAGACTTTCAGGGTAGGAGCGGAGCGTAGCGCCCCACCTATTTTGAGAAATTCGCGAGGATTCATCGACCGGCGCCAAAGTTATTCAAAATAGAATGTTGCGGATTTCCTATGGAAAAGGGGTCCTAACTATAACTACCTACTGGCGACCGCCAGTAGGTAATATATATATATATATATATATATATATATATATTACCTACTGGCGGTCGCCAGTAGGTAGTTATAGTTAGGACCACGTTGCCATAGGAAATCCGCAACATTCTATTTTGAATAACTTTGGCGCCGGTCGACGAATCCTTGCGAATTTTTCAAAATAGGTGGGGCGCTACGCTCCGCTCCTACCCTGAAAGTCTCGGGGGGATTCGTCAAGCGGGGGCTGAGATAAAAGGGGGGTCCCAAAACGCGTTTTTCCCATGCATTTTTCCATAGGACCTTTAGACACAGCTACAGCCCGAACGGCTGAACAGAATTACTTGAAATTTGGCAGAGAGGTAGCCATAAGGTCAAGGAAGTGCCTTTTGCAGGTCTGGTGTAAATCTGTTCAGTATTTCCTGAGAAAATAGCATTTAAAAGCATATATATATGTGGGCGGAGCCTAACCACACATCTCATCCTGAGATCTGATTGGCTGTCAGCACTTCATCCAAGAAGTGTTGGCAGCCATCTTGGGACCAATATACATGATAGCACCTCATTAAAAAGCATTGCAGTTAATAGAAGGTTTTAAGACTTTAGTTACATTATAAATCATTTGTTGATGGTACCATACTCATTTTAGGAATTGTGGTATGATCTAAGGTGATTTCACCATGTGAAAAAGCCTTCTGCTGGGATATCATGATTGAGAGAAAAATATTTTCTCATGCTTTTACCACAGAGGTTTGGAAGGTGATCTATAAACTAAACTGAGAGCTTATTTTCTGTAAATTCACATTATCTTTCTCAGTCATGTGAGAATGAAGTCTGAGATTCTCAGTAAAACATGTACATCCAACAAGGGCAGAGACTGTCAGTTGATTCCTTTGTGTTCTACTGCAGCTTCCCAGAGTGTTCCAAAGAACTACTAGAGCGCTAACAGTCCTACCTATGATAAACGTATGGCACACCTGAAGCCATCTTGCTTGGAATAAAGTGGTAACTCTTAAAACATTTAATTTCAAAAGGAACAAAATGAGGGGGTTCATTTTTCCATAAAAAGTATGATTAGTGCTGCAGAAAGAAAAATTAGGGCACATTTTGAGTGACTTCTCAAATCCTCTTCTATTTCATTAAAAAATTCTGACATGCAGACTGAAACATGCACTTTCAATACCAGCAGCAGTTTTCCCTGGTGAGCAGTAGCTTTACTACAGTGATCTAATGAGCAAAAAGAGTGCTAACATTCTGAATTTATGGCAAATGTGTGACACATCTGAATGCCTTCTTGATGGAATCAAAGTAAAAAACTGAAAGTATTTCCTACTGAGGAGACTGCAGTAAATGAGGAAATTAGGAAACTTCATAACAAATAAGTCTCCCAAGATGGCCACCAGAGACAAAAGAGCCCAAATGTAGCCCAAATATCACCCAGATGTAGCCCAAGTATAGCCCAATGACAGAATGTCCCAGAATGTTCTTAAAAACAACTAGAGCGCTTACTGTCTTCATTATGACAAAAGTATGGCACACCTGAAGCCATCTTGATTGGAATAAACTGGTAACACTTAAAACATTTAATTTAAAAAGGAACACAATGAGGGGGTTCATTTTGCCATAGAAATTATCATTAATGCTGAAGAAAGAAAATGAGGGCACATTTTGAGTGACTTCTCAAATCCTCTTCTATTTCATTAAAAAATTCTGACATGCAGACTGAAACATGCACTTTTAATACCAGGAGCAGACTTCCATGGTGAACAGTAGTTTTACTACAGTGATCTAATGAGCAACTAGAGTGCTAACATTCAGAATTTATGGCAAATGTGTGACATATCTGAATACCTTCATGATGGAATCAACGTAAAAAACTGAAAGCATTTCCTACTGAGGAGACTGCAGTACATGAGGAAATTAGGAAACTTCATAACAAATAAATCTCCCAAGATGGCCACCGGAGACAAAAGAGCCCAAATGTAGCCCAAAATCACCCAGATGTAGCCCAAATATAGCCCAATGACAGAAGTGTGCAAAACACTTATTATTTAGTGTTTTTGCAGTGTTATATAGTGCAGACTTGTCAGGTATTGGAGTGCTTTACATGAGCATTGGTTACATCACACAAGCACAAATTCATTTTGGTTGTAGACATGGGGAGACTAAGTGATTTGACCAGAATCACAGAATGTCGAGCTGAAGCAGAAACTTCAACCTGGTTCCCCAGTTGCAAAGTCTGCAGTTCTGGAAGTAACACCACATCCTCTCCCCTAAGTGCAACATTTAATCAAGTGGTCAACTGGATAAAAAAAACATAAAGATAACAAATAATTTAAAAGTGCTTTGTCGCTATTTGAAAACTCAGACAAAATGTCCTTATTTTAGTCTTTTAGAGCACTAACCATAATTTTGATGCCAATAAGACCCTCTCATATATGTAATTTCTAAAGGAAATGCTCTAGGTATTACAGTTTTGATTACATCAAGATGATGTCAGGCGTTCCACACTTTTGTAATAAATATAGAATGTTAGCAATCTAGTTGTTCATTGGGATACTGTTGAGAGGCAAAGGCCAGGGGCACGGACTCTGAAAATTGAAGGCAGGTAGGAGAGTGCAAAGGAAACAATTTAACCACACTGAGCAGGCAGGAAGGGCCGTGGAAGCACAACAGACTATGGAGGGCAGTGGAAAGGGGGGCAGGGGCAACAAACCAACAATACAGGACTTGCAAGAGAGGCTGTTGGAGGGAAGATCTATTACGGGTCAAGGAAGCTAGAGGCGGTCCCCAGAGCCCCGGGAGCCACCACAGAACTGAGCAGGAGAGTGAGTCAGGGACAAAAGGGGCACCTTAATTTGAGCCGGGGTGCCTAGGAACGCTTGCTCCAAAAATGAAGAAAACAGACATATGAGACATGGAATTGGTGGCAGAATACAATGGCAGTTTAATAAGAAGATACAACTTCAAAGAAACCGCAGAATAGAGACATAAAGTACAAAATACAGAATCCAGATAATCATACAGCTGTCATGATATTCTCTGTATCTTAATTAATGTACTGACAGAGAGAGAGAGAAAACACATCTATAAATGCATCATGAGAAACAAGTTACACCAAGGAAAATGTTACCTAGGAACACTCACGTTTACTCTTAGAGCAAGCATTCCTGCAATTACAATACAAAATCTTTTAAATGCAAAAGTAAAGAGAACAATGGTTAAACATAACATGACATTTCATATAGGTAAAATAGAATAAGATACTTCAAGCAAAGCAGAGCAAGACATTTTAAGCAAAGGAAGACAAGAGCTCCCAGCTCTTGGGGAAAACCTGCACAGCCTGTTAACCTACATACAGACGGCGAGGTAGTCCGTCGATATCTGTGGGTGCTCCCTTTTTATATCATTTCTTGGGCTCCTTTGCATGCTACATCTACCTACGTATGCTACCCAAAAGCTTCGTCTGCAGATTTTACCAGACATTTAGTCATTTACCCACTTAATGCTGACAATGGACTGGGTGAAAAGGTCAGTCTCTCAGGCCAATCGCTTATCGTAAGTTCCATAGAGCAAGCAGAAAATAATGGGTATTGTACGGGAATTCAATATATTCATGTACAAAATCTCCTCAGTTCTCCTAACTTGACGCTCTGCGGTTGCCACTTCCTTAAAAGCGGGAAACCTGCCCAGGAAGCAAGTACCAGTCCAGGATGCAGCCTACTGTATGTCGACAGCTTCAGTGGGATGTTGAACTTTGATACCGAGCACGGAGCACTCGGGTAGGGTGGGGGCTACTAGTTTGGAGCAGAAGGCCTCGCAGACCTGCCTTCAGACTGCTATACACTAAAATTGCAGAGCTATGGTCAATTTAACAAAGAGGCCTACATATTGAACAGAAGGGCCTACACAGGGGTTTTATGCTGGCTGAGTGGTAAGGATGTCTCAGGATAATTATATAGCAACACAGGACCCGCTGGTCAATTTAATACGGCCTACAAATGCGGCTGGCAGGGCAAGGACAAAGGTCTCATACTTCAGGTGTGGACAGAACGGGCCAGGGGCCCCCTGTGATACAAAATCTACCCTCCTTCAAGGCTGTGGCAATGTAATAGACCATTGTGGGCAGAAGGAAGAGGCAATGGTAGTACAACCATACATGCCAACAGACCCGATTCAGCCAGGAAACGTCCAATGTTTTTAAGCTCAAATGGGCTTTATTTGATCTGTCTCCTGTCTACAATATCCTCTTTTTCAATGTAACTCAAAGGGGAAAATCAATACCCCAGTTTTTTTTCAAAATCTCCCTCTTACCAAGTTCAAAATGTTCGCAAGTATGGTACATTGGATCATGGAAGGAAATGGGATAGGGACATGGACTTGGATAACAGAGGACAAGAGGGGCATGGAGAGGTGCACCAAACTGACCCTGCAGGGCAGGCATCAGGGTTTGCAGCAGCACAATACACCACACAGGGCATGCAGGACGGGAGTGCAGCACAACAATCCATAGAAAGCAAGAGGGAGGGGACAGGACCATGCACATGGACAACAGAGAACAGAGGGGCAAGAGGCAATGGTAGCTAGCTGACCATAATGGACAGACAGGAGAGAAAGCTGCAGCATTACAGACCATAAAGGGCAGTAGGGACGGATCAGGGGCATTACAATGGAACAGACAAGCCAGGAGGGAGGGAGTAGGGGTCTTCACATGTAAACAGAGGGCTGGGGGCAAGGGGGCAGGGCAGGAGCAGCAAGATAGCCATGGAGGTCAGGCAGGATAGGCACTAGAAGCAAGACACACCATGAAGAGCAACAGTGAGACTGTGATGGCATACACACAGACCATGGAGGGAAGGTGGGAGGGGGTCAGGGGCAGCTAACTGACCACACAGGGAAGGTGGGAGGGGCCATGGCAGCACAGAAGACCAATGGCTATGATGGGCAAGAAGGAGGGTGCAGGGGCATGCACAAAGGACGATGGAGGATAGAAGGGAGGGTCAGGACCTGTGCACAGACAAGAAAGTTCAGGGGAAGGGACCTCACAACAGACCACACGGGGCACGCAGGAGGAGCAGTTGCAGCACAACAGACCAGGGAGGGCAGAAGGGTGTGGCAGTACAATGGACCATGTAGGACAGGAGGAAGAGGATAGGGGCATGGCATGTGGACAGGCAGGGTGGAGGTGGCAGGGACAGGTTACAGTCATCTGACAATGCTAGGCAGGTGGGAGGGGAGTGGCAGCTCAACAGAACACTCAGAGTAGATAGGAGTGGCAGGTCCATGGGACATGGTGGGCAAAAAGGATGGAGCAGGGGCATGCACAAAGACATCGGAGGGCAGGGGGAAGGAGAATAGGGGCAGCAAGCTAAGCACAGAGTTTAAGCAGGAGGTCAATGATGGGGCATAGAATTGGGCAATGGAGGGCAGGAGGAGTGGACTGGTACATCATACTAAATTGAGGGCAGTGGCAGCACATCAGACCATGCATGGCAGGAGGGAGGAGGCTATTCCATGGATTCACACAACAGAGGATAGGGAGGAGGGGGATGGGGCAGCAAGCTAACTGTTCAGAGAAGGCGGGTATTAGGAACTTTATTGTTTTTAAAACATTGAGTCTGTGCAAACTACTTAAAATATGAACAAGTATGCAGCATAATCTCACTTTTATTCAGGAAGAAGAGGACGTTTGTGACTGTGACTCCGGGCTCACTTGGCAGAAACACCCCCTGACCCTCCACCCCCTATCGCAAAATGTAATGCCCGTGAAAAGGGTAGGTGAACACAGTGTTATATAGAACATAGTCCTGAGAGCACGATTGAAAATGAAAACTAGATATAGTGTATGGTATAAACTATGCACCAAAAAGTGTGATATAAGATGAACCGGGCGTGAAATATAATATGCAATACATTGTGCGCAATGACAGATTCATTGGAGAGCGCGAGATAGCACAGGCACTAGCGCGTGCTATGCGATATGCGCCTTGGAGTGTAATTTGCACAGGGCAGTGTTGTGTAACCTAACTAGTCTCTAAAGTTGTAATATAAAATATGTGCTGGGGAGTGTAACGTTGCATATGCACTGTGACACAGATATGGATCGCAGATTGTAATATGTATGGCATAGCACTGTGCGTTATAACATAGGCATCGAGGAAGGCACGTTAGATGGGGCAATATAACCCGTGCGAAGACAAGTGTGGCATGACATATTCACGGGGTGGTGTTACAGTGCACATGGGCTAGAGAGTGTCATAGCATATGCACTAGCTAGTGGAATACAACACAGAGGTGTGTGGCACTCGGCAGGCAATGGTGGGTGTAACACAGCATTGGGCTATGTCAGGAGCGCGCTGTGACTCTCAAGTGATGTTCATCCCCTTTCCAGAGAGTAAAATAAAAAGTATTACACATCCGGCAGTGGATGTGTGTTTTATTAACCGTGAGGGGGGTTTCTTGCATAGTTTTGGTCGAATTTTTGTCGAATCCCCTTTGAATGGCTTGGTGTGCATGTGTAATAAATGTGCCCGTCAATAGCTACCCATGTTTGTATAAATAAACGACAAGGGTGTCTACCGGGATTAGGCACGGTAGGGCATCAGACATGTCAGAGCTTCACTAGTAGTGTAAATACATTCCACGTGGATTCATTGCATGCATAGTCGCCTTTTAATGAATATCCCGCAAATCGTCATGGTGATAGGTACGTACGGTTTGTCCAGCATGTCCTAGGTGTGTCTATAAATAAATATTTTTTTAAAATAATAAAAAACAGTGGCCGGCCCTAGGGATTGGGGTCAAAAAAATATAATTAGGAGACAGGCCCTGGGGGATGGGGTCATCAGGGCCAATAAATTAGAATAAGAAGGGGAACCACACAGCCCCCCTTCTTAAAAAATTAAAATAAATAAAAGACTGGCATCCTGCCGGAGGCCATGCCCCCTCCGTGCAGCACTCTGCAAACGCGCCCCCAACAGGCATCTCCAGTATGCGCCAGGGAGCTGCGCTGCAGACAGGTGTTCTGAGGCCAAGCCCCTTTTTACACCTCTCTGCAACGCAGCTCTGTGGCGCTTACTGGAGGTACCTAGTGGTCTAGTTTGACCCTAGGGACCCTTAGGATTCAAGGGGACTTAATCTCTCAACTTAGAACAGCCACAGGGCGCGTTTACACAGTGGTGAAGGGAGGGGACGGGGCCTGAGGTGACATGTGCAAACACGCACTATGGCACGTTTTAAATTGGGGATATAATTTCCCTTCAATACTGAGGGCCCCTGGGGGCTAACTAGCCCACCAAGTGCTTCCAGTAAGCGCCACTGAGCTGCATTGCAAGGAGGTGGTCCAGGCCGTGCCACTTTTTACACCTCTCTGCAACACAGCTCTGTGGCATTTACTGGAGGTACCTAGTGGGCTAGTTGGACCCTAGGGACCCTCAGGATTCAAATGAACTTAATCTCCCAACTAAAAATGGACACAGGGCGTGTTTACACAGTGGTGAAGGGAGGGGACGGGGCCTGAGTTAACGTGTGCAAAAACGCCCTGTGGCCTGTTTTAAGAGGTAGTTTTAATCCCCATGCCCTATTATGTACTAGGGGCTTACAGAGGAGGTCATGCTAATCACAGGGGGACCCCAACACATAATGTTCCCTAGTGTATGTAGGTGTTTTCACTGTATTCTAAGTGTCTTTTAACATAGCACTGGCTCTAGGACTGGCTAGTCAGACTCAGTTACCACCAGTATCCGTCTGAAAAAGTTGAGGGTACAGGATGATTTTGCAACAAGGCTTCTTTCTGCTCTTCTTTTTGTTCTTTCTGCACGTTATCCTTCTTCCTGCACTTATCTTCGTATTTGAGGACTTCTGTTGCTTCTTTCTGCACTTCTTTTGTTTCTTTCTGTGCATTTTTTCTTCTTTCTTCACATGTCGTATCTCTGTAGGCATAGTTAGAAATTAGCATTTAAAAAACCTTGCAAATTCACTGAAAAAACCATGGGTTTCACACACGTTATAGTTAGGAATTAGCATTTAAAAAACCTTAGAAATTCAATGAAAAAACCAAAGGTTTCACACATGTTATAGTTAGCTGGACATTTCACTCGTAAAAAACCATTGAAATTCCCCCGTTATAGTTAGTTCAGCTAACTATAACTCGCGCGCCCGCAATGCACTGCTGATGACGTCACATATTACATCACTCATGACATGGTCAGTGACATCACTCATGACATCACTGATGACATCTCAAATGACATCACTGATGACATCACTGATGACATCATCCTTGTGATAGAGTGGCAGACCTCCTCTCACCCTAATATAACCTTTGATACACACATTCAAAAATAGAGACTAAAATTTTCAAAACAATGGACATACCAATACCAGTTACAACAACCTCTTCAGTAATTCTAAGATCCACATACACATCCACTCATTCACCAACAGTCCTATACAGTCACTCATACATGTACTCACTCATCATATGTACTCATGCACCTATACATCCTGTTACACAATGCAACTCATCCATAGAGTTACTCACACACATAGTCACTCATGCTAATAAAGAATCAAACATACATTTACTTGCATATACAGTTATACACACACCACCACACTTACTTCTACGGAAACTTACACATACTTAGTCTTTTAAACAATCACTTATAGAAACACATACTTATTTATACAGGAACTCTTTCAATCTCTCACTCTCACATATACTCACATATATACACCAATAGTCACATATACTAGTTTAAAACATATGTAGTTACTCATAAAGACACTATTGAGACAGTCATTCACTCACTAACACACCCATACACACACTCATCCACCCATACAGTCCTGCACACATGCTGTGTTCAACACATACAAACAGTGAGTCACTCATTCATGCACCTATGCACTACGTAATACCCCCCACCGAACCATGCAGACACTCAGACTGATACTCAAAAAACCAACTAATAACCTATATAGACACCCATGTAGCTACTCACCAACCCATGCAGCCACTTATACACAAAGTGAGAGACTGATACAGATATTTACATATTTAAACATTACTCACTAAGCCATGTATTCACTATGATACACTTAATCAGTCAGTTACACAATCAATTTTTCAAAAACAAATCATCCATTTAGACACTTATATACCCATTTATTCTTCCATCGACCTTGAGATATACATATATAAAACATATTTAATTTTCAGAAAAACACACATTCACTGGATGATGTCATCAGTGATGTCATCAGTGATGTCATTTGAGATGTCATCAGTGATGTCATGAGTGATGTCACTGACCATGTCATGAGTGATGTAATATGTGACGTCATCAGCAGTGCATTGCGGGCGCGCGAGTTATAGTTAGCTGAACTAACTATAACGGGGGAATTTCAATGGTTTTTTACGAGTGAAATGTCCAGCTAACTATAACATGTGTGAAACCTTTGGTTTTTTCATTGAATTTCTAAGGTTTTTTAAATGCTAATTCCTAACTATAACGTGTGTGAAACCCATGTTTTTTTCAGTGAATATATATATATATACAATTTTGTGGCACTAGGCGATATTACATTCCTTCAAACATACCTAACTAGAAATCCTGGAGGCAACAAATCACATTGGATCTGGAAGAAATAATATAGTGTATGCCCTGTGACTGGTGTTACTAGATGACATATACCCTAGGGGGCTTATTTACTCATCCCTTGCGCCGCTGGTGCGTCACTTTAAATATTGGGAAAAAGTGGCATATCGACAGTGCAAGCGCCTTGTAAATAAGTCCCTGTGTGTGTATCACAATGCAGATTGAATAATGAGGAAAAAAGAACTGAGGTGAAGAGGGAGGTTGCGGGTAGATGGGGAAGATAGTGAGATATCTGAGATCTCAGTGTAAGACAGCAGTTAGAGTCAAGAGCTTAGTTGTGGCAACAGTATCTTAATAAGTGTCAGGAACCACACAGAACAGGTACAGTCCATCCGACAGGGCCGCTGCATCTGCACTCTCAGCATATCCTGTAATGACCTATATTGTACCATGTCTTACCATGTCTGGCAGGATAGTGCCAGGTGGGCACTCGGACCTGCCATGACTGTGTGACTACAAACCCGTAGAGAACCTCAGAAGTAGGGTGGAAAATTTTGGTAGCCGCAATGCCAGAAGATTGGTAACATCCCTGGTACAAGGTAGGGTGGAATCCTCAAATTGATGGCCCCTTAGGGCTTTTGCATATCCGGTTTTCCCAGACTCAGGTGAACCTGGGCATAATGGTTCAATTTACCAAAGCGACAGAAAGTGGGAGGGAAGGCATAATATTCTTACACCCATTGATATTTTAAGGAAGGCAGAAGAAAACCAAAAACTGAAATGTCAATATGTTTGCCTGTAAAAGAAGCCTCTCTGCCGCATGGGGCCATTAGCATCTGTGTTATGTTATGCATACCCTAACTGCAATAGTCAATTGTGGTGGAAACTATCAAGACCTGAAACATTATGGCCTGGTAGGAATAGAGAAGGTGGATACCAAGTGAGAGTGGTCATAGTATTTCGGTCTGGCAGTCCAGGTTGGTAATTGGTTGTTGGCTCTTTGTGTGGCATTGCCAGTCTGAAAGGATTTGTTTCTCAGCCCGATATGCTGGGTGTATCTTCTGAGGACCTTGTCAATGACCAGGCTCATCCTGGAGATGATGCAGGCCTGCAGGAGAGCCAGTGAGGTTCCTTCAGAGAACTCAAACCACTGAAATTCCTTGAGTGACGTTCCTACAATTAAATATATCCTACATAGAAAAATTATAAAAAGAACGGTTTAATTCTGGCAAATGCCTTTTTAAACAGGCGTGCCTGTTAAATACAAATACAGGATTTCCAGAAGAAAGGGAACCAATTCAGCAAAACAAATTTATGAGCAGAGATTTAGATTTCTCCCTGAGCACACTTTTATTACTGAGAATGGTATATAACTACCCTTGTGGACTTTTATTCCAACTGTCGGAAGTTATACAGAGTGTAAAAATCAACGCCGGGCAAATGCTCTTTTTTTCTATTTATTTCTTCACTGAGAACATTTTCCCCCCGTTGAGAAATCGCTTTTCCTATTATCGTAGTCAATCGCGGTACACCTTTCTGCCTTCTGTCCTGGAAGGGGATTTCAGTCTTGGATTATTTATATAGTTTAGTGGGGTTTGGAAGAGAATATACACATGTTACCTAGTTGTTCTCAGACCGTGCCCCACACTTTCCACACCATGATTCAGATTTCGTACTACAGAGTAATCTGCCCTGTTAGCAGAGAAATCCACAGTAGTAAATGCATTTACACCTGCCAGGAATGCATTTGTGAATTGCTGGGTAGCGTAATTGAGTAATGTCATGTTAAATGTTATCGTAAATGTTATGTTAAATCAACTTGTATGGTGCAACTTATCACCCGCGAGGGTATCCACGTGCTGGAGCAGGAAAGTAGGCCGAGCGAAGCTCCTAGTTGAACAGCCAGGTCTTCAGTTTCATGCAGAAGCTCAGTAGTGAAGGAGCTGTCCTGGTGTGCTTGGGAAGTTCATTCCAGTTCTTGGTGGTGATGAAGGAGAAAGATTGCCCTCATGACTTGCTTCAGCGGATGCAAGGGTGAGGAAGGTAGAGTCTAGACGGATGGTAGAGTTGAAGTCGGTCATTGAGGTATACTGGTCCAATGTTGTGGAGGGCTTTGTAGGCATGGAAGAGAAGTTTGGATTTACCAGTTCAGTGACGTATGGAGTGATGTGAGCGCTCCTGGGGGCGTTTAGAATAAGTCTGGCATTTGTGTTTAGGATGGTTTGGAGTTTTTGCATGAGCTGGTTGGAGATGCCAACATAGAGCACCTTGCCGTAGTCCAGTCTGCTGGTAATGAGGGCCTGGGTGACGGTGCGTCTTGTGTGCAAGGGGAGCCATTTGGAAATCTTGCGAAGCATTCTAGAATGAGGCAGCAGGATACGTTTACAGTTTTTACCTGTAAAAATAAATCTGGGGTCCTGGGGAAACTGATACATTATTCTATAGTATTGCCTGTTTAACATTATCAAGAACACTGATTTAAAAAATGAATCATAATAAAGGATAATCTCAACCAAATCTTAAAATTTAATTTGGAATAGTGGTCCTGCAATTTGTAACAATTTCAGATTGCATTACACTAAATCCAGTTTTTTTTTCTTTGACGTTTGCACTGTTTGACAAGCTCAAAACGGATAAAATGATCAGTGCAAAAACAGCATTTTCCAAACAATGGATACTTTTATGTGATAGGAGCTGGAGAGCAACAGGTTTCTTGTAATGATAATATCTGGATTGAAGCGGAATGGTCTCTCTGGTTTGTAGACTCAATTTTTGTAATGAATGTTCGAGGAAACGTGCTTGATATATTTTACCTAGTCACTTTAAAATAGCCTAAAGACAATGCAATTTCAGAAATCTCTGGAGATGTGCAGCCACTTCCAAGTAGATGCTCTGTCTGTAGTTGTCTGGTTAACCGATAGAGAAAACTAAATTATATTCACATATAATGTGGATGAGTTGCAAAGCAAACAACAGCGTTCAGTGAAAGGCCCTAATATTAGAGTCTTTTCTCAGGGATCCTTTAATGGGTTTCCTGGTCTCTCCCATTTTTTTATCCTCCTTAATGCTCTCCTGAGATTTCCAGTTCTAGATGAGATGAAAAGGAAGATAAACATAATCAACATAATGAGGATAATTCACTAAAACATGCATTGAAAAAAGCAATTAATTGAACCTTGCCCGGTGTGGACTGATTAAATAACAAATATAGCCAATGATGCAAAACTACAGTTAATCAATCTAGCAAAGCAATGTCACACAATAATAGACATTATTATCTGGCCATATGGATGACCTATGATCATGTACAATCATTAAATGCTAACATTTTCCAAGAACCTTAATAATTATAGCTCTTAAATGATTGGGGTCATTCCTACAAATTTCAATAGAAGATTTTGGGAGCCAGAACGATTGCAGTTATAATGAAAATGTTTTAATATGATGTTGCCATTTTGTTTTACAGCTGGCTCATTGTAAGCTTCCAAGAACAAAACATATCAGTTGGAGGCTACATGTAAAGTTGCACTAGCACACATGAAGCCAAAGTACAATGTGTGTCACAATATGGCCTAGGTATGAAATGCACAAAGAAGGAGATTGACACTTTGATATGCCTCTTATTATTAGAAATGGGGGTTTCTAGTTGGCAATGGTTTGCACCATTGTCCAAGTAGCGACCCTTCTTCCTAGTCAGGGTAAGAGGGGCACACTACTAAAATAACCCCTGCCCACCCCCTTAGTAGCTTGGCACGAGCAGACAGTCTTATCTCGGAAGCAGTGTGTAAAGCATTTCTGTCCACATACAGTAATACAGTGAAAACACTACAAATTGACAACACACCAGTTTAGTAAAATCTAAACCAAACAAGACCAAAACAACAAAAATTCCCAATACAGTAATCAAAACAAACTTCTTAGAAGGTAAAAACAGTTGTGTCCATAGCAAACTATAGATGTGTCGGTACCTTACTCCAGGAAGGTCATGCGTCGGTTCCTTACTGCCATGCAGGGAAGTTGATGCGTCGGTTCCTTACTGAAGGGGAGGTGATGCATTGATTTCTTACTGCGCGGGGAGGTGATGCATTGTTTTCTTACTGCAGCCCCGGTGTCCTTGTGGACTTAGCGCCCCGGTGTGATGCGAGGGAATCGGGGATGTGTCGGTTCTCGGTGCGGCGGCTGGGGCAATGGCGCTGCGTTG
This sequence comes from Triturus cristatus, assembly GCF_964204655.1. Classification (NCBI taxonomy): domain Eukaryota; kingdom Metazoa; phylum Chordata; class Amphibia; order Caudata; family Salamandridae; genus Triturus; species Triturus cristatus. The sequence goes on from NC_140582.1 coordinate 1,133,841,399, forward strand.
GTCTCTTCAGCCACGGTCCCACGATGCATTGGTTCTTGCAGCCGCACAACAGGGCCTGTATCCAAATCGGTGCAGTGATCTCGGACTCCGTGGATCAGTGCACTCGATATGGCGTGCAGTGATTTCTCCAGCTGTGGGCAGGTGATGCGTCGGTTTCATCAGCGGCATGATAACGATGCGTGCAAATTCTTCCCGCACAGTGGTAATGTGTTGGAAACAGGTGCGGATGCGTCACGCTTCTCTTGGTGGCATCGCTTTTCCAGCTCCTAACAGCAGGAATAACCTCCAGAGGCCCAGAACACTAGCAGGCACTTCTTTGCAGGTTAGAACTCCCAGCAAGGAAGTTCAGGGGAGCTGGGAGTGAAGTCTTTGTTTTCATGAGACTTCAGAACAGGAGGCAAGCTCAACTTCAAGCCCTTGAATATCTTCCTCAAGCAGGGGACAAAGCACTCAGCAAAGTCCTTGTCCTTGCCTTGGCAGAACCAGCCACTGCAGGACAACCCCAGACAGCACACAACAAAGTGGTAGTACTTCTCCCTTAGCTTCTCCACCTCTTCTCCTTGGCAAAGGTTCCTGTTGAATTCCAGAAGTAATTGAAAGTTCTGGGGTATGGGCCACAATATTTATACAGCATTTCTCTTTGTTTTCTGGTGTCAGAGAGACTCTGTGCTCAGTCCAAACCAGTTCGGTCCTCTCTGGTGCAGCTTCCAGGCAGGAGGTGGAGACAGCATTGTGTAAGGCAGACCAGGCTCATCCAGGTGAAAGAGAATCTCCTCCCCATACTCTAAATGCAGCCCCGGTCTATTCATCCCAGCCCTGATTCATCCAGGAAAAGGCAGGACACGCCTCAACACCCACCAGTGGCTGTCTACAGTGAATACACATCCCCACCCCCGTCACTCCAAAGCCAGACAGTCAATACACAAACCAGCAGAGGCACACAGGATGGCTGAGCAAGAAAAGACCAACTTTCTAAAAGTGGTATTTTCAAACACGGAATGCAAAAATCATCCTTACTAAAAGATGCATCTTTATATTCTGAGTTCAGGCAAACTAAACTTTACATTCCTATCTTGCCCCAATAGAAATTTATACTTATAAGATGTTATAAATCCCATTCTAAACTATGGGACAGATAGCCTTTCAATAGTGAAAAACAAAATTCCCTGCCGTCCACTATCAGGACATGTTACACACCTCACAACATGTCCTACCTTTCACAGACACTACACCCTGCCCACAGGGGTACCTTGGGCCTACCATAGGGGTGGCTCACATGTCATAAAAGGGAAGGTTAGGGCCTGGCAAGTGGGTGCACTTGCCAGGTTGACATGGAAGTAGAAACTGTGCGCAGACACTGCAGGGGCGGGTCTGAAAACCTTTTACAAGGCTCCTTGTGTGAGTGGCACTATCAGTGCTGCAGGCCCACAAGCAGCATTTGACTAACAGGCCCTGGGCACGCCCTGGGCACGCACTGTGCACCTTGCTAGGAACTTAGTAGTAACTCAAATAGGCCAATTATGGAAACATCAATCCATAATAACAATTTACACATAAAGCAAATGCACTTTAGCAGTGAACAGCGGTGGTAAAGTGCCCAGAGTCTTAAAATCAACAAAAACAGGGTCCAAAATAGGAGGTCCACAAGCAAAAAGTTTGGAGATAAATCCGCTGAAAAAGCTGGTTCTAACACTTATGTTTTGTGATAACTCACAAAATATCAAATATGTTAAACAGCGCTTTTCACCTTGTAGTCACTTCTAACTAGGAAAACACAAAGGTGGTGGGTTGAATGCTTGCAAATGTTTCCACCACTGGCGTTAGCTTTAGCTCCATTCCAGTCCATTGTTTTTTTGTCCATTATGCCACTTCACAGAGACCAGTTGTTTGCAAATGATCCTTGAGCCTTCACCAAAAGAACGAATCCTGTTGGAATTGCCAGGCCAGATCCTTCTGACAGGAAACAGCGACCCATGATAGGCTTTGACCTACTTAGGACTTGTCTCTAAGTAATAAACTAAGTCCTTTGGCGCCCATGTCTGCGTGCATGTGGAACACATAGGGCATCAGAGGAAAACACAAAAGTGATGATTTGAATGTTTACAAAAGTCACACCCACTGGCAATCACTCGAGGCTGAACTCCAGTCAATTGGTTCTTGGCCTCTATGCCACTTTAGGAAAAAAGCAAATCTGACCTGGCCCTGCTCCAGTAGGAACAAACCAGGCCAAGCTCCTAGGTAAGATCCATTCTGAATGGAATCACCAACCCTGGTCTGGTTTTGGCCTATTTAGGCCTAGTCCGCAGGGTATTGCTTCAATCATGTGACGCAGTGAGCATCGGTTCTTTTGCTGGGGAAATCTGTTGCAAAAAATGAACTTCAGGAAAGAAAGAAAAGAAAGACATGGTGTGCTATCCTGAGGAAAACACATAGTTGATGGGTGGAATGCTTGCAAAAATCTAAGCTATTGGAAATCACTCTGACCACATTCCAGGCCATTGTTTTTTTACTTTCTAAGACTTTCTGCTTCAATATTACAATGGTTCATTCAGTTTCCTCCTGTTTAATTTAGAACATTCTTCTGATAGAGGGTGGAACCTACTCGTTGCTTCATAGCCTTTCTCCTTCATGCATGCCTCATTCATGTCAGTGTTTAAAATCTTTTTCCTGATTACAAGCCTGTGGCTCAGGTCACAGAACCTAGAGTGAGAACCTTTCACAAATAAAACAACCTTTGGAAGCAGGCTATAGTGCTATAAAATGTCCAATGAAGATTTATAATCACAATTGTTCATGTGCTACCTAGCATATGGTCTACGTAAGTAAAGTATCTTTGATGAGTCATGGAAATAGGAAATAATGGCATATTCATAATATAATTCAGTTTAGCCAAAGGAACATATAAATGTAAAGGTTCAACACGTAGTGCATTTTCGTTCTTTTCAATAAATTATCAAAAGGTCTGCATTTTTTGATACTTTTTGAAGGACATATTAAAAATTCATATCCTTATTTCTAGAGGGCCAAAGTGGGCGTGGGGGCATATCATTATGCCATTTTGTGCATCAGATAAAATGGCTAGTTTTGCTGCTATAGTCTATTGCTGCCTTCACTGTCAGTTTTTCAAAGCCTGATGAATTGATGGTATTCAAGCTTAGTAAAGAAGGATGCACATGGTGTCCTCCTCGTGACCACCATTCTAAGTTACAGTACATATCACAGTCAGGGTTTAGTGCACCCACCTGATTGTCATATGTTCTGATGTCAAAAATAAAAATAACATCAGAGACTTGCAGTGGGGAAAGGCAGGGCAGGAGAAACAATCTCTAATGCAGAGGTCCTTTTCGAACCAAAGAGATGTCTTCCCCAATCAAAATGACTCAGGACATAATCCACTATTGAAGAAGCTAGGTCATTGTATTTTGAAAACCATTGGAAAAGTCAATCTACATTCCCGCAATGTAACCCTGCCTTATGCTCCATGTTGAAATAAAGACCCTGTAAAGAGATTGACCATCAGAGCAACTTACGATTCGCTCATCAACCACATGAGGGGCTTCTGATTAGGAGTGGGTACAAAATGTTATTTTGCATTATGTGGAATTTATGCAATGTCTCAAAATTATGCGATTTTCCTCAAATTATTTTCCAGAGAACACAGCTTACGTTCAAAAGTCATGCAAACCAGTCTCCTGTAGGTATCTTACTAGAATTTTTTACACAATGTGTGGTATATGTACAAACCTCGATTGCCATGGGAATGGCACTTTTTAGGACGTTCCTGTAACGATGGGGGCTTCACCTTATTCACAAGGCAGCGTTAAGCCACTTAATGTGGCTTAACGCTGCCTTGTAAATAAGGCCCTCTTTCACGTTGTGCTTACAGTGAAAGGGGTGGGCAGTGGGTGTTGCAGTTGGTGTCCCACAGAAACACCCATTTATTTTGAGGCTGCCCCTATTTACCAGGGTGGTGTAAATAGGAGGCGGCAGAAATAAAATTAAAACCAGGGAAAAACTGGTCTTAACTTAGCGAAACAAAATGCTTTATTTCTCCTTGTTTTTGTTTTTTCCATGTGTGCTGCCTTGTCCATGTAGGCAACAGTAAACTCATCAAGGCCAGACAACACATAGTTGACTAGATGCTGGAAGGTGACGTAAGGCTTCTTTAGATCCAAGGACAAGATCTTGAACAGGTAGAGGCCCCCTGGGGTGAAGAATGCAGTCTTTTTTTGGCACTGTGAAAGAAGGTGATCTACAATATCCATTGATCAAAAATGTACTGTGGTACTTGGATGACCCAATACTTGCACTTGCTTATCCTCATGGGATAGGATGGAAAATGTCTTTGTGATTATATTTAGAGCCCAATGATCTATACAAAGTGAAGAACCATTGGCCCTTGTTGAAATAAGAGTACCAGCTTGAGAGAATCTAGGCCTTTTCCCAGCTGTCCAAAGTGGCTGGGCTGAGTGCAATAGGGCACTCAGTGAACAGCCAAGCTCCTAGAACTCTGCCTATCAAGGATGCATCTGTCTATCAAGCCTGAGGCCCTTGACAACACACCAGAGGGCCAGTAATCCTTACTTCTTTCTGCATTTGTCTGCTCCTCAGAAGAACCTTGGACTGATTTGAGAATATTCTCGTGCTTATTCCTCATCTTATTGTCCTTATGGTAGTGGGAGCTTTGCCTGAAGTGCATTGGTCTGGAAGAGAAGGTGATGATTTGCACCACCAGAGAGATAACAGTGTTTCTTTTCTTGAGAAATCCAATTCCAATTCTTTATCAGCAAAGAATTTAAGCCCCGAAAACTCCAAATGCACCACAGTGGCTAGTGGCTGAAATTACCCTCTTTTGTAGCAAATAACTAATACTAGTTCTCAATGAAACAACATAATTGCGCGTATAATCTACCCTACACAAGTGCTTTCTTCAAGACATAGATTTTGTCCTGAGTAATTTCTAGAAACGAAACTCATTACCCGTTTCACTGTTTTTAAGAAAATTATGAGGCTCTAATAAAGAAGTGATGAGTAAAATCAAGAACTGAGTTGCCATATTAAGGACAATTGTGTGCCCTCCCTGCATAAGAATAGCGAACTTCACCATGACAAGGTAGATGTCATTGGCCAACTACTTCCAGTCTTCCTCAGCACTGTTGTACACTTCAGGTACAAAGGAATCAAAAATGTCTCTCACTTAATCAGCATAAAAAAAAACTCTAAAGAACTGCTTGATTTGCTGCATCTAAAGGGTCCATGAGAAGTGTCATTATTTCTAGTCTCATTACCCTTTATTTTCATATCGTGAGAATGGCAGACTGTAGATTGGCAAAATTTCACCGGATGATGATGGAATGTTCCGTTTTTGTTTAACACAGAGACAAAACCACTACCTTTCAATCTTATAGTCCACTAGATGTCCTCTTAGGGTTATTTCTCATCAGGTCATTTACATCTTCTCTATTGAACCTATGGTTAGCGAGTCCATTGCAGATAAATCTGCCAGCCCTGATGGCTAAATCAATCCCATAATCTCTAATACGAATGACTGATTTAGCTCTTCTGAGACTCTCCTTCTTGCAGACTCTTCCAGTTCTCCATCACCTCTCTGGTTAGCAGTGAGCTTCTAATGGACAATTCAGTTCAATCCAGTCTAGTGGCTGGATGAGTGCAGTATAGCTAAAATAAGTTTTTAGGCACAGTCCTGCTTAAGTGGATTAAACATAGGTACAAGTGAGTGAAACAACATAGGGAAATTGACCCTATAATTGCAAGCCACATAGTGAACAATTCTATTGCTGATCTTTAGATGATAAGAGTCAACCATACCTAGTTCTACAACATGTTCAGCAAGCATTTGGCAGGGTATGCTAAGACGTGAGTCCCTTGCTCACTTTGCCACTGGATTCAAGCAAGCCTGGCTGAAGACGGCTGAAATGCCAGAAACCGGTCCTAGGAAGCTTGTTTCCGGTCCAGGGAAGACATGGCTTGGCAGTTCGGGCTGGACTGTTCCCATGAGGCACAGGGTCAGACTGATTTGCATATGGCCATGTCTGAACTGGGGTGGCAGAGTGGGCTAAAGAACGGTGATGGATTAAACCCAGATCAGTTGACTGGGGGTGAGTGCTTGCAATGTTCAACACTCCGTCCATCATTTCCTTTGGTTTCAGCAAGCATTAATGTAGTCAAAAATTACTCAGAAGCTGTTGGGAAGCCGGTTAGGTCCCTCAGGCTCAGATCAAGGGGCCAGCACACTTGCCCTTTGAGTCACTTTAGGGTCCTGGGTTCAAGATGAGGTTTCAAGTCTAGTTCTTCTTCTCCAGGCTAGACGGCAGACAGCAGGTCAGCACAGGAGGGCAGCAGTTCCCTTAGAGCAGCAGTCCAGCAGAGTGGGTGTCTTTCTAGCAGCTCAGCATTCCTTCTTCTTGTCGGAGTATCCACAGGTCTAGAAGTGTACGGAAGAGTTGGTGTCTAAGGTCTTTCTTTTGTATACAGTTGTGCCTTTGAAGTGGGGAGAAGCTTCTAGATGGTCTTCAACATATTCTGCAGTGAGAGCTACTTGTGATCATTGGAAATCATTGTGAGCTACTGAGGGATAAACAAATCACCTATTGTTATAAGACACCCCCATACTCAGCTTCATTGACTGTAAGCCTAATGTCCATAGTGCCAGATGCTGTGGTTTGAACAAAACACTTTAACTAGAGGCACTATGACATGTATGGGAGACTCGGAGCCTGTGGCGTATGTACTTGCAGCACAGGGCATACCTTCCGCCATATGTGGCACTATTACATGTATAACACAAACATGCAAACATTTATTTTAACTTGGAGTAATTTAAATTGTAGAAAAATGTTCTGCTAAAATGTTCATAATATGGAATATTTTTCTGCACGTTCAATTCTTCTCAGTTAACAGAAAATGGCCATATCTTTCAGTTATGCTTATGGAGCAGTGCCTACTGGCCACTGAGAGCAAGTGGCCTGCTATTTGTAAATGCAACACTTTATAATGGAAGAAAATTGAAATGACAAGTTAGCCTAATCATTAAGGTATATCAACAAAAGCAATTCGCACGATTGCTGCTGGACACAGGCTCGCCAGGATGAACTGACACCTGGATACTGGAAGTACACTAACCGATTACACTGGAGGCCTTACAGTGCCATTTGTTTTACTTCTCCACCTTTTGGAGGCAAAGGATCTTGAAATTGGACCAAGGTTTTAAGGGTACACGCTACCGGCATAAGGCCTTAATTTATGGAGACATCGTCCACCAATAGGGACACTTCACAAGTACGGGTACCACTGGATTCATAACTTTGACATCCACATTTTCGTTACCCTATCGTTGCCCTGAAGAAGCCCTTGTGAAGGGTGAAACGTGTTGGCTGTTTCCACATTTGTACAAAGGATTTTGAAAAATAAAAAGACTTGCAACAGAAACCAACAACACCTTCTAAATGACATTTCCTTTCTGTGTACTGTACTATTGATGATTTTTTGTATTGCCATCAGCTTTTTCTTCTGTAATCATTAAGGTAACATTTTATTTTTATTTTCTCCCAATTAAAGCATTCAGAAACCATATTCTGTTAACATCTCCAATATTGAGTTGATGGGGAATTTTATTTAAGAGGTCAATACCTCAGTGCTTTAGTTGTTCAACTCTGTGCCCCAGTCCCAGCCTGGGTCATAAATCTGACTGCGCACTGCTCATTATCGGGCCCTGCTATCTGCAACCTCATGATGATAATGTAAAATAAACACTGTCTTCCCTTAACGCTAAAAGGAATATATGACCATGTGCTTATTTAACAATTAACTCAATTTTAGGAGCTGTACTGAAGGTGTCTGGGAACTACTTGTACCTTGTGATTGACTGGTTGGAGACACCTCTTCTAAAGGCACGCGTTTAAAGAGCACAGATGCCATGAATTCCTTGCACTGGCACCAGGCTAACTATAGGGGGTATGCAGCCCTTTGTGTGGAGACAGGACATAGCCTATTCAAGTGTAAGTGGAGCTTTGCCCAGCTTGTTGTTCCCATCCTGCCAGTGATGGCCCAGCCAGTCACACCTGAGATCCCATTTTGTGTGGCTGTCTAGGGGGAATACACAAAACCAAACTGCCAACAACAGACATTCATGTGACACAGAGACACACTACAGACACCAAAGGGCTAAGCCAAAAAAATGAAAGCTTTCTAAAAGGGGCATTTTCAGAATTGCAAATTAAAATCTGAATTCATCATAAGTTAGGATTTTAAACAGTGATTAAAGAGACACTAAACATGAACTGATCATGTGTTCCTATTTGGAAATTACACTTGTAAGATGTATTAAGGCAAGTCCAATGTTATCCTGTGGGAAAGGTAGGCCTTGCAGTATTGAAAAACAAATGTAGTTGTTTTTCACTACCAGGATATAGAAAAAATGTAAAAGTATATATCCTAATTTATAAATACATTGCACCCTAACCTCTGTGCCGTCCAAGGCCTACCCTAGGGGTTACTTAGATGTATTAAAAGAAAAGTGTGGGCCTGGCAAAAGATTTCTTTTGCCAGGTTGAAATGGCAGTTTAAAACTGCACACAGATGTCCTGCAATGGCAGGTCTAAGACATATTTAAAGGGCTATTTAAGTGGGTGGCACAATCAATGCCGCAGATTCAGGGAAGACTTGGCATGTCAGTTTGGGCTGGACTGTTGCCATGGGGAACAGGTTCAGACTGATTTGCACATGGCTAGGTCTAAACTGGATTGGCATGGGGAACAACAAAACAATGGATTTAGGCCCCGATCTTTGTACTGGGGTGACATTGATCAGCATTCTGTCTATCAATTGTTCTTTTTGCAAGCCCACTAGTAGCATTTAATTTATAGGCCCTGGGCACATGTAGTTCTACTTTACTAGCGATTTACAAGTAAATTAAATATGCCAGTTGGGTATAAGCCAATTCTACCACTGGTTAGAAGTGGTAATTTGCACAGAGTCCAAAGGCCAACAAAACAAATCCAGCAAAAAGCAGGAGAAGGAAGGCAAATAGATTACAGGGTGGCCCGGCAAAAAGGGCCAGGTCCAACACAGATTATCATATGGATATCTTGAGAATGTAACCAAATCTCCCACGGAGAGGATAGGCCATGACAAGAAGAAGGGAACATAATCTCTTTATAGCTTTCAGAAATAATCTTAGCTATGACTCAATGCAGTGCAGTCTAGAAAGATACTTTTTTTTTTTTTTTTTTTTTAAAGCTTTATTTAAATTTGAAAAAGAAAACAGTACAAAGATAGCGGCTGTGCGTTCACCAGATATCAAGTAGGTAGATACACCTTGACACTTTCGATTCTCAGATAAAAAATACCACATAAGCAAGGCATCAGACATCAGGACCCCATTTACCAATCCATCATCAGCATCTGTCCGACCTGAAACAAGAGGAGCTCGGACCAAGGATCTACCCCCCGGGTGCCAAAGCCACCCCCCTCCTCTGTTCACACCTCGGCCATGTTCAAAATCTGTGCAATCGACATCACCTGACCCCAAGCACCGAGGACCCCCGTGGCACATCCATCTCATGGCCCCTCCACCCGCGTAACGCTGGCGCCGCATAGATTACCCCACTACCGTGGGAACTATTCCGGAACTCGAGGGTGGTGGGGAGGAGCTAGGCAGGCCTGCGATATATGTTTTATAAGGGCCCCAGATGTCCTTAGGTCGCGCCACTGCGGGGAGGAGACCAGAGTAGATCTCGCTATTCGTGCTACAGAAAGCCATGGCAGTGAGCCATGTCCTGGCCGTGGGAGCCGTTTTACCCCCCCAGCGCCTGGCAATTTCTCGCTTGGCTAGTAGGAGACCCAGAGAGGCCAGTCTACGGACATTCTTAGGGAAATTTACCGTGTAACCCAACAATGCGACCTCAGGAGTGGGAACCAGCGTAAGCCCTAACATCTCTTCCAGGACCTTATAAACCTGCGTCCAGAACGATTGCAGTCTCGGACACGTCCAGGACATGTGTGCAAAATCAGCATGTGGTGCAGAGCATTTCCAGCATGTATGTGGCCGCGCGGGATCAATGGAATGGAGTCTATCCGGGGTCATATACCAACGGCGAAGGAATTTATAGGGAAGGAGTTTATGACGACTGTTCAGTGATACCGTGTTAGTGACTTTGCAGCAAGCGGTCCATTGTTCGTCCGTGATAGGCCTACCCAAGTCCGTCTCCCACTCCTCCCGCGCACGGTCATCCGCACCTGGGACCAAAGCTGCACATGCCTTGTACAGCTTAGAGACAATATGGGCCCCTGTATCTTTATCAATAAGGATGGTGAGGGGTTCAAAGGAAGCTGGCTCAAGGGGGAATCCCTCAATTTCCGCCCTAGCTGCGCAATAGAACCGGCGAAGAACAAACCTGTCCATGAACGTAGCCTCACTGAATCGCGCCTCCTCTGACGCTGAGAATATGTGCCCTCCAGGGTATAAATCCCCAATCTTGGTGAGGTTAAATTTAATTAAAGTTCGCTGCACAAGTGCCTCACCCGTGCCCGGCAGTAACCCAGGGTTGGGTATCGGGAGAGAAGAAGAATATAGCAGAGGGTGAGCTAAGTAGCGAGAAAGTCTTTTCCAGGCCCAGCTGGTAGTGGATACCGTTTGAATATCCACTGGGCTTCTGGGGACACCCTTGGGCAATACCGCAGACAAGCGACCCGGGAGAACAAAGTCTGCCTCTGGGCGAAGGAACGGGATCCGAGCGTCAGGATGGTACCAGGCATAGGCATGTGCACATTGAGCGACAAGGTAGTATAAATACAGATCAGGTACTCCGAGGCCGCCTCTATCCTGTGGGAGCGTAAGAGTCTTCCAGCGGATCCGGGGGCGCTTCCCGCCCCAGACCAGTCTAATCAGGAGGGACCGCAGGGTGGAAAAGAAGGCCCGGGTGAGAGGAACAGGGATGTTATTAAAAAGATACAAAAATTTGGGGAGGACTATCATTTTTATAATGGCTATTCTGGCCGACATAGAGAACGGGAACCGCAGCCACCCATCCACCTGCGTCTCCAGCTTCGCAATCGCGCGGCCATAGTTGAGGCGGATAATTTCGTCCGTGCTCAAATGTATTTGTATGCCCAAGTAACGTACCGAGTCAGAGCACCATTCCAACGGGAACTCACACTGCCAGGGGGAGGTGCCGCTAGTCAACGGGAAGATGATGGACTTATGCCAGTTTATGCCCAGTCCCGAGTGGCCACTGAAGCGAAGGATCTCACGGATCAAGGGGGCCAGGTTGGCCTGCGGCTCCCGAACATACAGTATAGTGTCATCTGCATAGAGAGAGGCCAGCAAGGGGCCTGTCCGGAACTGGACACCCCTGTGGAGGTGCCGCTCCTGGAAATGCCGAATCAGGGGGTCCATAGCCAAAATGAACAAGAGCGGTGAAAGCGGACAACCCCGCCGTGTACCGCGCGTTAGAGAGAATGGGCGAGATAACGTGCCGTTGATACGCAAACGGGCCGTGGGGCGACTATAGAGGAGTCGAGTAGTGGCTAGGAAGTTCGCCGGCATGCCCATGCGCTCCATGACGGAAAGAAAGAAAGGCCATTCTAAGGAGTCAAACGCTTTTTCGGTATCCAGGAGGATCGCCGCAGCAGGTGTGGCCGGGTTAATTCTGTGCAGAACAGTGAATAGCGTCCGCAAATTCAGTGACGTCGAGCGACGGGGGACAAAGCCAGATTGTGCGGGCGATGAATTCCATCAATTGGGAAAGTCTGTTGGCCACTATTTTGGCCAAGATCTTATAGTCGGTGTTTAAGAGGGAGAGGGGCCTATACGACCCACACAACGACGGGTCCTTGTTCGGCTTCGGGAGCAGCACTATGACTGCCTCACAAAGAGTAGGCGGGAGGGACCCTCGCTCCAAAGCCTCCGTGTAGACCTCTATGAGCTTGGGCGCCAGTAGATCAGAGAAGGCCTTGTAAAAGTCCCCAGAGAGGCCATCGAGGCCCGGGGCTGAAGAGCCCCGAAGCACTTTAATCGCCCCTCGCACTTCTGCCACCGTTATGGGCTCCGCCATGAACTCCTGCATACCCCTATCCAGGAACACGAGAGCGATTTCCGATAGGTAGGCCTCTCGAGAGGCCGAAGAGTCACCTAACTTGGTGGTACATAAATCAGTGAAGTAGGCCAGGAATTCGTCCCGGATCTTAGCGGGCGTCGTGCGGAGTATACTATCCATGCCCCTCACCTCGGCTATCAGGGACTTACTATACGGCGGTCTCAGAGCCTGCGCTAGCGTGCGCCCCGGCCGATCCCCCTCCCCGTACCTACGAGCAACATGGTATTTCCCCAGATAGAGGATCTCCCTGTCCGCGGCCTCCCGGAAGTCCGACAGCAGGCGTAGGCGCCTGGTAAACACCTCGTCAGAGGGCGCCCGTTGCGCCTCAGTGTCTGTCGCGTCTAGCTGCGTCTCCAATTGTGTGATTGTCGTGCGCAATGCCTTCAGGACCCCAGCATGTTTAGCTATGCAAATCCCTCTGATATAGGCCTTGAACCCCTCCCAGAGTACTGCCCACGAGTCCACCGAGCCAGTATTAATCGTGAAGTAGTCTTCTATCGCTTCGGAAACCCGGGGAAACGCCACTGCCGCTCAAAACCCTCAGGCCGAGGAACGTCTAAACACAGTAAGACCAGAGAATGGTCCGAGTATGTTCTAGGGAAAGTCCTCAACGCGCGGAACCAAGGGGACAGACCCGGGGAGAGGAGCCAGTAGTCGATCCTGGTCCAAGTGTTGTGTTGCCCAGAGAAGTGTGTGTAGTCAGTATTGCCCGGATTGCGCCTGCGCCATATATCAGTCAGAGAGAACCGACGGCAGAGGGCCAGGAATGCGCGCCTTGCCCTAGGCTTAGAGTCAGTGGCCCCAGAAGTGCTGTCCAGCCCCACCTCCAGTAACAGGTTTAAGTCGCCGCCAAGCAGGATACCAGCCGGTGCAAGGGTTGCCAGCTGGGCAGCAAGCGCATAAAAAAAGTCCGGGGAATCAGTGTTAGGGGCATACACACATACAAGAGTGACCACATGACCCATCAACACCCCTCTCACGATGCAGTAGCGTCCCTCCCTGTCTCCCAGAAACGTCTGGCAGTGAAACGGGACTCTCTTATGAATCAGCACCGCGGTGCCCCTAGCATAATTACTGAAGTTGGAAAAGTATCGGTGAGCGCCCCAAGAAGCTGCAAAGCGGGCGTCCACCGAGGTGTGTAAGTGTGTCTCTTGAAAAAAAGCAATGTCAACCCGGTGTCGATTTAAGTAGTGTAGTATCTGTTTGCATTTACGCTGGTTGTTTAGGCCCCGGACATTCCAAGTCATTAACGATAGATTGAGAGGAGCTTCAGTCAAACCTATATGGGCCATCGATGCCAGTCAGCAGGAAATGGGAGCAAGAAAGACGTAGTGTCCCCGTGCATCAATAAAGTCAGCTCACACACAGCCATATCAGAAAGATCAAAATTGCCTACCCCTACCCCCCTCCCCCCATCCAGCCAAACCACGCAAACGTGAGGCAGTCCCAAACCTAGAAGAAAAAAACATAGCTCTAGACAGTAATACCAAATGTAAACAAACAAAAAGAGGCAGAGCATCACAACCAAAAGAGATCCCAACGTTTTCAACCAAAGGGGGGTGACGACGATCCACAATCAACCCAGCGCTGCATAACAAGTATACTCCAAATGTTAATAAGTCCCCAGATAGCAAGAGACAAATAGAACAAAGTTAGGACACGGGCGCCTTCTCAGCCGACACCGGAGGTCGCAAACAGGTCCTGGCTGACCGCTGATCCACTACGAGGGAGAGACCGTCCATCCTCATCCCCCCCCGGCGGGCCTCTGCGCGGCTTGTAGTTACGGCAGAATTCCTGGACCTCAGTAGGATTGTCGAAGAGCCGAGCACGACCATCGATCTCGACCCGCAGCCGGGCCGGGTAGAGCATTCCATATATGAGGCCTAGATTCCGGAGCGCAGCCTTCGCCCCTGCATACTTTCGCCTGGCTTCCTGGACCATGGCAGTGAAATCTGGGCAGAGTGAGAGTCTCGAGCCCTGCCAAGTAATCTCACCCTTCTCTCTGGCTAGCCGCAAGGCAGTGTCGCGGTCTCGGAAGTTCAAAATACGGGCAATAAGCGGGCGAGGCGGGAGCCCCGGGTTAGGTCTCGGCCCCAGGGAGCGGTGAGCTCTCTCCACCACAAAGCCCGGAGTGAAGGATTCTCTCCCAAAAATGTCCGCCAACAGTTGTTCCACAAAAACGTCCAGTCTGCCCGTAGCTGTGGATTCCGGAACCCCAGTGATTCGCACGTTGTTGCGCCGACTGCGCGATTCCAAGTCCTCGTTCTTGATGGCCACTTCTTTCAATATGCGCTCCAGTCTGTCCACCCGTTTGGCCTCCTGCACCGATCTATCCTCCAGCCTGGATCTTGGCCCCCATAGTTTCCAGCGTCTTATCCAGGGCATCAAAGCGACCATCCAGGGCCCTGAAGCCGGCCCGCATCTCCTGAAGCCAGTCCGGGGATGGGGCACGGGCCGCCGGGCCGCCGGACGCGCCACCAGCAGGATCCGGCATGTCAGGGCGGCTCTCCGCTGGCTGCTCAGATAGTTTCTCGAACGGTAACGTTTTCTGCTTTGGGTCCTTGCGACCCATGCTCCCAACCGCCAGACGGCCACCCGCCCGCTGTTTGTAGATCAAGGTTGGCCCAGTTATGGTGCAGCGTCAGTCCGGCAGGACAGTCCAATCCGCCGCCAAGCAGCTCCAGTCAACGGGCGATGCAGTGCCCACCGGGCACCGGACAGGTCTCGACTCCGGTGTACAGCAGGCCAGGGTCACCACTATATGCAGCCAGAAGGATCCAGAAGGATCCAGAAGGAACAGAGGGGGAACCAGAGCGATATAATCAGCAGCCGCGACTCGGCGCTGCCGGAAGGGGCGAGGGAGGACAGTCCGACCAGGCCGCGGAACACATGACACACCCCGAGAGGGCCCAAAGACAGAGGCAGAGACAGCCCGAGCGCAAGGACCAGCGCAGAGTCCAACCGCCCCACCCCACCGCCAACAGGCCGTCCCGCCACCCCTCCCCGGCCCCCGACCGAATTAGCCCGGGGCCCCAGGGAGGAAACAACGAGCGAGGCCGCGCCCGTGGGGCAGGGCAAGAGCCGAGCGCCCGGTCGCCCCCCGGCCCGCAACAGCGCAGGGAGAGCAGCAGACCCCCGCTAGTCCGCACCCCGGCGCTCAATGCCCCCCCCCTCCGCCCCCCCGGGTACCTGTCTCTCGGCCGGCCGCCATCCACGCACTCGCGTCCCCAATCCCTGAGTCAGCCCGCCATCTTGTGCCTCAGGGCGATGTGGCCTCCGCCGGACGCCCCAGCGATACGAGCGGCCCGGTCTGCATCTCGGCTCGCTCCAGGGCTGCAGGAGGATCAGCGGCGGTGTCAGGCGTCCCGCGCCCGCATCAGGAGGGCGAGGAAATCAGCTTTAGCGCTGGGTCGACGGCGGAGCTTCAACGCTGCGCGGCCATCTCTGCTCGCGGCTTGGCCACGCCCCCCTAGAAAGATACTTAAATACTGATGAGCAATGACAATGAGACTTAAATCTTGCAACTATCTGGCAAAAGTGATGAGCGGCATGAAGGACATATCCTCAAGAGGCTCATGGAAAGAGTCCTCATAGGTTGGTTGAAAAATGTCAAATTATGTAACATAGCTGCAACAAAAACAACCAACAACATATTGCACAAATGATTGATGGAAGGGTATGCCCAGAGGTGGGTCACGTGTGCGCTATGCCACTAAATGTAAGCTAGCCTGGCTGATGAGGGGCGATACCCTGAGATTGGCCCTCATTAAGAGAGAGGTAAGGGCTAAGTTCCAATCCCTCTGCAAACATGTGTTTGCAAAGGGAGTGAAATTACAAGTTGTGTGCTAATTATCACTCACTCGCAGCTTTTCGCAATAAATTTAATGAACCATCATCAATACCAATAATAGCACAATAAACCAATGTTCAAGTGTGCTGAGGCCCGCAATGCCCTGATTGCTTCCAACACTGGAGTCTATTGATCAAGCTGATGCCCCTCAAAATTATACTTGGATAGGATGTGTCTCATCTATGGTCTCAGATGGCAGTAAAACAGAGTAATACGGCCATTCATGCAAGATTGTGGCTGAAAATCTATAAGTACCTCTTAGCATGCCCATATCCCTCCATAATCGTGTTTAGGATTGAGTCCTTCAGGACAGCCAGGAGCGTAGAACCTGTAATAAAACTAACCAATGGAGCTGAAGAGAAGACAACTCTTGCGCACAGGTTGATCTCAAGGTATTGATGCTGGCAAGGACTGGCGCTCGACAGAGGAACACTTCAATACCACTCAGCCTCAGACAGGCTGCAATTTAGTGGCGCAAGGCAAGGAGCAGTCAGCGGTGGGGAGCAGAGTTTGCTGACAGCTGGGCACAGTGTGATAAATAGTGGAAGACATCCCATTTAAATGAGGTGAAATGACAGATGTGTCTGCCTGTGCTGGGCATGGTGAGTACGTTATGCGACAACTTTCATTGACCCACTTGGCTGTGAGGGCGGCTTCATTGGAGCTGTGACACATGGGCAGAGAAGCAGCAACTTCAGGACAGACTAAACTCCTCTGTGATTCGGGGTTTGAAAGAAGTGAAGGGTGACATGGTTCTTCTCCACTCCCCTTGCCTACATGCTGTGCTTGGGCCACAAACAGGAAAGAAGAGGGGCCACACTGATCTGATCTGATCTGCACTCCATTTTCCGAGGCTGGGGGAGGTAAGTGGGTGTGGTGCCACATAACCCTTGATTTGGCACATCTTCAAAAGGCAAAGATACCAGGATCAGGCCAGCAGGGGAGACACCTGCCTGCACATAAGCAATCAAAGGCATTTTTGCTGTTTCCATGTGTGCTGCATAACGCAGCACACATAGAAACAGCAAAAACAAGCAGAAATTTAAAATTTCTCCCCGTTTCCCCATGGTAAGACCAGGTTTTCCCTTGTCTTAATTTTGGCGTTGCCCCATATTTACGCCACGCTTGTAAATATGGGACAGTGTCAAAATCAATGGGTGTTGTGGTGGGACACCCACAGCAAAACCCATTGCCCTCCCCTTTCATGCTAAGTAGAGCGTGAAAGGGTGCCTTATTTACAAGGCACCTTTAAACCATATTAAGTGGCTTAACACTTCCATGTAAATGAGGCGAAGGTGGTATATCCACCACAGCGTCTTTGAAAGTGATGTTGTGGTGGCGATAGGGGCTTGTAAATATGCCCTTACAATGCAACCAAGACAAGAGATCCTACGGTTGGGTTAAGCATCTTCCCAGGATAGACAAGAGCCTTGCCGCACAATGCTCCCCCTCCTCCTCACCCAACAGCGGTGGCGAGAAATCTGGGAGTAATGTTTGATACACAACTCTCCTTCAGTGCCCAGGACTCGGCATTGTAAAATCATGCCTTTGGATTCTTCACAAGCTTGGGAAATGTTTGTACTTGATTCCTCATGAAGCTCAGGTCACAGTGGTCAGAAATGTTCTGTACCTGGGCCTTCCAGATTACCTAGTTCAGTGTCTGCAAGTGGTACACAACTTGAAGGCCCGCCTACTATACAAGCTATCCAAACACTCTTCAGTACCTCACTTTTGTGAGAAGCCACACTGGCTTTGAGTGTGTAAGTGCATTATGTTTAACACCCTGACACTAACCCACCAACCCCTCCACAACAAGGGTCTGCCATATTTGAATGAGAGGATCAAGGAATTCAGGCCAAGGAGGCCACTGCACTCAAGTAACGCTGGCTCATTAACAGTACAATATTTTATCAAGCAACAGAGAGGAGGTGCCTTCCTTGTGGTAAAGGCAGCAGGCATGTGGACCAGATCCCAGCCATCTCAGATCAATCTCTAGGGAAGCATTCTTCAAAAAACAAAAGAAACACTGACAACATACCTCTTCGATCTCTAGGGTTTCAGGATGCCTGTCGGCTCTGCCACCACTGCGCCTGTTTCTGATGCCTAGGGCCGGCACACTCCTTATGTAGCCGAGCGTTATATGAAAACTATTCATTCATTTATTAATTCATTGAAGGATTTAGGACTTAGGTCAGACCTACTGAGAAAAACACAATCATGTGAGATTATTCAGCTGATGCTTCATGGTTGGAATTGTGGGGTGGATGGTACGGGTGACCGCTTGTTATGGGTTAGTCAGTACTGCCTCTTGTAATGTTACTTATCCCACTCAATGAAATATTAAACATCTATAAGTCAACAAAACTACAAAATGAGACCACCAAATAGAGGCATCTTCTCTCTTGGATTTTAAATGGACTTCTCCACAAGATTAAGCGGGCAGCTGTCCTGCAAACTGACAAAAAGGTATAGACATTCTAGGCATTCTCATGTTAAAATAAACCCACTTGTCAGGGAAAAAGTGAGTTTAAACTTTTTGGGCCTTTAAAGCTTTAGTAAAGTTCTACATGCTGGATTCACATTGGGATTGAGGGGGGTGGCCATTCAGTTTAAAAAGCAGTCCACTTATGACATCCAACGAGGTTGGTAGACAGGTTGGGTAGACACCTGTTGATGACCGGGTCAGTTTATGCATTGATGCTAATCTGTTTTAATGTGTATGCACCACTCCCATTGTTAACAGACTTTCTACTTACCCTAGGTGCAGTTCTGCTGGATCCCTCACAGCACCAATACTTGTGGAGGGACCTCATAGGGAACACGGAGGGAGGAGTTGACACGCACCCTCAGTGCCGTACGATGTCTGGGGTACAAAAAACTGGTGAATGCAGCAAGCCAGGGAACAAGGCTACACCTTCTTTTCTGGCCATCATGAGTCATTCTGACTGCTGCATTACATTTGTATCTCCTTGATTCCCAGAGAATTATAAATACGAGCATCGATGCAAGGGGTCTCCAGACTATTACCCTAATAGTGGGACATTAGACAGTGGGACCCTGAGGTAGCCAGCCTGTGGGAACTAAATGCTTGATGGTTGTGGGAAAGCTCATTCAGTAAATCTCTTAGAAAGGGCATTGACTAGTATTTTGAAACATATTTTGGAACAGTTGACTCACCTGGGACCAGCCCTGCCAAGTACCACGCATTAGGCATTACACTAACGTATTTCAGCATGGTGGTCCGCATTACAGCACTGAAATGCATGCATTATAGCGCGTCCTCAGCTGTCAAAGAGGGAGCATTACTAATGCACCATAACTTACGAATTTAAGATGGAGTGGAAGCATGCGGTCACGGTGCATGCTGCTGAGTGCTCCCCCCGGCAGGCTTGAGGGCTGGCTCAGCTGCTGGCAGCTCTAGCTGCTGCTACAATGTAACACATTCACCAGGCCCCGCATGCCCCGGCATTACTGATACAACTGAGTGATGTCTTTAAAGGTGGGTCCAACCCCCCCACGGCATGAGAAGGCACCGACAGCAACTTATGAGAAAGTTCTGGCTGCTGGAGGCAATGAATGGCATTAGCGCAGCCCACTGCTGCTCTCACCGCAATGGGAAATCTAATAATGAATCCCACGACGGGACCTGAGTCGACCCCACACTGGCAGCTGAGTGAACCCAGTTGCCAGAGTAGTTCCTCAGCTGCAACTTGCCAAGTGCCCACTAGCAGGTCTCAGAATCAATCATGCCCAGCGGGTGGCATTTCATTGGCCGACGGGTGAGCCCGAATTGCAGGCAGTGGCTAACCTGCAGGTATTACTGAATTGCTGCTTGCTGCAACAAAGTAAGTCACTGGAGTGAGGTTTGTTACTGGCTCCAATGCATTTGCTGCTATTAATGCTTAATAAAATTTGCTTTTAAGCAGCCGTTCTGCTCAGCTACCACCATGCCTGTCTCACACACACTGGCAGGAACTTTTCTATGATACCTAGACATTTAGCAGATGCTGAGCTCTGCAGGTACACTAGGCAAGGGTTCTTCAAGACTGCTCAAGTTGATCTTCTTTCATTTCACCACTTCCTCTCCTCATCTTACTTTCCGGGCCTGCGGCGGAGGGTGATAGCTCAGCACTAGCCTCTGGTGCCTCTCCTCGCCCGCCGAGCAGGCTTCAGTATAGCTCACTATGATTCTGCAGTATTTTTAGTGCTCTCCTACCTCCGCTAGGGTTGCCCCCTTTCCTCTAAAAAATACTGGCCAGATGTTGTTGTTTTAGAAAGGGCCGGGTATGATACTAAGTAGGATTTTAAACAAAATCGTATATTTTTTAGCAGCATCACTTTTCTGCCTTTGTTTCCTTTAATTATTAGCCAGGAATCGTTAACATAACTCTAGAACACATTTAACAGTGCTTTCTATATTTTCTGCTTGAAGTATGTACAGAAAATGAATAAAAATACCAGCTTTCTGTGATTTTGCTTATTTTTGTACTGGCAGGGGAAAAACAAAAGGTGGTGCAGGTAGAAAACCAGCCAGGTGGCAACCCTAGCCTCAGCAGTCCCTCCTCCCAGAGCATTTCACCTCCACTCGGCACGGGTCTGCAAGCACTGAACCTTTCTCTTGCCCTCCACGTGTGTTATGAGAGCGTGGGCTGGGCTGCAGTGCCCGGTGTCCATCCCAGGTGAGTGGAGCAGCCTTTCAAGGGCACTGACGGGTGACCCAGCCTGCTGTGAGACTGAGTGACGGTATAATCTCCTAGTTGTACTTGCTATGCTATAAAATGTACTTTTTAGGCTTGCGCACGGTCATCCATGATCACATCAATGAGATCATCTGAGCAGCTGCAGTGCCTGCATGCCCTCTGTTGCTGAGAACTGCAGTCACGCCTCCTGCCTCTGGTTAATGCCCTCCAGTTCTGGGTATTTGCAGCTGTTTTAAGATTGACTTAGAGTTTTTGTTGCCTCAAATGGGTGTAATTTCTGATATTTATGTTTCCCTCGTCTTCATTGGTTGAATTTGCTCCCGAGAAAGTGTCACTCATAGTCGTTGAAATGTCACTCATAATTAAACCTTGACAGCTATGTGGGACATTATGGGAGGAGACAGCCAACTGAGGAACTGGAACTTGAAGATGAATTAGATAAGGTGAAACAGAACCTAAGCCAACTGTGCCTTTTAGAGGCCCAGAAGGCCTGCCTAGCCTCCCAATATAGACTATATGATCCCAACATTCCTAGATATTCAGATATCAGTAATACTTACAGAGTGTGAACGTTCATCTGTTGGCATCATGGCACCAAAGATGTATGTTTCCTCTAACAAACACTGTAGCTAGCCTAATAAGGAACCTTTGTAGGAAATTCTAGGTTCTGAGAAGCTTCTTAAATTTCAGAAGGGAATCTTCGATATGTAAATTGAGGGGGAGACTGCTAATTACCTGCAGCTACTAAAAAGCTCTTCACCCAAAACGACTTTGCAGAATCTGGGAATAATTGCCAAGATGGCCTTACCGAGCATGATATGTGTGCAGAAGGTTTCCCCTAAATACTTTTAGGTCCAAGAGGAGGGGAGAGAGACAATTGAAGAAAAATAACCTCTTATCTGACCTATCTTATTTGTGCAGTATTAATACCTTGTACTTTACAAAAACCACAGGATACAATGTTATTTCAAAAACATTTTCATTCTATATATTGTTTTCTTTTTTTTAATATAAATAGCAAAACATTCATGTATGTTCTTTAGCATGTAATTTATATACAGATCATACATTTCTACAAAAATGTTTCCACATTAGTTGAATTTCATAGACACTTATGAATTTAGAAGACAAAACAGTTTAAAAAACTTGTGAGAAAGAACCCCCAAGAAAAACAATAAAAAAGAACCTTCACATTAGCATTCTCACCTAACAGTCACTCTTACATACCATCAGACATTCTACACAGAAAAAAGAAAAAAATAATTTTTTTGTTAAAAACACAGACCAACTCTGGTATGAGATCCTACTTAAGTTCTAATTCAAGAAATACATTTTGAATAGTTCTTGTTAAGTCCTGAGATAATATGATCGGGACGTTTGAGATTGAATTCTTCTATGGATCTCCCAGATGTATGGTTGGTACTCCCGGTCTACGTACGTTTCGGAGACTATATGCAGTTTTCACGTCTCCTTCTTCAGGACAAGTATGTTTTTTAGAGGTATCTTTGTCGTCTGAGCGGCAAAAAAGTAGGGGTTCTCTGTGTATTTTTAGCGAAGTCTCTGGTTTCCAGACACCTGATCCATATTTCAACTAGTGCGATAAGCACAAAGAATTTCTAGAGGTTAACTCCTCTTAGGGATAAGCAGGCATAAAGAGTTGTATATCCTGATTTATTAGACCAATAGTCATTCCTACGTTCTGTTTTTTCGGGAGAACAAAGAAAACGAATGGCCAAACTGTTTAGGGTACTTTTATCAATTCCATCCAAATTGTTTGAGTACAGGAGTCCTCAACAGGATAAGCTGCGTGTTTGCCCTTTTAACTTAGGCAGATAGAAAGGCATACTGTGCTCAAAGGTGCAATCTCATAGTTTGTAGAGTTTCCCGCTTTCAATACTACCAGATCGGAGTCTTTGCTTGCAGGAATCGGGAGGCGGGAGACTAGCCTTGAAATCTGTAGTCTCCCGGCTCCACCCAGAGTTCCCGCAGCTGATCTCTCTTTTATTCTCACATGATCTATTCCACACGGGCTGAGGTCACGCCGTGTCTGCATTGATTTTGATATCCTAGGATTTGCCTTCCCCTTCGACTTTTGCAGATTTATTCAACTTGAACGGCCGCATTTTTTGGGCGGTGAGTTAATTGACTCTTTTTACCCAGCCTATTATACAGTTTTGGTTATTTTCACTGACTCATGCGGCTCGTTTGTCCTTGTCTGTTTGTTTTTTGGCATTTTTGTATCGATACAGGCCTGAGAAGACACGGGTCTCGTCTGATTTCTTTAGTTCACCGACTGTTGCTCATGCCTACACTTTCAGGTAACATGGTGTGTTAGTGAGATGGATTTGAAGTTTTAGTTTTAGCATTCACCATACTCATATATTGTTCACACTATTTGATCTTACCACCCATTTACATCAGACTGTTTAGGTTGAGCCAACAGCAGCGCATGCGCTGTTGCTCAACTTTTACTAAGGGGCTTTTCAAAGTGCTACCCACAAGCTTTTCTTGGCCTGAAGCTTGGTTGCATGTGCGCATGCACAAGCGCAGCCACTATCTGCCTTTCTTATCTCTTCCTCCTCGCTGGCCATTACTTGGGGCTTTTCAAAGTGCTACCCACAAGCTTTTCTTGGCCTGAAGCTTGCGTGCATGTGCGCGTGCACGAGCGCAGCCACTATCTGCCTTTCTTATCTCTTCCTCCTCGCTGGCCATTACTTGGGGCTTTTCAAAGTGCTACCCACAAGCTTTTCTTGGCCTGAAGCTTGCGTGCATGTGCGCGTGCACGAGCGCAGCCACTATCTGCCTTTCTGATCACTTCCTCCTCGCTGGCCATTACTTTCACTTTCGCGGCAATGGCTCTCCTCCAAGAATATTCAGGAGAATATTCTGAGTTCTAGCTACCAAAAACTCAAATTCCAAGCAATGACGGAGTGTACTGCAGCAAATACATCAAATATTGGGAGCCCTACATGCAAGGTAATGTTTTTGTACAAAAGGCACATATATTTTCTCCTTCGACTCTCACAATACATGTAAAACTTTCGAGATGGCCTCAAACTCCTTCTGAAATTACTTCACCAGACGTTAAAGATGCTTTTCTTGAAAGTTCTGTGCTCAGTTTAGAAAGGTGGCCCAAGAATCCGTGGGTGTTAACTCATTTTTAATACAGAAATAAGCACTGTACTTTCAACTAAGGGCATGCCAACTGTGGAGCCCGCTGGAACCGACTTCATTAGAAGCCCTCTGTGTGATTCCCACATCTAGCCTAACGTAGAGATGTGGCTTCACTGCTATTGCATAATCTGCATGGACAGTGTGCGTTTTATACACCACGGGAATAAGTCCATTAGAAAACAGACCACTGCTGGGATCGTGTGAAATCGACACGTGCATAAAATTGCAACTTGGTGAACTTTTTTTTAACCTAAAAAGCTTCGGTTTAAGCAGGTATTTCTCGTGGCAGGAAACTGTGAGCAGTTTCTACGTGTAGGCAGTATGGAAGAGCCCACGCCAACTGGCTCTCTCCTGCCCACTCCACCTGGCCCTCTCCTGCCCACTCTACCTGGCCCTCTCCTGCCCACTCCACCTGGCCCTCTCCTGCCCACTCCACCTGGCGATCTCCTGCCCACTCCACCTGACCCTCTCCTGCCCACTCCACCTGACCATCTCCTGTCCACTCCACCTGACCCTCTCCTGGCCCTCTCCTGCCCACTCCACCTGACCCTCTCCTGCCCACTCCACCTGACCCTCTCCTGTCCACTCTACCTCACCCTCTCCTGCCCACTCTACCTCACCTTCTCCTGCCCACTCCACCTGACCCTCTCCTGTCCACTCCACCTGACCCTCTCCTGCCCACGCTACCTCACCCTCTCCTGCCCACTCCACCTGGCCCTCTCCTGCCCACTCCACCTGGCCCTCTCCTGCCCACTCTACCCGGCCCTCTCCTGCCCACTCTACCTGGCCCTCTCCTGCCCACTCTACCTTGCCCTCTCCTGCCCACTCTACCTTTCCCTCTCTTGCCCACTCCACCTTGCCCACTCCACCGACTCTCTCCTGCCCACTCCACCGACTCTCTCCTGCCCACTCCACCTGGCCCTCTCCTGCCCACTCCGCCTGACCCTCTCCTGCCCACTCCAACTGACCCTCTTCTGCCCACTCCGCCTCACCCTCTCCTGTCCACTCTACCTCACCCTCTCCTTTCCACTCTACCTCACCCTCTCATGCCCACTCCCCCTGGCCCTCTCATGCCCACTCCCCCTGGCCCTCTCCTGACCACTCTACCTCACCCTCTCCTGCCCATTCCACCGCACACTCTCCTGCCCACTCCCATTAGCCCTCTCCTGCCCACTCCACCTGACTCTCTCCTGCCAACTCCACCTGACCCTCTCCTGCCCACGCTACCTCACCCTCTCCTGCCCACTCTACCTTATCCTCTCCTGCCCATTCTACCTCACACTCTCCGGCCCAATCCCCCTGGCGCTCTCCTGCCCACGCTACCTCACCCTCTCCTGCCCATTCTACCTCACACTCTCCTGCCCACTCCCCCTGACGCTCTCCTGCCCACTCTACCTCACCCTCTCCTGCCCACTCTACCTCACCCTCTCCTGCCCACTCTACCTCACCCTCTCCTGCCCACTCCACCTGGCCCTCTCCTTCCCACTGAACCTGGCCCTCTCCTGCCCACTCTAACTCACGCTCTCCTGTCCACTCTACCTCACCCTCTCCTGCCCACTCCACCTGACCCTCTCCTGTCCACTCTACCTCACCCTCTCCTGCCCATTCTACCTCACACTCTCCTGCCCACTCCCCCTGACCCTCTCCTGCCCACTCTACCTCACCCTCTCCTGCCCACTCTACCTCACCCTCTCCTGCCCACTCTACCTCGCCCTCTCCTGCCCACTGCACCTGGCCCTCACCTGCCCACTCTAACTCACCCTCTCCTGCCCACTCTACCTCACCCTCTCCTGCCGACTCTACCTCACCCTCTCCTGCCCATTCTACCTCACACTCTCCTGCCCACTCCCCTTAGCCCTCTCCTGCCCACTCCACCTGACTCTCTCCTCCCCACTCCACCTGACCCTCTCCTGCCCAAGCTACCTCACCCTCTCCTGCCCACTCTACCTCACACTCTCCTGCCCACTCCCCCTGGCCCTCTCCTGCCCACTCCATCTGACCCTCTCCTGCCTACTCTACCTCACCCTCTCCTGCCCACTCTACCTTACCCTCTCCTGCCCATTCTACCTCACACTCTCCTGCCCACTCCCCCTGGTACTCTCCAGCCCACACTACCTCACCCTCTCCTGCCCATTCTACCTCACACTCTCCTGCCCACTCCCCCTCACCCTCTCCTGCCCACTCCACCTCACCCTTTCCTGCCCACTCTACCTCACCCTCTCCTGTCCACTCTACCTCACCCTCTCCTGTCCACTCTACCTCACCCTCTCCTGCCCACTCCACCTGACCCTCTCCTGCCCACTCCCCCTGACCCTCTCCTACACATGCTACCTCACCCTCTCCTGCCCATTCTACCTCA
Organism: Triturus cristatus; assembly: GCF_964204655.1. Classification (NCBI taxonomy): domain Eukaryota; kingdom Metazoa; phylum Chordata; class Amphibia; order Caudata; family Salamandridae; genus Triturus; species Triturus cristatus. The sequence continues at coordinate 1,133,867,598 of NC_140582.1, forward strand.
CCCCCTCCTGCCTACTCCACCTGGCCCTTTCCTGCCCACTCCACCTGACCCTCTCCTGCTCACTCCACCGGACCACTCGCCTCGTCCTCTTTCACATTCCCCATGAAATCTCAGTGCGTTATAATAAAATATAAAAAAGTGCAGGTACCCAAACGTTTTTTAGGAGGCCACCACCCACTTCAGCACTGGAGCTATATCACTCATGGCATGGATACTGCCCTAAGTGCAAGCAAATTAAGAGAGCCTGCCTTCCACCAAGGGTCATTGTGAGACCTGCGCTACCCATCTTTCGAAGACACATGTCCGATAGATAACTCACTCCAGAGGCCTTTCAGAGACCTTACTTAGATCTGAATTCACCAAACTGACTGAACTTTGACTATCACTCTAGCGTCCTGCTAGTCAAACTAACTCCTGCCTGACATCTGACTGACTACCTCTTGTCCAGCTCTATCAGTCTTTCACTCACTGGCGTGAACAGGGCACTTTTTTTATCCCCCTTTAGGGTGTGACTGTAAATGCTATCAGATTCATTACAGAACCAGGAGCATCATCTGTCTCTCATTCTATCCCCCAAACCACCATCACAACAAGCTCTGTACTTCAGCAGGGAGGCCAAGCACTGGATGCTCATGCATGGCCTCTGAGCTCCCAGGCTTGGCAGCTCGGTAGTCCATCCGTCAGAATCCTGCAAGTCCTTCAGGCTCTTGTTCTACAAACCTGGCACCTTTTACAGCAGCAGAATCCAGATTTGCACTAAGTTGGAATATAGTGCGCCAATCACATGTTGTTTGCTGTACATGGAAACATACTCGCCCGTCGAAAGCTCCGCACAAGTCCGGCGTCATTTATGTACAAAGCAATCTGTGGCATGATAGCATACAGATACAGTTACCATATCACAGAAACACGGATGGCGCCTAACTCTGCCTTAGCCATGCCTTCGCGGCATAGCCAATAGGTCTCGCTTTTGGGACATTATAAGTATTTAGTTATGCAGCACAATATCCTTGGTGCAACAACATCAACTGTTGCATGGCTAAACACTTAAAAGGTCCCAGAGACGAGACCTATTGGCTATGCCAATGCTTGTTCTGCAGCCCACATGGAAAGAGGAATATGCCTTCCAGGATTGTTTTTGTGCAGGAAGGTGCCCCTGTCTGCATAAAAACAATCCTGCATGCGACTATGGTGCAAAGGTACCTGCATTGGCGCTATGCTGCCAAAAGGGCATCAGCCATGGGAAAGGACAGGAATGTGCTGTATTGCTTTAAATACATCACATTCCTTCCCTTTCATGCAGTCACCAGAGAAAAGAGACTTGCTGCGCTGCACTGCGTCACTTTGTCATAAATGAGCCCCTAGGGTTGTCCCCATCCAGAGCCTTATGAATCGGGCACAGAGCCTTAAACCTAATCTTCTGACAGACTTGAAGCTATTGGAGTTTAATGAGACCCTGAGAAAATGCCTCATACTTCATGATGTTCAGGATCAGACGGGCAGTCACAAGTTGTACGATTGGAAAGTTCTAATGTAGAGCTACATAACTAGAATAACAATAATTCAGTCTGACCGATGTAAAGGCGTTCATTAGCTGTGTATATTGTTGAAGGTATATAATCTGTTTAAGGATCTGCAGCTGACAAAAAGGGGGCTCGGTCACAGTGAATCTGTTCCTACACTGTTATACCTTGTTCAAACTTTATTCCCAGGTTTTTAACACTATGAACGGGTATAGGTTGTTGACCAAGGGACGAGGGCCAGAATGCTTGCCTCCATACTGCTGTGCAATAGAAAGGCATAATTCCAAAAGCAGGATGGCCACCAGAGGGATGTGAATCATCCTGGCCAATTTCCCTCCTAAACGTGCAGGCCAAAGTGCTTGCAAAGATTTTAGTGATGCATCTCCAGGCAATAACTAATGAATTTATACACAGGATCAATGCAGCTTTATGCCGATTGGCCAGACACATTATTACACATCTAAACAATGTGCTTGGCTGGGAGACTGATGGATTTTGAGAAAGCCATTGATACGCCAGACTGCACCCACCTGTTTGACTTGCTGGATCTCCTACACGTTTCTTCTGTCCATGGGGGGCGGAAAAGCTGGCCGGGCCTTGCTTCGCCACACATCTTTGCCGGGATTTTCTCCGCTGAGCCTCCCTGCTTCCTGCCTTCAACTGACACCAACTGAATTCCCAGCCCATTCCAGGACTCCGGGCTGGGTTTTGCTCCGCCGCAGCTACTGGCCGGGCTTGGCTCCGCCAAACCGGGACCACAACTCCCATCATCCCCGATTGCCGCGCCCGTCATCAGCCAGCGCCTGGAGGCGCATAAAGGTGTGCTTGCTCCCTCGTCCCACGGGACGCACGCGGGATGCACCGGGAGAAGCCCGGGACAAGGGCAGGACCGTCTGTGGCCATCAGGGGCCTTAGGAGGCCGGGGCGGGCCACCCCACTGTCAACCGTGTAATAAGTAAGGTTCCCGCTGTGAGGATTGCCAGGCGTTCGCTAACTGTGATTGTTGCTCATATTTGTCAGTTAATTCCTGTTGGTTGCTTCCCTTGCTTTAAGGGCTATTTATCCTTCTTACCCAGTAGTGGGGTTAAAGAACTTTCAAGACATTTTCATAAATGCAGAGACTATTGGTTTAACATTGACTGTGTTTTTGTTATTTTGGAATGAGTGGCCAATGCACCTTACGAATCATCACAGTACTACCAACAGACGTACTGGTTAAAACTGCCAGTTCTTTAAAGTGCCGTGACTAATTGAAAAAATGTTATATGTAGTTCTGCAAGTTTGATTTAACACAAACGAGTATAATTTCTGTGCACCAGAATGGGGAAAAGAAAAGCTGTGGATAGTGGGGAAAGCGGTCATCTAAAGAAAGGTAAAAGAGCAAAAAAACCTTCTAAAACATCGAACCAACCTCACGCTGTTATGGACCGTATTACCAATCTTGTTGGAGAATGCGAGGACATTCTTCTCACTCAACCAGGGCTGTGTAGTTCCTCTGTTGTGGCCTGTGAACCCTCCGCTACAGCAACCATTAGCAAAAAGCAACTATCCGCAGTTATTCCTGAAATGTTTAAAATGCAGCTTCCAAAGGTCCAACAATCTTCCAACTCGGACAATTGCTCGCATGCAGTTAGTATCAACTCTTCCCCGTCTGGTCCCTGCCCTATTCCAACTCAAGCAGATGAGCTGTTTATTACTTGTTCTAATCGCTTTTTGCCCTTACTTCAAATTCCCCTGGAAGATACTGCTCAGTCAGTGTCTCCAGGGAATAAAGTTGCAAAATGTTCTTGTTCAGTCCAGTTTAATAATCAGATAAATGACCTCAAAGATCAGACGAAGCACCTTATGAAAGAAGTTACAGCACTAAAGGCTGGCTAGTTTAAATCAAGCACTAATATCAAACATCAATAAACAGTCCTTAGCTACCCAAGATTTGCCCCACACACAAGCGATTATTGTATTTAATGTCAAAGAAGGGAATCTTAATTGTCCAACCGATAAGAATGTAGCTAACGTACACAAGGAAATAGTTTTTAAAACTCCGTCTAGTGATCCAAAACCCATATGGAATCATGTGCCTATAAATGAAGTTGCAATTAGATCAGGTAAACCGTATAATCGACCAGATGAACACGCCCATCCAAGCCTGACTAGGCCAGGCCCCTTTATAAAAACAAGACCCAGTGAGTATTCTCGCTCCGGGTCTACAAAGTCACATATCTTCTTAATTAATGTACCTAAGATACAGCCCAGCCTAATTAGAGAGGATGAACACTTCCTGATTAATAAGAGTATCCAGTGGCTTCGACATGTACGTAAGTGCAGATCACTAATCAGGGAGGATATATCCTCTGCTACAAGATACTGTACAAAGGACAGAGTTACCGATTATGTGTGTCTTGTCCTTGTCTCACCACTGTTGGTAGAGAACCAGTTGGCTTTTGAGTTAAGGACATCTCATCTTATCCACACAAATATTAGACTGAAACTGAGCCCTCCTGAACCTTCTTCCTATTTTTCATATAACTCCCATGATAGAATGCTAATTGGGGATTCATCCCTTCAAAATATCGACTGACCATCAACTGGCATGTATTTACAGGGAGGAATTGTGAAGACTAGCAATAAAAAAGTTCCGAAAGCTCTTGCACGAACCTTCCCAATGGTATAAGACCAGGAGGGATGGACTGCGTCTGAGAAGATGATTGGTCATTGACAAATTTGAACATGTTGAGAGTAATCAATTCCAAATTGGGAAATATAAACCCAAAAACAATGCAGCTTCCAGCCTTAACCACCACCGAATTAAGTTCACCATCTATGACTAGTTCCGTTAATAAACTGGGAATCCACGATCTACCACCACTGAGATTTGTATCTTTGAACATAGCGGGGTTGCTTAGTAAGACTAGCTCATCCGATTGGATTGAATTTATTGACACGTTAGATATTGTAGCATTTCAGGAGAGCTGGGCGGTGACTCCGATTTTTCGTCATGGCTACCTTACTTTCCATAAACCTGCTCTGGGTGGACATAAGGGTAGGCCTTCTGGTGGCTTCATTGTCTGGGTCAGGCAGTCTTTAGCCTTTAAGATAACCGAACTTGAGACTGATAATGTGGATATTTTGGCGTTTGCCATTAGTATTAAAAATCAGCAAAAAATTCTTATAGTCAATGTATATGCTCGGGGGCTGGTAGGCGGCATGTCCTCAATGACTATCACTGACCTTAATAATTTTTTAGCCAGTAAAGGGGCAGGGTATAATTTAATCATAGCTGGCGATTTCAATACTACCTTTGAGCCATTAGACTATGAGGATAGCCAATTAAGTATAGATGAAGGCACCCAATGGGGTATTCCCCAATTGGAAATAGCACCAATCAAGAAATGGACGGAGGCAGCTCTCCAGCTGAAAGTTTTTAGTTTGGAGAGAGGTGTGCGAGCAGTAAATGGTCGTACTCCATCTGACCGCTTAGGATCTCACACATACAATAACGGCTTGAGAAGTAGCCTAATAGACTATATTTTTATAAATGTAGAGTACTGGTCCTTTGTAGTAGATATGAAGGTCTGTAGTAGGAACAAGAGCGACTATAACCCACTGTTGCTTTATATAAAAGGTTTAGCCCATGTAGGATCTTTGTTACCAATAGAGCTAACTGAGACTGCTGATGCTGTAATTAGTAATGATTAAGGGTGGGCGTAGTTCGCGAAGTAGCACTTCACGAAGCTACGCAAAGTGAAGTTCGCACGACGCGAGCTACGCGTAGCACTTCGCGAACTGCGAAGTAACATGTTCGCACTGTGCAAGATGTTGTTTTCAATGATTGCACAGTGCGGACAAGCAACCGGCACTGTGCAATCATTGAAAATGGCATCTTGCACAGTGCGAGCTGTAGTTTTCTGCTGCTCGAGTAGATTTTTTCTCGAGCTGCAGCTTTCTCAACGCGAACTGGTAGTTTCTCATCGCGAGCGGTCGCGAGCATACGCGACCCCTCGCAATGAGAAACCTGACCTTCTCGCGTTGTGAATCTCGCCGGGAGGTTTATTTTCCATGCTCGCGATCGCGAACAAGGAAAAAGTCTCGCCAGGATGTCATTTTGCTTGCTCGCGGTCGCCAACTTGACGTTGAGGACCGCGAGCAAGCAAAAAATGACCGCAGCACTACGCAACACTACGCTACGCGTGTTAGCACTGTGCTACGTGCAGTTCGCGTAGTGCGAAGTAGCGCGAACTTCGCAAACTACGCGAGCGTAGCGTAGTGCTTCGCCCAGGCCTAGTAATGATATGAGGAGGGATAAGTGGTCCCGGGTAATCGAAAATGAAAATTGCATCACAAGCATGAATGCTGAGGTGCAAAAGACGCTAGACTTCCTTGATCAATATTCAAACCAGGATGAAATAAATGAAAATATTAAGCATATTCATGAATCCCTGTTTGAAAATATTAGGAGGTTCTTTACTAAACCTTATACAACCCCAAGGCTATCATACTTAAAGCGTGACCACTGGTACAACAAGGCATGCAGGTTAGTTTATAGACAGTTGTCATGGGCGATAAAATCAAAAGATATAAATATGATAAGGCTAGCCCGTAAGGAGTACAAATCGATCCAACACTCTGCTAAACAAGCTTGGGATGAACAAAGATGGAAGGATCTTTTGATAGCTAGCAAAGCGAAAAACCCTCAATCATTTTGGCAGCTTGTCAAATGGGGTCGTGGAGGCCAAGGAAACATCCCGTCAAACCACAGACCAATGGGTATCGTTTCTTGAAGGTCAATTCGCTGTCACGGGACAAGTATCTTCATTCCCAGCTCTAAGCATAGAGACACCGGCCCAATTTTCCCTAAGGGAAGTTGAATTAGCTGTGATCTCGGCCCCCATAGGTAGGGCTCCAGGTCCCGATTGTGTCCCAGTGGATTTATTCATGTCAGACAAAGAACTCTGGTTAAGGTATATACTGTTTCTGGCAAATGCTATCACCAGTGGAGCATCCATCCCCAAATCCTGGCGTGGGGTGGAAATCCTCCCCATATACAAGAAGGGGGATCGTTCGAGTCCCAATAACTATAGGCCTATCAGTTTGATTGACTCTACGCAAAAGATCATGGCCAGATTGGTCTTGAATACAATTCAATCTTGGATCACGAAGAACAATATATTATCCCCCTTTCAACCTGGTTTCAGGGCTTACGTGAATACGATAGACCAAGTATTTTATTTTTTATTAATCTATTGGCGTGTTGAACAGTTGGCGGGGGTACCATCTACGCCACTTTCGTGGATCTTAAAGCAGCTTTCAACACTGTACCAAGGAATAAGCTTTGGTCTGTGTTGAGAGAACTAGGAATTCCACTAGATCTACTGCAGTTGCTGATTAAATTGCACGAATCAACCTATGCTCAGGTACGATGGGGCGGTCAAGTGAATACCACAAATAAATTTCCAATCTCCAAAGGGGTACGACAAGGATGTGTCTTGGCCCCAACCTTGTTTCGCATTATTTATAAATGGAGTGGTTCGGTATTTCCTTGATCACCCTACTGATGCTCCCTCTGTAGCAGGTATCAAAGTTCAAATTCTCATGTTCGCGGACGATACCCTCATCTTACAAGCCCAAATTTATGGTGCTCCATAACCATAAAGTTATAAAGTCAAGAGTTCTAATGAATAATGAGCCCCTCAAACAAACCGACATATTCACGTACTTAGGAGTAACCATTAATCGAAAAATGGATTGGAAGCCCCAAATAAAACTAATGGCACTTAAACACTCACAAATAGCAGGGGTGATTTTGAAAGAACATAGGCTTTCCCAAACAAAGCCAATAGGCCCCGCACTTCAGATCTATCAGGCCAAAGTCATGGCATCTATCTTATATGGGGCAGATTTGTGGGGGTTTGAAAACTTGTCTGTATTAGCCCAGGCCCAAAATAATTTTTAGAGGGTTCTGACAGGCCTCCCTCAGAGTACCCCCCTAATTCCCTTATACTCTGATTTGGGGTGCCATCAGCTCACAGAGGTTGCAAGATTTAAACCATTGGCTTACTGGAGAAGGCTATGGTCCACTCCGGAACTAGCCCATTATGCTACAGCACTTTTGGACATAAAAGGTAATGATAATTCCCATAAGATTAGCTGGTTACAGCAGGTTAAAAGATCCCTGGTGGACATGGGTATGAGACAGCTATGGGATGATCCGGCCCGCAATCTATTTCCGTCAAAAAGTGAATATAAGGATGCGTACTGGTATATGATTAGAACAGGTATACTGAGACATTCTGGGGCTATATCATTGACCAGTGCCTTCCTGGAACATAAGCTGGATCCACATTACAAATAATTCTGGGATATCCTAACTAAGCCACTGGATAGGAAATGCTATTTCCAGTTTAGGGTAGGATCATTACCAACCAAAGCTTTTACAAAATCATGGTACTCGACCCTAGACCGTAAATGTTTATTTTGTAAAAACACGGATGAAACTATTTCCCACATACTTTTTGTGTGCCCAGCATATTGTTCTCCTAGAAGGACATGGCTAAAACCAGTCTGTCAGAAGCTTGGTACCAGGTCTAGTACGACTGCCTTAAGAATACTAAAGTCTAGTACCCAAGAGGTAATCGTAATAGCCATAGCGAAATTCCTGGGACGGGCATGGAGAATAAGAGAACAGCTGGAAAAAACAAGCAGACTGCGACAGTAAACCCTAGCGTTCTGTCTTCTGCTTAGTTTCCTTCACTTGGTATTGTTAAAACTGTGATTATATATATTCATTAATGGTTTATATTTGTATAATTGCACAGGGGCATCTTGGTATTTTCTACTTCAAGAAAAGCTCCCTTTCCTGACTGATTTTAATATGTTTTTAATGTATGTGTTTTTACATTTTTGTAAAAGTTGCTAAGGAATAACGGATTTTATCGTGTGATGTTGTAAATATTTGTGTCTTTTATGATCAATATGGTCGAAATAAAAACTAAAATGAAATGATCTCCTACATATAAGAAGTAAGGGTCATGGGACCACTGCCTATTCATAAAAGAGCTTTCAAAACTTTTTTTTTTAATGCAGCCCCATTTCCTTTAAGGAAAACAACCTACATTTACAAATAAAATTAAAAAAAGATTACCACATTAATATACATGAGGTGGATCAGATTCCAACCCATTATGCTTTCGATTTTTAGGAACCAACTAATAAGTAACAACCTTTACTTGTTGCAAAATTACTGGTTGCAAATTTCAACTAGTAATTTATCATCAGTAAATACTACATGTCCCTAGATTCCAGGTATACATGTGACTACTATATGTGGTAGCTGGAGTTCTGGTCAACAGGACTCTATTACTGTGTTTTGCAGTAACAAGAGGTCTGCCTGCTGTCATCGCGATTGCTCACTGTAGCAGTTGAACTCCTAGCAGCCCTCATCAGAGCAGGCAAAAGGTTGAGTGCTTTGATTGTTCTCTCCGGGTGATTAATAAAATGTTTCTCTACTTTGACAGTCAGATTATTTACCTGAAGCACCCAGCCAGATCTGGACCTAAGGCAATTCATATGCCACAGCTATTGAGAATCTATTCTGGAGTCAGGGTCAATTGGGATAAATTGAGTCTGCGTCTGGTCGGAGCGTGACCACACAATACCGAGTGCGCTATACAAGCCAGGTTGAGAAGAGAGACAGCAGGATTTAGATACTTTGGAAAACAAGTATCCGAGAATCCTCGCTGATACTGGGAAAGACACATTTACTCCATAATGAACCCAGATGAAAGACACATGCAACCAACCCTGTCTTCCCTTCCCGATATCACTACTGGGCAGGGCTGGTCTGATTAAGATAGTGGTATTGCAGGTCCACTCATGCTTGTCGAACAATGGCGTACCAAGATTTAGTAAGGCCAAGTGCTGCAAATACTTATTTGATGGTGGATTGGGAATGGTGGATTTCCTGGCCTACCAAGGTGCGCTGCAATTAGTGGTGGTTAATGATTGGATTCATGAACCGGGGGAAGTGAGGGGCGGGCTGGCCCATGATAGCGAAAGGTGGGCAGTGGGATGTGCTGACCTACTACACAGGGGGACACAATGGGGTGCCACTAGCGGCTTGATTGCTGTGATTATCTGGAAATATGCAAAAAAGGTATTGGGTGGCAAGGAAAACTAACACAACACACCCTCATGAGGCTGGGAAGGACATGGTCACAGGTTGCAGCCCTGCAGAGTTTCAGAGGCTGGGACCTCCTCAGGGTCTCTACATCATACATAGTGACATGAGACAAGTGTATAAGGCCTTTCTGAGAGCTCAGGGAGGTGGGTGGGCTACGAAACACCCAGTTCTCCAGGTACTTGCAACTTCGCGATGCCCTGATAGGGTACTTAGATGGGGTACTGTTGGAAACGGCCCTTTTTGCAGGGTTATCCCCAAACTTTTTGCTTCTTCCTCCTTTATTTTTTCTGACCCGTGGTTGTTGGCAATAGGACTCTGGGCACTTTACCACTGCTGATCAGTGCTAAAGTGCATATGCTCTCCGTATAAATTGTTATATTGATTGGTTATCCATGATTGGCATATTTGTTTCACCTGTTAGCCCCTAGTAAAGTGCACTGCGTGTGCCAGGGCTGGTGATTCAAATGCTACTAGTGGGCTGCAGCACTGATTGTGCCACCCACAGGAGTAGCGCTAAAATGATGTCTTAGGCCTACTTGCAGTGCCTATGTGCAGTCCAGGACTGCCATGTCGACCTGGCCAGTGCACCCACTGACCAGGCCTTATCCTTCCCTTTCTGTACATGTAAGGCATCCCTATGGTGGCCCTAGGTACCCCCCTGGGCTGGGTGCAGTGTATCTGAAAGGTAGGGCATGTACTGAGGTGTGTAACATGCCCTGGTAGTGAATTACAGCCATTTTCGTTTTTCACTGCTGAGAGGCTATCTTGCCCATAGGATAGAATCGGGAAGGCTGTTTACATGCCTATCTTCCCATAAGGGCAAGATAGAAAATCCAAGTTTGGTATCTCTGTGTTCAGAATTTAATTATACATCTTTTTAGCAAGATGGTTTTTAAATTCACTGTGTGAGAATAGCACTTTTTAGAAAGTAGCTATTCTCCTGTTTAACCTTCCTGTGTGCCTGTGTGCTGGTTGGCTGAAGGGTGTCATGTGATGGGCCAGGTGGCTCCAGGAGCCTGGATGAGTCAGCAGCAGGGTGAATAGGGAGATCTGCTTTAGATGGGTGGGAGGAGTAGTCCCTGGGTCTGAATAGGGCTGCCCCTGACAAACACAAAGCTGGCTCCACCCCCTGCTGGCCAGGCTGAGGACTCTGCCTCTGCTGGCACAAAGAAGGCTCCACCTCCTGCTGAGCGTCTAACGACCCTGCCCCTCACTCTGAAAGGAACCAGGTGCTCCAGAGCAGAGCACACCCAGGAACCGGTTTGAGCAGGGGAATCCCCCCACTGGAACAAAGAGAGACAAAGACTTGGAGGGGTATAAGAAGAGGACCCCAGACACCTAAAACTTTAGATCACTTTGGAACTAAGAAGAAACCTCTGCCAAGGAGAAAGCTGAAAAGGACTGAAGAGGAGAAGACTGCCTGCTTGCTGTTTTGCTTTGCTGCCAAGGAGAGGGGAAGGACTTTGCTGTGTCCCCTTCTTTTGATTCTGATCTCCAAGGGCCTGAGAAGAGCTGGCTCCCTGTTAAGAAGTCCCAGGAACAAAAGGACTTCACCACCAGCTCCCCTGGAACTCTGCCGAGAGAGTTCTGACCTGCCTTGGAGTGCTTGCCCAGTCTTGGGGCCTCAGGAGGTCGTTTTGCTGAGTTTGGGAGCTGGGAAGCAGAAGCGTGAACAAGAGTGACTGGTACCCAACGCATCATCCGATTGCGTGTCGCAAGACGAGAGTGCGAGGAAAATTTCATCGCGGCACCATCGCAACACGCAGGGTCCCCGCATCGCCGAGTGCGTCGAGCATCGTCCCGGTGCGAGAAGATTCCTGACGCTGCGAGGGTCGTCGCAGAACCAGTTTGCGGGCCGCACCACTGCCGGTGCGTGAAAAGTCTCCAATCGCTGCGTGCGTCGACGCAGAGTCCCGTTCCGTGGCGCATCGAGAGTTGCGGCGCCGGAAGGCAACGCTGTGCCACGCATCGCACCACATCGAAGAGTGTCGCATCGAACCTGTGCGTGAAGCTTCCCCCTAAGAAACCTACGCAACGAAGGGCAAAGTCATCGCATCCTCCCCTTACAGATCGGAGCCGGCGCATCCACCTCTGCTGCGTGAAGCAGGGCTGCTGCAAAGCCTCCCCAGGATCTCAGGAGTATCGCATCGCCTTTGCAAGCTTCCTTGTTATAGCTTTTGGGAACCTTATCGCAACTACAGGTACTGTTGGGCACGAAAGTGTCGCATTTTGTGCATTGAGAGTCGCATTGTGCAGGACACTGACTTTTACATCCTGGAGTACTTTCTGCAAACTCTTGAACTATCTTTAAAGTAACCTTTTGAATTATATGTTGGTTTGTCTGTAGTATTTGGTCTTGTGAAGTTTTTAGTAAAGATACCTTATTTTTCTAAAACTGGTGTGGAGTAAATCTGTGGTGTTTTCACTGTGTTACTGTGAGTGTTGGTACAAATACTTTACACATTGCCTTTGATAGCCTAGACTGCTCAGGCCAAGCTACCTAGAGGGTGAGCAGGGGTTATCTTAACAGTGTATCCCCCTTTCCCTGACTAGAAGCAAGGGTCCCTACTTGGACAGTGGTACCTACCCTGCCAACTAGAGACCCCCAGATCTAACATTGGTGGTCAGCGGTGAGGATTGAACTTGTATTTGTACTTGACCCACAGTAATTGGTGTACATCACTAGGAGTGCAGACCAATAGACAACCACATACTGTATTATTTTTGATTCTATTTTTGAGTAACTCTTCAAGAGCATCATGTCTCAGGTGGCAACAAGTGAGAAGGCAGAAGTGGAGTTTTCCATTGCGGATTTGTATTCGTACGGAGTGGTAGCACTCAAGCAATTCTGCAAAGACCGTGGTTGCCCCTTTAAAAGCGGAGCTAGAAAAGATGAGCTCCAAAAAATTTTGAAGGCCTGGTGGGAGGGCCAGGAGGAGGATGATGCAGATGAAGAGGATGGTTTTGTTTCCCAAGCTCTGCCCGTGGTCGGACCAGTCTCAAGGGCTGGCAGCTCCCATTCCAGTAGGAGTCTCACTCCAGAGGAGTTGGAGGAGAATCAAAGGGCTAGAGATCATGAGTTAGAAGTCATGAGGCTTGAGTTGAAGCTGATGGAAATGGAAACCCAAAACAAAATAGAAGAGAGCAAGAAGATGTATGCCTTGGAAGAATTGAAATTGACCTTGGCACATGAATTAAGAATGAGGGAGCTTGATTTGGAGCTCGAGAGGCTTGAGGCCATGAGTGTCTCAGCTGAAGAAGAATGGTTAGCTCAAGAAGTGAGCTTTGCTGAGTTGGAGGTGGATTCCAGCTCAGATGGTGGCAGCAAGATGGTAGTTTCTAGTGCTGAGGGAGAGGTACAAACACCCAGAGATGTGGCGGCTTACTTGAGGGAGGGGGTTGACATACACCAGGGGGTTCAGGTTTATGATGTAGTTCCAGTGGAGTGCAGTGTCCCTGAAGTGGATTGGGGAACTGGCACAGGGGACCATATTCCTAGTGGTGGGAGGGACACTCTACTGACCCTAGATGAGAGGTACAGGGAGAGGGGTTCCCCCATGGTAGAAACCTTGGTGTGTGAGTGTGAAGACCGCCCAGAAGAGTGTGAGTTGTGTGACAGAGACAGTCAGGTACTGTCTTGCCAATCTCAGGAGAGTGGCGTGGGGTACTTGTGTGAGGCACTGGAGGGTGAGGCAAACGGTAGCTTGGTTAACAACTGTGGGGGGCTGTGTGATTCATTTGCTGGAGAGCATATTTTAAGTCCCTGTTTTCCAGAGCTATGCCAACACCCGGTGGAGTGTGAGTTCTCTGGTTCCAGAGAGCTTGCGTTGGAGGCAGACCTTTGGTTGGATGTCAAAAGGTCTGGAGAGGCATTGGGGAGTGATCCCAAAAGGAGTGGCCCGGATATCTTCCAGACCTGTGAGGTGGAAGAGGTTCAGTGTAGCCCGGTTAGGTCCCAGTGTAGTGGGAGGGGTGTAGGGGCTCACGTCCTGTCTCAGTGGAGAAGGGGTGAGTGTGGGACTGTGGGTCCCAAGGTGCCCGAAACCCCGTCTCAGGGCCTGGAGGGTTCCTTAAGAGAACGCCAGGTTGGGGGCCTAGACAGTGCTAGTAGGCCATTTGAGGAGGATCTCCTAGTGTCAGGAGAACCTGGAGCCTCTGTAAACAGAGCTCCAGTGGTTCTGGTGTCTGGCGGTACCGTTCCAGTTGGGAGGGTGCAGAAGTCCAGACTGAGGGGTGAGAGGGGGATGTGTTCCCCAGTGGGAGAACCAGTGGGTCAGGGACCAGCCAGAAGTGCTGAGTCCCCTAGGAGTGACCATGGTGACACCCCTTCTGTCCTGGGGGATCTTCGCGCACTGTCAGGTGGACAGGGGCCGGGAGATCTGCGCCAGGCAGACTGTCACGAGACACATGAGTCATGTGTCACCCTCGGGGAGATACTGTGTGAGTCCCCAGAAGTCCTGGCATGCCAGGCAGGTGTGCAACCGCAGGGTTTAGTCCCTGGGATGGGAGGCCAGGTTCAGGATCTGCCTGACCTGGGGGGAAGGACATCTGTAAGCTGTGTCCTGACCGGCTTGGCTTCCAGGGGTACCCCTCCAGTGGGGAGGGTGCAGCTCTCTGGAAGGGGGTGCAGAGGGAGAGAGTCCTCGCCTCTGACCCCGGTGCAACCTGAGGGTTTAGACCCTAGGTTGGGAGACCAGTTGCTGGAGAGAGGTCCTGAACTGGAGGGAGGGTCATCTGTAAGCAGTGTCTCTACCAGTTTGTCTTTGAGGTGTACCGCTCCGAGTAGGAGGGTGCAGAATTCTGGAAGAGGGTGCAGAGGGAGGGAGTCCTCGCCTCTGACCCCGGTTTACCTGGAGGGTTTAGACCCTAGGTGGGAGGGCCAGGTCCGGGGTGTCCCCCCTGACCTGGAATCCCAGTTGCAGGATAGAACCCCTGAACTGGTGGGTGAATGGTGCAGGACACCTGCCACAGGTGCCCTGACTATTCTAGAAGGGGGTACCGCTCCAGGTGGGAGGGTACAAAGCCCCAAGGAAGAGGAGGACTGGGTATGGAAAAGCCTACCCCAGCCTCCTGTCCAGCCACCGGATACAGGCCCGGAGCTGGTCGGTCAGTGCCAGGTTGTCAGACCCGACCTGACAGGGAAGGGAGTGGACAAAGGGTGCCAAGCACCTGGGGCTACCGCCCCCCACCCTCTGACGCCACAGGGGTTTGAGGGCACTGAGAGGAATAAGTCCTGGGTCTCATCCCTGACCACTGTCAGTGGTCACTGTGGCTTGCTGTCTGTCTGTTGGGACACATCTGTGAGCAAGTTAAGGCTAGGTGCTGCACAGGTGGTGTCCACAGGTGAGGAGAAGGGTTCCACATGGGTTGGCGTGGTGGACCCTGAGAGTATGGATGGAGAGATCCAACCGGGTTCAGGAAGGCATAGAACAGGAATAGTGCCCTGCTGTTTGGGCCAGTTTCCGTGTTCTATCGCCCTAAGCAGGGAATCCCATCGAGGTATCGTTTGGTCTACCCTGGCTTTAGGCTGGAAGGGGGTTGTGTTGGAAACGGCCCTTTTTGCAGGGTTATCCCCAAACTTTTTGCTTCTTCCTCCTTTATTTTTTCTGACCCGTGGTTGTTGGCAATAGGACTCTGGGCACTTTACCACTGCTGATCAGTGCTAAAGTGCATATGCTCTCCGTATAAATTGTTATATTGATTGGTTATCCATGATTGGCATATTTGTTTCACCTGTTAGCCCCTAGTAAAGTGCAGTGCGTGTGCCAGGGCTGGTGATTCAAATGCTACTAGTGGGCTGCAGCACTGATTGTGCCACCCACAGGAGTAGCGCTAAAATGATGTCTTAGGCCTACTTGCAGTGCCTATGTGCAGTCCAGGACTGCCATGTCGACCTGGCCAGTGCACCCACTGACCAGGCCTTATCCTTCCCTTTCTGTACATGTAAGGCATCCCTATGGTGGCCCTAGGTACCCCCCTGGGCTGGGTGCAGTGTATCTGAAAGGTAGGGCATGTACTGAGGTGTGTAACATGCCCTGGTAGTGAATTACAGCCATTTTCGTTTTTCACTGCTGAGAGGCTATCTTGCCCATAGGATAGAATGGGGAAGGCTGTTTACATGCCTATCTTCCCATAAGGGCAAGATAGAAAATCCAAGTTTGGTATCTCTGTGTTCAGAATTTAATTATACATCTTTTTAGCAAGATGGTTTTTAAATTCACTGTGTGAGAATAGCACTTTTTAGAAAGTAGCTATTCTCCTGTTTAACCTTCCTGTGTGCCTGTGTGCTGGTTGGCTGAAGGGTGTCATGTGATGGGCCAGGTGGCTCCAGGAGCCTGGATGAGTCAGCAGCAGGGTGAATAGGGAGATCTGCTTTAGATGGGTGGGAGGAGTAGTCCCTGGGTCTGAATAGGGCTGCCCCTGACAAACACAAAGCTGGCTCCACCCCCTGCTGGCCAGGCTGAGGACTCTGCCTCTGCTGGCACAAAGAAGGCTCCACCTCCTGCTGAGCGTCTAACGACCCTGCCCCTCACTCTGAAAGGAACCAGGTGCTCCAGAGCAGAGCACACCCAGGAACCGGTTTGAGCAGGGGAATCCCCCCACTGGAACAAAGAGAGACAAAGACTTGGAGGGGTATAAGAAGAGGACCCCAGACACCTAAAACTTTAGATCACTTTGGAACTAAGAAGAAACCTCTGCCAAGGAGAAAGCTGAAAAGGACTGAAGAGGAGAAGACTGCCTGCTTGCTGTTTTGCTTTGCTGCCAAGGAGAGGGGAAGGACTTTGCTGTGTCCCCTTCTTTTGATTCTGATCTCCAAGGGCCTGAGAAGAGCTGGCTCCCTGTTAAGAAGCCCCAGGAACAAAAGGACTTCACCACCAGCTCCCCTGGAACGCTGCCGAGAGAGTTCTGACCTGCCTTGGAGTGCTTGCCCAGTCTTGGGGCCTCAGGAGGTCGTTTTGCTGAGTTTGGGAGCTGGGAAGCAGAAGCGTGAACAAGAGTGACTGGTACCCAACGCATCATCCGATTGCGTGTCGCAAGACGAGAGTGCGAGGAAAATTTCATCGCGGCACCATCGCAACACGCAGGGTCCCCGCATCGCCGAGTGCGTCGAGCATCGTCCCGGTGCGAGAAGATTCCTGACGCTGCGAGGGTCGTCGCAGAACCAGTTTGCGGGCCGCACCACTGCCGGTGCGTGAAAAGTCTCCAATCGCTGCGTGCGTCGACGCAGAGTCCCGTTCCGTGGCGCATCGAGAGTTGCGGCGCCGGAAGGCAACGCTGTGCCACGCATCGCACCACATCGAAGAGTGTCGCATCGAACCTGTGCGTGAAGCTTCCCCCTAAGAAACCTACGCAACGAAGGGCAAAGTCATCGCATCCTCCCCTTACAGATCGGAGCCGGCGCATCCACCTCTGCTGCGTGAAGCAGGGCTGCTGCAAAGCCTCCCCAGGATCTCAGGAGTATCGCATCGCCTTTGCAAGCTTCCTTGTTATAGCTTTTGGGAACCTTATCGCAACTACAGGTACTGTTGGGCACGAAAGTGTCGCATTTTGTGCATTGAGAGTCGCATTGTGCAGGACACTGACTTTTACATCCTGGAGTACTTTCTGCAAACTCTTGAACTATCTTTAAAGTAACCTTTTGAATTATATGTTGGTTTGTCTGTAGTATTTGGTCTTGTGAAGTTTTTAGTAAAGATACCTTATTTTTCTAAAACTGGTGTGGAGTAAATCTGTGGTGTTTTCACTGTGTTACTGTGAGTGTTGGTACAAATACTTTACACATTGCCTTTGATAGCCTAGACTGCTCAGGCCAAGCTACCTAGAGGGTGAGCAGGGGTTATCTTAACAGTGTATCCCCCTTTCCCTGACTAGAAGCATGGGTCCCTACTTGGACAGTGGTACCTACCCTGCCAACTAGAGACCCCCAGATCTAACAGGTACAATATGATCTAAAATTTAGCCCACTACAAGAGAAGGTCACCATGACATCCTTTCCTGACAACCTCGCATATGCCCAAAGCCTTGGAAATACACACCGGATAACCTACAGACACTCAGGGAGGGTTGGGAGGCAGATGTGAGCCCACTGGATGACAAACTGATTAGTCATCTCTGAATGCCATAGACTTAAACAATTTGAATATCTGCATTGTATGTACTACACACGAGAACAGGAAGGGAGTCTTCACCCGCTTGCCTGAGGTGTCGTGAGTGTCCTGGAGACGATTTACATTCTGTGTGGAGCTGTAGAGTCCTGGGGTCATACTGGAGAAGCATATCCATAATATTGTAGGAATAGCTGTTGAAGTAATACCTCAAATGGCTCTGTTGAGCATTTAAGATGATATATACTAGTATATACATGAAGCTGCCTGTAGGGTTGGGGTTGCGAACAACCACAACCAAGAGGGACTAAACCCAAAGGTGGAAGGCAGCAATGCCCCTGCCACCAATATCTACCGGGAGGCCGGGAGTGGATCCCTGCTGGATATTAGAAGAACAATTCTACGGCATACACGGTTGTCCTTAGAAGCCATAACGTATCTGGGAAGGTGGATTGAATACTATGCAAATGGAGAATGAAAACTTAGTGGGGTTTGGAGAGAGACGGGAAGATAACATTATGAAAGAAACTTACAATATTGATGCTGTGAAAAACTAATTGACTGTAGGCAGAGGACGCTGTCAGTGTTGCATATTGTTATATTTGAAAATGTCAATACAAAAGTTGTTAAAAAAACAAAACACAGAGTAGACACCTACGTAAGAGAAAATAATAGGGCTACACAGGCTACACACTAGCCTGGTCTTACATCTGACTCCAATGAACTGTAGGTCCTGTCATGAGGACACATGTAACTTTGGATAATCGATGCAATGTTTGTCAGATTGTGCCTGAATGGAAACCACAGCAAAGGATTTGCATAATGCAACAAATTCTCCAGGGAGGGTTTGACAGCAAAACCTTGATCATTGAGCATCCTTTCCATTGGTCAAGATTTGTTTAAATATTTGGGGGAGACGTATTTCAGACTGTAGTGGAGGTACCTGAATTATTACTAAAAGGCAGAAACAAGTTTCAGAAACATTTTGTGCTAGAAAGCATCGCATGGGGATATGCATCATCCAAGGACAGTGGTAGCAGGATTTTCCCTGAGATTATCAAATGTGTTTTCTTAAGGATAGTGTTTAAATTAAAATACACTAATGGTAATTTACACTTTTGATACATTTACACGTATAAATTACTCTTATGCGTTTGAGTAACTATACACATTTTTTATTAGCCAAAATGCAATTACTCAAAAGTGTACGAGTAAATTATGCGTGTAATTTACCCTAAAGTGTAACTTACCTTTGTAACTAGACCCTGTAGTTTGGGAATAGCGCCCAAGCCCTTCAATTTGGTAGAGACATGTCACACTTTTAGAATCAATTGGCAGTTGAATTTTGTAAATAGCCAAAAAGTAGTAAACGTACTCAAAAGTGTAAGTTTCCTCAGTGAATTGGACCCGTTGCATCCAACTGGGCCGGATTCTGAGTTGCAATCTATATCACAAAATTCACCATCATCGCACATGTGGGGTGTGTATTTAAATGCCTACAGGCACCAAAAATGACCAGAACCCGTATTTCTGTCCACCCAGGTCTTTGATGATGGCTTTATAATTCCCAGTTAATTCGGCTCAGTGTTGTATTTGGGCTCTACTGCTAGTTTTCTGAGTGAGTAGTATCTTTAGGGTCTTATTTGTAGTAACAGACATTTTTATACTCCTCCCAGTATCTGATAATATTTTGAGAGATAGAATCACACCAAGATACCCGCGTATACATTTGTGACACGAGGGGTTGAGGGATTCCTCAACCTGTTCCTAGGGCATCATTTTCAGGGATATTGTAATAGGTTTTCGGCTCTCGCTCCAACATCATGTGAATTGCATTGCGCTTTGTCTTTCCAATTGCTTATGCTAGCTCTGGGCTTTTTCATGATGTTTTTACGCAAGCAAAATAAATTGTTTGTTCAGAAATGCTATAGAACAGCCTAACATACGCACAATAAAAGTTTAAAGAAAGTACATCGGTTTTGTCCTTGGGATTAAATTGCAAGTTATTGGATTGCAGTGCGCGTTGCTGCTTTTCTTGCTCCAGCACTGGAGAAATGCTGGAACGAGTGTGTGGGCTGGATGTTTTGATTGATGTACAAGTACAGTACATTCTGCTTTTATTCCTTTTCTATGTCATTACGAGCTCGTGTTATATTTTGTGCAAAATAAAAATCATTGTTTTTTTTTGCATTTTATCCAGTGCAAATCGTTTACTTTTTGCATTGGGCTGATTAAAAATGTGTTTAAAATCATCCATTAGTTTATTTGATTCCTTATTGTGCAATTCAGAATCATTTTAAATGTGAGTTAATTTGCATAAATGTCCTTACAACATCTAATTCAGCATGTATTTGTTCATTGGTGCACAGCACACTCTGAATGCGCGCCATCACCTCGGTAGATGTCAGTTTCAAGGGCTGGTGAGACTACCAAGGAAAGCTTTCTCCACTGAGCTCCAGTGCTCACCCTCCCACATTTCTACAAAGCTGGTGTAAACTCTTATGTAAAACGGGAGTAAGGATCTCCTGAGTTGCTTGTCTGTACTCCTGGAGATTGAGGCCCATCATTAGCTGTAAGAAACTGTTCTGGAGATAGGGAGTCAGTGGGATGTTCTGTGCAGAGCTCCCTCTTGGCTAGTGGTCCTTGGAAGGGATTCCAGCCACCGCATTTGGCACCCGAAGGACCCAAGGGATCAAACTAAGTGAGAGAAACCATCTAAAACAAACACAGCCCACATCCCATCCCTGCTGCATGGGAGGGGTCTCCAAAGCTGGGTAACTCCTTACTTCTTACATGAACACTAAGTAGAAGTTTGGGTGCTCTCTGTCCATGTAAAGACTAAAGAGACAACCCAGTCCACAGTCTTAGATCACACTGGGCCCAGAACTTGCTCTGTCCTGGACCATGGCAGGTACTGCTCCACCAATCCTGCCCCCCAATGTCCCTGCTATGCATCCTCAATGGACTTGTGGCCAGATGTATCAAGGTTTGTGCCACCCTTGCATGTTACGCTGCAGCAGGGAGGCGTTCCATGGGTGGAGTGTGGGTGTTCCTATGCATCCACCCATAGAGTTTGGCGCAATCCCAGATTTACATTTAGTGATGGACCTGGGAATGACTCAAAATACTACCCCTCCCCAGGTGAGCTGTAACGGGGAGCAATATATTTCTCCAGGTATTTTTCCTCTTTATACGTGGGCTGCATTCTTCAGCACGTGTAGAAAGAGGGAAATGCCTCTCAGGATTACTTTTGTGCAGAAAAGCAGGGGCGTAACAAAGGTCCCCGTAGCCCCCGGCGGTGCAGGGGCCCCCAGGCGTACCCATACTGGAGGGGGCCCCTCAGCCCCTACTGAAGTGAGTGTGAGTAGCATATCCTTCAGGGGGGGCACTCACGTTTTGTTATGCCACTCACGGCACCTGACGCAGGGCACTTGAAGACCTTTCTGCCGTATGTGCGCTGCACGCATAGGATTCTGTTTGGTCTGGCTAGCCCCACCCCTTTGTGTGCCACTACCCGGGCTGCTGCGGGTTCAATAGACAGGAACATAAGGATTCTTACGTTGCCACGGACTGGAGTGGGTTGAATCTGAGTCCTGACAGTCAGCCCCATTCAGAGTGTTTTCTGAAACCGTTTAAGGATTGAAGTGGCTTTGTTTTTCTTTCACATTCTAGGCCCCTGCAATCCCCACTCTGCCCCTCCTTATCAGCCCAGCTGCACTGTCGTAAAGATGGGCGAGCCAAGAGGTTACCAGGGAGAGCGAGGCTAAGGGTCTGGCTTTGCCCTAAAACTCTATGCACGAGCCGAGCTCTGAAAATATTTGGCAAGTAAATCACGTAACAGATATAGATCAGTGTCAAGTCACAGAAACTTTATTCGGATTCTTGACAATACATAAAAGCACAAAAAGACATACAATTATACAATAAAATGCTGTTTTATACATGGGGGTAGTCCATATAAATTTTAACACATTGTTAGCCGGGCACGAACCACAGTTTTTAAGAAAGAGCTCACACGGAACACGAGTTCATGGTCTTCCAGGGACAAAATCATTAAAAATGCAACATCCAGGCTAATTGGTTTGAATTTTTTAAAATACGGAATTAAAAACCATTTAATATACTTCATATAAAATTTACAAAAGAATAAAAAATGTAAAATTGTTTGCCTACTCTGAAAGTCACAAGGGCATGGCTCAGCACATTGGTCGTTAAAGTTCCATAGAGGGAAACTAAGTGCCTGCCCTAAGACGGAATAAAAGGCCACGCTCCCAGTGGCTCAATGGGAGAGTTAGATAACTGGGTGTGGGAAAAATTGAAAGATTACGGGCTAAGTATCTGGAAACACTAGATTTCGAAGACTCCCTCGCTTCCCTTTCAGCATTAAATGACATATAAAGTGCTTTTTTAAGTTCACATTTAGTGGGAAGCGCGCTACTGGTAGGTTTTAGGAAAATGTTTTCAAGGTTCATGCTGCAAAATACGCTCAGCACCCCTGATAACCAGGGGATAGCCATGCCCCTATCGCAGCGTAAACAGTCCTCAATGATGTCCCTAGTCAATTTGGCAGCAGGATTTTTCCAAATCGCCAGCCAAAAGAGGGCTGGACGAGCACGAATAAAATCCCCTATAAAATGCAGCCCCAATTCCCTATGACATATAAAATGTGGTGAAGTAATAGGAACACAGAGAAGCTTCCTACAAAATCTATATTCCTCAGCAATTATATCAGAACATCTGGCAATTCCCCAGACCTCGGCGCCGTATGTGGCAACCGGGACGCATTGAGTTTTGTATATTTTTAGAATAGCAGGCAATGCCCCGGTCAATTTTGGGCGGGGAAGACTCAAAATGGAATTAATGGACTTTGAGAACTTGCTCCTGGTGTGGGCAATATGCCCACTCCAGGAGTTATTCGCAGCAAAGACCACACCCAAATACGGGAAACTGGTAGTTGACCCCAGTCTCTCTGTCCCCACACCAATACTGCCAATATGGCGCCTCTTCGGGCCACAAGACATTACAAAGGATTTTTTAAAATTAGTCTTCAAGTCTAGGGAATCCATATGTGCAACAAAGCCATTCACTAAAGTGCGTAGTGCATTTGGGGTGCGGCCCATGAGGACCGCATCGTCTGCGTATAGCAGAGCGGGGAGATAATTACCTTTTATTGTCGGGACATCGCCAGTTAGGGAAGTCAGGTATTTATGTAGGCCGTTAATATAGATTATAAATAAAAGAGGGGCTAAGACACACCCCTGTCTAACCCCTCAATTAACTCTAACCAACTCTGAAACCTCGCCCCCAAGACCGATCCGGACGCAGGCCTTCAAATCTCTATGCAGATATGCCAAAAAGTGAACCAAGGATTCGTCCAGACCATAATCCAATAAAGCCCTCCAAAGTAATGACCTATTAACGAGGTCAAAAGCAGTGGCTAGGTCCATAAAGGCCAGGTAAATCGGGCATTTACGAGCAACAGTGTATTTCCTCAAAATAGGATTAAAATTAAGCCACTGTTCTGCGGTTCCGACCTTATTACGGAAACCCAACTGGCAACTCTCTAAAATATGGTTGTCCTCGGCCCATGCTAGGATTTTATTATACAATACTCTCCATAAGATCTTTAGGGTATTATTGATAAGGGAGATAGGCCTATAGCATGACGGTTGGGAGCGGTCGCCCTTCTTAAAAATCGGCACTATTATACTAGATGACCAAGTTGGTGGTGGTGGAGAAGTAAGAGTTAGGTTTTTAAAAACGTTCAACAAGAGTGGGGCCCATAAATCAGGGTGGGCCTTGATGATGTCAATTGGGAGGCCATCGGAGCCAGGGGCTTTATTCCCCGTGCTCTGTGCGATGGCCTCTTCCACCTCAGATAATGCTATGTCAACCCATGGAGGATGGTTGAATATAGGGGTAGCCACCACTGAGGATGGGACCACATAAATCTTAGAAAAGTGGTCCACCCATGAAGCTCCAGGGATGGTACAATCCATTGGGGTCACGAGCTGGCCTGAACTGCGCAGATCTTTGACCGCGGCCCAGAAAGTGTCCCCCCTACCACGGGCGGCAGTTTGCGCTAGCACCTCCCAGCGCTCCTCGAGAATCTCCTCCTTCCTTCTACTAATAGCCAATTTGTATCGAATCCTAGCGTTTTTTACGTCAGACAGATTCCTCGGGCTAGCAGATAAGGCTAGTCGCAAATCACGGTTGGCCAGGGAACACTCATGATCAAACCATCCCTGGTCAACCGTGGCCGTGCGCAACGGAGCCATAAGCTGAGCTCGAAGAGCTGAGCAAATCTTGACAAAGTCATCTACTACCCCGGGATTCGGGGTTAGGTCGGACAGACATGAGAAGAAAAGGGGAAGATTGTCTCTGACCAGGGTCTGGGCGGTCGTCCTGACATTAATACCCCTCCATTTTAATCTAAGGTTATTTGAACTAATGGAGAGGTTCCTAGCACCGCATTCCTTATTGTATACTGGTCGGTGGATTGTCTTTAAACAAATCTTGATAGGATTGTGATCCCCTTGGGACATTGGGACTACCATGGCCTTACTAATACAATCTGCCAGCCCGGGGGAGATGAAAATATAATCAATTGTTGAGGAACAATCTCTACCTCTAAATGTAGGCACTAGGGAGGCAGTAGGAAAACAGTCCATGGCATTCTCCAAATTGTGTGTACTCAAAAAGGTGGTTAATTCCACACCCCTTTGACACCCCAAGGCCGGGTTACAATCCTTTGAGGTTGGACGATCTTTATTAAGTCTTGCGTTAAAATCACCACCCAATATAAGGCCAGAAGTATCATTAAAATCGGCCCTAGACTCCAGAGTGGTAATAAAATTAAAAAGATTTCTAAAATGTGTATTAGGTAATGAGCTAAAATCATTATTATAAAAATTAACCAGAAAAAAACTGGTTTTCTGTTTGAATAATATAGCCTGGAAATTCTGATTGTTTGTTGGTAAGATCCTGGTAGAACCACTGACAGAAATGTTAATCCAGATAGATAGGCCTCCCGAAGGGCGGCCCATTCTAGATTTGGTGGCAGGAGTGTTAAAGCACTGAAACCCATTAACGTGTAAATCATCCATTGCCCATGTCTCCTGTAGCATAACTATGTCCTGACTCTGAATAAAACTAAACCACCCAGGGTCACGGAGCCATTTTTGGTGGACCTGATATATTCCAACTTAGAATATTTAGGGTATTTGGGGTACCTACCCTTGATACTATACACACTGATAAGTTAGCAGAGCTATTAGGGCTGACGGGTATAAATGCTAACAACGGGGCAGGATCCTCACTCTGCACCAAGGCAGGAAATTCAACGCTCAGTCTTGGTTGTCAATCAGGGACATCTAAATCAGACAAAGCCAAGAAGCGATTTGCCAGGGGGAGGGCCGTAGACATGGGCTCACAGATGTTGGGAATGGGTTTATAAAAGTGACCAAGAGTGAACATACATATGTTCGTCAAAAGACCCGGCAATAGCTCACAGGTGCGCATTAAGGTCTGAACTGTATGGGGTCTACAGAAATTTATAACAATGCAATCCCCAGTAATATTTTTAACAGAAGTGCCCACCCATCCCACTCTCCGCACCATTAAAATTTTATGCAATCTGACCGGGTCAAAACCCTTATGTTTCCTTAGCCAGTCCACACATTTATTGCGAAGGTCCACCCATGACTCCTTCTTTGTATCGGGTAGGCAGGGGACTCCGGCTAGGATTATTACATAGGGGTGTGATGCGGGGGGGAGGTTCAAAATCACAGTGCTGGGCGAAGTCTTTAATAAGGTTGGAACTGTAGGCCGTGGTCTGGCATCATGGTCCGATGATAGGGAAGGAACAGACACCGAGGGCTGTTGTAATGAACTGCTGTGTAGGCGCTGGGTACTATTATAGATCAGTGATTAGAGTGAATATTCTGTTCATGCAGCTAGAGCAAAACTCTGATTATGATATAGAGTCTGATTATGTTCATGCAGCAGAGCCTTTGCCCCAACCGACGCTCCGTCTTATACACTTTGGGCCAGATTTACAATTCCTGGCGCATCCCTGTAAATCAGCAGGGATGCGCCAGGAAACTTGCGACACGCAACACAATCCTTGTGCCACCACGGATGCGCCACATTTACAATGCGGCGCATCATGGCGCAAGGAACTGCAGATGCGTATCGCATCTGCCGGCGTTAGGTTGACGCAGTGCTGGAGTTGTGTCACAGGTGCGACGCAACTCCAGCACTGTGCCAACCCGGCCTATCTTGCACATGGTGCGTCACACCTTACGCCTACTTCAAGCAGGCGTAAGGTTTTGACTCAGCGAGGTCGGAAAAGTGACTGAGTGAAATCTTGTAGATTTCACTCAGGCACTTTTCCGAAGCGTTCCTGCACCAGAACGCCACCCCCTGCGCCAGAACGCCCACATGAAACCTGACGCAGGTTTCATGTGGTGCAGGGCTTTACGTGACGCATCTCCCTAGATGCGTCACATTGTAAATCCCCAACAGCATGGCGCTAGCTTTACAGCGCCGCTGCGTCACAGAAGTGACGCAACGGCAGCGCAAAAGTGGCACACAGGGCTTGTAAATCTGCCCCTTTAAGTTTAGGTGCTGGGTGTACCACTTAAACTGCTTGCTGGGGGCTGCAGTCGGATTCCATGTGCACCTGCTGGTAGTGAATGGCTTTGCCCGCCCATGGCTAATTGATAGACTAAGATATTCACGGCTCTATCCGAAATGATTGGCCTTGCTGCGACACCATCCCCCAAACTGGCCCTTATGCAATGCACAATAAATATACAACGGACAGCACGCAAGTATGCGTCTGTTACGCCATTAATGGCAAAAAGGAGGGTTGCCTGCAACTAGGGGAAGAAACAGCATCCCCTGCACACTGTGTGGAACAACCAGACACTTATTACCTCCTGCTCTCACTAGTGAGCAGGCCAAGAGACATATGGATCTCCTGCGTGAACACCTACTGGCACTACACTTGTCGTTCGCTGCGATCGTTAGCAGAAGCAGGGTCCAGACTGAACTTCAATGCCGCAGCTGCGGTCAATAGGTGCCCGGACAGTATTTCGGCCCCAGACTTACATTAATGTGCTATTATATCTGCCAGGGTACTGTGGCGTTGGTCTGCTTGGCTGTGGCTTTTTCAGACTGCTTTTGTCTGCTTCGCCAACCTCATCAGCTGCTTATATTCTCTACTGAATTCTTTCTCTACCATAGTGTAATGCATTGTCCTGGGATAAGTTTAATGTTTTCTTACGTTATATGTTGAAATCACTAAATAAAACATTTAAAAAATATGTTCAGATATGAATGCTAAAGTGTCTCCAAAAAACAAAAACTGTGTATTTCTTTAATGTGCAAAAGAGTTTCACCTTAGTGCATCGTATTTATTAACAGTGATGAACTAAGACACATTCATGCCACCCTCCTCGTGATGAAAATGCCACAAGTAAACTATGGGGCAAGTCAATTGTCATGTGTACCCTATATTCCTTTATTTATATTATTTTCTACAGCCATATTCTAAACTCAGACACTTGAAGGTGCTCTCATATGCAATAATGAAGAAAAAGAAGGTTCCGTAAAGTAAACATTTTTTCCTAGGATCACACAATTTGGAGTAGCAGGGAGGTCAAGATTGATCCCAGGTTTCTGGTTTCATTTGGCTACTAAATGGGTATTGCCTATTTTTTACATTAAACGTCATTACGGTGTCTTTAATTCTTTGTCAAACATAAAAGTTAAATCAAGCACACAAAAGGTGATGGAAGGAATGCTTGCAATTTCTTTCACTACTGTCAGTCGTTCGCGGTAGCATCCTAACCCATCATTCTTTTGCTGACCAGCCACCTCAGTTTGGAGCCAACCATATGCAAATCAGTCTTGACCCTGCTCCTCATGGGAACAGGCCAGCCCAAACTGCCATTCCAGATCCTCACTGAACTAATACACAAGCAACCCAGGAATGGTTTCCCCTAGCTATGGGCTCCTCAGCTGTGTATAGCTTGGTTCCAGTGACACCGTAAGCATGGGACCCACGTCTGGGCAGAACCTTGCCACTTAGGGCGGTACATCAAACACACATAAGGTGATGGAAGGAATGCTTACAATTTGAAATCAAATCGCCTGGGGAAGCACTCCAACCCATCATTCTTTGGCTCACCATGCCACCTCCGTTTGGACCCAGCCATGTGCAAATCAACTCATTGCACATGAAGTTAGAGCGTGGCTGCAGGCAGAAGCCACATTAAATCTCAGCTTGTTTTGGGGTCCATGGTCTAGGAGGGCCTCAAATTGAGCTAGAGCCAGGTATCCTGCTGGAGCCTGGCTTGAGGAGTGGCGTAACAATACTCCCCGCAGACCCCAGGATATGGAGGGCCCGAACTCCAGGAGGTCCCCTCTGGCACGGTGACCGGGTGGGCCTGAGAGCTGACCCGTAGCGTGGGGCCCCCACCTATGCACTTTGCAGGGGGGCCTCCGCAAGTTTTGTTACGCCACTGCAGGAAGGTATACCTTCCTGAAAGAGAACAATCCTAGCTACAATGCAAGCACGCTTGCACCATGATGCAAGGGTTGCTGCGTTCGCGGTAGGCATCAAAAAGTGCTCGAGCACTAGGAAAGGATAGGTATACGCCATATAATGTTAAGTGGTGTTTGTGGTGTTGCATTGCTTGAAAAAATAATACATCTGCCCTTTGGCCACCTCAAGCACTATCTACCCTAGTCCTTCCTCTGCCCTATAAAACCAGACTCCTAAGATATGTCCAGATGTGTGCTTCATCAACAGCACTTCCTTTTGAAGAGGGCACAGCAGGTATCAGCAACAACATTACCCTGATGGCAGTTCTTGGACTCACAGCATGTCCAAATTTATAAAACATGTTGTATCACCCTTGTGCCTTACAGGTCGATGCCGGGTGATGTAAAACCTAAAATGAGATTTACCAAGTCACGCAAGGCCACCTTGCATGGCCCTGAGTGGCTTGATAAATGTTGAGTAACGCAAGGCTGTGCAAGTTACTGCCTTGCATTACTTTGCGATACCCTTGCTCACTTTGCCATTGGATTCAGGATAGCCTGACTGATGAGGGTTATGAACCCGAAATCGGTCCCAGGATGCTTGTTTCCGGTCCAGGGAAGACATGGCTTGGCAGTTCGGGCTGGACTGTTCCCATGAGGCACAGGGTCGGATTGATTTGCATATGGTCGTGTCTGAACTGGGGTGGTGGAGTGAGCTAAAGAATGATGATGGATTAAACCCAGATCAGTTGACTGGGGGTGAGTGTTTGATTTGCTCAAACGCTCCATCAATCATCCCCTTTGGTATCGCTTTGTTTGCCCTAA
The DNA here is from genome assembly GCF_964204655.1 of Triturus cristatus. Lineage (NCBI taxonomy): Eukaryota > Metazoa > Chordata > Amphibia > Caudata > Salamandridae > Triturus > Triturus cristatus. The sequence continues at coordinate 1,133,896,778 of NC_140582.1, forward strand.
GTTGGCAGGGTATGGCCAGACGTGGGTCCCTTGCTCACTCTGCCACTGGATTCAGGATAGCCTGGCTGATGAGGGTTATGAACCCAAAACCGGTCCCAGGATGCGTGTTTCCGGTCCAGGGAAGACATGGCTTGGCAGTTCGGGCTGGACTGTTCCCAAGAGGCACAGGGTCAGACTGATTTGCATATGGCCATGTCTGAATTGGGGTGGGGGAGTGAGCTAAAGAATGATGATGGATTGAACCCAGATCAGTTGACTGGGGGTGAGAGTTTGATTTGCTCAAACGCTCCATTCATCATCCCCTTTGGTATCGCTTTGTTCGCCCTAAGTTGGCAGGGTATGCCCAGACGTGGGTCCCTTGCTCACTTTGCCACTGGATTCTGGATAGCCTGGCTGATGAGGGTTATGAATCTGACACCGGTCCCTGGATGCTTGTTTCCGGTCCAGGGAAGACATGGCTTGGCAGTTCGGGCTGGACTGTTCCCATGAGGCACAGGTTCAGACTGATTTGCATATGGCCATGTCTGAACTGGGGTGGTGGAGTGAGCCCAAGAATGATGATGGATTAAACCCAGATCAGTTAACTGGGGGTGAGTGTTTGATTTGCTCAAACTGTTTTGCATATGGCCATGTCTGAACTGGGGTGGTGGAGTGAGCTAAAGAATGATGATGGATTAAACCCAGATCAGTTGACTGGGGGTGAGTGTTTGATTTGCTCAAACGCTCCATCAATCATACCCTTTGGTATCACTTTGCATTACTTAGCAGCAGGGATGCGTGCCATGGGTGGAGCAAGGGTGTTCCCATGCACCCATCCATGCATTCTGACACATTCCCAGATTTACCGACATTGGTAGACCTGGGAATGCGTCAGAATTGTACGCCTCACCGCCAGAAGTGCATTATCTTTATTCCTCCTCGTAGTTTCCTCTTTATGAGTGTTCTGAAATATGCAGCAAATATAGAAAGAGGAAAATACCTCTGAGGTTAGTTTTTATGCAGGAAGGTGCCCCTTTCTGCACAACAACAATCCTGCCTACAACGCAAGCACCCTTCACTATTGTGGAAGGGTGCCTGCGTTGGCGCTAGGCAACAGTTCTTATTGCTGTGACGGCTGAGAGCAAGAATGTGCTGTATAATGTTAAACACAGTGCATTCCTGGCCTCTCCTTTCATTCCGCAAAGCGCAGCAAGGTGGCTTGCTGCACTGCATGAATATTTGTTAAATATCCCCCGTAATTCACCCACAAAACCTGCTCATACCATAGTCTCTCCACCCAAGTGGTGTGGAGCAACTAACTCTAGCAATGTCGGCCTTTCTAGCCAGCTCAGCCTCGTCAATATGTTCTTATTGGCTGTTATGGAAAATGATAACAGAATCCCTGACAAGATACTGTCTGTCCTCTTCTGCATTACTCTGCGGCATGTGCCAGAGCAGCTGTCTTTTACCAAGCCTCCCCACAGCACTGTCTCTTATGACAGTCATACTATTTGTGCTCTGAGCCACAAAATAATTCAACCCATCAAACTGTTTATGCTCCTGCAGCATAGAAAATGAAGTAGCACCAATATGCAGACTGACCATGACTGACCATGTTTCCCCACAGCAGTGAAACTGCCAACAGGGTGGCCTTCTTGAATCCAGGTAGTATACGTCTGTCACATATTTGAATTTCTGAGACCCTGTGGCATGAGGAAGCCATACCAAAGGGGAGAAAGGTGCACCACACTTGTGAGTGACTGAATGATTGACATTGGTTGTTAGAAATGGGGAACTCTAATTGGCAGAGGTATGCACCATTGTCCAAGTAGGGACCCTTGCTTCTAGCCAGGGCTAAGAGAGATACACACTTTAGATACCCTTGCTCACGCCCTTGGTAGATTGGCACGAGCAGACAGGTTTATCCCAAAGGCAATGTGTAAAGTATTTGTACTCAAAACACATAGAAACACAATGAAAACACAACAAATGGACACCGCACCAGTTTAGAAAAATAAAGTATCCATCTAAACCAAACATGACCAAAATGGAAAGAATCCAACATACATGTATCAACTTATGACTTTGAACAGTTATTTCAAAAATAAAACTTGTAGAAACAAAATAGCTCCAACTAGGGCTATTAGGACATCGTGGCAGGCATAAATCCAAAGCACTGCACTGACCTCGAGGTGTGCGGCATAGGGCAAGGAGTCACATGGACCTCCAAACAACAGTACCTTGGAAAGAGAAGTCTATGGAGGTAAGGCGTCGGTTCCAAGGTCTAGACGATTCCCTGGTTGCCACGGGGGAGTTGAGGAGTAGTGTCCGTAAGAATGCAAGGCGTCAAATCCAGGGCAGGGGAAGTCGGCGACGTCAGTAGTGATGCGTCAGTTCCGGTGAGGAGATGGGATGCGAAGTCAAAGAGTTTGTGAAGTCGCCTTCGTTGGCAGCATTGGCGGTGAGGGTGCCGGCTCCACAATAATGGAATGCTGGCGCTGGTGGTGACACATCAGTGCGAGCGCTGGCATTGTGAAGGCCAGCAACTGCAGGTGTTGAAGGGCGCCGGAATTGCGGTGCAGGCGGGGCAGTGCATTGTGCACTTAACAAGCAGTTGCCGCGCAATCAGTGCAGGTCGCTGCATCCCTGGCGGCATCGCTCGTAGCATCAGAGTTGCTTTTCTTGCTTTACAGAACCAATCAAACAATTCATGACCCAGGAACTAGAATGAGCGCCCTTTTGAATGCAGGACTCCAGAGAGGAGTCCAGGTGCTGGTCAGTGGGTTGCAGGTGAAGTCTTTGTGTCCCTGAGACTTCAGAGCAGGAGGCGAGCACACACAAATCCATGGAGATCTTTCTTCAAGCAGGTTCACAGCAAAGTTCCAGTCTTTGTCCTTTCCTTGGCAGAAGCAGCAACTGCAGGCCAACCCAGCAGAGCACACAGCAAAGGAGCAGTATTCCTCCTCACAGCTCTCCAGCTCTTCTACTTGGCAAAGGTTCCTCTTGAGTCCAGAAGTGATCTAATTTTTTGGGGTTTAAAGTCCACTACTTATACCCTGTTTTGTCTTTGTGTAGAAGTGGGCCTCAGCTAGGCCTACCAGTGAAAGGGGTTCGCCCTTCTCTGAACAGAGTCCTCAGACAATTAGAAGAAGTTGGCACAGAAACTGGAATAGAAAATACAAAGTTTAATAAACCTCATGAGGTGGAACCACATTCACCCAGCACCCTGTGGTGCTGAATGAAGGTAGCACACAGAGTAGAAGAACCATGGGTCTTTTATACCCCCACAGGGGCTTACAAAGAGGGCGGTACAAGCACACATAGGAGAATTACATACATAGATGGTCATACAGAAATGCACAGTCAACAGTTGAGGAGGAGCTATAAGTTGCTGACTCTGGTAGAAACAACCTAATAGTTACAGACTAAAAACAGATGTATGGACAGTTAGATTCTTCTGCACATGTGCAGAGTAGCAGAGTCTAAGTATAACCAGTCCTTTAAACAGAGCACAAGGGAAAACAAAATGGCTGCCAGAAATACAAAATGGATTCCATAAAATGTACAAAATAGCCTCTAAATACCAGATGGATTCTGCTAACGCTAATTTAATCGCAGCCAATTTACGACAGTCGACCCTTTTAGCGTTAGCTGAAGACATCTCCCATAATCCAGTAGGAAAATGAAAAATATGCATATTAATTTTTAAATACATTTTTTTTTTCATAAAATTATCAACATCCTAATTCATTGCTAGGTGGGCATTTCTCATTCTAAATATTGTTAAGCTGGTATGTATAAGGTATAAGCAGGAGTACAAAGGGAACAGAGAATTGGGTCATACAGATAGCAGGAGAGAGTAATTACTATTATCAGAAACAGAACTATTAGCTTTCTAGTCCTAAGCAAATCCTAGAACCATCCAGTAAAAACATTTTCAAGGCTCCTATACATTTCAGTTACCATCTATTTCAATATCAAAGTATCCAACAGTACATATCTAATAAAAACATTTTCGCTAGACTTTTCCAGTGTTTCCTTTATGAGGGCTAGAGTATCTATTATTATTAAGGAAATGCAACATCTCTCTACTGCTCAGATGAACTTTCCTCTCATAGAATAAACATTATTCCTAATACAATTATGAAAGCAGTCAGACATATTATTACAAAAACGATCCTGCATCCAGGGGACCAGGAGGTCTACACAGGACCATGAGAATTAGGACGAAGAGCTGCAAAGGGCTGCTCCTCCTCAAAAATGGGACGACCAATGGGGTACATTTTCAACAAAAAAGAAAAAGAAATCCTTGGGAAATTAAAGCCGCTGTACAACCAACCAGAGGGGAGTCTTCTCCCTGTGTCCGTTTGAGCCTCACAGGCAGGCTCTTGTTGTTCCCACGGTGGAGCTGCACAACTCGAAACTCAGGAATCACGGCCCAGTTTCAAGGGAAAAGTTTCTTCTTTCAGGATAGGGCAATCACCCACCAGGGCAAATGCTCTCAGCGATCCTGTCCAGTGTCTCAGGCAGTGCACCAGTTTTCTTCATTTCAATCTAACAGGCACCAGAGACACAGCACCTGTACCCTGAACTCAAGTCCTTCCCTAACTCCTGTATTGCTCTCCTGGCACACTGCTCTTTCGTTGGGGCCATAGATTTCATTCAGTGTGGCTAGGTATCTCTTGACCAACAAAGGTGAAAACTTTACAGCCACTTTAGGACCAGGATTCAGAGGCCTGATGCTAGGATCTCTGAAGCAACCCTTGTTTCAAAGGGGGTTACCTCAAGCAAAAACTTTCTTGCCTTCCTGGTCAGTCTGTGACTCTCAGCTGGGCATCAAAAGCTTGATCCACGATTTCTCCTTTCTGATTTGTGACCCCGTCTTTCGCCAAGATAGTGGCAGGGGTACACTCATCCCAGTGCTTCCGGCCTTCTACCTTCACTGAGGTCCTGGTTGCCAGCAATGCCTGGGCTGGTTACCTTCACTTTGACTTCAAGCTGGAATGGTGCTGACTCCTCAAGCTGGATCTGATGTCCGCGCCCCTCTGGCAATGGTTGTAAAGCAGCAAATATCTATTGGTGGACAGAACAAAAGGTCTTTAGACAAGGCACAGAAATAATCTATCAACAGAGAGGATAGTCTCAGAATACTTCCTAGTCTAGGGACGCCCCATATATTAGCAAGGCACCCAAATACCACTTTCATCTATGTGAGAGTAAATATAACAACAGCCTGGACCTATTGGCAAGTATAAAAAAGAAACTCTTTGGTGAACTGACACGAGTAATACGTCACCCAATCCCAAGCAGCCAAGGAAGTCTGTGTTCATTTACCAATTTCTGAGGAAAAGAGAAAAACAATACAGACATACTCCAAATCCTTACATCTGTATATTCTTATCTTAATCATCTAAAGACCCTCAAGAAAAAAGCAAATGTTCTACACTTTTTACTCATAGACTTTGCATTATTTGTACAGGACTGCAGACACTTCTAAAATGATTTCTCTTAATAAAAGCACCTACATTGTATACTTAGGACCATGCTCTCATGTTATAGGAGCAACAGGAAAATCTAAAACTGCTAATTTAACAGGGATTCCTATTACATACAGAACTAAAAACTTCAACATAATGGGTACATGTTCTCCAGCGGAGCATCTTGTGACTAACAGACTCCTATAAAACAATATTTTCCTCAAAAATTTTTGCTAAGGATCACATGGGCATCTTCTCTGCATTCTATTTTTCACAATCCAAACTATGCAACATCAGCTCTAGTAAGGACTGTCAGTTTATTTACACAGACTAGCTAATAAAAACTAGCAATCCCCTTGCAAAAACTGTATGTAGCATGAGAATAACAAACAATAGTGGTGTTATCACCTGAGAATTTTAGAATAAAAACTACCCACAGCTAGTTCCCCTTAAAGATCAAATAGGGAAACAGCAATCTAGACTACTCATCCTTTCATAATTTCATCAGAGAGGATGGGTAGTAACATAGCATATTTATTTATTCATTTTATTAATGCTAATAATGTTTAAAACAGTATTACTGAATAGCCAATTAAATGTCTCATGGCTATTTCATAGACAGTTTAGACAAGCTTAAAAAAAATTGAGAAAAAGAGGGAGAAAACATAAATTTGCCTACCCTTAATTTGTAGAGGAGCTAGCCTCCTCTCCCCAGTTTTGACAGTAGGAAACCTGTAACAGGTTTCCTTCTGTCAACATTATCAACCCCAATTTGTAGCAACTGGGCATAAACAAACTCTGAGGAGCGAAATAGCACATTTCAGCTTAGCTAAAGAACATATTCCTTTAGCAAATGTACAAGTGTAACACGAGGGCACATGAATTCAAACTAAATCCCATTGCTGCCTGAATCCAGCACTAAAAGCATCAGTGCTATATATATGGCAGAGCCATTGTCTTTGAAAGAGAGGTCACATTTACCATTATACTATGTTCATTGAGTGCACAAAAACTTGCTTGAGCCAAAAAAAAAGGTAAGCAAAACCTATTTCTTTCCCTGCCCTGCCATTTCGTCTTTCAAATGTCGAAATGTCAAAACACATATTGCGCTGAGCCCTGCCAGGCTTCTAAATGTAGGAGTTCGGCCTTTAACCTATGCAGCTGTCCCATGGTGCATGCAAGGTTTTCATGCGGTGCTCCCAAGTCAAAGTGACCCTAGAGACCAAAGGCTGAACAACAAACCCACTCCAATCCTGTGTACCAGCAATTCAGAGGTAAGCTTAATAACTTCTGCCAATTTTTGTACATTTATATGTGTAAGCAGTGTGCCAAGTGTTTGTCTAGCAGTATAGATGTCAGCTATTAAGTCTATGCTTACATATGTGCATTTACTGGAGCCTAAGGCAGTTTAAAAGCTGATCTGACTGGAGAAAACTCATTTAAATAGTGAATTTTTACTCAATTTCGACTTTGATTTTTAGGGCACTTAAAAATGAATATCCTACAATGTTTTTGCATAATAGTCATCCCCAGAATGTCCTCTACATATCCCAGAGATGTGGCATCAGAAATGTATAATGTATACCCTTATAAAAATGAGTTTTGTACGCCTGGGTAAAGTGACATTTCACATGTAAGCGACCCCCTATTGATGTATAGCATGGCTTAAATTCAATTTGGATGCTAGGAGGTCACAGTATCATTATTAGGCATTATAAATATTAAAAAACGAATTTTTTTGCACCTATTTGAAATACCATTTTTTTTTTATATAATCAAAATATTATTTTTTGTTAATAAATCTAATCATTTTGATGAGTCTACATATGAAAAGCGAGCTGCATCCCTTGCCTATTATAGTTAAATGCAGTCATTCACAGCCCTAAGAACAGAAACTTAATTTGAAAGTCTGCGCCACTTGTAAAAAACAGTCATTATTATTTAACATCAAAAACCACTCTTATCCTTATTTAAAAAGGCAGTAAGAAAATAAATCCCTACTGTCAATCTGTCCTCTGTTTATCAAAAATAATGAAACTATATTTCTAACTTTTAAAACATCAGTCTGAAATGCCGCATTTTGCATTTTACACCATGTTTGACTTCAGCTGTTCTCTGTGGCCGGAGTCCGAAATAGAAATAGTCTTGCTGACACAGCTGTTTGACACGTAAAGGCGTCGAATTCACACGCCCTTCAAGTAAACCTTTCAAGCCAACACAAATCTGTTGTTCTGTAATATGTACTTTAGTGCAGGAACAACCAACTCACTCAGATAATGTGAATGCCTTTTAATACCTAATACAGAAGGATAAATGCAGTGACATTTTGTATCTTTAATTTTATCTATTGCAAAACACACAATTTCGTTTTTTGAAGCTTTTTTTATTCCTATTCAATGTGGATTCTAATTTTATCTTACATTGTGGCAATTTGCACACATGTATAGTGTTACTCTGTCAATTTAATGATAGCGTGCAGCTATTTAGCATATATTATATAATTCATTGCTGGAATCTTTTAAAATATTTTTAATTTTAATACTGTTTTGCATAAAAGAATGATGACAAAAAAAAAACATTGAACTCATTCCAGACATTTTCAAAACGGTGTCATATACTCAGAACACATAATACAGGGCACTTAAGGCTAGCCATTCCTGCACCAAGAGCGCAATCGCTACTTACAAGTACCACTAATGACAAACCACAGACATTTAAACACTCATTTAACCCACAGATCAACACTTAGGACAGAAACAAAAGACAGCCCACAGACTGTACTTAAACCAAACCATTTGTAAATACTAGTTGTAAGTCATATGCACTAGATTTGGCTGGCAGAACACCAAGAAAAAAACGCTCTGCATATCATCACTTAGGAATGTTACTAAGTGCACAGACCAGGATCCTTTCAATGTACATATTTAGTTCCTCGGGGTACTAATCACCAAAGAATAAATACTTTTTTATACCTAAACCTAGTTAAGTATCCCCTCTAGGGGAGCCGGCTAATTATATACAAAAGAAATGGTACATCCAAGAAAGCAACATATTCATTCATTCACGCACTTTTTTCTCCCACATTCGTACACAATCAAACATCTCTTGCCTAGTCTTTCGCTTAAACATACATTGTTCCACATACTCAATTTGTCGTAAATCAAATGACCCATACATAGGCCAAAGCAACTCAGGATCCTTACGAGTGTATTTATTCCATAATGCACTGTACATTATAGAAGAAAGACCATACTTAATATACATATCCCTATTAGGCTTCATCTAGTTTCAAATTCAAATTGGTACCACTACCAGAGCTACACCTCCTATGAAGGGTGCTGAAAACAGGCATGCCAAAAATAGTGCAGAATATGCAGTATTATAATCAAAGTAGCACTTAAGGTATCTTTAGTACGATGTGCCGTTCAAATTAATTCAGATAGAGAAAATTCTCCTCATTACCTGCCTATATAGGTTGCAACTTATATATAAATCTCATGACAAACCAAGTTGGCCAACACCATTTCCAAAAGCCACAGTAAGTGTTACTAAACTACCTTACCAATCCCAGGCATCAAAACCAAAAGCCACAGTAAGTGTTACTAAACTACCTTACCAATCCCAGGCATCAAAACCAACAGCAAGCGCCACAGACACTTACCAATCACTTGGTGTCCAGGTTCCAACTGCCAAGTTCTAAATTCGACCAAATGGTCACTGCACGGCGAATCAACAGAAGAGATCTCAGTCGAGGACCGGCGCCACCTGGATGGTCAGATCAGAAGGAAAGGAAAAACGCCGTGGTTGCCAAGACTCGGGTCTCATTGGACAGCGATCGCGTCCACAGCGAGATTCCAATCCTTCGTCGCGACCAATCCTTTGGGCATCCGAGTCACCGATGAGTCCCAAGTTGGGCCGCCAATTTGTAGAAGTGGGCCTCAGCTAGGCCTACCAGTGAAAGGGGTTCGCCCTTCTCTGAACAGAGTCCTCAGACAATTAGAAGAAGTTGGCACAGAAACTGGAATAGAAAATACAAAGTTTAATAAACCTCATGAGGTGGAACCACATTCACCTAGCACCCTGTGGTGCTGAATGAAGGTAGCACACAGAGTAGAAGAACCATGGGTCTTTTATACCCCCACAGGGGCTTACAAAGAGGGCGGTGCAAGCACACATAGGAGAATTACATGCATAGATGGTCATACAGAAATGCACAGTCAACAGTTGAGGAGGAGCTATAAGTTGCTGACTCTGGTAGAAACAACCTGATAGTTACAGACTAAAAACAGATGTATGGACAGTTAGATTCTTCTGCACATGTGCAGAGTAGCAGAGTCTAAGTATAACCAGTCCTTTAAACAGAGCGCAAGGGAAAACAAAATGGCTGCCAGAAATACAAAATGGATTCCATAAAATGTACAAAATAGCCTCTAAATACCAGATGGATTCTGCTAACGCTAATTTAATCGCAGCCAATTTACGACATTTGTTCTCTTTGTGACATGGGTCTCTGAGCCGAGTCCAAACCAGCTCTGCCCTTCCTGGGCAGCTTCACTATAGGAGGTGGAGACTGCATTGTGCAGAGGAGACACTTCCTATTCAGGTGCACGTGAAACTCCTCCCAGCACTCTAAATGCAGCCAAGGTCTGTTTAGCTTAGCTACGAGTCACCCAGAAAAGGCAGGGCACACCTCAACCTCCCTTGTGGCTGTCGGCAGTGAATGCACATTCCCAGCCCCTGTCACTCCCAAACCAGATAGTCAATACACAAAATAGCAGAGGCACACAGAATGGTTAAATAGGAAAATTCCTACTTTCTAAAAGTGCCATTTTGAAACACATAATTTAAAAACCATCTCCCTAAAAAGATGTGTTATTAACGTCCGAATTCAGACAGCCTAAACTCCGTTTCTCTAGCTGGTCCCAATAGAAAGTAATACTTGTAAGATCTTATAAATAAGGCTCCCAGTTTTCCGTTTTTCGGATTTTTACAGATAAATACAGACAGAAAACCATTTATTTGCCTGTCTGAATGTGGATAAAAACAAAAATTGGGCTGTTTTGGAGTGATTCTAAATGCCGTCAATCATGACAGCCAGGACAATAGTTCTGCTTATTGACAGGCAAGGAGATTTAAAAAATATAGGGATTTTAGTAAAGAGACTTAAACAGAGGTACATTTGCATAACCTTGATACTAAAATGAACATATTTTTATACAAGTGCATATTTTATCAACTGAGTGTGTATATATCATTGAAACCTGTCAGGCGTTCAGACACGAGTGCACAATAACTGGTTAAATAAATACAGAAATATACACATTTCAGCTTCATATTTGCACAAAACCTAAAAGAAATATGGATAAATACAGGTAAAATTAGCAAAAAATAAATATGGATAAATACAGACGGAAATGACAAAAATATAAATACCGTAAAACCGGGAGCCCTAGTTATAAATTAACTCCCATGTTAATCTATGGGACAGATAGCCTTTCAATTGTGAAAAAGGAAATTGACAGTATTTCACTAATTGAACATGTAAAATACACCAGCACATGCCCTGCCTTTTACCCACACTGCACCCTGCCCATGAGAGTCTCCCAGGCCTACCTGAGGGGTGCCTTATATGTGAGAAAAGGGAAGGTTTGAGCCTGGCAGTGGGTGCACTTGCCAGGTCGACCTGGCAGTTTAAAATTGCACACACACACTGCAGTGGCAAGTCTGTAATACCCCTATAGGGCTACTCATGTGAGTGGCACAATCAGTGCTGCAGGCCCACTTGTAGCATTTGATTTACAGGCCCTGGGCACCAACAGTGCACTGTACTAGGGACTTACCAGTAAATCAAATATGTCAGTCATGGATAACCAATCATTATAACAATATACACAGAGAGCATATGCACTTCAGCACTGATTAGCAGTGGTAAAGTGCCCAGAGTTGTAGAGCCAACAAAAACAGGTCAGTAAAAATAGAAGGAAGAAGCAAAATGTTTGGAGATAACCCTGCAAAAAGAGCCATTTCCAACAGTGGTGCTGGAACAATTTTCAGAGTGGGGGTGCTGCCATTAATGGTATATCACTGAAGTCAAAGGGATTGTGAGAAATTCAAATGCCATAAAAAAACACAAGTGCAGCAAGTGTGCCACGCCAGTTCAGCAGGAGATTTGTATGTAGCTAGTGATGTATTTTGGAGCACAGGTGAGGTGGCACACTGTCTTTTTCGAGCAGTGCATTTTCTGTTGAAATGGCCACTAAATTTGCATAGACGTGCCGTGCAGTTTTACTGGTAAAACTATAGAGCCCAAGAATGATAATGTGGGGAAATCAGGTTTCAGCAAATATTTATCATTTGCGCATCCCAAGGTTCAGCATCTTGATTTGTTTTGATCCTAGTAAGATTTTTGTTTCCATCAAAAACAGTGCATCCTTTGTGCTTTCCTAATTGCTGCAATGATTTTGAAATAATTGTATAGTTCATTTGCTACTACTTAAAGGCTGTTGTGTGTTAGATAAAAGCTGACATCCTACAGCCTTTCTTTTCATTTTCTGTAACCCAGCAGGATTGTCACCTACATTGCTTTTACAACATCCTCTTACTTTGCAATTTGAGAATTAAAAGTAAACTCCAGTTTTCAAATAATCAGCAATTTGCCAGAAGACAGAGCCTGACATTTGACCTTTGGCTTTATACACGCAGCATATTTGACAAGATAAATGCACATTTTGAAGACATTGTTATTGCTCATTCACCTTCTGAACTCCAGCATGATTATTTTTGGGGGTGCCGCTGCACCCCCAGCACCGCTACTTCCAGCGCCCATGACGATTAAAGGATTAAATCAGTGAGTTGAGAGAGTAAGTGTGTGGAGAACTGAGCAGAGTGACGGACTATATGTAGTGAGTAAGTTGAGTGGGCAAGTGAAAGGATGAGTCACTGTGAGTGAGTGAATTTAGTGAGTGAGTGAATGTGTAAGAGGCTGAGTAAGTGAATGAAGTGAGCCAGTTGAATGACCGTGAATGAGTGAGCTGAGTGAATGAGTGAGTTAATGAGTCAGTAAGTAAGTGATTTCAGTGAGCAAGTTTTGCACCTGGTGGCCCTTTTGAAGGGTCACCCCCAGATTTTATTTACCCTCTGAGCTGAAACCGTTTTGTTTGGCTAAAGTGGTTGTGTTCTCTCCTTCAAACATGGTAAAATAGGACGACTCTTATGTGGCACATTTAATTTACTTGCAATGCTCTTGTAAATGGTACTACGGGTACCTTGGGCCTGTAAATTAAATGCTACTAGTGGACAGCAGCTCTCATTGTGCCACCCACTAAAGTATCCTTTTGAAGCATGTCTCATGCCTGCCACTGCAGCCTGTAGTGCAGTTTGAGACTGCCATTTCAGCCAGGCAAAATAAACCTTTTGCTAGGCCTAAACCATCCTATTTAGGTCGAGTCTGAGCTTCTGCGCATATACTGATCTGGCAATCTGCTGTAGCAGAGTATGGAAGAGAAGCCCCGCCCACTCTCTGCCCATATTTTTAATTGGCTTGTGTCTTTGTCCTTCATAAATGCTGACTTCTGATTTCTTAATAGGCGTATTAGTCCCTCCTTAGTACCGCCTTAGTACCACCTTGTCATCATTTGTAAACTCCCATGGTTACTGGCCCCTTTAATTCAGTTGTTGCACGGTACGTGTTAGTTAGTGTTGTGAGCGGTGAACAACCTTTACAACGCAACTGTTACAACGCACTACACTTACAACGAAACTTTTACAACGCAACATCCAGTACAACGCATTCCATTACACAGCATGACACTACAACGCATGTTTAAAAACTACCTTTACAACGCATTCCATTACATCGCATACTACCTTTACAACGCATACCATTACAACGCAATCCAACACTTACCCTACTGTTGCACCCCCTGGAGTTAGAATAGTAATTTTTACCCCTATACTATGCGTTGTAATGGTATGCGTTGTAAAGGTAGTATGCGATGTAATGGAATGCATTGTAAAGGTAGTTTTTAAACATGCGTTGTAGTGTCATGCTATGTAATGGAATGCGTTGTAGTGGATGTTGCGTTGTAAAAAATGAGTTGTAAGTGCATGCGTTGTAAAAGTGTGCGCTGTAACGACATACATCCGTTGTGAGCACTATTTTCTTTATTGAGTATGGCCTACTTCAGGCACAACGACGTGCTTTGTTTACATTCAGCGCGCTGTGCGAGCTTTCACTTTCCAAACTGCCAGGACAATCGCAAACGCTTGTTTGCAATGCCATATGTCTCGCATTAAAATGCGAGATCTATTGAATTGCAAATATTTTTATTTAAGCGGCTTCTGCATTCTGGGAGTTGTAGATAATTGATTGTTCATGTATGCAATCCAATGTAAGTCACGGCAGAAAACCAATCATTTGTAAAATAGCAGCACAGCCTTTCGGCCTGGGGCCTTGCAGCCGGGCTGATGTTGTTACAGTAGTTAGGTGATAAAGACGCAATCCCATAAAGTGTATTAAGTAAAAACTCTCACACTCTTTGTCATGTTGAAACTTGAATTGCTGATGAACGGAAATCTGAATTCATTATACACTGCTCGCCTACATCTGGGGCAGGTGCAATGCACGTGACTAGGTCTACCCCAGTCCTGCCGGTCTTTCTGAGGTCTCTTGCTGTGTCACCCTCATGCATAGAAAAGATAATAAATGAAGAGGACCATCTTGTACCAGTCACGCGAATGGTGGGGCGGGAGATGTTATGAGAGCTGCCTGTACAGGCATGCTCATTCACCTCCCCCATAGTTTTCCCTCGCTCCCAGCGGACACGCCTCATTACAAAGAATCTCAGTAGACTGTATATCATGCAGTTAATGGGGGCCGTAAACCAATCAATGGCCTGCACTGTGACCCGAGACCTGATAAGAAGTGTGCGGACTCTACCAAACAGAGCTCGACAGGGGAGCTTTCGGCCTCGGTATCCAACACAACAAAGACCTGGCATGTCCAGGGGCAGCCTTTGGTGGCCCAGCATGTTCTGGGAGGCGGCACGTGTCTGATCACATCATCTTTATCAGTGATATCACTCCAGCTGTTTACTACAAAAATATTTTCCCGCATTCAATTTTGAGAGGCGCCACTTGGTAATACCTCATTTCTAATATATGAAGTGATAACATGGAGTTACCTTTGCAGTGCACTAATTCCTCTCTGAATGGATGTTCATTAGTGCATGTGTTCTAAATAATGTCCATCAGGCCACACGTGATTCCATTGGAAGACGTATAATGGGGTGATGTGCATATTTACGTACCGTGGTAAACCAGCAACAGTCGTGCACTAGGCGGGCACTGTCTGGATGTCCATCAGTACAGCACTCACCCTATAGAGAGGGGCATGTCATGTGTGCATCAATCTACCACTGTGAGCAGTGCCAGGTCTAGGGTGCGTGTGAAAGGGATAGTACCAGCACAGCACCCTACCACCGTGAGCAGTGGCAGGCATGGGGTGTGTGATGGAAAGCACCTCTCCAGCTCAGCACCCTACCACGGTGCGCAGTGCTAGGCTTGGATACGTGATGGACACCCCCTATGCAGCACAGCACCCCCATCACTGTGAGCAGTGCCAGGCATATGGTGTGTGATGGACAGCAACTCTCACAAATGCAAGACCAATTTGCCTTGCAAATGCGTGTTAATACTTTTTTGTGGAAAAATATGCCATAAGATTTTCACATTTACACAGTGCATGTACATGCTTAGTAAGTAATCACTTGCAAAACCAACAATTGATGGACAGAATGCAGAACAATGTCATACATTCACCCCAGTACAGAGATCTGGGCCTAAATCCATCGTATTTTTGCTCACCATGCCTTTCCAGTTTGAACCCAGCCATATGCAAATCAGTCTTGACCCTGTGCCTCATGGGAACAGTTCAGCCCGAACTGCCAAGCCAGGTCCTCCCTGGACTGGAAACAAGTCTGGGCAAAAACCCCGAAACCGGTCCTAGGATGCTTGTTTCCAGTCCAGGGAGGACCTGGCTTGGCAGTTCGGGCTGGACTGTTCCCATGAGGCACAGGGTCAAGACTGATTTGCATATGGCTGGGTTCAAACTGGAACGGCATGGTGAGCAAAAAAATGATGGATTTAGGCCCAGATCTCTGTACTGGGGTGAATGTATGACATTGTTCTGCATTCTGTCCATCAACTGTTGTTTTTGCAATTGTCACCCCGAGTGGGAAGGGTATGCCCAGACGTGGGTCCCTTGCTCTCCATGCCACTGGAATCAAGCTATCCTGGCTGAAGAGGGGTGAAACCCCGAAACCGGTCCTAGGATGCTTGTTTCCAGTCCAGGGAGGACCTGGCTTGGCAGTTCTGGCTGGACTGTTCCCATGAGGCACAGGGTCAAGACTGATTTGCATATGGCTGGGTTCAAACTGGAACGGCATGGTGAGCAAAAAAATGATGGATTTAGGCCCAGATCTCTGTACTGGGGTGAATGTATGACATTGTTCTGCATTCTGTCCATCAATTGTTGTTTTTGCAATTGTCACCCCGAGTGGGAAGGGTATGCCCAGACGTGGGTCCCTTGCACTCCATGCCACTGGAATCAAGCTATCCTGGCTGAAGAGGGGAGAAACCCCGAAACCGGTCCTAGGATGCTTGTTTCCAGTCCAGGGAGGACCTGGCTTGGCAGTTCGGGCTGGACTGTTCCCATGAGGCACAGGGTCAAGACTGATTTGCATATGGCTGGGTTCAAACTGGAACGGCATGGTGAGCAAAAAAATGATGGATTTAGGCCCAGATCTCTGTACTGGGGTGAATGTATGACATTGTTATGCATTCTGTCCATCAACTGTTGTTTTTGCAATTGTCACCCCGAGTGGGAAGGGTATGCCCAGACGTGGGTCCCTTGCTCTCCATGCCACTGGAATCAAGCTATCCTGGCTGAAGAGGGGTGAAACCCCGAAACCGGTCCTAGGATGCTTGTTTCCAGTCCAGGGAGGACCTGGCTTGGCAGTTCTGGCTGGACTGTTCCCATGAGGCACAGGGTCAAGACTGATTTGCATATGGCTGGGTTCAAACTGGAACGGCATAGTGAGCAAAAAAATGATGGATTTAGGCCCAGATCTCTGTACTGGGGTGAATGTATGACATTGTTCTGCATTCTGTCCATCAATTGTTGTTTCTGCAATTGTCACCCCGAGTGGGAAGGGTATGCCCAGACTTGGGTCCCTTGCTCTCCATGCCACTGGAATCAAGCTATCCTGGCTGAAGAGGGGTGAAACCCCGAAACCGGTCCTAGGATGCTTGTTTCCAGTCCAGGGAGGACCTGACTTGGCAGTTCCTGCTGGACTGTTCCCATGAGGCACAGGGTCAAGACTGATTTGCATATGGCTGGGTTGAAACTGGAACGGCATGGTGAGCAAAAAAATGATGGATTTAGGCCCAGATCTCTGTACTGGGGTGAATGTATGACATTGTTCTGCATTCTGTCCATCAATTGTTGTTTTTGCAATTGTCACCCTGAGTGGGAAGGGTATGCCCAGACGTGGGTCCCTTGCTCTCCATGCCACTGGAATCAAGCTATCCTGGCTGAAGAGGGGTGAAACCCCGAAACCGGTCCTAGGATGCTTGTTTCCAGTCCAGGGAGGACCTGGCTTGGCAGTTCTGGCTGGACTGTTCCCATGAGGCACAGGGTCAAGACTGATTTGCATATGGCTGGGTTCAAACTGGAACGGCATGGTGAGCAAAAAAATGATGTATTTAGGCCCAGATCTCTGTACTGGGGTGAAAGTATGACATTGTTCTGCATTCTGTCCATCAATTGTTGTTTTTGCAATTGTAAGTAATCACTTCAGGGGGGCTCGTCTGAATGAGAGGATAACCCATGGATAATATAAAATAAATATTGAAGCATCAGAAGGTGGTCCCTTTGGTCCCTCATCCATCAGCAAGGTAGTACAGCAGTGCATAGCAGTGGTTACATTTCGGGTTTACAGTCTACCAACATGTGAACAATTAAACCTCAACCCAGCAAAGAACCCTTCCACCCCCTCTCTTCCCTGAAAACTTGTGGTGTCTCGACTTGCATTCTAAGTCAGAGGTATAACGGAAATGTGGGACGTTAGGGTGCCAGCATAGCTGTTGGGGTGGAACTTGACCAACATGGTGAGGGTGCCCCCGGTGTCGGTGATCCGATAGTGAAGGAAGATCATGCATCTGTCATTCTAAGTCCAGATTCCCGGAAGTAATAGGTGGGGAGCACCTTTAAGGTGAGGAGCCAATGTCCTCCTCATTCCCTGTTTCTTTCCCTCTCATCATTTTTATTAGGTTCTCCCATGCTCTAGCGAAGACTAGTGATCCGCTGCTCCTCTTATAGTCTCTGAGGAGGCTCCCCACTTCCATTTGGTGTTCCGCCTTCCATCTATCAATCCGCAGACTGGTGGATGCTTCCATCGCATTGCTATGCAGCATTTGACTAACAGCAATGTGCAATCAATGAAACAGGATCTCAGTTTCTTTTTGGCCGGCTGGAGGTAAAGTCCAAGTATACAAGTCAAAGGAGAGAGTTTAATGTTACGGTTCATAATATCCCTCAGGAAACGGTATATCTCAAACCAGTAGCCAGTTAACAGTGGACATGTCTTGTGCAGCATTCCCATCCCCTCTAAGTGGCACCTAGGGTGTTTATGTGTTGTGTGAGGGAAATAGGTATTGAGTCTGCTATGGTGAGTTATATCCGTTGGGGTACATAGTAGCTTAATAATTTAAACCATGCATTACAGCATACCTTCGGGGTAGCTACTAGGAGCCCCCCTCAGATATTGAAGCCTCCATGTCCTCCTCCCATTTAGCTTTGAGCTGTGTAAGTAGTTGGATCATATTTGCTCATAATGTATGATATAGGCCTGGTACAGGTTTCTGCATTGCCTCAGTCTAGCAGAGAAGCGGGCAGGCCTGGTGTGTCGGGGGCTCAGCACCTCCCCTTCTCCAGTTTCATCACATGCCCGCCAGTAGGCCGCGTGAGCCAGAAATTGGCCTGCAAAAACAACTTATTCTTCCCCGAAGTCATTCAAGATTAGCATGTCCCCACCCTAAAACAGGCCACTAACCGTCTCTAGCTCCATATCTACCCATCTCTGTAGCCTCCCCCTGTGTACCACCCTAGTAAGAGCAGTCAGGGCCCTCAAAGGGTATGTGGGTGAGTAGGGCACGGATGTATGTTGTTGCAGGGATTCTGCTTTTGCACAGAACTATGCGCAGGAGACCAGGACCTCAGAGAATTGTGGTGTACCAGAAAACTCCCCTCAGAACCCAGAACCCCTTATCCGACTAGCTTAGTATCTCATTCGTTAACCTAGATCTAGCTAGGTGGTCCCAATGTATAGACAAACCAGAACAAGCGACTTAGATATTTCTCAGGAGTGGTGGGAATCTGAAATACCTGTTCGTACTTATTTATTAGTCCACAACTGAATAATACAGACACAGTAAAGTTTAAAGAGTTTATTTTATAAACCTCGCGTCCTAAGATGCAGTACTTTGGCTAACACTAGCAGACTAACAATACAGATCAGAATCATGAGCATTATAACAATACCATATAGAATGAAAGGAGCAATCATACTATTAATGACAGTGGTATACGGCCACACTCCTTTCACTATAATCTAATACATTATTATTATTAGACTATTAGAAGGTCTCTTAGGCTAACAGGGGGGACCCCATACCATATAGATCAGCTTAGTAGAATCACATCAAAGGATCAGCTCTCACAGCATGCATCAGCTCTTCTTGGTCGAATTAATGTAAAACCAAACTCTTCTGCAATATTAAAGACGCTCGTCCTTCAAACATTGGCAGCTGTATGCATGATATGTCTAACAAGTGTCTACGATCAATCTAAACACAACACTCTGTACCTTCTAGTGACCCAGACGCGTTCTTTGCATGATGTACAGACCAAGGGCACATTTCACGGTTAAGAATGTATAACAACCGTTTGTTATTCTGTAGGGCAAAGACGAGTCAGCATTTTACAAAATGAATAACACATAACAACAGTGTCGTGTGCAGCGCAGCAGAAACAACAAGCTTGCTTGTTAACTATGATCTCGGTTATGCTAACTTAGTGTTGTAAATAGGGCGTGGCTTAGTCCATCTCACACCCCCCCATGATCGGAGCACTAACCAATAGGGATACATTCATCAAGAACGCAGAGTTCAAGTGATTTAAAACGGACTCAAGGACATACAAGATAAGTGTAAAGTCCGATAATAAAAAAAATGTTCGTTTAAAAAATGAAAAAATGATGTGACAAAAGGTAAGCAAAATTTTCGGAGAATTTTAACAATTCTTGATGCAAGCTGCATTGACAATGTCAATCAGTCAATCCATGAAGGTATATGCACCGTAAGTTGCGACTGCTTCCAAGAGGAAATCATTGGAGCGTCCCGCAAAAGTATCAGCCATCCAGTTGAGCAAGTGAAAGGAACATACATGTTCGTCAATTATCGGAGCATCCAGCACCATGATAGGACAACTGTCAGTCTCCTCAATATAACTCCTTTCAAGGAAATCAATAGCTGCCTCTCCGATATCCCAATTTCCACGGACTCCGTGTGCCGCACCCAAAGCCATAAATGCAACACCAGAACAGTCGAATTCATGAGCCACTAAGGGACACATTAGTTCATCAAAATCCGGGTCAGGCGACGCCAAGTTTGACAGGCACAAGTCCAGAGCCCATTGGAAGGGACAATCTAGGCAATGAAAAACAGGTTGCACACACATAAAAAAGGGAAACCGGAAAGACAATCCATACTTGACGCTTAATACCGCCAGTGGTAAGGTGCCGTAGAAATCAAGCATCCGGCTACGAAGATGGAGCAAGCGCAGCATTCTGTCTTGCAGCCCCCGGTGTGCAGCCATAGCGAAGAGCGCAAATCAACAAAAGGATCCCAGCCACCAAAGCGAGGAGCAAGGGGAACCCTCCGAAGACACTCGAAAAAATAGAATGTAAAAATGCGGGGATCACACCAAAAACAGTCTGGAAAGATGTCACGAGGCCGGAGCCCACAATTTAAAAAAAATGAACAAGGCCAGTCGTAGACGAAGCATTAAAGATAGTTTGAATCAAAGTTCCAAAATGGAGGGGGAGGTCAGTATTTAAAAGAGCTTGTACTTCAGTGCGTGTGTTTGCAACATTAAGAAGAAATGTTTCACGGGATGAAGTTAACGCAACCTCTTTTTTAGACAAAAGAGCCCTTATTCTGCTCATCCTATTGAACTCTGCGTTCAAGGTTGGAATCGCTGGCCAGATGGATATATCGAGTCGGCCTTGCGGGGGTGGGAAAAGGACGTTATTACAGCAAACTACTTTTTGTGAAACAGTCACTATGTAAGGAATACCCACTAGCATCCCACAGCAACTTCACTATTTAAAAGCAAATAACTACCGTTGGCAAGCAGCTTAAATGAAGACGTTATAACCGGCATTGGAATCCCCTTTAGGACACAAGCTAAATTAGGAGCGTGTATATTGCAAGCGCCATGTAATTGTATATGTCTGCAAACAACAGAGTGATCAGGAGCGGAACTGCATTCTTCACCTTTTAAGTAAACTTCCTTGCCATCCCTCACGCATCTGTAAGTGAACGGAAGTGACCAAACTTCATGCAGAAACGCATCACCAAGTTGTTCGTATCTGCCGACAGCAAAATGTTTCATGCACGAACTAAACTTGAACAAACTGAACGGTAAAGTTACTAATCCGTGTACTAACCACACGGCTGAATTTAACTCAGCTACAGAAAAGGTTAAAGGTTCTAATTTTTCAATGTGCAGCAATGCATAAGTAGCATCTTTCATGGACATGAACTGCTGTTTGTCAGTCAAATTAAACGGAAGGAACAACGATGAAATATGTAAATGTAAATGTGTTTGTACTTGTATAGCGCACTGCCACCCCCAACGGGTGCATCATGGCACTTTTACTCATACCGCTGTGGAACCCTTCCTGGCTTTCCATGTGAGGTGTCCACTCCTGGGCACCCCCATGGTGAGGCCAGGCATCCCAGCGCTGTTGGGGCCGTTGTGGAGATTAAGCAAGCTATTGCCCAGAGTTGCAGCGTGGGACCCATGATTAGAATAGGCACTGAGGCGAGAATATCCGGTCCGCGGAATTTATAGCCCGAGACCCTGCCGTGACGGGAATCGAACCCTGGTCCCGGACCAGTGCTCTGCATCGAGGTCTGCCACTCTAACCATTGAGCCACACTTTTCCAAGGGACTTTCCCTGCCTTTAACGTTTGCAATGTCCATGCAAACTGCATAATTGAACGCAATTGATTTTGACCATGATACAACACAGATACATCATCTTGCACAATGTCTACAACAGAAGAAACGATATTATCTAATGTATAAATTCTTGAAGACAACGTGTTAATACTATTATCTATCACAGCCAATACTTTTTCCATATTGGCCTGGTCAATAGCACGTAGTCTAGAAGCAGCCTCAATTTGCGATAACTTCCAAACTTCATTGTAAATAGCATAAGCCCATCGTTTAGACCTACCATTAACAGGACCCTTAATGAAATCATTCAAATCTATTTTTTCATTTAAACGTGACAAATGAAGTTTAACTGAAGTTAATGTGGAATGTTGCAGCCATGACTGACATAACTTACCTACAGAGTAGGTAGTCACCGTGTGTGAAGATGTGAAACGAGGGTCAACCCTAAGTTGTGTATACCCCGGGGTCAAATCTAGAAATCGACGTTGACAGGAATCTGAGCTTGTTTGCCATACCAGCCAACCCTCAGGATTCAATGTTGAAATATTGAAGGTGCCATTGGAAACAAGCAACTGCAACCCAGTAAGGGACAGACTTGAGTGATTCTCCCAACCAGGATAAGCACCCAGATCAGGGATCGAGGGGGAAATTAATTTTTTAGATATAGCCAATCCAAAACAGGTTGTCTGAAAAATAGATGAATTTAAAAACAAAATATGGTTAGGGATAAGACAGGCACGATGCAAAGCTTCTGTTCCTTGTACCTGCCACGGTTTAGTTCCCCAAACCGATTTAAGATCGATAGTAGCTTTCCATACGTCATAACCTCCAATAGCCAATTCCTCCATAAAGGCTTTGGAATATAATAATTTGGTGTGTGTCAGTCTGACGTTAGAAGAGGGTTCTTCCGCTACCTTAAAGTAAAAAGATTCAGGGGTTGACACACTAAAATCCGAAAAGTATGTGAATTTTTTCAATAAAGTGGCAGAGCTGCCAGGCATAGGGACAGGACAATGTTCCCATTGTGTGAAATTAACAAAATTTCTGAAAGTATTTGCTCTGTGTAGGAAATGTGTGCCATAATGTTGAAAACAAAACTGCTCCTCATAATTTGCAGTATTTAAATACAGATCTTCAGCATCAAATGCAGCATAATATTTTAAATCAGAAAACAGTGCTTCTATTGCTTGTACATCCCAATCATCCGAGCGGATGTTTTGTTTAACTACATCACCCATAGAAACACGAAAAACAGTTGGCACATTAATAACTTCGGTGGGACCATGAATTTGAAAGTTCACCGCATCCCAAGCAATCCCATCACGTATAGGCCAGGCGGTGATGTTCACAAACGTCTGGTCTCTTTTCATGATGTGTGATGAGGAATGGGGGGGCCAAAGTTCCATCAATGAATTGAATTGTAGAACGTTCATTCAGGTAGTGTCCATTGATAAGTCTAAAAAACACTACCACAAAGCCAATTGTCATGAATAAAAAAATACAAATCAGCACCAACCAGATGTAAGTCCAAGGTGCAACCAAAAAATGTCTCTTGATCCAGGCAAAAAATATAGAAATTTTGGAAGGGGCAGTGGAAGTCAATGATTCAGTTTCAAAGGAAGAACGTGACTGGGTAACTGCTGTTGTATTTAAAAGGGGCAAAGCGACTTCCGTAGGATAAGCATACTCAGGATCAGCGGGCAAACCACCAGCAGTAGGTGGCGGATCATTAACTGTGATCATCTCTATGGAAACCTCAGGCACGATGATAGAGGGTGGCACCACAACAGAGTTTCTCAGCATTGAAGGGCAGGAAACCGAAGGTGTCATACTATGGAGAATCGGCCACCCTGTGTAACTTGACATTTTCAATTGAAATGTACCTTTTTTCTTTGCGACCAGGAAGTGGTGGTAAAACAACTGTACGTGTACCCAATACTCCAAGCACTGGGACTGGTGCACGATAAGAGGGGCCAAACTCCTTCTTGTTCTCCACCTTCTCACGGACCAGATCACCAACTCGAGGCAGCCAGCCGACCACGGGAATCAGGAGCGCTTCTTCTGATGCAGAGGGCACGTGTTCTTTTGCTAGAGTGTCTCTTGCTTCTTGTAGATTCTGCAATACAGCACAGTGGTCATCGAGGTCAAAAGGGGCGGCAGCCGCCGCCATGTCTAGACCATCAAGGTCCGGAACAAACATTCTCACTCCAAAGAGCATCATGTAAGCGGTCCTCCCACCCAGAGACCTTCTAGGGAGATTATTAAGTGCACGTTGGACGTCATACAAGTGGGCAAGCCAGTTCCGGCCTGTACCTAACACCTTGGCTGTCAACGATTGCTTTAGGTCACGGTTCATCCGTTCCACAACACTATTGCCCTCAGGCCGGTATGGAGACAAAAATTTGACTTGGACCCCCAAACTTCTCATAGCCTCTTTGTAAGCCTTAGAGGCGAACGCCGGGCCCTGATCAGAGTGAAGGGTACCACACGCAAAACTCCCTATAAAGACACGCAATGCTTTGATGACAGTCCTGGCATCAGCACTCCTTTGCGGCCACACCCACAGAAAACGTGTGCACGAATCCACTGCAACCAAGATGTACTTGTACGCAGTATCAGAGGTAAAAGGACCGCAGTGATCTAAATAAACACACGCTAGTGGTTGATTAGATATATGCAGCTGCGTTGGAGGTGGACGCGCAACAGAAGAAGGTTTGATCTGCTGGCAAATGTCACAATTAAGTACATAAGCCCGCGCTTGTTTATACAAACCGTACCACCAATAGCGTTGCTGCAAAAGAGAGACAGTTGCTGACACTCCAGCATGCGCAGACGCAACACCTTCGTGGGCAGCTGTTATCAGATTTGGTCTGCAGTCCACGTTGGGAATCAATCTATCACCAACGTCGTTAATCCTCACTAACGGGACGTTATCAGGACTTAAGTGATAATGGTATCGAGAAGGGAAACCTCTAGGGAAGTTTTTCCCTGTCTCTGATGCCGCAATAGCTGCTAAGATGTCTGCATCTATCTTTGATTTTGATCTTGTAACTGCTGCTACTAAATATGTTGCCACTGCTGTTTTAGCTGCCTCGTCAGCCAAACTGTTACCGACAGCATGGACACCAACTCGTTGGTGACCAAGAGTGTGAATTACATCCACAAGTGGCAAACTCCCTTTGAGTTCTGACACTCGCGCCCAAATTGTCTTATGCTTTACTGAGCAACCTTTGGAGTCACGAAAACCATTCATAATCCAAAAAAGTATATTGTCGTTGTAAGATTGAACACAGTAGTAAGAGTCACTCACTATAAGAGTAGTGACTCTGTGATCAGCAAACTTGAGTGCAAGCACCAGAGCACGAAGCTCCGCCAGTTGCGCGGTACAATCACCCAATGACTGCGTATGCACTGCATGAGATTTGAACTCTCCATTCACGAAAGTACCGACTACAATTGCGCAAGCCGCTGAATATGCGTGCCTTGATCCAGTTGCGGGTTGCGCCGACCCGTCAGTGTATATGACACAATGGTATTCCTCTATGGGGCGCAATGACTGTGGAGCTGGATGAACGAATTCATACTCCAAACTCTCTTGAGTCTGCAACGCTGCGTCAAAGATGTATTCGACGTCGGGCGAAGCTAAGGAGGTCGCCCATTGTATCCACCTCGGATGCAAAGCCTTAGAATTTGGTACACTAGCTTTAGTGACTGCTTCAAGAGCAGGAAACGGTGTTACCACCAGCATGCGCTTTCCTTGTGATATCGCTCGTTCTTTCAGGATCGCCATCTGAACTGCTGTCAAAACTTTTTCAACAGTGGAAAATCGCAGCTCAGCCGAAGTGTACAAATGAGATTTGTAAGCAATGGGGACTGTGTCACCCTCATTGAACGTTAAGTACGTGAAACCTTAAGCGCCTGGAACAATTCTAATGACCAGGTTGGTATGGTTGTGACGAGTTTTTAGATATTTAGCTGTAAGAAGATCAGTTTGCAAAGTATATAATGCCAACGAGTGCTCTGGCAGCCAGCAAGATCTGGTATAAGTTGGTTGTATCAAGGCAGAAAGTATCTTGATACGCTGGGCATAATCAGGAATGTAGGATCGACCGAAATTCAGAAAACCCAGCAAGGATTGTAGTTTTTTCAGTGTCGTAGGGATACGAAGGTTTGCGCATTTCTCAAGGAACTGCGGTGCCAAGCCTCGACCTTCATTATTGAGTTCGTACCCCAAGAACAACACTGTAAATTCAGCAATGTGTGACTTCTTAAAGTTAAACTTGTAACCGAAGTCTGCAAACATAGTAACTATGTTATCCACACGAGCAAGGTGTGGAAGCAACTCGTCGTCTGTCAGATAGATGTCATCGACATACGAGTATGCTTCCGGGTCTACCATCTCTAAGAGAGAGACCACGCGAGCGGCAAAAACTCCAGGGCTGTTCTTATAGCCCATCGGGAGCCTCTTGAACAATTTTTGTTTACCACCCGAGGTAAATGCTGTCCACTCATAACTAAGAGGGGCCAGATTATGGCAATAAAAGCCATTGGATAAGTCGAGCGTAGTTTTGAAACGTTTTCTCACAAGACTATCTACGAGAGCCGAACTATGAGTATTCTGTACCGCACACGTCCGGCAATGTGAGTTTAAATGCCGGTAATCCAAAACCAGGCGGTACGATCCGTCAGGCTTCGTTACAGTGAATAAAGGATTATTCATGGGTGACACACATGTCTCAATTACTCCTTGATATTCCAATTGCTCAAGGATTGACGCGACGTGAGGTCTAGCCTCGCGACGCATGGGATATTGGGGTTGAGGCTGGGGATCGGATCGCAATGGAATCTCATGATTGGGAGAACATTTGTCCCAGCCAACCTGATTACGATATAACGCAGGCGCAAGCACCTGCGCCCACTCCCCGGCCAACCTAGTAGACTCCTCCGTGGGCACTGCGTGCCCAAAGGAAGGAAGTATAACTTCCTCTCCCCTAGGGGCGTCTAAAATGAAAGCCGGAGGCCAATCTTTCTCCGCCAAAAGAATATCATATGTGGTGGTAAGATTATTCCAAAAAACCGCTTTAATTTTGCGTTGTATGTCACCCTCAATATTAAGGACTATTTCAAATAATCTTTCTGGGGGGGCTATGCGAGTATCAGCAGTTTCGACTGTCACATAAATGTCAGTTGCTGTCGCCTCCAGAAATGGACGCAATGCTTCCCACACTACTGTAACTTCCGCCGCGCTGTCTAGCAGCGTTAGTGCCCATGTCAGGTTCCGAAGCTGTGTCCTGACCATCTGAGGCATATCTCGCTGAGATAGCAGCAACTTTCTTTTTCTGAAACGGTGGACGCGGTCTGGCAGCGTCTTCTTGCTTGCCTTTACCGTCAGTCTGGCGGGGCTGGTCTCGACCTTGAGTGCCCCGTCCTCTTCCTCGATCTCCACCACCAGAGTGCGAAGTCGATGTTTCCTGTGAAGAACGAGGAGAGCGTTGTTCAGAAACCTGAAACCTATCAGGTGACTTAATACAAGTACGATCGCGCAAATCATAAGTGCGTTCACTATACGACTGAACTGGTGAGGCAGGACGAGAAACCTGTTTCTGTTGCTGCTTCTCTTGTTTTTTGGCTCACCATCTTTGTTTAGGAAAGTTGGGCTTTTCGTCTTTTGTAGACGAACTCACCTTAGTTTGTTGTACTACATCTTGAATTTTGATGGTGGGTTTTACACCTAAGGCACTACGTCCAACCATCCTGTAGGCTTTCGCAATAATTTTTGCGAATTGCCGAGGCTTGTCTTCATCAGCCAGAAGCTCCAGCATATTGCCAACTTGGAACTGCATGGCATCTCCTTTGAGGTTGCCTATTACTATGGAACAAACTACATCGAAACTGTCGACAAGCCTCATTCCCAACTCAATAGCTGCCTCCGCACCATGACTTTCTTGAACTTTCTTGATGACGGAGGGTAGTACAGCCATAGACGGAGTGCCGTAGCACTTCGAATATGTCGCCGCAAAGATCTTGCCCCAATTGTCACAATCAACAAGCTCAGGGACCAGGTCTTTGGGCAAAGTAATGGTGAGTATCCTGTGTTTATCCACAGGTGTAGTGTTTGGAAACACAGCTTCTAATTGATCAAATTTTTCTGCAAGCCAGTAAGGAAATTCATCCTTACTGAGGGGGCGCTTGCCGACAACCGCGTTAACCATAACAGGGCTTATCACCACCGCGTGATGATGATCCGCCCCGTGTCCAGCAACCGCAGGTGTTCCCACCTGAACTGTGTGTGACACATACTGCACTAAAGCCCTATGGACCGTAATCAGGGCAGTGTGTAGTGTTCGTAAATCACCCACGCCTATCGTCATGTAGCGTGGGTGTGGAGTATATCCGGCCAGTACCGGCCATGTAGCTCCCGCAATTGATAACGGGCCCATTCTCGCCGGTACGACCTCATGGGGAAGGGCGCCATTAAACCAAATTGTATGCTGCCAGGCAGTAATAGGAATTTCCAGAGTCCGATATGGGGCATAAGCCGCAGGTACAGCCGAGGCTGAATATTTGTGGAACAAATTATCGTCTGCATCCACCTCCGCAAAGGTCACCCATGAGTAAAACAACTCATACGGGTAGGTGGTATCAGCACTGACCACAAAAACTACGGACATCCCGTCATCAGGTACCCCATACGCCCTCAGATGAGCGCGCAGAGGAACCCTACTATGAGCGGGAATATTAACCGCCATAAGGACTCCTTAAAGAATAACAACGATTTACTCAGTAGCACTTGGGCTCAAAAATTATAACCTTTTTAATTTTCAAGCTTGATAGAACCTTTAGTCTAAACCTAGGTAGGTTAAACCGTCACTCAAGTTTTCCGGAAACGAGAGCGAGGGTTGTTGTGAACTAAAATCAGCACTACTAAAGCGTCTCAGACGTTAAGACCAAACGTTAGGTGCGCCATGTTGCAGGGATTCGGCTTTTGCACAGAACTATGCGCAGGAGACCAGGAGCTCAGAGAATTGTGGTGTACCAGAAAACTCCCCTCAGAACCCAGAACCCCTTATCCGACTAGCTTAGTATCTCATTCGTTAACCTAGATCTAGCTAGGTGGTCCCAATGTATAGACAAACCAGAACAAGCGACTTAGATATTTCTCAGGAGTGGTGGGAATCTGAAATACCTGTTCGTACTTATTTATTAGTCCACAACTGAATAATACAGACACAGTAAAGTTTAAAGAGTTTATTTTATAAACCTCGCGTCCTAAGATGCAGTACTTTGGCTAACACTAGCAGACTAACAATACAGATCAGAATCATGAGCATTATAACAATACCATATAGAATGAAAGGAGCAATCATACTATTAATGACAGTGGTATACGGCCACACTCCTTTCACTATAATCTAATACATTATTATAATTAGACTATTAGAAGGTCTCTTAGGCTAACAGGGGGGACCCCATACCGTATAGATCAGCTTAGTAGAATCACATCAAAGGATCAGCTCTCACAGCATGCATCAGCTCTTCTTGGTCGAATGAATGTAAAACCAAACTGTTCTGCAATATTAAAGACGCTCGTCCTTCAAACATTGGCAGCTGTATGCATGATATGTCTAACAAGTGTCTACGATCAATCTAAACACAACACTCTGTACCTTCTAGTGACCCAGACGCGTTCTTTGCATGATGTACAGACCAAGGGCATATTTCACGGTTAAGAATGTATAACAACCGTTTGTTATTCTGTAGGGCAAAGACGAGTCAGCATTTTACAAAATGAATAACACATAACAACAGTGTCGTGTGCAGCGCAGCAGAAACAACAAGCTTGCTTGTTAACTATGATCTCGGTTATGCTAACTTAGTGTTGTAAATAGGGCGTGGTTTAGTCCATCTCACAATGTGACTTCTAGAATGTGTAAACCCAAAAGTGTCTAATTACTTTCAGGTTGCTCTGATTTCTGGTAGCAACTCTTTTGGGGTCCAGTAGGAGGTACCACAGCGTGTCTTATGGGTGAGTGTCAGGGACATCCCTAGCTCCCCTCTGCATCTCCTGAAACCAGTACAGTTAGTACTGCAGCTAAGTCACCAGGTAATATGTTTCAAAGTCTGGGGCCCCCAGCCACCTGCCGAAGGTTAGGTACATCAATTTAGTCAGAGCTACTCATCGTTGACCCCTGCTCCAAATTTGGTATGCTAGGATAGCGTTCAAGTGTTATTTCTAGGGATGAGATCCAGGAGGGTTGCAAAATAGTATAGCAGGTGTGGTAATGCCACAATCTTAATTATTGCTATCCTGCATGCAACAGAGATTGGTTCTTCCAGAAAGCTACACAATCCCTAGGGGCTCCAATAGCCACACCTATATTCTCCTCCAGGATATTGGGGGAGTTTCCTGAAAATTCATCACCCAACATATTTTATTGAGACCTGCTCGCACAGCAATCCGTGGGCATCCAGCAGAATGTGGGGAGAGGCCCTGATGGGAAAAAATACTGCTTTTACCCCGATTTATATATAAAGCATTACTCCTCATTCCGGCCATGTTAAGAGTAGGTTTTCCTACTTTTTTCTATTTCTATGTGTGCTGCATTGTGTAGCACACATAGAAACAGCAAATTGCCATGAATGATTGATTATGTGCAGGAAGGTTTCCCATCCTGCGCATAAACAATAATTTTAAAAAAGCATTTGCAATGCAATAGGACTCGCATTAGGCGAGACCTATTGAATTGGAAACGGGAGTGCGGGTGGGCAAAAAGGCAAAAACGGGAGTGCATGGTAGGGGTGCGGGAGGCAAGAAGTCACGGACTGCGGGAGGGGAGGGGTGAGGTACGGAATGAAAATAGTGTTGAAAGTAAAGGGGCAAGTAACCATGGAAGGACACAAATAACGAAATGGTCAGTACAAGATCACCCGCAGAGACCGCACCAACAGGGCTGGAGGAGGAATCGCCATCGTCCACAAAAACACCATCAGGGTCTCAACAAACACCAACGACACCAACGACACCCTCAGCACCGCCGAACACATGCACCTCCAGATCCACACGGACCCCAAGACCACCCTAAGAGGCACCTTCGTCTACAGACTGCCAGGACCCAGGCCACAATTCTGCGACTCCATCGCCGACCTCATCAGCACGCACACGCTGATCTCCACCGACTACATCCTCCTCGGAGACCTGAACTATCACCTGGAGAACAACAACGACAGCAACTTCTCCACCCTGATCGACAACCTTGCCAACCTCGGACTGAAACAGCTCGTCACGATGCCGACCCACACCGCCGGTCACACGCTAGATGCCATCTTCTCCTCAAGCCCCCACGTCACCTTCAGCCACGCCTCCGAACTCACCTGGACAGACCACTACGGCATCCACTTCTCCTTCCGAAAACCACTCACACACCACCACACACTACAGACCCCCCGCCGCTGCTGGGGCAAAGTCACCCAAGAACAACTACAGACAAGCCTCACACTCAACCCTCGGACGAACCCCACCAACCCCGATGAGAGTGCACTCACCCTCAAACGCTGGATGAACGACTGCGCCAACACCGTCGCCCCGTTGAAAAATCCCACTAGCAGAAGAGTCAGCTGGTTCACCCCGGAACTCCTCGACTCAAAACGCACCTTCAGGAAACTGGAAAACACCAGCAACAAGACGCCAGAAAGCCGTACTGCCTACAAAGACGCCATCCGCAACCACCACCACCTCATCAGGAACGCCAAAAGAACCTCCTTCACAGACCGCCTTGACAACAACGCACACAACAGCAAGGAGCTCTTCACCATCGTGAAGGAACTCTCCAACCCCAGCTCCAACGCCAACGACATCCCACCATCGCAAGCCCTGTGCGACTCCCTCGCCACCTTCTTTCATCGGAAAGTCACCGACATCCACAACAGGTTCAGACCCCGGATGACCCATGCCGAACCCCACCGCACCCCACCGCCCACGACGCCCTGACAACCTGGGCCAACGTGAGCATCGAGGACACAATCAAGACCATGGGAACAATCCACTCCGGATCCCCGTCCGATCCTCTTCACACCACATCTTCAACAAAGCCAGCAACTCCATCGCACCCCACCTGCACAAAATCATCAACCTCTCCTTCGAGACCGCCACCTTCCCTGAGAACTGGAAGCACGCAGAGATCAACGCCCTACTGAAGAAACCCAAGGCGGATCCGAGCGACCTCAAGAACTTCCGACCCATCTCTCTGCTTCCGTTCCCAGCAAAGGTCATCGAGAAGATAGTTAACACCCAGCTCGCCCGTCACCTCGAAGACAACAACATCCTGGACCCCTCCCAATCAGGATTCTGCAGCAGCCACAGCACCGAGACCGCCCTCATCGCCACCACAGACGACATCAGGATCCTCGTAGACAACGGCGAGACGGCGGCCCTCATCCTCCTGGACCTCTCCGCCGCCTTCGACACCTTCTGCCACCGCACACTACGCACATGCCTCCACAACGCAGGGATCCGAGACAAGGCCCTGGACTGGACCACCTCCTTCCTCTCAGGCAGAACTCAGAGAGTCCGCCTCCCCCTTTTCCGATCTGATGCCTCCGAGATCATCTGCGGCGTCCCTCGAGGATCTTCCCTTAGCCCGACGCTGTTCAACGTCTACATGGCACCACTAGCACGCATCGCACGACAGCATGACCTCAACATAATCTCCTATGCCGACGACACTCAGCTGATCCTCTCTCTCACCAAGGACCCCCTCACTGCCAAATCCAACCTCCACCAGGGAATGAAGGCCATCGCAGACTGGATGGAGGACAGTTGCCTCAAACTGAACACAGACAAGACGTAAATCCTCATCCTCAGATCCAACCCCTCCGCATGGGACGACTCCTGGTGGCCCACGTCACTGGGGTCCCCCCCCGGCCCCACCGACCACGCACGCAACCTGGGAGTCATCCTCGACTCGAAACTCTCCATGACCAAACAAGTCAATGCAGTATCCTCCAAATGTTTCAAAACCCTCCGCATGCTCCGCAAGATCTACAGATGGATCCCGACAAACACGAGGAAAACAGTCACCCAGGCCCTTGTCAGCAGCAGACTCAACTACGGAAACGCCCTCTACGCCGGAGCCTCGTCCAAGCTCATCAACAGACTACAGAGAATCCAGAACGCCTCTGCACGCCTGATCCTCGACGTCCCACGCCGCGACCACATCACCCCCCACCTGAGGAACCTGCACTGGCTCCCCGTCGACGAAAAGACCTCCTTCAAACTCCTGATCCACGCACACAAGGCACTCCACAAAACCGGCTCAGCCTATCTCAACAGTCGACTCTCCTTCTACGCACCCAACAGGAAACTTCGCTCCGCTGACCACGCCCTGGCCTCGGTCCCACGCATCCGGAGAACTACTTCTGGAGGCAGATCCTTCTCCCATCGCGCTGCCAGGACCTGGAACACCCTCCCCCTCTACCTACGACAAACCGAAGACCTGCTGACCTTCAGGAGACAACTCAAGACCTGGCTCTTCGACCAATAGCAGCATCATCCCCCCCCCCCAGCGCCTTGAAACCCTCCCGGGTATGTGGTGCGCTTTACAAATTATGTGATTGATTGATTGATTGATTGATTAAGGAGGGACTAACAAGCCTAAAACCAATCAGAAGGCAGTATTTAAGACAAAAGCCAACGAAAAAGATGAGCTTCCACGTTATACTGAATACTGCATGCCTCGCAAAGCGAGCAGTGCATGCGCAGCAACGCTAGGCTCAACCTAATGACGGTGTGCAACACACATCGAAGTTACAAATCGCCATTCTGGATTGTTTATATGCAGGAAGGGACACCTTATCGTATGATGCCCAGGAAAGGACACCTTACTGTATTATTGTGAATATGGCACATCCCTGCTTTTCTAAAGTGACGCACCGCGGCGTCAGCAATTCTGGAACGTGCCGCCATTTTCTTATTCATATGCCCCTAGTTCCCTGAGCAGTAACAACCAGATGTTTGGCGAGGTGGAGCATCACATATTTGACACCCAGTTTACAGTTGTTTCTAAGTGTCCAGGAATGATGCCCTTGTTTTTGCACTGGCAGTTTGAAAATTGGGAAAATTCACCTTTCTAATCTCAGTGCCAGGACAACTGTTGAGTGATCTAATACCCCTGTTATCTGTGGGTAAGTGTCATAAGGAAGCCCATCTTCGCGGAGTATTTGCCATCAACCCTTGCAGCAGGTAAACAGGAATCAGCTGGGTGGAATTCCAGCAGGGGGCAACCCCAGCAGTGTCAATGAAATGCTCCTCTATCTTAACAAAGGAGTGATGTTGTTTATTTAATAAACTGTACTCC
Source organism: Triturus cristatus (assembly GCF_964204655.1). Lineage (NCBI taxonomy): Eukaryota > Metazoa > Chordata > Amphibia > Caudata > Salamandridae > Triturus > Triturus cristatus. Next base: position 1,133,930,893 of record NC_140582.1, read on the forward strand.
TGTAATCGTGCCTAAGCCTCAGTCAGGCAACTATTGTTGATTCTTTCTTGATAGCTTAGTTGCCGGGCGGACAATAACAAACAACAGCATTTTGCATAGTGAACTTAACTCTTGAACAGAATGTTCAAGGCACTTGAAAATATGCCTATGAAGAAGTGTAAATGTAAGCAAAGCCAGTTCAGAGACTATTATCCTGCACAGACATGCAAGCAAATGTGTGTCAAATCGCAGTGTTTGAGAAAAGATGATAACTTTAAATCGTGAGCATGTAAAATGGTGGTGTCCCTACTCGGGCCTAATGTGACCACATGACACCCCACTTATCCCCAACCAATAATCCAATTTCTCATATTGGTGTTTGTTGGTGGGATCCAGTACTTGTTTGTGCAGTGCCACTCTGTGATTTCTGAAAAATTTAAAATCCCCAAAATAATCTGACATCAAATTATTATTTTTTCTAGCTTTTGATTTGGTCACTTTTCGCTTTTTTCAAATTTAAGTAATGTCTCACATCTTGTCTGCTACAATGAAGCGGAAGCTGAGCAACATTGACAAACTCAACAAAGTAAACTGGCAGAGGGTCTGCAAGGAGAGAGGGCTGAATTTTGGGTAGAAGAGCACCAAAGTATACCTCCGAATAGCCCTCAGAGCCCTTGAGGAGCTCTCCAGGATGCAGACCACACCAGAGGAGCAAGAGGGGATGGCTCTGATGAAGTGGAGGTGGGCTTAGAGGAAGAGAAAGAGGAGGAAAAAAGGACCTGAACTGGAGGAAGAGGGCCCCTTGCCCACAGGAGTGAGGCCCTCCCACAACCTGTCCATGGAGGAGCTGAAGGACAGGAGAGCTGAGAGGGAGTTTCATCTGAGGCTGGCCGCATTCTGCATGGTTGTGGAGGAAAATAAATTTGCCCTGGAGGAGAAGAAAATTCTGCTGGGTCATGAAATAAGTCAGAAAAGGCTGGACCGCAAGGCAAAACAACACATAGAGCCCAGCAGTATTGCTGGCAGCAGAAAATCAGTGTGCAGTGGAGACAGGGGAGTCCACATTCCTAAATATATGGTGCCTTTGTTGGGGGGATGACAGTGACAAGTGGTTTGAAGCTTATGAAGTTGTTTAGAGATGCACAGGGTTCCTGCGTAGAATGAGAAAGCCAATCTCTGGAGGCACATTCCCAATAGTGGGATGGATTTACTACTGGCCCTATAGAAGGGGGACAGGATGAGGTAGTTCCTTTGTGAAGGAAGCACTTGTCAGGTTGTATGGCCTCACATGTTCAGTAGTTGATTTCCAGAGGTTCACCAACACCTCATAGATAGTGAGCTCACTGACACCAGGGAGCTTGCCAAGAGGGTGGACCACTGGCTCAGTACTAGGGTCCAAATGAAGGTACCTGGGAGTGATTCCAAAAAGTGTGGTTCAAATCCCCCCCAGCAGAATGCGGGGTTGATCCAATGGATACATAGATAAATCCCAGAATATTGTAGGGGGAAGGGTTTCCATACCCCTTATGAGAAACAGGGGGAGGCTCTAGTGGGTAGTGGCCCAGGACTCCTCATTTCCATCCCTAGTGCTTTGATTGTTCGCAGTTAGAACACAAGCAGGGAGGCTCTGACTGTTCTAAGAAACCATCCACTGGTGGGAACTCTACAGATGTGGCAAATGTGGCCTTAGGGGTGAAGATGAAAGGGGTGTAGCATGCCCTGATCTCCCTTAGCTGGAAAATAGACTCAGAGGGTAGGCTTGTGATTCTGAGGGTGGGAGTCCTTACTTCCACCACAACATAGTGAACAGGGTCCCTGTCACTGCCCCAAGAGATACCTGTGCCAGCTAGACCATGATAGTGAAAAGGCTGGTTTCTCTGGATAAGTACCTGCCAGAACAAGAGTGTAGGGTGACTTTGTTAACCCTACGGCTCTGGTTTACCTAGCATCAGGTGTGAAGATGTCCCAAAGGAGGGTCATAGGTGATCCCCAGATGTCCATTGCCTGAATTCTGGGAAATGGGTTACTACCGGTATTTGAAGAGCTGGGAGGGGCGGCCACGCAGTGCACCCTGAAAGCTCAGGTTCCTCAAGGAGAGCATGATGGCCCAGATGGAGAGGAAGGGACAGGAGGGAGATACAATCCACAGTGGCGAGCCAGTGCTCAGCACTGACAGCTGAGCACCCCAAGACTGACCCTGGTGACGCTTCTGCTGACATAAGGATGCGCTCGGTGGTGTGACAGAGAGAGAACCAGAGCCCTACAACAGGCATAGCGCTACAACAGGCAGACCCCTGCGTGACACAGAAAGAGTGTGTCACACTTGAGGGGTGTAGTGATTCCCACTTGAAATCCTGACCTCCCCGGCATCTCTTCAGCATCAGCGCACAGATTCTGGACTGAGAGGCCAGTCTCAGGATACCACCCCTGAGCTGGTGAGGAGGAGAGTGGAAGTAGGGTGCCTATTACCCAGTGCTGTTGGCCCCATTCTGAGAAACCTCAGAGGCCAGGCAGTTTTTTACATGGGCTTATGTAGTGACCTGGAGGATAGGGCTAGGAGGATTGTGAGAAATTGGGTCAATTATTGGGGGGAGGTGAAACTCTACTCAAGCAACAACAACAAACCTTGCCAGGGTGAACCACAAAATGTCATTAAAGTAACCTGCGCTTAGTCCTCTGGTAACTTGGCACAAGAGGCTTAACATAGAGGCAATTTGTAAAGTATTTATGCAGGACGAAAATCCAATCAGTTGTACCAGAGAGATGGAATTTGAAAGATTTCAGGTAAGTATAGCATCTGAAAGCACAAAGCACCACTCATGGATTTCTGGTCTTGCAAGACCAGGTAAGAGTCACAAGTTCAGACTGACTGTGATGGAGTCTGTGCCAGACACAGGGATCAGGTTGGTCCCGCCCAAATAGTTACCTTCTAGAGTCCAATGCAAAAACTTCTGTTTGCAGTGGAGGAGGCCGCGAGGAGCAGGGAGAGAGTCGTGGATGGTTGTCACTGTACCATGAACAGCAGGCCGTGCATCGCAGATGGACATCACCACAGCATGACAATCCAGTCTGTTGTTGCTGGAGATTCCCTTGGGCGGTCACCACAGACTGGTTATGCTCTAGCGTGCAGATCTCACATTTCCAGTTGTTACTGGAGGTTGTTTTAGCACACAGAGTAGGGTTCATTGGAACTTCACATTGGCGGTCTGCTCAGGAGGCATCTTGCTGTGAACATGCCCATTCGAGAAGAGCTAAAAAAAATTGGATTTCTTCTTTTCCTTCAGAAGGAGTTAAACTGATGGCGCACCAAGGGTCCGGGCCCTGGGAGGCACCTCTTGAGGATCCGGTACTCCAGCAGAGGCCAGCAGGGCTCAGACAGGTCTAGTTGCATGAACAAACAGATCCTGTTGCAGCAGGTCAGTAGGACAGTTACTGAGAGACTTTTGAAGTGTGTTATGTACCTGGAGCTCAGAATGTAAGGTCATTCAGCAGACTCTTGCAGCCACTTCAGCCTGGGATGAAAGGTGCAGGCCTAGTCTTTCTTCTCAGGAAGCAGGGCAGGCCTCAAGCAGCAAGTAGCAGGGCATTCTTCTTCTATATATTCACAGGTCCAGGAGTGTAGTGAAGAGTAGGTTTGAGGGTCCCATTGTTATACATGATGCCCTCTTTGAAGTGGAAGAAGGTTCTAGAGATTTCCCCCTACAGAGGTGTTGTTATATCCTACCTCCCTGGTCCTAATCTGTCTGGGGCATAATAGGCAAGTGTGATGTCCTGTATGAGTGTGCTGGGCCAGTGCCTTTGAAGTGCTAGTGTGGTAGATAACAGCTTCACCCCCATGTAGTCAAGATGGCTCATTGTGGCAACATCCAGGCCCTCTATTGTGATACTGTCTGGGAGGAATAAACAAAGGCCAACTACACCTAGTCATATGGCCCAGGATAGCAGCTAAAGGCACCAAATGGTTAGAACAAGAATATACCAACTTTCTAAAAGTGGCATTTTCAGAAATGTGACTTAAATCCAACTTTACCAGTAATGAGGGTTTTAATTTACAACTCCTCAGACACCAAACATGACATTCCCATCTGATGCCACACAAATGTTATCACTTGTTAAATGTAATAAGGTAACTCAATGCTATCCAATTGGAGAGGTAGGCCTCACAGTAGCAAAAAATGAAGTTAGGCATGGTAAAAGATTTATTTTGCCAGGTCGAAATGGCAGTTTAAAACTGCACATATAAGCTGCAATGGTAGGCCTGAGACAGGTTTTAAAGCGCTACTTAAGTTGGTGGCATAGTAAGTGCTGGAAGCCCACTAGCAGTGGTTGATTTAAAGGCCCAGGTATATAATATACCACTATATTTGTTGTAGCACTTTACTAAGTACTTATAGGTAAATTAAATGTGCCACTTGGCTTTATACCAACTTTAATATGTTTAAAGGAAAGAGCACAATCACTTTAGCACTGTTTAGCAGTGGCAAAGTGCACAGAGTTCTAAAGCCAATAAAAACTAGTTCAGCAAAACTGAAGTGATGAAGTCAAAACGTTTGGGGGACTACCACCCAAGGGTGCCCGGTCTAATATGAGTCCCCCACAGCGGAAATTAGGGAGAACTGCCCACCCTCATGCAACTTGTCATCGCTAAGGCATAAGACCTGAAAAGACCATCAGCATTGGAGTCATCAGACCCAGGGTGGTGTTCCACCGTAAAGTCCATTCCCTGTAGGGAGACGGACCACATCAACAGTTTGGGATTTTCACCCCTCATTGTCAGTAGCCACTTGAGGGATCTTCAGTACTCCGCCTCTATTCCCTGATTTGTAACCTCCTGCTGAGTAAGGCTACCCCTTGGTCCAGGCCCTCTTTGTTCAGCTGTGAGAGCATGGCTCCATGCCATGCTGAGAGGCATCTGTCATGTAATGGTATCTTTAGAGAATTTGGGTGCCTTGAAAACGGGTGCTGTGCATGTGACCTCCTTCAAGGTATTGAATGCTTTTTGGCACACTTCTGTTCAGATCAATTTCTTGGGATGCTTTTCAGAAGTCAGTTCAGTCGATGGGGCAACAATTATGCCATTTGCCTTGACAAATTTCCTGGAGAAGCTGCTGAGGCTCAGGAAGGGCCTCACCTCTACCTGCGTTTTGGGGGGTTCCCAAGTCAGGATAGTCTGTATTTGGGATGGAGGGGCTGCACCTTGCCGCCATCAACTTACTGGTCCAGGTAGACAATGGAACCCTGCCCTGTTTGGCACATAGTGGCTATGATGATCAGCCCTGCCTTCTACAATGCCTGAAGCACTGCCCAGAGGTGATTCAGGTGGCCCTCACCACCAGAACTGAAGACCAGCCTCTGAAAGGTGGCAGGGACATTCTTTAACCCAAAGGCATCACCTGGAATTGGAAGTGGCTCTATGGAGTGGAGAATGCAGACCTGTTCTTAGCCAGTACTCTCTTGTTAAATTGGCAATAGTCAGATCCCTGCCAGCTCGTAGCCAATCAATGAGCTCATCAGCTCATGGGGAGGGTATGCGTCAGACTTGGTAGCTGAATTGAGTCCTCTATAATCCACATAGAACCAAGGTTTTGGTGTGGTAACTGTGGGGAGACCTTGTGTATCAGTACCAATGGGCTAAACCAAGGGCTGTTGGGGTTTTCAATCAATTCTAGCATCAGCATCTTGGACGCTTCTTATTTGATGTTCCCCTTCACTTTATCAGATAGCCTGTAGAACCTTTTCTTCACAGGCATTCTGTCCCCTTTGTCAGTTTTGTGGACACACCAATAGGTGAGCCCAGGGATAAGTGAGAACCGGGGAAAAGAACAGATCCACAGTTGCAGTCTGTCTCCTGTTGGGAGGGGGTCAGAGAAGGGCAGAGGTTCACTGACTCTACTGATCCATCATGCCTTTTTGAGGAAAGGAGATCCAGAATTGGTTCACTCTCTTCCTCCTCACCTCCGTTGGTCACATAGAGCATAATGACCTCGGGCCTCTCAATGTGTGGCTTGAGGTGGGTTGAAATGCATGACCCTTAAGGGGTTCCTGGGTCTTGAGGTCCACCAGATAGGTGACCTCTCCCTTTTGCTCATTTCCTTTACATGGGCCAATCCACCGGTCCTGCAAGGACCAGGGCTCCCCTAGCTTCATCACCCACACCTTCTGACCAACTCAACCAGAGTAGCCCTCTGATAATACCAGAATTTTATAACTTCCTGGCTGGCGGCCAAATTCTCAATGGCAATCTTCCAGAACCTCTTCATCTGGGATCATAGGGCCAACATGTAGCTGACTACATCCTTACATCCTGAGGAGGTTTCTTGGGAGCTTGCTCCCACCCCTCCCTTACAAGGCTGAGAGGCCCTCTACCAGCAAGGCCATACAGAAGCTCAAAGGGCCTGAACCTAACTCCTTTCTGAGGCACCCCTCTCTGTAAGCAAATAACATGCTTGGAAAGAGGATGCCCCATTTCCATCTAAAGGCCTCTGCTAGTCCCATTACCATGACTTTCAGGGTCTTGTTGAACCTCGCAAAAAGCCCATAGGTTTGGGGATGATAGGGTGTGGAGAGTCTGTAGGTTACTCCACACTCGTCCCACATGGACTTCATGTACGGAGACATGAATTTTGTGCCTCAGTCAGACATTACCACCTTAGCGAAACCCACTTGGGTAAAAATCCCAATTAGTGCCCTTGCCACAGTGGACACAATCCCTGTTCTCAGAGGGATGGTTTCTGAGGTAGCATGGTCCATCAAGACCAGGATAAACCTGTTGCTTAAGGCTCTCTTGGAACCAAAGGCCCTACAAAATCAATATCCACTCTTTCAAAGGGGTTGCCAACAACAGAAAGAGAAACCAGGGGAACATTCTGCTTTCCCCCTGCCTTCCCGAAGGCCTGGCAGGTAGGACAACACCTACAGAATTCATCTAAAGTTGTTTTCATCTGGGGCCAACAAATTGGGTGACCAGTCTTTCAAAGGCCTTGGTCAGTCCCAGATGTCCTGCCAGGGGTACATCATGAGCCAGTTTCAGTAGGAAGGGCCTGTAGCACTGTGGGACCAGGTTCAGGAACATTAGGCTTGTTGTACAGGAGATCATTCTGCCAGTAGTTGAAGTGATCACCAGAGCTGTCTCCATTTGCCTGGGCTTCGGCCTGGCGCTGAACGGCCTTGAGAGTGGGGCACTCCTTGTACACTTTGTAGAATTCTGCCTGGGAGGGGCCTTCTTCAGCTTTCCAACTGGCCAATTCAGGTAGGTCTCCCAGGGCAGCAATGTCTTCCCTTGTAGGTTCCGGAGCATCTCCCTCAGGTTCTGCATCCTCCTTGACTGTGGAAACTTGGGGCAGGTTTCCAGTCATCCCTGCCCTTTTACTTCTTGGCAGGTGCCTGGAACATTGTCCCTGCTCCAGGATCTTGGGACTTTCCTCTCTGGGGCCTTGGTTTGTGTGGCCATGCACACCCACTCAGGCAACCCTAACATCTCCCAGGGAGATGTAGCTCCATCTCCATCCATATGGTGAGCTCCACGTTGTTACCCAACAGACAATCCATTGACATGGCTGGACTCACAGCTTCCTTCAAGACCACATGCACTGCACCAGAGCCTCCACCCTCTGCCCATTGATGGTGACCCACAGCCAATACGTCTTAGTATTACTAGACATGTGAGTCTTAGGTAAAAGACACACAATTGATGGACAGAATGCAGAACAAATCAAAACATTCACCCCCATTCAAGAGATCTGGGTTAAATCCATAATTCTTTTGCTCACCATGCCACCCCAGTTTAGACCTGGCCATATGCAAACCAGTCTTGACCCTGTGTTTCATGGGAACAGTCCAGCCCGAACTGCCAAGCCAGGTCCTCCCTAGACCGGAAACAAGCATCCTAGGACCGGTTTTGGGGTTTCACCCCTCTTCAGCCAGGATAGCTTGATTCCAGTGGCACAGTGAGTCCAGGACCCACGTCTGGGCATACCTGGCACACTTAGGGCGAGAAAGCAAAAGACACACAATTGATGGACGGAATGCAGAACAAATCAAAACATTCACCCCCAGTCAAGAGATCTGGGTTAAATCCATCATTCTTTTGCTCACCATGCCACCTCAGTTTAGACCTGGCCATATGCAAATCAGTCTTGACCCTTAAGGGTATGCCCAGACGTGGGTCCTGTGCTCACTATGCTACTGGAGTCAAGCTATCCTGGCTGATGAGGGCTGAAAGCCCGAAACCGGTCCTAGGATGCTTGATTCCTGTCCAGGTAAGACATGGCCTGGCAGTTCGGTATGGACTGTTCTCATGAGGCACAGGGTCTAAACTGATTTACATATGGCTATGTCTGAACAGGGGTGGCGTGGTGAGCAAAATAACGATGGATTAAACCCAGATCTGTGACTGGGGGTGAATGTTTGACAATGTTCAACATTCCGTCGTCATCTTTTTGTGTTGCATGTGAGTCTTGGGTACCATCTCTCTGTCTCCCAGGGACACTACAGTGACCTCTGCACTAACCCTCACATTAACTGGGACAACCTCCTCCCCAAACACCACACTAGTCATTCCTGAAGTCTGCCCCCAGTGGCCGGCTGCTGCCTTTATGGGGACTTAGGGGTCTCCCTTTGAGTGCTCTGTACCTATAACACTCAGAGCAATAAGCGGTGAAATGACCTGAGGGCTTCTTCTCTTGGAACCCTCTCTTCTTCTGGTCGGGATTGGTCTGGGAATCCTTTTCCTGATAACTCTTTTGGGGGCCTTTTGAGAACTCAGGGGCATATCAACAAGGGCTTTATCTCTGCTTTTTTGGCTTTAAAATCCAAAAAAGTAGAGATAAAACTAGCGTCCTATCAACAACAGGGTGCTAACACTCAAATTTGCATGTTAGCACCCTTTTACTCTACGCTTCCCCTTGCATCTCTAATGAGATGCAAAGGGGGCGTTCCAGAGTAAAATAATAGGAGAAATGTCGCTAAGCGACATTTCTCCTATTAACAAGAATGTCGCTAACCCTGTTAGAGACAAAAAAAGCAGCGCTAACCGCGGTCTGCTAATTTTCAGACTTAGCCATGATATCCTATGGAAGGAGGATATCATGGCTAAGTTTGCCTGTCCCTATCAACAAGGTAACGTGTGATTATCGCTGGGTTTCCAGCGATAATCTCACGTTAGCCTGTTAGCGTGTAGATTTTTATCGCTATTGAGATAAGCGTTGCTAATAGCACGCTATCTCAGCGATAAAAATTCACGCTAGCCGGCGATAATTATCCTCACGCTAAGAGCGCTGAGCGATAATTATCGCCGGTTGTTGTTGATATGCCCCTCAGTTTTTTTTTACTTTTGTGACCTCCCTCATTCTTCCTTTTGGGACCATACCAACCCATTGGGTGATCCCCTCCAGCTACCTTCCTCTGGATCCTGGTGCTTAGCCAGCGGTCTGCCTCCTTAGAAAGCTCTCTAGGGCAGTGATCTTACTATCCACGAGGTGTTGGTGCAGCACTGGAAAACAACTGCTAAACATGAGTTCCCTGGGAAATAAATTGTACAGCCCTTGGTGCTCCTTTACATCACTGCCCTTCACCCAACCATCCGGTGCCTTGACAAAGTGGTCCTCAAAATCTACCCATGACTGCTGGGGCAACATTTGGCTATCACTAAACTTCTGCCTATACTTCTCTGGGGTAAGCCCATAGTTTCTGACAAGGGTGTCCGTCATGGTGGGGTGGGGGCTACCTCATCCTGTCCGATTATCCTACAGCCAGCAGGGCATCCCCCATCACTAGGTATATGCCTCCAAAGACTAGCCCACTAATCCTCTTCAGTGGCCTGTGCATCTTCAGGGAACAAACGTTTTGAGCCATTTATCGATGTCATCCCTACAGCAGTTAGGAACCAGATCCTTCAGAATCCAGACCCTGTTGTCTCCATTGTATACTGTAGGTAGGCTGCCACCATTGGTGCCTGACCTTGTCTGTTTGGCCCTGATGTCCAGCTGTGAGACTAAGCTCATGGGCCATTCGCCTTTCCTCCATGGCTATCTTCTTTTTCTCCAGGGCCCTGCCAGCTTCCTCTGCTGCCTACTTGGCAGCAGCCTCACCCTTGTCTTCCTCCATATTGGTAGTGGCCTCTTGTTTGGCTGCTTTTAATTTTCATTTGACCAACTGCAGGTGACATTTGCCCTCCACCCTTCTGTCCTCATGCTTCTCTATGGACAGACCATTGGAAGACCCAACGTTCACTACCGTGACAGGTAGCTTTTCCTCTCCAGGCTGCTACAGCTCAGGACCTGCGCCCAGGTCCTCCTATTGATTCTCCATAGTACCCTTCTCATCTGCTGTGGCCAGTAACAAGTGGGCCTCCTCATATGTTTTGAGGGTCTCCTGAGGCTCCACCTTTTTGGAGCTACTTTTGGCTCTCTCCATACAAAATTACCTACACTTAGCTGCAGTGTAGATCCCCAGGTTGATAAGTTCAAACTCCATCCTGGAAGGTGGGGTCACAGGAACAGACAGTCAGGTAAAATAGGAATGAATTTGGAAAATGAAAAATGGCAAATTGAGGAGAATTTAAAAAGAGGTTCAATCTGGCATTAATATATTTATAATGAGATTTTTGTGTTGCACAAATCACTGTATGGCACTGCAGAAAAACAAGTACTAGATCCAATCACTGAGCACCAATGTGAGAAATTGGATTGTTGGTTGGAGGGAGGGGTGAAACCCTACTAACAGTCACAATCCTTGCCACGGTGAACTACAACTAGCCACAAAATTAACCTGTGCTTAATACTCTAGTAGCTTGGCACAAAAAACATTCGGGTTTACCTAGAGGCAATGAATAAAGTATTTATGAAGCACACAAACAGCAATAAAATGAAAACACAATTTTCAAACAAAAGAGTAAAATGTAATAAATTATTTGACAACAAAACCACAAAAATCCAATCAATAGAGGAGAGATTCAATTTTAAAGATGTTAAGTATAGTACCGTAAGCACAAAGCACCACTTACGACTGTCTGGTCGTGCCAGACCGGGTGAAAGCCACAAGTTCAGACAGACCAGAAGGGAGCACTGGCCAAATGCTGGTACCAGGTTAGTCCCACTGAAAGAGTTACCGTCTAAAGTCCAGCTCAAAGTGTTCTGTTCGTGGTGGAGGAGGCCACAAGGAGCAGGTAAAGCATTGCAGATGGTTGTCGCTGCAGAGAGAAGAGCATGCTGGGACTTGAGGACAGTTGTTGGTGTAACGCAAAGTCTTGTCAGGCCTTATGGATGGCCATTGCTGGAGATTCATACTGTGGTCACTGTAAGCTGTCCATGCTATAACGTAAAGTGTAGATCTCGTTTTGCAGGTCACTGCTGGCAGTCTCTGTAGCGTGAAGAGTTGGGTTTAAAAGAGCTTTGCGTTGGCAGTCGGCGCGGGTGGCAAGATCTTGGTGTAAACGGGTTTGTTCAGGGTCATTAATAGGTCAAAACTTCAGGAAATCTTCTTTTCTTCTGAGGATAATCTCAACTGACGCCACTATAAAGATCCAGCATCTGGGAGGCACTCTTCTTTTGCACTATCCACAGGCCCAGGAATGTACTGAAGAGAGAAAGAAGTTTCTGGAATTCTCCCCCTACAGAGGTGTCTGGAATTTCTTTCCTCCCTGCCTTGGTCCCAGTCTGTGTAGGTCACAATAGACTTGTGCGAAGTCCTTTGTGAGTGTGCTGGGCCAGTGTTTATAAAAGAAAAGTGTGGTTGGTGAGAGCCCCGTCCCCCCCATTAAGTCAGGATGGCCCATCCTGCCAACACCCAGACCCGTTATTGTGATACTGTCTGGGAGGAATACTCAAAGGACAACTGCTAACTACACCTAGTCATGTGACCCATAATACAGGCTGCAGGCACCAAATGGTTAATAGAAAAATTGCCATGTTCAGAATTGTGACTTAAAATTTGACTTTGCCATTAAAGAGGAGTTTAAATTACAGTTCCTCAGACACCAAATATGACATTCCGACCTGCTCCCATACAAAGGTTATTACTTATTAAACTTAATAAAGTAACCAAATGTTATCCAATTGGAGAGTTTGGCCTCACAGTAGTGAAAAATTAATTTAGGAGTTTTTCACTACCAGTGCAAAAAGTAGACGTCCAGCGTTTTAAAATACAATGAACAATGCCCTGTGGACTGCTTATGGCCTACCTTAGGGGTGACTTATTATGTACTAAATAGGGAGTTTTAGGCTTGGTAAAAGGTTTATTTTGCCAGGCCCAATTGGCAGCTTTAAACTGCACAAACTGGCTGTAATGGCAGGCCTGGGAGAAGTTTTAAAGGGCTACTTAAGTGGGTGGCACAATAAGTGCTGCAGGCCCACTTGTCACATTTAATTAACAGGTCCTGGGTACAAGTAACATCACTGTACTAGGGACTTATGATTAAACTAAATGTGCCAATTGGGTGCGAGGCACATTTACCATGTTTAGAGGAAAGAGCACAAGCCCTTTAGTACTGGTTAGCAGGTGTAAAGTCGACAGAGTCCTTACAGTGAATTCTGGAGGTGTTTTCAAATAGGAGTTAGTAGAGCTTTAGTTGTCTATGATGTGACTCAGAACCCTAAGGTGAAAAACATCAACGTAATTCATTTTTTACTCATCTATAATTTTATGTTAAGTGTGGTCCCCAAAATTACCAGCCCCTGCTTAAAACTGCTGGGCAGTGCAGAGGGGTAATGGCGGAGCCCTACAAAACATGGTCTCTTCTCCTTGTTCCAAATGTAAAAAGCAAATGCTTGGTATCCTGCTATCCATTCCCACCACTCTCCGTGCCTTCCCTTCCCTCTCCTCCAGAAGCGGTGCTCCCAGCTGCCCGGCACTGCTCCGAAAGGCTATCACAGCAAGAGCAGCCTGGAATTCCTTCATGACGTAGCATCAGTGAGTTACAAGTTCTGTGGCTACGTCATAGCAAGAAATTGGATCTCTGTGAGAGCCTTACACAACATATACAAATATAGATCAGGAGCAGTGAAATGGGGATCATTTCTATCAATGGGTTCTGAGTGGCATCAAATAGACAACAAGAATGAAGCTGTCTATAATGTCACTAAGAACCCAAGGTGAAAAACATCCCTGCATATCGCTTTTTACCCATTTATAATTTTCTGCTATCCGTGGCCCACAAATTCTTCTTTTTCTGCTTTCAGCTGAAATGCAGGGGCTTAGGCATATTAGGGGAGCCATATATAAAATGGCCTCTCCTCCCTGTCCCAAATGTAAAAAGAAATATGTGGCCTTATGTCATCCACTCCCATTACGCTCAGTGGCTTTCCTTCCCTTCCCTCAAAAAGCCTGGCCTCCAGCTCTGCACTGACAGGCTCTGGGACAGCCGAGTGAAAGCAGCCAAAAATTCCTTCATGAAATAGCAACGGTGGGTAACATCATCTGGTGCTACTTCATAGTAGTGAATTACTGGATTTAGAATCCAGTTACGCATCCCAATGGCTCTCTACCAGAGCCTCACATAACATGTAGAATTGTAGATGGGTACCAAGGAATTACTGGGATGTTTTTCACCAAGGAATTCTGAGACGCATCAAATAGACGAGAGTGAAGCTTGAGTTGTGTATAATGTCACTCAGAACCCGAAGGATTTTTTATCAAGCTATAACTTTATGCTATGTATGGCCCCTATACCCTCTGCCCCTGCTTTCAACTACTACGCAGGGGCAGAGGAGTAATGATCTGACCATACATAACATGGCCTCTCGTATATCTTCTCTGCCATTCTTGACCAGCACCACCACCTTCCCTGTCTCCCACCTCCCTCCTGCAGCCGTGCTCTCTACTTTCATTCAAAACAGACACGCACCAGTGCGCTGCACTGACAGGCTCTCAGAGAACCATGACAGCCTGGCATAGAAGGCCATCAGGATGTAGCAACAGTGGGTAACACGTTTTGTTACCAAAGTCCGAACAGTGAGTTACCAGATTTAGAATCTGATGTGAACAATAGAGGATTCCTGTGAAAGGCATGCATGACACTAAGGAAGGTACCCCGTGATGCCTTCTTTCTTGCTAGCCCTTCCTTCTGCAGAAGCAAATGTTCAGTGTAACTTTCAGTAATAGACACAGTCATGAATCAAAAATGTTCTTTAAACATGCTATTATAGTCCTGGCAATGTTATGAGAGTTGCACAACATAACAAATGAATTCCTTTTACATTGTTGAAGTACTCGTTGTCTGCTGAAATTAGCTCATTAGTCATGGTTTAATAGCAACATAAATATGTGGTGGGTAAAACCTTGAGGTCAACGCAGTAATAATAAGGTATTAAACTCTGTGCCGCAGATAAAGCTGAAGAAGTAAAATGGAAACTGGTGCAGAAAGATAGTGTTGCCAAAAATGAGACTTACTCTTTTTAAAACGTATCTGCTTGCTAGAGGCATCCATAGGTGCCAGCCAGTCAGTAAATAAATGTGTTTGCGGGGACAGTCGTCTGTCATATAATTGCAAAAGCGTCTTACTCAAAAACTCGAAAACATTCTTTGCAATGCGTGTACATTTATTTGGTTATCTGTCAGAAAATGAAGAACAAAAAAATTGCAACTCAAGAAATAAACATATCCATGTGACACGATTTCAGGTAAGTATAGCATCTACATGTAGTCCTCTGGTAACTTGCCACAAAACCGGTCAGGCTTCATGTACAGGCAATGTATAGAGTATGTATGCAGGACAAACATCCAATCAGTAGTACCGGAGGGATGGAATTTTAAAGGTTTCAGGTAAGTGTAGCATCTAAAAGCACAAAGCACCACTCGTGGCTTTCTGTTCATGCAAGACTGGGTAGTAGTCACAAGTTCAGGCTGACCGCGATGGAGTACGCTGCGGACACAGGGACCAGCCTGGTCGTGCCGAAAGAGTTACCTTCTCAAGTCCAGCGCAAAGAGTCCCATTTGCGGTGGAGGAGGCTGCGAGGAGCGGGGAGCACATCACGGATGGTCTTTGATGTAGCAAGCACTCTTTGAACTTATCACCCTTGGAAGGGCACTTTAAATATGGCACGTGTTTGTTTTCATCAGACCCTTGAAGGTACAGTGTTCCATCACAATAGTGTTAAATGGATCCATAAATCATTCTCCAAATGTAAGACTAAAAATGTTGTATACACTGTGAAGTGTCCTTGTGAGCAATTGTACATTGGTAAGACCAATCAAGAGATCCGTCACAGGATTATTCAACATAAATCAAGGATTAGGCGTAAAGTGTTAACTGCCCCCCTAGTTAATCACTGGATTGAAAATCATCATGCAGATGTGCAAATGGACCGTACTCACAATCATAAAACCAGACCCTTGAGGAGGTGACATTGATGCCTGATTGAATCGACAAGAGGCCTACCCCATATTATACTTCAATACTGCCTTGATTGGGCTCAATGAAACGTTAGAGATTGAAACCTTGACGCGATAATAAGTTGTCGGATGAGAAAGTTTTACCAGTTTTTGGGTCTCGCCTGAGCCAGCGCTTTAGCGCTGCTCTCGCGAGAGCTTTTGTAAAAGGGGGATCTGGAAGTGCAAACTAGTGCTTTTCAGGCCTCCAAATACAGTGCATGTGCGCCGGGCGCGCGCACCATTTGGCAGCCTGAAAGCACTAGTTTGCACTTTCAAATCCCCCGTTTACAAAAGCTCATTTCGCGGCCGCTTTGATGTTCTCAGTGAGCCTCGGCCACTGAGAACATCAAAGCCGCCGCGAAAGTGCTCACCATTTGCCACCCCCTCCCTTATCCCACTTCCTGCTTGTTTCACAATGGCGACAGCATTATTTGTTCATCGTTTGCTTTCTTGGTGCTAGTGGGGGACGCCAGCAGGTATTTTAACAATTTACAAGAAAAACTGTTTTCATGACCGTTCTAAAGTTGCTCAGCGTAGCATCGTAATGCAGCCGATATGGTAATTTATTCTGCAGCGTCGACTTTGCACAGTAAACAACCTCGACTCAGCCGCACTCTCCTTGACGGATGGAAGTGGTGGACGGGTCGGGATCCCCAAGTGTGATGGCCCACCGGCGTGGCACCTCCTTCAGACCTTCCATTACAATCCACCCACCTCTAAATCTAGCCAAGTTCTGCACCTCTTGCAGAAAGCTGCGTGCCTCCACCTTCCCCGCTGCGGCAGGCCCGGCCTCCCCGAGAATCTCCACAGTGCACCCCCAACCACCCCCCCCCCCCCGAGACAACAAGGTGCCACTGACGAGCACAGCCACAGAGGGAACCTCCTGCCTTATAACCGCACTAAATCAGGGCGCCGGCGGTGTCGGGCCTCCACAGCACTTTGCAATGCTGCACATTAATCAGCCAGACACCGGTGCGTTCACCGAAGCAGCTCCATGCGCAGCCTTATTAACCCTTTCACCCCACAACACATTACTGTACGACACAAGTGCTCTGAGGGAGACAGACCATTAGCGTCAGCGGGGCAGGTACTGCCTCGCCTGTTCTTAACGAAAATTGGCAAAGCCAATAGGTCTCAGCTTCGGGATCTATTATTTTTAGCCATGCTGTGCAGCATGGGTAAAGAGTTAAAAACAGCCTTTGGTGCGGTTGGCTGCGTCCTTTTGTAGCGCCTATGCGCACCTTCACTTTATTTACGGATCAAGGTGGATCGGTAAATAAAAAAAAAAATCACGAAAGGGAATTGTAATACAACTACGGTCACAGCTCCTACTAATACCAGCAATTAGAATAATCATGGCAAAGAAAATTATAGATGTAATTGTAATGAAATTAGATGTATAAAACACGATCAATACACTATCACAGATGTTTCATTTGTTACTTCCCGAGAGCGGTAGCAAGCAGAGCACAAGAAACAAGATTTGCGTTCCAATTAGGAACCATTTGTATTTGTTTTATGTGGCACCTCAGACAGCCCCTACATCTCAACAAGCATTGGCAATGTCAATAGCTCTCACCTACGAGAGCCATTGGTCTTTGTCAATGTTTTTTTTAGCCATGTTGTACAGCAACATGGCTGAGAGTAAAAAAAAAAAAAAATCGGCAGTGACCGCGTCATATCCTTTTTTTTTTTATTTCAGCCATGTTGCACAGCAGCTGCACTATGGTAAAACAGTTCCAAAAAAAAAAAATAGCCAATTTAAAAACTGCTTTCTTCCCAAACTTTTCATCCATGCTGCAGGCCACGCAGGCAGCTGTACAACATGGTTGAAATGCTTTTAAGGGCAAGGAGGAAACAAGGTGTGCTCATACCTGCTGTGGGCTTTGCTGGACGCTCTGCTGCCCGGTCCTACGGTCACTGACTCCTGGCTCTCCTGGGCTGCGTTTCTCCCCTGCCGCCGCCACAGCACCTCGCGGCTCGGAGCGGGGGAGACTACAGCCCCCAGACTCCCCTGGGCCCCTGACGTCATCCACGCGCCCGGAGGCGCTTAACAATCACCCGCTTTCTCCGCGTCGCAGGACGCGCCGGGCTAAGCCCGGGCAAAGGGCGGGACCTCTGTGGCCCTCAGAGGACCGTGAGAGGCCGGGACGGGCCACGCTATTAAGCCGCAAGGTATTTAACTGCGATATTCTGGACTTGGTGATCTGCCTATCCCCATGAATTAAGACTCTGTAGTGCTGATTTTAATTACCTCATTTGGATGACTTGTATTATTGTATGTGTTGGCGATAAACATATATTGTTATGGTTTAATTTGTTGATTTAGGATCTTGTAGGGACTTGTTTAACATGTCTAAACCCACGTTGGGAAACAAATCTGCCACTGCTTCAACCCTAGACAATTACCTAGTTAAAGTAGTCACCAAAATTAACAGTGAAAGGCGCAAATCTTTAGGTCAAGGTTCCACTTCGACTACCATCTACCCTTTATTGAATAATACATCCACCATTTCATCCCCTCCGTTTCACGGTGTGAATAGTTCCAATGATAATCATGATTTGGTTACCCTGGGCGATCTAGTTCTTATCGAACAAGATTTGCCTGAAGCTAATAGGGACCCTCCAAAAGATGTAAATGAGTTTCCTTCACAGGTATCCCCGGACCCGATAGCACAGAGAGTTTTGAGACCCCGTAAACACATTCAATCGAAACGGGGAGGTGCACGAAGTAGCCACAAAAAAACAGGTTCTGCGTTTTTAATTGGGGACACCTTGAAGGAAGCCTCTTCTAATAATCTAACAACCAAGATTGATCCCGACCAATTAGATTCTTTGGTAGGCTTTTTGGAGGCTAAAATTATAAAAATAGTTGAACCCCTAGTAGCCAAGATTGGCGAACTATCGGTAGAGATTGAAGGTTTACGTAATCTCGTGGCCCTTCGTAATAACTCCTCCGTGAAACCTTGTAGTGTGGTTGGGGGTTTATGTGGATCTGTTGACCCTCATAAATCCTTAAAGGTAATTCCTAATTGTGTTGAACCCCCGGCTGCTGTACCCACGACCGTTGTGAATAATATTTTACCACTAGATAGCTGTTCAAGGAGCAACCACGTACCCAGGCTTATGCATACAGGAGGAGCGCAACCAGACTTACCCTCTGAGTGCGCCCCTTTTGTTGTAGTGTTAACAAATGTTCCCCCCCTGAAGGATGGTTCCCAAAATATCAAAATAGAATCCCACGAATCTCTTAAGAACAAAACTGTTTTGTGGTTAAATAAACAGTGTGGATTTCCAGTGCATTTGGCCCATCAGATCTCAACTACTAGAAGAGTTTCATGGATAGGGCATTCTCGTAAAAACACAAAGGGGGATTGTGTCATAATAAATTTTAGAAATCCTTCCTTAGTCAATAATACCCTATTAAAAGCTACTTTGCTTCCTCATACCGACCAGGGTATTACTGTTCGACCATTGGGCTATTTTTATAGGCAACAGACAAATCTACCTATTAGTGATCCATTGGAGGGTAGAGCACGTTGCCCTGATGGACAGTCTTCTCATGGTATCGTTACATTCAACCGTTTTCAAGCTCTGAGTGATCTAGACTCAAATGATTGACTTCACCATGATTGGGTTACCTCTTTATCCACTAGGGAAGTTTCAACCCCGATACTGGAGGTGGACCAGGGATTAAGTGGAATTGAGTTAAGTATGAGTGCTGAGGGCACCCCACATGCTATGACAATAGTGAGGAATGTTAATGTTGATAATGTGGATAGCATAGCAGTTGTTCCAATACAGCCTGCAGGCACAAGTGTCCTTAGCTGGAATATAGCCGGCCTTAATAGCAAAGCGCATGATCCCTTATGGAGGGATTGTTTATTAGGCCATGAAATTATTGGGCTACAAGAAACTTGGGACACCGAAAGTACCTTCTTGTTAGATGGGTTTTCTGCCTTTTGGTCACCTGCGGTGGTCTCTTGCCGGGGGAGGGCAAAGGGCGGACTTCTCACTCTCATTTCATTGTCACTCGAGGGTAAATACAGTAAAGTGGAGTCAGGTTCGCCTCACTGCTTAGCAGTGGAAATTCAATCCAACTCAAATGGGAATTGGCTTATTGTTAATTTTTATAATTCGTTTACTAAAAGTACACCAAATGAACACTTGGTCAGTCTATATGATTTCTTGCAAATGTATAATGAAAATAACAAGAACCCCTATTCGGTTATAGTGCTTGGCGATTTTAATGTTCATCATTGTTTTAGCAACTGTTTAGTATGGGACAGTTTAGGTCCTTCAAACCAAGGAAATATACACTTCGAACACACACTACAGGGCATGTATCTAGAAGAGCTTCTTGCCGACAATGCTTTGGTTCACCCCGTCAACCATTTAAATGATATCCCAACGTATAAAGGAACTGGTCTGGGTTCCACTATTGACTACATCTTTGTCAGCACAACCTTAGCAGATAATGTAAGTCGGTATAAGGTTAATTGGTCTACTTATAGTGATCATAATTCTGTCCAGATAACTCTGTCTGACGATCTTAGGAAAAGAGAATCTGACAATCCGACTGCCAGAACCCTGGACATAAGGCCAACTGACCAAACACGTCGCCTGAAATGGTGTCAAGTGGTCCCAAAGGACTTTAATGAGAATTTGTTGGGAAAGGTTGGGGATGAAATGCATACGTGTTTGCAAGACGGGATTTTTGGTGAAGTGGTCCTAACCGCCTATGGAAAAATGTGTTCACAGGTAAATAGTGACCTTAAAAAAGCCTGTAAGGCCAAACCCATGAACGGGGAGAAATGGTTTGATCACAGTTTC
This sequence comes from Triturus cristatus, assembly GCF_964204655.1. Taxonomy (NCBI): domain Eukaryota; kingdom Metazoa; phylum Chordata; class Amphibia; order Caudata; family Salamandridae; genus Triturus; species Triturus cristatus. The sequence goes on from NC_140582.1 coordinate 1,133,951,071, forward strand.
TCATTAGCCCAACGGAAGTTAATGAGAGCTCTGAAAGCCGTCCCACCAGACAGAGCAGAAATCGCTGTATTCAGGAAAGCCTATAAAAAGGCCCAGAATAAGCGTAAAAATGAAATTAGGGAAGAGGCATGGAACGAACTTCTATCCCTTGATGTCATTAAAAATAGTGCCAAATTTTGGACTATCGTAAACAAGCCTTTTTTTAACGGTAAAAGTAACAATGAGCTTGATTGCGGTATTCAAGAAGACAAGTGGTTTAGCCATTTCAAACAGGTGTATGATGGAGATGGCCCTAGGGTGACGCCTATACTGAACTCCGAGAATTATACCCTATCCTTTACAGAATTAGAGGTCACACATGCCATTATGCAAATGACAAGTAATAAGGCGCCGGGACCTGATGGAGTCCCGGCTGACCTTTTTAAATCAGACATAAAAATCTGGTCTAAAATTTTATTTAACGTCTTCGTTAACGCATGTCAACTGGGTCTACCGTTGACTTGGGTGAAATCTGTCATTATACCTATTTTTAAAAAAGGTGATAGAGGTGATCCGAGCTGTTACCGTCCAATCTCCTTAATAGATTCATCTGTGAAAGTACTGGGGAGGGTTGTCCTTGCCCAATTGACTGGTTGGCTAGAGGAAACAGGAACACTCTCCAAGGTTCAGTACGGATTCAGAAAAGGGATGGGCACCATAGACCAATGTCTAAACTTACAACTCTTAATAGGCAAATACACGGTGGCCAAGAAGGGAACCTTGTTGGTAGCCTTTATGGACCTGTCATCGGCCTTTGACCGTGTAAATAGGTCAAAATTATGGTCCTTGCTCCTATCCCATGGAGTAGACAAAAACATCGTCTACTTCTTAGCTGATCTTCACAGGGATCTATCGGCTACAGTACGGTACGATCAATCGGGCAATTGCACAAAAGACATACTCATATCAAATGGAGTCAGACAGGGGTGCATTTTGGCACCCCTGCTTTTTACTCTTTACATAAATGAATTAGACAATGCCTTAATCACCTCATGTAATGATATCCCTCGTGTAGGGAAATGTTTAATCCCTGCACTTTTATATGCTGATGACGCCGCCTTACTTGCAAGAACGGGAGTGGGCCTTCAGTTACTGCTAGATTCATTTGCGGGCTTTATGAAGGCCTTGGATTTAACTGTCAATTTTGCTAAATCGCATGTCATGGTTATTGGTCCAAAATCTGCTAAGTCTAAAACGTTTAAATGTGGGGGTCACAAATTATCCAGGGTATCTTCATTTCCTTATCTGGGCGTTCTTTTTGACGACCAAGGTTCCTGGGTAACCCAAATTGCTGCAAAAAAGATTGTTTTATCTAGAGCTACTGTGGGTGTTCTGGGTTTTGCCAGAAAGCTAGGCGCCAGACCAATGAGGGCCCTTATTCAAGTCTATAAAGCTAAATGCCTCTCTTTGGCATTGTATGGAGCCGAGATATGGGGCTACAAAAATGTCTAAAGCATTCAGATCGTTGAGGATAGGTTTCTAAAAAACCTCCTCTCAGTCCCGATTTCAACTGCCAACTATAATGTCCATCAGGAACTTGGAATCGGTTCTGTAGAAGATAGCATTGCCCTGGCCCCATTATTGAAATGGATTAGCATTTGGCTTAACCCGGACCTACAATTAAACCATACAATCATGAAAGACTGTACATTGCTAGACTTTGGGTCCCGCATACCTTGGCTGAAATATATTCAGAACCTGGCCATAAAGCTAGGTAGACCTGAATTATATCAGTCCCCAGAGGCCCTAGTAAAAGGTGACATTAAATGGTGTAAAGAAACATTTGTGTACATATCTACCATGGATAGGGAAGGGAACGAGCTGGTTAAGGGCACCGTTAGGGCTCACCAGCTCTGTAAAACTACACCATCCATGGAACCATATTTAGGCTATGTCACAAACGCAAATCATCGTTTCCTACTGACTAGATTTAGACTAAATCAATTACACCTCTTGTTTGGAGATAGGAAAGGCTGGAAAAGGGCTGTGGATCTTGGCCCTTGTTCCTGTGATAATTTTTCTCCACAGGACATGACACATTTTTTCTTCTTCTGTGAGCACTTTATTGACATAAGGAAACGCTTTTTATTCCCTATATTAAGAAACAAAGGCTTTGTTCAGGTGAGATCTGCTCTTCTTTACCTTCAGATGTTAAATTATGTCTGGGAAACTTTTAACATTGCGAATTTTTTATCTGTTTTAATTCGCTCCTTGAAGAAATGAACTGTATCCCTTTTAATGTTTTTTAACTGGACACATTGCTCTATCTCATCAATCTGTGTCAATGTGTTTTTTAGCTGTAATGGTTATTTAAAATGAATTCTGTATTTTTAAGTTTATTTATTGTAGTATGCTTTTATGGTTTGTACTTAAACCGAATAAAGACTTTTTGACTGACTGGCTTTTAAGGGCAGCTATTGGCGTTGACAATGTTTTTTTTTTTTATTAACCATGTTGCCCAGCAGTGTGGGTGCTGAGTAACACGGCTGAAAGAAAACAAAATAGCAATAAGATGCAGAGTGCTGCCATTTCACACTACTTTAACTGCACAAGGTGGTTAAAAAACATTGACAAAGTCTAAATGCACGTTTACCTCTCTGACAAGAACTTTTTCTGAGACCACAGTGAACCTAGTCAATGGGTTTGGCTTTTTTTTTTTTTAGTTTTCAGGTGTGAAGTCATGCTCATTGCATACCATTTTACATTCCTTAAATGGGATGACACTTTCTATTCTTCATATACCATTCTTTTAATTTCTTCTTGACTGACGTCAGAATAACTGGTCTGTAAGTTTATTCATTTTATGATCTATTTGTTCATATTGAGAGCTACATACTGCAGTGGTGGAGTCACCAGGGCTAAGTGGGGAAGTAGAGAGCTGGGAAAATAGTTTGGTGATGTATGTAATTGTAGACGTTTACAGTGTCAGATCGTAAATCAGTACATTCCTGCACGAGGAATCTGTGTAGCAATGATATAGCTCTTTTGGATGGGGTGGGACGGGGCAAGCAACAACTATGCAGATGGAGGGGGAGGCACGTGGCAAGCAACAATATGGGGCGGGGCAAGATACAATGCTGGAAGGGGGCAGGGGATCCGGCAAGCAATCATGGGACAAGCGACAAAAAAAAAGCGGGATGGGTGGGACCAGCAACAAGGCAGGTGGGGGCTGCAGGGCAAGGGTAAGAAACAAAGAAGGAGGGACTGGGCAAGTTAAAAGGAAAAACAAGCATTTGCAATGCAATAGGTCTCGAATTTACGCGAGTTTGAGCTATTGACATTGCAAATGACAATGCCTTTTATTTTTTGTTTTTTGAACATAAATAAAAGGCATTGTCATTTACATTGCCAATTGCTTAAACTCGTGTAAATGCGAGACCTATTGCATTGTAAATGCTTGTTATTATTGGTGATTCATACAACAGATCCGAGGGGGGACTCCGCAGGTTGGGACCAGAATCACCGGAAATGCTGTTGAAACGACCAGCCAATCAGCATTCATTTGAATGGGCGGTCGGTGTTACGGTTGCCAACGGCCCCTGTGCAGTGAATTACTTATGGAGAACGGATTGAAAGATACACAAAAAAAAGTTTCCCGGCTAGATTTGCGGTAAGACGCGTGATCCAATTGTTAATTTTAGTCCGATACAATATTTCGTATTTCGGTCAAAAGGCTGCATTCGTGGACATTCTGACACAATATATGTCCGAGCGCAGTGTGTTATCGAGTTACTACCAGTTTTCAGGCTGACTAACAGCTCGCAGGCACCTCTATTGAAATAATATCTGGTGTGTTCGAGCGGTTATGCGAAGCCTTTGTGCGGGTGGTTCGCAAGTTGAGCACTGGGCATCCTTACTGGCCGTGGGATGGTAATATTCAATATATTTTTTGTGGTAGAGTTATTTATACTCCCTCTTGGAAAATTGTGGAGTCTGAATAACTTCCGGGACCGTGATTTGAAAGAGGGACACAAGGCCCACAGTTTGTGAATACCACTTTCAACTTGTTCATGTGACAGTTTTTATCTGCTATATAATAGTATATAGGTGATGTGGTATATATATATTGATATTCTGCCCCCTGACCGGTTTCGGAGCCCCCGCTCTTTAATCATAGGCGTGGCTGTGAATCTGCAGATATTTCCCAGCATTCTTATTATTACTACTTCACTCCTGCCCTCAGTGGGCTGCACAGGTGCATATTTTCACCATCGCCTTCTGGGATTTGTAGTATGTTCGGAATTCATTATATCTTCCTTAGTAGGTTCTGCAAAATAAACATTTTGGGCCCTACGGGGGGGAGCAACACAGACCACAGGCCAGATAGTTGGTGTGAAAAAGGCCGCTTTATTGGAAACAGGTGCACCTTACATAGAAACATCCCTTGGCCTGTGCGGTACAAAACTATTCCTCGCTAAATATAGCCTTCCTATCTGGCCCCCCACCCCCTCCCCTAAAAATGTTTCCCCCCCTGCAACAATCATCAAACAATTTACAATTCATAACTTCCTACCCTATCTAACTAGGTAAATTCTTATGTCCTACCCCACCGTAAACACAAATCAATAGATGTCCCCCATGACCTAGGAAAAGCGCCCGAACTCCTAGCGCACCACACCAGCACCTGTTCCAGCGACAAATCCCCCACAAAGCCTCCTTCCCTGACGCACCTGTCCCCAAGAAAACCACCCCAGCTTCCAACCAGAAAAAACACCCCCCCAACCCCTAAGAGGGGTGGGGGACCACCAGCTCAAAGGGAGGGTGGGCGGGACAAAACAACCCAAAACACCCCCAGCCGGCCGTTGTTTCACGATCCACCAAATGGTGGGTCGCCACACAAAATGGCCGGCTATATACCCCCCCCAGCCCAAAAGTAGCCCAAGGAGCCCAATAGAGCCCAAGCCCGGAAGTGTTACTCCGGTGCTCCGGATGACCCCCCCGGCCCAAAACCCCCCGGGAGGGCGAGCCTCCCGCTGGTCGGTCGCCCTCCCAAAGCCCTATTGGGCCCTACGGGGGGGGGCAACACAGACCACAGGCCAGATAGTTGGTGTGAAAAAGGCCGCTTTATTGGAAACAGGTGCACCTTACATAGAAACATCCCTTGGCCTGTGCCGTACAAAACTAATCCTCGCTAAATATAGCCTTCCTATCTGGCCCCCCACCCCCTCCCCTAAAAATGTTTCCCCCCCTGCAACAATCATCAAACAACTTACAATTCCTAACTTCCTACCCTATCTAACTAGGTAAATTCTTATGTCCTACCCCACCGTAAACACAAATCAGTAGACGTCCCCCATGACCTAGGAAAAGCGCCACTCGAAAGTCGGAACTGCCGGCTTTCGACCCCCCCTTTTAGGCCTCCTGACGTCTCGGGTACCTGCACACCCCCAATGCCCTGTCCAATGCCTCCTTCAACTGAACAATGTATAGCTCCATGCCATACCGAGACAAATGCACCCCATCCTCCCTAAAGAAGTACACTGCCGCATAGCCTAGTTCCGGGTGTTCCATCCTGCCTATCCCCTCCCTGTCGCAAAAAACCCGCATGTCCCTATTAATCTTCCGGCGCGCCCTATCTCTGGCCGCTGGGTGCGCAGCCCCCCTCCAGATTCTCCGCGGAATGAATTCTGACCAGATTATGTAACAACCTGACCACCGTGACCGAATCTCCAGCAGATCCCTTTTCATCTGCTTCAGCAACGCCAGGCCCTTGCACTGCACCAAATCATTCTCCCCCAAATGTACTACCAGGACATCCGGACACACCCCCCCCCTTACAAACCTATTCAACACCGGGAAAAGTTCATGCCATCTCATACCCCCTTGCCCCTGCCACTGACATTGAAACAGCCTAGCATCCAACTCTAAATTGAGGCTCCTGCTCTTGTCCCATTCGTATCGCTCCGCTCGCTTGATGAAAGAGTGGCCCAGGATGAGGATGGACAAACCGGCCCTGCCACCGCACCTGGAAAGAGACACATGTCAGCACAGAGGGAGTACCCCGCCTACTCTTCTCCCCCCCTGCAACCTGCGGCCGAACGTATGTCTGGTAACAGTCCGACTTCCACCTCCCCAGACGCATAATGTCCTTCCTCACCCACCCTTGGCGCGCCGCATCGGTCGCCGCCCCGATCCGAAAGGAATGTGTCCCGAACCATTTCGGCTCCACCCCCATACCGAGCAGGGCGTGCCGCAAGACCCACAGCAGTTGCGCCACCGTCACCCGTTCCCCCGCGACCCAGCGAAAGATCTCACCCTCCACCGACCGCAAACATGATGCCAAACGCCGCCCCCACACCGCCGGGCAGATGTCCTGCTCCAAAGCGGGCCCCAGAAACACCCAGGTCCACTCACCCCTGCTGATCCGTCTTCGAGCGCTGCAAGCGAACCGCCACCTCCCCGGACCGCAGTTCCACTGCCTCCCAGCACACCCCAGCCTTCCCTCTTTGCCCCACCAGCTCGGACACCCGGAACGCCCCAAAATACATCCACGACATAAGGGTGGAAAACAAAAGAATCTCCTCCCAATTGTGGCAGAAAGCAGGCAGGCGCCGAAGCACCCCTCGTAGCATGGCCCCTGTAATAGGCCGACGCTGTCGAGCCGTGGCCCCCCGTTCCCGCACCCAACCTTCCAGTAGGCGCGCGCCCAGCTCCCCCGCCGACGGCGCATAGCCCCACCACAACTTTCCCATGAACGCTATGGCCGACAGCTTTCCCGCAATTGTCGCTTTAGACAAGCCCTTGTCCATCGATGTCAACATGAACCGCACCACCTGCTCACACCGAGCCCCCGGATCCCCCAGCCATCCTGCCCCACCGTCCACAAACTCCCGCCACGACTGTTCATATGCCCTCCACGTCGACCTGGCCACGAACCCTCTTACCAATTATTCGACCCTTTCTCTCCTACCGACCACATCCCCTCCGGCACTGGCGTCTTGCAGTCGTCCGCCTCCGTGGCTAGCCCATGGAAACTTCGCCACTGTGAACGAGACAAAGCATCCGCAATGTCATTGTCCACCCCCGGCACATGCCGTGCCTGAAACAAAATATCATGCTCCAAACATCGCATCACAAACACCCGCAACAACTTGAGCACCTGCGGATCCCTAGCGGACTGCCGATTTACGACATGCACCACGGACATGTTGTCCACCTTGAAAATCACGCGTTTGTGCGCCAGCTCCCGCGCCCACACCGTCACCACCACCACCAACGGGAACAACTCCAAAAACGCGATGCTCCTCCCGCCGCCCTGCCACTGCGGCGGCCATTCCTCCGCACACCACCTCCCCTGCCAAAACAACCCGAAACCACCCACTCCCGCCGCATCCAACGAGATGGTGACATCCCACTCCCAGTCCTCTGGGGAAGCCATCGGGATCCCATTGAAGTGTGCCAGGAACGCCCGCCACATACGAATGTCCTCTTTCGTGCCTGCTGACAATCGCATATGATGATGCGGCAATGTCCCGCCCGCCAGGGCCCGCCCCAATCACCTACAAAACGCACCACCCGGCAAGCGAAATTCAAATGTCCCAACAGAACCTGCACCTCTCGCACCGTCACCTTCCGCTGCCCCAACATGCCGTCCACCAAACCCAGCATGCCCAACTTCTTCTCCTCCGGTAACCAGGCCTCCATGGCCACCGAGTCTAGCTCAATGCCCAAAAACGACAGCACCGTGCTGGGACCTTGCGTCTTCTCTGGCGCCAGGGGCACACCCAGGTAGCCCATGAGCTCCGTAAAACTGTCCAGCTGCTGCTGGCAGTCCGCCGAACCGGGCAATCCCACCAGGAAAAAGTCATCCAGATAGTGCGTCATTGTCGCCTTCCCCGTGTGCCATGCAAACGCCCACTGTAGGAAGGTACTGAAGTGCTCAAACAAAGCACACGAAATCGAACACCCCATCGGCAGTGCTTTGTCCACAAAAATGGCGCCGTCAAACTGTATACCCAACAGCTGATAGTCATCCAGGTGGACTGGCAACAACCAGAACGCCGACTTGATATCGCACTTCGCCGGGCCACCCCGCCGTCACCAAACACCACGCCACGTCCACCGATGCGTATGAAACTGAAGACAACTCCATCGCAATGTAGTCGTTGACCGACGCCCCCTCCGGCCACGACAAATGCTGGATCAGCCGAAACTGCCCCGGCTCTTTCTTCGGCACCACCCCAATGGGCGAGATGATCAGCTCCGGTAGCGGCGCCTCACCAAACGGCCCCGCCATCCGCCCCTCCCGTACCTCCCTGTCCAATTTCTCCCGGACCACCGACTTCTGCACCGCGACCGATTTCAAGGTTTCCGCCCACCGAGCAATGCGCAGACCCTCGTAGCCCAACCGAAAACCCTCCCGGAAACCCTGCCGTAACAGCCCCGCGTCCTTGGTCAGTGGATAAGACGCCAGCAGGGGTTCCAACCGATCCAGTCTAACCGGTGTACGAGCCCTTTCCCACAGTCCCTTGTCCCCCCCGACCTCCCCTGCCCGCCGCCTGCTGTCCGCTCGGAGAGGGATGCTGCCCCTGGTTACCTCCCGTCCCCCAGCATTGCACCACCGGGTGACGTTTCCCACATTTCGAGCATTCATGCCTGAACTTGCAATACTGTCGCGTACAAAGACCCCTGTTGAAGTCCCAGCAGGCCCCCACCGGGTTTCCGCCGGCACTGTCGCCTTGCCCCACCCCCCCTCGGGTGGGGCGGCTGGGAAAGGGGCGGGGTGCCAATGGCAACCCACTCGCCGTGTAGATTGTCTTGCCAAACTTGGCCCCCCCCATGGTCTGTTGGTAGAGATCCGAATTGATCTCCCACCATTTTGCCTCCGGGTCCCAAGCCAACGGCGCCCGGAACTCCTCATCATAATGCGACCATGCGTAACCCCCATAGGTAACTTGCGCCCTCCGGACCAGATCCATGTACTTGAAAAGGGCAACGGACCGTTCCGGATATTTTTCGCAGTAAACACTAGCGAAGATCAAAAACCCCGCGGACCAGTTCTCGATATTCATGGGCACTCTGGGGCGCTTTGCTAATTCCTGTTCCTCCTCTTTCGACCCCTCCTTCACCGTCAGCTCCCTATGCAAGAGCTTCAGGATGTCCACATAGTCCCCTTTCCAAATCTTTTCTTTAGTGGCCAGCGACAAATGCGCCCCAAAAGGTTTCGTAATGCCCATATAAGGCAGCTTACGCACCGGCAGCTCATGGCTCTCTTTCCCTTCTTCCCCCCTCCTTGGCCGGAGTTGCAGCGCCCCCCACCGACCCCGCTCCGTCCGTGCCCACCCCCGCGTCGCACACGTACTTGCCCTTATTCAGCCGCACCCCCCCACTACCCCCCCCGTCTCCGTACCAATCGCGACCGTGCGCCTGTTCCCCCCGGAGCCCCTCCCTGCCCCGTTCTCTGCCTTACCTGGCGTCCAAACAAGAACGCACTCAACTGCACTCAACAGCAATTGGGATTCTTCCGATCTCTTTATTCATGGGGAACCGGCATTAATCATCTTGATATTGTGCAGCCTGACAGGTTTCGGAGCCCCCTGCTTCGGTGAATCATATATACTCAGCCGTCCAAAGCCATGGAGAACGATTTGAGCATCATACTGGTGCCAATATAGAAACGATTATGAGGGAATTATTGTTTTAATACTGAGGTATTTTAGACCCAGCACATCGTTATGGAAATAGTAATGTATTATTTTTCCTTTGGATTATTTGTTTTAGAGTGGATAACAGTTCTGTGTCCTGAGGAAAGCCCTTAAATTATTGATCAGGTTCTAAACGCATTGACAAGCATCTGTGTGCCACTGAACAAAAATAAAAGGCACTAAGAACCGGGCAACTAACAAATGTAAATGATGATCACAACTTGCCTTGGTCAAAGTAGTGGTGCTTAGGTCAGGTGCACTGACCATGAAAAAAGACCCAACGGAATTTATTACTGTGTAATGTTTAGTCTGTACAGTTGCAGCTGTCACATTTTTGTTTATTTTGTCTGTTTATGTGTTGTTGTGAAGAATTGTTTTCGTAATTTGTCTTTTGTTGTCACTGTTGTGCATAAAATTGTTGGATGAGGCAAAAAATTAATGATAAGTTTTGGATTGGTTTTCTGTGTGTTTGATGAATATATACAAATAAATGTGGATCACTTTTATTGTATGTACGCTCATTTGCCGTGTCCCAAACTTTGAGCTGCACTCGAACACCGACCAGGGTGGCAAGTCCTTACATCAAGGGTATAAGCAGACTGAGGTTGACAGTTAAGGATTCAACAGCTACAAACGCGGTAAGCCTGACGCGTTTCAAAGGTGAGTCCTTCTTCTTCAGAGGCGGTTGCATTTGTAGATACTTGCTCGGTTCTCCATCCTGAACGCCATTTATACGCCCCCAAATGGGCCGGTTCAATGCCCGATGCATTCTGGTTGTAGGAGTCCCAATATTACTTCCACTGATGGTGCACTAATTTCTGCTCCTTTTCAAGCCCACAGATGGGCCACCGTCAACATCATCTGCTTGAAATCCCAGGTCAGCGTTCCCAATACACGGCTCAGCAAGATTATCGCCGCATGGCCCCCTCTCTTAGCGGGGTGGTGCTGCTCGACGGCACCACCCCGCTAAGAGAGGGGTGACTTGCCACCCTGGTCGGTGTTCGAGTGCAGCTCAAAGTTTGGGACACGGCAAATGAGCGTACATTTTTTGGCGGCAGTCCGGTCGTTGAGCAGCACCACCCCGCTAAGAGAGGGGGCCATGCGGCGATAATCTTGCTGAGCCGTGTATTGGGAACGCTGACCTGGGATTTAAAGCAGATGATCTGTATAATTCCTCAGACACCAAACATAGCATTCCGATCTGCTCCCACACAAACGTTAATACTTGTTAAATTTAATAAGGTAACTCAATGCTATCCAACTGGAGAGGTAGGCCTCACAGTAGTGAAAAACGAAGTTAGGCCTGGTGAAAGGTTTATTTTGCGAGGATGAAATGGCAGTTTAAAACTGCACACACAGGCTGCAATGGTAGGCATGAAGCAGGTTTTAAAGGGCCACTTACGTTAGTGGCATAACAAGTGCTGGAGACCCACTAGTAGTGGTTACTTTATGGACCCTGGGTATATGCTATACCACTCTACACATGTCTTAGCACTTCACTAGGTGCTAATAAGTAGATTCAATGAGCCAATTGGCTGTATACCACCAATACCATGTTTAGAGGAGAGCCCACAAGCACTTCAGCACTAAAGTCAATAATAAAAACAAGTTCAACAAAACAGAAGGAATGAAGTCAAAAGGTTTGGACGACTGCCACCCAAGGTTGTGAGGTCTAATATGAGTCCCCCCTTAGCTGAAAGTAGGGAGAACAACCTGCCCACATTGAAGTTATCATCGATAAGTTGTAGGAACATGGAAAGACCATTAGCACTGGTCAGTCCCAAGTCGGTGTTCGACCGTAAAGACCATTCCATTTAGGGAGATGGACCACCTCAACAGTTTGGGATTCTCACCACTCATTCGTATGCGCAACTTGAGGGATCTGTAGTCTATCTAATCACTGAAGCGAGTCCCAAAGAGGTATGGTCTCAACTTTTCCAGAGCCCAGACAACAGCAAAGGCTTCCATTTTGATGGCACTCCACCTTTATTTCCTGGGCAGTAACCCCCTGCTGATGAAGGCTACTACTTGCTCCAGGCCCTCTTCATTCAGCTTTGAGAGCATGGCTACATGCTATACTCTGAGGCATCTGTGCATATAATCTCCTTCATGGTATCAAATGCTTTCTGACACACATCTGTTCAAATCAATTCCTTGGGCTGCTTTTTTAAATCAGCTCAGTCAAGGGGGGAACAATTATGCCATTACCCTTGTCATATCTCCAGTAGTAGCTGGTCAGGTTCAGGAAGGCTCTCACCTCTATCTGTGTTTTGACGGGTTCCCAAGCCAGGATAGTCTGAATTTTGGGTTAGAGGGGCTGCACTTTGCCACCACCGAGTTGGTGGCCCAGTTAGACTGCAGAACACTGCCCTGTCGGGCCCAACTGGCTCTGATGATCAGGTCTGCCTTCTAAAGTACCTGAATCACTTCCCAAAGGTGGTTCAGGTGGTCCTCTCAACTAGAACTGAAGACAGCAATGTCATCCAAGTAGGCAGCGCTGAGGTCCTCCAACCCAGCCAGGACTCTGAAAGGCGGCAGTGGCATTCCATAACTCAAAGGGCATCACCTGGAACTGTCCCTATGGAGTGGAGAATGCAGACCACTTTATAGCCAGTACTCTATTGTTAAATCGGAGGTACTCAGGAACTTAGCAGCTCTTAACCGATCAATGAGATCTTCAGCTCTGGGGGAGAGGGGGTTGTGTCAGTCTTGCTAACTGGATTGAGTCCTCTAGAATCCACACAGAACCAGAGTTCTGGTGTGGTGATGGTGGGGAGGCCTAGTGTACCAGTACCACTGGGTTGGAACAAGGGCTGTTGGAGTGCTCAACCAATCCGAGCATGAGTATCTTGGACACTTCTTTGATGTTCCCCCTTACTTTATCAGAAAGCCTTATTCTTCACAGACATTCTGTCCCCTCTAGCAGTGCTGTTGGCTGCTTGAGAAAGACTCTGTTCCTGGCCATTTTGCTCCCTGCTGGGGTGGTACTCAGTCCCCCAGCATTCCGTCGGCAGCAGGAGGGACCGGAAGAGGCTGCCTCCATTTAGCTATAGGAGCAGTCCTGTGGTGCGGGCTGCTTGAGAATGACTCTGTTCCTGTCCGTTTTGCTCCCTGCTGGAGTAGGACTAGGTCCCCCAGTATTCCGCCGGCAGCAGGAGTTTCCAAAAGAGACCACCTCCATTCAAAAACAGGAACAGTCCCGTGGCATGGGACACACCCGGGAGTTCTCCCAGGACAAGAACGGGCCCGTCTTCTCTCGTCATCACCTGGAGGAGGCTGGCTAGGCCTACTCTCTTTAATGCACGAGAAACCACCTGTAACCACCTGATGTAAGTGCTCAACCCATTATATTGTTTTATATAGTGCAATCAATTCTGGCCAATGTAGATACTTAACATCTATTCTACTTAATGGTGGGAAAATGCAAGGTTGGGATCATTGCGAATCATGGAATTCTCGCCAAAAAGCAGAAACGATCTGGGGTGCCTAGACCAGATAGCACCCAAACTGTTTCCCTCACACTAGCGGACAGTGATACATTAATAGAAGATGTTTAATGACTCCTTAATACAAGTAACACAAAGAGGAAGGCCCACCTGCGAAAAGTACCTGATATGTTCAAGTCAAATAAATCCAGAGTTTCCTCAAAAACTAAGGATTACATAGAGTCCCCTAAGTCTACCACAGTAAATCAGGGCAAATCAAATGCTCTAGCCCCTGCTTCTGGCTAAGACACCATGCTCTCTATACCTGACTGTGACCATTGTCCCCAATGTGCCCTGTTACAATAAGTTTGAGCCTATACAACCAATTGAACAGTCTATAGTAACATCCATGCTCACTGTGTCTCTACAGGGAATATCAAATGAACAATCCACTTTAGGAAAACTTCCCCATAGAACCAGTGAACATAGAACTGATGTCCAGTAAATTGGCTGATCTCCACACCCAGGTCTTGACTCTAACTATGCAAGTAGCGGAACTTGCATTGAATTTTTTTTTGCTACTGTGGAGGTCATGCGAGTAAAAATAAAGCTCAAGAGCCCATCTCGCAGTCCACCAATCTGTGAACCCAGTCCATGTAGCAAGAGGTGATGAAATCTTGAATTCGAATTCGGGCTCTAGGAGAACAATCAATCGCTCTCTATCTACTAAACTTCTATGTAATAGCTCCTTACCAAAGAGCCCAGATCGAAGAATGTATAATGGACCCCATAGTTCTTGTACTGTCTCCAACACTAAATCTAAAAACACTCTGTCATTGTTGGATTTAGCCCTTTTTGCAGGGTAATCCCTGAACTTTTTGCTTTCCTCCTAGCCTTTTTTCTGACATGGTGTTGGTAGATTTAGGACTCTGGGCACTGCTGTTCAGTGTGAAGTGCATGTGCTCCCTATGGTAAACATGGTAAGATTGGTCTACACCTGTTTGGCATATTTAATTTACCTGTCAGTCCCTGGTAAAGCATTATCTCAGATACCTAGGGCCAGTAAATTAAAGTAGACTTTCAAACCTGTCTCAGGCCTCTGCCATTGCAGGGCCTGTGCACGCAGTGTTACTGCTGCTGTGACGTGGCACCTCAAGTGTGCGCCATGTCTGACCCCCCTTTTACTGCATGTCAGATACTCCTAAGGTAGGCCCTAGCTAGCCCTATGGGCAGGGTGCATTGTAGGTAAAAGGTAGGACATGCACCTTAAGTGTGTGACATGTCCTGGTAGTGACAAACGGCCACTTTGGTTTCTCACTGCTGTGAGGCTGCCCTCTCATAGCGATGCTTTGGGGATTCCCTGATAGGTATTTCAGTGGTAATTCCTGATATAAGAGGAGCAGCGTGGTAAAGTTTAGTGTGCCTGAACTCAGAATCTAAAGATGCATCTTTTCGTGAAGGTGATTTTTACATTCTGTGTTTGAAAATACCACTTTTAGAAAGTAGGTATTTTCTTGCTCAGTCATCCCGTGTGCCTCTGCTGGAATGTGGATTGCCTGTCTGGGTTCTGGATGACAGAAGGCTGGGGAGCAGGAGTGGCTCCAGATAGTCTGGGGGGTCAGGAAAGGGCTGATTAAGCCAGGGCTGCAATTGAGGAAAGGAGAGGAGATTTCCTTGCACTTCAAAGGGCCTGGTTTGCCTCTGACCCTGCAGTTTCCACCTCCTGCCAGGAAGTCACACCGGAGAAGGCGGAACTGGTTCTGGCCGAACACAGACACTCTCTACCTAGGAGATCAAAGGATTGGGAGTATAAGTACTGGGGCTGTGACCCCATGAAGGGGGCTGTTCTTGTGCTGCTTGGGACCAGCAGGCTGCCGGTCTGGGAGGAGGAACCGCCACTGGGGATTGACCTGCTGCCCTACTTGGCAGCTGAGGGGTCTGCTGTCTGTTTTGGAGCACAACCACGCTGGCCTGCCTGTGCACTTCTTGGAGGGAAGTGCTACCTGCTCCCTCCTGGTATCTGCAGGTGCGAGCAGCTTGGAACATTGCCAGGATTCCAATGCTCTCAAGCCCCTGGCGAGGGTAAGCTCGTAGTGAGCGCTGCTGCATGTGTGCAGTTGGAGCCCGAGGTGGTGCTTATCGGCGTCCCTGAGGCTCAGGGACCTTGCAGGGCTCGCACACCGGAAGCACGGTGGTGGGTCCGTCCTCGTTTTCCCTATTGAACCCAAGGTGTGGCTCCACTCCTGAGGGAGGCGAAAATAGGGGACGAAGGTGCGGGCGGGAGCCTACCCAACGCTCGGTGAAGTCGCGGCTTGTTGCCACTGAAATGGTCAGGCAAAGGACGCCTGGCCATAGGCGGGGCTCCCAGTGAGGAGGCAGAGAGCCCCGCAAGCTGCATTCACCAGTGACCTCTGATGTCGAGGGGGCCGGGTCAAGTTACTCCGAGGAGGCTGCCGGAAGTCAGGCGCGGTCTGCGACCGGTTGTGGGCAGAGCATGCGGCAATGTGAGGGCACGGCCCAGAAGCCTAGGGAGACCTCGCTTCATGACTCCCCCAAGAAGGAGATAGAGTTGCAACTGGGTGGTAGGCAGGGCCTCCCCGTGTGGAGGAATAGAGACCCCGTGGGCGGGGGCCTGCCAGGCATACTGTCGGTGCCTGCATCCTGCCACAAAGAGACCGGAGGAGTCCACGCGTAGCCCCGGTGAGTGGGGGCGGAACCGAAGCATGGTTGGTGCTCACAAGGCACCGTGGTGACCGTGGCTGTTTCCATGAGTGTTCTCGCAGGAGAGCGGGCCGCTCCAAAGTGGGGGCCATTGCGAATCAGAAGTCCCAGGGTGGGGCTTCCATGGCAGTTGGTGCCAGGGCTAATTTCGTTTGGCCCCATTTGCTGAATCCTTTTTGTGGAATATTTTCGTGTGCCCTGAGTGGAACAGGAGAGGCACAGTGGTGCAAGGCCCTCCATCACTGCTGCACCGCCCATGCGAGGGCAGCTGCAAAGTTGGGCAGTATCGTTGTAGAGCCCCAGTGGGGACTCAGGAGGCACAACAGTGCCAAACGTCAGTCTTCACAGCTGCACCGCAGAAGCGCGGGCAGCTGCAGCATGGGGCACATTATTTTCAGAGTCCCAGTGGGGGCTCAGGAGGCACAGTAGTGCCAGAGTGATTCCTCAGCTGCACTGCTAAAGCATCTTTGATTTCATGAGGAGAAAGGGGTGAGATGCACCACACGCCCCCAGCGCGTTGCGCACAGTGGTTTGCTGCATTGGCAGCCAAGGGGCCAGTGGAAGGCCCCAGTTACGCGCTGACATTTGGGACAGAAGACATTTAAGCCCCAGTGAAAGGCCAGTTGGCCTGGGGGTCATTTTGGGGACATGGGTAGGGCGCAAGGCTTTACAAGTATTGGATAATGTGGTTATGCCTATTCTGATTGTTGCTAAATGGGATTTATGCACCATGACTATTGCGTAATGTGTTTATGCTTGTGGCACTTATGGCATAATGTCTTTATGACTACAGAGATTGCAGAATGTGTTTATGCTTATGATGGTTATGCATAATGTGTCTTATGCCTAATGTGATGCAGACATAATGTATATTGCAGGTGATGAGGCTAAGTACAGTATTGTACCAGTAGTTACTGGTTGTGTTTTACAATTGCTACTTTTGCTTTCTAAAGGTTCTGACAGTGGCACGGTTGGCCCGGTCATGTGTATATAATCCTCTGTGAATATTGCCTAGTGCCAGTTGGCACAGTGTATAGTGTGTGATTATGATTCTAATGTGTTTTGGATAATACAAAGGCTATTTGTTATGTAACCTTGTGTGGAGTTTCTTTTGTGGTGTGCCTAGTGTGTTGCTGCTGTGTATGTGTGTGTTGCGCAAACTCTTTACACATTGCCTCTGGGATAAGCCTGACTGCTCGTGCCAAGCTACCAAGGGGGTGAGCAGGGGTTATCTTTAGCGTGTAACTCCCTTGACCTGACTAGAGTGGTGGTTTCTGCCTGGCTTAGGCGCAAGCCCTAACCGGATGTATGACGTTACAACGCATACTTTTACAACGCATGCACTTACAATGCAATTTTTACAACGCAACATCCACTACAACGCATTCCATTACATCGCATGACACTACAACGCAATTTTAAAAACTACCTTTACAACGCATTCCATTACATCGCATACCACCTTTACAACGCATACAATTACAACGCATAATATTACATTGCATTTAAGGTAAGTATTGGATAGCATAGGGGTAAAAATTACTATTCTAACTCCAGGGGGTGCAACAGTAGGGTAAGTGTTGGATAGTATAGTTGTAAAAATTACTAATCTAACTCCAGGGGGTGCAACAGTAGGGTAAGTGTTGGATAGTATAGGGGTAAAAATTACTATTCTAACTCCAGGGGGTGCAACAGTAGGGTAAGTGTTGGATAGTATAGGGGTAAAAATTACTATTCTAACTCCAGGGGGTGCAACAGTAGGGTAAGTGTTGGATAGTATAGGGGTAAAAATTACTATTCTAACTCCAGGGGGTGCAACAGTAGGGTAAGTGTTGGATAGTATAGGGGTAAAAATTACTATTCTAACTCCAGGGGGTGCAACAGTAGGGTAAATGTTGGATAGTATAGGGGTAAAAATTACTATTCTAACTCCAGGGGGTGCAACAGTAGGGTAAATGTTGGATAGTATAGGGGTAAAAATTACTATTCTAACTCCAGGGGGTGCAACAGTAGGGTAAGTGTTGGATAGTATAGGGGTAAAAATTACTATTCTAACTCCAGGGGGTGCAACAGTAGGGTAAGTGTTGGATAGTATAGGGGTAAAAATTACTATTCTAACTCCAGGGGGTGCAACAGTAGGGTAAGTGTTGGATAGTGTAGTGTAATATTATGCGTTGTAATGGTATGCGTTGTAAAGGTAGTATGCGATGTAATGGAATGCGTTGTAAAGGTAGTTTTTAAACATGCGTTGTAGTGTCATGCGATGTAATGGAATGCGTTGTAGTGGATGTTGCGTTGTAAAAATTGCGTTGTAAGTGTAGTGCGTTGTAAAAGTTGCGTTGTAAAGGTTGTTCCCCGCCCTAACCACACAGAAATCCCATTTCTAAGAGTCATCATGTGCAGATATTTTATTTGACTAGAGGAACTATCTTTGATCAAAACCTCTGCATCGACCAGCAAAACTTGGAGTGTCTTCCTCTCCTCCACGGTGCCTCCTCCTTCTCACCCAATCTCATCCAATCAAACAGGTCGATTTATATGGTGCAGGTTCCAAAATTGAAATCAGGAACTTTTGAGGACACCTAAGCATTAATAAACAAAGTAATCCATTGGTTAAGGATGTAGCGGAAATGTTTATCTATAATTAGATCGGATATTTTCAATGCAAAAAGGCGCTCAGTCAACACATCATCTTATGATTACATCCATGTTGTGTTGTGTTCCATCCACATTGCTGAAAATGTTATACATTTCGAATTTTGTACTTGTTACCTCTCTGGTGGTAAACAGTGGGGTATATGCGTTTTCCCCTTTCTTTGAATAATGAGGGAGGTCCTCCTAGGCCTCAGATCAATCTTGCCCCAATGGATACTACCATCCTTCCACCTTCTTCCTCGTCTTCCATGAACGAAATCAATTGACTAAAATATAATTTACACTTGCCATCATGTATCCATCCAGATGATAGAATTTATATAATCAATGCAAATACCAAAGTGTGTGCACTAAGTCAAAATGGAGCTACTGTAATTATCAATTATATTTCCTGTGATGATCTTGTAGGTGACACTCAGAGTATTCATGATAATAGGGTCAATCGTTGGGAAGGGGAGGAACTTCTCAACAAGCTCATTTCTTTGGGGATGATAGGGTGTGGAGAACTTGTAGGTTACTCAACACTCGTCCCACATGGACTTCATATACGTAGAAATGAAGTTTGTGCCTCAGTCAGACACCACCTGCTTAGTGAAACCCACTTGGGTAAAAATCTGCATTACTGCCGTGGCCACAGAGGGCACAGTCGCTGTTCTCAGAAGGATGGCTTCTGGGTACCAGGTAGCATAATGATCCACCAAGGCTAGGGTGAACCAGGCGAGCATTCTGCTTTCCCTCTGTCTTCCCACTGACCTGAAAGGTAGGACAAGACCTACAGAATGCATCTTAGATTGTTTTCATCCGGGGCCAAACAATTAGGTGACCAGCCATTCAAAGCTCTAGGCTTGCCCCAGATGTCCTGCTAGGGGTCCATCATGAGCCAGTCGCAGTAGGAAGGCCCTGTACCATTGTGGGACCACCAAAAAATTGGTTGCCCCAGGTTCAGGAACATTAGTCTTGCTGTACAGGAGATTATTCTCCCAGTAGATGAGGTGATTACCAGAGGTGTTTCCATTTGCCTGAGCTTCGGCCTGACATCAAACGCCCTTGATAGTGGGGCACTCCTTCTGCACTTTGCAGAATTCTGCCTGGGAGGTGTTGGGCTCGCTGGTTCCGTATCCCCAGGGCTGTGTTGATGCTCAATGGGGGCCCACCTCTGAATCGACCTAAGTCTGGATTATGTAAACATACGCAGACTTTTGGGGCAATTGAGCGGGGGAAGGAAAGGATGGGGACTGCAGGGAGGGAGACCTGTATAGAGAACAAGGAAACACCATGAGAATTTAACTATAACCTTTTCTTCCCTTACTCTATTCTCTTTGCCCCCTCCACCTCCCTTTCCTACCTGTAAAGAAAAAGAACGTGATTTCTTCACACTTCTGAGGAGCGGAGAGGTAAACTGCTACCAGAGCTTGGCTCCGATAAAGTAGCCCTCGATTGTATTTTGAGGCGTTGTTCTCTTTTCCTCCTGTGTGAATATCAAGAAAGAAACACCACACCACCAACCACAAAAGAAGGCAAAACAGACTATGTAAACAGACCCAAGAACAGGTAATTGCGCCCTGCCAGATTATGGCTGATGCTGGCACAGAGAAGGAAGGTGTGCGATATGGTTATCCTTCTGATAAAATACACCTCAAATCCTACAATTCCACGTTGTTCACTTTCATCCAGGCACTCAGTTTATAGTCAAATGTTACACGTTAATGAAAATCCAAACCACGTGCTGCCCCGAAAGTGGTCTTGGTGTAATGTCTCCGTGTATTACACACCACGATTATAATACAGTCTTGTGTTGCTGAGTTAAGTCTCACTCGCGCACACACTCTCTCGTTGCGTTAAAGGATAATGTTATGGGCGTTTATTCTCACCCCGCATGAAACCATGTGAGGTTTCACCAACGGAGTTTAAGAGCCACCCAAGCGCCTATGAGTGCGCTTTCTATGAGAAGAATCGCGGGCGCTATTCTCACCCCGCATGAAAGCGGGTCGGGTTTCGCCAACGGGGTCAAAAGCAGCCCAAGCGCCACTAGGTGCACCTTCACTTCCCTGCAATGTAACTTGCATTGCGCGGTTACCTCCAACAGGGGAGTCAACTGTGGACCGGGATTGCACTTTGCATCGTCCGACACTCTTACCGCACTGGGAGCGGAGAGACGAAGCTTCCTGCCTCTTCGGTGGCTGTGATTGAATAATCGGCAACGCGGTCCGGAGCGCAGGATTTTTATTTCCTGCTTCCGGAACCGCCGTTGCCTCACGCACTACGTAGCGCGCATGGCATGATGGGGGCTGTAGTTCTGGTGTCTCACGCCTCGCCTGTCTTAACGCAGCAACGAGCGCGATCACCGGAACCCAGATCGTGACAGGAGGAGCCTCCTTGAGCTTGCCAACAGGCCAGTTTAGGTAGGTCTCCCGGGTAGCAATGTCTTCCCCGTAAGTTCCGAACCCCTCCCCCACCATAGTTTCTGCATCCTCCCTGACCATGGGAATTGCAGGGGGAGGTTTTCAGAGATCCCTTTCCCTTTTTTTCTTGGCAGGTGTCTGGATTGTTTCAGGATCCAGGACCTTGGGACTTACCTTGCAGGGGCCATGGCCTGTGTGGTCATGCACACCCACTCAGGCAACCGTAACATCTCCCAGTGGGATTGGAGCTCCACCTCCATCCATATGGTGAGCTCCACATTGTTACCCAACAGACAATCCACTGACATGGCTGGGCTAACAGCTACCTTCAAGGAACCTTCAAGGAACCTGAAACCCCCCATTCAGAGAGGACCAGAGCCACAAGACTCTGGTGGTTGTCAGCAGGAACCATCTGGTGTACTAGATTGGGAAGTAGATGCTCTGAGGAGACCAGCTGACACCTGACAGTAGTCATACTGGGTCCTCTGTCTGTCAGAGACTTCGCCCTCTGCTCATTGATGGTGACCCACAGCCCATACTTCTTAGTATTACTAGGCATGTGAGTCTTGGGTACCATCTCTCTATCTCCCAGGGACACTAAGGTTATCTCTGCACTATCCTTCACATTAACTGGTACAACCTCCTTCCCGAGCACCACACTAGTAATTCTTGGGGTCTGCTCCCCCCAGTGGCGAGCTGCTGCCTCTTTGGGCAGTTAGGGGTCTCCCTTTGAGTGCCCATACCCGTAATGCTCAAAGCACTTAGGGGTGAAATGGCCTGATGATTTCTTCTCATGGAAGCCTCCCTTCTTCTGGACAGGTTTGGTCTGAAAATCCTTTACCTGGTAGCTCTTTTGGGGGACTTTTGTGACTTCAGTTGTTTTACTTTTGTCTCTCCCCCTCCTTCTTCTTTTGGGGACCCTATCCACCATTTGACTGGTCCCTGACAGATACCTTCTTCTAGACCATGGTGCTCAGGCAGTAAGCTTCTAGCTGTTGGCACAGTTCTGGAAAACAACTTCTGAACATGTGTTCGCCTGCAAATAAATTGTACAGCCTCTGGTACTCCTTCACATCACTGATCTGACTGGAGTTGTGACTTTTCAACGCCTTGGCACATGTAACGGGTTATTTTACCCGTAGCCTCAATATAGTCCACAGCGTTCTTTGAATTCTTTTACCTTGGGATGTTACCGAATCATATTCCATGAAAAATATACATGCCTCACCTTGCATATACAGCATTTTTAGAAGAATTTGAACATCCCTACGATTTATTATTAAACAAAGCCCTGATAAAGTTCAAGTGTATACTGAACGAAATGCGTTGGCTGGATGTTCTGAGTTGGATTTGAATTGAAAAAATAAAGAAAGGATTAAAAGTATTATTTGACTCTACGCATATCTTTATTGACTGTGGACAACAAGTTTTGATGGTGCACCATTCCAATAATCAAGAACTTTGTTCTGCGTTGCAGTTGCACCGAACGGCGGCAGGTGCAGGAACTGTCGTTCACATCTGCATATAAACTATAAAACCAACAACAAAAGAAACAGAATAGCGAAATGCAGAACTGACAGTCCATCATCAAGGGTGTTCTACGATATGGTCTGAAAATCCTTTACCTGGTAGCTCTTTTGGGGGACTTTTGTGAACTCAGTTGTTTTGCTTTTGCCTCCCCCTCCTTCTTCTTTTGGGGACCCTATCCACCCTTTGACTGATCCCCTCCAGATACCTTCTTCTGGACCCGGGTGCCTAAGCAGTAAGCTTCTAGGTGTTGGCGCAGTTCTGGAAAACAACTGGTGAACAGGTGCTTCCTGGCAAATAATTTGTACAGCCTATGGGACTCCTTCACATCACTGTCCTCCACCCAACCATCCAGTGTCTTGAAAAAGTGATCTTCAAAATCCACATGTGATGGCTGAGGAAGTTCTTGCTGTCCTTATACTTCTGCCTATACTTCTCTAGGTTAAGCCTATAGTTTCTGATAAGGGTGTCCATCATGGTGGGGGGTAACTCATCTTTTCCAATTTTCATACAGCCACAGGGCATCCCTCCCCTTATTAGGCATATGCCTCATAAGGGGCTCCCCTCTCCTCATTAGGTATATACCTCTTTAGGTATATGCCTCCAGGGCCCCTTAATCCTCTTCAGGGGAACTGTGCATCTTCAGGACAATCTCCTAGGCTTCAAACCATTTCTCAATGTCATTCCCACAACAATTGGGCACCACGTCCTTTGAAATGTGGACACTGTTGTCTCCATTGGACACAGTAGCTACACTGTCACCATTGTTGCTGGACTGTACTTGTTTGGCCTTGATGTCCAGAAGTCTGAGACTTAACTCATGAGCCATTCTCCTTCCATCCATGACTAAGGTCTTTGCCTCCAGGGCCCTGGCAGCTTCCTCCGGTGCCTGCTAGATAGCAGGCTCAACCGTGGCTTCCTCCCTCTTGGCAGCAGCCTCATGTTTGACTGCCTTCAATTTTCATTTTGCCTACTGCAGCTGATATTCTCTCTACACCCTTCTGTCCTCATGCTCCTCTGGACAGACCACCGGAAGACACTTACAGGTATCTCTTGCTTTCCAGGTTGATACAGCTCAGGACCTGCTTCCAGGTCCTCCTCTTGCTCCCCCATCGTCCCCTTCTCATCTGCTGTGTCCAGTAACCGGTGGACCTCCTATGTATGTCCTGAGGGCCTTCTGATGCTCCATCTTTTTAAAGCTACTTTTGGCTGGAAGACTCATCTCCTTGCCAAAATTGTCTACGCTCAGCTGCAGTGTAGATCTCCAGGTTGATGAGTTCAAACTCCATCCTTGAAGGTAGGGTCACAGGCACAGAAAGTCAGGAAAAATAGGAATGAATTTGGAAAAAGAAAAATGGTAAATAGAGGAGAATTTAAAAAGAGGTCCAATTTGGTATCAAATAATTTTCTACACAAACCACTGTATGGCACTGCAGAAAAACAAGTACTAGATCCCATCACATAGCACTAATGTGAGAAATGTGGTTGTTGTTTGGGAGGGAGGGGTGAAACCCTACTCAAGCGACACTCGCAATCCTTGCCACCCTGGACTACAAAAAGCCACTAAATTAACTTGTGTGTAACCCTCTAGTAGCTTGGCACAAAAAGCAGTCAGGTTTAGCTTAGAAGGAATGTGTAAAGTATTTATGAAGTACACGAACAGCAATAAAGCACAAACACAAAACAAGAAAAATCCCAGACAAATTTACAAAAAATATTAAAATGTAATAAATTATTTCACAACAAACCCACAAAAATCCAATCAATAGAGCCTGAGAGATGCCATTTTGAAGATTCCAGGTAAGTAAAGCCACTTACGGCTGTCTGGGCGTGCGAGACCGGATGAAAATCACAAGTTCAGACCTACCACAATTGAGCACTGGCTGGATGCAGAGACCAGGTTACTCCAGCTGAAACAGTTTCCTTCTAAATTCTAGCTCAAAGAGTTCTGTTTGTGATGGAGGAGGCCGTGAGGAGAGGGGAGAGCATTGCAGATGGGCCTCGCTGTAGAAAGATGAGCATGTCAGGCTTTCGGGGACATTCGGTGTACTGCAAAGATCTTGTGAGGCATCACATATGGTCATTGCTGAAGACTCATACCATGGTCACCAAGAGCTGTCCATGCTGTAATGTAAGTACAGATCTCGCTTTGCTTGTCATAGCTGGCGGTCGTTGTAATGTGAAGAGTCAGGTTTACCAGAGCTTTGAGTTGGTGGCCGTCGTGGGTGGCATGACCTTGGTGCAAATGGGTTCGTTTACAGTCACGAATAGTCCAAAACTTCAGGATTTCTTCTTTTCTTACAGGAGAAGCTCAACTGATGCCACACAAAGGATCCAGGACCTGGGGGTACCCCGTGGGGATCAGGAACTCACCCCAGCAGATGCCAGCAGAGCTCAGGCAGGTCCAGGAAGGTCGAGTTGCAGCAAGTCAGCTGAACAGTTGCAGAGAGGCCTTTGGAGTCTGTTGTGTTACTGTAGCTCAGAACAGGAAGTGAGGAGGCTGACCAATGGAGTCACTTCTGCTTGGGATGAAGGGTGCAGTTCCAGTCTTACTTCTAAGCAAGCAAGGCAGGCCTCAAGCAGCAGAGCAACACAGAACCCTGCTTTTACGATATTCACAGTTCCAGGAATGTACTGAAGAGTAGGAGAAGCATCTGGAATTTTTCCCCTACAGAGGTGTGTGGAATTTCCTGCCTCCCTGCCTTGACCCCGGTCTGTCTGGGGGCACAATAGGTTAGTGAGAAGTTCTTTGTGAGTGTGCTGGGCCAGTACCTTTAAAGGACAATTGTGGAAGGTGATAGCCCCATCCCCCATTAAGTCAAGATGGACTATCCGGCCAACACCCAGACCCTTTAATAATATACTGTCTGGAAGGAATACACAAAGGACAGCTGCCAACTGCACCTACTCACAACACCCATGATTCAAGCCACAGGCACCAATTAGTGAATACAAAAAAATACAAGCTTTCTAAAAGTGGCATTTTCAGAATTGGGACTTTGCTATAAAGAGTGTTTTAAATTACAGTTCCTCAGACACCAAACATGACATTCCTACCTGCTGCCAAACAAAATAATTTAACAGTTATTACATTGAATAAAGTAACCCAATGTTATCAAAATGGAGAGGAAGGCCTCTCAGTAGCAAAAAATGAATGGAGGAGTTTTTTGCTACTAGGAGATATAAAAACGGAAAAATACATGTCCAACGTTTTTAAATGCAATGCACTCTGCCCTGTAGACTATTTATGGCCTACCTTAGGGGTGACTTATATGTAATAATAAGGACATTTTAGAGTTGGTAAAAGGCTTGTTTTGCCAGACCAAATTGGAAGTTTACAACTGCAGAAACAGGCTGTAATGGAAGGCCTGAGACAGGTTTTAAAGGGCTAATTCAGTGAGTGGCTCAATAAGTGTTGCAGGCCTACTCGTAGCATTTAATTTAGAGGCCGTAGGTATTGGTAGGAATGCTTTACTAGGGACTTATGAGTAAATTATATGTGCCAATCGAGTGTGAGGCAAATTTACCATGTTTAGAGGAGAAAGCATGAGTGCTTTAGTACTGGTTAGCAGGTGTAAAATTCACAGAGTCCTAACAGTGAATTACAGAGGTGTTTTCAAACAGACAAGGGTAGAGCTTTAGTTGTCTATGATGTGACTCAGAACCCAAAGGTGAAAAAGGATCATTGTCATTCATTTTTTACTCATATACAATAATATGTTATGTATGGTCTCCAAAATGATCTATCTCTGCTTAAACCTGATGCGCAGGGGCTGAGGCATAATGGGGGAGCCATACAATGCATGGTCTCTTCCCTTGTCCCAAATGTAAAAACACAAATGCTTGGCCTACTGCCATCCATTGTCACTATTCTCTGTGCCTTGCCTTCCCTCTCCTCCAGAAGCTGTGCTCCCAGCTGTCCAGGGCTGCTGTGAAAGGCTATCACAGCAAGAGCAGCCTTCAATTCCTTCATGACGTAGCATCAGTGGGTTATAAGTTCTGTTGCTACGTCATAGCATTGAATTACTGGTTTTAAAATCCAGTTATTAACACTAATGGATCCCTGTGCGAGCCTAACAAAAACATATACGACTATAGATGGGTAACAGTGAAATGGGGAGGTCTACCAGGGCCTGAGGTGAGATACTTCCCTGCAATTCATTGGTAACCCATCTATAATTTTCTGCTATGCGTGGTCCCCAAAATCATCTGCCTCTTCTTTCAGCTGATATGCAGGGGCTTAGGCTTATTAGGGGAGCACAGATAATATGGCCTCTCCTCCCTGTCTCAAATGTGAAAAGAAATATGTGGCCTCCTGTCACCCACTCCCATCACTCCCAGTGGCTTTCCTTGCCTCCCCTCAAAATGCCTGGCCTCCAGTTCTGCACTGACAGTCTCTCAGAGAGCCCCGTGAGAGCAGCCTAGAATTCATTCATGTAGTAGCAACAGTGGCTAACATCATCTGGTGCTACTTCATAGTAGTGAATTACTGGATCTAGAATGCAAGTGTTTAATGCTAAAGGCTCTCTATCAGAGCCACTCTTAACATGTAGAATTGTGGATGGGTGAATTACTGTGATGTTTTTCATCAAGGGATTCTGAGAGACATCAAATTGGCAAAAAGAGTGAAGCTTGAGTTGTGTATAATGTCACTCAGAGCCCAAAGGTAAAACACATCTGCGTAATTCATTTTTTATCAAACTATAATTGTGCTATGTATAGCCCCAAATCATCTGCCCCTGCTTTCAACTACTACGCAGGGGCAGAGGTGTAATGAGCTGACCATACATAACATGGCCTCTCGTGACCCATAAAACAATCTTATCTGCCATTTTTGACCAGCTCCTACCACCTTCCCTGCCTCCCTTCCCCCTCCTGCAGCTGTGCTTTCTACTTTCATTCAAAGCAGACAAGCAGTGCTGCACTGACAGGCTCTCAGAGAGCCCTGACAGCCTGGCCTGGAAGGGGAACGAGTTTTGTTATTGACTGTTGCTACGTCATGACAGTGAGTTACCAGATTAAGAATCTGGTGTGAACAATAGGGAATTCCTATGAAAGGCATGCATGACACTAAGGAAAGTACCCTGTGATGCCTTCTTTCTTGCTAGCCCTTCCTTCTGCAGAAGCAAATGTTCAGTGTAACTTTCAGTAATAGACAGAGTAATGGAAGCAATAATGTGCTTTAAACACACTATTATAGCCCTGGCAGAGTTACAAGAGTTGAAAAACATAACAAATGAACTCCTTTTACATTGTTGCAGTACTCGTTGTCTGCTGAAATTAGCTCATTAGTCATGGTTTAATAGCAACATAAATATGTGGTGGGTAAAACCTTGAGGTCAATGCAGTAATACGGTATTAAACTCTGTGTCCCTGATAAAACTGAAATACTAAAATGGGAAATGCGCGGAAAGAAAGTTAGTGTTGCCAAAAATAGACCTTACTTCTTTTAAAACTAATCTATTTGTTAGAGGCATTCTTATGTATCAGTCAGTCAGTAAAAAAGCATGTGTTTCTGGGACAGTAGTCTGTCAAACTATGCAAAAATGTGTTACTCAAAATGCAAATATGTTCTTTACAATGCATATACATTCATGTGGTTGTATGATAGAGTATTAAGAACCACAATATTGTGACACAAAAAATAAGAAATGTATAGGTAAGAAAAGTTAGGTCAAACCTAATTTAAAAACAATCATATTAATAATAAAAAATGAATAATGCGAATTACATTTATAGCTACAATACATGTGTCAATACTCTAAAAACAATAAAATCACGTTTTTTAGAAACATTACACTAAGAATTTCTAAAATTTAAATGAACCAAGTCATATATCATAGAAAAAAAATACTAAAAAACACATAAACACAATTTAAATAAAAACATATTTTTTTTATAAATGATATATACATCAAAGAAGAAAAAAACCAATAATAAACAAACATTGGT
This sequence comes from Triturus cristatus, assembly GCF_964204655.1. Taxonomy (NCBI): domain Eukaryota; kingdom Metazoa; phylum Chordata; class Amphibia; order Caudata; family Salamandridae; genus Triturus; species Triturus cristatus. Next base: position 1,133,979,436 of record NC_140582.1, read on the forward strand.
CTTCAAAGGAGTTAGATTTACTATTGTAACTCCAATTCAAACAACTTTGGAGGGGTTAGATGCATTATTCCCACTCCAATGCAACCAACAGTAATTAATCAACGAATAAACTGACGCATCACCGACCACTTTAGCAATCACCAGCTCCTCGATGTCACACAGTCTGGTTTCAGGTCAAACCAGACTACAGAAACAGCATACATCGCATCCGCATAATCCTTGACAAAGAAGACACAGCAGCTCCTCATTCTTCTAGACCGCTCTGCAGCATTTGACATGGTCGCACGCTTCATCCTCATCAGGTGCCCACATGAGTTTGTCATCCAAGGACCCCGTCTCTACTGGATCTGCTTCTTCTTAACAGATAGAATAAAAACTAAATCAACAAGAGGGGTGAAAGGCGGGGTGTCTCTCAGCCTCACCTGACAGTTAACACAATATATCTAAATCCAAACTAATCAAAGTGGTGCACATAAGGGAGGATGTTCACCCCACAATCACAACTAGGAACCCCTCATAGGGTCCTGTACAATTGACATAAACCCAATTGGCACACACTAATCAGTACATATGCGCAATTTGCATTGATAATATTCCACTCTGAATTGAAAAAATAAAGAAAGGATTAAAAGTATTATTTGACTCTACGCATATCTTTATTGACTGTGGACAACAAGTTTTGATGGTGCACCATTTCAATAATCAAGAACTTTGTTCTGCGTTGCAGTTGCACCAAACGGCGACAGGTGCAGGAACTGTCGTTCACATCTGCATATAAACTATAAAACCAACAACAAAAGAAACAGAATAGCGAAATGCAGAACTGACAGTCCATCATCAAGGGTGTTTTACGATATGATCTGAAAATCCTTTATCTGGTAGCTCTTTTGGGGGACTTTTGTGAACTCAGTTGTTTTGCTTTTGCCTCCCCCTCCTTCTTCTTTTGGGGACCCTATCCACCCTTTGACTGATCCCCTCCAGATACCTTCTTCTGGACCCTGGTGCCTAAGCAGTAAGCTTCTAGGTGTTGGCACAGTTCTGGAAAACAACTGCTGAACAGGTGCTTCCTGGCAAATAATTTGTACAGCCTATGGGACTCCTTCATATCACTGTCCTCCACCCAACCATCCAGTGTCTTGAAAAAGTGATCTTCAAAATCCACATGTGATGGCTGGGGAAGTTCTTGCTGTCCTTATACTTCTGCCTATACTTCTCTAGGTTAAGCCTATAGTTTCTGATAAGGGTGTCCATCATGGGGGGGGGGGGGTAACTCATCTTTTCCAATTTTCATACAGCCACAGGGCATCCCTCCCCTTATTAGGTATATGCCCTATTAGGGGCATCCCTCTCCTCATTAGGTATATACCTCTTTAGGTATATGCCTCCAGGGCCCCTTAATCCTCTTCAGGGGCCCTGTGCATCTTCAGGACAATCTCCTAGGCTTCAAACCATTTCTCAATGTCATTCCCACAACAATTAGGCACCACATCCTTTGAAATGTGGACACTGTTGTCTCCATTGGACACAGTAGCTACGCTGTCACCATTGTTGCTGGACTGTACTTGTTTGGCCTTGATGTCCAGAATTCTGAGACTTAGCTCATGAGCCATTCTCCTTCCATCCATGACTAAGGTCTTTGCTTCCAGGGCACTGGCAGCTTCCTCCGGTGCCTGCTTGATAGCAGGCTCAACCGTGGCTTCCTCCCTCTTGGCAGCAGCCTCATGTTTGACTGCCTTCAATTTTCATTTTGCCAACCGCAGCTGATATTCTCTCTACACACTTCTGTCCCCATGCTCCTCTGGACAGACCACTGGAAGACACTTACAGGTATCTCTTGCTTTCTAGGTTGATACAGCTCAGGACCTGCTTCCAGGTCCTCCTCTTGCTCCCCCATTGTCCCCTTCTCATCTGCTGTGTCCAGTAACCGGTGGGACTCGTCTGTATGTCCTAAAGGCCTTCTGATGCTCCATCTTTTTAAAGCTACTTTTGGCTGGAAGACTCATCTCCTAGCCAAAATTGTCTACACTCAGCTGCAGTGTAGATCTCCAGGTTGATGAGTTCAAACTCCATCCTTGAAGGTAGGGTCACAGGCACAGAAAGTCAGGAAAAATAGGAATGCATTTGGAAAAAGAAAAATGGTAAATGGAGGAGAATTTAAAAAGAGGTCCAATTTGGTATCAAATAATTTATACACAAACCACTGTATGGCTCTGCAGAAAAACAAGTACTAGATCCCATCACATAGCACTAATGTGAGAATAGTGGTTGTTGTTTGGAAAGGAGGGGTGAAACCCTACTCAAGTGACACTCGCAATCCTTGCCACCCTGGACTACAAAAAGCCACTAAATTAACCTGTGTGTAACCCTCTAGTAGCTTGGCACAAAAAGCAGTCAGGTTTAGCTTAGAGGGAATGTGTAAAGTATTTATGAAGCACACGAACAGCAATAAAGCAAAAATACAAAACAAGAAAAATCCCAGACCAATTTACAAAAAAGATTAAAATGTAATAAATTATTTCACAACAAACCCACAAAAATCCAATCAATAGAGCCTGCGAGATGCAATTTTGAAGATTCCAGGTAAGTAAAGCCACTTACGGCTGTCTGGGCATGCGAGACCGGATGAAAATCACAGGTTCAGACCTACCACAATTGAGCACTGGCTCAATGCAGAGACCAGGTTACTCCAGCTCAAACAGTTTTCTTCTAAAGTCTAGCCCAAAGAGTTCTGTTTGTGGTGGAGGATGCCGTGAGGAGAGGGGAGAGCATTGCAGATGGGCCTCGCTGTAGAAAGATGAGCATGTCAGGCGTCGGGGGACATTCGGTGTACTGCGAAGATCTTGTGAGGCATCACATATGGTCATTGCTGAAGACTCATACCATGGTCACCACGAGCTGTCCATTCTGTAATGTAAGTGCAGATCTCGCTTTGCTGGTCATAGCTGGCGGTCGTTGTAATGTGAAGAGTCAGGTTTACCAGAGCTTTGAGTTGGTGGCCGTCGTGGGTGGCAAGACCTTGGTGCAAATGGGTTCGTTTACAGTCACGAATAGTCCAAAACTTCAGGATTTCTTCTTTTCTTTCAGGAGAAGCTCAACTGATGCCACACAAAGGATCCAGGACCTGGGGGCACCCTGTGGGGATCAGGAACTCACCCCAGCAGATGCCAGCAGAGCTCAGGCAGGTCCAGGATGGTCGAGTTGCAGCAAGTCACCTGAAGAGTTGCAGAGAGGCCTTTGGAGTCTGTTGTGTTACTGTAGCTCAGAACAGGAAGTGAGGAGGCTGACCAATGGAGTCACTTCAGCTTGGGATGAAGGGTGCAGGGCCAGTCTTACTTCTCAGCAAGCAAGGCAGGCCTCAAGCAGCAGAGCAACACAGAACCCTGCTTTTACGATATTCACAGTTCCTGGAATGTACTGAAGAGTGGGAGAAGCATCTGGAATTTCTCCCCTACAGAGGTGTGTGGAATTTCCTGCCTCCCTGCCTTGATCCCAGTCTGTTTGGGGGCACAATAGACTAGCGAGAAGTCCTTTGTGAGTGTGCTGGGCTAGTTCTGTGGTACTTTGAATTTTGGGACCACGTAGGAGGCATGGCCCTACCCTGCCTATTTCGGTATCAGCGAACCGCGAATGGCCAATGCGGTATGTACAAGTGTTTTGCATAACGTTTCATCGATAAATTCACTTTGTATAGGATATTACACATTGACTTCGTGGGTTCCATTTTAGAGCGGTAGCCATCTTATGGTTGCCCTCACATAGGCTGCACATTAAGGACAAGCACAGGCCTTCAGAACACACGTACCTTCTATTGACTTCTCTGTGACCTGTGCGAACTGGCTCCACTGCCCGAGGTCAGTCCGGTCTCACGAGCTCCCCTTCCTACGGCCATTTGTGATTAGCATCAGGGTTTGACACACCATAAAGCCTTTCATCCCATACAAGCCCCCGAATAATCTCTTTCACACCTGACTCTGCTTCCTGCTTTATGGCCTGTTTTACGAGGAGGAGGTGCCCGTGTTTATTGGGGTCTGCCGGTATCTGATGAGGGATCTGAGCCTTGCTGGGTAAATAATTGTGGGCTGACTGAACTGAAATGTGGGATGGTCATCATGACTCTGCCTTTTCGTTTGTAATGAATACATATGAATGACCATATCGTAAAACGAGGAATGTGTGCCTGAAGCATGATATTTTGTATATAAGGAGAAGACTGGTTTTGTAATGTTGAGCAGTCTCCTGAGAACATACCCGTGTGTACTTCTAGGATTGCTGTTACTGGCTGCAGTCAATAATAAAACGATCTTTGACGCCACCACAAGACTCTGTGTTTCTGTGGTCCAAGACAGGAAGAACTCGAAGTCATAGGGTGCTACCCCTGGCACCGCTGGGGTCCTAAATTCCTCAGTACTTCAGTACCTTTAATGGACAAGTGTGGTAGGTGATAGCCCCATCCCCCATTAAGTCAAGATGGACCATCCGGCCAACACCCAGACCCTTAATAATATACTGTCTGGAAGGAATACACAAAGGACAGCTGCCAACTGCACCTACTCACAACACCCATGATTCAAGCCACAGGCACCAATTGGTGAATACAAAAAAATACAAGCTTTCTAAAAGTGGCATTTTCCGAATTGTGACTTTGCTATTAAGAGTGTTTTAAATTACAGTTCCTCAGACACCAAACACGACATTCCTACCTTCTGCCAAACAAAATAATTTAACAGTTATTACATTTAATAAAGTAACCCAATGTTATCAAAATGGAGAGGAAGGCCTCTCAGTAGCAATAAATGAATGTAGGAGTTTTTTGCTACTAGGACATGTAAAACGGAAAAATATATGTCCAACGTTTTTAAATGCAATGCACTCTGCCCTGTAGACTATTTATGGCCTACCTTAGGGGTGACTTATATGTAATAATAAGGACGTTTTAGAGTTGGTAAAAGGCTTGTTTTGCCAGACCAAATTGGCAGTTTACAACTGCAGAAACAGGCTGTAAGGGAAGGCCTGAGACAGGTTTTAAAGGGCTAGTTCAGTGAGTGACTCAATAAGTGTTGCAGGCCTACTCGTAGCATTTAATTTACAGGCCGTAGGTATAGGTAGGAATGCTTTACTAGGGACTTATGAGTAAATTATATGTGCCAATCGAGTGTGAGGCAAATTTACCATGTTTAGAGGAGAAAGCATGAGTGCTTTAGTACTGGTTAGCAGGTGTAAAATTCACAGAGTCCTAACAGTGAATTACAGAGGTGTTTTCAAACAGACAAGGGTAGAGCTTTAGTTGTCTATGATGTGACTCAGAACCCAAAGGTGAAAAAGGATCATTGTCATTCATTTTTTACTCATATACAATAATATGCTATGTATGGTCTCCAAAATTATCTATCCCTGCTTAAACCTGATGCGCAGGGGCTGAGGCATAATGGGGGAGCCATACAATGCATGGTCTCTTCCCTTGTGCCAAATGTAAAAAACAAATGCTTGGCCTACTGCCATCCATTGTCACTATTCTCTGTGCCTTGCCTTCCCTCTCCTCCAGAAGCTGTGCTCCCAGCTGTCCAGGGCTGCTGTGAAAGGCTTTCATAGCAAGAGCAGCCTTCAATTCCTTCATGACGTAGCATCAGTGGGTTATAAGTTCTGTTGCTACGTCATAGCATTGAATTACTGGTTTTGAAATACAGTTTTTAACACTAATGGATCCCTGTGCGAGCCTAACAAAAACATATACAATTATAGATGGGTAACAGTGAAATGGGGATGTCTACCAGGGCCCGAGGTGAGATACTTCCCTGCAATTCATTGGTAACCCATCTATAATTTTCTGCTATGCGTGGTCCCCAAAATCATCTGCCTCTTCTTTCAGCTGATATGCAGGGGCTTAGGCATATTAGGGGAGCACAGATAATATGGCCTCTCCTCCCTGTCTCAAATGTGAAAAGAAATATGTGGCATCCTGTCACCCACTCCCATCACTCCCAGTGGCTTTCCTTGCCTCCCCTCAAAATGCCTGGCCTCCAGTTCTGCACTGACAGTCTCTCAGAGAGCCCTGTGAGAGCAGCCTAGAATTCATTCATGTAGTAGCAACAGTGGGTAACATCATCTGGTGCTACTTCATAGTAGTGAATTACTGGATCTAGAATGCAAGTTTTTAATGCTAAAGGCTCTCTATCAGAGCCACTCTTAACATGTAGAATTGTGGATGGGTGAATTACTGTGATGTTTTTCATCAAGGGATTCTGAGAGACATCAAATTGGCAAAAAGAGTGAAGCTTAGGTTGTGTATAATGTCACTCAGAGCCCAAAGGTAAAACACATCTGCGTAATTCATTTTTTATCAAACTATAATTGTGCTATGTATAGCCCCAAATCATCTGCCCCTGCTTTCAACTACTAAGCAGGGGCAGAGGTGTAATGAGCTGACCATACATAACATGGCCTCTCGTGACCCATAAAACAATCTTATCTGCCATTTTTGACCAGCTCCTACCACCTTCCCTGCCTCCCTTCCCCCTCCTGCAGCTGTGCTTTCTACTTTCATTCAAAGCAGACAAGCAGTGCTGCACTGACAGGCTCTCAGAGAGCCCTGACAGCCTGGCCTGGAAGGGTAACGAGTTTTGTTATTGACTGTTGCTACGTCATGACAGTGAGTTACCAGATCTAGAATCTGGTGTGAACAATAGGGAATTCCTATGAAAGGCATGCATGACACTAAGGAAAGTACCCTGTGATGCCTTCTTTCTTGCTAGCCCTTCCTTCTGCAGAAGCAAATGTTCAGTGTAACTTTCAGTAATAGACAGAGTAATGGAAGCAATAATGTGCTTTAAACACACTATTATAGCCCTGGCAGAGTTACAAGAGTTGAAAAACATAACAAATGAACTCCTTTTACATTGTTGCAGTACTCGTTGTCTGCTGAAATTAGCTCATTAGTCATGGTTTAATAGCAACATAAATATGTGGTGGGTAAAACCTTGAGGTCAATGCAGTAATACGGTATTAAACTCTGTGTCCCTGATAAAACTGAAATGCTAAAATGGGAAATGCGCGGAAAGAAAGTTAGTGTTGCCAAAAATAGACCTTACTTCTTTTAAAACTAATCTATTTGTTAGAGGCATTCTTATGTATCAGTCAGTCAGTAAAAAAGCATGTGTTTCTGGGACAGTAGTCTGTCAAACTATGCAAAAATGTGTTACTCAAAATGCAAATATGTTCTTTACAATGCATATAAATTCATGTGGTTGCATGATAGAGTATTAAGAACCACAGTATTGTGACACAAAAAAAAGAAATGTATAGGTAAGAAAAGTAGGGGTGGGCGGAATTTGCGAAATCCACTTTTGCATATTATCGCGAAAATGTTAAAAATTATCGCAAACACGCGGAAATATCGCGAAGATGCGGAAGTTTTTTTCCCGCATGTTCGCGAGATTTTCTGCATGGTTGCGGCTCGCCAACTTACCCATGCGGTTGCTCGCGGGTGCGGCCATCTTGCTTTTAGTTGTCTCGCGGTGCATGATCGTGAGAAGAAAGACGTGATCGCGCGACGCATGACGTCACTGTGGGCGCGAACTGTCGCGAGACAGCGCAAATGGCTAAAAACAATACAACATCTCATGGAGAACGCGACCGGATCAAGAAAACTTGTCAGCGAACGCAGGGATTCAGGTAAGGCGATCGCGCGAGAATGTATTATTTTACAGCGCGAGCAAGAACCAAATTATCACTAAGCTGCGGAATGCGGTAATTTTGACATTTTCGCGCTTTCCACAGAACGCGAAAATGTCAAATTATCGCAATTTCCGCGAACGGAACGAAATTTTAGCCCAGGCCTAAAGAAAAGTTAGGTCAAACCTAATTAAAAAAAAATCATACTAATAATAAAAAATGAATAATGCGAATTACATTTATAGCTACAATACATGTGTCAATACTCTAAAAACAATAAAATCAAGTTTTTTAGAAACATTACACTAAGAATTTCTAAAAATTAAAATGAACCAAATCATATATCATAGAAAAAAAATACTAAAAAACACATAAACACAATTTAAATAAAAACATATTATTTTTATAAATGATATATACATCAAAGAAGAAAAAAAACAATAATAAACAAACATTGGTCTTCAAAGGAGTTAGATTTACTATTGTAACTCCAATTTAAACAACTTTGGAGGGGTTAGATGCATTATTCCCACTCCAATGCAACCAACAGTAATTAATCAACGAATAAACTGACGCATCACCGACCACTTTAGCAATCACCAGCTCCTCGATGTCACACAGTCTGGTTTCAGGTCAAACCAGAGTACAGAAACAGCATACATCGCATCCGCATGATCCTTGACAAAGAAGACACAGCAGCTCCTCATTCTTCTAGACCGCTCTGCAGCATTTGACATGGTCGCACGCTTCATCCTCATCAGGTGCCCACATGAGTTTGTTATCCATGGACCCCGTCTCTACTGGATCTGCTTCTTCTTAACAGATAGAATAAAAACTAAATCAACAAGAGGGGTGAAAGGCGGGGTGTCTCTCAGCCTCACCTGACAGTTAACACAATATATCTAAATCCAAACTAATCAAAGTGGTGCACATAAGGGAGGATGTTCACCCCACAATCACAACTAGGAACCCCTCATAGGGTCCTGTACAATTGACATAAACCCAATTGGCACACACTAATCAGTACATATGCGCAATTTGCATTCATAATATTCCACTCTTCAATTGTTGTGTTCCTTTAGATTCTGGACTCCGCACATCAATATGTGGCTCCACTATTTCACGGTGAGCACCATCAGCGTGCCTTGATACTGGAACGATTAGGGCTTGCTTTGACTCAGAGGAATTCCCAATTTAAATAATTACTGTTGCGTATCTGCCACAGGGGAGCGGTTAGTTTTCTGACTTTAAATTTTGGAGTGTTGATACACGGAGTGATTACATTGTACAACTAGTTCAACAGCATAGAGTGAACCAGTGGTGTTTTACAATAGCATGGCTGTGCTGCTAGTTTGACTCTACTAACAATTTGAGCCCTGACGAAGTCCAAATTGTTGATGAAACAGGTTGGTTACTGTTAGAATCATCTTGGTGAACAAGCAAAATGAATGACGTGTGGAGTACAAGACTTGGAAGAACATATTGACGTGTGGAGTCCAGAATCTACAAAAACACAACATCCGAAGAGTGGAATATTATGAATGTAAATTATGCAGTTGTACTGATGAGTGTGTTCCAGTTGGGTTCATATGGAATAAAGGCTGTCAGACTGGCACCTTACTTCTTGGAAGCCCGCAAACTCCTCTTCAAATTGCCTCAAGATACATCTCGCAAGCCCCCTCTTCAATGCATGCATGATCCCTCTGGCTAACGTAATCTGCGCACACAACATTAACATCCTTTGCTACGCCGATGACACACAACCTATACTCTCTGTCTTGGAAAAGGCCCCCAACACAAGAAAAAAGCTCACCACCTGCAAGATCGAAGTTGCTAACTGGATGAAAGCCAAATGTCTCAAGCTCAACATCAAGAAGACAAAAGCAGTGATTTTCAGCAAGAACACCTGACAATAAGACTTCAGCTGGTGGCCAGGAGCCTCAGAATAATCATTAACAGAAAACTGGATATGACCGCACAAGTCAACCAGTCACTGCATCCACACCCTGAAGATGCTGAGGAAGATTTTCAAATGGCTCAACACTAGAAAAACTGTCACTCATGCCCTAGTTACCAGCAAGCTGGACTGCAGGACAACACCCTCTATGCCTGGATTACCAAGCAACTCGCTGGAAGAATACAAACCATACCTCTCGGAGTTCCTCTGGCTCCTGATACACTAACGCACTTATTTCCACATGCACTTTCAAGGCTCCACACAACTTAGGTCCCCTACCTGAATACTCACATCTCCTTCCACCAACCATCCAGACACCTCCACTCAGCAGCACTCCTACTCGCACACATCCCACACATACACACAACCAGATCATGCAGACAGATGTTCTTTTATATCGCTTCTAAAGCATGCATGGGCCTCTCATTCTACATCAGAGCCTCCTCCTCTGTTCTTGAATTCCACAAGAAACTAAAGACCTGTCTGGTCAAATAACGAACCTACCATCGGCAGACCTGAGGACACATACCGCTCAGTGCCAGGATACCCTTGCGGGCATAACATGACAGCAGTAAGGAAAGTGTTGGACTTTAGAAGGATTAGATTTACCATTCCCATCCAAATCTGAGCAACAGTAGGGAAAGTGCTGAACTTTGCATGGTTAAATGTACTATTTCCATTCCAATCTAGCAAAAGTAGAGACATTTTTGGACTTTGTAGGGGTTAGATTTACTATTCCCACTAGAATCTAAACAACAATAGGGGAAGTGTTTGACTTTGAAGGGAATAGATTTACTTTTTTTACTCCAACATGAGTAAAATCAAGCAAAATAATGTCCAATAGCATCATCTTAAGGGGCAAGGGGAGACTCCGCTTTATCACCTCCCCCAGAAATCGGTGTATTATCTTCCAATATTTCTTAATAATTGGACATTCGGAGAGAGTACATGCAATAAATTGGCCTCAAAGTGTCCGCATCTGAGACAGACGGGAGCTGTTAGTATTATCCAGAGCCTCAACAGATGATAATATACCCTATAGCGGAAATTAAACTGAATGGGTCGGAGCTTAGCGGATATGGTCGCAGTTCTTAAGGCCATGCAAGCCCACATCCAGTCTTCATCCTCCAACTTCCCCAATCGGCCTGTAGCTCGGCCGAAGCTTCCCAAAAACATCTGGGTAATTTACTATCAGTGCCGTGTATACTCTACAGATCCACCCAGAGGTTCAATCGTGATCTAATCCTCAAACGGTTTGAATGTTGACACCTGCATTAAACATCCCCTATAATATCCCAAAGCATACCAGACCTGGAAGTATTGGTAGAACTGGGACCTTCAGAGCTCAAATTCCTTGTAAATTTGGTCAAAGGATTTGATACCCGCAGAATCCCAAATATACCCCAACATTGAGCACCCTATAATGTCCCTGGCCCAGAAACCTACAAGCAGGACAACTGATGCAACTATGAACCGCACAAAAGGAGGGTATGAGGTAGTGGGGAGTTATGCAACAAATAGTGTATTCCATAGGGCCCCAACATGGCCAATTCTAACTGATTCAATGGGTCAGACCTGTCACCGAACAACATGTCATTAATTACAAGTTGCTGTGTGGCCCAGTAATATGCCATGACGTCAGGAGTCCTGCGACCCCCCCATCATACGGAGGCTGGCTGAATTTAACCATAGACACCCTAGGTGACTTTCCCCCTCACAGGTATGTGCATACTAAAGAGCCTCTAACTACTGGAAGAAGGGAACCTGGAAGGGTAAAATAAAGTTTTTGAGGGTATACAGAAATCTTGGTATGGAAGCCATTTTAAAAAGTTTTCTGTGACCCATTATGTTCAAGGGCAGGAGAGACCAACCTTCCAGCTCAATCGTAGTTCTTCTAACCGGTGGTGTGATGTTCCTTTCTCCACAACAGGTGTTAATCACATTCCAAAATACCAGAAATGGGCCCCAGAGACCTTGAGAGGGATGTGGAAGAGACCCTCTGGGGGTGGACCCTTCACCAGGCAGTAGGCTCTCTTCTTCAAATTTAGCTACAACCCAGAGGCATCTCCAAAGACTGTGAGAATCAGTGCTTTTCTGGGTAGGTAGCAGTGGCTGTTGATGTATGTACAGATCTTACGCATATAGATAGCAACAGCCTATTCTCCTGACCATCTGCGCAATAGAAGCCCAACAACTGAGTCTTACATCTAATCCAGCAGGCTAAGGGCTCCACCACCACTGAAAACAAGAGAGGTCAGGGGGGACACCCCTGCCTAGGACCTGTCAGTCCTCAAATGGCAAAGACAAGACAGCATTAACCTGCACCCTTCAAATGGGTCTGTGCAGACTATTAGCACAAATCTCTGGAAGTGGGGACCAAATTCCATTTTCTGGAGTTGCAAAAGGAGAAACGGCCAGAAAATTGTATTGAAGGCCTTTTCAAAGTCACTAAAATAAAGAGGGTGCCCCTGTTCAAATCCTTTGTGCAGCCCAATGCAGGATTTGTTCTACCAAAACAGTGGTGAGTGCCACGCAAGGGCATGCAACTGTTTTAGTCAGTATGACCCTAGAAAGCTTATTGGCCGGTATCTGTGTCACAATCTTCACCCCATTATTTATATGGGAGATAGGGTGGTAGAAGCTGAAGCCTTGTGGTGTTTACCCTCCTTTAATATCACCACCATTGTAGCTTCACTCAGATCCTGTGGTAAGGATCCCACACAGTGGGCTCCTCAAAAATCTATAAAAGCTGTGGATGGAGAAGTCAAGAGATTTTTTTTTAAAACTTAGTTGGATATCTCTTTTGCCCGACTTCTTGCTTGAAGGCATCTTGGTGATCGCCTGCTGAAAATTCTCTTGGAAGATAGGGAGATCTAAGTTATGTTGATACGCCTTAGATAGCCTGGGCAAAGGCAAATTAATCAATATTGGGCATGCCAACTCAGCATGAGGAGGTGGGATGGGAGCATAGAGATTTGTTTAATATTGGGCAAAAATGCCATTGATCCCCAAATAGGTAGTGGCAGCTGTCCATCCCCATTCTTGATGGATGGAATCATCCATGCTTCAAGCTGCCTGTTTGCCAGCCAGTATACCTTTTTCCCAGATCTGTCCCTCCACTCCTAGGGGCCTATTTATGAGAGGCCTGCACCGCCATTGTGTCAATATGTTTGATGCAGCGCAGGCAGTACTTCCTATGAACAAATAGAAGCTGCAGTCTGCTAGTGGCACGCAGAGACTGAAATGCATCACAATATATGCTCATTGGCAACCTAGGCGTAGAAAGACAAGTCACACAAAACTGTTTGCCAAGCTCAACACTGCCATGGAGGTACTCACTTTGCAGCTGGAAGTTGCAAGGCGACCACCATCCCCACTTCCAACCCCCCCAAACCCACCATGTAGACAGCACAGGAGAAGGGAGAGTGGTGTTTGCCAGCAGAATTCCCCATTGACCTCAGGGAGGATGAGGTCATCACATACTACCGACTCAGGAGGGAGTCCATAATAGAACTGCTGAACCAGATAGTGCCAAGGCTTCAGCCACCAACTGCCAGGCCCACCAACATCCCTCCTCAGGTCAAGATGATGGCTGTCCTCCACATGCTGTCATCTAGTTCTTTCCAGATTGATTGCAGCAGCCAGAGTGGCAGGAATATCGCAGCCATCTTTTTCTGCCTTTCTACCCTCTGTCCTGGATGTCATCATCCGCCTCACACTGCACTACCTCTTCTTTCCCAAGACACAACAACAGCAGCTGGACACCAAGCAAAGTTTCTATGCCACTGCCAGATTTCCACATGTGCTTGGTGCCATGGATTGCACACATGTGCAACTGGTTCTCCCTGCAGCAACATCACACCTGTACAGAAAACGGAAGCACACATACTCTACCAAAGTCCAGGCCATCATGGACCATTCAGGATGTTTATAAATGTGCTGACAAAATACTTATGGAGTGAACATGATGCCTACATCTTCAGGCACTCCATCATCAATGATTGCTTCCACAATGGCCAATATGTGACTGGACTACTAGTTGGTAAGCAAAACTGAAGTACATGACAGACCTACTAACAGTAAGAAATCGATGACACAATAGCCATCTCTGTGTCTGCTGATGGAGATAGGACCATATGTAAGATGGGTGTGTCTCATAAATGTACCATGCATCATGGTGCACATGTAATGCAAACCTCCAAGATACACATGTTAAGACACGCAAAGCCACTTTGTGTGCCTTTAAATGGGATAAAGGTACAAACATTGCAACACTCACCAAAATGAAGTGTAGCATCTCTGTGTGCAAGGGAGGTTTTCCATGGGGGTTGTGGGGGTGTCTCTATGCAACTACAATGGTTTATGAGGCATGTCATGTGTCACACACCAGGTAAACTTTGGAATGGGACAAATCAATAGGTTTCCTCGGGTGATGTGTAACAATGAAAAGTAACTGAAGTCATCCAATACTTTCTATGTGTGCTGCAATCTGTAGCAAACAACATAGATGATCATTGCTCTGAGGGTTCATCATGTGCAGGAACCTGCACAAAGACAATCCAGCATGTAATGCAGGCACCCAAGTACCATGGGTCAAGTGTGTCTGTGTTTGTACAAAGCAGCACATTGTGTGCCAATTTAGTCTGAAAGTTCAGGAATGTGCTGCATGGCCCAAATATTGCGCACTACTGTCCTTTCTAAGTGACACAGTGCAGGCATTTTATTTGCTGCACTGCACAGTGGCACTTTACCAAATATCTGGGCCCTTGTGTCATATACATATCGTGGTAAGAATGCACTGCAATATGTACACAATGATGTGCCACATTGACATGCACTCAATAATCTGTCACTGGCAGTTGCAAAAGAATGTCAGTGAGTGGCAATGTGTCATTTCACTCTGTGTGGATAGATAGAACCACATCAATTGCAATGGGTACGTAATCATTATGGAAATTATGTGGTATGAAAGACAATCTAATAATGAGTACAAACACAATACAAGAGAAAAGTCTGAGGTGAGTGTGCCCTCAAGGGCCTAACAACTCCTTGGTATCAGTCAAAGATCTACAAGGTCAGAGGTGTGAGAACAAGAACTGTGAAATCAACAATTGTGTTACACATGGCAGAATACATGTATGTTGATTAAAGTAGTCTCAGGAGCAACACAGGAAGATTTATGTTGAAAGGCTATGTGTGGCTTGCCAAGTCAGTGTAAGTCCCAGACATGTGGAAATGTAAATGCAGGATGAAATTGTGACACCAACAGTTCAAAACACACATATATCTCAGAAATACTGACAGTCTACAGACACACATACATGTAGGCAGACATCCGCATTGAGTGATGTAACCAAAGTGATGGCTCACCTGTTCTGTTAATTAGGTAGCCCAGATGGAGAGCATATGAATCCAACAATGTGAAACTCACAAAGTCAAACACAATGCTGCCAAATATGTCATTCATCAGTCATCAATATAGAATTAAACCCAGCCTGGACAAGGAACCAAAGTGCACTCAGGATACCAATCTCACCATTCATGTGCCACAGCATTGATGAAAAAATCAAGGTATAAAAGTACACAATCCCCTATAAGTTGGACCCATGCACATAAATTTAAAAAAAACATTGTATTGTGCCAACTTTTGTAGCAGACAGCTCCTTGTAATATCATCTGTGTGTCCCACAGAAAGGTGGCCCACATTGCAATAAATATGTGTAAATGAAAGTACACCATTACAACTCATGTGCCAAAAACAATAGTTAAAGCCTGACAATCAATAGCATTACAATCCATGTGACAAGCTTGAACTGCACCACATGTATGCATCTACATCACATGGTCATTTAAGTATACTGTGAAATACATCGGGAGGAACATGGCAGCCACCAGGTAAACGGTCGAGGGCCGCCGGGAAAGGAGGTGCGTGCAATGGGGGTTTTGAGCGTCCCCCGCCAGCCTCTTCCATCGCAAATATGATGTATGGTGCAGGCAGTGCAGTACTACGATGCAGAAATATTTATTTTGTTGCTCACTGAATTAACCTAATCTGAATGACGCCATCCCAGCCGACCCAGCCGATTTGCGAGGGTGGTTCCAGCCCCAACGATGCAGTGAGAACGCCGATGTGGCTGAGGGCAGCAGGACTGCTGCGGCGTCTTCGAGCACAAGCCACCTGGAGGTGCTTACAGCATCCCCGAGCTGCCGGAGTGAGTGTTCTATTCGACTTCACCGCCTTGGGGGTCCCCAACAAGATTTCAAGGACTGGAAAGTCTTGTACAAAGATCCTGTAAAACGGCATTTCCCCCTCATGGAGAAGGCGAGTTTGATGCCTGCAGAGAAGAGAGGTGAGATCTCTGGTGTAAATCTGGATAGGATTACAAGATATACCCTTCGCACCCGGGCCCTCGGTACTTTGGAGAAATCAACAGGGGTAAGTCACGATTTTAAACCACTCCCAGCCAAGGCGGCCCCTGGGGACATCACCGTTGGTATAGTTCCCTCAAAGGTTGCAGGAGTAGGAAAAGCCATAAGACAACAGGGGAAGAGCCCATGTGGTAAATCTACCCCTTGCAAGTCAAAGTCACCCCATCCCTTAAATCGTATTATAAAGTGCTGACACACATCATGGCATCAGGAGACACTGGAGGTAATATGACAGGGGTGGTCTAGAATCAATGCCCATAATCAGCTCAGGAAAGGAGGTACAAAGAGGCCAAGAAATAGGAAATAATCATGAAGACGATGAGACCCGCTTTCAAGTTACAACGCAGAATAGGTTCAGTGTCCTGACCCTTCAAGACGCAGATACAACTGAGGTGAGGCCGCAGCAGGCTAATGGTGGAAGGGACTCCAATGTACAATCAAAAAAGGTCTCAGCCCCTTCAAGTCTGTTGGTTCTGAACCCTCTGAACCCTTAGTGGTGTCCCTGTCTCCCCCAGAAAACTCAGATGTCCCACTGGCCTCTATTCTTCTCGATCTTAAGGAAGAGCTTAGAAATCGGTTTAGGACATCAGAGGCAAACCAAGCAGATATCCAGAAAACAAGACTTTAATTTAACTTAAGGGTGAGTCAAAAGAGTGAAAATAAAATGTACAAAAAAAAAGAAATCAGAAATTACACATACATAAACAAAAAACATATAAACATAATATGGATATATAGTCACATACACTAGGGGTGGGATTGGGGGGAGGCCCGGTTTTATTTACAGATAAGTCCCCTTCGTCCGGTGGTTCAATAGGCTTTATGCCTGATAGTTTAGGGAGGGTTCCTATGGGGGGCGTAAAGGGTGCACAGGGTGGGGAGCAGTGGGAAAAAATAAAAAATCAGTACTCGTTAGACACTTTAGATATATTATCAGGGTCCACTCTTAATATAGAGAATCAGAGATCCTCGAGTCCAAGAAAACTGGTGACAAATGGCAGGAAGGGACAATAAGGTACAAATTGCAACCTGGAACGTAAATGGTTTAAGATTAAAAAATAGACAGAGGCTGGTAATTAGAAGAATCCAAAGCCCACAAATTATTATACATGAAACCCACCTAACGGCGAGTGAGAGCAGAGGGTTATACCTAAAACAAAGATGGGTAGGGAGTTATGTTGCTTCTGACCAAGCAAAATATTCTAAGGGAGTTGCAATAATCATTAGGAAAGGGTCAGGTGTTGAGATGACCTCATCTAATACTGATAGTTCAGGTAGATGGGTCACGGCCACTCTTAAATGTTTGGGCTCTGATTTTGCGTGTGCCTGCTTTTACAGTCCAAATCTGGAAGACCCCCAGTACATAGCAGATCTGCAATTAAGGCTAGGTGAGGCAACGGCTCCAATAATAATAGGGGGTGATTTTAACACCCTTCTAGATCCAATATTAGATAGATCCACAAGTAGGAGGGGGGCCCAACCCCAAGCACCAAAGACGAGTGAGGCCCTCAAGCATATGCTATATGAGTTGGGTTTGGTCGACTCCTGGAGGCATCTAATGCAAGGGAAGAGAGGCTACACTTTTCATTGTAAAAAGCACCATCACTTCTCTCGACTGGATTACCTGCTAGTAGATAGAGAGTGGTCCGGGAAAATAAAAGAGGTCCATATACTCCCAGGACATATCTCTGACCACTCCATGGTCAGTATTACATTGAAGGAAGTTAATGTGAGGAACAACGCAAGATGGACGTTGAAAAGATCCATCCTACCTGATTCAGATGTGGCTCTCCTCTTGAAAAAAACAACTTCAGAGTTCTTTCAGATTAATGCCCACTCGGCTCCAATTGGTGTCATCTGGGACACTTTTAAAGACATTAGAAGGAAGGATGCAGCAGTATACACAGTACAGGGAGGAGATGTTAAAAAAGCTGGAGGAAGCCAGATTGAATTATAAAATCAAATTAGAAACAAAGTGTAGGGAAAGGTGGGCCGGTGGACGAATGCAACATTGCGAGTATGGCGAAAAAGCTGGAGCACTATTAGCCTGGAAGGCGAGGGCTGAGAGGGCGAGAAACCACGTAGGGGAGCTGGTAATTAATCCTGAGGGGGATATTACGAACAAAGAGGAAGAAATGCAGGAAAGTTTGGTAAAACTTTTTTCGGAATTATATGCAGAATCAGAGAGCCAAGATGAAGAGGCCTTAAAGAGCTGGCTAAATAATTTAGGCCTCCGGGCCCTAACAACAAAAGGGAGGAACAGGGTTGATGCCCCCATTACAGAAGGGGAAATAAGAGAACAACTTCAACATATGAAGAACGGTAAGGCAGCAGGCCCCGACTCTGTACCGGTTGAGGTCTGCAAGCTGATAGCGGAGGAGATAGTACCAGAAATGGTGGCCCTCTTCAATTCTCTTTATAAGGAGGAAGGGTTGATCCTGAATTCATGGAGAGAGGCCATAATCACTTTGATTTTAAAACCGGCTAAGGACCCCGAGGAGGGCAGATTCATATCGACCAATCTCCTTTCTAAGGGGCAGATTTATAAGCGCCTTGCACCTCTTTTACGCTGCCGTTGCGTCACTTTTGTGACGCAACGGCGGTGCAAAACCAGCGCCAGGCTGCGGGGTATTTACAACGTGACGCATCTGGGAGATGCGTCACGTTGTAAAGCCCTGCGCCAGAAGTAGGCGTTCCTGCGCAGGGGGGGGCTTTCCATCGCAGGAACGCCTCCTAAAAGTGGCTGAGTGAAATCTACAAGATTTCACTCAGTCACTTTTGAGCCCATGCTGCGTCAAAACCCTGCGCCTGCTTGAAGCAGGCGTAAGGATTGATGCAGCATTGTAACAATAGAGCACCCCAGAGCCTTGCTGGAGCTGCGTCGCGCTTGCGACGCAACTCCAGCAATGCGCCGCCTTTACGGCACAGATGCGTCACGCATCTTCCCGTTTTTGCCCCATGGTGCGCCGCATTGTAAATGCGGCGCATCCATGGTGGCGGAACCGTGACGCACAATAACTGGCGCATCCCTGCTGATATGCAGGGATGCGCCAGTTATTGTAAATCTGCCCCTAGATGTGGACCATAAAATTTATACGGGTATGTTAGCTGGGAGACTGGCCAAGTTGGCCCCCAAGCTGATACATACAGACCAGAAAGGTTTTGTCCCAAAGCGACAAATACAAGAACTCACGCTGTCATTAATAGGGACTATGGACTTAGCAGTTGCTGCATCGATCCCGGTGGTGGTGATCACTATAGACGCTGCCAAGGCTTTCGATCGTGTCAGCTGGGCATTTCTCTGGGCCGTTTTAGGCATAATGGGTTTTAGAACTGACTTTATTAGGGCAATAGAAAAATTATACGAGCAGCCCATGGCCAAAATCCTTCTAAATGGCTCCTTTTGACAAGGAGTTTCAAAATTCATAGAGGGACGAGACAGGGTTACCCCTTGTCTCATCTCCTCTTCGATATATATATCGAACCTTTGGCACACATTTTAAGAACAGATGATCAGATTATCCCCATACACCAACTTCCTTCGCACAGTAAAATCGCATTATATACAGACGATCTGATAATTTACACTTCTGACCCAGCTCAAACACTTATTAAGATAGAGCAACTGACAACTGAATTCAGAGTGCTCTCTGGGTATCAAGTAAATTTATCAAAAACAGCAGTAATGTGTTGGAACATGGAAGAGTGGGGTGGCAGAGTCTGTTCAGAGATAAATACTTGGGGATAGTAATTGCAGATAAAAAAGACGAGATTCCTTCCCGTAATCTTACCCTTGTCCATTTATACCTCTTCAACTGCATACCACTTACTTAGTTTCCCTAAGGAAAAAATCAATAAAATACAAGGGAAAATATCAAGTTTCATCTGGGCATCCCGGGGGGTTCGTCTCTCATGGAAAAAAACAAGAAGTAGCCTCAAGAAGGGGAGGGGGGTAGCATTGCCAGATCTCAGACTTTACTGTATTGCATTCCAATTTAAAAATATTCTTATGTTGACAGGGGAGCCCATTAATACTTCCTGAGGCCTAATAATGAGAGAAATAACCAAAGATGTGGGCTCAGGAGCTTTTCTATATAAATTTGGAGCTCAACATTTAAAAAAATAAAAAAGTAAGGTTAAAGGTTTTAAGATCAGCTTTAAGTCTGTGGCTTGTAGCGAGACGGTCACCAAAGATTGGTTATTTCTGAGAATTTTCACCAATTTGGGTATCCCCGGGGTCGCTGAAATGTCTGGAAGATGCTTTAAGTTTGCCTTTAAAGCAGGCGGGGATAACGAAATGGGGAGATTTGATAACAACAGGAGGATTGACTCCCTCAGAGGTATTAAACATCAGGACAGACAACAGGCTCTCCAGGTTTAAGTACTTGCGGCTCACTTCTTGGTCTTTGACTGTGGTAGAGGAAGTTGGAGTTAATTAGGACTTCAAGGCCTCATTCCAGGACACAAGTCCGAAACCCAAAGAAGTGGCACAATGGTACGGACAATTCTTGGAGGAAGAGGAAGAGAAAATGGAGGACCCCGCTGAGATCTGGACAGACATATTGCAGGAGGGCAGCATACAATCCCTGTGGACAGACTCAGTGAAAATACTTTATGCCACAGTTACACCAGCTAATTTTAAACAACATCATTTTTTTGTCATCCACAGGTTGTATTGGACCCTGCTAAGATTGTCTAAGATTGTGCTACCGCCTGTTCCCAGTTGCAAGAGATGAAATCACTTAAGGGCCAATGATGTTCATGTCTTTTATACATGCCCAGAGATAAAAGAATTTTGGAAGACTGTAGAAGCTACCATAAGGGTGCTTCTCGGGGTGGATAATGCCTCTCAACATGTTTTAAACAGTAAGCAAAGGGGTTTAGTATTCTACTTGCTGCTCTTGGCCAGGCGAGAGATCTGTAAACATTGGTTGGACCCCCACCCCCCGAACCCCTGAACCCCACAGCCTGGTTAAGTGTAGTTAAATGGACATACAATTTAGATATTAAATGTAACCAAAGACAGGTCCGCAGAAATTTGGGAGGATTTTTTGAAGTGGTCAGGTTAGGGCTCCAAGATAAGGCTACAGGTTGGTCATAAACATCGATGTTTGGTCCAATGATTACATCAAGCCATGGATCGGGGGGGTTCTCCACCCCCCATACAAAGACCAGTGCAGTACGAGTCTGAAACTGCTTGGACCACAGACAGATTGAGGGTGTTTACAAACGGTCCAGAGTGCAGTAGCCATGGTCGAATGAGGACTAAAAAATAAAAAAAAGCAAGTATACTATGAAATGGCTCTGCCAGTGTCATGTAGACCACCAATAACATCCGTGGTTTACCATGGACATATGCATGTGAGTGTATTACAGGTTAGCAATGTCACTTCTGAACTAGGGTGGACCAATGAGCCAAAAATCTGTCCCTTCACACATGTAAGTAGTGCACATAACATAGAGTGATCAGGAACATCTCCAAAATAGCCATCACAGAAAGTTACTGGATGAACATGAAAGTAAGGACGTTGAACAACAGAATGTATCAGGCCATACTCATCATTTGCCATTACACAGAGAAATGGAAGAGACATGTGTAAACCTATAGCCAACTGTGTAAGTAGCGCATATTGTGAAATACTGTCAGAAACTTGTATTAATAATTCACTACACATAGCAAACATGAACAGGAATGTTACTGTAATAGAGAGCTAAATCATTGACAGGAATGTGAACCACCATGAGCAGGACCCAATGGAGGATGAGGATGGTGGAGAGATCCAAAATACACTGGCTAGGAATAGGCAACCCACCCACATTGAACAGAACTTCTTTTCCTAAATGTTCTGTTACTGGATGGGCTAAATCTGAGCTATGGACTAATTTCAGTAAAATGTAAATATATGTATGCTATCTTTGTGTTTGCAATTTTATGTCACAGTCACTGTAAACATCAAACCACTCACATTACCTCAAGTTGATTTAGGCCTATACCAAATGTCAGTAGCTAGGTGCTACACTCACACCATGACAACATCATGTAGAACGAAATATGTGTGCATATAAACACTATGTGCCAAACTCATTTGCTTGGGCAAGACAGACACAACTGAAATCAGGCAATGTGGAAAAGTAAGCAAATTCTGAAAGTATGTGTGCTGCAAGCGTGTGTTCACCTTCCGACACTCAAGCCCAGCTCCAGGGGAGTATAGATGCAAAAAATTGTGAGATGAATGAGTGCGTGTGCTGCATGTCCTGATGTTGGTTTATGTCAGACGCGTGTGCTTTATAGTTGAGTACCACCAATGTCCTGTGTTAGTAAATAGATTATCATAGAATGTGCATGGCCACACAGTGCAGCACTGATATACTTGATAATGCACGGCTGTGTATGAAAGGACATTGAAAGTAATGTGCTATCCTTAACTGAATATAATACAATCATGCTATATCCCCTGTCTCACTGCTGGTTTGACTGGGTGGGGCCTTCACAGGCGCACTTGTACCATGTGGAAGGGAAACAAATATCACATGCATGATTTTATGTGTGCACAACGGGGCATCCCCTTGCAAATAGTAATATCCTTTGAGCCAAACGTTACCATCTATGTCTGATGCAGAACCCAGCTCATATATAGAACTAAAGACGCTAGGAGATTTTTTGGTACAAGACCTTGTCAATTCACACCTGGAAATGTGTTACTTACTGGCACATTTCCCACTGTATGTGTTTTGTTTTGTTTTGTTTCAGAATGCATATGTTACCATTGTGTGTGCATGGGTACCCCCAAGCAACATTCAAGGAGCCTATATCTGGTCTAGCAAGACCCAATGCATTGATTTGTGACAAGTGCTGCCAACCCAGTCCACAGCTGTGCCAAGTACCATTGAGCCCTGGATGTAGTTCTGCATAAATGACATAACTGCAGCCTCACCACAGCTAACAAAGCACCCCAAAACAATGTATTTCAAACCACTAAATTAAGATAATTATCTCAATGCCTAAATAAATTCCCAGAATTATGTTGTTGCACTCTCAATACCTTGTCACTCTAGATGTCACATGTAAGATGGTATTATGTCACACATAAGTACACTATGACCAGTTAAATGACAGACATGACCAACCTTTGGACCTGTCTGTTATAATTGTAGGACCAATAGAAGTGGGTACAAGCTGTGATATCTTGGTTTTCAATGTTTACATTACATCCCACATATTAGGCCAGTAGCAAGTGTCACAAATCACTCATCGCCCCTGGTGCATGGCGCATTGCACAATGTGTGTACAAACCAGCAAAAGTGCCAATGTGCTGTGCGTTCATTTTACAATATTAAATTCACTTTTGATGCGTCAGAAAAAATTACTCATGCATCGAAAATGGACAGCAACTCAGGGAGGAGATGACGCAAATGGTGTGGCAAGCTGCATACTAAGAAGTGTGAAGTAACTTTCTGTTCCTCTTACTCTCAGTTAGTCTGTGCTGGGTATTGGTGGCTTTTGAGAGTTTGTCTGTGATTAGTGGTTATTTGGTCTTGGCTGTGTGTGCTCCGTGTATTGTATCATTGTTGTCCATTTTTGTTCATTATAGTCCTTTTGGCTCGTTTTGTGAAGCTTGTGTCACTGTATTGTTGGGAGTCTGTCTTTTTGGGGGTGTCTTCTAGGGGTAGTTTAAGGAGTTTTGGTGTTTAGTTATTTTATAGTGTTAGTGGGAGGGATAGGGACATGTCGAGGAGGAGAAAGCATTTTTCAGAGCCAGAGTTAGGTGGGCTCAACTGGTTGGTGGTGCACTACCTGCTAAGGATGGTTACGGGTTGCGGAGGATGGTTGTGGGTTGCAGGATACCCCGTAGAAGATAGGACAAATGGGAGCATGTCCGCTTGCACCACAGGAAGGCCTTTGAGGTGGAGCGTACTGCTGGAAAGATAAAGCTTAGATGGGCTGACATGGCGGCACGAGAAGCTGATCTCATCGCCTTCCTGGGACTGGAGATTGGCAGACCTCTTTGGTTTGTATGGTTTTCCCTCCCATGTTTGTGAAGTAGAATTTTAATTCATGGTAAACAAAAGCAGGTACTATGCATCATTTTTAAAACTCGGTCAGTGCCAGACACACTGCCCAAAGCTATCCAGGTATTTCCATGACGTCAGATTTTTTTAAATTACTTAACACAACCCCTCCAAATTGTAATACTCGCCTAATACCTAACAAATGCCGTAATTGCAGAACTGAATTTAGGCCCGCTGTTGAACAATCAAGCTCTCAGAACCATGGGCCTTCAGCAAATTTGTTAAAAGGGGGGCTCAATGCCGGCTCCTTATGCAAACATGTTCAAGACATCTATGATGTGATTTATGATTCCCAGCTTTTTGTCATAGAGTTGTGGCTTAAAGAGTTGTGTAACCCGGACATTGTCCAAATCCTTCCCCCGGGATACACCATCTGTAGACAGGACAAAATAGATTTGCGGGGAGGGAGACTTGCTATCATTTACCGAGACTCCTTGCAATGCACAAACATTGACCTCCCTATCTGGAAGGGGCATAAAGCCTTGGTTTCTGCTTCAAGCCCAAAGGATCCGTGTCCTTTGCAGGAGGATTGATATATCACCTCCCCAGTCCCAAGTCTTAGAAACCCTTGGTGACATTTTAGGCCCTTTAATCCTCTGGTACTCCAATTCTATCCTAAATGAACCCCTAATGTGAAACCTCCTTGAGACTTTGGAAACCCCTGGGCTCCAACAGTTGGTGCTACTCCCGATACACCATGCAGGACACATCCTGGATGGAGTATGTTCTAATTTCACTACCCTGAAAGTCAAAACCCTCTCTCCTCAACTTTAGATGTTTCATATGCTGATTCTATTTAGCATACAAATTATTTTCACAAGCCCTTCCCCTGCCCCCTACACCTATTCCAACAGTGATTCTGAAATGGTCTAAAATGATAATCACTCTTGACTTAACTACCTGTGCATTAGCATCTAGACCCATCTTATCAGGTAACCCTACTGAAGATGCTCATCGTTTCAACTCCAGGATGACTACAGTCAGCAACAAATTAGCCCCCACAGGCCAACTAAAAAGGAATCCCTCTTCCAAGGCCTCAGCTCCTTGGTACACGTAGGCATTAGCAGACCAACATCTTCATTGTAAACAAAAGGAACGGAGGTGGAGAAGAAGCCTATAAAATAGAAGAGCTAGCCCAATTCAGAGCATCCCTCAAAGCTTACCAACTGCAAATCACATTAGCTAAAAAAGACTATTATGCTAAACAATCAACAAATGCAGGGCAAGAATAAAAATCTATTTTCAAAATTGTTAAATCCTTCATACACCCAAAACTGCTAGATAAAGACATCCCCCCACTCCCAGACCCTATAATCGCCCCTGAGCTACAAAGAATCATTAACAGATCCTTCGAGACCGCCTCTTTCCCCAATGACTGGAAACACGCCGAGGTCAACCCCTCTTAAAGAAACCCTCGACAAACCTCACTGATCTCAAGAACTTCAGACTAATCTCCCTACTTTCCTATCCAGCGAAAGTCATTGAAAAAGCTGTCAACAGCCAACTCGCCTCCTTCATCGACAAGAACAACATCCTCGATTCCTTCCAATCAGGCTTCAGGTAGAGCCACAGCACAGAGACCGCTCTTATCGCCGCAACAGACGACATCCACTCCCTCCTCGACAGAGGAGAGACTGTGGCCCTCATCCTCCTGGACCACTCCGCGGCCTTCGACACAGTCTCACACGGCACCCTACCCCACGGACTCCACTATGCAGGAATCCAGAACAAAGCCCTCAACTGGATCCGCTCATTCCTCTCCGGCAGGACGCAGTAGGTTCGACTCCCTCCCTTCATCTCGTAGCCCACACCAACCACCTGCGGAGTCCCCCAAGGATCCTTCATCAGCCCCACTCTGTTCAACATCTAAATGGCCCCCTCTTGCTTCCATCGTCAGATCACACAGACTCAACATCCAAGAATGGAAGCAGTTGCCAGGTGGATGAAGAACAGATGCCGACAACTGAACATAGACAAAACTGAAGTACTTATCATAGGCCCACATTCCGATGCCTGGAACGACACCTGGTGACGCCCGCCCTCAGGAACCCACCGCCACCCACGGACCATGCATGCAACCTCGGAATCATCCTGGACTCTGAACTCAAAATGGACCGCCAGATCAATTCCGTCACCTCTTGCTGTTTTCACACCCTCCGTCTCCCACATAAAACTTTGAACTAGATCCCCCTTGAAAACAGGAAAACCGTCTCCCATGCCCTCATCAGCAGCAGACTGGAATACGGCAATGCACTCTCTGCCAGGATCAACTAGAACCTCACACACAAACTCCAGAACATCCAGAACTCCGCCGCCAGACTAGTCCTTAACCTACCGCACCACTGCCACATCACCCAGCACCTGCGGGCACTACACTGGCTCCCCGTCAAGAAGAGAATCACCTTCAAACTTCTCACCCACACCCACAAAGCCCTCCATAACACCGGCCCCACCTAAATGAACCACCGCCTCTCGTTCCACGCACCCCAAAGATCCGTCCGCTCAGCCCAGCTTTCCTTCGCCATGGTACAGCACATCAAGAAGACCAGAACAGGAGGCCGTTCCTTCTCTTTCCTCGCAGCCAAGGCATGGAACACCCTCCGTCTCCATCTCCACCAGACACCAACTCTCTCCAAGTTCCTGATGGACCTCAAGACCTGGCTCTTCAATGAATAACCATGGGGCGTCTAGCACCGCACGTACCCTGATGGGCCATGGAAGGGGATACTCCGTTAGAGTCTAGGAGCTGCGCAACCCCCCATGTTACCCCAGCACCTTGAGACCGTTCCTGCTGAGTAGCTGTACTTAACAAACTCCTGACTGATTCATTGATATGTAATCAAATTTCTTCTTTATTTGAAGAAAAAATTCAAAACCTACAAAAGATTTCAATGCAAAACACACTCCTATTGCAGATTTTTTACTTTTTGGGACCATCTCTCTAGGCCTTTCATAGTATTAGCATGGAACAGTCACACCAAGAAATTATCTAATAAAAATCTGATTCTTCTTTCTATGCCTGTCCACCTGCTGTCCTCCATGCTTTGGTAGATATCATCAGTCCAGTTATTAATACTATGATGAATTCCTCGCTCGTTACAGCGGTTGTTCCTGCAGACTGGATACTTGCTGCAGTCAAACTGCTCCAAACAAAACAAGTCATAGACCCCGCTACTCTGTCCACAATTGTTGAAAAACATATCAATAAGCAACTAACAATCTTCCTGGAAGAGGCCAACATGTTGCACCCTTGACAGTCAGGCTTTCAGCATAAACATTCGACAGAAAATGCACTATTGGAAATTGCAGATACTATAAACTGATACTAGATGCGGGGAAAATGCAGCGCTGATCTTGTTGGATCTATCAGCAGCATTTGATACCATCTCCCATGACATAGTACTACAGCTTATGAAAAGCTTTGGCATTTCGCATCTTGCTCTCGCCTTGCTGATGTCATTCCTTTCTGACTGCAAGCCCATAGTCAACCTAGGGCCCTATCTGTCATCTGCAAGGACGATCACCTCAGGTGTCTCACAGGGATCTTCTCTTAGCCCGGTAATGATCAACACATATATGGTCCCTCTGATCTCATTGGTATCATCCTTTAATATTGAAACCACTTCTTAAGCGTGGTATCTCCAACCCAGTAACCTTAGATCTGCTGAATTAGAACCCCTTTTTAAGAAAGTACTGAAAACTAGGATTTTCGCAATACTGATTCGCTGTGCTCCTCACATATTTAAATCATTCTGATCCCCAAATTCTTATTTTATGAATCTTAGCTATATTTTCTGTGTAGCAGCAGGATGCTCCTTCTCGAGCGACAGTAACACTTTACAAAATACAGATGCAAATATAAAATACAAATGGAGTAAGGTGAGGCAGCGCAAATTACTGAATTGGCTTATTCTGTGTCAGGGAAGCCTTCTACAGCCGTTGTGGTGAGTGATTCCCTGCAACACCCATGGATTGCTATGCATCACCAAACTGACTATGCTTTGTATAGCTGGGGATGTGTCAACAGCTTACACCTGCCCAGGAGATGAGCAACGGTGAGTTTTGTTTTAATACATCCTTGTATACTTCTTCTTTCCATTTGTGTTGCATTCTGCAGCATACGTAGAAGATGATAAAGCCTCCCAGGATTTTTTTATGCACAGGCATATGCCACTTCCTGTGCCCAAAACAATCCTGCATGTAAAGCAGGCACCCTTGCACTATGGTGCAAGGGTGCCTGCGTTGGTGCTAGTCTGCTGAAATGGTGCCAGCCCATGGGAAAAGAAAACAAAAGTGTCACATGCTATCTAAAAGGCAGATTCCTGGCCTTTGACTTTGCTGCAGGCCAGTGCAGCTAGGTGTCATGGTACAATAGAGTCTGACATGATGCTGCCCAGCATAACTAAATACATCACATGCCTGAGCCATGCTTCAGCCATGTGATGATGAATGCATCTGAACTACGTCCTCCAGCCAGTTCAGGCCTGAATGCTGACTAGTTGTGTTCAATGATTTTGCCATACTCAGATATGTGTCACTAAGCTCTAATGTAAATATGAAATACTGGGTTAGCATAGTTTATAAAATGTACCTGTAAATATATGTAAAAGCACTGTTTACAATGCTATGTTCAAAATCATGTTTTCCAGAGGCACATAAACCACTCACCTGAGGAGAAATGGACCTATTCCATGACCCCAATGCTACTGGTAAGTGTCATAAGTACATTCAGTTTGATTCAATTAGTATTTGTAAAGCACAGCTTATCACCTGTGAGGGTTTCAAGGCACTGGGTTACTGGGCTCAGCTGAGAAGCCAGGTCTTGAAGTCTCTTCCTGAAGTCCACCAGCGAGAGTGATTTTCGGAGGTGGAGGGGAAGGCTGTTTCAGGACTTGATGGTGAGGAGGTAGAAAGAACGTTATCCACTGTGGCTACGACAGATGTGCGACATCTGTGTGAGGGTGGTTGAGGTGGAGCAAAGGTTTCTGGATAGTAAGTGGAAGTTCAGCCAGTGTTTCATGTATGCTGGTCCTTGGTCGTATAGGGCTTTGTAGGCTTGTGTCAATAAAGTGAATTGGCATGTTTTCTGGACGGAGAGCCAATGGAGGTTCCTCAGGTATGGGGTGATGTGAGTCCATTTGAGCAGGTTGAGGATCCGTCTGGCTGCTGAGTTCAGTATCATCTGAAGCCTTCTCATGAGTTTGGTGGTGTTTCCTGCACACAGTGCATTGCTGTAGTCCAGCCTGCTGGTTATTTGGACTTACGGTGCTGTTTTTATCTTGCCAATGGGGAGCCATATGACCATCTTTAGTGCATGTGGAGAGCGTCAAAGCAGGCGGAGTAGGCTGTGCTGATCTGTCATTTCATGGGGAGTTTGCTATCCAAAATGATTCCAAGGTTGCAGGGCGTAGTTTGTCGGTGTGGGAGTGGGTTCGAGTTCGGCGGGCCACCAGCTGTCGTTCCAGGGGGAGACATCATTGCCAAACAGCAGCACTTCTTTTTTGTCAGTGTAGAGCTTCAGACAGTTGGCCTTCATACTCCCTGCAACATCCTTCATGCAGTTCTGGAAGTTGATCTTAGTGGTGGTGGGGTCTGCTGAGTGCGAGAGGATTAGCTGGGTATCGTCGGCATAGGATATGATGTTGAGATTGTGGGTTCTGATGATATCGGCTAGAGGTGTTATGTAGGTGTTGAAGAGGGTGAGGCTGAGGGATGTACCATGAGGGTTGCTGCAGATGGTGCTCTTGGGTTCCGAGATGAATGGAGGTAGGCAGATTCTCTAAGTTCATCCTGTGAGGAATGATGCAGTTCATCTAAGAGTGTCTCCCTTGATCTAGATCAGGTACTGTCTCATGATAAGTGTGTGGTGGGATATGTTGTTGAACGCTGCGCAGAGGTTGAGGACGATCAGGGCTGCTGATTCTCCCTTGGTGAGGAGGGTGCGGATGTCGTCAGCGCCTCCGATCAGGGCGTTCTCGGTGCTATCGTTGGTGTGAAAACTGGATTGAGAGGGGTCTAGCAGGTTGTTTCTCTCCAGGTGTTTGGTGAACTGCCAGTTGATGGCCTTCTCCAGGACTTTGGTTGGCTGGGAAAGGGAGCAGCCAATGGGTATCTGCATGTTGAATGTTTAGGTCTGCATGTGTTCTAAGTTACATGTAACATTGTGATGTGTTTTGGGAGGTAATGATTGCTTACTATCAATTTGCTGCCAGTGTGTGAAACACAATGGAACCTGCCGAAAGATTAATTGAGGATGAACATGGAAGCCTTCCATTGTGAATGTAGGGAGTATGTAAGAAGGCACACATGATGTATGCATGTAAGCATTTTGATAATGTATGCACATGTAACAGTCATGTGGCTTTGAGCACAATCACATTCACCAGTTGCCGACTCAGCATGTGTTCAACATAAACACATTAGCTGGTACCAACAATGGTACTTAGCTATTCAATTAGGCTCAAATGCATATAGTAGCACAGTGACATGTGTGTTGCTAAGCATGTCTAGCTAGTGGTCAGTTGCCTATGTAAGAAATTGAGATGGACACAGATACAGATGATGTGTAATATGTTCACACACACACTGTTAGTATGCACATATGCCACATGTATTGCTTTGATGTGCAGCATACTTACCTTAGAAATGGGACATACTTTAGTTCACTCCAGATAAACATATATTTGTTTGACTGACCATAAGGGTAGGAAAACATTCCAACTGTGTTACATCTTATTTGTCTTTCAATAACACACCTGTCTCTGTAGCAGTATACCAGACAAAATGCATATTACATAAAGAATTAATGTGTGTCATCAGGGTGGCCATCATAAACTAACCTATTTTGTTATGGATCTTAGCAACATTTGTTTGTGAGATGGAAATGTTAATAATTTAAAATGGAAATTATCCATGACAGGCAGCAGATGACATGGCACCTTGTGTGACTGTTCATGTGTTTGATCATCATCATGTGGATAACTAAATCTTATACTTCTTGGCCTATTGTGAGGTATGACTCTTGTAATGCAGCCTCAGGGGTACTTGAGCCTCACTCAGAGTCATGGTGCAAGAGTATCTACATTATATTATACAAAGTTTTGGCTCTGATGTTCGCTCCGGCATGCATATACATACTACTGCTACTGAAGGGCATTGTCTAAATCATGATGTGCACAGCTTAATGCAGACTTGTGATGATGTGTGAATTAAAAAATGTAGAACTATAATTAGGAATGTTTTTGGCTGCAAGTGTCAGCCAGAAGCCACATGTATTATTTCCCAATAGATGCGTGAGGGTACATAATTGATAGCTTTCCCAGTCATGTTTTGTAGGAAATAACTGACATACACAGATCCATGTATGGACTACCTGACACTGACAAAGTTAAGTCAGCAACGCGTGGTGGCTTTTGTAACTCTTAACGGTGTATGCAACATAGAGGCACACTACCTGGATTATGTCGCCTTTACCACTTTAGCATATGTGTATGTGAAAGTCTCTGCCCACTTGCATAATGCAATCCCTCAACCCAATTTACCGACTCATGGCTATTGTTGCGGGGATTCTGCTTATGCACAGAACTATGCGCAGGAAACCAGGACCTCAGAGAATTGTGGTGTACCAGAAACTCCCATCAGAACCAAGAACCCCTATCCGACTAGCTTAGTGTCCTATTCGTTATCCGAGATTTAGCTCGGCGGTCCCAATGTATAGAAAACCCAGAACAAGCGACTTAGATATTCTCAGGAGTGGTGGGAATCCAAAATACCTGTTTGTATCTATATATCAGTCCACAACAGAATAACAAAGACACGGTAAAGTTTGAAGAGTTTATTTTATAAACCTCGCGTCCTAAGATGCAGTACTTTGGCTAACACAAGCAGACAAATGGTCAAGATCAGAACCATCAGCATTGCTACAATACCATAGAAAATGAAAGGAGCAATCATAATACAAATGACAGTGGAAAACAACCACCCTCCTTTCCCTAGCAACTAATAGGTTATTATTAGACTAATAGAAGGTCTCTTAGGCTTGCATGGGGGACCCCATACCTTATGGATCAGCTTAGTGGAATCACATCACAGGATCAGCTAGGCTCTCTCCTGCAACAGCTCTTCGTTTCGAATGAATGTAAAAACATGCTGCTCTGTAATATTAAAGGACTCGTCTTTCAGGTATTGGCAGCTGCATGCATGTTATGGCTAAGAAGTGGTACGATCAACCTGAACACAACAACCTGCACCGTCTAGTGACCCAGACTCGTTCTTACACGGTGTACAGACCAAGGTCACTACTCACTGTTAAGGATGTTAAACAACAGACGGTTCTCATGTGAAGCAAAGTCGAGTCAGCAGTTCTCAAACGAATAACATGTAACAACAGTGTCGCGTGCAAAGGCAGCAGAAGCGGCAAACTGGCTTTCTATCAGCTGACGCGGTTATGCTAACTTAGCGTTGTACATAGGGAGTGGCTTAACCATACTACACCCCCCCTTGATCGGACTACTAACCACTAGGGGCGCACTGATCAAGAACGCAGAGTTCAAGTTAGAAAGAACGGAACCAAGGGCATGAACTATAAGTTCATACAAGGTAAGTGTGAAGTTCGAAAAAAAAAAGAAAAACGATGTCTGTCAGGAAAAAAACCATTAAAAAAAAAAATGGGGAAAAAATGACATCGTTCGATACACCATGAGGTGACCATGATAAAGAGTCAATCCATCAAGGTATAGGCACAATAAGTTGCAACAGCCTCCAAGAGGAAATCATTGGAGCGTTCCGCAAAATTATCCGCCATCCAATTTAGCAAGGAAAAGGAACACACGTGTTCATTTACAAGTGGGGCCTCCAGCACCACCCGAGGACAACAGGCAGGTACCTCGATATAACTCCGATCCAAGAAGTCAAAAGCAGCCTCTCGGACATCACAATTTCCAAGGACTCCATGTGCAGCACCCAAGGCCATAAACCCGACACCAGAACAGGCAAACTCATGAGCCACTAAGGGGCCCATTAGTCGATCAAAATCCGGGGCAGGTGACACCAAGTTTGACAAGCACAAATCCAGAGCCCACTGGAAAGGACAATCCAGGCAGTGAAAGACTGGTTGCACACAAGTAAAGAATGGAAACCGAAAGGACAATCCATAAGCGACGCTTAAGGTCGCCAGGGGTAATGTGCCATAGTATTCAAGCATCCGGTTACGCAGATGGATCAGCCGGGGCATGTCGTCTCTGTACGCTAGTTGCGCAGCCATTGCGTAATACGCAAATCAACAGAAGTACTCCAGCTATAAGGGCGAGAAGTAAAGGGAGACCTCCGAAGACGCTGGAAAAAATAGAATGAAAAAATGCGGGGATCACACCAAAAATAGTTTGAAAAGTGGTCACGAGGCCGGAGCCCACAATTTAAAAAAAATGAACTATGCCAGTCGTAGACGAGGCATTAAAGATAGTTTGGATCAAGGTCCCAAAATGTAGTGGGAGGTCAGTATTTAAAAGCGCCTGCACCTCCGTGCGGGTGTTTGCTACGTGAAGAGGAAATGTTTCACGGGACGAAGTCAAAGCGACCTCTTTTTGAGACAAAAGAGCCCTTATTCTGCTCATCTTGTTGAACTCTGCTTTCAAGGTTGGAATCGAAGGCCAGATGGAAACATCAAGCAGGCCATGCGGGGGCAGGAAGAGAACATTATTACAGCAAACTACACGCTGTGAAACCGTTACAATGTAAGGTATCCCTTCAAGCATCCCACAGCAAGCTTCATTATTTAAAAGCAAATAGCTACGGTTAGCAAGCAGCGTAAATGAAGGGGTTATAACTGGCACAGGAATACCTTTCAGGATGCAAGCCAAATTAGGAGCGTGTATATTGCAAGCACCATGTAATTGTATGTGTCTACACACTACAGAATGATCAGGGGCTGAAGTGCACTCCTCACCCTTTAAATAAACCTCCTTGCCCTCCCGCATGCACCTATATGTGAACGGGAGCGACCAAACTTCATGCAGGAAGGCAGAACCAAGCTGTTCATATCTGCCAAGTGCATAATGTTTCATGCATGAACTAAACTTAAACAGCGGAAAAGGTAAAGTGATCAACCCGTGGATAAGCCACACGGCCGAATTCAATTCAGCAATAGAAAAAGGTAACGGTTCTAATTTCTCAATGTGCAGTAAGGAATAGGAAACATCTTTCATGGACATAAACTGTTGTTTTGCAGTCAAATTAAAAGGGAGGAACAAAGAGGACACATTCATGTAATCCCATGGGACTTTCCCTGCCTTTAACGTTTGCAAAGTCCACGCAAACTGCATAATAGAACGCAACTGATTCTGGCCATGATACAATACAGACAAATCATCCTGCACAATGTCTACGACAGATGAAACAATATTATCTAAAGTATAAATTCTGGAAGATAAGGTGTTAATGCTATTATCTATTACTGCCAATACATTTTCCATATTGGCCTGGTCAATAGCACGTAATCTGGATGCAGCTTCAATTTGCGACAATTTCCAAACTTCGTTGTAAATAGCATATACCCATCTCCTGGACCTGCCTATTGCAGGACCCTTAACAAAATCATTCAAATCTATTTTGTCATTCAATCGTGATAAATGAAGTTTAACAGATGCTAATGTGGAATGTTGCAGCCATGACTGGCATAACTTACCCACAGAGTAGGTAGTTACAGTATGTGATGATTCAAAACGAGGATCCACTCTAACCTGAGTATACCCAGGTGCTAAAGCCAGAAACCGGCGTTGACAGGAATCTGAGCCAGTTTGCCATACCAACCACCCTTCAGGATCTAATGCTGAAACATTGAAGGTGGTGTTTGAAACGAGGGACTGCAACATAGCTAGGGACAGATCTGTGTGATTTCCCCAATTGGGATAAGCACCCAGATCCGGGATCGAGGGGGAATTCAGTCTTTTAGATGCAGCCAATCCAAAACAGGTGGTCTGAAAAATAGATGAATTCAAAAATAACATGTGGTTTGGGATAAGACAGGCACGATGCAAAGCTTTTGTTCCCTGTACCTGCCACGGTTTAGTTCCCCAAACCGATTTAAGATCGATAGTAGATTTCCATAGGTCATAACCTCCGATGGCCAAATCGTCCATAAAGGACTTAGAATATAACAATTTGGTATGTGTCAATCTAACCTTAGAGGCGGGTTCAGGCGCCACTTTAAAATAAAACGAGGTCGGATTAGACACACTAAAATCTGAAAAATATGTGAATTTGTTCACCAACGTGGCAGAGCTGCCAGATAAAGGGGTCGGATAGTGTTCCCATTGTCTGCAATTAACAAAATTACGAAAAGTATTTGCTCTGTGTAGGAAATGTGTGCCATAATGTTGATAGCAAAATTGTTCACCATAATTTGCAGTATTCAAATACAAATCCTCAGCATCAAATGCAGCATAATATTTTAAATTAGAAAACAGTGCTTCAATGCTTGTACATCCCAATCATCCGATCAGATGTTTTGTTTCACTACATCCCCCATAGAAACACGAAAAAAATTAGGCACATTAATCACTTCTGTAGGGCCATGAATTTGAAATTTAACAGCATCCCAAGCGATCCCATCACGCACAGGCCAGGAGGTAATGTTCACAAAAGTCTGGTCCCTTTTCATTATGTGTGATGAGGAATGGGGGGCCAAAGTTTCATCAATCAATCGAATTGTAGATCGTTCATTCAGGTAGTGTCCATTGATAAGTTTAAAAAACACTACCACAAAGCCAAGTGTCATGAACAAAAAAATACAGATTAGCACCAGCCAGATGTAAGTCCATGGTGCCACCAAAAAATGTCTCTTGAACCAGGCAAAAAATATAGAAATTTTGGAAGGGGCAGTGGAAGTCAATGATTCAGTGTCAAAGGAAGAATGTGACTGGTCAATCGCTGTTGAATGTAATAGAGGCAACGGGACACCTGCAGGATAAGCATACTCAGGATCATCAGGTATACCACCAGCAGTAGGCGGCACAGAAGGAGCAGTGACTGCAAGCATCTCAATGGCAACCTCAGGGATGATGTTAGAGGGCGGCACCACAACAGAATTTCGCAGTATAGAAGGGCAAGAAACTGAAGGTGTCATACTATGAAGAATCGGCCACCCGCTGTAGCTTGACATTGTCAATCGAGATGTACCTGTTATCCTTGCGACCAGGAAGTGGAGGTAAAATAACTGTACGTGTACCCACGACTCCAAGCACCGAGACCGGAGCACGATAAGAGGGGCCAAACTCCTTCTTGTTCTCCACCTTCTCACGGACCAGGTCACCAACTCGAGGTAGCCAGCCGACTACCGGAATCTGGAGCTCAGCTTCGGATGTAGAGGGTACGTGTTCCTTTGCTAGAGTGCCTCTGGCTTCTTGAAGATTCTGCAATACAGCACAGTGATCATCTAGGTCAAAAGGCGCGGCTGCCCCCGCCATGTCTAGACCCTCAAGGTCCGGGACAAACATTCGTACTCCAAAGAGCATCATGTATGGGGTCCGCCCACCCAGAGACCTTTCAGGGAGATTATTAAGTGCACGTTGCACGTCATACAAGTGGGTGAGCCAGCTTCGGCCTGTACCTAAAACACTTGCTGTCAAAGATTGCTTTAGGTCACGGTTCATTCGCTCCACAACACTATTGCCCTCAGGCCGGTATGGAGACGAAAATTTGACTTGGACCCCCAAACTTCTCATGGCTTCTTTGTACGCCCTAGAGGCAAACGCAGGGCCCTGATCAGAATAAAGGGTACCACATGCAAAACTCCCAATAAAGACACGCAAATCCTTGATGACCGTCCGGGCATCAGCACTCCTTTGCGGCCACACCCACAGAAAACGTGTGCACGAATCCACTGCAACCAAGATGTACTTGTACGCAGTATCAGAGGAAAAAGGACCGCAGTGATCTAAATAAACACACACAAGTGGTTGATTAGATATATACAGCTGCGTTTGTGGTGGACGCGCGGCAGAAGAAGGTTTAATCTGCTGGCAAATGTCACACAAAAGGACATAAGCCCGCGCTTGTTTGTACAAACCGTACCACCAGTAACGTTGCTGTAAAAGAGATACAGTAGCCGAAACTCCGGCATGCGCAGACGCAACACCTTCGTGGGCAGCTGAAATCAGAGCTGGTCTGCAGTCCGCGTTGGGAATCAATCTGTCACCAACGTCGTTAATCCTCACTAACGGGACGTTATCAGGACTTAAGCGATAATGGTAGCGAGAAGGGAAACCTTTCGGAAAGCCTTTCCCTGTCTCGGATGCAGCAATAGCTGCCAAGATGTCATCATCAATCTTAGTTTTGGATCTTGTAACTGCTGCTACTAAATATGTCGCCACTGCGGTATTAGCTGCCTCGTCAGCCAGACTGTTACTGACAGCATGGACACCAACTCGTTGGTGACCAAAAGTGTGAATTACATTCACGAGGGGCAGATGTTGTTGCAGCTCTGCCACTCGAACCCAAAGCATTTTATGCTTCACTGTGCTACCCATGGAATCACGAAAGTCATTTTGAATCCAAAAGTGTAGATTTTCGTTGTAAGATTGAACACAATAGTACGAGTCACTCACTATAAGAGTAGTGACCCGAGCATCAGCAAACTCCAGTGCAAGCACCAGAGCCTTAAGCTCTGCTAACAGCGCGGTACAATCACCCAATGACTGCGTATGCACGACATCAGATTGGAACTCTCCGTTCACGAAAGTACCCATGACAATTGCGCAGGTTGCTGAATAGGCGTGCTTTGATCCAGTAGCGGGTTGCGCAGACCCATCAGTGTAAATGACACAATGGTATTCCTCGAGCGGGCGCAAAGTCAGAGGAGCCGGATGAACGAATTCATACTCCAAAAACTCCTGTGTCTGTAATGCCGCGTCAAAGATATATGTGACGTCAGGCGAGGTCAAGGAGGTAGCCCATTGTATCCACCTTGGATGCAAAGCCTTAGAATTAAGTACACTGGCTTTAGTGACTGCCTCAAGGGCAGGGTACGGTGTTACCACCAGCATGCGTTTCCCTTGTGATAGCGCTTGCTCTTTCAGGATCGCCATCTGAACTGCTGTCAGTACTTTTTCGACAGCTGAAAATCGCAGCTCAGCCGAAGTGTACAGATGAGATTTGTAAGCAATGGGGACGGTGTCGCCCTCATTGAACGTTAAGTAGGTGAAACCCACTGCACCCGGTACGATTCTAATGACCAGGTTAGTGTGGTTATCATGAGTTTGTAAGAATTTCGAAGCAAGAAGATCAGACTGCAAAGATTGCAATGCAGCAGAGTGCTCAGGCAGCCAGCATGATTTGGTAAAAGTAGGTTGTACCAAGGCATAAAGCGACTTGATACGCTGGGCATAATCAGGAATGTAGGTACGACCGAAATTCAGAAAACCCAGCAAAGATTGTAATTTTTTCAGTGTTGTGGGAGCACTAAGGCGTGCGCACTTCTCCAGGAACTGCGGAGCCAAGCCTCGACCCTCATTATTGAGTTCGTACCCCAAGAACAACACAGTGAACTCGACAATGTGGGACTTTGCAAAGCTGAACTTATAACCGAAGTCAGCAAACATAGTTATTATGTTGTCCACGCGAGCAAGGTGTGGAAGCAACTCGTCGTCCATCAGGTAGATGTCATCTACGTACGAGTATGCCTCCGGGTCAACCATCTCTAAGAGAGAGACCACACGAGCAGCAAAGACCCCGGGGCTGTTCTTATAGCCCATTGGGAGCCTTTTGAACTTCTTTTGTTTGCCACCCGAGGTAAACGCCGTCCACTCATAGCTATGAGGGGACAGATTATGGCTATAAAAGCCATTGGAGATGTCAAGTGTG
This sequence comes from Triturus cristatus, assembly GCF_964204655.1. Lineage (NCBI taxonomy): Eukaryota > Metazoa > Chordata > Amphibia > Caudata > Salamandridae > Triturus > Triturus cristatus. Next base: position 1,134,018,416 of record NC_140582.1, read on the forward strand.
GTTTTAAATCGTTTCCTCACGAGACTATCGACGAGAGCCGAACTGTGAGTATTCTGTACCGCGCATGTCCGGCAGTGTGAATTTAAGTGCCGGTAATCCAAAACTAGGCGGTACGATCCGTCAGGCTTAGTCACAGTGAATAAAGGGTGACACACCTTTTTCAATTAATCCTTGATATTCCAATTGTTCAAGGATAGACGCGACGTGAGATCTTGCCTCGCGACGCATGGGATATTGGGGTTGTGGCTGGGGTTCTGACCGCAACGGAATCGTATGGTTGGGAGAAAATTTATCCAGGCCTACCTGAGTACGATACAACGCAGGCGCGAGCACCTGCGCCCACTCCCCGGCTAACCTGTTGGAATGTTCCATTGGCACTGTGTGCCCAAAGGACGGGAGGATCACTGTCTCCCCTCTAGGAGCATCTAAAACGAAAGCCGGGGGCCAATCCGCCTCCGCCAAAAGTATATCATAGGTGGAGGTTAGATTATCCCAAAAGACAAAAAGAACAAAAAAAGACCAAAAAGATATATTTTTGTTTTGGTTAGTATGTGTAGTTAGATTATGTTTAAGTGAAATTGATGTTAGTATTGTGAAAATACGTGTTTGCTAACAGGGAGGGGATTGATGTCTAACATGTCTTTTACGCTAAATGTTTAGGATAATTTAAGATGTTTAGTAAATTTAAGGTAGTGTTAAGGTAGTAGTTGCAGGATAGGTAGTTTAAGGTAGGTTAGGCATAGATTTGCTATAGTAAATTAGGGGCCGATTGCGATGTGGGTAGGAAAGACTCCGACTGCTAGTCAGAAGTGTGACATCCCTTGGAAACTCATGGCCATAGTCCTTCTGCATTATGTTCCAGCGAAATCTCCCCAAACATGCACTAAAAACTATAAACACAAGCTCCTCAAAGAACACACACAAACACTAATAACAGACACATATCACAGCTCAACACATAGATGCCACCTAACGGACCTAATTTTCTACTCCAAAACATCTCCCAAATTGAGAACCAACTTTCAACAGAACCTACACGTAACCAATGCCATCAACATCCCATATGGATCCAAATTCACTATATCCCCTTCACAAAAGTTCACTGGTGAACTCTTCATACCCATCTACAAATATGGAAATATCCTCATTCAAGCCACAGAACACAACCTTTCCATCTTCGACTGTGTCTTTACCACCCTTCTCAACGCCCTATCCCCTAACACCAAACCCACCACCCCACTCACCAGCACTGAACCTGCACCCCTCTCCACATGCAGCCAAACCAGCTACCCCTCCACCTCCCACCAATCCCCACCACACCCTGCACTCACCCCCTACACATGACTCCCACACCCCCTACCAATTCCACTAAATATTCTCCACTCACGATTCAGCTTCTCCTCCATTAAGCCTCATAGTCTCTACACTGATGACCCAATCACCATTCACACAGGTTCTTTGAACCCATAACATCAGACTAGCCCCAACCCCTACCCCACCCCAGTCCTCCCCGCCATCTCACCCTGAACTAACCACGGTCCAAATGATCACCGCAATCACCCGCTTAGTACTGTGCAGGTTTCTCAGTAACAAAATGACAGTGATTGAGGAAACAGAACATAGATGTGCAAGGCATTTTCTTTAAGATTTCTCACGATTGATCATGTGTTTTTGTGTGTGCTGAAACAAGAATTCACCCGCATTAGTAAACGATCATACAATGTTAATATGTACCTGTCACTAATTTGTGAGTTAAAAATGCCATTAAAGCATAGTGCCAGCATTCATAATAAAGTCATTGTAAACTAGTGTCATTGTCATGAATAGGCTTTGCAGTCTCTCTAAACTCTATAGAAGTAAAATAGCCATACCCATTGTAAAGGAAAGATTCAATTCTATTTGGGACAGGATTATTCATTTCCTTTCCTCATTTATTTCTCAGAAACCATCATAGGAAACACATCAATAACAAAAATCAAGAGGATAATGAGTCCTTGAGAAAAAAAATGATATCAGAGCCAATAATGTTTTAGCAATGCCAACAAAGCAGTCTTCAAAAAAATATTGCTTTCTCTTTCTTGGTGTAATAAGCCTTCAACTGTGCAACTTTTCCCAGCATATTTGAAAATCCTGCTTCTGTTCTGGTCCTGTCATCCCTAGCATTTAATTATCTATCTTGTACCATATCTCTAGCAAAGGCAATGGTAATCCACATTAAATCCACATCTCTATAACTGCATACTATAGATACTTGTACCAAACATTTTTGTCTAGTTTCTTTACACTGGGATGGGTTTTGCGAATTACTATCAGCTGTGTGTGATAATCCTTGCCTCTGTGTTCATTATATAGATTAAACATTTCTAGCGGGGAGATTTTGCATTCTATGTTTGGACTGAATGAAATCTTATGCATGTTCAAAGCTTACTGACAACCAATGTGGCCGTGCCTATTAATGGCTTGAAATCGAACTTTTTAAAAGTAGATTTCATCAATCAATGATTGATTGATTGATTAATTGATTGAACACAAAAAAATTCCCTTGCCTTTTCACAAAAATATACAGGAAAATGTAATAAATAAAATGAGACCAAAATGACAAACATCCAATCAGTAGAACCGGATTCTAAACCTGGATGCAGAGGTCTTGTCTAAGTATGTGGATGGTAAAATACTATTGTAAACTTACTAGTAGTAACCTTACACTTTTAATTTACATTTCTGTCAACTCCACCCCCTAAATGGAAAGTTTGGAGACATGTCAGTCTACACTTTGGAGTAACTTTACACTTGGAAATGGTGAATAGCCAAAAGTAGTGAAGTTACTACAAAGTTTCAAAGTAAATGTACACTGGAGTAAATCTGCATGTGTAAATTTACCTATGGGAATGGGACCCATAATCTCTGCACCATTTCATATATTTATCTACATATCCTTCTGCTTAATCCATTTTCCGTTTCTAAAAGTTCAACTTCTAACTCATTAAGAACTAAACCGAGCTGGAAATTAGTGATAAATGCAAAGTTGTATCGAACAGGGCCCCAAAATATATTTTGACCAGGACCCCAAAAATGCGTAATACGGAAATGTTAATTTTCAACAAAATACAGAGGGGCTTATTTACAATCCCTTGCACCATCAATAGGTCTCTTTTTGTGACCCACCGGCGGTGCATTTCGCTGCCCCAAATTTACAAGGACCCGAAAAGCCACCCTGCATGGCCTTTCCTTTCCTTTCCTTGTAAATTCGGCCCCTTTACACACAGCACTTAGCTTGAAAGGGGCGTTCCATTGGTGCTGCTGTGGGTGTTCCCACGCAACACCCATGGAACCAGACACATTCCCAGATTAACGAGAAACCAGAAACCTGGAAATGCATCTGAATGCTACACCTCCCCAGGTGAGGCGTAGGGAGGTGCAACAAGGAGAAATGTTTTCATTTCTCCTCGTGTTTTTTCCTCTTTCTATGCGCGCTGCATTCTGCAGCACACATAGGAAGAAGAAATCACATCTTGAGATTATTTTTGTGCTGGATGGTGTCCCTTCCTGCACAAAAACAATCATCCCAGTGACGCAGGGCAAGGGTGCCTGCGTAGGCACATGGCAGACAATTGTACGCCAGCGTAGGGGAGAGCAAAGGGATCCGTCATATCGTTGTAGATATGACGGATCCCTTTGCTTCGGAATTAACACAGCACGGTGCAGCCAAATTGCTTGCGGCATAGCACTGTGTTAATTCCTTGTACATAAGGCCCTGAGAGTTTTCTGTTATTCTTGTGGGGCTTATGAAACTGCCGAACTAGCTAACAGAAACATTGCTCTGTGAGACCTTCAAGTCCAAAAACTATGTTAACCCCTTCGCCGCGGTGCGAATTCCGCCGCGGCGCTGGGGGGGTGCGGGGTGAGCGAGGCGCCGCCATGCTCGTGACGGAACCACGCCGTCATGAGTCATGGGCGAGCTGTGCTCATGACGACATGGTTCCGTCACGACTTCGCCCACTCATTATTTCGCCCGCACAGGCGGGAAATCAGTGCCGCGTGAGCTGAGCGGCCGCAGCATGACGGAACCACGCCGTCATGAGCACACCCCGCCCGTGGCTCATGACGACGTGGTTCCGTCATGCGCGTGGAAGGGGTTAAGAGTGATCGTCCCTACCAATGCTTAAAAAATTGAGCAATAGGAAAAACCACTAAAACAAGTTGGCCCGTAGGTTTGAGTTTTGCACAGACATAGTGGGAGTTTGCGTTCTATTTATTCAAAATGTAAGTAGTCAGGTCCTATTCAAGGACTATGTCATCCTTTTGCCAAATCCCTGTCAGAACCAATTTAGGATGACTGACCGGTTACCTTCTATTGTAATCGGTCAGAAACACGGGTTCCGATATGGGTTAGGAAATTCCGAAAGTCATTCAGAGCCTTTCTGACTGACATCGTAATGAGGCACTAAATAATTTAAAAGGACTATATAAAATTCTTATTTGTCATTTTTTTTGCAAAACATTATAGATCTGGAAGCTCCCGATCCATCATCAAAAATATTACTTTGGTCTCAGAAAAGCAAACTTTGCCATAGTACTCCTTGGCACTGAAGGGAACTTCTTTGTGTGTTGATTTGCTCCTCGTGAAAGACCAGCACGCTGTAACTCACAGTGAACTCAGCCAATGGCTGAAATGGGCTGGCACATTGCCCCTTGATAAATGCTGAAGTGGGTGGAAGAAACATGTGAATGACAGACTAATGGACAAAGTCTGGCTAGATACCCCTATGGGTAGCTACTTTGCAAGCATAATTTTTTGTAAAATGAAAAGGTCTGGGCTAACAGACATATTAAATAAACTGGTCTGGCATTGTTAGCCAGCCTTTTTCCGTTACAAAAAAAAGAAGAAAAGAAAGAAGAAAGGAAGATTGGAAGGTAAGAAAGAAGGAAAGAAAGAAAGACAAAAGGTAGGAAGTAAGGAAAGAAAGAAAGAAAGAAAGAAAGAAAGAAAGAAAGAAAGAAAGAAAGAAAGAAAGAAAGAAAGAAAGAAAGAAAGAAAGAGAGGAAATATGGAAAGAAAGAAGGGAAGGAGAAAAGAAGGAAAGACAAAACAAAAGACTGAAAGGAAGACAGGAAAGAAAAATGAAGGCAAGAATGAAAGAAAGAGGAAGGCAAGAAAGAATGAAAGAGTAAAGACAAAGAAAGAAAAAAGAAGGAAAGAAAGAATAAAGAAATGAAGGAAAGAAAGAATGAATGACTGAAAGAAAAAGGAAAGAAGGAAAGAAAGAAGCAAAGAAGGAAAGAAAGAAAGAAGCAAAGAAGGAAACCAAATGAGAGAAAGAAAGAAAGAAAGAAAGAAAGAAAGAAAGAAAGAAAGAAAGAGAAAGAAAGAAAGAGAGAAAGAAAGAAAGAAAGAAAGAAAGAAAGAAAGAAAGAGAGAAAGAAGGAAAGAAAGGAAGAAAGAAAGAAAGAAAATAAACGAAAGGAAGAAAGAAGACAGGGTTGCAAAGACAGAGAGCCCTCATGAGCTAATATTCAGAGTTCATGTAAGCTACTGGTATTCTGTGAAAAAACAAGCAGCAGTCAGATAAACAAGCCATTTCAAAAGGAATTTCAAACAACATTGGCAGGAGACAGAAACTGAAAAAAATGGAATATGCCCTGGGCTCTTATCTGGTAAAAAGCATCCTGCTAGCACATCAGGCTCAACAAACAAAAGCAACACTAGTAATAACGCAAAAACAAAAACACTGAAGTAAACTACCTTGCGAAAGGGCTAAATGCAGTCAATCAAACTGAAGTTAGCCAGTGGCTGAAGGAGAGTGACCCATATTACCCAATGCTGTAGGCTGTAGTGGGATGGAAGCAAAATGTGAATGATGCAACAACAGACCAATAGATGAAGAGAGGTAGCTGCAAGCCCCTTTATGGAAGTATATTATATATATAATTTTAGTAAAATCATAAGGTATTGTCTATCTCCTGTCCTAAAAAGATATAAATGTTTTAGAAATGATAGGGCTGATTCAGAGAACTAATCTGAGACAAAATCCTAAAGGCACTACTTCTGGTATTCACAGAAGGCACTTACGACTCCTAACTTTACGTCTGCATTCGGGCTGGAATCTCCGCACCCAGACCGTACTCTCCACACCTGGACAATACTCTCCGACTCGGGCCGGATAAAGTGTAATCAATGGGCTGGAATGCAATTTTTACAAAAAAGGAACATTAGGAATGTGTGATAAATGGTAGGGGAGGTCATGAAAAATAATCTGGGCAGGGAAAAGGGTATGGCCAGACACTACATCATAACCCAGAAAAGTTTGCTGCTTTGCATCATTGAACATGCAATGCACAATTTGCGCTACTCTCAGTGTTGTCTGCAGTGTCAACACTGTAGTATAATTAAAAATGAGAGGCTTTAATCAAAAAAGGTATCCTCTAAGGTAATCCTCATGGCAATGAGGGAATCCCTATTCTAAACTGTTTGTTTTACTGAAGTACGCACACATGTAAAAGCGGTCCCAGGGAGCCACGGTGGATACTTCACAGAATGTACATTACACGCATACAGTATGACGCCTGAAGGACACTAATTGAGAGAATACATGGAGAATCCCAGTCAAGGATTGCACCCATATGTGTGAGAGGGGTCTCACCCTTTTCCAAAGGTGGTGTTAGGAGCCCCAATGTACCCCAAAATAGGCTTAGGTAGTTGCACGACCTTTTACCTGCATTTGTCCAATCTTGCTCTACAAAACAGGTCTGACCTTTTACCTAGTTAGGTGACAAATAAATGTTGTGTGGTTTTCTTTAAAAAAAAGCCTCATTTATTATGCTTGAGGATTCTTAGTATCACAGCAGGATTACCATCTTCTGCATAATAACTCTGTACAAGAGTCACCTTTGTACAAGAGTGACCACTGTTGTCACCATTGGCCGACAAGCCCACAGCACCATGACACATCTAGGTAGAACACCTTAGGATACCTTTTGGGTATATAAGTACCACATCTCCACTGGGCAAACCAGAGGCGAAGCTTCCATTCTGACACGAGACTCTGAAGTCCCTGCCCGCATACACTCCTGCATACAGTGGTCTGACATCTCTCGCGGGGTGTCTAACTCGAGACCAAGACGGGGTCCATCGCACTCTTTCCTAGGGTGATTCTTGCCTATACACCGACGTACATGCTATGTCCATTTAGGTACATTTAGTTAGGGTTTGCATCTTGGGAGTACTCATGATTACTGCCATGTAGCTACATGCCTGCATATATTCTCTGTTTTAGCACCATGGTAGAATTCTACCTTTTATTTACTCTGTTGGTGCTTATAATCGTATATATCAGTTTCTGTCTAATGGTTGTTGCAGCACACGTATTTTATACTAGAATGACGGTGGTTCAATAAATGTTTATTGAAAATGTTCCTTCCATTTATTCTGTATATCTCTCTGAGAACAAGTGAGCATGAGTGACTGAGCGAAAAGTACTGTACTGTTTCCACAATCCCTGAGGTCTCAGGGTTGTCATGTTAGATAGTTGCCAGAAACTATTCGCTCTTTGGTAAGGTTGTGGGGATTATAGTGGCACTGTGAGCAAGATGGTCTACAGACAGAAATATCCTTTGGGAGTGGATAGAATCAGTCAGGACACCAATCCCCTAGTTTATGTTGTCTAATAGTGCAGATCCAATATAGATTAGTAGAAACTACAAGACATAGGCTCATGGGGCTATGCACTGAAAGTAACACAGCGGCAGTGCTGTGTGCTCCAGTATCTGCACATGGGTGTTCAGCACTCCTGTACATCTCCTTGAAGCATGATAATATTTAAAGATTGAAAAATGAACCCTCACTGGTTCACCTGTTACTCTATGCCAGTCTTCAGTGCTCTCTCCTCCACATATGCTGAGAAAAGGATTCCATGTGCAGAATGGTGCACAGATTTTTGAGAATGGAATGCATATGCACAAAGGAGGGCCGTTCACTCTTAAGGATAACTTAACTTAATAATGTTATGTCTACATCCTTTATTTAGAGTCAGCTCTTTCAATTGTAGCCAAATTGGCCATGTCGCACTCCAAAAGTCATTTTTAGACAATCAAATCTGTCCAATTTCTTAAACTGGTGTTTCAGGACTCCTCGCACAAAGTCATTGCCCAAAGGCATTCCTATTGATTGTTGTGGACACAATCAGAGTAATCATCAAATACAATGGGATTTTGGGTTCACCCTGATTTCAAATGATGTTGCAATTTATGTCCTGTCTGATTTCTCCTTCCACCTGTCTGTGACTTTCCCACATTCAACAAGCATGTCTACAAATAATCCTATGGGCACTGGCAACATCAATGTGTGGTAAATTTAAATTACCTAGACTTAATTTATGCGGTAAAATTCAATAAGAATAACTCAGTAAAAATAAGAGGCAGAATCCGTGGTATTTGAGGTTATAAAAGGGAATTTATTCCTTACAAAGGAATGATGATGGTTCGAACCAGGCAATCGAGTTCCGTCACCACGAAGGTTCAGGAAGGGATCAGCAACACATTATTGACAGGTTGTCATATTTATATTAAATGCATTACAGTAAAGACATATGCAGAAGGCGTTACAGTTGAGAAGAGAGATAAGAATACACATACGTAATGAAAAAGGCGTTACAATAGGCGTGCATAAAGGCGTATACTAGAAACGTCATTATGATGATGACACAAGTGGGTGGATCCATAAGAGAATCCTGCAAAGTCAGCAAAAATACATGGCAGAGATGCGCGCGCAGCCGCATGACGTGTGATTGACGTGAAACTAGAGGGTGAAGGGAACTTGACATTTAGCCCTACATGAGGAGACAGAAGTCTGGGATGTCAGGACAACCTAATCCCAAATCATATCTAATATCTTGTGTTTAAGGAACTATATTATCTGGAAGGAAAGGTCTTTTCGGACAGAGCCTATTCTATACTGACTGCTAGTGCGTGTACAAGCGTCTAAGTGTCTACATGAGATGCGAGGGGGCATGGGCCTACCATGGTAACGAAAGTCATGAATTACTTGCACGGAGACAGTAAGGCCGGGCCCTTTGCTCTGCAGCTGGAGGGATGTTTACCTAAGCTACTAGACAGGAATGCATTTCTCGAGGAGTGGAGCAGATAACTTGAAGGCTGAATACTGTTTTGGCAGGCAACAGGCCGGGCTAGGCACCGTTAGCCGCGCAGGAAGTAAGACAAAGTTCATTGATACAGATGCAGGTCCAGGCTGGAGCATTCAGAGGCAGAAACAGGAAAAGCTCGATGGCAGAATTCAGGGCCTACCTTGCCAGAGCTGGAAAACGTGAAAAGTATACCATATAAAGACGGTGGCAAGGCATACTTAGAAACGGAATATCTGACCCATTCATGGCAGATCTGAAAGAGGACATATTAACGTTGGACACAATTGTATTTGCGTCTTCATAGCTTGAAGTGGAGGGAACATACATGTACTTGTAGCATGTACATGGAGCCGTTGGGGTCTAGATAGGGGACACAATTGATCATAAAAATTCATATTTCCTCATTCCCTCCTTGTCCCCTACGGACCCTTCATGAAATATCGATCTTCAGGAATCCATCAATCTGTTCGTGTAACATCATTTGCTCTTCTTTCTTCTTCCGGGATCTTGAATGAAAACTTGAACGTGGAATACACGATGTGGCACACAGGCCGCAAATCGCTGGTCCACATTGTAGACACAGGCAACAACTGAATACTATGAGAAGGCCAATACCTAGGAAGGATAGGACTTTCCATCCCCAGGCTGACAACACGCTCCAGAACCAACCGGACCATGTCCAGGTGCCTGGATTCTGATGTATCTGGTTTGCAATCTTGTGAAGACGGGTTATGGCTTTATATACGGATGGCGCGTTTTCTGGGATGAAAACACAGCAACTTGATCCTATGACCCTACAAACTCCGCCCCTATCGGCTAGGATGACGTCAAGGACAAGACGATTTTGGAGAACAACAATCCGCATCGCAGACTGCTCCTCTGTTAAGTTGCCTAGGGCAGAAGTAGTTTCATTCACTACTGCTTCAAGGGTTCTGGTTAATCTACGTATCAGTTTACTGTTTGAGACAACACCTATGTAAGGAAAGAGACCTTTATTGAAGTCTGTATATTGTTCCCATGCTGTTTCAGTGTAGTCAACAATCGGGATATCTCTCTGGGGTCTATGGTGTACTAGATTGGTATTTCTATGATAATCAGGAGGGGCTAGGAAAACAGGTGGCAGAAGGAATGCAATGTAACAGGTACCATCCCAATCTAGAGGTAGGTGTATATATGCGGTATGACCACATATGAAGTAGGAATGACGGGAAGCTCTAAATGTAGACTTGCCTTTATCACTGAATTCGATCACAGTAGTACATTTACTTTGACCCAGGTGTACTGAACCATTCTTTCTTACACAGAATTCACCTTTGACTGGTAATACTGACATGGCAGGCAAGACTAGTGCAGCTTCAGATTCAACATTCAGAATCATGAGGTTAAGTGTAAAATTACCTAATCCATATACTTCATTTTCTAGATCAGTTCCTGTTCTTTTGGGAAGTCCCTCCTTGTTATGATAACAGGCTTTAAGCAAAACTAAGTTCAGGTTTCCCCATACCCAGTTGCTCTGGTAAACTACAGTGTTTGAATCTAAAGAGTTAATCAAACTAAACCATGCTCCACAGGAACCATTGTGTGTAAACGGGTACGGAAAGAGAGGCAGAACTCCTTTGTACTTCTGATAGGGAGGAAGTCGGCCACATATCCAACAATTTGTAGCATTGCTGGTCTGATGGAAATGGTGTAACATACTAATGAATGTGTTGTTGCGCAGCGCAAATCTATAGGACAACTCATGTGGAGGTAGTTCACTAAAAGAATGTTCGGCAGTAACATTGTAAGCAGAATGAGCACGCTTGAAAATAGGATAGTACACGTGCAACAGTATACTTGCAGCAATAATAAAAAGACTTAAAAAAAACATAATCAACAATGTCACTATACAGTGACTATGAAGTGATTTACAGTATGCATGTTTCTTGAGCTGTTTCTGTCTATTTCTCTCTCTAATTTGGTCTAGAGGATACATGTCAGAGACTTATTCAACCGATTCACCTTGGAGAGGACTTAAACAATCGAATTGTCTGACTTACTAGACCTTAGTTTCAGTTTATAGTTTTGAGATTCGGTCTTTTCAACCAGGGGGAGTTTTGAATCAGTCTCTGGAAGGGGGCAGGGCTGAGAGTTCAGATCAGATGGTAGTCCATGAAATTTCTTGATATGGCTCGAATGTAACCAACCCTTGCGACCCTCGACCTTCACTGCTGTCCTCGTGGTTAGAAGTACCAGCTTTGGTGTTTGCCAGCGAGGCTCCAACGGGCTCCTCCTGTCGAAGTTTCTTATGAAGACAAGGTCTCCAGGAACCACTTCATGGGGCTTTACCTCGGTGTTGTCGGGAAAGGCTGCAGCTACCTGTGAACGGCAAGATTGTAGTGCAGACATCAAGGAAGCAAGGTAATCTGTCAGCATATTACAATCAACATCAGTGATTTTACGAGGTATAGGCGTCCCCCACATATTTGGTGGCCTACCGAAGACCACCTCGTACGGGGATAGCCCTGTGCGAGAATGTGCTACCATTCCCATGTAAAAGAGTGCAACTGGTAAGGCTACTATCCAGTCAACACCTTTCTCTCTACAGATTTTAGAAAGTCGTATTTTCAGTGTCTGATTATGACGTTCCACGAGACCTGCTGCCTCGGGATGTCGGACACAGTGGAATTTCCATTGATAGCCTAACAAGAGTGAAATGTGTTTCATTAGCTCGGATGAGAACGGCTGGCCATTATCTGAGTACACGATACGGGGCAAACCATACTGTGGGAAGAATTCACGAACTAATTGTTTGGCAGTAGTCGGGGCAGTGTAATCTGAAACCGGGTACGCCTCTGTCCAACGGGAAAGAGCACAGACAACTACGAGAACATATTTGAATCCTCGACATCGTTCCATCTGGATATAATCCATCTGGAGGACTTCAAAAGGATGATCGGGAGGTTGAAATCCACCCTGCTCTACAGGTACGCCTTTACCTGGATTGAACTGACAACAAATCATACAAGTTCGGACTTTCTGTTTGGCTGCAGCTCGTAAGTGTTTGTTGATCCAAATGTGTTGAATACTGTCTAACATAGCTTTTTCTCCTAAATGTGCTGGACTATGTATTGTGTTAATGATAACTTGAACCATTGAGTCGGGGAGAAACCATATAGATTTTCCCTTCGTCATCCATCCCTGATCTGTTTGGATCCCTCCTAATTCAGTCCATTTCTTTATTTCCTCTGGTGTAGCATGTGTCTGTATGTCAATTACATCAAGGGCGGGATCCCTAACTGTCATGCAGTGTGTCGGCGTCGGAACTATTGTCTTTGTCAAGTCAGTTGCATGAGTCCTATTCTGTACTGTTTGCTTAGCTGTTCGGTCTGCTTGGTCGTTACCCTGGGAAATGATATCGGTGACTTTTGTATGGGCCTTACACTTCATGATAGATATTGAAGTAGGTAGATGTATTGCATCTAACAGAGCTTGAATGAGGGGACCGTGTTGAATGTTGGCACCGTGAGAAGTCAAATAACCTCTCTCTCGCCAAAGGACTCCGAAGTCGTGTACAACTCCGAAAGCATAACGTGAATCTGTGTATATGTTAACTTTTCTATTCTTGGCTTGAATACAGGCTTGTGTCAGAGCAATAAGCTCTGCTGCTTGAGCTGATAATGTGTCAATACAATTTGTTTCAATGACTTCGGTGTCTGTCGTGACTGCATAAGCGGCCACTAACTCTCCTGTACTTGTTCTCATACATGAACCATCCACATAAAGTGTCAGGTCTGGGTCTGGTAATGGGACATCTGTCAAGTCTTGTCTGGGTTTCGTCGTAATAGTAATGACTTCAATACAATCATGTGCCAGTGGGTCTGTTCCACTTAATGGCAAAAGTGTGGCAGGATTTAATGTACTACAACGTCTGATTTCTATGTGTGGCTGAAACAATGTTAGTTCGTAACCTGTCAGTCGTGCTATAGTCAAGTGTTGTGTTTGTGTCCGGTTCAAGAGAACCTCTACTGCGTGTGGTACTTGTACTGTCAATTGATGTCCTAATACTATGGAATCGCTTTGTCTGATCGCTAGAGCTGTCGCTGCGACTGATTTCAGGCACGCAGGAAGAGCTTGAGCTACGGGATCTAATGTGCTAGAAAAGTAAGCACATGGCTTGTGTGATCCTGCTTGTTCCTGAGTGAGTACTGACAAGGCAGTACCTTCACGTTCTGTAACAAAGAGTGTAAAAGGCTTACTGTAACATGGTGTCGCTAAAACAGGTGCTTGGCATAAAGCTTTCTTTAAGTCTTCAAAAGCTTGCGTATGTTCTGAAGTCCAAGGGAGGACAGTCGATGTCGCTGCCTCCTGGGTTGTCAACTGAATGAGTGGTTTTGCTAGAAATGCATATTGGGGAATCCACTGCCTACAGTATGAAGTGAGGCCTATGAAGGCCCGTACCTCCTTTTGTGTCTTGGGTGGTGGCATGTTTACAATTAACTGGATGCGGTCAGGTGTGAGCTGTCTCCCCCCCTTGGACAGCAAGTGCCCTAGGTACACAACTTGCTGGGCACAGAATTGCAGCTTCGAAGGGGACACCTTGTGCCCCTTGTCGGCCAGAAAATGTAAAACCGTCAGTGATGCTTTTTCACATTCGGGTTCGCTTCGGGCGGTGATCAGCAGATCATCGACATACTGAAGCAGTGCAGTGTTAACTGGCATGTGGATACTGTCAAGTTGTCTTTTCAGTGCTTGGCTGTAGATGCTAGGACTTTCTGTAAATCCTTGAGGTGCGCGTGCGAATTTAAAACTTCGTCCATTTAAACTAAATCCGAACAAATATTGGCTTTCCGGATCGATTGGGACGCTAAAGAAGGCGTTCTTGAGGTCAATTACAGTAAAGAACGTTGCTTCTGAATCAATGGCTGTCAGTAATGAAGAGATATCTGGGACCACGGGATATTGTGGTACAATGCATTTATTTAATTCGCGCAGATCAATAACTAATCGATATACTGGGGGTGCTTTTGGATCAGTTCGTTTAAGAATCGGAATGATCGGAGAATTACATACATTGGAGTCGGTTTCTACAACCACTCCTTGTACAATGAGCTCGTCAATGATTTGCAGTAAAGCCACTACAGCATCTGGAGGTAACTTGTATTGTCGTATTCGTGGTAATACCACTCCTGCTTTGAGTGTGACTCGATATGGTGTAATGTGCATACAACCTACATCAGTGGGGCCTTTTGCCCATAAATGTGCAGGTAGATTCTGTAACCGGTGATCCATGTCTCTTGACACGTAGTGACCTTTAAAGTCACGCAAAAATAGTCGTACTCCGTCTGGAGAACAACATATTATAGCTCCTAGAGCTTTCAATGTTTTTATACCTAACAAGTTTTCTGGGCATGATTTTGTAAGTAATAGATCTGTAGTCCGTGTCAATGGACCAACTGTAAATGCAAGCGGTTGCGATACTTCGTTAATAGTAGGTTTTCCTGAGAAACCAAGGGAAATATTTTGTGAGCCTGAGAGGGGTGCCCCTGGGACTTCGTCGTGACTTATAGTTGTTCTGCTTGCCCCTGTATCAAGTAGAAACTTTCTGTCTTTCCCTAATACTTGACTCTGTACATAAGGACCCTCTTGATCCACAGGAACCTCAATAAGGGGTAAGCCAACTTCCCTCTCTAGGCTATTTCATGTGTAGCGCTGATAATCTGGATAGTCATTTTGTGCATACTGGTATATCTGTTGTGTTGTGTTTTGTGTTGCGGCAATAGGCTGTGGCTGTGGTACCACTACGGTCTGTTGTGGAACCGGCATAGGCTGTACATGTTGAGGTGCTTGTTGTTGGATCTGATCCTGTCTAGGCGGACGTGGTCTCTCTTTGGTTTTACCCGTAGAGATATTATGTTTCAGAACTGCACAATCGTTTATATAATGACCTGGCTGTTTACAATAGTTGCATGTCCCTTTAACGGGAACCGCTGAATTACTGGACTGTGTCGCACCCTTTTTATGACCGTCAGCTGGAACTGACTGAGCGACGAGCATTTTCATTTTCGTGTCTTTCATACGTCTTTGTTCGTGTTCTTGTTCTTCTCTAATTCTATTCTGGTGATACTGTAACATTTGTAACATTTGTGAAGGAGTGTTAGCTTGCCAAGTGCTCTCAACTTTCAATACTCTATTTTTAACCTGTGGCAGGGAATTCTCGACTAGTTTTGTTACAAAAAGATGTGGATATGAATCGCTACTTGCTTTCAGGCCGCTATTAATACCAAAACCCTTTTCAAATCGGGAATAAAAATCACTAGTGTCCTCATCGGGTTTCTGTTTACAAGCTGAGATTGCTCCCCAGTCTTCCTTTTTCGTAGTTAATAAACGTGGCAATACTTGTACTAATAATCCTGGCAATGCTTTTGTTTTGTCCCCAAGCCCTACGCCTGCAGTTCGGGCATTTTCTTTGTTTTCTAATA
The DNA here is from genome assembly GCF_964204655.1 of Triturus cristatus. Classification (NCBI taxonomy): domain Eukaryota; kingdom Metazoa; phylum Chordata; class Amphibia; order Caudata; family Salamandridae; genus Triturus; species Triturus cristatus. The sequence continues at coordinate 1,134,034,017 of NC_140582.1, forward strand.
CTGTCCAATCAATCTTTTGGTCTCCCACTTCCCATTCTTTTTCTTTGAGTTTCTCATAAATACCGGCAGGCAATAATACTTTCAATATTTTCATAATGTCAGGATAGGTATAATCACCCATGAGTAACATGTCCTTTAGTTCACGGTGAAAACCTGCTGGATCTTTGTCATGGCTGGGCACTCATTTTTTCATTTCCAATAGTTCTATTTTAGTTATGGGCGTGTACACAAACACGCGTCTAAAAGTATTATCATCATTCCTAACTGGGTGTACTTCGCGTAAGGGATTCTGTCTGTCTATGTAATACGTTTTTCTCTCCATGGAAGGAGCTGGATCATGTTCTGGACACAAAAAGGCACTATATCTATGTCGGTATTCTAGAATTACTTTAATTATATCGGTACCTAGACCTCTCCATTTATTCAGTAGTAGTTCTATCAGTATATCAGGTAGGGGACCAGGATCGGAGTGTTGGCCCTTATATAATATAAGGAGATGTTGTATCATGTATATACTAGCTAAACGCTGTTCATCTGGGGTGAGATTCCGAAACGTGTGTGCTAGCGCATCATCACTGTATTTTTCAGAACTGTCAGCCCATTGTACTGCTGACCTGGCTAATTCTTGTTCATCCATACAATCGAGCACATGGTACCCCCTTCGTTCTCGAAGTAATTTATCAGTAGCCTGGAATAAGTGTTCAGGGGTCCTTGGATTTGAGATAACTGTTTGAGAAATTCTGTTACATTCTGGACGTATCGGACGTATTGTTTTATTAAAAGATCTTCCTTTTCCTACATAAGCTATCGTTTGTCTAGCTGGTAATTCTCATTGTCCTGTGTTCATTTCTGACTGTTCCTCCTCCTCTTCCTCTGATTCAGTTTTATCGGCTTCTAATCTTCTTTCATGTATTCGTTCTACTTCTTTTCTGATCTTTCGGCACATGACTTCTATATACTTCTGTTTATCATGTTTTCCGTCTGCTATATTCTGACCCCATCTGGTAAGTACTTGCATTTCCTCCGAATCTACCTCAGGCCTATCTCTGTTTCTGATCAAGCAGTTTATAAAAAAGCGTAACAATAATTTCTGCATATCTACTTTCTGGTATTCCATGGCCTCGCCAATACTTTCAGGACCTTGCCCTGTTTGGACAAAGCGATATATTTTGTCTAGATGTTCAACCATTCCTGGTAATGTCATTAAATAGTTTGCAACTCGTCGTAAACGTACTGAAGATAGCAACATCCTGTCGTGTTTACCTGGCACTGGATCATATCTACAATCTGTAAGAGGCTCATTTAATATATTGTCATTAGCTCTTTGGGGTGTACGTTGGTGTGCTAAATCCCTATAAGTCAATCTAGTTGCTGGCGGTGGCGTGGAAAAACCTCCTGTCGCACCTCCTGAGGTGCCAAGTCCAAAAGGATTTGTTGGGTGTAGGGTAGAGAGTGTAGATGCAGGAAGGACTGTAGAAACAGATGGAACGGTCTGAACGTGAGGAGGGGTTTGTTGCTACGGAGGTGGGTGCAGCTGATCTTGGAGTTGAGCGTCGTTAACAGGTGGTGTGCGTGGCTGCGCACCATTAGCATATTCGGGGGCTGCATCATCTAAATAGGAAGAAAGGAAAATGTCCTTTGCGGTCTTGGGATGTACTTTAATCGGAAGTAATGGAGGTGGCAGATCTTTTGGTACCTCCATGGTGGCCTTAGGCAAACCCTCGGCCAGAAGAGGATACATACCATTCATAAGAGTGTTTCGTTGTCTGTCTACTTGTTCTGTTTTTACTCGGATACCTTCGTCAATTAATATGTTTTCTCGGGCTCTTTCTGAATCTTCCCTACTTTTCTCTTCTTTTCTGAGCGCTTTCTCTGTGCGTCTATGCGATTCTTTACGCCATAGTTCAATGGCATCTTTCTGTGACTGTCTGGCTTTCTTTTTCCATAATACTTCTTCTACTCTCATGATGCAATCTGCATCCCATGTTCCAGTAGCGGGCCATCTCTGACTCTCTGCTAAATCCTTGGTGTAGTCCACCCATAGATCAAGATATAATACGGCATCTAGGCCATGTTTATGGTACATAAAGTACCCTGGAGTGTCCCTAGGTGGAATGGGAACAGCTTCCTCGAGTATCCCTTTTCTAGTTTTTATCTGTCTTAATTTTGAAAATAACGGCATCTTGAACCTTGCTACTTAATTCTTACTCGGACTTGAACACAATAATTACAATAAACACAATAATGAAGATCGAACAATCACTCATACCACGACATTTAAAACATATCAAAACATTTTAGAACGAACAATAATAATTAGAATAAAACTAGTTAACTGCATAATACTAAATATACTGTATGTACTGCTAAACAGTACAGATACACTGCTAAAACAGTGCAGACCAGGTCTGTGTACCCAAACCCGTCTTGACCGGCACAAACTAATGTGCACGTCTAGATGCGTCCCCAGCAACGGTACTCACCGGGAAGCACGGAACGGGAGGCCTCGGAAGTCTGGACCGGACTAGACCAAACTGGACTGGACTCGACTCGTGACTTAGATACTTCGGAACTTCGGAATCTGGTGGGCCTCTGTATACCTCGGATCTTGCTCTCTCAGCTAGGCTCTGGTCGGGATTCTCCGCACTCCTCACCGCCTCGTCTGGGTGTTGATCGCAGCCTCAGTCGCCCCCCGTTGGCCTGAGGGAGATACAGGAAATCCTGCGGGTACGCGTAATTGTCCGTCCGGCTGTGGCAGGAGACCGGGTCTGCAACGCACCTCCGGCGCGTGGGGTGTGAGAGGTGTCCCTGTTCGGGCACCAATTATGTGGTAAATTTAAATTACCTAGACTTAATTTATGCGGTAAAATTCAATAAGAATAACTCAGTAAAAATAAGAGGCAGAATCCGTGGTATTTGAGGTTATAAAAGGGAATTTATTCCTTACAAAGGAATGATGATGGTTCGAACCAGGCAATCGAGTTCCGTCACCACGAAGGTTCAGGAAGGGATCAGCAATACATTATTGACAGGTTGTCATATTTATATTAAATGCATTACAGTAAAGACATATGCAGAAGGCGTTACAGTTGAGAAGAGAGATAAGAATACACATACGTAATGAAAAAGGCGTTACAATAGGCGTGCATAAAGGCGTATACTAGAAACGTCATTATGATGATGACACAAGTGGGTGGATCCATAAGAGAATCCTGCAAAGTCAGCAAAAATACATGGCAGAGATGCGCGCGCAGCCGCATGACGTGTGATTGACGTGAAACTAGAGGGTGAAGGGAACTTGACATTTAGCCCTACATGAGGAGACAGAAGTCTGGGATGTCAGGACAACCTAATCCCAAATCATATCTAATATCTTGTGTTTAAGGAACTATATTATCTGGAAGGAAAGGTCTTTTCGGACAGAGCCTATTCTATACTGACTGCTAGTGCGTGTACAAGCGTCTAAGTGTCTACATGAGATGCGAGGGGGCATGGGCCTACCATGGTAACGAAAGTCATGAATTACTTGCACGGAGACAGTAAGGCCGGGCCCTTTGCTCTGCAGCTGGAGGGATGTTTACCTAAGCTACTAGACAGGAATGCATTTCTCGAGGAGTGGAGCAGATAACTTGAAGGCTGAATACAAGATCTTCTTTTACCTACATAGGCTATAGTTTTTGACTGTCCTGTAGGAGGTCCTGACCCTTCTTCCTCGCTTTGTTCGAACTCGTCTACCTCTAATCTCTCTTCGTGTAGGCGTTCTATTTCTTTACGGATCTTTCGGCACATGGCTACCGGCTTTATACAATTTTGTTTATCATGTCTCCCTTCTGATATATTCTGGCTCCATCTTGTAAGAATTTGCATTGCTTCCGGGTCTACCCCCGGTCGGTCTTGATTTCTGATCACACAGTTTATGAGGAAACGTAACAGTTCCCCCTGTATCTCTACTTTCTGGTATTCCATAGCTCTGTTAATGCATTCTGGATCTCGCCCTGTTTGGACAAAATGGTATATATTATCTAGATGCGCAGTCATTCCTGGTAACTTCCCTAAATACACTGCGGCTCGTCTGATACGCAATGACGCCAGGGTCATTTCGTCCTCTTTACCGGGCACATGATCATATCTGCAATCTATAAGAAGTTCCTTCAGAGTACGGGCACTTATGAGTTTGGGTGTACGTGAATGTGCTGACTCTTGAAAAGTAAGTTTATTTATTCTGGGTGGCGTAGAAAAGATATTGGTAGCACCTCCCGTGGCCCCATCTGGGGTGTCGGGTGTGAAAGGATTCGTCGAACGTGACACAGCAACTACAGGTGTGGACACAGCTATAGAAGTAGCTGTAGGAGCGGATGCAGAAACAGATGTGCTTGCCAGAACTTGTGACTCGATTTGTTGCTGTAGGGATACGGGTGCTGGATCTTGGCGTTGGACCTCCCTGGTATGCGGTCTATGCGGGGCGGAATTAGCATATTCGGGAGCTGCGTCATCTAAATATGAGGAAAGAAAAACGTCTTCTGCGGTTCTAGGATGCCCCTTAGGATGTACCTTTATTGGGAACAATGGGGGTGGCAAGTCTTTCGGTATTTCCGGGGTAGCCTTAGGTAATCCTTCGGCCAGAAGGGGATACATACCATTCATAAGGGCATTTCTTTGTCTGTCTACTTGTTCTGATTTCACTCGGATACCTTCCTCAATTAATAGATTTTCTCGAACTTTATTGGAATTCTCTTTACTCTTCTCTTCCTGTCTACGTGCTTTTTCTGTTCGTCTATGTGATTCTTTACGCCATAATTCAATGGCATCTTTCTGTGACTGTCTGACTTTCCTTTTCCATAACTCTTCTTCTACTTTCATGATGCACTCTGCATCCCAGGTTCCCGCTGTGGGCCACCTCTGACTTTCTGGTAATTCCTTGGTGTAGTCTACCCATAAATCAAGAAATAATATGGCGTCTAGGCCATGTTTATGATACATGAAGTACCCTGGAGTGTCCCTAGGAGGAATGGGAACGGCTTCCTCGAGTACCCCTTTTCTTGTAGTGATCTGTCTTAGTTTCGAAAAGAACGGCATATTGAGAACTGATCTTATACTTGATTTTGACCAACTGACCTGATACTTGATTTTTGAACAGACTTAATACAATAAACACGATAATGAACAGTCATTCATACCACAATATACAGAACATACTTAAACATATTAAACATTAAACATTAAACCTTTAACTGAAACAACAATGATGATCGTCTGCATAACTAATCACCAAGCTTAATTCTTGACAATAACTGGATACTTCGGAATACTTGATATACTGCTAAACAGTACAGATACACTGCTGAAACAGTGCAGACCGGATTTGTGTACCCAAACCCGTCTTGACCGGCACAACCTATGTGCACGTCAGAAATGCCTCCCCAGCAATGGTACTCACCGGGTAGCTTCGGAAACGGAAGGCCTCGGTAACTTGAACTTGAACCGGACTGGACTGGACTCGACTCGTCGGACACTGGGCTTGACTTCGAACTGGTGGGTCTCTGTATACCTCGGATCTTGCTCTCTCAGCTAGGCTCTGGTCGGGATACTTCGCACTTCTCACCGCCTCGTCTGGGTGTTGATCGCAGTCTCAGTCGCCCCCGCTTGACCGGAGGGAGATACAGGAAATCCTGCTGGTACGCGTTATTGTCCGTCCAGCTGTGGCAGGAGACCGGGCCTGCAACTCACCGCCGGCGCGTGAGATGAGAAAGTGTCCCTGTTCGGGTGCCATTCATGTGGTAAATAATTTTCCTTTACCTGGACTGAATTTGATACAGAAACATAATAAAATAGCTCAGTAAAATGAGAGGCAGAATCCGTGGTATTAGAGGTTCGGAATGGGCTTTATTCCAATAATCGATTATAATCGGTTGCTCCAAGTTCCATCACCACGGGGGTTCAGGAAGTGAAGTACATACATTATTGACATGAAATGACTTTTATAGATCATACATTACAATGAGGCGAATGCAGTAGGCGTAACAATTGATAAGGAAAATGACGATATATCTGCGTAACCAAAAATGGGTGTAATAAGGAGTAAAAAGGAACGTAATTGGTTATGATGTCATATATAGGTGGATCCATAAGATAATACTTGGCATAGATGCGCGCGCAGCAGCATGACGTGTAATTGACGTGTAACTAGAGGGTGAAGGGGACTTGACATTTAGCTCTACATGTGGAGACAAGAAGTCTGAGGGGTCAAGTCAACCTAATCCCAAATCATATCTAACATCCTATGTTTAAAGAACTATGTTATCCATAAAGAAGGACTCTCGAACAGAATCTATTCTATACTGACTGTGCGTGCGTGTACAAGCGTCTAAGTGTCTACACTAAATGCGAGGGCAGGAATATTCCATATTAACAGGACTATGAATTACTTGCATAAGGGCAGAGAAGCCGGGCCTTTTGCTCGGTGGCTGGAAGAATGTTTACTTAAACTACTAGGCAGGAATGCATCGGCTGAGGGGGAAGCAGATAACTCGAAGGTGAAATACAGTTCTTGGCAGAGAATAGGCTGATGTCAGGCTTCGTGAGCCGCGCAGAGAATGAGACAAAGTTCATGGTCACAGATGCAGGCTCAGACTGGAGCTTTCAGAGGCAGAAGGCAAGAAGAGTTTTGATGACAGAATCAGGGCCTACTTGCCTGGACTGTAAAATGGCATAAGTGAACCATATAAAGCCGGTGGCCTTTTGTGCTTAGGAATGGAATATCCGGCCTATTCATGGCGGATCTGACAGAGGACATGTTGACGGTGGACGCACATGTATTTGCGTCTTCATAACTGGAACTGGAGGGAACATACATGTACTTGTGACATGCACATAGAACCGTTGGGGTCCAAGATAGGGGACATAACTGACCAGAAAAATCCATATTTCCACAGGCCTACCATGGTAACGAAAGTCATGAATTACTTGCACGGAGACAGTAAGGCCGGGCCCTTTGCTCTGCAGCTGGAGGGATGTTTACCTAAGCTACTAGACAGGAATGCATTTCTCGAGGAGTGGAGCAGATAACTTGAAGGCTGAATACTGTTTTGGCAGGCAACAGGCCGGGCTAGGCACCGTTAGCAGCGCAGGAAGTAAGACAAAGTTCATTGATACAGATGCAGGTCCAGGCTGGAGCATTCAGAGGCAGAAACAGGAAAAGCTCGATGGCAGAATTCAGGGCCTACCTTGCCAGAGCTGGAAAACGTGAAAAGTATACCATATAAAGACGGTGGCAAGGCATACTTAGAAACGGAATATCTGACCCATTCATGGCAGATCTGAAAGAGGACATATTAACGTTGGACACAATTGTATTTGCGTCTTCATAGCTTGAAGTGGAGGGAACATACATGTACTTGTAGCATGTACATGGAGCCGTTGGGGTCTAGATAGGGGACACAATTGATCATAAAAATTCATATTTCCTCAAATGGAAGAGATTGGGTTACTGGTTAAAATGATGTGGAATCCCTGGTCAAGCAGCAACCACAATCCTAGTCAGGGTAAGGCAAAAGCAAACTTCAAATTAATGTATGCTTCGCCCCTTGGTAACTTGTCACAGAGCAATCAGGCATAATTTAAAAGTATTTGTGCAATACTTCAAACAGTAAAACAGTGCCAACACCACACTCAAAGATCCCACACCAGGTTAGGAACATTCAGCTAAATGTAATAAATACAACAAGATCACAATGACAAAACTCCAATCAGTAAAATCGGAGTTATGAATTTTATTAAGAATAAACTGTAAATAGCTCTTAAAAGCATAAAGCACCAGCCAGGGCTATCTGGCCGCGCTGAACCTGGTCAAAGTCAAATGTTCAGGCTGAACCCAATAGAGTGCGGGTCGAATACAGTCCCAGTTTAGTCCCGCTGAAGTTTCATCTTTTCACGTTTTGTGCCTAGAGTCCAGTCTGCATTGGAGAGAGTAGCAAGGAGAGCTTCGCAGGCGGCAGGAAGAGTAGTGTGAAGAGCAGGCCCGGCGTCACGGAAATGTGGGCTCGAGCTTTGTATTGGTGGTTCGCAGCGGTCTGTCGAAGCTGCTGTGTGAAGAGATGGCCCTGTGGTGGCCTGGGATGATTTTCTGTGTGAGTGGAACGGTTCTGGTGCGAAGAGGCCTGTTCACCGTTGACAAAAGCCCAAAAGCTTGATTTCAAGACCTCCAGAACCACACCAAGGCTCCAGGACCTTAGAGCTACCACTTGGGGGTCAGGAACTCGCTGAAGACGGGTACAGGAGTTGTTGGGTAGCCTTTGAGGTCCTTGAGACTGAGATGCAGATGCCAGCACACTAGCCCTTTGAGTCACTCTGGGTTCCTGGGCTTAAGATGAAGTTGCAGACCCAGTTCCCAGGCTAGAGGGCAGCAGGTCAGCACAGTGGTTCCTTTAGAGGAGCAGGCCAGCAGAGTAGCAGTTTCTGTGGCAGCACAGCAGTATTTCTTCCATGCAGAGTATCCACAGGTCTCAAAGTGTACTGCAGTGGTGGTGTCTAAAGTCCTTGTTTTATTCACAGTTGAATGTGAAGTGAAGAGAAACTTCTAGAGGCATGCCTTTCAAGTGCACAGATGCAATGCCTTCCTGGCCCCAGCTCCAGACCAACCACAAGGGGCATCCAGTCCTTTGTGTGGAGACAGGACACAGCCTGTTCAGGTGTAAGTAAGGCTGGGCCTAGCTCCTCCCTCCCATTATGCCAGTTATGACCCACCCAGTCACACCAACGCTCCCATTGTGTGTGGCTGTATAAGAGGAATACACAAAGTGCAGCTGCCAACTGCACCCAATCATGTGACCAGTAGACAGGCTTCAGGCACCAAATGGCTAAGGCAAGAAAATGCCTGTAATTTAAAATCCGACTTTGCCATAAATTAGGATTTCAAATTATGATCCCAGAGACCTCAAGCATGAACTAGTCCTCTCTTTCCATTTGGAAATGATACTTTTAAAATGTAATAAGGCAACTCCAATGTTATCCTATGGGAGTGATAGGCCTTGCAAGAGTGCAAAACAAATGTAAGAGTCTTCCACTACCAGAACATGTAAAACTTAAAAGTACATCGCCTACTTTTTAAATACAGCAAAACCCTTAGAAGTGATAAGTGTTAAAAAGGAAGGTTTGGGCCTGGCAAAAGTTTTTTTTTACCAGGTTGAGATGGCAGTTTAAACTGCACACACATGTGCCTGACATACCTGAGACATGTTTTAAAGCGCTACTTATTTAGGTGGCACAGTCAGTGCTGCAGGCCCAGTGGTAGCGTTTAATTTACAGGCCCTGGGCACTGGTAGTGCCACTTTACTGGGGACTTATAAGTGAATTAAATATGCCAAATGGGTATGAGCCGGTATTACCATGTTTTGAGGAGAGAGCGCACAAGCACTTTAGTACTGGTAAACAGTGGTAAGGTGCATAGAGTCATAAGGCAAACAAAACCAAACTCAGGAAAAGTAGAGGAATGAAGGAAAAAGGTTTAGGAATGACCCTGCAGAAATAACCAGGTCCAACAGAGCCCCCCTCCAGCCTTAAGCCAGGGGAGGCTAATTAATCCCTTGATTGGGCTTCTCTGCTTAGGCAATTGAAAGTGGACAGTGGCAGTGGCCATTTACTGCAGAGGCACTTGTCAGTTCTACACCTCTCTGAACTGATCCATCTGTCTATATTCTCCTGAGCCACTGAAATGACCCATGGGGGACCCTTCTCCTCATTCATGTACCCCATCTGTGCAGCATCTAACTTTAACTTGCTCACAGATGCATTCCAATAGGTAGACAGCACTGCCATGGCCAACAAAGTGATGTGGCCCATTCGACCCCTTGGATCAGACCTCTGTCCCAAACCCAAGAAAAATTCTGCCCTTAAGGACAGTAATCATCAGAGGCCACTGACAACTGTCAGTGTCAAGAGCCAGGCCTCAGGTCTCTGGCCATCCAGGGTAATCTTCCTTCTATGGTTTCTCAGATACGGGTCCAGTAACATGTTTTTTTGCACCTTGCTTTCACTCTAACTCCCACTAGTCCAGGGGTCTGTACCCTGAGGCTAAACAGGGGAACAGATGAGTCCTCCATGACTCTACCCCTTTATTTGGGCTCCCATACCCTCCGCTTGGGAGTGGTACCCCAGAAACCTGAACTGCCAGGCTGATCTGGGCGGCCACCCCTCTGAGTTCTCCTGAAACCAGGGGCAACTAATTCCCCAGAATTCAGTCTATGGGCGTCTGGGCACTAACTATGACCCTCCTCTGGGTCCCCACCCCACTCCAGGGATACCAGGGCCATTGGGTGCCAGAAGTCCAGCCCATGGGCCCAAGTTATCCGGGACCCCTGGCTGGTGTAACTAGTCTTTCCACTACCATGGTCTAGCCAGCCCCGGTGTCCCTCAGAGCAGTGACTGAGACCCAATTCACTTTCACCTGGGGAAAGTGATGACTCCCACCCTCAGCAATCTCAGACTAACGCTCTGAGCATAGGCTCCCAGCTAAGGGAGATTATGGCATGGGCTATGATCCGCCCCTGAGGACTATTTACCCCTAAGGCCATGTTGGCACCCATATAAAGGTCCCACGAGAGGGTGTTTTTTTAGGACAGATAGAGCCCCACTGCTTTGACTTAGTTGGGAACAATCAAAGCAGTAGGGTTGTAAATAACGATCCCTGGGCCAACGTCCACCAGAACTCCTCCCTTGTTCTCAGAAGAGGCATGCGGACCTGTTCTTCTCCCCATACACTGAGACCTGTCTGTATCTCCCTTGACCTCCCCCTCACTCTGCTGAGGGCTACCTTCTTTTGAAGCCTGGGGCTGAGCTAGTGTTCCACCTCCTTAGCAAACTACCTGGTCCCAGTGAGCTTACTTTCAATAAAGTGTTGGCGCAGATCTGGAAAACAAAGACGGAACATGTGCTCCTATGCAATTAAACTGTACAGCCCTTCATATTCTTTGACTTCACTGTCATTCCTCCAGCCATTCAGTGCCTTGCAAGAGGAATTCACATACTCCATTCAGGTCTGTTGGGCCAGTGGCTGACTGTACCTAAACTTTTGTCTGTAATTCTCTGGGGTCAGACCACACTTCCTGACAAGGGCTTCCTTCATGGACCCCCTTCTCTAATTCCAGTAGGGTGTCCCTCCCTTTGCTAGGGATATACCCCACAGACTTGTGCATTTGTAAGGCAACCTCATAAGCCTCACACTACTTGTCAATATCGTCTCCCACAACAAAGTCAGGCACCAGACCTTTAGAATTATGAACTTTCTTGTTCCAGAGGGCATTGAGGAAATGTTGCCACCATAACTGTTGAACCCTGTAGGTTACCTTGACTTTAGTGAGCGTGTTGGCGATGCAGCGAGCACAAGCTAAATAGTTTTGTTTATTTAATTACTTACCTTACTCCTGTCCGTCGTATATCCAAGTCCGCTACCCCCCCCACACTGCCCCTCCACTGCCTCGCCGACCTGCAGCACTCCCTCAGCGAGCTGCCACTGCTCAGTAAATTGTCAATGTTTGGTCACAAAAACATTGTTACATCTCCTAAAGAATTGCTATTTGGAAGGAGCTTCCTACAAATAACTAATCGTTATGGAATTACAAACCTGTTTTAGGGGTCTGTTATAATTCACCTACTTCTAACATGGAAACAAAATTATGGTTTAAACAGTCAGAATTGATATTTGCAACTGTAAAAACATTTTGTACATCAAGCCCTAACCCCTACAATGAACATCTACCAAATACTACCTTGTCAGTAAAAGCATGGGTAATGTTTAATTTGCCTATGAGGAGGCCTTATTTGAATAGAATTTATTTATATTATTGTCCTGTGAAGACAATAGGAAGCTGCTAAAACATTTTATGCTTATTTATCAAAAATCAAGGTCAGTGGGGAACGTGGATTTTCATAATTTGTACTTTTGGCAAATTATGCACAGTTAAACTAGGTCTGCTTCCTTTCCTTCATAATCAGCAATTAGCAATCCAGTGAAAAGTGACATTTTTGTTGCCAGGAAAGAATATGCCAATTTCTAAAGGCAGGGTGACTGCTGTGAGACGAACACTGAGTATGAAACCATTAGCTGGGATGAATAATTTCAAAAGGGGCAGCAACACATATTATTACGAAGGATCTAAGCAATAGCTTTCTTTTTCATATTAAAAGGCTATAAGAACCCACAGGTAACATAAACCATTATAGCCTGGGCCTTCAAAAAGCATCAGATGAAGGAAGAATACTGTCGGCCCTGTCTGTGAAGAAACATGAGACTCAAAGTGTTCTCTATGGGTTAGTTGACTTCTCCCTGTAATGCCTCAGGGACACCAAAACCTGAAGTACAGTCTCCTCCTCTGTGTAAGAACTAACTGCTGAGCTGGGAATGACCTTCCGTTGAACCTGTAGGAGCCCTGGCCCAAGAGAGACATTGACCCTTGTAGTCTCCCTTGTGAGAAGGGGAGTTATAAGTGAGTTGAGGAGTGCCATTTCTATCATCTTCAACAAGTGGGACTTTGTCATTGTTGAGGCACTGGATGACTGGAACAATTCATCAAAGCTCACAGAGAAACTCACAACCTCATCAGCTAAGGATTGTCAGCTTTTACCACTCAGAGCTTTTTTCAGCTTTGTTTAAGGATATTACAGGACGGCTGAGAAGTATCTGACCCCATGTAGTCCTCATTGTCTACATCCTTCAGTTTTGCCTGACTAGAGAAATCTGAGAACCAAAAAGAGACTATGTCTAAGAACTAGGGCAAGGCAACTAATTCATCCCAACAGTGGACTATCCTCTGTGACTATGAAATTCACTTTGACATGCTCATAGCTTTTGGTGCTAAAACTGAAGACCTTAGTAGAAGCTCAAGAAAGATATAAATGACTTTGAGGGGCCCTTACTGGCTTCAGCATCCTACCGTGTCCTGCTGGAAAAGTTTGACTTCCAGTCCAAAACACTATGCTCCAAGCAAATATTTTTGACTGCTTTCACCTATTAGACGTATCCAACTCCTTCTCCATCACGTTCAGCTATAAATTGCCCAGAGAGCCCACTCTGCCTTGACTATTGACCCTGATTGGTGCTTTCTAGTTTCTTGGCAACTGCCTTAAAACATTGAAAATCCATATCTCTGGTTCCCTTAATCCTAATTTAATTATATTTGTGTGATGGAATTTCCTAAATTGGTTGTGAATATTATTGCGCTTTTTAATATATGCTTGGTAGTCAGTGACTATGCTGAATTACTTATCATACAAAAAATATATTAGACTGCACACACATTCAGACTACCTCCTAACTTCTTGCATGTGCAACCCTTTTGTTTGGTCTTTTGAGTGAATCAGTGTTTCAATAACTTAGTCAAAACTCAGCTTTGAGCAGGACTTTACGATTGCCACCCATGTGTCCATTTTCATGTCTGGTAGCCTAACCCCAAGTTGGTTGCCCTTACAATAGTACAAGATTTGGAACGGTGACAACCGTGGGATATGTGTACATTTTAATTTGCAGCAAGTACATCTTATGCACAGGATTGTAACATAGTGCACCGCAGCCCCCTCAGTGCATGGGGACCCAAGGCTTTCCAACCATGAAAGGGGCCCCTCACTCACCTATGCAGAAGCAGTACAGGAGACTAAACAATGAACAGTAACTGCTGCCACTCTGTGGAACATCGTAGGGCTGGGTGAGCAAAGTTGCAACAATTATGATTGACTGTTGAGATATATGGAGGCCTGAAAAAAGGTGTCCTTGTGACTCTTCCTTAGTCCATGATCAGATGGAGGGTGGAGGCAGAGTGAAATAGAGGGGAGAAACAAGCATAGAAAGAGAAATGAGATAGAACAATGCAGAGATTAGGTAAGAGAAAGCTCAGTAAAATATCGAAATTGGAGAGTGAAGAAAACAGACCAGAGATGAGAGATTTAGAAAGAGAGTGACAGGATAAAGTGAGAAGCTATGGAGAAACAGGTGAGAAAATAAGCTGAAAGAGGAGAAAAGTGAGAGAGTAGAGGCAAGCAAGGGGAAGTTGATTCCGACATACAAGGGCAGGCAAGTATTTATTTATTTACGTTCACCTTTGCCATCGTATGTCGGACTCCACTACCCCCCCGCCCAGCCCCTTCCCCATCCCACAGCGTTACCTCTGCGAGCGTCCACTGCAATATACACAATCAGATAAGCTGTGCTCACCCTCTGATAGCATGACACAGAGCACTCAGGCTTATCAAAAGAGGCAATGTATAAAGTATTTGTGCAACACGCACACAGTAACAAAATGAATACACCACAAAAAGACTGCAAACAGGTTTATAAACATAGAGAATTTGCATCTGAGTAAAATTAGACCAACAGTAGAAGTCAAGATATCTATTTTTACATATTAAATGCAAAAACAGTTCTTAGAAGTCACTAGCGGTCAAAAGGTTACTTGAGGGTGCTAGGGACCGGTGCCTATCCAAAGTTTAGGCCAACTGCAAATAAGGGCATGCTGGCTACAGGACCCACGCAGGGCCCACTGAGAGAGTACCTTCGATGGAGCAACGTGTCGATCCTGAGGGCTCGATGCATCAATCTTTTCCAGGCAGTCGGGTTGCTGCGTCATTGTTGAGCTTCACTAAAGTAAAGGCAATGCGTCATCGGTGTCCCACTCAGAGTGTCGTCGTTGAGCTGCACAAGCTGTGGCACTGTATTCGTCGGGCAGCCTATGTGTCAAACGAAGATGCAGCAGAATTTCTCATGCTGTCAATGCAATGCATCTGTTTTTAATGAAAGGGAAGAACGCAGAGTCCAGCAGCACTAGCAGAATTGCAGGAAGCCTTTTGTATGCCTGAGATATCAGAAAACAGGAGGCAAGTGAAGGTCCTTGAGATCACTTGGAGGGAAGACAGACTCCTTCCAGCAGAGTCAGGGATCAGCAGGCAGCAGTGCACAAGCAGAAAAGCAATCCTTCCGGGACAGCAGTCACATTGAGTCCTTTAAGCAACACAGCAGTCCTTCTGACAGAGGTTCAGTTCAAGATCCAGAAGTGTCCGATCTCAGGGAGGTCAGCGTCCGGGTACTTATACCCAAACGTGCCTTTGATGTACGGGGTGACTTCAAAAGAACTCTCTGAAGGGCACATGTGTGCTTTCAACCCTTTCCTGTTTGCAAGTTTACCCGTGAGGGGGTAGAGCCATGCTGTGTGTGCGGACAGGACACTATCTATTGAAGTGTCAGCCCCTTCCATTCCTTCCCTGCCACGGAAGACCCATCAGTCCACTATCCTGCAGTGGACTTGCTCCTTCGCAGCGCAGCTCCGTCCTGTGGCTGCTTCTGTCCCGTCATCTGCTGCTGACGAGGAGATCAGAAGTTCGAGACCCTTCTCCACCTGCAGGCTTCTATCTGTGCCTCATCCCTGGTGCTACAGTGATAGAGCATCACTGCTCTGCTGCTTGACTGCCCTCCTGTCCTTCTTTTGATGTTTCTGTCCCTCTCTGTGCTTTTTTGTTTTCTTTTTCTGCTTTTGGCTTTGTTTTTTTCCACTTGCTTTGTCGCTGCATCTTCTTTTCTCTGTCCTTTTCCCTCGTTGCTGCTGAGATCCCCTGCAGCCCAACCCCCTCCAGTGACCTTTCCCACTGCCATGTTCCCACATCCCAGCTGTCCAGCCCCCTTCACAGCACTACCTAATGGCAACTGCTGCGCGGCCATGCCAAAAACGCACCACAGGCAGGCTCGTCTGTGCCCATGTGTGCCTGGACTGCAGCCAACACCATGGACACTGCTTCTCGGACACTCTACCACTATGATGCCAGCACCCTCCTCACCCTCAACCCTGGATGCCACGACACCTGCCATCTAGACTCTTGGGCCTTTCGCCTCCCAAAACTGTAACCGCACATTCAGCCATGCCATCATGCCAGCCCCCCTCGCCGCCCAGCTGACCGACAGCGCACCTGTCCACCTCAACTGCATCCTCCTCAATGTACGATCTCTCCACTAACATGCCACGGACCTCATCAACGCCACCGCTCCGGACATCGCCTTCTTCATGGAAACCTGGACCAAACCCCTGCTCAGGACAGGACAGGACATCGCCATCGTCGACAGCTGCAAGATCACACACAAGGACCACCTGACCGCCTGGGAGGAGGCATCGCCATAATCCACAAAAGCATGCTCTGACGCTAACAACCCCATGACAAACATAGAACACCTCCAATTCCAGATCCGGACCAACCACAGCACCACCCTTCATAGCTCCCTCTTCTACAGACCCCCGTCCCCTGAACCTCCTTGACGATGGACCGCCAAATCAATGCCATTTCCTCAGTCTGCTCCCACATACTCCACCTGCTCCAAAAGACTTTCAGATGGATCCTCACATACTCATCACCAGTAGACTCGACTACGGCAATGCACTCTATGCCGGCGCCACCCAGAAACAGCTCAGCATACTACAGTACATCCAAAACGCGCCACCAGACTGCTCCTTGACATCCCCGGCCACAGCCACATCATGAAACACCTCCGACAACTCCACTGGCTTCCATTCAACAAAAGAGTCACTTTAAAGCTTCTCACTCATGCCTTCAAAGCCCTACACAACGAAGGATCTGCAAACCTAAACCACTGGCTCACAGTCCACGCACCCACCAGACAACTCTGATCTGTCCATCTCGCCCTCGCCTCCATTCCCAGGATCCACGAGGCCAGAATGGGGCATTGTCGTTCTCCTACATCGCCACCAAGACATGGAACTACCTGCCCCTACACCTCAGGTAATCAGCGTCACTGACCCAATTCAAGAAGGACCTCAAGACCTGGCTCTTTGAATGATCCGCTACCCAGGCTGACCAGCAGCCCCCCAGCCCCCCAGCACCTTGAGACCCTCACGGGTGAGTAGCCGCGCTTTACAAGCCCTTGATTGATTGATTGAGAATGCAAATGAGTGCTCAGAATGCAAATGAGCCTCACCTTCCTGTGTTTGTGGCTGTCTAGAGGGAATGCACAAAGTGTAACTATCACTCAGCCCAGATGTGTACTGGAGACAGATTGTCAGGCACAAAGAGCACTAAGTACAGAGAAATGTCCACTTTCTAAAAGTAGCAAACACAACAAGATGATGGACGGAGTGCTGAAACTTTTCAACCACTCTCCTCCAGTCTGGGTTTAATCCATTATATGCAACTCAATCTTGACCCTGCTCCTCGTGGGAACAGTCTAGTCTGAGCTGCCAGGCCAGATCCTCCCTGAACCGGAAACAAGCATCCTGAGACCTGATTCAGGGTACCATCTCTCAGCAGCCAGGCTAGCTTCAATCTAGTGGCACCGTGAGCAAGGTACCCACATCTGGGCATTACCTGTAATACCAGTTTCAGTGCAGACTCCATTTTGCAACCAAAACGGTAATGAGGGCCTAAGACATTATCTGATTAGGTGTCCTATAGGAAAGAGTTAGCCAAAATTCAGGTTGTTCCATCAGTTTTCTTTGCAGGGGGGCCCCCGCAGGTTTGATTACGCCACAGCTTATGTGCAACCCATGTTTCCATCTCACAGCACAGACTAGCAGGTCCCTTTGCTCAAAGCTTAAAAGTACATTGTTGGAATGTATCACACATGACAAAGTTTGATTCACCGGGTCGGCTCCTCCATTATGCGGAGGAGCGTCGCCCCACTGCTGGAACCAGCAGATCAAAATATGTAAAATAAAATGATAATAAAGCAATTAATAAACTACTTTATTATCATTTTATTTTACTTGTAGGAGCCAGAGCTGCAGCCGAGTCTTGAGGGTGGGGCCATCAGCAGCAGGAGAAGTGGTGGGCAGAGAGCACCAAGTGCACATGTCGGATTGGCCATCCGTCTTAGGACAGCCTAGCCCACTCTGCCCCATCCTGGCGCTTTTTAATGCTGGATAATACCAGCATGAGAGCAGCATCTGGAATGTCTCAGGGAACCCTGGGAGCCTGTATGTATCAGGACTCGTGAGCTGAAGAGCGAGACTGCAGGTAAGTTGTTTTTTTTGTTTTTTTGCCCCGCATGCTGCCTGCACTTCACACTTGAAACCGAATAGCAACTAGTACTGTCTCTTGGGAACTACAGTTTTTAAGATGTAATAATTTGTTTGTTAATGCAATGTGTTTCTCATTTTATGCTGCTTTTATGGTCATTTACCGAAATAAAGAATTAAGGGGCACATGCATCAAGCATGTTTACCTTTGCAAATGGGCCATTTCGTGGAATCGGGCCGTTTGCAAACGCAAAAAATGCTTTTCAGATGTAGCAACCCTATTTTGCAATTCAGTAACCTGTTAACGAATTGCAAAATGGGTTTGCGATTGGCTATTAGGAAGGGGCATGTTTAGGGCGTCCCTTCCAAATACCGAATCGCATCGGTATGTAGGAATGTTTTGTGACAGAAATGCGGTTGCAAAACATTCGCATTTTACCACCTACTTTAAGTAGGTGGTAATCCATTCACAACTGTGAATGTGATTGTGAATGTTTGTTACAGTGTTTTTTGAGAGCAGGCATACTCTTAAAAAATGAAAAGAAATCTTTTCATTTTTCTTTTTGTAAAGCATCTCGTTTTCCTTTAAGGAAAACAGCCTGCTTTACAAAAAAAAAGATTGCTTTATTTAAAAGCAATCACGGACATGGAGGTCTGCTGACCTCAGCAGGCCATCATCCCCTTGATTTTTGCGATTCCTAGTGGGTCACAAATTGCGATCTACCTCATTAATATTAAGGAGGTAGAGTGATTTGCGATCCCCTAGCAATCGCTATCTGAAACTCTTTGAGTTTCATACATTGTTAATTGCGATTACCTAATTGCGATTCTCAGAAATGTTCATTTAGGTATTCGCAATTTACAATTTTGATACATGTAGCCATCAAAGAAAGAATGAATAGCAATTTTTTGGCTTTTTATATCATTCTTAGTCCATTTACCATTTCAGTTGCCCTGCCTGCTAGCCCAGCGTCCCGAGATCAAAGTCCATCTTCTGAATCTGTGGCACCGTGCCCTTGCGCTTACTTACTAGTGTGACCCTCCACTCCAAACATCTGATTTGAGATTGTGAGCAGCACGACATGCTGGCCACCCAAACATGCAGCTCCAAGGATTTCCATCACTAGGAGCCACATAGAGGCATGCGTCCAACAAGAGCCCACATCTATATTCGTAAGCACGCGGAGAGAGCTTTCCTGAACAATCATCCAAAACCATCCATCACCGTAGCCGCCAAACTATGGGCAGCATCACTCCAAGAGATCAATGAAATATAGATGAGAAAGGAAACAAGCACTGGTAAAGGCACTTGGTCTCGTTTTATTGTTCTAACACTTATAATCAAAGGCACGGACAAATACTGTTTGCATGAGTTTACCACCAAAGTCAAGCCTATTGGCTCTGACAATGCCTGTTTTCTGTCATTGCTTTATGCTTAGGAGCTGTGAAACCCTTCTTGGCAGTTTCATCAATGGTTGCCTGCATGCAGGTTAATATTAATATTTCAACACTATAATTGAGACAGTAAAAAAAATGTCTTATAT
Organism: Triturus cristatus; assembly: GCF_964204655.1. Taxonomy (NCBI): domain Eukaryota; kingdom Metazoa; phylum Chordata; class Amphibia; order Caudata; family Salamandridae; genus Triturus; species Triturus cristatus. The sequence continues at coordinate 1,134,053,560 of NC_140582.1, forward strand.
TTTTAATACCTCTTGAAAAACCCGGGCAACAGTGACTTTTAAAAGATGATTCTTTTTCATTATAAGGCAGAGATGGTTAGCAAAGAAGTGATGGCACTGCACCACACTGGGCTGGACTCAGTGTAGGATTAGTTAAACTCTCCTCCTTAAGGGTGACCTAAGCATTCAGATAAAGGACAGATGGCTTAGGGTGACTTCTTTTGGGAACTGGAAGCCAGTGCAGCGCTATGTGGGCTGGTCTGGCTAATTGATGGTTCAGTAGTTTTTAACAAATTCCTAAGGCTGCATTTTGTACCACTTTAACCTCTTGAACACATATTTCGGACTTGAAAGATACAGGGAGCTACTGTAATCGAGGCAAGAGTTTATAAGTCTATGCACCACTTCCCTTTTTGTGGGGAAAGGTAGCATCTGCCAGAATTTTCTTAGAGACCTTAAAATGCCAAAGCATGAGCCTGCCACTTTGTTGACTTGAACAGGTAAAAATGTCATGTTTAGTCTCATATGAATTATAATTACAATCCTCTTTAATGGTAAAGCCACATTTTAAGTCACAGTTGTGAAAATGTCACATTTAAAAAGTTGGAATGTTCTTGTCCTAACCATTTGGTGACTGCAGCCTGTGTCATGGGTCATATGACTAAATAACTTGGCAGTTGACCTTTGTGTATTCCTCCCAGACAGTGATACAAAGGGGGAATACATGTTGGCATGTTTGGCCATCCTGCCCGGATGGGTGGGCCTCACTTACATTTCAATGTACTGCCTCCAGCACACACTCACAAAGGAACTTAGGATACCAGCCCATTGTCCACTTGGAGCGTGGGAAAAAGGGAATTTCTAGACCCAGATGGGGGATAGCCCAGAAGATTCTCCCACTTAGAAGGATTGCACTAGTTATAGAGATTGAACCCTCACACCAACCCTTCAGTTCACTCCTGGATCTGCAGAGCCCCCCAGAAGCACTGCCTTGTAACTTCAGAGGACTGACCTTCTTCTTGAGGCCTGCTGATCAATACCACAAAGAGCATCAGACGCCTCACATAAATCCCATAAAACACAGATACCCAGTGCATGGGGACTTCACGGATGACAAATACAAAACAAAACCATTCAAAGCAACCATTAGCTAACCTGGAATGAAGCAACACTAACATACAAAGACACAACCAACTAGGAAAAAAATTCTAACTATAAAAACCTCCTCCCTGATCTGTTGGAATATTGCTGGTATCTCAAGTAAAACAGTATATCCAGATCTAATTTAATTGTTGACATCACATTCAATTATTACCCTACATCCTGGTCGGCTTCAGAACCCCATGGCTAAGTCACTACAGCAATCCAAGGCACAGCAAATATAGGAGGCCTTCAGATTAGTTGCAAGATAGACTTATGCACAAAATTCAATTCAGTAGAACTGAAACAACACTTTGTACTGATAAAAATGCACTCAAACCTGGACACCCTTGTTCAACTGTTTGAAGCAAGTGTCAATGTCATCCATAAAGCACTTACACACAACACTGGATAGCTAGAGAATTGCTTTGTTATCGTGACTTGAACGCAAAACTAGGAGAATTGAAAGGCATGAGCAAAGAGAATAAAGCAGCTAGGAGAGCAACGGTTGCGCAAATATTTCCCATAGGCTTCTGCACCCATGACATTTTGGAAAAATGCATCTTTGGAGCAACCGAGTACCCATTGCAAATAAAGCACATATAAATGCACTCCTTGCTCCAACCTACAGCTCGCCCAGAGCCTCCATCAGTCATTAATTACATTCTTGTGCATCAATACCATTGCTCCAACTTTAAGGACCTGATTGTATCCTGGCACTTGGACAGTGGCCACATGTTACAATCAGGTATGGACGCTCATGGGTCATTAAAGATGTAGGTTTATTAAGTGTAGATCAGGTTACAGGTAAAGCCCCACCAGGAACAACATCCTGCTGCTCAGCCCCATTCACTCTAAATGTCACAGTCCAAGCACAAACATTCTCAAAAGTACAATCATACAATGACCTCACTCACTGGCTGAGTGAGCAGCAGGGAATATCAAGACTGTGGGGAGAGTGCATAGTATAGCAAGAGGCCACAGCACATCTCCCACCTTATGAAAACAAAAGAAAAGTAAGCAGGACGTAAGATTGCAAAATACTGTCCCACAAAATGTTCAACAAAACTATAAATACCACCCCAAAGAAATAAACAAAAGGTTCAACAGGGACCCCCCAAAACGCAACAAATGAGGGTGTAAAACCCAACACCCCAAATACACTTTCTGCATATCTTCCATGTAGAACTAAATACAACCTGTGGTGCAAACGTACGTACCCCTGCAACTTCATCTCCACATGCAGGGAATCACACCAGTGAGTATTCCTCAATCCCACACATTCACTCACATGGGAACATTTCACAAATGGGTGTTTTCCAACCCTCTACATCACCACAAATGAGGCAATTCAACAAAAGATAACTTTAAACTCTTACACATTCCCCACCAGGGAATCCTCACAATGGGTGTCTCTCAACCCACATCGCCACCCATAAGGGCATCAACGAAATGGGGATTTTTCTACCCTCCACATCACCACATATGGGGCAATTCACAAAAGGTATCAATGACCTTCACACATTCCCACCCCAGGGAATGCTTGGCATGGGTGTTTGTCAATGCATTTCACCACACGCACAGTGCATCAGCGAAATGGGTACCTTCCAACCCTTCACATCACCACACACTGGTTAATTCACCAAGAGGTATCTACAACCTTTACACATTCCCACACCAGGGAATCTTCACCATCGGTGTCTCTCCACCCACATCACCCCACAAAGGGCATCATCGCCGATGGGCATCTTTGAACCCTTACACATGCCACACACCAGGTATTTCACCATGGGTATCTCCCAATCCTTAAACTGGTCCAACGCATCAGTCAACAAAACGCAGTCACATGGCAGGTGTCTCATATCCTCCACAGCATGCATGCCAGGACCGGGGACCTTTCCATGCATAAACATAACACCGACATGGAGAAATAATAAGAACATACACACTGGTAACACACCATGAAATAAACAGCTATCAAATAAATAACACATGAGCGCTGAGGATCACGCAGCATTCTGCTGCTCACACAACGTCTGGGTGCACCCGCAATTCATAACACAAACACTCGACACAACAACTTTAAAACTATAATCAATATAAGCAAAGCATTTTTCAATTCAATACAGCGTTAAAAATGAATCTCAGCAGCAGCAGGCAAAGACAACATAAGCATAACATTTCTCAATTCAATACAGCATTAAATATTAATCCCAGCAGCAGCGGGCATTGTGATCAAATGTTCACAAGGTTGAAACCTTTAATTTTCCTCACGATAGCAGTCAAACGTGTTCCGCCGGCTGCAGTGCTCTTTAAAGACTCCAGGGCAGATGAACAAGAAAGTGACGCATCTACAGAGATGTGTCACTTTCCTTGCGCCACCCTAAAAAATGCTTGTGCCATCATGGATCCGCCGTATTTACAATATGGCGCACCATGGTGGAAGGATTGACAGATGCATCAGAAATTCTGACGCATCTGTTGGGGCAAAAGTCACTGTTAGAAATGGGATTTCTGGTTGGCTGAGGCTTGCGCCAAAGCCAGGCAGAAACCACCACTCTAGTCAGGGCAAGGAAGTTACAAGTCAAAGATAACCCATGCTCACCCCCTTGGTAGCCTGGCACGAGCAGTCAGGCTTATCCCGGAGGCAATGTGTGAAGCGTTTGCGCAACACACACACAACAGCAGCAACCCACTAGGCACACCACAAAAGGAACTCCACACAAGATTATATATATAAAAATAGCCTTTGTATTATCATAAAACACATTAAATCATAATCACACGATGTACACTGTGCCAACTGGCACTGGGCAGTATTTACAGGGGGATTATATACGGGGAACAACCTTTACAACGCAACTTTTACAACGCACTACCTTTACAACGCATTTTTTACAACGCATAATCCATTACAACGCATGACATTACAACGCATACCATTACAACGCATTTTTAAAAACTACCTTTACAACGCATTCCATTACAACGCATACTACCATTACAACGCATACCATTACAACGCATAATATTACACTACACTATCCAACACTTACCCTACTGTTGCATCCCCTGGAGTTAGAATAGTAATTTTTACCCCTATACTATCCAACACTTACCCTACTGATGCACCCCCTGGAGTTAGAATAGTAATTTTTACCCCTATACTATCCAACACTTACCCTACTGATGCACCCCCTGGAGTTAGAATAGTAATTTTTACCCCTATACTATCCAACACTTACCCTACTGATGCACCCCCTGGAGTTAGAATAGTAATTTTTACCCCTATACTATCCAACACTTACCCTACTGATGCACCCCCTGGAGTTAGAATAGTAATTTTTACCCCTATACTATCCAACACTTACCCTACTGATGCACCCCCTGGAGTTAGAATAGTAATTTTTACCCCTATACTATCCAACACTTACCCTACTGATGCACCCCCTGGAGTTAGAATAGTAATTTTTACCCCTATACTATCCAACACTTACCCTACTGATGCACCCCCTGGAGTTAGAATAGTAATTTTTACCCCTATACTATCCAACACTTACCCTACTGATGCACCCCCTGGAGTTAGAATAGTAATTTTTACCCCTACACTATCCAACACTTACCCTACTGTTGCACCCCCTGGAGTTAGAATAGTAATTTTAACCCCTATACTATCCAACACTTACCCTACTGTTGCACCCCCTGGAGTTAGAATAGTAATTTTTACCCCTATACTATCCAACACTTACCCTACTGATGCACCCCCTGGAGTTAGAATAGTAATTTTTACCCCTATACTATCCAACACTTACCCTACTGATGCACCCCCTGGAGTTAGAATAGTAATTTTTACCCCTATACTATCCAACACTTACCCTACTGATGCACCCCCTGGAGTTAGAATAGTAATTTTTACCCCTATACTATCCAACACTTACCCTACTGATGCACCCCCTGGAGTTAGAATAGTAATTTTTACCCCTATACTATCCAACACTTACCCTACTGATGCACCCCCTGGAGTTAGAATAGTAATTTTTACCCCTATACTATCCAACACTTACCCTACTGATGCACCCCCTGGAGTTAGAATAGTAATTTTTACCCCTATACTATCCAACACTTACCCTACTGATGCACCCCCTGGAGTTAGAATAGTAATTTTAACCCCTATACTATCTAATACTTACCTTAAATGTAATTTAATATAATGCGTTGTAATGGTATGCGTTGTAAAGGTAGTATGCGTTGTAATGGCAATGCGTTGTAAAGGTATTTTTTAAAAATGCGTTGTAGTGTCATGCGTTGTAATGTCATGCGTTGTAATGGATTATGCGTTGTAAAAAATGCGTTGTAAGTGCATGCGTTGTAAAAGTGTGCGTTGTAACGTCATACATCCATTATATACACATGACAGGGCCACATGGACCACTGTCAGAATCAGCACTTAGTAGAAACAGTAGATGTAGCACATAGAATAACTGTAGCACAAAATAATAATTGTAGAGCACAACCAGTAACTACTGGTAAATGAATGACCTTAGCGTTAGCTCCTGCAACGCAAACCACCCTATGCAGTAATAATCCCACTAGGCATAAAGACACGGTGCGCTAACTTCATAAGCACTAAATCACATAGGCATAAAGCACTTCAGGCATGATAAACAGGATTCATCACATTAGGCGGAAAAAAAGCATTATTCATTTAAGCTGTTAGGCATGAACACAGTGTACCCCATCTGGGAGCACACACACCTAAAAACTGGCCCCAGGCCAGCTGGCCTCTCACAGGGGCTCAAATTCCCGATGTCCAGAATGTCCGGGCTGGCTGCCCACGCAGCAAAAGCAACAAAATAGAAGATCAGGCCTAAACGTGGCAGCTGCCCACTAATTGCTGGGCAGCTGTGAAGGCGAAAAATGCAGGCATGCCCTGGAACAATGGCGCTGGGTTCGGGCCCTGCTTTGGGGCCCCCCACTGAATGTAGCCCGCTTGGCACCACTGTGCCCTTGTGAAGCCCCACTCCTGGACTTTTCAACCTAAATGCCCCCAAAAGAGATGTCGCAGCTGCCCACTGTCGCGCGGGGCAGCTGGAAGCAGCCAACAATCACTGGCACCTTCTGTGTCTCTGTAGAGCATTCCCAGGGGGGAGGCACTGACAATGTGCCCTGATCTCACCTCCCCAGATATACAACACAGCCCCACTCACCGGGACCTTCTCTGTGAGCACTCCGCTCATCCTTGGGCTCTCCTCCAGTCTTCCGGTGGTGGCAGCTGTTGTGCTGCACACAGGTCCCTCTTCCACCGCGGCGGGGCAGGCACCAGCAATGTGCCTCGAGCCACCTCCGCTTCACTGGTTATTAGTGCAGCACTTGTGGGACTCTCGATACTTAGGGGAGTCCCGTGCCGCAGTAAGCCTCACTTCACCCGGTCCCTCTCCTCGGGACCGGAACTTCGTTATGGAGCCCGAAAGGCTCCGGATCACTTCCGCCCTGTCCCGCGGCAGAGCCGGGCGAGCCTCCCTGTTGCTAGGGACGCGCTCGAGGCGGGGACGGACTCCGGGCCCGCAGCGGTGATTGTTTGCTACGGTAGTAATGAGGGGTGGGCTCCATCTCTTTTAAGCACAGAGACCCTGGCGCGGTGGGCACCTACTTGATAAATAGCAACTGGTGGGTGGGGGAATCCCACACGGTGCAGCTTCGTGTTGCAGGCCACCAGCCGTCCTCCACAGCGCTTCCCAGCATGAAGGTCAAGAGCTTCCTTAGGATAAAAAAGTAAAGCGCTCCCAGGCGCTGCAGCACAAAGTCCAGAGGAATTCCTGTGGAATGAAGGGGGGGGGGCAAAGACTGGGCCCAGGCAGACCAGCTCACAGGGCCCTCCAGCAGGGAGGCAGTCCCTAGTGGCGGTTCCTCCTGGCGCCCAGCAGCAGGCCCGCCTTAAGTTAAGAAAAAGAGAGAACATTTTCATGGGGTCTCAGCCCCTTCTTTTATGCACACTTTTCCTTTGTTCACCCAGCACAGGGCTGGGGGAAAACCAGATGCAACTGGTTTGGGGGAGCTTTGGAGCACTTTGTTGTGCTCAGCTCCTCTCCCCTTTGTCAGGTGGGGGCTAGGTGCTCAGACGCACCACAGGGGGCGGAGCCAGCATTGTGGAGGGAAGGTACAGCCCTATTCAGGTCCCAGGTGCAACTCCTCCCTCCCATCTAGATGCAGATCTCTCTATTCACCACTGGGCTGACACCCTGGCTCCTGGAATTCCCCACACCATCCAGCGCCTGTCAATCAAAAAGACAGACATGCACTCCACATCAGGCAGGCAGACACACAGCACACAGAAATGCCAACTTCTAAAAGTGGCACTTCTCCACCAGTCACAATAAATCTGTACACACCATTGCGCAGCATTTATTCTCACGAGTTCGCACATACTAGACTAGACCCTGTACTCCTCTCACAACAAGAATTACCATGGACACACATATCCCCCATGCATTCCTATGGGAGGGTAGGCCAATCTCACCACACGCACTCAGAGTGCGCACGCACTTTACACTGGGCCATAGTGCTAAAGTGCGCAGAGGCCAAAAACAACTAATATCAGGTCACATTAAAAGGCAATAAGTTTAAGGGTGAATCTGCCAAAAGGGCCAAGTCCAACAGTCACACATTGCTGGAGTCGTGTCGCAAGCACAACGCAACTCCAGCAATGCATTTTGTGGCCTATTCCCACTACACTGCATCACGCCTTTTTTGTGTGCATATTTATACAGTGCGAACTCGACCCGAAGGTATTGGAGCGCTTAACACGAGAACCGTATTTACATTACACATTCAGGCACGGGGAGATTAAGTGATTTGCCCAGAATCACAGGATATGGACACAACCCCGAGGCTCGAACCCTGGTTTCCAGCACCAAAGTCGGCAGTCTAGCCGATGGACCACATCCCCTCCCAATGCTTCAAGCAGGCATAAGGTTTTGACGCAGTGGCGTCCTAAAAGTGACGCTGTGTCACTTTTACAAGGCTTTCCTGCGTGCGAACGCCCCCCTGCATACATTATACCTGATGCAGGTATAATGTGACGCAGGGCTTTACAACGTGACGCATCTCCCTAGATGCATCACGTTGCAAATAGGGAGCATTGTTTGCCCCGCCTTGCGTAAAAAAAGTGATGCAATGGCGGTGCAAAGAGGCGCAAGGGGCTTATAAATCTGCCCCTGGATTTCTCCTCATGCTCACACGAGTTCCAACGCACGTGGAATCCACACTGCTTACTCTGAATACACTATGACTGACACACTGCTGCCTGTAAACTGCACACAGCTACGCTGGTCACATTCTAGTCTTCTCCTGTTCTTTGTGACGCCGGTTGACATGTGATGTGGCTACGCTGTCTGACACCAATCGTACTCTAGTCTCATGTCACTTTGCTGTGACGTCGGATAGAGCGCACAGTTGTCAGCATGGGATTCACCAGCTGACATCACAGTACATGGCTCGCTCCTCCGCAGACTCCTCAGTCTCCTCAAGAGAAGTCTTAACGTTCCGCCGCATCTTAAGCAACGCTTTATTTCACACACAAACAATGCACACCTAATGTCTCCCATACCATGCTTGCATCTCAACCCCATAACACATGAGGTGGAGGCGAAAGTCAGGCATCTGAAGGCAATCCAAGTGACAGCGGACATATACCAAAATTGGCCTTTGTACACTCACCACCGGTCCTATGCAGCCGGTTCCCTCCAATTAAATGATGGTGTTAACTCCAAATACGCCTCCATTTCACTTCAAATTGAACACTGTTGCCGGTTCACTTGCGTCATTCGCTGCCTTCCATGTAGTCAGTGCTGCCATGCCATCTCTCTTACTACACATAATTAGTGCTCCCATCTCTCTTGCTGCCGGTTCATCTGATCGCTGATAACTGCTGTTAGAAATGGGGGTCTCTAGTTGGCAGAGGTAAGTACCTTTGTCCAAGTAGGAACCCTTCTTCCTAGTCAGGGTAATGGAGATACACTTCTAAAATAATCCCTGCTCACCCCCTTGGTAGCTTGGCACGAGCAGACAAGCTTATCTCAGAGGCAGTGTGTAAAGCATCTGTGAACATATACAGTAATGCAGTGGAAACACTACAAATGGACACCACACCAGTTTAGAAAAAATAAGTAAACTTTAGCTAAACCAACAAGACCAGAAACGACAAAATCCAACATAGAATGCTCTTAAAAATAGTTACTGTGCAAAATAACCTATAAATTGCAGGAAAAACGTGAAAATACAGTTGCTCTGACTCGGCAGCTCCGTGTGGGGCTACCGCAATACTGAATACGACAGAGTCTAACAATTCCAGCCAACCACGTTGATATGGGTTAGCAAAAGCGTTCGACTCGGAGACCGTACCTTTTGTTGTTGCGGCCAACGCAATGGTACGAGCCAGTCAGGGGCAACCATCACGGTTGAGATGCGAGAATGGAAGCTTTGTAGCGTGCGGTGTCCTCACGGCTCGGTGCAGGCAACGGCTTGTTGACGGAGTCAGTGAGACAAAGGCTTGCGTTGCAGGGTGAGGCGGTGCTCGGTGCGGTGATGGCAAGTCACGATGCGACAATGGAGCCGGTCGATGTTCGAACCGGACAGCGACAGAGTTGAAAACGTCAGTGCAGTATATAGAGAAGCAGTGCGGGGTGCGGTGCCGACAGGACACGGTGCAAGCAGAAGCTTGTTGATGGAGTCGGTGAGACCAGGATTGTTATCTCTACGAGGCACAGAATCCTGCGACGGACGCGAAGACAGAGTTGGTTACCCATTTCTTCTCCAGGCAGCTGAAACCAGCAGTCCCAGAGACAGTGTCAAGATGCTTGGTGAGGTCTTTGATGTTCCTTAGACCTTATGAACAGGGGGAAAGCTCAATTCAAGCCCCTGGAGATATTCCTCAAGCAGGGGACCCAGCAAAGTAGTTTTCACTTTTCATTGGCAGCAAGTAGCCACTGCAGGCCAAACCCCAAACAGCAAACAGCACAGGGGCAGTATTCCTCCTCAGCTTCTCCAGCTCTTCGCCTTGGCAAAGGTTACTCTTGATTACCAAAAGTTCTGTGGTCTGGGCCCCAATATTTATACTACACAATCCTTTGTTCTCTGGTGGCAGAGAAGCCCTGTATTTGTTCAAAACCAGTTCTGTCTTCTCTGGTGCTGCTTTCTGGCAGGAGGTTGGAGACATCATTGTCCTCGGCAGACCAGGCCTATTCAGGTGAAAGGAAATCTCCTCCCGATACTCTAAATGCAGCCCAGCCCTGACTCATCAGGCTTTCTGGAGCAGCTGCTCCTCCCCAGCCCCTGTCATCCAAAGTCCAGACATGCAATGCACAAACCTAGCCGAGGCACACTGGACGGCTAAGTAAGAAAATACCTACTTTCTAAAAATTGTATTTTCAAACGCAAGATGTAAAAATCCCCCTCACTAAAAGATGCATTTTAACATTCTGTGTTCAGGCATACTAAATCTATTTTCTTACCAAGTCGACATGGCAGTACTAGACTGCACCCAGGCTCTGCAATGTCAGGCCAGAGTCACATCTACAGGCTGCTTATGTGGGTGGCATAATCAGTGCTGGAGCTCACTAGCAGCATTTGATTTACAGGCCCTGGGCACACACAGTGCACTGGACTAGGGACTGACTAGTAAATCAAATCAGCCAATTATGGAAACACCAATCCATAACTAGGAGCAATACCACTGACTCTGTCAGTGAAATTGCTCTCCCACCCTCCGAGCTCCACCATTAAGTGAGACCTGCCCCTGCCCTCTCGAGTGTTGGTGATTGAGGCCCTCCTCCACCCACAGGTTTCCCTGCACCTCCTCCCTTGTGCTCCAGTGGACCTCTGTCTCCTTCCTCTCACTCTGCTCTTTCACTCGTTTTCACTCGTTTTTCTGCCCTCTTCTATTTTTCACCTTTCTTCACTTTTCTGCATCTCTGCTCTTTTGTGCCTTATTTCTGCTTATTTTCCCCCTTTCCTTTATCTCCTTTATCCCTTATTTCCCCGCCGCTGCTGCCCCCGCAGCCCCTCCCACCCCCAGCGCGACCGGCCCAACCCAGCTCCCCTCCCCGCTCCTGCCTCCCAGCTGTCCAGCCCTCCCCAACCCCTACTTAATGGCAGCCGCTGCGGGGACGGGCAAGCAAGACCACTGACTCATTGTCAGTGAAATTGCTCTCCCACCCTCGCAGCTCTACCATTAAGTGGGGCCTGCCCCAGCGATTGCACACTCGAGTGTTGGTGATCGAGGCCCTCCTCCACCCGCAGGTTTCCCTTCGCCTCATCCCTGGTGGTTCAGTGGAACGCTGTCTCCTTTCTCTCGCTCTGCTCTTTCACTTTGTTTCACTCGTTATTCTGCCCTCTTCTATTTTTCACCTTTCTGCACTATTCTGCATCTCTGCTCTTTTGTGCCTTATTTCTGCTTATTTTCCCCCTTTCCTTTATCTCCTTTAGCCCTTATTTCCCCGCTGATGCTGCCCCCATTGGCCCTCCCCCCAGCGTGACCGGCCCAAACCAGCTCCCCTCCCCACTCCCGCCTCCCAGCTGTCCAGCCCTCCCTGACCCTACTTAATGGCGGCCGCTGGACCATTATTTTGGTGGGTTTTCGTTTGCCCACAGAGCAGTTGATCAGCCTCTATTCCGCTCTCTGGGTAGACATACAAAACTGTGGAAGTTTCAATTAACATGCTGGAATTTCACTCACTTCTTGTCTCTATTGGCGTTGGCCACTGACAATGCCCAAGTAATCATCTGTGCCAAAGTCCAAGTGGAAAATAGATAGCCCACTACAATGCAACATTTTACACTGAAAGTCCCACTAATAAACTAGTAGCCAAAGAGCAAAAATAAAGTGAATCACTCCATGGAGGTGATCCAGCGGGTTACCAACCTCAGGTACTCACTTACTACCCGACCGCAACCAGCACCGGGAACCCTGGACCTCTGCCCCGCCAATGCTACGACCCAGCGGCACTCCACGCACTCAACCCAGGCCGCAACAACAACTGCAAGCTAGCATCACCAGCCGACACCCACGAACCCTTCAGCTGTCATCGCTGCCAGCACTCCTGCAGCACCGCCAAGAACACGGACCCCAGCGCAACCCCGCCCGCAAGAAAACAACCGGATCAAAGACCCTGCAATGCATCCTCCACAACGTCTGATCCCTCCACCAACACGCCACTGAAATCTAGCACTTCCTCGACAGCAACACCCCAGACGTAGCGTCCTTCACCAAAACCTGGACCAACAACACCTCGGGACCGGACACCGCCATCGCCATTCCCCAAGGAGATAAGATCTCCAAAAAGGACCACTCCACCCGCCCGGGAGGAGGAATCACCATCGTCCACAAATCCAGCCTCCACCTGAGCACCCTCCCCGACGAGCCCACAGAACTGATGGAACACCTTCACTTCAAGATACTGGCCAGCGCCATCGCCACCCTCCGTGGAACCCTCATCTACCGACCCCCTGGACCCCACAGACCTTTCGCCAACTCCATCACGGACATCATCTCCCCGCAGGCCATCGCATCCACCAACTACACCCTGCTGGGAGACCTCAACTTCCACCTCAACAACCAACTGGACCCCAACACCACATCCCTCCTAGACAACCTCCACAACATTGGACTACGCCAGATCATGACCGAGCCCACGCGTTCAGCAGGACACACCCTCGTTCCCCTCTTCACTACAGGAAACTCCATCACCTTCAGTCACACCACCGAACTCGACCATCGCTGCGTCCACTTCACCTTCAGAACACCCACCATCCACAGACACCAGCACATGCTCCCACGAATAAACTGGACCAAAATCACTGACAACTAGCTCACCTCCTCACTCAACAATTCCACCCCTACCATCATGGAAAACGACGACCTCAACACCGCAGCCTGAACCCTGCATAGATGGATCTCAGACAGCGCCAACTCCCTAGCCCCCCTCAAGAAAAACAACACACATGCTCTGGTCACCAGAAGACTCGACAATGGGAACGCACTCTATGCCGGAATAAACACAAACCTCACCCGCAAGCTACAGAACATCCAGAACGCCGCCGCAAGACTAGTCCTCAACCTGCCAAAACACTGCCACATCTCCCAGCACCTGCGCACACTCCACTGGCTCCCCATCGAGGCGAGAATAACTTACAAGATACTCACCCATGCACACAAGGCCCTCCACGGCACCGGCCCAGTTTACCTGAACAGCTGACTCAAATTCCATACACCCCAAAAGACCCTACGATCAGCCCAGCTCTCCTACGCCGTGGTCCCCCGCACCAGAAAGACCAGATCAGGAGACTGCTCCTTCTCCTTCCTCGCGGCCAAGGCATGGAATGCCCTTCCGCTCCACCTCAAACAGACACCATCACTCCCCTTCGCAAGAAACCTCAAGACCTGGCTCTTCGACAGACCCCCTCCTTGTTGTAATGGAATCTGCAACTCCAAGCACAAACACTCTCAACATTACAACCATAAAATGACCTCATTCACTGGCTGAGTCTCAGAGAACTTCAAGACTGTGGGGAGAATGCATAGTATAGCAAGAGGCTACAACACCACACTTTTAAACTTGATCATTGTTAGAAAATATTCTCGGATGCATGATGAAAGTGACAGAATGGAAGTCTACTAACTTCCTGTAACTCAATAGGGAGAAAACAGAAGTGATGATATTCGGATCAGGGACATCAAAGTGGAACAGCACGTGTTGGCCTCAATCCTTAGGATGCCATCCTGTCCCAAGCAAGAAGACTAGGAACCTTGGGGTCAGATGGATTGAACCATCATCTCTATGTGTTCCTGGCTCATAATGATGCTAACAAAAATCTTCCCTCTCATCCAATGACCAGGACGAATACAGGTAGCACTGACCTTAGTAATGTCCAGACTCGATAACTGTAACTCATTATACCTGATCGCCAATAAGATTATGCACAACAAACTTCAGGTGCTACAGAATGCACTGGCAAGATTTGATCTGGACATTCCCAGGAAACAATCCACCAGGAAGGTACTAGAATCCCTGAACTGCCTCCCTATCAAAAAATGAATTCGCTTCAAGTCAATCTCCATGGTACAGAAGTCATTGTATCTTCCCTACCCGTCAAGATTAAAAACAATGTTCAGCTGGCACTCCCCTAGTAGACCCCTTCGATCTTCGCTCCAAATGCAACTGGTGTTACCTAGAACCAAAAGAGGAATTGGGGGGACAGAGCATTCTCGGTGGCAGCAAGCAAACTTTGGAACTCCCTTCCTCTTGCCCTTAGGTCTATTCCTCTTCTCTTACCATTCAGAAAGGCTCTTAAGACCTGGCTTTCTTCAGCCTAGCATATATCTGGATTTTCTCCTTTCCAACCCTTTTCTGGACGGTCGGTCTCTAGCACCTTGATGCCTGAGGGTAAATGTCGCGCTTTACAAATTACAAATCAAATCAAAAGTTCATGCAAGACGTGAAAGACTCAAAAATAACCACTATCACCACACAGATATGGAAATCAGATTCAAATAAAGGGTCCTCTACTAAACTGTGACCACAGTCGAACTTGCAAAGTTCTTGTCAATGGACCTTCATTCAATCCAATCAATCCTATAGCAGATGACCTTGGGCTGCCATGTCTCAACAGCCCACTTCCTAATGATGACCTATGAAGTGCTAACCAAACAGGACCAGAAAAAACCTCTCTAACAATAAGAAATGAGAGCATATTTGACATAATATCCATAGCACATGGTTCGAGCTGGCGTGCAAAAAAGCTAATTCAGACCAAAAGCAGGAGTCCCTTAAGTCATGAAACGTCTAAAAGAGGGTTACAAAAATATAACCAAAGTAAAACAAAAAGGAGTTTGGAAGGTGTCAATGATCACCCTTCAATGAACCTGAAGTCACCAATGACACTAAGATGTTCTGGCCTCCTCTAGGGACAGGCAAAATTTATTTTTTCAACCAGCGGTATGTTGATGTCAAACTGTCAGCAATGCCATTGTTTCAGCATCCAACTATCCCAAATGTGCAAACGAAACGCAGGGGAAATTCCCTACGATACCATAATTCAGCATTCAGGACACTGAAGAATGAATTTTTGTGCTGCAAATGCCCTTCACTGTCAGGGGTCAGACAATATAATTACTCCCCCCTGCACTGCTCTTCAAGACAACCCTTCATCAAGTAAGTTTGTGCATTATGCCTGTTAAGAGGACCATTTTGGTGAGTGTGACACACAGATTTCTCTGGCCTGGACTTTGCTTTGAAGCGCAATGTCAAGGGTTTGGGCAATGTTTTAGCCTTAATTCACTTAGCATTGAGGTAAATAATATTGCCCGGATCCCCAAAGTACTTCATATAACAACCATTATTTTGGTGGGTTTTCGTTTGCCCACAGAGCAGTTGATCAGCCTCTATTCCGCTCTCTGGGTAGACATACAAAACTGTGGAAGTTTCAATTAACATGCTGGAATTTCACTCACTTCTTGTCTCTATTGGCGCTGGCCACTGACAACGCCCAAGTAATCATCTGTACCAAAGTCCAAGTGGAAAATAGATAGCCCACTACAATGCAACATTTTACACTGAAAGTCCCACTAATAAACTAGTAGCCAAAGAGCAAAAATACACTGAATCACTCCATGGAGGTGATCCAGCGGGTTACCAATCTCAGGTACTCACTTACTATAGATTCACTTGGGTCCATAAACACACTCATTCATATAGGCTAGCAAATACCGCTGGGGTCAATTTATTGTGCTAATACCTGTAAGATGATTTTTATCTAATTATTTCTTACCAACTTCTCGATCCAATGTATTTTCCTCTGGTCAATAGACCTTTTAGTTAACTATATAAATGAAAAATTACATGTAATAAACCTTTATTAAATAACCACAGACTCAGAAGAGTTTAAATTGTTTATCTAATAAATTCAGGTGAGCCAAGAGCCAAAAATACAGTTAGAACACCGTCTTTGACAAGGGGAGGAAAAAGGACGTGATTCAATCAGAATAATCATTAAACAAAGTTATTACGATGACAGTACCTGAATAAGGAGGAAAAGATAGAACAGCATATTGACATACTACACAGAATTATATTTACCTAGTATAGTGTGGAAACCAACCCCTTGGCCAAGGAATTGGAAAAGGTCCCCTGGGACAGATCAGGCGACAAAGGCACAGGACAGGATTCAGGACAGGATAGATGACCTGTTCTAGAAACGACGCCTGCGCCGCACCCCTCTCTGACACTATCTTCCGCCTCAATTCTTCCGCGATGTTCTCTATTATGTGCCTCCTCGATTCTTCCGCGATGATCTCTAATTAATTGGCTCAACAGCTCTAAGGGCCCGATTCACAGAACTAACTTAAGACAAAATCCTAAACTTACTACTTTTGGTATTCACAGAAGTTAGGATTTTGTCTTAAGTTTGTCTTAAGACAAACTTAAGACAGACTTAAGACAGACTTAAGACAGACTTAAGACAGACTTAAGACAAACTTAAGACAGACTTAAGACAGACATAAGACAAACTTAAGACAGACTTAAGACAGACTTAAGACAGACTTAAATTAGGATTTTGTCTTAAGTCTGTCTTAAGTCTGTCTTAAGTCTGTCTTAAGTTTGTCTTAAGTCTGTCTTAAGTCTGTCTTAAGTCTGTCTTAAGTTTGTCTTAAGACAAACTTAAGACAAAATCCTAACTTCTGTGAATACCAAAAGTAGCAAGTTTAGGATTTTGTCTTAAGTTAGTTCTGTGAATCGGCCCCTAAGTCTGGATTTGGATCTTCTTCAGTATTTTCTTAATTTTCGGACAGCATCTCGGTCTCTCAGCATTCTCTGTCTCTCTGTGTAAACTAATCTAACTAAACTACCTCTATTATACCTTT
Organism: Triturus cristatus; assembly: GCF_964204655.1. Taxonomy (NCBI): domain Eukaryota; kingdom Metazoa; phylum Chordata; class Amphibia; order Caudata; family Salamandridae; genus Triturus; species Triturus cristatus. The sequence goes on from NC_140582.1 coordinate 1,134,070,595, forward strand.
CTAATGGCATGTACCACCCCTAAATGTTTCGAATTTACAAAACTCCTAACTCTCATTGGACAGGAAAGGGGAGATGATCATCACACCATGCTAAGTTTAATACTTTTTCTTTAAGCTCATTGTTCTATGTTCCCTCCCCTTAATTTACTTTCCCATGCTTTATTTCCCACCCGGAATCATAAGTTAATCAATACAATGTATGCAATTTCATTTAAAATCCATTCCGTTTTCAGGACATCAGGCTTGTTCCCAGGGCATGTTACTGTTTTCTTTTGGATGACATTCAAGACTTTGCATCGCGGCTCCTGGGTCGTTACAACTGCACATGTGAAATGGTCACATGATGCGCAACCTTCAGCCCCGCACAGAGGCCCAAATACAAACTAATAGAGAGGTCAAAAAATAAATGATGTCACTGTATGCCACTTGTCCCTACCCTATTCCCATTTACTAATATAAATCTTTAGCATTAGCATTTTAGTAAATTTATATGGTTTAGTTTCAGCAAACATGCGCATTATCATGTGAGTTCCAAGCAGACATTTTAAGGGCAACTGCCAAGCTGCAAAGATTTTCCTCCAAGCAATAGTACGTCATACTGCGTAGAGGCAGTAGATGCATGCGCAATGCAGAATCCCGCGTTTAGCAGCCATTTTCGAGACACACGGGTTACTTGTTAGTAATACACATAGGCAAGCTTCCCCTAGATTCAGTGTATGGATTTTCTGGTGCGTTATTAGTATTTTACGAACACAATTACTACGGTATTACAAGTTATTTGAGAGGATTGCTTCCGAGCAAGTCTCTTTTATATGAGTCCTTGCTCCATCAGAGGTCAAAACAACAGGTTTACAAGTGAACAAATATCAGCGGTGATACAAGGACTGGAAAACAAAACAACAAAGTGCCAGGACTCAAGATGTTTCCCACCGGAGTGTTTCATCTACTTTACTGATTGGTGGTGTTAGAAATGGGGTTATTTGTTGGCAGGGGTATGCACCCTGTCCAAGCAGGAAACCCCACTCTAGTCAGGGTAAGCTAGATACACACTAAAATATAACCTGTTCTCACCCACTGGTAGCTTGGCACAGAGCGGTCAGGCTTATCTAAGAAGGCAACGTATAATGTATTTGTGAAACACACACAGTAACACATTGGAAACACCACAAAAATTACTCCACACAGATAATATTTACATACTTTTATTATGATTAAAACAAGACCAGAATGACAAAAATCCAATAGGTAGAACCGGAGTTATTAATTTTTAAAGATTAAATCAAAATATAGTGCTTAGAGTCATAAAACATCAACCGGGGACATATGGTTGCTCTAGACTAGGGTAAATCCAAAGTTCAGGCTTATCACGCTGGAGGGCAGACTGGCTACAGGACTCACACAGGTCCCACTGAAAATGTAACTTGGATGGAGGAAGCGTCAACTTCGAGGACCCGATGCAAGGAGGTGATGTGTAGTTGCCGATCCTGTGGATATCGGCGATGCGTGGGTTCTGATCCATTCAGTCAGAGAACCCTCACCAACGAACCACTTTGCGAAGCATCATCATTGAGCCATGCAGTTCGTCATTGTCAGGGTGCACAGTCTGTTGAAGCGATGTCATTGGGGCACCAGCTGCCTCGGCGTTGAAGGGCGATGCATCAGTGCTGATCAGCACAAAGTTGTCAATGCGTGGATTCTGATGGGTCAGCACAGACACAAGCACTTCCAAGGAATCAAGACTGGATTGGCACCACTTAGCAAAGCAGGACTCACAGATGGCAGAGTCCAGGTGCTGTTGCAGGGTTGTAGGAAGTCTTTTACAGCCCTGAGATTTCGGAACGGGGGCATGCCAGCAAGCCCTTGGAGTCACTCTGGGTTCAAGTGAGATTGGTCCAGTCCTTTTCCTCAGCAGGGTAGGGGGTAGCAAGCAGCTGGTCGTAGGCAGCACGTCAGAGCAGAAAAGCAGATCTTCCTGAGCAGTAGCCCGGCAGACTGGCAGTCCTTGTAGCAGCGCAGCAGTCCGTCTTTCTGGCAAGATTCTTCACATGTTCAGTAATGTACTGTTTTGGTAGGGTTAGAGACCCAGTACTTATACCCAGTTGTGCTTTTGAAGTGGGGTTGACTTCAAAGAAGTCTCGTTGAAGTGCATACAGGTCCTTTCTTCGCAGCCTTGGCTCCAGACTATCAATAGGTGGTAATCAGCCATTTGTGTGGGAACACTACACTGTCTATTCAGGTATAAGTTTCAGCTCTCCCCTCTCTTCCGACACAGGAAGAGCCCTCAGAATGCAGATGAGTATGCAGAAACAACTAACAGTCCTGTATGTTTCACTGTTTAGAGGGAATGCATAAAGTGTGACTGTCACCCACCCCAGACATATATTGCAGATAGGCTGCAGGCACACAGAGAAGTAAGAGCATTTACTACTTTCTAAAAGTGCAATTTCTAAAATAGCAATGTTAAATTCAACTTTAGCAATAAAGAGGATTTATCTTTACCATTCCAAAGATATAAAACACAATGCAGCTACTCCTTTCTAATCAGGAGTTCCAGCTTAAAAGTATATTAATTAATTCCTATTGTTAACCTATGAGAGGAGTAGGCCTCACAGTAATGAAAAACGAATTTGGGTGTTTCTCACTACCAGGATATGCACAGGTTCAGTAGTGTAATGTCTTTGTAGGGTCAGAGACCCAGTACTAATACCCAGGTATGCTTTTGAAGTGGGGGTGACTTCGGAGAAGTGTCTTTGAAGTGCATGCAGGTTCTTTTTTTACAGCCCTGGCTCCAGACAATCAGTAGGTGGTAATCAGCCTTTGTGTGGGAACAGGACACTGTCTAGTCAGGTGTAAATATCAGCTCCCCCCTCCCTCCCTGCTCATGACGAGCCCTCAGAATACAGATGAGTATGCAGAAATGCCTAACATTCCTATGTTTGTGGCTGTCTAGAGGAAATGCATAAAGTGTAGCTGTCACCCATTCCACACGTGTATTGCAGACTGACTGCACGCACACAAAGCAGTAAGAGCATTATACACATTCTAAAATTGGCATTTCTAAAATAGCAATGTTAAATCTAACTGTACAAGTAAAAGGGATTTATCTTTACCATTCCAAAGATATAAAACAGGATGCAGCAACTTCTTTCTAACCAGGAGTTACAGCTTAAAAGTGTGTTAAGGAATTCCCAATGTTAACCTATGAGTTGAGTGGGCCTCATAGTAGTGAAAAAGGAATTTGGGTGTTTGTCACTTCAAGGACATGCATATTTTAATAGTACAAGCCCTACCCTTTACTTGCGCCTATGGGATACATAGGGCCTACCTTTGGGGTAACTTATGTGTAACAAAGGGGAATTTAAGGCCTAACAAGTATTTTTAAATGCCAAGTCGAAGTGGCAGTACACTGCACACAAAGGCACTGCAATGACAGGCCTGAGACAGGTATGGAAGGCTACTTGTGTGGGTGGCACAATCAGTGCTGCAGGCCCACTAGTAGAATTTAGGTTACAGACCCTGGGAATATGGTATATCACTTTTCAAAGGACTTACAAGTAAACTAAATATGTCCATTGTACATACACCAATGTTACCATGTTTAGGGGAGAAGCACATGCACATTATGACTGTCAGCAGTGGTAAAGTCCTCAGAGTCCTAAGGCCAACAAAAGAATCAGCAAAAGGAGGAGCTAAGCAGGCAAAATGTTCAGAGAAGAGCACCCTAAGGATGACAGGTCTAACACCTGGTCACCCCTTCTCTCAGAGGTGTTCATATATTTTTCACTAAAATAATTTTGTTTCCCAGAATCAAGAAACTCAAGCTTATTTGCTCCGCTCTACAAGAAATACAAGATTTCCTAGCCCAGCCCCTACTGTGAGAACAGTCAAATCAACATAAATACACAAATCTATACTAGAATCATCCTGGAACATCTGTCATCAGGGGCCAGAAAGAATCATATTCTGCACCCCATTGAAATGGGTTCTCTACTAAAAATCATATTTTTTATCTTACCCACACCATCTATGAGAGACATACGCCCTTGTTTGCAGCCCTGATTTCTCACAAGCCTTCCAAGTGGTCAACAGGCTACTTCTTTGATCAATACTGACTTCTGCCACAACTCCCAAGTTTTATTGCACAACATATAGTGGACCATATAATACAAACAGAAAAGTGAAACAAGGCTTCTTCATAGCTCCTCTACTATTCAATCTTTATAAAAATGACATGTTAGTTGCAATACTTATAGCCTCAGTAGATATTTCAAAAATCAATCAAAGCAATATTTCAGTGCTCCTGTACGCAAAAGACTCTATTGTCTTTACAAGATTGCAAAAGTCCACGCATTCCACCTTAGAGCAATGGAAAACGATGGTGCATAAAACAACTCAATATATTGGCCTAGTAACCAAAACCAAAGAAGGTATTTTGCAGTCGATCAGTACTGGGAAATCAGACACTAAGAAAAAGTACTTTAAAATACCATGGAGTAACAATCGATGATTCACAACTGTGGAATATTTCCCACATACACCCTTACCAGGACCAAGGGGGCATAAAGAGAATAGCTCAGTTCACAAACCAACACACTAATGCAGACTTAAGAAGCATTTAGGCAAGTGTGTATGCAAAAGTAGGAAGGATCGTATTCCATGGCAAACAGATTTGGGGAATTCAACATTCTGTCAGCCATAGGTCTCCTAGAGAGCAGGTTCTAGAAAAAGATATTTGGCCTCCCTTGAAGAACACTCATTGCCTTTCTCAAAAGAGATCAAGCGGCATGTTTATGAGCCCCTTGCGTTGCCATGGCATCACTTTTTGTGATGCTACAGCGGGGTAAACCACAAAATCATATTTATGAGGTCATACAAAGACACTTTGCGCACTTTAATGGCCTAATAGATATGGAATAAGGCAAGGCAGAGCAAATTGCTGCATTGTCTTACTCTGCGCTAGATAGTTGTTCCATGGGCGTTGCAGGGGGTGTTTCCATGCAGCCCCATGGATTTTGATGCTTCCCCAGATTTACAGCACTATGTAAACCTGGGAATGCACCAAAACGTACACCTCCCCAGGTGAGGCATAATGAGGAAAAACACCTTATTTTCTCCTCATGTTTTCCTCTTTCTATGTGTGCTGCACTCTGCAGTCTGCAGTACACATAGAAAGAGGAAAACGCCTCGCTGGGTTGTTTTTATGCAGGAAAGTGCCACTTTCGGCACAAAAACAAACCTGCCAGCAACATAGGCACCCTTGCACCATGGTGCATGGTGCACGGGTGCCTACTTTGGAGCTAGGCTGCCGAAAGAGCAACAGTGTGGGGGGAAAGGACAGCAATGCACCATATTGGATAAATACGGTGCATTCCTCCCCTTTCCCCGTGGCGCAGGGTAGTGCAGCACTGTTACTTGCTGCGCTGCCCTGTGCCACCATTCTTATAAATGTGCCCTCAGGGTAAACGTCCATCGAGGACTGAGCCACAAATGCACCTGTGTTGTATGCCATCAAAAGGAAATTCAAACACAAGGAGATGATGGACGGAGGGCTGAAACCTTTCAAACACTCACCCCCAGTCACAGATCTGGGTTGAATCCAAAATCATTCTTTAGGTCACTTTGCCACCCCAGTTCAGACACAGCTATATGCAAATCAGTCTTGACCCTGTGCCTCATGGGAACAGTCCAGCCCGAACTGTAAAACGAAATTCAGCACCACTAACTGCCAGACCAACAGTGCTTGGAAGGAGACCATGGCATTGAAACATCTGACAATAACTCACACTCGACAAGACCTGGCTAATGTGAACTTGAAATATCTACCAAATCCACAAGCAAGCTCCAAGTTAAAAAATAAATCAATATCCTTGTCCAGGATGCCTACAAGAAACAAGCATTGGCATAACCAATAGGTCTCGCTTTTGGGACCTTATAAGTATTTAGTTATGCAGCAAGATAACTTGAAGATGTAATGCCAATACAGTGTTTAAATAATGAATTAAATTTTTTTTTTATGAGGCAATATGGAGAGGTAATACCTGTCTGCATTTTGTTGCTCTATTGAAATATGCAGCTTCGCCACAAGAGAACTCCTCTGCTCACCATCCCCCATGAGTAGCAAGGAAAGTATGGCACTTGTTGCAAATGTATTAAGTGCCTACTACAAAAACATACAAGTATAGTAATGCTTAAGTAACGTTTCCATAAATACAAGGTTCCCTTTGGAGATCAGATCCCCTTTCTGCGCCTCAGAAAGATCCGCTAGTTGTCTTTTAAACATTAAACTCTACCAACACTCACCCAATGTATTCTAATGCTCAGACATTGCACATTCTACTTTACTTACAACACAAATCACTTGGGCCTCTACACCTGCATTTCGACACACCTAGCCCTGCCAGTGCACAGGCACACTGAACTCTTTGAAAAACTACTGGTCTAGAAGAGAAAAGAGAAAAAGATTAGGAAAAAAGTTGAACTACAACAATCAGTCAGACTGAATTCTTTAGGAGAGTCTTACTATGAGGATAGAATCCCATCACCCACTTGAGTGGCAAAGCTTCATCATTTGGGATTCCACTGGGTAATGACCCCAGTGTATCTGTATGCTACAACCTTCCAGATTATCGAAGGGAGCTAACAGATAAAACAAAAATTGTTGATAACAATAAACCCTAGATGAGTTGTCTCAAAGTTTAGTCATGGGTGAGGGTTGCAGTGCAAAAAAGTGTTAGTGCAAAAAAAGTGGTGTTTTTAAATTGACCACTAAGATACTAAGAATTTTTATTAGGTGATGTAAACGACTTGTGGAAGAGTTCACAGGTTTATCCTTTGATGATGACATGTTACAATCAATTTTGACTACTAATCCGAGTATTCTCGATACAATACCAGAAGGAGCGATCAATCCACAAGATGATTGGCAGAGTCTGCTCAATTTGAAGAAGTCACGTTCTCGCACGTTTATCCACGGAGCTATTATGACGGAGTCTCTCCGTGGGAATTGTGCACCAAAGGCCTTATTGTTACCAATGCCCGAGGCTTTTTTTGAATAATAAAACATTTTTGAAAGATTGGTCACTAATCGCATGGAGATGCACGCGCGATTGGTTGATCCTTATTATCAGTACAGCCAAGAAGGTTGCTGATGCTATTCTCATCGAGATCCAACTTCTCGAAGGCCAAATAAAAACCACAATATCAACTACCTTGTTCAAAAGAAATCTTGACGAAATGAACAAGTCTAATAAGGAACATAAAGACACAATTCTGCTGACTAAAATTGATAAACTTAAGAAAGACTTGGCGCGTTTTTCACTAGAGAAGATATACCCATATACTGGTGAAAAATATACACCTCCTGAATATAATAAAAAAGGAAAAAGGTATGGCTCCAACTATTCAACATCTAGTTCAGATTCCTATTCTAGTGATTCGGACAATCCGACTCCGAATCCTCCACAAAATAGAGGTAGAGGTCAGTACACGAGGTCTAATCGAAAGAGAGGCACACCAGGTCCCTACCAACAACAAGGACCTTGGTGGCCTCCAGCCCATGGGGTTATCAACCTCCTCTGTTTCAACAACCCTTACCTCATTTTCCACCACAGCCACAATTTTTTGGTAACCAGCCTTTTTTAGGGCAGGGCCGAGGACACAACAGAGGCAGGAGAAGAGGCCAACACCAGGTATACTGGGACACCGAACAGCCTCCCCCGAACACCCGCAGCAGGAGAGGACAACAACAACAAGCAGGGACAAGTACCGAGACGGGGAATTAGTGGTAAATTTGAGTTCATGAACCCTTACGGAGGAAGAACAACTAGTTCTTAACAGAGGTTTAGGCTTTGTGCCCACCAATCCGGGTGATCCTTTTCAGCTAAGATGCGAACTGGCAAAGTTCTTCCGTAAAATACGCTTACATTTCTTTTTTTAATCAAAAGAAAGCTATACCAATGCTCTGTCAGGAGACCTTAATATAATCAATAGAGGCCTCAAAAAAACGTCTACCTTTAATCCACCTACACATACGGTACTGGACCAGGTTGTGGTTTTCGAAAAGGCAGGCATTCACGACATCACGACCCTCTGTGCCAGTCAATACCCGACCTATTTAAATCAATCTACAGTGGAGAAAAAAGCTTTGCACACACTAAGTAAAGAGACCTCTATAACAATCAAACCCGCCGATAAAGGCGGAGCCATTGTAGTTTTAGATACAGTTACGTATCGTAATGAATGCCTCAGACAGCTTTATGACAGGAAATCGTACTGCCCACTAGACCCTACCCCTAGACTTATGAAAGAGATAATGACTTTAGTAGAAGAGGCTAAAACAGAAGAATGGATAACATCGCAAGAAGCAGGTTTTTTGATTGCGCACCATCCGGTAATGCCTTACTTCTACGTATTGCCTAAAATTCATAAAGCTCTCAGACCCCCGCCTGGATGTCCCATCATTTCAGGGATAGGTTCTCTATTGGAGCCCCTATCTAATTTCGTTAACCATTTTCTACGACCTTTGGTCAGAGAGATGCCTACTTATTTCCAGGATACGAAAGACATTCTGAGACTATTACCGGAAACTGAATTTGATATAGAAACTGATTTTCTGGTAAGTCTGGATGTTGAATCCCTATACACCTGTATCCCACAGGAAGAAACCCTTGAAGCAGTAAGAGGTCTTCTAGCTGCGAAAGATCTAGACACTATCACGCCGGTACATTTTATCATGGAGTGTGCTAGATTGGCCATGACTGAGAATTTCTTTAAATTTGAAGACACGATTTATCTCCAAACCTCAGGTACATCAATGGGCAGCATTTTTACGCCCACCCTGGCGAATCTATACGTCCATTTGTTTGAGCACAATTGTATCTTTGACCACAGCAATCTTTTTCGCCATCAGATTTTGCTGTGGAAAAGATACATAGATGACATTTTTGTCATCTGGCGAGGTACTTCAACCATGATATTAGAGTTCCATACTTGGCTTAATCAACAAAATCGTTATTTGAATTTCACTATTGAATACAACAAAGTCAGCCTGCCATTTCTTGATATCTCTATCTGTCACTTTCAAGGGAGATTAGGCAGCGATTTATATCGCAAGCCAATGGAAAAAAATTAATTGCTGACGTTTTTAAGTCACCATCCCAAAGCTCTTCGGGAAAATTTGCCAGTAGGGCAATTCCTGCGGATTTGCAGAAATTGCTCTAATACAGACAATTTCCACTGCCATGCAGGAGCTCTGTCTGAACAACTTAAAAATCGCCAATACCCCAAAAGACTAGTCAAACATGCCTGGAAACGAGCAGCTAATAACAATTGAGATGCTCTCCTTGAACCAAAGATTGTGAAGCCTCCTCTTGCTAGACTTACTTTTGTTAACACATTCAGCATTCTCTCTAACAAAGTACAAAAATGTGTACGTAAGCACTGGAAACTTCTCAGCATAGGCAATGAAAGTATTCCAACTCCTCTTTGTTCTTTTAAAAGAGGATCCAGCCTTCGAGATAGCTTGGTACACACAAGGCCAAAGAATACACTCTTAAGTACAGTCAGCACCTTATGGGATATGCCTGCAGTACAAGGTAATTTCCCATGTGGGTCTTGTACTGCTTGCCCACAAACTCAACAAACGAAAACAATTGACATAGGGACCGGCAAACCGTGGATTCTGAAAAGACACACTAATTGCAATACCGAAAAGGTTATTTACCTGATCACGTGTCCTTGTTCATTGAGGTATGTGGGCATGACGACACGTAAGATCAAATTACGGATAAATGAGCACAAGAGCACCATTAGGTGCCAAAAACAAGCGACTAGACTCGCCAATCATTTTCGGACACAGAATCACAAGGCAGAGGAACCAAGATGGATGATCTTAGAACAGCCGCTGATACCATCTCATGTAAGTGACATCACAAGTTTCCTATTCATTAGAGAACAGGATTTTTAAACTCAAGAGTGATAGCCAGGGTCTGAACGATGAAATACCATGGGTGACCTTATGATAGACACTGGCTGTCACTTCTTAGATGGCTAGTTCACTATTGAGCGATGTCATAAATTATTTGCATCAGAAACATTATATTGACACTACAAATGGTGTATCAATATAATAAATTATGCTATTATTGTAACAAAAAGAAAAGACATAAAAGGATAAGATGGACCCTTTTATTATCAGTGTTCTCTGGAGTGCTTTGCTGTCCCCCCCACCTTTATAAATAACAACTGAGCTGTTGCCATAGGACTTCATAATCAAATCTGTAGGTTCTGACCGTGCATATTAGTCCTTGCTCCTGCTCAGTATATATAATCTTTTGAGACCATGGGACGAGCACGCTCTGCGGGCAGTTTCATATTTCTGAGACTTGTTAGCGTTCGTGTGGATACACGCAAAAACTACAAAAAATTACAATTCCCAAGACATGCTGGCACACGCACGTTGCGCGAGTAGTTCCACAAGTTGTTTACGTCACTCGCACACGCTTGTGCGTCCATACGACGTTGATTTGATGGAAGATACTCGCTCGCTGGTGAATGGTTGGCCCGCATATAAATACACGGCTCTTGTCCCTTCCGGCTTAGGTCGAGCCACAGGTAAGGACAGGTAAGACCCGGACTCGCGTCCGGAGCTGATATTTTGTACTTTTGACCTCACCTTCAGTTATCGCTGAGACATGCGTAAAATAGACTTCTGCTAACTTTTAGGTGACTTTGCCTTGAAACTATATGTTCAGTTTACTACTTGAATACAAAAGCGGCGATTTCTATACAAATATTCGTCATACACAAGAGCTTTTGTTAGCATGTTGACATGGAACGCATATATTTGTGACCTTGCCTTGAAACTACTTGCTTTCGCTTAGGCTACTACACAAATACAGAAGCGTAATTTTTAAACAAATATTTGTCATACACAAGAGCTATTATATTGTCAGCGTTTTTTATTTGTATGCATATATCTGTGGTGAGAGCTATATCAGGCTTTTTATTGAACATTTAAGGTACAAAGACTAAAAACTGACATACGATTGGCTCTATAGGCTTAGGTACTTTTATAACAACAACATTTTTTTTGCATTTAAGCAATTTTACGACTTACTGAGCCTAAACAAGTATGTCAATGAGTTTTTTGTAATCAACCATCGAGATTACCAGGATTTAACATATTGACTAGGAGTTTGCTGTGAATAAGCCTTGGTGATCACATTATGGGGCGGACATCTAATAGTTTTAGGATAACCATAATTTCAGAGAACATCAGAGACTCTGACACAATCGCTATGTTTATACCCTATTTATAGAGCGGTGCCTCCTACCCTGAGCGGATGCCAGGTGAGGTGAGGAGCCCACCCGCATAAAGCCGGGTAAGTGCATTAACTTGCATTAGAAAACTGTTTTTAGTTTATACCAGTGGATAAAAGATAGTGATACATAAACAAAATATGTACGATTAGGATGTATGTTTTTTTTCTTACAACAACAGTATTTAGAACAGTCTTAGGAAGTTTTATTATTTGCCTTTGTTCTTCTGTCTTTCTTGCAGGATTGCAACTAATACTCCTGTGACAGTTTTTCAATGTATGCGTACAGGAGCAAGACAGGTTGTATTTATCCAACCAGGTGTCTTTTTTATTTTATGTTAGCTTTTTCACATAAACACAGCTTTGCAGTAGCGTTTCATCCTTCACAGGTCCTGACGAAAGCTAGGGATAAAACACCCTTAAGCTAAAACATGTAGACCTGCCATTCTATATGGCCTTCGTACAGTTATTTGTTGTAAACTGTCCACGCACTGTTTTTATTTTGACACTAGGATAGCACCTAATAAAAATTCTTAGTATCTTAGTAGTCAATTTTAAAACACCACTTTTTTTGCACTTACACTTTTTCGCACTGCAACCCTCACCCATGACTAAACTTTGAGACAACTCATCTAGGGTTTATTGTTATCAACAATTTTTGTTTTATTTGTTAGCTCCCTTCGATAATCTGGAAGATTGTAGCATACAGATACACTGGGGTCATTACCCAGTGGAATCCCAAATGATGAAGCTTTGGGTGATGGGATTCTATCCTCATAGTAAGACTCTCCTAAAGAATTCAGTCTGACTGATTGTTGTAGTTCAACTTTTTTCCTAATCCTTTTCTCTTTTCTCTTCTAGACCAGTAGTTTTTCATTTGTGGTTTTGCTATGTAGGCTGGGGACTTAATTCTGCTTGGCCTTTAAACATTTTACCTTGGACCCTCTTTTCGAATGAATTTTGTAGCATACTGAACTCTTTAACAGTCCCTTACCAGCAGCAACTACCAATGAAAAGATGATACGCAGACGATACCCTGAAATGTCAAGGGATAAAAAACCCTACAAACATTTGTACATGGTACATTGAAGCAGCTATGTATGGCAGATCCTGCATGGTTTTTGTTGCTATTGATGGCAGAGTCACCTGTATCAATGTATTTATCTGTGACAGCTTTCCTCCGAGTCTCTAGGCAATTGACAAAGTCTACTACTGATGAAAATAGCAAATGATAGCTTAATTCACGATGTATGGTAATCACTGCCAAGAATGAGCACTGAATGATTCTGCATGTATTGTGCACGCCACGCAATGTGATATAATCCCTGCTCATAGAAGTGAAGCAAAACTCAAACTAATTTGAATCCAGTTATATTACAGGGAACCTCCAGTGACAACCACAGATACCCACCGAAAGTCACTGACTGCAGCATCAAAAAATGACTTTGAGCTTGGGCACTTTTGAGACCGGCCTTACTGTGAACTGGCAAGTTGTAGTAGCTTTACTTGCAACTCTTCCAGCTTTGTGAGATTGCCCTGCTGTCTGAAAGTGGCTTGGTGATGCGGGAGGGCACAGTGCACCACAGGGACTCAGTCACCAGCTCTCCTAATACACATCACCCAAGCTAGTGACAAGCACCCTGGGGCAGCGCGGGACGACTCTTCAGTCTATCAACGACCATGCACCCTACAGCCAGCAGTTTCCTTACTGCGCCGCCAGCGCGCACTGCACAGCTCCTCTTTCCCTACCATGCTTGCAGTAAGTTTCAGGAATGCTGCCAGGCAGAAGTTGTTCATCTCCCTTAGTTACCTGCTGATGTACCCGTCTTCGTCTCCGTCCCTGTCGCACGTCTGGAACAGGCGCCTCATGCGCTCTTCCTCGCCGGTGCTCGAAGTGTCGCTACTGCCGCTGCTGCTTCCTATAGGCCCAGTCGCCATGACCCCTTTGCCCCCAGGACGTTGCGCCTTGCCCTGGTGGAGGAGAAGCACTGCACCCTGCAAACCAAGCTGCAACCAACGGCCCAAAGCAGGGTCAGGCGCTCCGCCGCTCCGCGGCTCCGGGCACGCGCTCCGCTTGCCCCCGTTGTCAGCGCAGCTGGAGCCCCGGGGCAAGCGCATGCTAGAGAAACCTTCAAGCGCACACTCTTCTTCGCGGCTACTTCAAAGGGGGTTCGGGCTACCAAGCGCATGCGCTTGTTTTTGACCGGGAAAGGGTCACTGACAGGGTAGTGAGGAATGTACAGAGGGCAGAGCTGCCAAAGAGGGAAGAAGAACAGGGAATGAGGGAGCAAAGGAAAGGGGTGGAATGAGGGAAGTGTCAGGGCGAAAGGAGAGAGAAGACAGTGAGAGGGAAGAAGGGCGAGTGCAGAAATGGACTGTCGGCAAAAGTGAAAGCATTTCCCTAGCGGGAGGGAGCAGCACCAGGAGCGATAATTGCTAACACATGGCACCAAAGCTCGCTCCCGCAAGGGAATCGCCAAACGTGCACGCATTGCCATTGAAAGCAATGCAACACGTGCACGTTTTTAGGGCAAAAAGTGAAGCGATTCCAAAAGGTCTTCTTCCTCTGCAACGCATGGGCGCTGTGTAGGCGAGACCTAAAAAGAGCCAAAACATCAATTAAAATTCTAGTCAAAGAAAAGTATTATTTGACTTATATCAGATATTTGCCAGTCTCAGTCTTAATTGCATCAGCCATTTCTTTAGTAAAAATTGCTGCACGCCTTTCTCAGTCATAAGTCACTATGGGATAAATTTGCTAAAAGTAGCACGTTGCAGTGCAGCACAGCAACCAAAGCTGCAGCGTTGCATTGTGGTAGGGGAGGAGAGCATTGCAAATCCATATCTATTAAGATATGGCACTGCTGTTCTCTTTCCCAACGCTTTCAACAGGCCACCTAGCACCATGCACATACCTTTGCACTATATTGCAAAGGTTTTTGTGTGATGTCTAGAATAGGTTTTGTATGGACGAGCACCTTTCTAGTACAAAATTATATGCTTAGACTAACCTAAAAACTATTTACACATTGTATGTGTGCTGTATTATGTGGCACACATGCAATGAGTGAAAAGTTAGGAGAAATAAAAAACAAAATCCTCTTGTTCACACCTGCCTCAGTGAGGCATTATATTTGGCACTATGTTCTGTCTACCAATTTTAATAGATAGGACTTTATATAAACAATGGGTAGTAGCAAAGAAATGCCCAAATGCCACCCATGGGACACCCCCTTGATATAAAGTATTACTAAGTGCTATTTGTGTTACTTTTCGGGCTACATTTAATAACAACAACAACATTTTGCTGAAAAGACAATACATCATTAGTACTTTACACTGGTTTTGGTCACTTTGCATGACTTTCTATTGGTGCATTTTTAATAGATGAGGGTTTTGTATCTCAAATCCTGTGAGTGATACCCGATAAACAGTTGCTTTTGCATCCAATATAACTTGAATTTCTCATCAATGCTATTGTTGAAGCAGATTGTGATTTCTCATAAAGAAGAACAGCGAGACTTGGAAGTCTGGAACAGTTTAAGTTTAATTAAACAATAACAGCTGGGAATGGCAGCCACATCTCTTACAGTTGTGGCTGAAATTCAATTTGCATTAGGTATATGACATGCTTTATACTGGACAATGGGTGCAATATGGTAAGCTTTGTCCCCTTCTGGGCAGGAAATGCTGGTACAGTCGGTCATAAATTGTGTGTTTAGATGCTTGATCCCACTCTAATAAAAGGGGCCATAAAGCCGAACGTGATGTCTCATTCTGATGTGGTCCAGGTGGCCAGGTGTGTCATGTGTGTTATTTAGGGTGTAACGCTTACCACTAGGCATCGTTTGGGCTTTATCTGATGAATGTAACTGACCGGCTGCTCTAGTATCGTGTCCTTGGGCCGCTTGCAGGCCCTCTGCTCTGCATTTATTTGTGTTTTTGAGTGTGTGCATCTGACTTGTTTCTTTAGGTATCTCATCCTGGGGCCATACGTGATTTAATGCTGCAATCTTCCAGGTGTGTTCGAGGTTTGTTCAGTATCTGGTGTTTCCATCATGGGAAGCGCTAGGGGTGAACAGAAGGTAGCTGTGTTATGTTGATTTGATTACGGGTCACTCTGAAACCGTAACAAGTGTTTTATGGTGAAATTGGGTTGCGCAGGCAACAGTTGCTCTGTGGTGTGCTGGACTCCTAAGAGAGGGACCTTTCTATATATCGATCCGATGATAACACTATTATAATAATGATCATTAAGTTACATCAATATTTGCATACAACTGACAGACCAGAACTGCAAAGATATGAGAAGCGACACCAGTGAAATTCTTCTTTGATCCCCAACCACAATGGAGAGAGGTGAAACTGCGGGGGTCTCCATGGCGATGGTCATGCCTGCCTTGCGAAAGGGCCGATTGTATGTCTGGATGCCGATTTCTAAGGGCGTAATACAGGGCTCTGCATCACCTGGGTGCAGGATGAGCACCAACTCTGCAGAGGGCCCCACCACCCTTTAGGGGCCCCCAAATCATGCAGGAGGCCCCTTTGATCCCAAGCCCAATAATTATCTGTGAGATATTGGAAACTCTTTGGCCCCCTCATCACATTTTGCAGCAGGGCCCAACATTTTGCATCATGCCACTGCCCATTTCCCATCAATTTCTTGAATTGCTACCCTCAAACAGAACTACCTTGAAAATATTCACCTTGTCTGGTAGTAACATATAACTTAAAATTGTCAACAAAATGTTAGCACTGCTTAGGTACTTGCAAATGATTTTTACAAAAAGCACCCTGATACCATCGCGCTATCCAACTGCAAATAAATACATGCAAAAGAAATCAGATCTGGTGGAAGTGCGCCAACAATGCCATCATTCAGCTAAAATAGCTTGTGGTGCGATTTTAATGTTTCAGTGACACTAGTTCTTTGTGGGTTGTTCAGATATAGCAGTAAGTGGGCAAAATTGAGCTAAAGCTGGTGCTAGTTCCACACTTCTGAAGTTGGAAACATAAGATCTAGAAATTCCCATTGAATGTTTGCGTTGTAGTAGTATTGCAATTACACGTTCCAGTAATATAAGGTATCACATCGTTCTACTACTTCGAAGGCCTAAAATACTCTAAAATGTAGTCTTTGGGGCTAATTATGAGTTCCCTGGTACTGGTGGGGTGATAAATCTGCATGCGAAATTAATGTTACAGCGCTGTAACACAACATCTGCAGCATGCAATTATGACTAGGTAAACCCTAGGGGAGAGGGAATTTCCATGTGGTATCGGATTTAATGGGTGTGAAGCCGCACTAAAGTCCCAAATCTATAGGGTTGAACGCATTCATTTAGGTAATTGTCACTGCAGAATTTGTATGGGTGGGCATAGAGGGGGAGGGGTGGGGGGTAAGGAAGGTAAGAGGAAACTAAGTTCTGGAAAGGTGGAAGCACTCTATGCTTCACCCTGCCAGAAAAGAAATGGGAAGAAGCCTGGCTACTGCTGCAGTAAAAGCCGAATGTGATTTTCCCAGGTGAATTACCGCCCGGTAATTTTGAGTCTAGTTTTTTCACATATTTACAAGCCCCTAGAGCCACTGGAGCGTCACTTATTTTTGACGCTCCAGTGGCGCTGTGTGCTGGGCCATATTTGCAAGGCCACACAAAGCCACCCTGCATGGCTTTTCATGGCCTTGTAAGTACAGCCTCTTTTCACGCATCACTGCATGAAAGGGGCGTGCAAAGGCTGCTACTGTGGGCGTTCCACCACAACACCCATAGCTTTTTGACTCTGCTCCCAACTTATAAGGATCTGTGAATCTGAGACAGCGCCAAAAACTAACACCATTGAAAAGCGGGTGTTAGAGTGGTTCAACGAGGTGAAACACTTTTATTTTCCCTCTTTTTTGCTCTTTCTATGTGTGCTGCATTTTGCAGCACATATAAAAGGAACCAATCGCCTTTAATGATTGTTTAGATGCAGGTAAGTGTCTCGTCCAGCACATAAACATTCATCCCTGTAACGCGGGCACCATGGCGCAAGAGTGTCTGCATTGGTGCTATGCAGTTTTTTTGCACCGGGGCAAGGGAAAACACAGGGGTGCGCCGTATTCTTGTGAATAGGCGCATCCCAGCATTTTTTAAATGAAGCAGCATGGCGCTGCTAAATTGTTTGCAGCACCGCACTGCTCACTTCTTTGTAAACCTGTCCCAGGTGCGGGAATCCTGGCCCACTTGGAATCAGGAGTAGTGGAATTCTATGCAGTAATACTTCTTCCTCTAACTCCTCATCGGGGCCTTAATGTTTTTCAAAGTCAAACTATGGGGTTATTTGGCTGGCTTTAATAAAACGACTTCAGCACACTGACAATAAACACATAAACATATTTTTCTTCAAATCTATTCTAGTTA
Source organism: Triturus cristatus (assembly GCF_964204655.1). NCBI lineage: Eukaryota > Metazoa > Chordata > Amphibia > Caudata > Salamandridae > Triturus > Triturus cristatus. Next base: position 1,134,088,314 of record NC_140582.1, read on the forward strand.
ATGGAGTTCACTTTCTTTTGTAAGTGTCCATTCCCTATTCTATCTCACATTCCTCTCTGCCTGTCAATTAACCCCAAAGCCAGAAACATTAACCGCTTCCTTCACATTCCTTCCTCTCTGGGCTTGTGTCTGCAGAGGTCAAACTATCCACAATTTACAGCATGTCTGGCATTCTGCTTAGAAGCAGAGTCCTGCATTTTATATAGGGGGTGTCACAACAGAAGTACTTAACCTTTTGACATTTATTTCAGTGAGTGAAACTTTTCTGGCTGCAAAGCAAGTGAGGTACACAGGACTGCAGTGTTTCTTTTCCCCAAACCAGAAATTTCTGTTAAAATATGGTCGAGCCTTGGTTAATGCTTATATAGTAAGAGATAATAACACCGTATCATAGTAGTAAGTGCACACGGTTAATTAAAAAATAAACGTTTTCGGTAGCACAATTAAATATGTCCATAATTCCGATTTCATGTCATTTTGGAATGTTTTTGGCAATAATAATAACAATAACCTATTTCGAAATAAAACTTGAATGAACTGGACATTTCTTCATAGCAGTTCAATGGAACCAAATAATACAATCTTCACCGGTGGTAAAAAGATTGTGCACAGGTAAGGCGGCTCCCATGACTTACATGCCGAATGCTCCCTTCCCAAGAGGCGTTGTTCCTTCTATTGTACTTTGGAATGAGGCTGTGAGGATCCCTCTGATGGCTTAGTGTGTTGCTATAGAAAACAGTTGCAAAGATTCCGGTGGCATTTCCATCAGGGTGTCTGTGGGAAGGCACACCTTATAAAGAGATAGCAATTAAAACGAGCATGACTCTTCTAGCCCTTTCCAAATACATGAGGCAAAATAGCTTTGGTTGTTTGCATTCAGGGATACCTTCTTTGGTGATAACTTCCACTGGTGTAGACAACAAAAAGAAGATGCACACATGCTCTGTCTTAATTTATTGACGTCGAAACATGTTAAGGCCCTTTGGCTACAAAATGGAAGTGGGGACTTATAACCAGTTTGTTAGACCTAACTTTATCCCCTGACTTTTTGCTTTTTTGGCCTCTTGCTTTTGACCCTGTTTTTGTTGGCTTTAGGACTCTGAGCACTTTATCACTGCTATTCAGTGCTAAAGTGCAGATGCTCTCCATGTAAATTGTGTATATGGATTGGAGTTTCCGTGATTGGCTTGTTTGACTTGCTACTAAGTCCCTAGTATAGTGCAGTGCATGTGCCCAGTGCCTGTAAGTCAAATGCTGAGAGTGGACCTGCAGCACTGATCGTGCCATGCACACAAGCACCCTTTAAAAGGGTCTCAGACCTGCCACTTCAGTGTCAGCGCGCAGTGTCTACTGACATGACGACCTGGCAAGTGCACCCACTTGCCAGGTCCTAACATTCCCTTTTATTACATGTGAGTCACCGATAAGGTAGGCCTAAGGTACCCCTGTGGGCAGGGTGCAGTGTATGTGAAAGGTAGGACGCGTACTGGTGTGTGTGACATGTCCTGATATTGAAATACAGTTTAATTTGTGTTCCCTATTGAAAGGCTATCTATCACCATAGGATAGAAATGGAGCTACTTTGTAACATCTTCCAAGTATAACTTCCCATTGGGACAAGATAGAGAATTCGGTTTAGTATGCCTGAACTCAGAATGTAAAAATGCGTCATTTAGTACAGATAATTTTTATGTTTTGTGTTTGAAAATACCACTTTTAGAAAGTGGGTATTTTCTTGCTTAGCCATCCAATGTGCCTATGCTGGGTTGTGGATTGACTGTCTGGCTATGAAGAGACAGTGGCTGGGGATGTGCATTCTCTTCAGAAAGCCTCTGGGGGGCGTTGCTGTTTTGGCCTGCAGTAGCTGCTTCTGTCTTGGGCAGAGAAAGGACTGGACTGAACTTTCTGTAACTTCTTCTGCTGAGTGTCTCCCAGGGCTTGAAGTAGAGCTTGCCCCCTGTTCAAGAAGTCTCAGGAACAGCAAAGACTTCACCTTCCTCTGGGTACCGCCTCTGTGACCGTGCGTTCCATTTGCCAGAGAGGGAAATCAAAGCCCGACTCCGTCACCGAAACTGCTGCCGGCTCTGTGATCTGAAGACACCGCAGAGGGCTGCTTGCACTTCAACCTGTGGGCACCACACTCCGCACCGCCTCAGTTTACCCTACCAACGTGGTCTCACCGATGTCACCGTTGCAAGCTAACATAGCCACCACTGCCTGCACCATGCTTTGGGGGCACCCTCCGTAAGTCACAAGAAGCACCGCCGAATTCCACACCATAGTCTAGGCACACGCAAGCGAGCTCAAATCGACCAGCACCACCGCCTGCACCGTGACCTGTCAGCATTGCAACATGCACTGCCTCGCTTCGCGCCACTGCCAAGGCCTCACCAACGCCACTGGATGACTGTCACCGAGCCACTGCCTGCACCACGACCTGAGGACACTGCACGCTGCACCACTCCACTGCACACCGCGACGGTTGCTGCAACCGGCCTGCACAAACGCGGTTGGCCGGAACCAAAGGCACTGTTTTCAAGGCTTCTGACAAGATGCCAGTCCGCACCGACAAGGTCGATTTAAACTGTTGGATGTGGTTGTTTTCAGCACTGCGGTAACACCGGACAGAGCTATCGACTTTAAGAAACTGCATTTTTAAAGTCATTCTTGCAAAGTGCATATTTTGATTATTGTATGTTGGATTTCTGTTGTTTTTGATCTTGTTTGGTTTAGATGAAGATTACCCATTTTTCTAAACTGGTGTGGTGTCCATTTGTAGTGTTTCCACTGTATTACTGTATGTGTGCACAAATACTTTGCCCATTGCCTCTGAGATAAGCTTGTCAGCTTGTGCCTAGCTACCAAGCTACCAAGAGAGTGAGCAGGAGTTGTTTAAGGGTGTACCTCCCTTACCCTGACTCAAAGCAACAGTCCCTACTTGAACAAAGGTGCAAACCATTGCCAACTAGAGATCCCCATTTCTAACACAGTTCCTTCAGGAAACGCAAATTAAATTAGAGCATGTGTACTTCACAATGGATTAACCCAAGCAGAGGGGACCATAACCTGAGCCTTAGCGAGGTGTATCCTTAACTGCGGTGTGCTTTTCCCACCTCTATGGTGTAATGGAATGTCCAACTCATCGGTGTCATGTCTGGTTTGCACTGGCAGGGCTTTTGAACTGGATCATGGTATGGATGGTTAAGTGTGGTATGGTTGATAGTGCATCACACAGTGACAAGCACAAATAACCCACAAGTCGCATGATTAGTAATGATCTGAAATTGGATCCAGAGAACAAGAACCAGACTCATTGTGCAGATGATAAGGTCTCACAAGGAAATGTTATTTTACGCGTTTATCTGCAGAAGTCCTTTTGCTGTCTCATCACATTTGTACAGGTAGGTGTCGTGGTATAGCACTTAACCACATCAGAGGTCACAAGAATTGTTTTCTCTTAGGCTGAAAACAATTTACCATGAACACCCTTATAACTGATTGAAAACGCCAATCTCATAGTGTTGGAAAATGTAGGAAGGTGGATATCTGACTATGGTTACCCCCAACATTTTGCCTAGTGTCTAGCTGGTTTTTCGACTTAGTTGGCCTGAGATCCTGCCATTCAGGGTCTCAGACTGTCTGCTCTTTCTTTAAAATGGACTCCAGGTACCCTAGGTACATACCCAATTGGTAAGGATCACCTTATTGGACCCTGTACAGTGTACCCTAGGTACCCAGGGCATAGGTGTACCCTAGGCCTCCGAGGGCCTGCAGCATGTATTATGCCACCCCTGGCCTGGCCTTCCAATCAGACACAACTGGCTGATCACTCAGCTGGGGCAAGGTCGTGTAATCACCCCTTGCTTAGATATAGTATACCTATATCTACCCTTAAAATAGACACATGTGTACCTATCAGCCACTCCTATGGCAGGCCTTAACAATCCTGGAGGCAGAGTGCTTGGTAACATGTGAGATGGTGCTCTAGCATGAGCTGAGCCTGTCTGCAGCTTTCGGAACCATGTCCTTATAGATGTTCTATGATATAGCCTACCATATACACTAAAAGTGCCTTATAATCTTAAACGGTTATGGTAACTATGGTTTGGCTTTATCAAAACATGTCGTGTAAGGTGTCTAACACTTTGGAATAATACCCCCATACCATTTCTGGTGATGAGGATATTATTCCCCCCTTCTAGAGGGAGAGACATGTTAAAATCCTACTTTGCTGTTTAACTCTGACCAAAGCCTCAGCATCACAAAATGGATGCTGCTGCCACAGACACGAGTCTGACCTCCTGCAGCTGGGAGCCCTCCCAGCCCGGGAGGCCTGGACAATAGGTTTCCTGCTTGGGGAGGTGCTAGCACCTCCCCAGACAGACTTTAGTGTATTGGGGCAGGGAGGGCTGAAAGGAATGAGACATGTCTGGGGCACACAAGGTGCTCCATGCATAGTCCAGTTCAAACCGGTGCTGGGGCACTCCAGCCCCAGCTCTGGCACGAAACTGGACAAAGGAAAGGGGGTGTAACCACCCCCCTTCCTGGTCAAACCCATAGGAGGGAGCTTGCTGGTAGCCCAGCCCACTAGCCGAGTATATCAGTAGGTAGCTGAGCCCTGCAGAGATCAGATTATCCTGAATCCGCAACTTGAACAGAAACTCTGGACCTTCGACATTCGACCTCAGGAAGAAGACTGAAGAATCTCCCTTGTGGCCAAGGAGTGACCACCCTGGGCAACCAGGCACCATCCAGCGACTGCTGCTTGCTTTGTGACTGATCCTACGAGGGACGACTGCAGAGACTGACCAGCGCCGAGACTTCCAGACACCTCTGAACCAGATCCACCTCTACAGCGAAGCTGAGACCCGTGGAGGCGACGAGGGACGTGGGACCGGCGACTTGGGAAAAGTGGCTAGTACCTGACTAGCGCAACTTCTGAGGCTTCCTCGAGGCTGTGCTTGGGGAATTGAGAAGCCCCCATCCCGAGCACCATCTGCAAAGAAGATCAGCTCCCCACACTTCACGTGTTCTGCGTGGGGCCCTTCTGCACCTGAGTTGCTCGACGTGTTGTCCGGTTGCTGGCCCGTTGGCTAGTAACCTCTGCGACGATGAACCTTTGATTTCACCCTGCTGGTCCGGCTCCTCCAGACTGGCACTCGCTCCTCTGTGAAACAGAAGTTCCCCAGACCTTCCTGGTCTGCACCAGAAGCAAGTCCTCCATCCTGCGTGGGTTCCGCTTGCCAAGGCTTGTTGGGTCCTAAGTCGACATCGACGCCGCCGACAGCAAGAGCCTTCGTGGGACAGCTCACCTCCTGGTCCTGTCCATCCTCGACATCTCCTGGTACCCTTGGCTGCTGCGACAAGCTTCACCTCTTCACCTGCATCTGCACGACATCGCCTGGTTCCTTCCTGGTTCCTTCCCGGCTCCTGGCTGGTGACCTAGACTCTGTCCCTTCTGCTTGCAGGTATCCTTCCTTCTTGATTCCATCGTTGGGATCCACCGGACACTCTTCACTGACTGCCTGTCAGCAACTTTCCTTCAGGCATCCATAGGAGTCAACGACGAAACCCGACGCAAGTTCACACCTATGCACCCGCAGCCCGTGGGCTAGGTAACTTGAGTACTCCGGTGCTCACAAGGGTATTGACTATACTAGGGTCTAGTTTCCAAGTCTCGACTTCCTAGCTATTCCAGAAGTGTCCTAAAACTGTTAATTTCTAATAACTACTATTTCTATCGACTTTTACGCATTACGCGTGAGTGTTTCCACTCTGCACCTGAATCCGGTGGACCTCCCACTTCCTAACCTGTGGTAGTATAGTGTAGCCCCAGCAATTCCCTAGGCCTAGGCCTATCCTGTGTTCGTGACAGTGGTTCTTATACCACTTACTTAGTATATGGTTGGCGTGGCCCCTAGGGCCTAACTGTATTACTTACCTGTGTGACTTAATGTATGCTTAAATAAGACTGTGTTGTACTTACCTCGAATCTCATAAAGAGTGCTGAGGGTTTGACTAGAATAAATACATTCTATTTTTATATATATATCTGTTGTGTTGTCCTTTCATTTGGTATTCAAGGGATTACATATGGTATAACAGCTGGCTTCACATGCCATACAGAGTTTAGCCTAAGACTGCTCTTGTCCATGCTACCACTAGGATGGCTGGTCTATAAGGTTGACTTTATAACCAATCACCATAAGGGTTGTTTGGACTGATACAAGGAGTACACTAGAATTAGTGACATCATATATCAGGCCAACTTCTCACATTGGTGAGCAGCGGTTGGTATCTGAGCTTGCTGTTGTTAATACCATTGTAATCTTGAGATACTAAATTGAAAGATCACATAGATATTGTTAGGTACATATAACATAGATTATAAATACTTAAGTCCTACTGGACTTAGTTGTTGTAGGTTGAAGGGCCTAGCACACCCTGACCACAACTACTAGAGAGGTTTAGTAGATACAACTAGTGTAAGTAGGTGCACACACCACACCCTCACTAGATCATGTCTCTGAGAGGAGATCAATTTGAATCTCTCTCAGGAGGGGTAGATCCTAGAAAGATCCCCTCTAGATATGATACCCTAACTTTTCAGGAGATGAGACAATTGTGTACCTCCAGAAAGTTAAAACAGGGTTCAAACCCTACCCTCATTCAACTAGTGGAGATCTTAGAAGAGTATGATACTCAGAGAGCCTCCCAGGTTAGTACCCTAGGTACAGGTGTGGGTCTACCCACTACAGATGAGTCAGATGGGACTTCAGAAGATGAGGTAGACAGCCAGGTCCAAGTTGGGAGACTTAGCCAGGCTAACTTAAGCCTACATGGGAATCTGACTGGGGTCCCCCCATTCAGACCCTCAAGTAGACTTAACCAGAGAAGCAGGAGAGGAAGATCCCCTTCAAGGGAATCTATCCACTCCCATGTCTCTAATAGCTCCAATGCCTCTTCTCACAGGGGAATGACTTCTCCAGAGAGAAAAGAGAATCAGGCCAGAATGAGGGAAGCCAATCTGAGGATCGAAAGGGAAGAACTTGCCCTTGCCAAGGAGAAGCTTGCTCTGGCCAGAGAGCAAACGTTAAGTGGGCTAGGACCCACTGGTGGCAGCAACATTCCTAAAGATAGGGATAGGTCTTATGACCATAGAAACCTAAGCAAGATAGTCCCCCCATATCAGAATGGGGATGACATCCACAAGTGGATGACTGCTTTAGAGAGGGCCTGCAAAGTACAGCAGGTACCCCAGAGTCAGTGGGCAGCTATCTTGTGGCTCTCCTTTTCTGACAAAGGTAGAGACAAGCTCCTCACAGTTAGTGATGAGGATGCTGACAATTACAAAGTCCTGAAGAGTGCTCTGATAGATGGGTTTGGCTTAACCACTGAGCAATATAGGTTGTTGTTCAGAGACACCCAGAAGACACAGACACAGGACTGGTCTGATTTTGTGGATTGTGCCACTAAGGCTTTGGAAGGTTGGTTAACTGGCAGCAAGGTGCAGGACTATACAGGATTGTACAACTTGATTATGAGGGAGCAGATCCTTAATAATTGTAAAAACCAGCTTCTCCATCAACGCCTGGTAGACTCAGATTTGACCTCTCCCCAAGAATTGGGAAAGAGGGCAGATAAATGGGTCAGGACCAGGATTAGGCCTAAAAATCAGGGTGGTGACCAAAAGAAAGATACCACGAAGCCTCAAGAGAAGGGTGGGGATAAAACAAAAGAGAAATCTTCCTCAGGGCCCCAAAACTCCACACAGGGTGGTGGGTCCCAAGCTCCCTCCTCTACCACAGTTAAAAAGCCTTACTGCCATGAATGTAAAATTCCTGGGCATTGGAAAACTGACAGCAGTTGCCCAAAGGCTAAAAACAAAACTGTTCCTCCAATTACTCCTGTAACACCACCTATTACTGTCAGCAGCAATCCCCTAGGTGGTGGGGGTGCCCCCAAAAATTTGGTTGGGTTTTCTTGGGGAACACAGGTGGACCCTGGCTTAGCCAAGTCCCCTACAGCAGCTACTCTTGTCTGTGATGGTGGCATGGGGTTTGCCAACTTCACTGCCTGTACCAACACTTTGGGTAGGTACAGACAGGAACCCTACATCAATGGTAGAAAAGCTGAGGCCTACAGAGACACTGGAGCTAGCATCACTATGGTGACTCACAGACTAGTTCCCTCTGAGCAGCTTTTGCCTGGTTTCTCATACCAGGTAACTAACATTGATGGCAAACAGAACAGTCATCCCATGGCAGAGGTATGTCTCAGCTGGGGAGGTGTCACTGGCCCTAAGAGAGTGGCAGTGTCCCCAACCTTGCCTGTAGACTGCTTACTGGGGAATGACTTAGAACTCTCAGCTTGGGCTGGAGTTGAACAAGACACCCATTCTAAAATCGTAGGCCTTTCACAAAAGGGTAGTGGGGTTGTGCCAGCCACAACCCCTGTCCAAGTAGATTTCCTCCCTGAAAAGGTTGGAAGGGCAGTGGTAGCCACAGCCCAGGCAAAGACAGACTTCCCTGTAGAGATTGGCAGAGCTGTGACAGCCACAGCTCAAACCCAAACTGAGTGCCTCCCTGGGAAGGTTGGCAAGGCTGTAATGGTCTCAGCCCATACTCAGGGACGACTGCAGAGACTGACCAGCGCCGAGACTTCCAGACACCTCTGAACCAGATCCACCTCTACAGCGAAGCTGAGACCCGTGGAGGCGACGAGGGACGTGGGACCGGCGACTTGGGAAAAGTGGCTAGTACCTGACTAGCGCAACTTCTGAGGCTTCCTCGAGGCTGTGCTTGGGGAATTGAGAAGCCCCCATCCCGAGCACCATCTGCAAAGAAGATCAGCTCCCCACACTTCACGTGTTCTGCGTGGGGCCCTTCTGCATCTGAGTTGCTCGACGTGTTGTCCGGTTGCTGGCCCGTTGGCTAGTAACCTCTGCAACAACGAACCTTTGATTTCACCCTGCTGGTCCGACTCCTCCAGACTGGCACTCGCTCCTCTGTGAAAGACAAGCACCCCAGACCATCCTGGTCTGCACCAGAAGCAAGTCCTCCATCCTGCGTGGGTTCTGCTTGCCAAGGCTTGTTGGGTCCTAACTCGACATCGATGCCGCCGACAGCAAGAGCCTTCGTGGGACAGCTCACCTCCTGGTCCTGGTCGTCCTCAACGTCTCCTGGTACCCGTGGCTGCTGCGACAAGCTTCACCTCTACACCTGCATCTGCACGACATCGCCTGGTTCCTTCCTGGTTCCTTCCTGGTTCCTTCCCGGCTCCTGGCTGGTGACCTAGACTCTGTCCCTTCTGCTTGCAGGTATCCTTCCTTCTTGATTCCATCCTTGGGATCCACCGGACACTCTTCACTGACTGCCTGTCAGCAACTTTCCTTCAGGCATCCATGGGAGTCAACGACGAAACCCGACGCAAGTTTACACCTATGCACCCGCAGCCCGTGGGCTAGGTAACTTGAGTACTCCGGTGCTCACAAGGGTATTGACTATCCTAGGGTCTAGTTTCCAAGTCTCGACTTCCTAGCTATTCCAGAAGTGTCCTAAAACTGTTAAATTCTAATAACTACTATTTCTATCGACTTTTACGCATTACGTGGGAGTGTTTCCACTCTGCACCTGAATCCCGTGGGCCTCCCACTTCCTAACCTTTGGTAGTATAGTGTAGCCCCAGCGATTCCCTAGGCCTAGGCCTATCCTGTGTTCGTGACAGTGGTTCTTATACCACTTACTTAGTATATGGTTGACGTGGCCCCTAGGGCCTAACTGTATTACTTACCTGTGTGACTTAATGTATGCTTAAATAAGACTGTGTTGTACTTACCTCGAATCTCATAGAGTGCTGAGGGTTTGACTAGAATAAATACATTCTATTTTTATATATATCTGTTGTGGTGTCCTTTCATTTGGTATTCAAGGGATTACATATGGTATAACAGCTGGCTTCACATGCCATACAGAGTTTAGCCTAAGACTCCTCTTGTCCATGCTACCACCAGGATAGCTGGTCTATAAGGTTGACTTTACAACCAATCACCATAAGGGTTGTTTGGACTGATACAAGGTGTACACTAGAATTAGTGACATCATATATCAGGCCAACTTCTCACAGAAAACAAGGCAGTATCTGTGAGGCCTGCACAAATAAAATGTCACATTTGTCCTTCACTGGGAACCAAACACCCTAGTGTAGCGCTTGTCTCTCAGAGGGTAGCTTTGCAGAGCAGTCTAAGGCTTACTCAAGGGAGGTGGTGTGGGCTAGTATTTACAAATATACATAAGCTGTTTCCATCCCTCCAGCAGGAGGGTGGGGTCTAGTACCACCACTCCCATGTATGCACATCCTCTTGCCCCCTAATGCAGTCGGCGGGCACAACCTGGAACGAGGGCCTTACCAACTGACACCATCCCAGTGTCGACCCACCCCATCATCTCAACAAGCATTAAAAATCGGTAGACCTTCCCTGGGGACACATAACCTTGACTGAGCCTCTTGTACTGACCATACAGGATACACCTCTACATCTTAGTGGCTAACAGTCTGGGTTGTTCTTCCCCTAACGCAGTAGCAAGAATACATGTTAGGGCATCACTTTAAATGAGGTACTTCTCATAGCTGATAACAGTTGAAATGCATTGCAATCACAGCCTCTAAAAGGCATCACAGGTAAAATCACAGGATTAAGACACCCTAGCAGGAATGTCTGGCAACCTAACCCCACTTTGCTTATGACTCCACCTTACACAGGAACTTCACATTACACGTGTGCCTTACAGTCCCTCTAAAAGAAATAACATTGGTAAATGCACTTCTCGTGCAGTTGCACCCCTTCACCTCCAAGGGATGCCCTTCTCCAGACATCCCCAGCACAGGCTTTCACACAGTAAGGAAATCCTTGCATCACCCCCCAGCTGTAGAATAAAAGTTCCAGCCCAGGGGAGAGTTGATTGCTGGCTGAGCCCTTGAGGGGTTGTTTCTTTTAAGTCCCCATGAGACTTAGGTAAAGACTGAGCATCTTCATGCTGGGGGAGACTGTGTTGCTCCTTCAGCTTCCCCTGCACCTTGGCACACATGTTGTGGTGACCTCCTCGGGCTACCACATGCAGAAAAACAGGCGTTTTCCTGCAGGCCGGCTCGGGCCAGCAAAGCATTATGGGGCACTTCCTCCAGCCCTGTGAATATCATAGCAGCCACCCCCCCGCTGCGCGGGGAGAGCCGCGCAATGGGCCTCCGGCCGCGTCGTTCCTTCGTTGGAGGGTCCGGTCCCACCCGGACCCCCAGGTGAGTTATGTAGCTCGGGGAGCCCAACCCCAGCTGCTCATGCTGATTTTCGGGGGCCCGGTCCCACCCAGGCCCCTGGCACCTCTCACTTCCTTCGGGGCCCCATTCCCACCAGGGCACCCTGTCTGGCCTTCTGGGTGGAGAGTTGCTCTGGGATCCCACCCCTGGCGGCTCCCGCTGGCTCCCCACTTGGCCAGCACCCTCGCATGCTGCCACGGGAGCCGGCACTCTGATTCTGGTCTGCCTGGTGATGGGAGGCCGCTTACCCGCTCCAGTAGGTCTTTGGGAGACTGCGACGGCCCTCCCCCCCACCTAACCTTCACTTCGGCACCCGGGGATGTCATCGGGGGCCAGGGTGGGCTCCTGGCACCCCTTGTGGGCATATTCACGGGGAGCGTGACGGCGCTCCCCGGTTTCACTTCTTCCGGGGACAGCCCCAGGGACCTGACCCACCCCGGGGGCATTTTCTGGACCGGCGGCAGAGCTCCACGCGCTTCGTCATCGGTGGGCCAAAGGTCAAAGGTCGCTTACCTTCTGGGGGGCATATCTCAGCCCCCAGAGTACTGATCTGCGCCATTTTTGCCTCTTCTTGATCCTGGTGGTGCTCCCCAACCACTGGGAGCACTTTCCTTTACCTTCGTCGTCTCAAGGAGGGTGAACTCCGCAGGGACCTGTCTTCACTGGCTCCCTGCACCAGCCTTTCACTTGGCTCTTCTCCTGGGCCTCTCTTCTCCTTGTGCAGAGGCCAAGGCTTCTGCTCACTGGTCCTGGACTCCCTTTCTGGCGCAATTCTGCATCCTGGGACAGTCAGGGAGTTCTTCCTTCCAACTGCCCATGGCGCGTGTCTCCAGCATCAATCTTCCTCATCAGACCACACCCCAGAGAGAGCTCCTCTTCCTGTGCAAACTCTTTTAAAGAATGGGGAGAGGGCTGGCAGGAAGTCTCTGTTTGCCCTATCAAACAGCGACACATCACTTCTCTGCCCCTGCTCCCTCCTTCCTGCCCAGGCCTCTGGGTTTGTTCAAAATGGCGTCCTCTAGGGATCTCATGCCACATGGTCTCTGAGAGCCCTTTTCCCCCTCGCTGCCTTCTCTCCAGAACAGCTTGGTGCCTGGTGTCAGCTGCTGATGGATGGACCTGTAGCTCCACCCATCTTCTTTTTTTGGTGTGGAGGCCTTCACCCTTGGAATGATTGTCATGCAGGGCTGGGCCTCTGATGCTACAGCTTGGGGAGGAAGGTCAATAATTCAGCCTGGGAGGGTCAGCCCCAGCCAGTCCCTGATTATGACCTGACTCAGAGAAATATGACATTTCTGGGTGACCCAAAAGCAGCACAAATAAGACTTTGGACTCTGCAGAATACTCACATAAATTACAGTGGGCTTTAGTGCGTGTTTGGAATTTGTAGGCCCTAGGAAAGTAAATCTAGCCCATGTGCTCCCCATCCTCATAGAATAATTGAATAAACACAGTAAAGCACACTGACTTTCCCTCAAATGTTTCTTCCCATTGTAGAAACCCTATTCCATGTCACCACCCAGTTCTGCATAAGTCCTGCCACACCATTCACTTTGTAGCTGCTCCTGGGCTGCACACACCAGGAATCTCCCCTGCGCAGCCCTTACACTTGTGCACACACATGTACACACGTGTCTGCATGTAACCAGCCCAGTGCCCCGTACTCTGCCCGCAGCGCAGTAGCATACTCGCGCCAGGGGAACACCGGTAAAATACACATGCAGTCCCTTTCAACATGAGTTCACTGTGGGTGATCCCAACTTATGAGGCTTCCCTACAGTAAAAGGTCAACAAATAGGTGTTCAAAAAGCGAAAAATCCAGGCTGCTCAGATGGTCAAAACCACCTCCTAACATATAGTAATACAGATTTTTCTACATATAATAATACATTAAACTTGGGAAGCAACCGCTTTTATGCAGTGAACATGAGATTCACTAAAAGGCATCACTGCCACTAAACGTTTTTCTTGTTTGAATGAGTGTGCCTCAGATTTGGTCTTTATTATAACACTGGCGACGATTTGGTGAAGGGGGCCATTCCTGTCATCTCCCCTTTCAGTGCTCTCTCTTTTCTGCATTTCGGCTGGATTATTCCTCGGTTCAGTGCCTGTGTGGACGCAGAGTTGGGGCTTTTCCTAGCTCTTGCAGTGCCTGTGTGCAGTCCAGGACTGCCATGTCGACCTGGCCAGTGCACCCACTGACCAGGCCTTATCCTTCCCTTTCTGTACAAGTCAGGCATCCCTATGGTGGCTCTAGGTACCCCCCTGGGCTGGGTGCAGTGTATCTGAAAGGTAGGGCATGTACGGAGGTGTGCAACATGCCCTGGTAGTGAATTACAGCCATTTTCGTTTTTCACTGCTGAGAGGCTATTTTGCCCATAGGACAAAATGGGGGAGGCTGTTTACCTGCCTATCTTCCCCTAAAGGCAAGATAGAAAATCCAAGTTTGGTATCTTTGTGTTCAGAATTTAATTATACATCTTTTTAGCAAGATGGTTTTTAAATTCACTGTGTGAGAATAGCACTTTTTAGAAAGTAGCTATTCTCCTGTTTAACCTTCCTGTGTGCCTGTGTGCAGATTGGCTGACTGGTGTCATGTGATGGGCTAGGTGGCTCCAGGAGTCTGGATGAGTCAGCAGCAGGGTGAATAGGGAGATCTGCTCTAAATGGGTGGGAGGAGTAGCCCCTGGGTTTGAGTAGGGCTGCCTCTGCCGGCACAATGCCGGCTCCACCCCCTGCTGGCCAGGCTGAGGACTCTGCCTCTGCCAGCACAAAGAAGGCTCCACCTCCTGCTGAGCGTCTAACAACCCTGCCCCTCACTCTGAAAGGAACCAGGTGCTCCAGGGCAGAGCACACCCAGGAATCGGTTTGAGCAGGGGAATCCCCCGACTGAAACAAAGAGAGACAAAGACTTGGAGGGGTATAAGAAGAGGACCTCAGACACCTAAACTTTAGATCACTGTGGAACTAAGAAGGAACCTCTGCCAAGGAGAAAGCTGGAAGGAACTGAAGAGGAGAAGACTGCCTGCTTGCTGTTTTGCTTTGCTGCCAAGGAGAGGGGAAGGACTTTGCTATGTCCCCTTCTTTTGATTCTGATCTCCAAGGGCCTGATGAGAGCTGGCTCCCTGTTAAGAAGTCCCAGGAACAAAAGGACTTCACCACCAGCTCCCCTGGAACTCTGCTGAGGGAGTTCTGTCCTGCCTTGGAGTGCTTGCCTAGTCTTGGGGCCTCAGGAGGTCGTGTTGCTGTGTTTGGGAGCTGGAAAGCAGAAGCGTGAACAAGAGTAACTGGTACCCATCGCATCATCCATTTGAGGGACGCATCATCTGGTTGCGAGTCGCAAGAGCGAGAGTGGGAGGAGAATTTCATTGCGGCGTCATCGCAGCACCCGGAGTCCCCGCATCGCCAAGTGCGTCGAGCATCGTCCCGGTGCGTGAAGATTCCTGGCACTGCGAGGGTCGTCGCAGAACCAGTTTGCGGGCCGCACCACTGCCGGTGCGTGAAAGTATCCAGTCGCTGCATGTGTCGACGCAGAGTTCCGTCCCGTGACGCATCGAGGGTTGCGGCGCCAGAAGTCAGCGCTGCGCCGCGCATCGCGCCGCATCGAAGATCGTCGCATTGTACCTGTGCGTGAAGCTTCCCCCTAAGAAACCTACGCAACGAAAGCTAAAGTCATCGCATCCTCCCCCTACAGATCGGAGCCGGCGCATCCACCTTTGCTGCATGAAGCAGGGCTGCTGCAAAGCCTCCCCAAGGTCTCAGGAGTATCGCATCACCTTTGCCATCTTCATTGTTATAGCTTTTGGGAACCTTAACGCAACTACAGGTACTGTTGGGCACGAGAGTGTCGCATTTTGTGCATTGAGAGTCGCATTGTGCAGGACACTGATTTTTACATCCTGGAATACTTTCTGCAAACTCTTGAACTATCTTTAAAGTAACCTTTTTGATTGTATGTTGGTTTTTCTGTAGTATTTGGTCTTGTGAAGTTTTTAGTAAAGATACCTTATTTTTCTAAAACTGGTGTGGAGTAAATCTGTGGTGTTTTCACTGTGTTACTGTGAGTGTTGGTACAAATACTTTACACATTGCCTTTGATAGCCTAGACTGCTCAGGCCAAGCTACCTAGAGGGTGAGCAGGGGTTATCTTAACAGTGTATCCCCCTTTCCCTGACTAGACGCAAGGGTCCCTACTTGGACAGTGGTACCTACCCTGCCAACTAGAGACCCCCAGATCTAACAGTTTTCTATTGTGAATATTGTATTAAATATGGATCTAGGCCAAAATTAGTATTATAAGAGTAGACTTGAACTGTGTGTAAGTTGAGACTGACTTGTGCTTCTCTCATAGCACATCACTCTCCCAGCTGAACTAGCCTGGCAATAAAAATAAACCTTTTTGAACTCCCTTTTGTGGAAGATGTGGTGATTAAATGATTTGCACTGCTTAAAGGATTTTTTCCCAACATAGTGGCAGAGCCAGCCATGAGATCCCCTTTGCTCCAGCCTGCCGCGGTGGAGGTTCCCCTTTGGGGCCCCTTTGGACAACTAATTTAGACGTGCACAATTTGAGGAGTATGACAGACGCCCGTTGAGATGAAAGATCTGGTTTTTTTGGCCGACAGGGGTACCGGCCTGGGGTTCGTCTGCAGCGACCAGATAAGGTAGGAAAAAAAGGGCGATCCTTGAATCCTTGTGTATTGATCCACAACTGTTACAAACGGAGATGTGTATTTAGTTAATCCAGGCAGACCTTTGTTTAGGAATCGTCAGAGAGGAAGAGAGAGAATTAAATGTGTTTTGTTGATCCTGACAGACCCTTTGGTTAGGAATTGGCAGACTATTTTTCTTTCCCTTGGGGAATTATTAGAGAAATAGGAATTATATAAGAAGTTTATGCTGGCAGTTTGAATTAGGAAAACGTCAGAGAAAGAGAAAAAGTTGACATTTTGCATTAATATCTTATGTAAGTTGTTTTTCTAAACAATATATATATATATATGTATATATATATATAATGTAGATTTGTGATTGTTATAACATGTGTAATAGATTATGAGTTCTCTTCCATTATCAGAGGTACCAACCGTTTTTTTTTTTAGTGTTAACTACATTAGGACAGGAGCATTTAAGAATAGTAAAGGTTTTTGGTAGATTAAAAGGAAAATTGTGAGGTCATGCCTTTCTTTAAGAAATCTTTCCAGGGGAGGCAGGAAAAGAAAGGGACTCCTTTAGGCCATATGATTTCCACATTTCCAGGAGACTCTGATAGAATGAAAAGACATTGTCAGGAATGGGCAGAAGGCACAAAGACTTTCCTGGTTCCATGGCCACCAGATGGCTCTTTTGATAATACAGTGTTAGCCCATGTAATATCATATATCGTAGGAGCATATAAAGGAGATAGTAGAACAAAAAGATTAGCATTATTGGACATGTGGAAGATATTCAGTCAAGATTACCATGTAGAAGCCACAGCACCACCCCCTACATATTCTGAGATAATTAAGGGGCCCTTATGCCGTCAGGGTATGTATCCATCATTGTCAGTGGAAGATAAGGAATCCACTACCTCAATAGACTCAGCTGAAACTGATGTTCCAGCTTTAGGCTATAAAGATCCGATATGAATACCCTTGACTGACATAAACAAAGTTACTCCAAAGGTTGATAACTTATTCAAAATGGGGAAGGTTGATCTTACTCAAACAATTAATAAAGATCCTCTTAAACCTGAAAAAGTATATGAGAGAGCAGTGTCCTTAACAGGAGACATTTCAGTAAAATTAAGACAAGACAACAATGAAACATTGCTGGAACAAAAGTCAAAAGACATATTAGAATGGGCTAGCAAGATTCCTCAAAACTCAAGTGAGGGAAATGGATATTATACTAGCACCCCACAGGTGAAGTTTGATTTAGGGCACAATCAAAAATATATCAGGAAGAGGATAAGGGTTATCGTGACATGACCCCCAGTGTAAAGGGAATACAGAATACAATTAAGAGATTAAGCCCTATTGCTGATGGCTGTTCAAATATATGTAATTAAATTTCATTTGAACCAGATGCAAAGCCGTTTGTAAGGGCCATAGGATATGATCTAGAAATCAAGAATGTGACAGGAAAGGATGAGAAAGATGAGGAAGAAATAAACTCAGTGGAGAGTGAAATTAGAAGTGTTCTTGACCGGGAACGCATGGAATTGTGGCAAGAGGCTGAGAACAGAAATGCTGAAATAAATAGAAGAAGATTAGAGGAACAAAGTGCCTTTAGAAAACAAATAAGAGGAGAGCAGGTGTTTCCCAGTAGTACAACAAGGTCTGTGCGTCTGTTTCGAGCAGAGGGTATGATAGAGTTAGAACAAACTTCCCCTCCTGCTGAAGTAAGAGCCCATCATGTACGAAGTATGCAGGGAATGACAAGTTTTATACAGAGAAAAGAAAGGAAAGGAAACAGTGACTTTACACCCAATGAAATAGTAGAAAAGGCAGAATATAGTTGGTATAATGTTGTCCCATTTACTAATAACCTTGCAGGATGGACAGCAGGTATGGTGCCACAGATGAAAGTGTGGCCAAGAGCAGGATCCTTTGATCCTGAATTGATAAATGTGTCCGATTTATGTATTTTTCAAGGTTATGGGGACCCAGAGTTGAATTATGATTACATGCAACAAAGCCTGTCTGTGTGGAAGAAATATGCTTTAAGGTCTGACACACCTTATGAAGGACATGGTGACAGGAATATTCCTGTAATGCAGATGCCACTGGTGTATAAGACACAGGGAGCACAGCATGTCTATGTTCCATGGCAACACATGGATAAAGAAAATCTAAAAAAAAGGCCTGCCTCCATTACATGAAGCAGCAAGGAAATGGATAAAAAAAATTGAAAATGCAACAGATAGGATGCCTTTAGCTACTGGGTAGGTAAAGAGCCTTTTGAACTCCATTGTATGGGATGAGGTGGATAGTATAATGAGAAGTGCAGGGATACAAGCTGTAACTATTACTAAAGGAAAGCATGATAGATCTGCTTTTGGAGTAGTGCGCTGAATTAAGGGCTAGGTACCCAGACCGATCATAAATTGGGGCATTGAAGACACAAACTATGTCTCCAGGACAGTCCTGTGCAGACTACATAACAATGATAAAGAAAAGGTGGGAAGCAGATGTAGGACCTGTAGACATGGGAGGTAGTTGTAGATTAATCTACAATGTTTTAAAACAGGGGTTACCTGGAGATATACAAAACCATTTAGATCAGGTTGTGGCCTTAGATGTAAAACCCTGGGCAGAAATACAAGCACATGTACATTTTTTTAGAAAAAGGAAGAAAAGGAGAGGAGAAATAAAGACCAAAAAGACAGAGCCCAAGCGAAACTGGTGACACAAAAAATACAGAAAAATTAGAAGGAAAAGACAGGAAAAGAAATGACTGTGCAGGTTCCTGCTGCAAACAGGGAGCAAGAAAGGGGTCAAAGAGAGGGGAGACAGATGCAAGGAAGAAGACATTTTAAATGCCATTACAGCGGTAACATTGGACATTTTTTTTTGTTGAATGTTGCTTTAAGAAGAGTGATGAAGCACAGGGAGTGATAGGAATAGGGAGAGGAAGGGGAAGGGGAAGACAAAATGTGAACACGTCAGGACCTGCGCCTCAATATGGTCCTTATCAGTATGTCCCCTATCCTCAACAACAAATAACTCGACTACCACAGGTTTATATGCCATAACAGCAATTTGCTAATGTACCTGTTCAAGGGGCACCAGCACCTGTTGTGCAGACAGGAGGCCAGCATCAGGTGCAGACTACTGCATTGGTGAGCACGGAGTCAAGGACAAGGGGGAGTGATTGTTCAAGACGGAAACCCCTTTTATCATACAGCCTGATGGGACACACAAGGGAATCCCAATAGTACTGCGGTAGCTAGGACTCTAGACCCAGAGGAAGAACCAATGGTAGAAATGATTATAATGGGAAGGAGTTATGCTTTTTTTGTTGCTACAGGGGCAACAAAATCTTGCCTCTCAGAAGGAAATGTTCCATTGTCCTATGCCACCATGGATATGCAGGGCTTCTCTGGTGAAGTACAGGGCATTCCATACACAACACATGTGCCCATAGAGGTGGCAGGAGTGCGAACGCAGGAGTGTCTCCTTTATACTCCAAATTCACCAGCAAATTTATTAGGAAGGGATATCATGTCTAAATTAAACATGACAATAAGGTTTTCCTCTGATAGGTCCATGACATGTGATATACCAGGGCAAGTGAAATGTGGAATACATCTACAAAGAATACCAGAGGAAAATGTGGTTGGAAGGGCAGAGCCAATGCATTATAAATTGCTAGCAGATGCAGTACTTACGGTTCTGAATACAGAGGAAATACTTTTAAGGCGATGGATGGTATTACCACCAAGACTAATTTTCGGGAGACAAGCTGGTGGAGATGACCTGGGACAGGTGAATACCCTTTATCTTGAGTGCATGGTAATATCCAGAAGGTGGGGCGCTCTGGTGGCATCAGATAATGATGGAGGAATTTGGAAGGTCCTGATTTTTCTTATGCCTGGTCTGAGACCACGGGACATTTCTGATTAAGAACTCTTTTCGGACGATCCCACGAGGACTGAGATAGTTTATACACACACTGCACTCTTGTTAGTGCGTGTTTACCATGCACAGACCACGTTACCAGCTGTGCCATCCCTCTTCAATGATATTGAAGCACTTGCAGTAGTCCTGCCTTGTCTCTGGACATCAGCTCCAGATGAGGTAGGACTGATACTATCTGCAGAACCATTTAAGATAACGTTGAAGCCAGGTGCACAATTGCCACGTGTAAAATAGTATCCACAGTCTAAAGAAGCAAAAGAAGGTATTAGAGGGACAATACAAAGACTGAAGGATCAGGGAGTCCTATATTCCTGTCTGTGAGAAGTTGGCCTGGTATATGATGCTCACTAGTTAAAGTGATCACCTTGTACCATGCCAAGCAACCCTTATGGTGTGGTTGTAAGTCAACCTTTTCGGACTAGCTGCCCTAGTGGTAGCGTAGGCTAAGCAGTCTTTGAGGCTAAACTCGTGAAGCGTGTTAAGCCAGCTGTTTTACCAAATGCAACCCCCTTTTATACCAATGAAAGGACACCACACAGATATATATTCAAAATATATATGTATTTATTTCTCAAAGTAACCCCTGGTCTCTTTATGAGCACAGGAGCACAAATCGTCAAACAAGATTACAGTAGAATACACAGAAGTTGCACTTTATATGGATAGGCCCTGGTGGCCGCTCAAACCATATACTAAAATAGTGGTATAAGTACCACGAACAGAAAAGGGAAAAGGCCTAGGGCCTCTAGAATCGCTGGGCCTACAAGGAGCTAACTTCAGTTAGTGACCAGGAGGTCCACGGGTGGCGTGTGCAGAGCAAATAGTCACACGTGTGCTCCCATAGGTTTCAATGGGTGCGTAAAAAGTACAAAGTTACTGCAAAGAGGATCTTCCGGATGGACTAGGAACTCAAGATTTGGAACACAGGCACCAGAGATGTATTACTACACTTGGGCACAGGTGTGCCAGCTTTACCTCACCCACAGGAAGCGGGTGCATAGGCCTCGAAGTGCGTCGGGTTTCTTCTATCTGTTCCGTGGAGCTTGAAGACAAAGATGCTGCAGGCGGTTGGTCCGGGAGAGATGCAGTGGATCCAAGAGTGGATCGGAGATGTTGAAGACCTGTAAGCAGAGGGGACAGTGTTCACAGTCACTAGCCAGTGACCGGCGTGGCGCCAGGTGGGTACCAGGCAATGTCGGGTGCAAACAGGAAGAAAGGTGTAGCTTGTCTCTGCAGCCACGTGGTCCCTGGAGGTCGACGACGTCCAGGAGTCGGTTCACGAGCTGTCCCACGCAGGCTCTCGCTGTCGGCGGTGTCGGCGACTTGATCGAAGCAAACAAGCCTTGGCAAAAGCAATTGTTGTAGGAGATGAAATAAGCTGCTAGTTCTGACCAGCAAGGTCAGAAGGACTGCTCCTTTGGAGGGGAGCAAGGGCCAGTCTGGAGCAATCAGACCAGCGGTGTATTTTGTAGAGTTCGTCGCCAAGATGGCTACTAGCCAGTGGGCCAGCAACCGGTTAGGCGCGTCGAGTGGCAAAATGCAGAAGGGCCCCACGCAGATCGTGGAGATGCTGGAGGGCTCACCTTTGGTGCAGATGCTGCTCGGGTGTTGGGCTTCTCAGATCCCAAAGCACAACTTGGAGGGAGCCTCGGTTGTTGCACTTGTCAGCTTGTCGTGGTCGTTCCAAGATGGCTGGCTCCACGTGTCTCGGTGCCTCCACGGGTCTCCTCTTTTCAGGGACTGTGGATCGGGCGGTGAGAGGTCTGGAGGTCCAGGTCTTGTCAGTCTCTGGGCTCGGGCTCCGGCGGGAGGCGGCGGCAAAGCAGATGTTGATTCGCTGGATGGTGCTTGCGTTAGCAAGGTGGTCACTCCCTGACCACAGGGGAGATTGGCTTCAGTCCTCTGTGCAGCAGAGCGTCGAAGTTCCCGTCTTCTTCTTAGTGTTAAGTTGATTCCAGGATGTCTGAAGTCTTAGGACACAGCTCCTACCTTTAAGCGGATTCTAGGGGCCGGACTACCTGCTAGGTCCCTCCCTAAGGGTGGGACCAGGAAGGGGGGTGGTTACACCCCCAATCCTTTGTCCAGCTCGCCCCAGGCCCGGGACTGGTGTGCCCCAGGACCGGTTTGAACTGGCATATGCACCGAGGCTCCTTGTGAGCCACAGGCATGTCTGGTTTCTTTCAAGCCCTACCTGACCAATACACAAAATCCTGTCTGGGGTGGTGCACGCACCTCCCCTGGCAGGAAACCCTTTGTCCACACCTCCCAAGCTGGAAGGACTCCCAGCACCAGGAGGGCAGACTTGTGTCTGTGGTGGCAGCATCCATTTTGTGGAGCTGAGGATATGTCTGATTTTACCCGGGTTTCAGGTACTGTACATGTCGTGTCCCTCTAGAAGGGTGGAATGCTAACCCCGTCGCCAGAATTGGCGAGGGGTTAGTATTCCAATTCGTATGACACCTTACTCGACATGTTTTGATAAAGCCAAACCAAAGATAGCATTTAACCGCGAGGTTCATAATGCACTTAAGAGTATATGGTATGACGATATCTGGAAACAGTAGAAGGAAGTTGTTCCGACCACTGCAGACAGGCTCAGCTCATGCCAGAGCACCATCTCACATGGAACCAAGCACTCTGCCTTCAGGATTGTTAAGGCCTGCCATAGGAGTGACTTATAGGTTACCAGGTGTCCCATTTAAGGTTAGGTATAGGTATACTACACCTAAGTAAGAGGTGATTACACCAACTTACCCCAGCTGAGTGATCAGCCAGTTGTGTCAAATTGTTAGGCCAAGCCTGGGGTGGCATAATACATGCTTCAGCCCTTGGCAGGCCTTGGGTACACCAATGCCCTGGGTACCTAGTGTACACTGGTACAGGGGCTGACAGGGTGATCCACTTCCAATTGGTTATGCACCTAAGGTGCATAGTTTTAATTTAGTAGAGAGAACAGCAGGCTGGGGGTCTGATTGGCAGGCCCACAGCCTCAATATGTCAAAAACCAGTGAAGCAAAAAGCAAAAATTTGGGGTGACCATAGGATAGCAGACCCTACTCTCCTACACAACCCCCCCCCCAAACGCTGGGACATTAAACTAGCCTTGACCAGTCTCGTCTTCATGTCCTAAGTGGAAGTACCTGGAGAGACCATCTGCATTCCCATGGTCAGTACCTGGCCGGTGCTCCACTGTAAAGTCCATCCCCTGTAGGGAAATGGACCACCTAAGCAGTTTGGGGTTTTCACCCTTCATCTGATTTAGCCACAAGAGGGGCTTATGGTTGGTCTGAATCTTGAAGTGAGTGCCAAACAAGTATGGCCTCAGCTTCTTCAGGGCCCACACCACAGCAAAGGCCTCCCTCTCAATAGCTGACCAATTCTTCTCTCTGGGGGTCAACCTTCTGCTAATAAAAGCAATGGGTTGGTCTTGACCATTTACATTAAGTTGTGACAGCACAGCTCCCACACCCAACTCAGAAGCATCTGTTTGGACAATAAACTCTTTGGAGTAGTCAGGACTTTTCAGGATAGGTGCAGAGCACATGGCCTCCTTCAGGTCATCAAATGCCTTTTGACAGCTTACTGTCCACTGAACCTTTTTGGGCATCTTCTTGGATGTCAGATCATTAAGAGGAGTCACAATGGACCCATAGTTCTTAACAAACTTCCTGTAGTACCTAGTCAAGCCCAAGAAAGCTCGAACTTGAGTCTGGGTGGTTGGAGGGGACCAGTCCTTGATGGATTGTATCTTACTCTCCAGTGGTTGAACTTGGCCTCCACCTACAAGGTGGCCCAAATATACAACCTTACTCTGCCCTATCTGGCACTTAGTAGCCTTGATAGTGAGGTCTGCCCTTTGCAGAGCCTCAAGAGCCTTCTTCAGGTGGATCAGGTGATCCTCCCAGGTGGAGCTAAAGACAGCAATGTCATCAAGATATGCTGCGCAAAAGTCATCCAACCCAGTAAGGACTTGGTTCACCAGCCTTTGGAAGGTGGCAGGTGCATTCTTCAGACCAAAGGGCATCACCACAAACTGGTAGTGCCCACCTGGGGTTGAGAATGCTGTTTTGGCCTTAGACTCCTCAGCTAATCTGATTTGCCAATAGCCAGCTGTTAAGTCAAATGTGCTCAAAAACTTTGCAGAATTTAGTTTGTCTATGAGCTCATCTGCCCTTGGAATAGGGTGTGCATCTGTCCTGGTGACAGCATTGAGTCCTCTGTAATCCGCACAGAACCTCATCTCTCTCTTGCCATCTTTGGTGTGAGGTTTGGGGACCAGAACCACTGGGCTAGCCCAGGGGCTCTCTGAGGGTTCAATGACACCTAATTCCAGCATTTTATGTACCTCAGCCTTTATACAGTCCCTGACGTGGTCAGGTTGTCTGTAAAGCTTGTTCTTTACAGGCAGACTGTCACCAGTGTCCACCACATGGGTACACCAGTCAGTTTGACTAGGTATCAAGGAAAACATATGTGAAAATGATTGTAGAACCTGTCTACATTCAGTCTGCTGATGGGCAGTGAGGTTGCCTCCAAGGGTCACTCCTTCAACTGAGCCATCTTCAGGGTTCTGAGACAACAGGTCTGGGAGAGGGTCACTCTCTTCCTCCTGTCCCTCATCTGTAGCCATGAGCAAGCCCATGTCTGCCCTGTCAACATATGCTTTAAGCCTGTTAACATGGAGTACCCTGTGGGGACTCTTGGGAGTTCCTAGGTCCACCAAGTAGGTGACCTCTCCCTTCTTTTCCAGGATTGTATGGGGTCCAGACCATTTGTCTTGGAGTGTTGCTGGGGCCACTGGCTCCAACACCCATACCTTCTGTCCTGGCTGAAACTCAACCAAGACAGCCTTTTGGTCATGCCAAGCTTTCTGTAAGGCCTGGCTTGCCTCAAAGTTTTTGGATGCCTTCTCCATATACTCAGCCATCCTGGAGCGGAGACCAAGTACATAGTCCACTATGTCTAGCTTAGGCTTTTTGAGAGGTAACTCCCATCCTTCCTTCACCAAACACAGTGGGCCTCTTACAGGGTGCCCAAACAACAATTCAAAGGGGATGTAGCCAACTCCTTTTTGTGGGACCTCTCTGTAAGCAAACAGAAGGCAGGGTAGAAGGATGTCCCATCTTCGCCTGAACTATTCAGGTAATCCTTTGATCCTACCCTTTAGGGTCTTGTTGAATCTCTCAACAAGCCCATTGCATTGTGGGTGATAAGGGGTGGTGAACTTGTAGTTGACACCACATTCCTTCCACATAGCTGTCAAGTATCCTGACATAAAGTTGGTACCTCTGTCAGATACTACCTCCTTAGGAAACCCCACTCTGGAGAATACTCCCAGCAGGGCCCTGGCCACAACAGGAGCTGTAGTGGTCCTAAGGGGAATTGCCTCTGGATACCTGGTGGCATGATCCACTACCACCAGTATAAATCTGTGCCCAGATGCAGTGGGAGGATCCATGGGACCCACTATATCTATTCCCACTCTTTCAAAGGGGACCCCCACCACAGGTAGTGGTATTAGGGGGGCCTTTGTTGTGCCACCTGATTTGCCACTGGCTTGGCAGGTCACACAGGAGCGACAAAACTCCTTTGTATCTTCATTCATATGAGGCCAGTGAAAGTGAGGGACAAGCCTGTCCCAAGTCTTGTTCTGGTCTAAGTGTCCTGCTAAAGGAATATCATGGGCCACGGTAAGAAGGAAGCCCCTAAATTGCAGAGGTATAACCAACCTCCTGGTAGCACCAGGCTTGGGGTCTCTAGCCTCTGACTAAAGGAGCCCTTCATCCAATACACTTTATGGGTACCTTGAGCATTCCCAGCAGCCTCAGCAGCAGCCAGCTGTCTGAGGGGTTCAAGAGAGGGACAGGATAACTGAGCCTGCCTCAAGTCAGCCCTTGAAGGTCCCCCTGTCCCCAGAAACTCAACCTGATCAGGTTCAAGCTCTTCAGGGACAGTTCCTTCAGGGTCCTCTAGATCAGCTTCCTGGGAAGGCTGGTCATCACTCTGAGGCAGGGGGGAAGGCACAGCCTTGACCCTCCTGTTCTTCTTCTTGGTAGGTGCTTGGTCCATTGTTCCAGGATCCAAGACCTGAGGTTCAGTGAGGCACTTTTTGGCCTGTGACCTGGTCACAGCAAGGACATGTGATGATATACCTAACATCTCTGCATGAGTCCTGTACTCCACTTCTGACCATAGAGAACTCTCTAGGTCATTGCCCAACAAACATTCTACTGGGAGGTCTGCACTAACCACAACCCTTTTGAGGCCAGTTACCCCTCCCCATGAGAAGTTAACAACTGCCACACTATGTGAAGTAGTGGCATTGCTGGCATTGGTCACCAGGTAGTTCTCGCCTGGTATGTACTGTCCAGGGTCCACAAAGCCTGGTGTCACCATAGTGACACTGGCACATGTGTCCCTGTAGGCTTGAGCCACTTTGTCATTAATTAAAGGAGTCTGTCTGTACTTGCCCAGGTTACTGGGGCTCACAGTCAGGGACAAATCAATGTCCCCATCACAGATCAAGACTGCCTGTGTCAGGGTTCTGTCTAAGTCAGAATCTCCTTCAGTTCCCATAGTGATTCCCACTACACCCTTTGTCTGGGGACCAACACTGCTAACAGTAGTACTGGGAGCAGGTGTCTTAGGGCCAACAGTGTTGGGGGCTCCACCCTTTTTGCAATCACTAGTCCAGTGAGTTGTATTTTTGCAATGATTGCACCAGGGTTTCTTTTGACCTTCTTTCTTCTTTTTGGACTGTTGTTGGGACCCACCCTCCTTAGCAGTAGTTTGGGGCCCTGTTGAAGACTTCTGGTCTTTAGGTTTCTGATCTCCACCCTTTTGGTCTGTTTTCTTCTGATCACCCCCTTGGCCCTGGTTCTGGTTCTTTTGCTTAACCCTGGTTCTGACCCATTTGTCTGCCTTCTTTCCCAATTCTTGGGGAGAGGTCAGATCAGAGTCAACCAAGTGTTGATGCAGTTGCTGGTATTTAAAATCTGTTCTCTCATCATCAAATTATACAATCCTGTAAAATCAGATACCTTACTTCCCAGCAACCAACCCTCCAAAGCCTTAGTGGCACATTCAACATATTCAGACCAGTCCTGAGTCTGTGTCTTTTGGGTGTCTCTGAACATTAACCTGTACTGTTCAGTGGTTAAGCCTAACCCATCTACCAGAACACTCTTCAGGACTCTGTAATTTCTGACATCCTCTTCTCTAACAGTGAGGAGTCTGTCTCTGCCTCTTCCTTCAAAGGAGAGCCAGAGGATTGCTGCCCACTGGTCTTCAGGAACCTGCTGTACCTTGCAGGCTCTCTCAAGAGCAGTTATCCATTTGTGGAAGTCATCCCCACTTTTGTAGGGGGGCACAACCTTAGACAGGTTCCTATTATCAAAGACCCTATCTTTGTCCTTAGGGACAATGCTGCCACCAGTGGGTATAGACCCACTCTCTCTAGGTTGCCTAGCCTTGTTCAGTTTCTCTTCCATCAGGGCTACTTCTAGCTCCTGCTTCCTGATCCTCAGCTGGGCTTCCTGCATTCTGGACTCATGTTCCCTCCTCTGAGGGGTGGTCATCCTTTTCCTGGAGTGACCTTGAGAGCCTCTAGAGCCATGGGAAGCATTGGAGTCACCTGAGCGATTCCTCTGCCTCCCAAGCCCTGTGTTAAGTCCACTGGGGAGATCCAGTGGGGTAAACCCACTGTCAATCCCCAATAGCCTTAGTTTAGCTGGGCCAAGTATAACACTTGGCACTGGGCTAGTTCTCCCTTCATCATCACTACTTTCTGTATCCTCACCACTTTATTTATTTGTGGGTTTGTATAGCGCTAGAATCGACTCCAACTGGAGTATCTCTGCGCTTTCTGGAGCCGGTAGAAACAGAGGAATAATAGGAGCTAGATCTCGTTTCTGAACAACACAGTCTTCAGGAGTTTCCTGAAAGTGAGATGTTCTTTGCACTGTCTCAGATGAAGAGGAAGTCTATTCCATAGGGTAGGGCCTACGATAGATAACGCTTTACCACCGTGTCTAGATTTCTTTGCACGGGGAATCACCAGAAGAAGACAGTTACTGGACCTAAGTGAACGACTTGGAACATAAGGAACAAATTTGTTCTGAAGATAAATAGGTCCTTGTCCATTTAAACATTTATGGATCAAGCAGCATAACTTGAACTTAGATCTCTGGCGAATGGAGAGCCAGTGCAGTTTCTCCAGAAGAGGTTTGGACGCAGTTCTTGGAGGAACATTAAGGACAAGACGAGCCGCGGTGTTTTGAATGACCTGAAGCTTGGCCAGCACCTCCCCTGTAGTATGATTCTCATCTAAGGGATGGCTATTGGAACTGGGTACCTCTGTAGCATCTTCAGAAGGGGGGCCTCCTGTTCCTGACCCTAAGGGGGCTAACTGGGAAGCTTTCCTGAGTTCTCTCTGATTCTCATCATTTTGTAAGAGTTCTCTGAGCTCAGCAGAGGTAGGGTTCTTGGGCTGTTTAAGGCCTCTAAGAGTTGCCAAATGCCTGAGCTCATTCTGGTTAAGGGTAGCAAAGCTGGATGGTGCCCTCTGGGGGTCACTCTCAACAGAGATGGGTACAGTGGACCCCTCTGCCCCGGCCATTGCTCTTAAGTGTGGGTGGATGTGTTGCAATCTACCTACACTTGGGTTTACCTACTAAACCTATCTAGTAGTTGTAGTCAGGGTGTGCTACTCCCTTTGCTCTACAACAACTAAGTTCAGTAGAACTTATGTATATCTAATCTTGTTTTATATGTACCTACAGGTACCTATGTGATCTTTCAATTGGTAACCAAGAGATTACAATGGTAAAACACAGCAAGCTCAAATCCAACCGCTGCTCACCAATGTGAGAAGTTGGCCTGGTATATGATGCTCACTAGTTAAAGTGATCACCTTGTACCATGCCAAGCAACCCTTATGGTGTGGTTGTAAGTCAACCTTTTCGGACTAGCTGCCCTAGTGGTAGCGTAGGCTAAGCAGTCTTTGAGGCTAAACTCGTGAAGCGTGTTAAGCCAGCTGTTTTACCAAATGCAACCCCCTTTTATACCAATGAAAGGACACCACACAGATATATATTCAAAATATATATGTATTTATTTCTCAAAGTAACCCCTAGTCTCTTTATGAGCACAGGAGCACAAATCGTCAAACAAGATTACAGTAGAATACACAGAAGTTGCACTTTATATGGATAGGCCTTGGTGGCCGCTCAAACCATATACTAAAATAGTGGTATAAGTACCACGAACAGAAAAGGGAAAAGGCCTAGGGCCTCTAGAATCGCTGGGCCTACAAGGAGCTAACTTCAGTTAGTGACCAGGAGGTCCACGGGTGGCGTGTGCAGAGCAAATAGTCACACGCGTGCTCCCATAGGTTTCAATGGGTGCGTAAAAAGTACAAAGTTACTGCAAAGAGGATCTTCCGGATGGACTAGGAACTCAAGATTTGGAACACAGGCACCAGAGATGTATTACTACACTTGGGCACAGGTGTGCCAGCTTTACCTCACCCACAGGAAGCGGGTGCATAGGCCTCGAAGTGCGTCGGGTTTCTTCTATCTGTTCCGTGGAGCTTGAAGACAAAGATGCTGCAGGCGGTTGGTCCGGGAGAGATGCAGTGGATCCAAGAGTGGATCGGAGATGTTGAAGACCTGTAAGCAGAGGGGACAGTGATCACAGTCACTAGCCAGTGACCGGCGTGGCACCAGGTGGGTACCAGGCAATGTCGGGTGCAAACAGGAAGAAAGGTGTAGCTTGTCTCTGCAGCCACGTGGTCCCTGGAGGTCGACGACGTCCAGGAGTTGGTTCACGAGCTGTCCCACGCAGGCTCTCGCTGTCGGCGGTGTCGGCGACTTGATCGAAGCAAACAAGCCTTGGCAAAAGCAATTGTTGTAGGAGATGAAATAAGCTGCTAGTTCTGACCAGCAAGGTCAGAAGGACTGCTCCTTTGGAGGGGAGCAAGGGCCAGTCTGGAGCAACCAGACCAGCGGTGTATTTTGTAGAGTTCGTCGCCAAGATGGCTACTAGCCAGCGGGCCAGCAACCGGTTAGGCGCGTCGAGTGGCAAAATGCAGAAGGGCCCCACGCAGATCGTGGAGATGCTGGAGGGCTCACCTTTGGTGCAGATGCTGCTCGGGTGTTGGGCTTCTCAGATCCGAAAGCACAACTTGGAGGGAGCCTCGGTTGTTGCACTTGTCAGCTTGTCGTGGTCGTTCCAAGATGGCTGGCTCCACGTGTCTCGGTGCCTCCACGGGTCTCCTCTTTTCAGGGACTGTGGATCGGGCGGTGAGAGGTCTGGAGGTCCAGGTCTTGTCAGTCTCTGGGCTCGGGCTCCGGCGGGAGGCGGCGGCAAAGCAGATGTTGATTCGCTGGATGGTGCTTGCGTTAGCAAGGTGGTCACTCCCTGACCACAGGGGAGATTGGCTTCAGTCCTCTGTGCAGCAGAGCGTCGAAGTTCCCGTCTTCTTCTTAGTGTTAAGTTGATTCCAGGATGTCTGAAGTCTTAGGACACAGCTCCTACCTTTAAGCGGATTCTAGGGGCCGGACTACCTGCTAGGTCCCTCCCTAAGGGTGGGACCAGGAAGGGGGGTGGTTACACCCCCAATCCTTTGTCCAGCTCGCCCCAGGCCCGGGACTGGTGTGCCCCAGGACCGGTTTGAACTGGCATATGCACCGAGGCTCCTTGTGAGCCACAGGCATGTCTGGTTTCTTTCAAGCCCTACCTGACCAATACACAAAATCCTGTCTGGGGTGGTGCACGCACCTCCCCTGGCAGGAAATCCTTTGTCCACACCTCCCAAGCTGGAAGGACTCCCAGCAGCAGGAGGGCAGACTTGTGTCTGTGGTGGCAGCATCCATTTTGTGGAGCTGAGGCTATGTCTGATTTTACCCGGGTTTCAGGTACTGTACATGTCGTGTCCCTCTAGAAGGGTGGAATGCTAACCCCGTCGCCAGAATTGGCGAGGGGTTAGTATTCCAATTCGTATGACACCTTACTCGACATGTTTTGATAAAGCCAAACCAAAGATAGCATTTAACCGCGAGGTTCATAATGCACTTAAGAGTATATGGTATGACGATATCTGGAAACAGTAGAAGGAAGTTGTTCCGACCACTGCAGACAGGCTCAGCTCATGCCAGAGCACCATCTCACATGGAACCAAGCACTCTGCCTTCAGGATTGTTAAGGCCTGCCATAGGAGTGACTTATAGGTTACCAGGTGTCCCATTTAAGGTTAGGTATAGGTATACTACACCTAAGTAAGAGGTGATTACACCAACTTACCCCAGCTGAGTGATCAGCCAGTTGTGTCAAATTGTTAGGCCAAGCCTGGGGTGGCATAATACATGCTTCAGCCCTTGGCAGGCCTTGGGTACACCAATGCCCTGGGTACCTAGTGTACACTGGTACAGGGGCTGACAGGGTGATCCACTTCCAATTGGTTATGCACCTAGGGTGCATAGTTTTAATTTAGTAGAGAGAACAGCAGGCTGGGGGTCTGATTGGCAGGCCCACAGCCTCAATATGTCAAAAACCAGTGAAGCAAAAAGCAAAAATTTGGGGTGACCATAGGATAGCAGACCCTACTCTCCTACACTGTCCATTGCCTTGTAACACCGCAATTTATCCTGTAAAAAAATCTACAGGTAATACTTGGAGGATGGTTCAGAAATGTCTCCCACTTCATGCCATAGAATTAGCATAGTACCCCATAGTGCCAGACTCATCTGTGATATTGACTAATATACCAAGTGACAGCAAATGGTTTTCTGTGGTGGATTTAAAGAATGCTTTTTTTAGCATACCTTTACATTCTGACAGTCATTATTTGACAGCCTTCAGTTTTGATGGTGAACAAATCCAGTACTCTAGACTCCCACAAGGCTATTGTGAGTCTCCATCTGTGTTTAATAGAGTATTGAGAGATGATTTTTTAAATTTCCAGTCAGACAGTACAGTCTTGCAATATGTAGATGATTTATTAATATGGAGTAAAACAGAATCTAAATGTATTTTGGACACTGTCAATCTCCTAACGCTACTTGCTACTATGGGATACAAAGTGGACAGGAATAAATTACAGTTTGTGCAAAAAGAAGTGCTGTATTTGGGCCAAGTGTTGTCTACAGAACGCAAAAAGATAGCAGGTTCTAGAATACAAACTATACGTGATCCGCCTCAGCCCAAGACAGTAAAAGACATGCAGAAATTTCTAGGCCTTTGTAATTTTGTACGTCAGTGGGTATTTGATTATGCTACCATCATACAACCACTATTACATGCAATGAAGCAAGCTAAAACTGACAACACAGGCATACAGTGGAGTGATGACAGTGTAAGTGCATTTCAGACATTGAAAGAAGCAATTGCTTCAGCCCCAGTGCTAGCAAATCCAGCCTATACAAAGAGATTTTTTCTGTTTCTGCTGCCACAGAGGATTCCATGACATCAGTGTAGGAGAGTAGGATCTGCTTCTTATAGGTATCCCCACTTTTTGCTGATGTTTCACTGTTTTTCGACTTTAGTCTGGCTGGGGCCCTGCTAACCAGGACCCCAGCCTAGCTGCTTCCTCTCTAAATTGATTCCCAGTAATTTAGGTACACCCCAGATTGGATTCTGGGGTACCCTTATAAGTCCCTAGTATATGGTATACTATGTACCCAGGGCTTAGGTACCCCAGAGGGCTACCAGGGGCTGCAGCATGTATTATGGCACCCCTGAGAAGCCTTCCAAAATGACACCACAGGACTGCTACTGCAGCCTGGGTAAGGTGGTGCATGCATCCCTTACTGAGATATAGGTTCACTATATCTCTCCATATCACTGCACATATAAACCTATCAGTCACCCCTATGGCAGGCCTTTATAATCCTGATGGCAGGGTGCAGGGTTTTATGTGAGAAGGTGCCCATGCATGAGCTGAGCCCCTCTGCAGCCTTCGGAATCTATCGTCCGGTGTTGTCAGTGGTGCAACCTGACCATATACTCTTAAGTGCATTATAACTCAACAATAAATGCTAACTTTGGACTGGCTGCGCTCAAACATGTTGTGTTTGGTGTCAAACACCTTGTAATCATATCCCCATACCAGTAACTGATGTGGGAGTATGATCCCACCCTTCTAGAGGGAGAGACATGACAGCACCAGTATACCCGGTACCAGCTAACAGAGCCCTGGCATCACAAAATGGATGCTGCCAGCCACAGACTCCTGCTGCTGGACGAACTTCCGGCAGGGGAGGCATGGACAATAGGTTTCCTGTCACAGGGAGGTGTCACCACCTGCCAGACAAGCTTTAGTGTATTGGGGCTGGGTGGGTGCACTCCAAGCGTACTTTGAAATCTGCACTGGGGGCAGATTTGGTGTCCCTGTGCATAGTCCAGCTCAAACCGGTTGCAGGGCCTACCAGCCCCTGCTCTGGCACGAAACTGGACAAAGGAAATGGGTGTAGCCACCCCTCTTTCCTGACCCTCCCATAGGTGGGTCCCTAGAGTTTGTCCCACCCCTTTCTTGGGTATAAGAAAACAACCCCTGGCAACAGGACTTTAGATTACACCTGGACGAAACTCTTATACTGAATCCTGGAACTTCGACAATCTACATTGAACTAGATGACTGAAGAATCTCCCTTGGAGTAAAAGGAGTTTCTCCCCTGCAAGGCAGGCACCAAAGACGCATCTGACTGGTTTGCATCTCCGAAGCTCCCGCCAGACTCCAAAGAATTATGCAATACAGGAGGTGGGTTCCTGTGGTCGCTGAGGTCGATCTGTGCACTCAGCAATTCTGAAGCCTGTATCCCTCATGGAAGACCGTGCAACCCGAACCCCTGGACAACACGACCATTTGCAGAAGCCTCAGATTTCTAACTACTTCTACAGCTGAGCTTTGGGTTACTTGTAGCCCTCACCCCAGGCAGTATTTGCACTGAAGATTGCCCGCTTGCACTCCACGGGTGTTCCGTGAGCTGGCCCTTTGTGTTTTCTCTGGAGGTCCCTTCGCGATCCCTAGTCCATTGACTGGTGGGTCCCTGTGAAGGCAACTTTAACTTTAATTGGGCTTACCTGGTTGCTCCAGACTTGCCTTAACTCTCCATTGCATGGGGAGTCCCCAGGACCTTGCTGGTCCGCACCGAAGCATCTTTTCTCCTGCATGGGTTGCTGTTGCCAAGGCTTGTTGGGTCCAATCCGGGCACTGGCACCTCAGCACTCGACATCCTTTATGGGACAGCTCGAATCCAGCACCTGGTCATCGTCTACGCCTCCTGGTCATCGTGGCTGCAGAGTCAAGCTTTACCTCTTCGCACCTGAAACACCCAACATCGATGGGCATTCGTCTATCGTGCCCCTGGTCACTGGCAAGTGACCCAGACTCTGTCCCCTCTGCTTTCAGGTTTTTCTGATCTTCGATCCAGGCTTGGATCACACCGGACACTTTTCTCCTTCCCGGCAACAGCACTTTGCAGCAGATCGCCATTGAAATCAACCACGATTCCTGACACCATTTGACACCTAGGCACCCGGCTTCCCTGGGTGAGGTAAATCGAGTACTCCGGTGCTCCCATGGGTGCTGGCCCTAGAAACCCCTAAGTCTAAATGGGTTTGCTCAAATTCCTCTCCTAAGTGGCCTTAACTTCTAAAATTCCAACCACGACTTTCCCATAGAACAGTACGGGGCTCGAGGCTGTGTTCTCACACTGCACACGTCCCCCGTGGGTCTCCTGTGTCACTACCTTGGGTAGTTCCTTGGGGTCCCAGCGATTCTACGTGCTCTAGGCACCGTGTCTAGTCAAGTTGTGGTTCTTATACCACTTTCTTAATATAAGGTTTTGTCAACCCCTAGGGCCCATTGTATATTGTGCTATTTACTGTTGTTTTAGAACTGTATTATTCTGTATCTTGGACTCTAATCTCATAAAGAGATTAGTAGTGAGTGTTTAGAAATAAATACATATATTTTATATATACCGTATGTGGATCTCCTTTCATTTAGTAATTCAAGAGGTTATAATCTGGTAAACCAAGCTGCTTCACACTCCTTCAAGACTTAGCCTGAAGGCTGCTCTCCATAGCTACTACTAGGATAGCTTTCTTTCTTTCTTTCTTTATTTCGGCCTATTAGGCCATAAAAGATACAATAAAATAATGTAATTCAACATAAAAACATCCACTTGTTTTAAGACCATTCCATAAAAATCGTAAAAATCCATTTGCATGGGGGTTCTAATCACGGGAGGGAATTACATTTCATATCATCAATATTCAGTCTTTTAGTACTTTTCTCCTTATCTGCCACATGGCCATCATGAATTTGGCAACTGCAAAAACTATATGGGGGAGGGTACTTGTTTTCAATATTCTGTACGAGTACAAATGGCTCCTTATACCCAGGTTTCTGCATAGTGGCGCTAGCCAACATTTCCTTGGTCTGTTGTAAGCTGGGCAGAAGAACAGTACATGGATTTCCTCCTCATCATGATTACTACACCCTGGACAGATTTTATCATCCCTCTTTGTCCATTTGCAGGTAAAAGTTTTAATAGGCAAAGTGCCTAACCTCCATTGAATGAACAATTTTCTGGCAAAAATGGGGAAAATAATGTCCATAAAACCTTCAAAATGATAGGAGTTTTTGGAATCCAGGAATCGATCAGTTAAAATACCATTGTTGGATGCAGAAACCAGAGAAGCTAGACTTTTCTCCTTGTATATCTCCAAAAGTCTTTTTCGAGGGACCCTTTGGCAGCCTTGTTCAGGAAGCTCCTATAACTCAGGGAGTCTCAACCGATACAGTTCTTTCTTTATAAAGGCCAACCACGGGATTCTATCACGCTGGTTCAAGTTCATTACATGGATGAGCTCTTGCCTATAGTGTACAAGCTCGCCAGTGGACCATAGCATGTGCCAAAATCTTAATGGCATTAGTTCCAAATCCTCTCCTATAGAGGGAAGATCCATATCCAATCTTAAGGGGAACAGGGGTGTGCCACGAGGAAGCGCCAGGAGACGTCTGAGGAAATTATTTTCTACAGTGACAAGTTCTGCCCCTGCTTTATACCCCCATAGCTCACCACCATAAGATGCAGCCGCTTTAGCTTGGGTTTTGTACACTTCTACTGCTGGACTGATAGGTTTAAAAGTAGAAGTGTTTACAACCTTCAAAATTGCCCCAGACAATTGGGACAACTTAAGCCGACATCTTGCTATTTGGGGTTCCCAAGATAGGTTCTCATGTAGGGTTACCCCCAAGTACTGGAAAGTTTTTACCCTCTCCAGTCTTACTGAACTCAGTGATGGGTTAGGTCTGGTTTTGGGTGAGGGGTTAAATATCATGAACTTGGTCTTCTCTGTATTGATCTCTAGACCATATTGTCTACAGAAAAGACCAAATCCATCTAGAATCCCTTGAATCCCCATCGGGGATTTTGAGAGCAGGAGGGTATCGTCCGCAAACATGATGGCCGGCACCCTCCTGCCCACCAAAAAGGGAGCGTCATTGTCCCCAACATTGTCAAGATGAGATATGACACTGTTAACATAGAGGCAAAACAGGGTTGGTGCCAAAACGCAACCCTGTCTTACCTCTCTAAGGACTGGAAACCTAGATGACAGCGCTCCATCCCTCCCACACCTAACCTGAGCAAAGTTGTTGTCATGAAGCCTAATTATGGCGTGTAATAGATGGGTAGGAACACCCAGCTCCTTTAGGACCTTCCATAATTTCCTGCGGGGGACCAGGTCAAAGGCTGACCTCAGGTCCACGAACACCATGTACAGCCTCCCCCCCTCGATCCTCACAGTTTTCCAGTAGAGGAGAACGAGGCAGAAAATCTGATCCATGGTGGACGTGTTTTTCCTGAAGCCAGCCTGGAGGGGGCTAAGGATTTCATTTTCCTCCATCCAATCTAAGAGGTGGTCCAGGAGGAGGCGAGAGAATAGTTTTTGGGGAATGTCTATGAGGCTGATCGGCCTGTAGTTGGCTGGGAGAAGAGGAGAACCCTTTTTAAAAATAGGTACTATCTCCGCCCCCAGCCAAGTACAGGGGATTTCCATACCTCCCGCGATGGAATTAAAAAGAATGAGGAGGTAAGGGCCCCAGATCTCTGAGTGATGTCGAAAGAGGTCACCGGGCAATCTATCGAGTCCCGGGGCCTTCCCCATCGCCAGACCCTCTATTGCACTGACCACCTCGCCGAGGGTAAATTCCAATCCAGCTACAGGATTGGATAAAGCATCGGAAGCCACATCATTAGCCAATTCAGAGGTTTCTTGGTACAATTTGCCAAAGTGGGCCTCCCAAACAAAAGCTGCAATGTTTGGCTCCACTGCAGCTTTAGGTTCTCCTGTGCCAGTATTTACCAAAGACCAAAATCTTCTCGAATCCCTCGCTTCTAATGCTAGGGAGAGGTCCTGCCATCTATTCCAATCCCATTTCGATCTTGCTAATGCCATGGCTTTCCTGTATTTCCGCCTGAGCTCAATGACCTTGCCCTTGTCAGAACCTATTTTTATTGTGTTTAGTAGATCTGTCTTGATCTTTTTACAGGAGGAGTTGTACCAGGTTGGGGTTCGAGTCTTTTTCTTCCGTGGCGGTACCACTGGGTAGAAAACTTCACCTAAGGCTCCCACTAAGTCTTCGTGGATTTGGGCTAGCTTCTCATTAAATTCTAAGGGTCTGGGCTGGTTAATTAATAGATCCAATTCTTTTAGCTTAGGGAGTGCTAGCTGATAAATTTTGCTTATACTCTCTTCTGAATTTACCAATTTCCCCCATTTTACCCTGCGTCTGTTGGAACTAAGAACCAAATTCCCTGGGTCCTCACTGGGCTCGGCGGGGAGTGATCCAACAGCACATGCGGGGTGCACCATATCCAGTAGGAGTGCGTTGTGGTCACTGTCCGTTCTTACAATTACTCTAAAATCCTGGACCTTGGACCACAGACCAATGTCTACAAAAATGTAGTCCAGCCGCGATTCATGATCCTTCCTATTGAAGGTACATAATGAAGGCCATGATCCTTCCTATTGAAGGTACATAATGAAGGATAGCTTTCAATAAAGGTTGTCTTTACACCTATCATCAATAAGGGTTGTTTGGACTGTTGCAAGGTGCCCACTATAACTGGTGGACAGCATATGCCAGGCCAACTTCTCACAATCAGTCCTTACTCAGAAATACCCGATGAGTCACATACCCGTCGCCTATTTTAGTGGACTATTAGATCCAGTAATGAAAGGTCACTTTCCTTGTGAGCGAGCGCTTGCAGCAGCAGCTTTTGCAGTAGAAAAGAGTAGTACTATTATAGCAGGATGCCCTGTAACATTGTATGTTGAGCATTCTCCATTTGCTGTGCTGCAGAAAAGTAAAAGTACACTGACCACTCAAAGAGCCACAGATTATGAAGTACTACTGTCAAACCCTTCTATCTGCATTGAGCGAGTCCACTCAGTCAATCCTGCAACTTTTTTTGTGCACCCACTAGAGCCCACTGATCATGACTGTAGTAAAACATTGGAGGAGGACGATCACCTGGCACATGAGGACCCCTTGTCTGATGGCTGACAATTGTTTATTGATGGTTACTCATGGATAGACCAGGAGATAGGTAAAATACATACAGGTGTAGTTGTTGTTGAGGCTATTGGTACACCTACTTATTATCCCTTACACACATTGCACCTCTTACCCTTGCCATCCCAAGACTCAGCCCAAGTGGGGCTGAATTAAAAGTATTGATAACGGCCCTACAGGCTTGTCAGGGTCAGCCAGTAACAATATACACTGATTCAGCATATGTAGCTTCCACAGTTCACTCTGGGCTGAAGAGATGGGAAAGGCAAGGATTTCTTAAATCTGATGGGACACCAGTAGCGCACCAACATCTTTTAGCTGACCTTACTGCTGCATTGCAAATACCATGTCAAGTAGCAGTGGTTAAGTGCCAGGCACATACAAAAGGAACAGATTTGGTGTCTATGGGAAATGAAGCTGCTGATACAGCAGCAAAGGAAGCCAGTTTAAATGCAATTAAAACATGCAGTATGTACACTTTAGATGCAGATAACGAGGTTGAAATACAACACTATGAGAATATTTCTACAGAGGCATTATTAGACATTCAAAATGCAGCACCACAACATGAGAAAGATCTCTGGAAATCAAGGGGGAGTGACTGGATTTCCAGATCTTCTTTATAGATCAGCAACTTCAGGTAAAGTTATAATGTCTCAGTCACTACTTATAACAGCCCTTCAACAACTTAATTTACCAACACACAGTTCTAAAAGAGTAATGATGGCTGAATTAAATAAAAGCTGCTTTATCCCTAATCTAGGACCATTAGTTGATGTATTTCTAGCTTCATGTCATGTGCGGTATCAGTACTCTAATAAGAGATCACCAAAAATGCCTTCATCCTCCATTCCAAGATCAATAGGTCCTTTCATAGAGTTACACATAGACTTTGTAGATATGATACAAAAATGTAATGGATATAGGTATTTGTTAGTAGTGGTGTGTCCATTTTCGCGATGGATTGAAGCAGGACTCTTCTCCAGGTGTGATGCTAACCAGGCAGCCAAATTCCTGGTGAGAGAGGTCATACCTAGTTTGGGGGTTCCGGCAGCAATACGCAGCGATAATGGCAAACACTTTGCTAACACAGTATTTCAGCAAATTACTACACTATTAGGAGTGGAACACCAGTTTACCTCAGTTTACCACCCAGAGAGCATTGGAATTGTTGAGAGGTGGAATGGCTTATTGAAAAGCAAAGTGTCAAAAATTTGTGAGACACTGAAAAAGAATTGGCTTTACTGCCTTCCCCTTGCTCTGTATGCATTGAGAAATGCCCCTTCAAAGGATCATCATTTGACCCCTCATCAAGTCGCAATAGGTAGGCATTCTAATGTTTCCTTTAAACAAAATGAAATGATTCTTTCTGATACTAAGTCTGCATCAAAAAGTGTTTGGCAAGAAATGAATGCATACATGTCTGCCTTAACAAAAGCTGTACAGGGTTATTCTAAACAGGTTCAGCTGCAACAGGCCGACAGCACTGCACCAACCCTGCCCTTGTCTACAGCCATCAGCATCGGTTCCTGGGTCTTCGTGCGCAACTTTGTGAGAACATGAAAGGACCCCAAGTTTCTAGGCCCCTACCAAGTACCAAGTAACACAGAGCACGCCAAAAGCAGTCAAAGTGGAGGGGATGCGGAACTGGGTGCACATAACAAAGATTATTCTATTTTTGGTCACACTCCCACAAAGAGGGGAGGAGGCAATGGTCCAAGAACAAATTTTACAATGAAGAGACAGTTAAATTATATTTTTCATAGTATTATAACGAGTTCAGGGGTTATGATTATTACTTTGATAATTTTCTATTGTATTATGTGTTATGTAGATGCAAAAGATCCCACCCATAGGGAAGAAGTATTACGCTTTCGTAGAGCTGTTTTCAATTAAACAAATATACATCCTCTGCATGATTCTCTACTTGATAATTTGTGGTACAAAAGCATGCATGATATAGGTACTAATACACAAAATTATAGTTGTTATGTATGTTCTCTTATTCCCCATGCCATAGAAACATCACCTTAAGTGTATCCTAAAGAAGTGCTTGTTAATATGACAAAGTGTTTATTGCATCTTTTCTTGTGTAGGATAAAAGCACAGTTACAGCCAACGCATGTTAGTCCTATGACTACCAGAGTTAATACAACCAGATGTGATACAACCCCTGAAATTTTGCAAATTTTGATAGATAAATCAGAGATAATGAAAGAGA
Organism: Triturus cristatus; assembly: GCF_964204655.1. Taxonomy (NCBI): domain Eukaryota; kingdom Metazoa; phylum Chordata; class Amphibia; order Caudata; family Salamandridae; genus Triturus; species Triturus cristatus. Next base: position 1,134,129,058 of record NC_140582.1, read on the forward strand.
TATCCAGAATGAAGGGAGCAGGGCAGAAATATAGTTTTGCAAATTGGGATGAAGCAGTATTGGAATGAGGTATTCTAGGGAGATCTAATCCACCATCCACCTGTAATAATTATTCTGCCAAAGCACTGCCCCCAGATTGCGCAGCCAGGCCAGTATGAAGTATTGAAGCATCAGTATTTGCCAATAATAAATGGTTTATCGGAGCTAGGTTTTCATGTAGGGCCATCTCTTTATGGAATGGCACTGAAACAAAAAATCATTTGAGATTTGATGATATAAAAGCATCATGTCAGCAAGTATGGGATGAAAACATACAGAGATATACATGGACTGGAACTAAATGTCATCCAAAGCTGGCTGTGAAACTAATGAGATTTTCTTTTTGCTTTCAGGGAAATGGAATTGTTAAAGTGGGGCGGAATCTCAATTGCAGTTCAACTATTTACAATGCCGATATGCAGGGCGGTACCTCCAGCCTTATGGATTTTTTCTGGCAGTGTGGAGCTCGAATATACACTCAATTACCCCCCAACTGGAGCCGAATCTGCTCTCTGGTGACTTTGCATACTCCATCTATGGTAATACCCGCAAAAGAAATAAAAGATTTGCATTTGCATTCCATGAGTAATGCATCAACTTTGCTGCATCATCACAGAAGAAAAAGGATGGCTGAGTACTTTGGAACTTCAGTGTGGCAGGATGTTCCCAAAGAGTATAGGTTGTTCAATGACACCCAAACATTTTTTGGGAGTCTGATACCTATGTTTCAAGGAAAAGCAACTGCTTGCTGGGTTCAGATCACCCGGTGGGAGTTAATGAAAGCCATAAATGCTACTGAAGATGGCTTTAATGCAATTAAAGAAGAGCTGCGTTCAATCAGACTTATGGTGATGGAAAACAGATATGTTTTGGACTTAATGACAGCAATCGAAGGAGGAGTATGTAAAAAACCTAATTCAACATGCTGTACTTTCATACCGGCGAATGATGAAGATGAAGGAAATCTAACTCAGGCCATATTGACTTTGCACAATTTGCATACACAGATGAAGAAAGAGGGGGGTGCTCCAGATGAGTGGTTCACTGGCTGGTTTGATCGGGTGCCGTCCTGGATGTCGGGGTTGTCTAAGGTCTTGCTGCCTATAATAGTTCTGTTGCTATTGATGTGCCTAGTATTTCAGGTTATCTTAGCATGTTGCAAGAGGGTTACAGCTAAAGTGGGAGGTATGTTCCCTATAATAAGAAATAAGGAGATGCAAAGTACAGAATTGAAAGAAATGTACTGGGGTAGTGAGGAAGTTGTCGAAAAATCCGCTAGAGAGGGGAAGGAAAGGAATCAAAACTTTTAGATGTGGGACCTAATTATTCTGATTTACCTGTCACGTGTCCACACACTGTGAAATATTATGTAAAGGCAGTAAAACAGTATAATGCTGTTTAAACATGTATGTTAAAGTTGCACAATTGTATCTGGAAATAACCTACAGCCTGCTGTCAAAAAAAGTCTAAATGCAGTCTCGTTTAAGTGTTTTCATTGGATTTGGGCTGAGAAAGGCTTGCCCGGAATATTTAACAGGAAATTCAGAGCAGCAAGAATGTTTCCATTGTAGTCTGTAAGTTTGGCGTGAGAAGTCACGAACACAGAAAAGAGCTGTTCTTGAAATAAATGTATGTAATCTTGGTGGGACATAACGGAAAAGCTGGAAGCTTTTTCTATTGTGAATATTGTATTAAATATGGATCTAGATGAAAAATTAGTATTATAAGAGTAGACTTGAACTGTATGTAAGTTGAGACTGACTTGTGCTTTTCTCATAGTATATCACTCTCCTAGCTGAACTAGCCTGGCATGTACAATAAACCTTTTTGTACTCCCTTTTGTTGCAGATGTGGTGATTAAATGATTTGCACTGCTTAGAGGATTTTTTCCCGACAAAATAAAAACAAGTTCTACACCCTTGCTTTAGAGTTACAGCACTGCTCAAGAGCTGTGGGCTCAGCGCACTGCTGTTATCTTCCTGGACATCCTTCGACGTGCATTTTATTCCTTCTCCATGCCTTGACAAAGCACCAACTACTTAGTGCCCCCAGGTCACAACCATGGACACACTTGAGTACGTTCCTCATCGACTGCACTCCACGGTCCCCCCGAGGCACAAGCAGGCATCCTTTTCAGTACTTGTTAGGTGAGAAGTGAAGAAATATTTAGCACTGAAACTAACTCCATCAGGGCTTTGCTTAATGAATGATTTCAGGAGAGCATGTAAAAAGGTAGCAACTTATGAGTACTATTGATTATTTTGCACGTGACAGCTTAGTGGGACTTTTTGTATGAAGTTTAGAAACTGTTGTAAAATTAAATGTTCATTGAACTACAAACAATGAAAACCATCGAAGTTGATAGATTAGAAAAAAGGCTTAGGTAATGATGGAAAACAAATTCTGCTGTCACAGGGGTAAAATCGCTCACCAGTTGACTCACAGGGAGATTGGTAAACAGCATACCACTCTGATTATCCATACAATCCTCCGTGCTGATCTTTGAAAGTGAGTAAGAAATGGTGGGCACAATTCCAAGAGCCATTCTGTAGTAAATAGCACACACTTAATGCCCAAGTTTCTTTTTAGCACCATTCAGACAGTGACTTCAGCAGGCAGCCTAATAATAATAATCTTGAATTTGTAAAGCGCACAGCTACCTCTGAAGTGGGTTCCCGGCACTGGGGGCCCTTGGGAAGATTAAGCGAGCTATTGCCCAGAGTCACATGGTGCTGGGCTGACCTGCCGCCGGTGATCGAACCATGAACCCCGTGGTCCGGAGTCAAGCACCCTGGCCGCTGCACCACACCTCTTCCACAACCAGCCTAGTCATAGCAGACATTTTTTGTTGTGAAAGCATTGAACCCACACGTGGCTCTTTTTCTGTGGACACTGGTTTTACTTTCCTCTTTCTCTCCTTTCGCTCCCACCCCTGTAATTTTATTTTGCTTTCCTTTTATACACACGCATCTCCTCATCTTCCCAGAATTCCAAGCACTCTCTTTTGGTCCCTTATCTCTCCCACCAACCACCCCCTCGCTGCTTTACACCTTCCTCACTCTATAATGCTCTCGGGCAATATTCTTTTCTCTGCACTACCTCTCTGAACAGCACTCCCTCACAAATTCAAATGAACTTTATTGACGGCAGGGCAAGTTAACCCCTTCCCCGCTCATGACGGAGCCGCTCCGTCATGAGCCACGGTTGCCGTGTGCTCATGACGGAAAGATTCCGTCATGTCATGGCCGTTGGCGGCCGCTCCGCCTACGCGGCGCTGTTTCCCCGCCTGTGCGGGGGGACAACGCAAATGGGTGGAGTCATGACGGAACCGTTCCGTCATGAGCACAGCTCAACCGTGGCTCATGACGGAGCGGCTCCGTTATGAGCACAGCGCCACCGCGCTGCCCCCCCGCACCCCCCAGCGCTGCGGCGGAATTCCCGCCGCAGCGAAAGGGTTAAATAAGTGTTCCAATGTTCATAGAAGACACACTGTCAATCCAACGGAAGCACTGCTCAAGCGCACACTTCTTTTTTCAGATATAATTGACACAAAACCATTCACGGAAATACAGTGGAAGAGGCACCTGTGTGTGATTGCATTTCACGGCCAAAACGGGGACAAGAAGTAAAATATCTGGCAACTGTTTCTCCCGGTCGTCTGCCATTTCATTGTCCCTCCTGCGAGTTACTCTGTCAATAGTACTCTCAAAGTAATCACCCCTCTGGACCCTTTTCATGCCACCATCGTTTCCTCTCTCAGGTGATTTGCACAGTTTCTCTTCTCCATTGCATTTTAGCCCATTGTCTTCTAGTCCCTACCTTGGTACTTAATCCCTCCCTAAAACTACTTACATCCAGGGCCACTGAAATTGTGGAAGAGGAGGGCCAAATAATGAGGCTGGGTTTACTAAATTATGAGGCAAGAAAAGGCAAATTAAGTGGCACATTTAACGATGGTATTATTTCATTATTTTGACATTTTTAGGTCGAGCATTCGAGACCTCTTGTATATACTTTATTAAGTCGAGCATTTGAGACCTCTTGTATATGCTTTAGTATAGACTTATATACTTTAGTATATACTTATATGTGTCTGTACTTTGTGGGCTCTGGAGATCAGCCCTAGGACTTGTTGAATGTACTTTGTGGGCTCTGGTGATCAGCCCTGGAACTTGCCTGCTTCAGCTTAGGGACTTTTTTTCTGCTCAACTGCCTATATTTAACTGTGTTGATAGAAAACGACCAGCAGAGGTCAGTAAAATATCAGAATTGCTTTCTGCTGAGGGACTTTCTTTTTGTAGTATTTCTGGCAACTGCTTCTATTTATCTTTTTTGATAGAAAACGATCAGTAGAGGTCAGTAAAATACCAGAATCACTTTAGCATTCTCTAGATTCCAGTCCATAGAAATTGTCTTCCAAAAGCACCCGTAGACAATTATATCTTTTTAAAATCTTGTATTTTCAGTGATATGACCACCGAAGGCCCTGATTTTATATTAAAAACAGAGCTTTGGACTATACCATTTCACGCTGAAAGGCAATATTTCTCTCCATGTGTTCCCATACCTGGCATGTCACACAGTTTTGTGCTTACTTTCCCTTCATGTTAAAGAACAGTAGATGTTTCAGCACCCAGGCTAATGTGCTGTATAGCTAAATACATATATGGTCCCATAGGTGAGACCGATTGCATTGCAATTGCTTGTTTCACTGATTGCCACTGTCTGGACACAGGCTGAACCTCATTGGTACCAGTTTAATGCCTCAATATAGCAAGAAGCAACAGAAACATGGGCAGTCAACCTTTGCTAAGGATCTTCCACTGCGCTTCAACAACATTTGTTACTGTGTTTTTAGTTACTTTTGAACAGTTAGAGCTAGAAATAATTTTTTTTGTTAAACTCTACAGAATATGCAGCAGATGATGGATTAGGTGGCAAATGAATCAAATCCATAACTCTGCAACAAACGCAGCAGCCGTACAATTGCATAATTCCAGTGGCCCTGGTTAAAGTCTATTGTAAAAGTAGTTAGTACTTCACTGCAGCACACAGGAGAGCAGTATATTTGGTCTGTATGACAAATGTAGGCTTCTCGATGCCACTGCACTCTGCGCCACTGCACTCTTTGACACTCTGATCTGAACTCTCTGCCATGGAACTCTATGACACTCTACTCTGTGCCACTGCACTCTATGTCATTGCACTACTCAACTCTATGCCACGCTACGCCACTGCGCTCTATGGCACTTTAATCCACTGTGCACTACTGTTCTCTACATCACTTCACTCTACACCCCTCTACTCTGCACCACTCTATGCCAATGCATTTAACTTAAATATGCACCACAGCACTCTACACCACTCCACACTAGGCAACTCCACTCTACTCTGCACCATTCCACTCTATGCCAGTGCACTGTATGACATTACTCTCTGCCACTCCACTCTAGCCAACACCACTCCACTCTACACCACTTTACTCTACTATGAAAGAATCTACTCTACACCACTGTACTCTATGCTGTGCCTCTCTGCACCACTCTATTCTGTACCAGTCTACTCTATGCCCTGCGCTCTATGCCACTCTCCTCTAAACCACTGCACTCTACCCAATGTACTCTACACCACTTTTCTCAAAACCGATGCACCCTACGCCAACTACTCTGCAACACTCTTCTCTACGTCACTGCACTGTGTGCCACTGGACGCTACGCCACTCTACATCATTGCGCTCCATTTCAATGCACTCTACATCACTCTATTCTACTCTTCACCAACTGTGCTGAACACAACTGCTCTCTACAGCACTGCACTCTAAGACACTCTTCTCTGCAAGACCGCACTCTCCGCTGCTGAACTCTGTACTACTCTGCACCACTGCACTCTATGCCACTGCACCAATCAAAGCTAAGTCACTGCACTCTAGGCCCTACAATCTATGCCACTACACTCTGCATCACTCAACTCCACACCACTGCACTCTATGCCACACTACTTTACACTTCGGCACTCTATCCTGCTCCACTTCACTTTACCCTGCACCACTTCATTCTACTCTGAAACAATCTACTCTACGTCACTGCACTCTGTCCCACTCTACTCCACCATGCACCACTCTGCCCTGTGCTACTCCACTCTAGGCCTTTGCACTCTATGCCACTGCAATCTACGCTGTGCCTCTTCACTCTACTCTACTCTGCACCACTTTGCTCTACACCAAAGCACTCTACACCACTGTACTCAAAACGAATGCACCTTACACCACAGCACTCTTTGGCAATCTAATCTGCACCATTGTTCTTTATGCCACTTTGCTCTACGCCACTGTACTCCACTCTACAACACTCCACGCTGAGGCTTTAATGCATTAAAGTCTACTCCACTCTATGACACCATACGACACTCCACCCTACATCACTGTACTCCATTCTATGACTCTATGCAACTCCCTCTATGCCGCAACATGCAACTTTGCTCCACTCTATTCTACAACACACTACTCCACTGTACGCTACTCCACTCCACACCACTCTATGATACTGTACTCTACTCAAATCTATGCCACTTCACTCTATGACAATCCACTCCGCTCTATTCTACTCTACAACACTTCACTCTACGCAACACCCTCTATGCTACTCCACTCTGCTGTACACCAATCCACAACACTATATACCACTCCACAGCACTATACTCCATTCTACACCTTTCAATCTGACATTCTACTCCCTCTACGACCCTCCACAACACTTTATGACACTCCACTCTACTCCACTTCATGACATTCTACTTCACTTCACTTCATGCTACTCAACTCTACTATACACTACTCCACGCTACTACACTACGCTCTACTTTATGACACTCCACGCTATTCTGCTTTATGCCAATAACTTTTAGCCATGCTGAACAGCAGCCAAGCTGGTGTACAACATGGCTAAAAGGTTTTGGCAAAGGGAAAAGCTCTTGCATAGGTGAGACCTACTGGCTTTGCCAATGCTTGTTTCAAACAGTGAACTCTTCCCACTGCAGCAGAAACCCTGAGACTTTCTTGCAAATACCAGAATGACAACATCATATCTTACTCCCTTGACTTTCCACGCCATCTGGAGCTAAGCAATATAAACTGTTAGTTGCTGAAGCTTGTGTGTGCATTAGTGCAATAGCAATGCGTTCACCTGACATAGGCAAGATGGAATCAATTTAGTTTTTGTGTCTGCAGCCTTGGGGCACACAAAACAGTATACCAAAATGGCATCATCATTCATCTGTACTAAGAAATTGAAATCCCTATTCTGTTGTAATAAAATGTTATAGTTTGTTGTAGATCACATTGTCTGTTGCCACAACCAGCAGATATCATGAAAAATAGCTTCCTCTCAGAACATCAACTACTATGTAAACACATCAAGAGGTGTCTAGCTATTCTGTTCCCTAAACAGAACAATTGTGACAAAAACATTTAAATAGAAGCCCAGTTTTCCCAGAAAATTCACACTCATTATCTGAGTGGGAGACTTAAATGCACACAATACCCTAATAAAAGCCTGTTCTTTAATGTCTTATAACAGATGTGCTTTGACATCAGCACTGCTGCAAAATGAGAAAATAATGTCACAGCTCACATTTTATAATTTGTTATGGGTAGAATATGAAATTACATTCAAATAGTGATGTCCTTCACACCAGCACAGAATAGATAACTTCCTATTCCATTAGAAGCTCTGAGAGAATTGATGTGCAGCATGCCAAGCACTTGTTTTTTTCAAGATAAACACAGTGTTAGATCTGTCATCCCTGGTGTGGTTTCCCCCCTAATTGTTTGCCTTTAACCCTCCTGTTTTGCTGACTTTGTTTTTGCTGCTTTTAGGACTCTACTCACTTTATCAATGCTAACCAGTGTTACAATGCTTGTGCTCTCTCCTTAAAACATGGTAGAATTGGCTTATACCCCATTGACATATTTATTTACTTGAAAATTCCTAGTAAGGTGGCAAAGCCTGTGCCCAGGGCCTATAAATTAAATGCTACTAGTAGTCCTGCAGCACTGATTGTGCCACCCACTTAAGTAGCACTTTAAACATTTCTCAGGTTTGCCATTGCAACCTGTATGTACAGTTCTAAACTAACATTTCGACCTGCTAAAATAAACCTTTTGCCTGGCCAAAACCTTCCTTTTTAATACATGTAGGTCACCCCTAGGGTTAACCCTGGACAGCCCAGAGGGCAGGGTGCAGTGTATTTAAAAAGTAGAACATGTACGTTTAAGTTTTACAAGTCCTGGTAGAAAAAAAGCTCTTATATTTGTTTTTCACTATTGCAAGGCATGCCTATCCTATAGGATAACAGTTGAGTTGCCTTATTACTTTTAAAAAGTGATGATTTCCAAATGGAAGCAGGTCACTAGTTCATGTTTGGTGTCCTTGGATGAAAAATCCTCTCTAATGGTAAAGTCAGCTTTTAAATTACAATTTTAAAAATGCCACTTTTAGTTGGCATTTTCCTGTCTGAGCAATTTAATGCCTGCAGCCTGTCTGTCTCTGGGTCACCCGACTGGGTGTGGTTGACAGTTTGGCTTTGTGCATTCCTCCTAGAAAGCCACATATAATAGAGAGCTTAGGTGTGCCTGGATGGGCCATCACTGGCAGGATGGGAGGGTGAAGCTGGGCACAGACCTACACTTGAATAGGCTGTGTCTTACCTCCTCACACAAGGCTGCATACCATTATAGAGCTAGGGCTGAACACCTATAAACTTCAACGGTAAATCTCTAGAAGCTTCTCTCATTTCGAAGGAAGGCCCAGATAAAAGTATTGGACTTCAGACACCAACTCTTCAATAGACTTCTGGACCTGTGGAAAGTCTGACAGGAAGAAGGATTTTTGTGTTGGCTGCTGAAAGGACTGCTACTCTGCTGGCCTGCTGCCTTGCTGTACTACTGCCTTGCTGGACTACTGCCTTGCTGGACTGCTGGCTTGCTAGGATTGCTGCCCTTCCGCCCCGCTGCACTCCTGCCTGAGTCAAAGGAATTTGGACATGCACCTGACCCCACGACTCCCAGAGTGACTCCAAGGGCTAGTCTGCTGGCCTCCTGTTCAGAGCCAAAAAACAACTACCTGAACAAGTCAAGTAGACAAAAACCTAACCAGAAAAAACACACAGGTGTTCCAGAAGTCAATTTGATCCTGAAGAGCACCGAATGGAAAGAAAGGGAAGAATTATCTCTTTCTTTAGTCCCCTCACTCACCAGGGTTTCCCCACGGTGACATGCTTCATCATAGGGGTCCTCCCAGTCCTCTACGGACTGGGGCGTGCTACGACTTGCGATGTTACGTAGGAGCACTTAAAAATTGTGGACTATGTGTAGTGTGAGTGAAAAAGTGGTGGAGTGGGATAATTAAAATAATCAGCTAGTGGGCTAAGAATAGACTTTATTAGTGCTCTAAGCTGAAAAAGATTAAAAACGGGGTAATATGCTGAGGAAACCTAACTATAATGGAAAGGTGTGCCTAGCATATGATCTGGGCCACAGGGACCTAAGAGGCTCATAACCAAATGAAACCAGCACCCAGATCCAGCTCGAGCAAGCCCCTGACCTCCACGTAGTGACCTTCAGGTCCTGGACCCTTGGTGTGGCCTTAGAGAGGCTGAATTGAAGCTGTGTGGCTCCTAAGAACCGCGAACGGGCCTGTAGGACCCAAAAATATGTCACTCGCACAGGCGGCAATGCAAAGTTCCGTCAATCTGACCCTTCATGCTACAGCATTGACCACTTGCGGAGAGCGCCACTGCAATGCTCCAAGCCACCCACAGGTGATGAAAACAAGATCTTCATGGTACAGCAACGACCATCTGCAACGCCAGACCTGCACGTCACGCTACATCGACGACTGTCCACAAATGCGCTGGACTAAGAAGGGAACTTTTCAGCGAGACTAACATGGTCCCTGTATCTGACCCGTGCTTCATTGCGATCAGCCTTAAATTGTGACTTTCCCATGGTCTCACATGGCCAGATATGCGAGAGTGTTACGTTGGGCTTTTTGACGCTATTTTCACTCAAATCTTTAAAATTGCATATTAGATTTTTGTCACTTTGGTCTTGATTTATTTATTCAATTGTGCTCTATTTTTCTAAATTAGTGTGGGATTTTTCTTGGGTTGTGTTTTCACTTTATTAGTGTTCGAAGTGCTGCATACATACTTGACACATTGCCACTAAGTTAAACATGACTGCTCTGTGCCAAGCAACCAGAGGGTTGAGCACAGGTTTAATTTAAATTTACTTGTGCCTCAAGGATTGTTGTTGCTGCTTAAGTAGGGTTTCAAACCTCAACCAGTAATCCAATTTCTCATATTGGTCATCAGTGGTGCGGATTAGGACTTTTGTTTCTGCAGTGCCATGCAGTGAATTTGTGTTGCACTGAAAATCCCAGATAAAGAACATGAGGCCAATTTAAGATTTAGATTCTCCTTGGTTGGCCTTTTTGCTTCTTCCAAATTTGCCCTTACTCTACCTGACTCTTTGAGCCTGTGGCTTTACCTGCAAAATGGAATTTGAGCTCCTCAATCTGGAAAGCAACACAGTGGCTGAGTTCAAGGCATTTTGTAAGATGATGGGACTGGCTGCCAAAAGGAGCACTAGGATGGCAGAGCTCCAAAAGGCTCTGAAAGCCTGGGTGGAGAGCCACTAGTTGCCAGTCACAACAGAGGACCAGGATGGAAAGGATGATGTGAAGGAGCCAAAGCAGGGCCTGGATAACAGCCTTGAAATGCAGCATGCAGCTGAGGAGTAGAAACTTCCTGCCATAGCAGAGAGCAGTGTGTCTTCTTGAGGCCTGTCCCCAGATGAGCTGGCAGACAGGAAGGCGGAGAGGAAGTTTAGGCTACAGATGGCCCTCGTTGAAAATGGAGAAGAAGAGACTGGTCATGGAGGTAGAGCAAATGAAGGTTGAGAGGGCCTTAGCTAGAGAACAACTGCCATAGAGGAGAGAAAATTGTTGGCTCATGAACTTAGACTTGAGGAGCTGGACATCAAGGCTAGACTGTCAGAGTCCAGCAGTGATGATGGCAGCATACTTATAGTTCCCTCTGGAGACAAGAGGGTCCATATTCCTAAAGGTCTGGTGACTGACTTTGTTGTGAGGTACAACATTGACAAGTGGTTTGAAGCCTATGAGGTGGCTTTACGGATGCATAGGATCCCTGAGAAGGATTGGGGGGGCTAGCCTCTGGAAGCATACCCCTAGTTAGGGGAGGGACACCTTACTGGGCCTAGGGCAGGTGACAAGATGAGGTATCCCCTCATGAAGGGAACCCTTGTCAGAAAATATGGCCCACCCCTGAGAAGTACAGGCAGAAGTTTAGCGACAGCCAGAAGCTGGCCCAACGGTCCTGGGCGAATTGTGTGGATTCTTTTTTCGATGCACTGGATGGGTGGGTGAAGGACAGTGAAGTGAAGGTTTACCAAGGACTGTATAACCTGATTGCAAGAGGGCATATGTTCCGTCTTTGTTTTGCAGATCTGAGCCAACACAGTAAGCTCACAGACTCCAGGGAGCTAACTAAGGAGAAGGACTGCTGGCTCAGCATCAGGGTCCAAAAGAAGGAATCTGGGGGGATCACTGCAAGGGTGGGAAGGTTCTCAACCAGAAGGAGCCTCCTATGGAGGCAAACATAAAAAAGGTGTTTGCTTATGGTCTCCAAGTCCTCAGGGAAGGCACCCCCTAAGTGCTACGAGTGCCTTCAGGTTGGGCACTACAAGAGTTATGCCAAGTGTCCCAAATGGGAATAGCCCCCACAGTGGGCAGACACCAGGGCTGACTAGTATGGCACTTGGGGAGGAGATTGCCCCAGATACTATGGGGGTAGTGTAGAGGTTACCTTAGGGTTCATGGGTGATGGACAGAGGGTGCAAAGGGCTTACATGCCTAGTAATACAAATAAATGCAGGCAGTGAGGAACCATCAATGGACAATGGTGGAGACTCTGTGAGATACTAGAGACAGGATGACAGTAGTCAGATATCACCCGGTGACCACAGAGTAGGTAGTCCCTAATACGTTCCACCCGGTTATTATAGCTGGCACCATGAGAGTCTAAATCTAGTGGCTCTGGTTCCCTTTTAGTGAGGGGGTCTCAGGTTCCTTGGGAGCAAGTTCATCAGTGCATGTGGATTGTCTGCTTGGCAACGACCTAGAGAACACCATCTGAAAGGAAGTGGACCTGGCGATGTTAGGGTTGCCTAAGTGTTTAATCCTCAACACATGGTCCACGGTCGCCTGATAAGGTAGTAAGGAGGACCTGGAGCCTGGAAAAGGGCCCAGGTGCCTGCCAAAAACAGGAATAGCACAGGGGTGGGAAACCCGCTATTGAATCTCCCATAGCCTAGGAGGAGGATAGGCATGAGGGAGCCATTTCCTGTCATTGACACTCCCTTTGTACAGGTGGGAATAGACACTGTTGGGCATATCGACCTCAAGACAGCCCTTGAAAACAGGTTCATCTTGGTCTTAGTGGACCATGCCACCCAGTACCGAAAGGGCAGTGACTGCACCCGTGGTGGCCAAGGTACTTATGTTAATATTTACCCATGTGGGGTTGTCCGAGGAGGCTATATGTGATAGTGGTACCAACTTTATATCTGCGTACAAGCACTCCATGCGGGAGTGTGAGGTAACCTATAAGTTCTACACACTGGTCCATCCCCAAACTAATGGACTTGTTTAGAGGTTCAACAAGACCCTAAAAGACATGATCATTTGCCTGTAAGAGTCCTTGAGGCAGAAGTGAGACGTGCACCTGCCATGCCTGTTTGCATATAGAGAGATACCACAGAAGTGGGTTAAATTTGGCCCCTATGATCTTCCATGCAGGTACCCTTTGAGAGGACCTCTCAGTCTGGTGAAGGAGGAGTGGGAGCAAGATCTCAAGAAGGCCACACAGGATGTGGTCAGCTACATGCTGGCACTTCATCTCTAGATAAAGTACTTCTGGAAGAAGGCTAAAGAGAATGTAGAAGCCAGTTAAGAGGCCATGAAAATGTGTTATGCCCAGAGGGCCACTCTGGTCGAGTTTCAACCGAGCCAAAGAGTGTCTGTGATGGAGTCTGTGAAGCCCACAGACTTGTAAGGCTGCTGATCTGGGCCCTATGAGGTGAAAGAGCTCAAGAGTGAGGTCACCTACCTGGTGGACCTCAAGACTTCCAGGTACCCTTAAGGGTTTTGCAAGTCAATTGTTTTAAACCCCACTTCGAACAGCTCAAAGTAATCCTGCTCCTGTTCACAGATCATGGCGTGGAGTTGGACTGTGAAACTCTCCCGACCTTTTTTCTTACAAGGAGCATGATGGGTCAGAGGAGGGTGTCAGCCTCTCTCCTACCCTCCCCCTGGAGCAACAGAGGGACCAGTTGCTGGGGCATTTGCCTGTCTTTTCCCCATTACCCCACAACTTACTACATGGTGCACCCATTATATTGATCCTGGGGACATAATGCCTGTGAAGAGTAAAATCTACAGGCAGTCTTATATGGTGAGAGTCAGCATAAAGGAGGAAGTCTGCAAAATGTTGTTGCTAGTAGTCCTTAAGCCCTCAAACAGTCCTTAGTCCAGCCCATCAACGACCATCCTCGATGCTCTCTGCTCCTCGCGGCCCCCTTTACCATGACCGGAACTCTGTGTGCTGGACTGAGAAGCTAACTTTTCAGCAGGAAACACCTTGTCCCTGTATCCGACCCGCACTCCATCACAGTTAGCCTCAGCATGTGACTTTCTCCAGATCTTGCATGACCAGATAGCCGCATGTGGCACTTGGGGCTTTTTGGAGTTATTTTCCCTTAAATCTTCAGAACTGCATATATCCGGTTCTATTGATTGGCTTTTTGTGTTTTGGTCTTGTTTTTTTATTGAATTTTGCTCAATTTTTCTAAATTGGTGTGGGATTTTTCGTGTTTTGTAGATTGATTTATTACTCTCTGAGTGCTGCATAAATACTTTACACATCACCCCTAAGTTAAGCCTGACTGCTCTGTGCCAATTTACTAGAGGGTTGAGCTCAGGTTAATTTTGGGTTTGCTTATGCCTCACCCTGACAAGGATTGTAGTTGCTGCTTGAGTAGGCTGTCACTCCCCTCAATCAGTAACTAAATTTCTCACCCAAAAACATCTGCCTCTCGTGGACACAGAGGTTAAATTTGGGTGCGTGTGCACTGTCTTTCTCACAGATCAGATGGGGAGCTGTCAATTGTCCACTGTGTCTGCAGAGGGATCTTTTCTTTTTAAGGAAAGCACTGGTATAAGCCTGCATCACTACAAGAGCCCAATGCAGCTGTCGACTGAGGTGAGCTACGAAAGCAGCAAGAACAAACATACTTTAGAGTGCACCAGTTCGTGATTCATATACAACAAAAAACGATAAATGTGGCAGCACTTGTGAAACATGGGACATTTTCTAAGGGTGATTTCCAATCTGTATTCGGCGAATTCATGGAGATGATTGTATTAAACGAGTTTAATTACTATATTCTTGTCAAGAAACAACTTTAATTCTCTAGCTGTCCTGTTTTTTCACCTGTGAACTTCTGCTACAGAGTTGCCAAGTGAAATCTTATAATGTGTGACACCTTTAGCCTGTCATTTCTTTTTGTTAGCAGAAGAATGTTGAATTCTGGGTCTTATAGTTTAGTTTTATGTAAGATTGTAAATTACGCCTCAAAACATTCACCAAGCAAAGTAGTGTCTTGCTAAGAACTAGAAAAACTGTATCATACATGACGCAGAGACAGTTTGCAAAAAAAGAGACGTGAAAAATAGGCACCCTATATAGATTTGGCAGTTGGTCACTCCATCACGAGCATGGCAGGTACCTCATCCACCTTATTACAAGTGCATCAATATAGAATGCACTTGTAATAAGGCGGAAGGCACATCCATTGCATTTGTGATAGAGCACCTGTCTGCTAAACTATATATTAGGACTTAAGGGGCATATGTATCAACATCTCCATTTGCGATTCTCAAATAGCGATTTTTAAAGAATCGCTATTTGAGAATTGCAAAACGGGATGTATTTAAAAAATCGCAAAACTTTAGCGATTTCTTAAAATTCCTTAATTGCGATTAGCAAATTGCGAAATCGCAATTAAGGAATTCCGTCTAACTATTTGGTTCAGAAGGTTAGCAAGATAAACTCTGAAAGGCGACAGTCATTAGGGAAAAATATTTCCCCACTACCAGAGACCCCTTCCCGGGGTTCACCAGTTTTTACCCTAGAGGATGCGAACAATCAATCAAATATTATTAATTCGGATGTTGTGGAGGAGGGACGGCCCGATTCTGAACAAACCCCCCCCCACTGTGGTGGAGTTAGGCAGTTGTCCTGACATGGTATTACAATGCTCACCCACCCCCGTAGCTCGGGCATTTAGAACATGTAGGAAAAATCTAAATAAGAAAGGGGGAACGCGTACTGTAAGGAAACGAGCAGCCTCACCCATTAAACTACTTGAAACAAATGTAATGGCTAAGCCTAATAAGGTTAGTGTAGATGACGATACAATAATTAACCTAGCGGATATTATCGAATCTAAAATTAGAGGCATTGTAGACCCGCTGGTGTCAAAAATCGAGGAATTAACAATAGAGGTTGCAAGATTGGGCGGATTGCTTAATAAGGCCTTGGAAAAACCAGGAGGGGCAATTACTGCCAAGACTGCCACAATTAGCAATAAATGTAAATGTCATATACAGGGCGACCCTTCTATTAAGGCTACAGGCAGTAAAGAGAATGTTAGGGTTAACCCCATAATACCTTATGAGCGTACTCATTCAGACAGTCAGGCTATGTCTGTTACAGAAAATAAAAATAACAATGGATGGGAAGAAATTAATAAAAGGCATGTTGTTAATCTCCCACCTGAGTGTGCTCCTTACGTGGTGGTATTAACAAATGTACCACCACTTGATAATAGGGGTTATCAAGAAACACATGATTCTTTAAAAAATAAATGCCTATCTTGGCTGAATAGGCAATGTGGTTTCCCATTGAATTTCTCTGATGATGTTTTGACTACCAGGAGAGTTAAATGGATAGGGAGTTCTAAGAAAAGCTCAAAGGGGGACTGTGTAATTGTAAATTTTAAACACCCGCAACATGTTGCCACAGTCCTCCTAAAAGCCGCATCTCTCCCAATTTCCAATGTCAATGTAAGTGCCCGAGCGCTAGGTTTCTTTTATAATCATCTTAATACCAATCCACGGGACAGTACTAGAATTATTACTCACCCGCCTACCTATAGACCTTATTTTGGTATTCCCACACAAAACAGATTCCATGCTCTTAGCTCCCTGGACTCTAATGATTGACGTATTCAGGAGAGGGAGATGTGTTCTGTAAGCGAGGAGGGACCTGGCGGGGATGACTGTGTTGATGACTGTGTTGATGAAACAATATTTAGGGTCATAGGACACACGCCTAATCAGACTGAGGCAGAGAATGATCAAGAGGGTTTTGTAAATTCATGCAATTTGGGACAAACAAGGGGGGTGGCCATTGTCGTCGAAGATGTTTCAGGTTATGCTAATAGGACTACTACTAGAATAGGCACATGTTCCAGACTGGTTTGCTGGAACGTGGCAGGTCTGAAATCTAAGGGCAGAGACCCTGGTTGGGAAACTTTTATTAATAAGTATGACATCTTATGTTTCCAAGAAACCTGGTGCAAAAGCGATGTTGACTATGAGGGATTCGTGTCATATAATTTACCAGCACGAGGAGAGGGTCCAGGAAGAGCTAAGGGGGGTTTACTCACTCTTATATCGGTCCACCGTCAAATATTGGTGATAAAATATGTACCGGTGGGTGATCTTTTTCAGATGCTCTGGATCCGTGAAGGCAAAGGCCGTAATATCCTTCTGATCAATTATTACAATAATATTTTTGACTGCACTAGGGGTAGAATAATAACAGACTTGGCCAATGCTATCGATACCCTGAGTTTGGATTCCAATGTTGTATTTGATATTATTTGGTGTGGGGATTTTAACACTTCATTATGTGAATTATCGCCTCTAAAAGCCTGTGGGGTTACTAATAATGCCGGATGGGAGGTTCCACACTTTGGTCATGACACTTATGGGGAAATCATGAATACATTAATGGGGTGCATTGACCTGGAAATTTTGGATTGTTGTAGGGATGGAAATGGTTTACCTGTCCCCACATTCAAAAATTGGCGCTCTAACTCTGTGATTGACCATGTGTTGGTATCTTCTAGTATTGCCAACTGTTTTGCCCCATTGGAAATCGAAATTTCGGATACAAGTGATCACAATTGTATCATCGTGACCACGACTTTGTGGGAGGAAACTGTTGGACAGGTGGGGATCACAGTTGACAATATAGAAGCTCACCGGGCCAATGGGGTAAGACTTAGATGGATAGGGGTGAAAGCATCCGAATTGACCTCATCCATTATAATGATGAATCTAGCAGACATTGTTTTTATTTTAGAAAATAGATTAGACCATGAGCAGGTCTTATCTAGTTTTATAGGGATCAACACTGCCATTAATGCGAAGTTCACTGGCCGCAATAGGGGCGGTCCAAGACCTGGACCTGTTTGATCAAACCTGTTCTGCAGCCCTGACTAACCTTAAGCAGGCCTTAGCAATAAAGCCTAGGAATAAAAATGTAGTTACAATATTAAGGTTGGATTATAAAAATGCCATCAAAGTTAGGAAGGGGGTTCTTCAACAGCTAGCCTGGGATTCTCTTAACCAAGCGGCAGAACTTTCCAATTGTACGTTATTCTGGGCAACAGTCAACTCTCCATTCCTCAAGGAGACAAATACACCGGAGTTAACAGCTAATGTCTCCTGTGAAGGGTGGATTGCCCATTTCTCAACTATCTTTGACTCGGGTAAAATTACTAATGCCGGCCCATCTAGTTGGCCTATATTACCACTTGAAATCTCTGTGGAAGAAGTTGAAAGGGGGATCAGGGCAAGCAAGGGCGGAAAGGCCCAAGGCCCTGATGGGGTTCCAATTGATGTTTATAAAGAAGCGCCTGAAGTTTGGGGTCCCATGTTGACTGTTGTTTTTAATGCCGCAGTTTGTATTGAACCACCTCCGACCTGGGGGGAGTCTATTATTGCACCAATATATAAAAAAGGATACAGGTCGGATGCAAAAAACTATCGCCCTGTCTCTTTATTGGACTCCTCCGTAAAAGTCATGAGCAGGATTATGCTCATAAGATTGGAAGAATGGGCAGAACAGGATGGTATTTTGGCAGATAGCCAATATGGTTTTAGGAAAGGTAGGGGTACGCTCGATCAATGTGTTAATCTAGAATTATTCATCGGGAAGTATAGTGATGCAAAACCTGGCCTTATGTATTTGTGCTTCGCTGATTTAAGCAGCGCTTTCGACATGGTTGACCACTCAATCCTGTGGCCAACCTTGTTGAATTTGGGAGCGCCAGAGGGCATAATTTATTTCCTTGCCAGGATGTATGAGAGATTAAAAACATATGTACGTTTCGGTAGGAAGGGAGAATGTACCCCGAACTTTAGCGTTAAACGGGGTATAAGGCAGGGTTGTGTTTTAGCTCCTCTTTTATTTATTTTATTTATTAATGGAATTGATGTTATTTTAAAGGAAGTCAATTCAGATGCTCCTATGATCAATGGTGTATCAGTGCCGGTGTTATTATACGCCGATGATGCTGTGTTGTTGTCCAGAACTCCTGCAGGATTGCAACGATTGATGGACAGTTTTGCTTCCTTTATTGACAACAGAAAATTAGTTATTAACAAAGGTAAAACGTACACCATGACCTGTGGCTCTAAGAAATCCAAACAGGCAACGAAGGTTTTTTTTATTGATAACGCAAAAGTACAGCAAGTGGACAAATTTTGTTATCTAGGTATAACCTTTTCTAGTGACAAAAAGTGGACTCATGAATTTAACAACATACGTAATAAAATGGCTAGAAACGCCCACGGAATTTTTAGATTCGCTCAGAAAATTGGGGACCGTAGGACCAGGGACATGATAAAAATGTATCAGGCCAGATGCGTAACAATCGCATTGTATGGGGCAGGAATCTGGGGTTACTGCTGCGCCCATAATTTGCAGCTGGAAGAGAATTCCTTCCTTAAAATACTTTTATACCTACCCACATCGGCCGCTAACGCTCTGTGCCATCAGGAATTATCTGTGAATTACCTAATTGACCTTTTGTCCCTTAGACCTTTGATGACCTGGCGGTCTATTTGGCTGAATGAGGAGAAGTCTTTCACTAGGGCTTTTATCCAGGACTGTTTGCGATTAGATAAAGTTACAGCAATACCCTGGAT
The DNA here is from genome assembly GCF_964204655.1 of Triturus cristatus. NCBI lineage: Eukaryota > Metazoa > Chordata > Amphibia > Caudata > Salamandridae > Triturus > Triturus cristatus. The sequence continues at coordinate 1,134,148,458 of NC_140582.1, forward strand.
TAAATATATTATTGTGTGTTTCTCAGATATTTTTAACTTGAATATTGTAACTGATCCCAATGCTGTCTTATTGATCCCCAAAGTAGAGTTAAAAAGGATTTTTCTAGCCTATGCGGAGAGAAAGAGAACTGTTGCCGCTGGAACTCTGTCCACTGTTATGTTCTACAACAGATATTTATCTAAGGATGGATTCCCTGTCTACTTAACCCTGGTCACTAGACCAATGCATACATTTGTGCTAACTAGACTCAGATTTGGAATAATTCACTATTTGGTGGCTCACCCAACAGTGAAGAATCACCCATCAGGGCCTTGTAGATGTGATGGGATTTCCAAGCAAAGCACAATGCATTTTATGTTATTCTGTAAGCTGTACTCTAATTTTCGTATTGCCTTGCTTAAACCCATGTTTGTTAAATATGGAATACGTACGGTTGAGCACGCAATGAAATTGATTTTTAATTTGCATTCTGCGGACGTATGTTTTTATACTGCTACTTTTTTAAACAAATGCATCAATTCCAGGAAAAATATGTGTTTTTAGTGTTGTAAATGTTATTTTAATTGTGTAAATGTTATTATTGTATTAACCACTATAGCGTTTTTAATGCATTACTATGTCTGCTATAATTTGTTCGTATTTTCATATCATGATTGTGTGATTGTGTATATGCTTTTATGGTCATTAACTTGTACCGAATAAAGCCTAATTGAATTGAATTGAATTGGAATTCCTTCCCATTCATTTCTATGGGCCAGGAGACCCATAGGAATGAATGGGAAGTAATTCTCAAATTGCGATTCGCAATTTGCTAATCGCAATTTGAGAATAATTTCAAAGGTGCAAGGGTGTCATGATGACACCCTGATGCACCCCTGAAATGAGCATGTGTGTGCATATGGCGCACATACATGCCCTAAGGGCATGTATGTGCGCCACCTGGCACTTTGTAAAATTAAAAAAAGTGCATTTTTAACAGAAATTGCTAATTACCACCAACTAGAAGTTGGTGGTAATTTGCGATTTCTTAAGGATTAGTCGCAATGCTTTGGTGCGTGGTACATATCATTTAAGAAATCGCAATTTGCGATTTCTTAAATGCTTACGCAAACTTAAGAAATCGCTATATTAGCGATTCCTTAAATTTGCGATGAGGATTTGCCTCATACATCCCGTTTTGCGAATTTTTAATCGCAAACGCTGTTTTTTGCGAATCGCAGCGTTTGCGATTAAAAATTCGGTTGATACATATGCCCCCAAGTGTCTCAAAAGCAGGCAAGTCATAAGGACCATTTTATGGAATAAAATATCTCTAGCTGCACATCAAAAGGATATTGCAAGAAACCTTAGAGTACAGTGACTTTAGAAAAATACTTGGCCTGTAACTTCAGACTGCAATAGAGTCGCGCAACTTCTCAGTGACTTGCAATATGCCTACAAAGCATGTTTGGGAGAATTTCATCCCACGTACTATTTTTGATACTTTTGTTGTTTACTACAAGAAAGTAGAAGTATTTCTGCATGCTCTTAACCACAGCACAATATAGTCATTTGTGTTAAATATCCTAAAATATTTCTTTTTAACAAACTTCAAGTTGCATATTGTTTCTTTTTGACAATGCATTTTCCAACTTTATTCTATCTATCTGTAAAAACAGTCTCTTTATCAAACAATCAGGGGTTTGTAAAGCACGGCTACTCACCCGTGAGGGTCTCAAGGCACTGAGGGGGGGAGTTGCTGATCCATCTGGGTGCTGGGTTTTAGTTGAAGAGCCAGGTCTTGAGATCCTCTTGAATAGGGTCAGCGGCGGGGATTGCCTGAGATGGAGAGGCAAGGTGTTCCAGGTCTTGGCGGTGAGGTAGGAGAAGGATTTTGCTTCAGTTCTGGTCTTGTGGATCTGTGGGACGGTGGCCGAGGGCAGTTGGGTGGAGCGGAGGTGCCTGGTGGGTACGTGGAATGAGAGGCGGGGTTTCAGATATGCTGGCCCTGTGTTGAGGAGGGCTTGGAAGGCGTGGGTGAGGAGCTTGAAAGTGATTCTTTTATTGACTGGGAGCCAGTGGAGTTCTCAAAGGTGTTCTGTGATATGACTGCAGAAGGAGGTTGAGGACCAGTCTGGCTGCGGCATTTTGAACCTTTTGTAGTTTTCTGAGGAGTTTCTGGATGACACCAGCGTAGAATGTGTTGCTGTAGTCTAGTCTGCTACTGATGAGAGCATGGGTTCTTTCTGGATTCGGTGGCTATCCATTTAAATGTCCTACGAAGTAGGTGAAGTATGTGGAAGCAAGATGAGGATACCACATTGCTCTGGCAGTTCATTGTGAGTGAGAAGTCAATTATGATGCTGAGGTTTTGTGCGTGGTGCGTGGGGGTCAGGGGGTTCCCAATGCGCCCGACAACCAGGAGTCATCTAAAGCTGAGGTCGTGGGCCCCAGAATGAGCACTTAGGTCTTGTTTGAGTTGAGTTTGAGGCAACTGTCTTTCATCAATCAGGGGATTTTAGAGTGCACTACTCACCTGTGAGGATCTCAAGGAGCTGGGGCGGGGCACAACTCTGGGTCTGCCGAAACGCCAGGTCTTGAGGCTCTTCCTGAAGGTGTGCAGCATAGGGGAGCATCTCATGTTGACTGGGAGTTCGTTACAGGTCTTGGCTGCGACGTAGGAGAAGGTTCTTCTACCTGCACATGGTCTGCGGATGCATGGGGTTTCTGCTAGGGCGAGGTCAGCGAAGCATAGGTTTCTTTTGGGTATGTGGAAGAAGACTTTTGTTGAGGTATTTGGGTCCAATGTTGTGGAGGGATTTGTAGGTGTGGGTGAGTAGCTTGAAGGTTACTCTCTTCTCGACGGGGAGCCAGAGGAGGTCTCATAGGTGTTGGGTCATGTGCTCATAGGGTGCGGAGGACGAGTCTGGCCGCGGTGTTCTTGATGGTCTGGAGTTTGTGTAGCAGAGATTTGTTGATTCCAGCATAGAGGGTTTTTCCGTAGTCCAGTCATGAGTGCGTAGGTGATGGTCTTTCTGGCTTCGGGGGAATCCACTTGAAGGTCTTGCGGAGGATGCGGAGGAAGTTGAAGCAGGTGGACGCAATGGCGTTGATCTGGCGAGTCATGGTGAGGGAGGAGTTGAGAATGATGCTGAGGTTCCGGGCGTGGTTGGTGGGGGTGGGTGGGTTTCTGAGGGCGGGGGGCCACCAGGTGTTGTCCTAAGCGGAGGAGGAGGGTCCCAGGATGAGGACCTCTGTCTTCTCTGAGTTGAGCTTTAGGCAACTGCTGCTCATCCAGACTGCGACGTCTTTCATTCCTTCCCAGAAGCTAAGTCCGGTGTCTTCGGGGTTCTTCTTGAGGGAAAGGATGAGCGGGGAGTCATCGGCATAGGATACTATGCTGAGTCCATGATGTCTGACGATGGCGGCGAGGGGGCCATGTAGATTTTGAAGAGCGTAGGGCTGAACGATGATCCTTGGGGTACTCTGCAGTTGATCTCTATGGGTTCGAAGAGGAAGGGTAGGAGTCTGATCCTTTGGGTTCTGCCATCAAGAAAGGAGTGGATCCAGTCAAGGGTAGTTCCCCGTATGCCGGCTTCGTGGAGTCTGGCTGCGAGAGTGCGATGGGAGACGGTGTTGAAGGCTGCAGAGAGGTCTAGCAGGATGAGGACCGCGGTGTGGCCCTGGTCGAGGAGCATGCGGATGTCATTGGTGGTGGCAAGGAGGGCGGTCTCAGTTCTGCGGTTACTGTGGAATCCGGACTGGGAAGAGTCGAGGATGGCATTCTCTTGAGGAAGGTAGTCAGCTGGGCATTGACGATTTTCTCAGTGACTTTGGCTGCGAAGTTTTTTAAGTCCGTCGGGTCTGCCGAGGGTTTTTTGAGGAGGGGCTTGACCCCTGCCTGCTTCCAGTCATCAGGAAAAATGCCATATTCAAAGGTGGTGTTGATGGTGTGGCATAGCTCGGGTTCTATGGTGGCGGGGGCTCTATGGAAGATGTGTGGCGGGCAGGGGTCCATGTGGGCCCCTGAGTGGGTGCTATTAATGGTCGTGGTGGTGTCTTCGGTGGTGACCGGTGTTCAGGTGGTGATGGTGGGCTGGCTGTCATCGCTGGAGGGAAGACTGGTTTCTGGAGTCTGTACGCTGAAGTTTTCATAGAGGGTCTTCCTTTTTAGGTGGAAGTAGGAGCCTAGCTTGTTGCAGAGATCCTGAGAGGATGTGACGTCCGTGACTTCGCTGGGGGGTTTGTTGAATTGCTGGATGATGTTGAAGAGTTCCTTCAAGTTGCTCGAGTTGGTGAGGATTTTGTTCCGGAAGAAGGTCTTCTTGGTGAATCTTATGAGTTGGTATTCTGACATGGCGTTCTTGTAGGTGGTCTGGTCTTCTGCGGGTTTGCTGTTTCTCCATTGCTTTTTGAGGCATCTGCAGGAGTGTCTGGCTTCTTAGAGGTTGGTGGTGAACCAGGTGGCCTTCAAGGAGCGTTGTCTGTCAGGGTTGCTGAGGGGGGTGAGCTTGTCTACGCAGCTGGAGATCCAGGGGTGTAGTTCCTTGGCTGCGGAGTTGACGTTGGTTGTGGCGGGGGGGCATGGATGAGGGTGACATCTGTGTCATCCAGGTGTCAACGGCCTTCATCCAGCTGTGGAAGTTGTTTCTGGCGGTTGTGGGTTCGTTGGTGGGGGAGAGGATCAGCTGAGTGTCATCAGTGTAGAAGACGATGTTAAGTTAGTGGTTTCTGACGATGGCTGCGAGCAAAGCCATGTAGACGTTGAAGAGGGTGGGGCTCAGGGACGTGCCCTGGGGCACTCTGAAGCTGATCTTTATGGGTTCATAGATGAATGGCCGAAGTCTTACTCACTGTATTCGAACGATGAGAAAGGAGTGGATCCAGTCCAGGGGCTTCTTGCAGATGCCGGCGACGTAGAGTCTCGTGATTAGGGAGATGATTTCAAAGGTGGCTGAGAGGTCCAGGAGGATGAGGGCTGCCGTTTCGCCCAGTCAAGGAGGGAGTGGAAGTCATCAGTGGTGGCGAGGAGTGTGGTCTTGATGCTGTGGTTTCTTCGGAAGCCGGATTGGGAGATGTCAAGGACATGGTTTGATTCGATGAGCTTGGAGAGTTGGGCATTCATGGCCTTCTCGATGACCTTAAATGGGAAGGGGAGCAGGGTGATGGGTCTGAAGTTCAAGAGGTCTGTAAGGTCACCGGATGGCGTCTTCAGCAGGGAGTTGATCTCTGCGAGTTTCCAGTCATTGGGGAAGGTAGCGTTCTCCATGGAGCAGTTGATGGTATGTCGAAGCTCTGGGTGATGGAGGTGGCTGCTCTGTGGAAGAGGTGGTGCAGGCACCAGTCCGAAGGGACTCCGGAGAGGATGCTTTTCATGGTCTTCAGTGTGTCATCTGTGGTTGGGAGCAGTGCTGTTTTCTTGGGTGTTGAAGCTGTCATAGATGTGCCTGATTTTGTGGTGGAAGAAGGTGCCAAATTTGTTGCAGAGGTCTTGGGAGGTTGGGACATCTGTGGTTTCGCTGTTGGGACTGGTAAACTCCTTGATGAAGGCGAAGAGTTCTTTGCTGTTTTCGTTGGCGATGATTCTGTCTTGGATGGCCATTTTCTTTGTGATTTTGAGGAGAAGGGGGTGTGCGATCTTGGCATCTTTGAAGTTTGCATGGGTTTCTGGGGTTCATGGAGGGCGGAGGTGAACCAGCTGGCTTTCTTTGAGTGTTGCTTGCCGGGTGCCTTCTTGAGGGGTGCCAGAGTGTTGGAGCAGTTGAAGATCCCTCGGTGGAGGTTGCCTGCTGAGGTATTAGTGCCAGTGGATGTCGATGGAGTGGTGGCGATGAGCGAGGTGGTGACCTTGTTCCAGCTATGGCAGGGGGCAGTGAGGGCATTTGCGTATGCTGGGGTTTGTGACGGCAAAATCCACGCAGTGGTGGTTGGTACAAAGGAGTTCGGTGGTGAGGCTGTAGGTGATGTTTTAACTGGCAGAAAAGATGTGTTGAGCGTGTGTCCTGCTGCATGGGTTAGAGAGGTGACTAGCTGCTTGAGTCCTACATTGGTGAGGTTCTCCAGAAGGAATGAGGTTTTCTGGTCATTAGAGTTGTCCAAGTGGAAGTTGAGGTCACTGAGAAGGATGTAATTGGTGGGATGCGAGAGCCTGGGGTTCAATGAAGTCGACAATGGTGTCGGTGAAGGGTGGCCAGGGGCTGGGGCTGGGAGGACTGTAGACGAGGGCACCGCGGATGGGAGTGGAGGGGTTGGTCTGAATCTGGAAGTCAAGGTGTTCCATGGTAGTCATAGAGTCGTCCGAGTGGGTGGTTAGGCGGTGGGTGTTTTGTGGACGTTTGCGATTCCTCCTCCTGGTCGGTTGGTGCAGTCCTTGCTTGTGATCTTGTAACTGTCGGCAATGCCGGTGGCGATGTCCAGGCCAGAGCTAGGGTTTGTCAAGATTTCCGTGAGGAAGGGGTGGTCGGGAGAGATGGACTTGAGGAGGTCCCAGATTTCTGTGGCGTGCTAGTGGAGAGAGCACGTATTGAGGAGGATGCAGCTGAGCCGGTCGGGTGGACTGTTGGTCAGCTGGCTGGAGTGTGAAGGTGGGTGAGGGTGCAGTTGTGGCAGGAGAAAGGTCCTTGGGTGTCCTTCGATGAAATAAGGTGGCAGGTGTCATGGCGTCCGGTGTTGAGGATGAGGAGGGTGCTGGAGTCGTATCGGTGAAAGGTCTGAGGACCAGGGTCTGTGGCGCTGTGCACGGGTCAGGTGCAGAAAAGTGCAGACGGACTTGCCTTTGGCGCAGTTTCGGTGCGGCTGTGTAGCAGCTGCCATTAAGTAGTGTGTGGGGGCTGGACAGCTGGGGGGTGAGAAACACAGGGAGCAGGAAAGCGGCACTGGAGGGGGGAAGGCTGCGAGGGATCGCAGCGGCAGGGATGAGAGATCAGCAAGCAATAGAAAACAAGCATTGGAATAGCCAATAGGTCTCGCTTTTGGGACCTTTGAAGTATTTATTTATGCAGCATAATAGCCTTAGTGCAATATTATCAACTGTTGCATGGCTTAAAACGTATAAGGTTCCAGCACGAAAACATGTATAATTTTGAGACGAGGCTGGCTTTAAAGAGAGAGCACGTCATGGTACTCAGAAAGGTGCCCGCGAGAGATATTTCAAAATGCAAAAGGCATGCTAAGCACAAAAACATGTATAATTTGGAGACGAGGCTGGCTTTAAAGAGAGAGCACGTCATGGTACTGCAATCAGAAAGGTGCCTGCGAGAGATATTTCAAAATGCAAAAGGCACGCTAAGCACGAAAACATGTATAATTTGGACACGAGGATGGCTTTAAAGAGAGAGCACATCATGGTACTGCAACAGAAAGGTGCCTGCGAGAGATATTTCAAAATGCAAAAGGCACGCTAAGCACGAAAACATGTATAATTTGGAGACGAGGCTGGCTCTAAAGAGAGAGCACGTCATGTGGGGTTATGGTACTAAGGAAGAGGAAACATTTGAGAGCATCAAGCAGGCCCTACTGACCAGCACTATGATGGCCTACTTTTACTCTGCTAAGGCCAGGAACTGGTTGTCGGTGCCAGCCCTGATGGCAATGGGGGAGAATAGAATAGAATAGATAATGTGTAGACTACATTACATTTAGACATTTTATTGGAAAGTGTGAAAAATGTATGTTTCTCTTCTTCACTAAAAGGTATTAGAACGCAGGCATTACAGTGAACGTAAAATGATATCATGTTTCAGTCACAGTTCTTATAAATCTAACTGAAGCAATCCCTAGTATCAACTCGCTCATGGAGATTGAAAATCAGTCATTCATAGATGCCAACTCTCCAGACTCAGGTGGTAGACTATCAATTTCATAGCTAGCCTCCCGATTCCTGCATGCAAAAACCCAATTTCTCAGAAGGCTTCAGCTGACAGGAACTGGTCTTGTGTGACTTGGAGTATGCACTGCCAGTAACCTGTTCCTGCAGGCCAATGCACAACATGTTTGTCAGGCTCTCTCTGCCTGCTGGTCCTGACAGGCAAGAACAAGCATTGGCAAAAACAATAGATCGCACCTATGCAAGAGCCATTGGCTTTGCCAATGTGTTTTAGCTATGTTGTACACCAACGTGGATGCTGTTCAGCATAGCTAAAAGTTAGTTTCTTGGAGTGTTTTAGAGTGGAATGGCGAAGATTGGAGTACAGTGTCATAGAGTGCAGTAGCATAGAGTGTCAAGTATTGGAGTGGCATAGAGTAGAGTCGCGTACAGTAGCGTACAGTGCAGTAGCGTACAGTGCAGTGGCGTACAGTAGAGTGGACTGCAGGGCTCGAAAAATCCACTCGCCTGCTCGCATTTTCGAGCCAGATTCATTTAGGGCAAATGATTTATAGGTCCTACTAACCCTTTCTGGTGAGTAGGAAGACAAACTGACTTTTGACCCCTGTCACTGAAAGCAGAGGAAATGTGACAAGGTAGCATGATTTAAAGGTATCTTTATTGCTCACAAAGTGAATGAGCAATAAAAATGCCTTTAAATCTTGTTAACTTGACACATTTGCTCCACTTCCAGAAACTGAGATCAAGTGCATTTCATTTAGGTCGAGTATATTTTTTAGGTTACTAGACATGCAGGTCTAGTGAAAATTAAATGATTTTGCGGAGCCCTGGGACTGGTGTATGGTGCATTGCCGTAGTGTTGCAGGGTATAGTGGCATATAGTAGAGTGGCATAGAATTCAGTGGCGTACAATGCAGCATTGTAGAATGCAGTGGCATTGATTAGAGTGTTGCACAGTAGACTGCAGTGGTGTACACAGTAGTGTAGAGTAGCGTGCCATTGAGTGTCGTGGTGCACAGTAGAGTGCCGTAGAAAGCCGTGACGTAGAGTGCAGTGGCGTAAAGCGGACTGCTGTAGAGTGCATTGGGGTGGAGTGGACTAATGCAAAGTAAAGTGGCGTAGAGTGCATTGGCATAGAATGCAGAAAGTGCAGAGTAGAGTAGCATAGAGCGCAGTGTTGCAAAGTAGAATGTTGTAAAGTGGAGTGGCATAGAGTGGTGTAGAGTGCATTACTGTAAAGTGCAGAGGCATACAATAGAGTGGTGCTGAGTGGAGTAGTATAGAGTGCAGTGTGGTAGAGTGCAGTGGTAAGGGTACAGTAGCATGGAGTAGCACAGAGCAGAGTGCAGTAGCATAGAGTGGCCTGCAGTGGCGGGGCGTAGAATAGAGTGGACTTGTGTAGAGTATGTTGGCGCACAGTGTTGCAGAGTAGCCCGGCATAGAGAGCAGTGGCGTTGAGTGCAGCGACATACAATTCAGAAGCTTACAATGCAGCATTTGAGAATGCAGTGGCATAGTTTAGAGTGGTGCATAGCAGAGTTCAATGGTGCAGAGGTGCAGGGAAGAGTACTGCAGAGTCGAGTGGCATAGAGTGCAGTGGTACAGCCTAGAGTGGTAGAGAGTGCACTAACATAGAGTGGTTCAAAGTGTAGTGTAATAGAGTGGAGTACTGCAGAATACAGTGGTGTAGATTTGAGTGATGCACAGTAGAGTGACTTAGAGTGCAGTGGTGTAGAGTGCATTGGCATAGAATGCAGTTGTGCAGAGTAAAGTGGCATAGAGTTCAATGGCGTAGAGTGCAGTGTTGCAGAGTAGAAATTCGTAGAGTGCAGTGGTGTAGAGTGCATTGGCATAGAGTATAGTGGTGTAGAGTAGAGATGCATAGACCGCAGTGGCATACAGTAAAGAGTTTAAGAGTAGGGTGCAAGGACGTAGAGTTCAATGACAGAGAGAGGTTGCATAGTGTGCAGTGGTTTAGAGTACAGTGGCCTAGAGTACAGTGGCCTAGATTGCAGTAGCCTAGAGTGGAATCTTCCAGAGCAGAGTGGAGTGGTACGGGGTAGAGTGCAGTGGCGTACAGTAGAGGGGCATAGAGTAAAGAGGTGTACAGTGTAGTGCACAGAGTGCAGTGGTGCAGAGTAGATTAGAGTAGACTACAATGGGTTGGCATACAGTGCAGGGCATAGAGTTGAGTGGTACAGAGTAGAGTGCATTGGCGTAGAATGAATTGGCATAGAGTACAGTGGTGCAGAATGGAGTCATGTAGAGTGGAGCAGAGTGTAGTGGTGTGGAGTAAAGTGGAGTTGTGACAAGCATAGTACAGTACAGTGGAATGGAGTGATGTAGAGTGGAATGGGATGTGGTAGCACGCTGCCATTACAGACAACACATGTTTAATTGAAAATACCTTTACATTTGCACAGAAATGCAGTTTAACTAATAAAACTATACAGTTTACAAATACTTGCACAGTTCGCTTAAATGCTGTTGTGTGCTGAAACAAAAACACAGTTTCCTAACCAAAGTATCCAGCAAGATTGTCACATAAATTCTCACACTTTGAAGTCAGAGGGAGAAAAGTAAACAGCAAGCTCAAATGGAAGACAGAGCCTGACATCTGACATCTTTCTATGAATGCATAGCAAATGTGATGAGATAATACAAGGAGAGCTAGTAGGAAAAGGCTTTGCTCCTTGGAAGGGACACACTCACTCTGGCGCCAAAAGCAAATAGAAAGCCAGAAAATGTGAGTTACAAATCACAATGCCAATAGTAGGCAACGGGCAAAATGCATTCCCATGGAAGCTTTCTGAATGCCCCCTAGATGTCTTTAGAAAAACAGAAGCAGCTGACTGGTAGGCTTTGACCTCAAAAAAGTATTTTTGCATTTCTGATATATGATCCTTCAGTAGCACACTTGCAAGCCCCATAAATGCCAATAGACCGAATCAGGCATTCAATAGAAGTCAATGGGAGAATTACATTCTCTCTTTTATTTTTATAAAATCTCTCACTTTCCTTTTCTAAAATGTTGGCATTGCTATCACCAGGGTTCAATGGGTCACGCAGGGCTCTGAGTCCCAGTTCTGCTCCACCTGCTGCACCAATGGTAGCTACCCCTTTGCATCTTCGGGGAGAGGGGGAACCCATCCCTGTCCCTGTCCTAGAACACGAATCCTAGATCCGGGGCTGTTGTTATGCAACGGAAAAGTTGTCAGCTTGGTAAACTCACCCTAGGTGCACTTCGCGTCCTTTCAGCATCAGTGGTCCCTTGAACAGAAAGGTCTGCTCTGAGCCTACAATGTAATATTCTTACAATGTTTTTATGTACCTGACTCTAACATGGCCGACTAATGCTTCCACACTATCGGTGAATGAAGGGACAGACTGCTGAGCTCCAAAAACATTTTGCGCGCAGGCTCTTTGCGGTACCCACCACTTTCCCCCCCTGGGTTCCGCTGGAGTAGGAGCTCTGCCTGATGAAACCGGCATCTCACTCTTTGCAAGTCCTCATCCTCCACTCGCACGGCCATCGCCTCGGGATTTGCTTCCTGTAATTGATGCACCGTGGTGACGACGGCATGTCGCAAGAAGACACCCAGAGGTCTACTGTGTAGGTTGGTTTAATGTTGAAATGACGAAATTTTAGCATGAGTGTAGCAAAATTTATTTCTCGCTTTGGACGAATGACCACCGGTAGAATGGTGTATGTGTACGGCAGCGAAGAGAATGTAATAGTTGTGAATGGTAAATTATGGCAATGCATCCATTATCTCATCTGGGTGCCGAGATGTCAAATTTCGCTTGCAGTGTTTAGGGTGATTCTATGGAGAAAGTTCTCAGACAATAAGCTAGGTACACGCCCTCTGCCAAGTTTTAAGACTGCTTATATGTGACATTGCCATGTGTACAAGTGTTTTATGAGACCTTCAGTTGCATTCTAAGTGACACTTTTGAGTGACACTTTTGCAGGAGTAGGGCAAAATAGCCCATACAATGCAAAACATTTCAGAAATGAGACCCTTACGTGTAATGTATCAGTCTAAAAGGTTGTTTAAAACAGCCACAACGCCCCTAAAGTGAAAAGGCGTATGCGATATTACAGACATTTTCAGTGCCTTGTTAAATATCTATATCGGGCGTATTGGGCTAAAAGACTCTATGGGGCAGATTTATGTTTCCTGGCGCATCCCTGCAAATCAGCAGGGATGCGCCAGGAAAGATGCGGCACGCAAGTTTACCCTTGCGCCACCACAGATGCGCCGCATTTACAATGCAGCGCATCGTGGCGCAAGGATAAACAGATGCGTGACGCATCTGATGGCGTAAGGGTGGCGCATTGCTGGAGTCGTGTCACAAGCACGACGCAACTCCAGCAATGTTTAGGGGCTGCCCACACCTTACATGCTGCGTCATGCGTTACGCCTGCTTCAAGCAGGCGCAAGGTTTTGACATAGCAGCGTCGGAAAAGTGACTGAGTGAAATCTTGTAGATTTCACTGTGTCACTTTTCCGAGGCTTTTTCCGCTGGAACGCCCACCCTGCATACATTAAACCTGACGCTGGTTTAGTGTGGCGCAGGGCTTTACACCATGACGCATCTCCATAGATGCGTCACGATGTAAATAGGGCGCAACGTGGCGTAGGGTATACGCCGCCGCTGCGTCACAAAAGTGACACAACGGCGGCGTAAAAGTAGCGCAAGTCTAACATAAATCTGCCCCTATATTTTTAGCAGACGTGTAGCTGGGCTATTGTGTTTTGCAGGCTATTCTGACATGTTTGAACAGCGGCTGCGAGACGCGATATGTGGTGGGGGAGGGAGAGAACCATGAGTTGTGTGCGTGCGCGCGCGCTAAATAGAAAAAAAAGGACTCAAGTGGTGCGCGCGCAATGGCGCCTCCGTGATGGCGCCTCCGCTCATGCATGTGCGCATAACCGCACGCTCCATGCCAGCAAAAAGCTTGTCATAGGACTTTTCAAAGCCCACTACTAAATATCTCGCAGTGCAGCGAATGCGCTGGCTCAGGCGAGACCTAAAAAAGGAAAAAGTGCAAAATGGACAGAAAAAGAATCCAAGAAAAAAGAAAGAAAAGGCAGAAAAAAGAAAGACAGAGGGCAGCCCAGCAGCAGAGCAGTGACGCTCTACCACTAGACCACCAGGGATGAGGTGCAGGCAGATGACTGCGGCTTGAGGAAGGCCTCAAACCACTGACCCTCGGGTCAGATGGTCAGTAGCAGCAAGGAGCTCAGGAACAGCAGTTACCTGGTGGAGCTACGCAAGGAAGGGAGCAGTCCACCGATATGGTCAGTGGATTGCACCTTCACCGCGTAGCGGCTGCCATGAAGTAGTGGACAGCTAGAGGGAGGGAAACGCAGGAAGCGGGGAAGCGGGAAGGTGGCACTGGAGGGGGAGGACCGCAGGGACAGAAATCGGCAAGCAAAAGGAGAAGAAAAGGAAAAAGGATCAAATGGACAGAAAAAGAATCCAAGAAAAAAGGCAGGAAAAGAGAGACGGAGGGCAGCCCAGCAGAAGAGCAGTAACGCTCTACCACTAGACTATGAGGGATGAGGCGCATGTGGGTGCCTGTGGGTGGAGGACGGTCTCAAACCACTGACCCGAGGGTCAGATGGTCAGCAGCAGCAGCTCTATCAGTTCTATGGATGAGAGAGAATAACTAGGACATATCTATTAACTCACTGGCCTTTAGCAGATGACCCCTGCAACGGGGTCTTACATCCCCTCACCCTCCAGCCTCCCTTTGCATCCCAACTTGCTGTTGTATGCAACATGCTCCATGCTCCATTGTCAAATACCAACCATCAGTAGCTCTTAACTTTCTGAATGTGTTGCATATCCAAATGACCTTTCTTTCAGACAGTGCATCATGTTCTGTAAATAATAGATGTTGCTAATTCTTGCCCGAGCCATTCTGGCAGGGAGGCCCACCCTGCTCACACTTAGGCTGCCTTTGTCTCACTGTTATGTCAGCAATACACAACCCACAACAGAAGAATCATGTGACCCAGGGTACTGGCAAAATGGCACAGTGGATTTGGACATAAATGCCAACTTTCTAACAGTGAATTTTTAGGTCTCGCAAAGGGCAGCGCATGCGCTGCCTCTACGAGGCATTAAGTAATTCTGAATATTGGGTGAAACTCCACCTATTGCCGGTAGTTTCTCCTGCCCATTGCCATTCGTTAACTCAGGCATTTATTTTGTTAGCGGGCTTGTCATTGGCTTACGATCCCATGCGGCACTTCCGTTTTGCTTCCCTTTAGCAGGAAGCAGCACCGACCAACTACAGTTTCGTTCCACTGCTCGGCGTTATCTATTCGTGTAGGGACTACTTCCTTGTTTATTTTTCACCGCCGTTCTCAAGTGCCGGTGTGCGCGAGGGGCAGGCATCGCATGCTGCTTGTTTATAACCAGGGGTCACGTCTTATATTTCACCGCTTCCAAAGCTGAGAAGAAGCGGCATGCAATGCGAGGGGCCATCGTGTAGATAAAGCATTTTTTTTCCAGAATTGCACACTTTTTCTCACTTCATATATGCACCCGCGTCTCCGACATCGCTCTTCATGCTACTTTATTTTTCCCTAGTTTGTTGAAGCACTGTGCCTCCCTCACAGTGCTCACCGCCCCTGCAGCAGTAGTCCGCGTCGCTCCTTCTGCACCCGTTTCTCTGACACTGCGCTTCATGTTTTGGACAACAGGGTGCTAGTAAGCTTGTTTATTTTAGAAAGACTGTACTAAAATAAACAAACATTGTTAGCACCGGGCTGTCCAAAGCATGAAGCGCGGTAAACTCCAACACCACGCATCATGATTTGAACAAGGTTTGTTTGTTTTCGTTTTTCTTTACTTTCCATATTGGGCCAACTTTCACCCTCCATTACTCCGCCCGCTGTGCCTCTGCAGCACATACGGCGCTGCCTCTGGCCTTAACTACTTTCAGGCTCAGAGACCAGCCATGAACGAGGGGAGGTGAAAGAGCAAGAAGCCGTAAACCTCCCCAAGGCGCAGGTCGGAACCAGATTAAACAAAAAAAAACACAAATGGAAGAGTTTTGCGGTCATAAATGCGGTTTTATTTATATTGAATACATTTACATTTTTGAACAAAAATATTTGACTATTTAAGGCCATTATATGTAGTAAATATGCTCCCCCCTCACCCTCCTGCACGGACGCCGACCGAAGCGGGTGCTGGGTTAATAAACAAACTGCAAACGCTTCCTCCATTGTTCCCACTCCCTCCCCCATCCATTCCCTTTGTCTGGCTTTTTGGATTTGTCAACCACCCCCATAATATCCACATCGTCAAGTCACCTAACAGAGATGGATTTTTCCACCCGCAATTAAATTCTTGCACTGTTCTCCCTTGTTCATTGTTTTACCATTAAAATTGGTGATTGGTAAACTCCTTGCGGAATAATGTGTGTACCGATCATTTACTTGCAAAAGGATCTTTGAGTCCAGACGTTTGAATCAATCAAGTATACTGAGGGAAGTGTTTAAAGTGCCTGCCAATTACCTGACTCAAATGAGCCGAGTCACAGGAAGACAAAGGTTCTCCTCTGAGCTCATGATATGACAGAAGGGTGAGGGGGGGGGGGGCCTGGCAGACAAGCCAGCTAGCCATGATTACAGTAAACCCAAGCTGAGCCTTCTGCATGAGATTGCCATGTGGCTGTGTTCTCTGGTTTATATTCATGAACGATAGAGCAATAGTTCGTAGATTCCTCCTTAATGAAAGCGTTTATTATTTCAGCAAGCTGTAGTCACCACTCGGCCTCCCAAATAAAACTTACAAGGAGGATTTAGGAGGCTCAAATGTGAAGCCACCAACAGCTTGTTTCCTGCACGTTCTTTCCAGAGCCCTGTGTTCAAAGGGCATGGCCTTTCTAGCTATCCTTACTTTTAAATTGGCAGAAGTAGAGAGTAGACCCTACATAGCAAGGTTTCCCCCCATCTCAATTCTTTGTGCTGAGAGAGGTTCAGAGATGTTCTTATCTGTGGTTTATGTGCTATCGAAGCTTATTTCATGGCTTGTTTACTCGCTCATCTCCTAAAATATTTTGAAAGTATTTAAAATGATAAGATGCTGACCAAAATAAAAGAAAGAAAATCACTATATCATGCTGATCTCTGCCCATATTTGTCATTGGCTTGTGTTGTTGTTGTTCGTAAATACTATTTCTGATTCAGTAATAAGTTTGTTAGTCCCTCCTTAGTACCACCTTGTCTTTTGTAACCTCCCATGAGGACTGGCCCTTTTACTTCGGTACGTCTTAATTAGTCTGTAAACACTATTTTCTTGAATGCTTTTCTCCTACTGCATGCACTATATGCTTTTCTACAACATTCAGCGCGCCATGCACTCTTTCACGGGGCGCTTTTACGGAAAAAAAGCATTTTTTTATCAACTTGGCAAACAAATGCGTTTTTGGTAAAGGCACCCTATATCACACTTATTAAATAGTGTCTGCGGACCTTTCGTTAGATATGACTCGTTTGAAAAAAGGGGCAGCATGGCCTCTATTATTGTGAAAGCACAGCATGGGGTGCCTGTAAACAACAAGCATTTGCAGTGCAATAGGTCTCGCATTTTAGAAACTTTGACCTATTGGTACTGTAAATGGCAATGTCTTTTATTACTGCAGATTTTATAAACACATAAATAAAAGCCAAGGTCACTTACAATGCCCATAGCTCCAAATCTCGCAACTGCGAGACCTATTGCATTGCAAATCAAAACCTGACTTTACTATTAATGAGGATTTTAAATTACAGTTCATAAGAGACTGAGAAAATGTCCTACCTCCTCCCAATCAGAAGTGAGAACTTAAAAAATGCAATTAGGTAACCCATTGTTAGCTTATCAGAGAGATATTCCTTACAAATGCGAAAGGTTTATCTTGCAGGTTGAAATGGCAGTTTAAATGCACTATATTCTACAGTGGCAGGCCTGAGACATGTGTAACTGTGCTATTTTAGTGGGTGGCACAAGGAGTGCTGCAGAGTAGCATTTAATTCACATGCCTATAGTACCAATATACTAGGGACTTACAAGTAAATTAAATGTGCCAATTCAGTGAAGACCAATTTTACCATGTTTTAGGGAGAGAGCGCAAGCACTTTGTTAGCAGGGGGAAAGTGTGCAGCGTCCTGGAAGGCAAGAAAAATGGGTTCAGCAAGGGAAAGAAGAGGTAAGGCAAGAAAACCTTGGGTGACCCTGCAGAAGGGCCTGTTCCCACAGGCATGCACTTGATTCAATATTTATCCAATGCTTTTTAAACATACAGATGAAAATATATTAGAAGTCACGTCTGAGTTCAATGTCCAAATATCATAACTCAAACATCAGCTTCACTCCTCCTTGTCACAGAACTACTCTTCGAGATGCCGTATCCTTAGAACGTATGGCAAGTATTTCGACCCATATTTTTAATAGCTCATTTTTAAAAAGAATATCATGGTAGAAAGTGTCACTCTACCTACCTGATTAAGGATAGAGGGATTATATGATATGCAAGATCCTTAACATGAGGAAAATGAGACCCACTTCCTCATTTGGAGCTCCAAACATGAGGATACAAGTCACTTTTCATGAACTCTGCCTCAGGATCGCTTGCTTCACGAAGCTTAAAGATGAGCACAAGGGGCCTGATTCAAAGACGTGCAAATCTGCACCCGCAAGTTGACAATCTAGCATGGGCAGATTTACTAATAATTGAAATTTGGTTATATTTCCAAGATTATTCTGAAATATGATGGAGAATTCCTAATTATGTCTATACAAATGGCTTTCCATCTGCATAATCGTAATTTTAGTGCATTGGAGAAAGGCCACTGCATTTGTGCAGTTAGACTTTTTTCCCTTTCTTGTCCTTTGCCCAAGAAGAAGAGACTTTCCTCCATGGAGACATACTTCCATATACCTCTCAAACTATTTGGGTTTTTTTTCTATTCCCATTTCCACCTTGGAAAGGCATTTAGGGTCTGATAAAGATCTCGGTGGACGGGTTATTCCATCCCCACTGTGACGGATAACACATCCACCCAAATATAAATCCCATAGGCGAAAATGGGATGTATATTTCAGCGGACTGGATATCCGTCACCGTTGTGACAGAGTAACCCATCCACCGTCATCTAAACCAGGCCCTTAGTCTTGACTCAATTTCTGGCTTCTTCCATCGTGGGAATCGGCCAACAAATGTTGGGGAATAACCAGTGATTCCAACTTTTCCAGAATATCTGTGCCATGGAGCACCCACTCCTCACCCCTACAATAATATTTACCCATCCATAATTTCATATAACAGTCTGGTAAAATTAACCATGCAGTAAATTGACTTACAAGTTAAAGTTCATCTTTTGCGAATTCCTTGCACTTGTTAATAAAGCCTCTTACACAAGTCAGATAACATAGGTGATTATATTTGATTAAATAATCAAAACGTTATGACAAAGATTAGATGACATAACCAGTACATTAAATTAATTCATAATTCCTTAAAAATTGTGATCATGTCTTTATCTAATAGACCGACTCTGGCTTTTAAAGTACAAAATTGCAGCATCATAAATCACAGCGTGAGCACTGGTTGCAGGTCCCCCTCACTTCTCTTCTGCATTTCTCTTTCATACCAGCACAGAAGATTTTAAACAATATGGAACCCCGGAGGGATTAAAGCCTACATACACTCCCTCTTGTTGTTTGTGCTTTATTAGCCAGAAAGAAACACCAAGGCCTATAGGGAGCAGATGGCTAAATGTGTCCAACACATCAAGAGAGATCAGAGCCACGTGGCACGTTTAGTTATCTTAGACAACAACCTGATGTTCACTGGTCATATTTCTGTTATATGAGCACCGGCTTTGAGGTTCTAAAGGCTTTGAGGAAGGTTCTCCTTTTCCTCCCAAAGGATCAATGGTCACCTGTATAAGCATCCTGTATTATGCCAAGATTGGACTAGTGCAGTGCCCTTTATTTAGGCCTCCAGGCTCCAACGCATCAGCCATTGTGCAGTGAAACTTGTCTCCAATCCTAAATAAATGGATTATTTGCATCTAGAGAGAGCCTGCATCAGCTACCTGCTGATCAAAGAATCAAGTCCAAAATACAGTGCCTGGTGGATAAAATCTTTAATAAAGATGACACCCAGGAGAAGACTAAGATCTTCAGGCCCAACAAAATAATCAAAACTTGTAGAAGTCAAGCCTTCCTCCTCCTATGTCTCTGAAACACATTTCTAAAACGTGTAATTCAGAAATCCAATCAATTCCTTCCTGTTTAAGTGAGGGCATCTGCTTTATCTCTGTTTGACTCTGCCCACTTCTGGCAGACTGATCTGTTTTAGCTCAGCGCCAAGAGGCCTCCTAGGTGGGGCAGTCATGGGTCAAATATGCAATGAATATATCAATCTACAAGTAAAATGGAAGCCTTTCCAAACTATATCTATATTTTAGTATTTCTACTTGTGGTTGCCTAATCTCACATCGGGGGCACTTACGAAGTCACTAGATATTGTTGAGCATCGTGGTCCCTGTAAGAGGAAATATATTCCTTCATTTGCTTATCGCTTTAACTTGTTGATCATTGTCGTGCTAAACCTTAGTTTACGTCATCAGGGACATACTAAAGTCTTTAATGTGGCTTTAAGTTCAGCTAACATAATGAACCAGATATACAAAGCAATTTTTTGTTGCAAACTGCCCGATTCACAGAATTGTGCGGTTTGCGAATGAAAAAATGCTTTTTTCCATGTACCAGCCGTTATTTCCAATTTGGTAATCTATTACCGAATTGCAAATAGGGTTAGCGATTCAGTATTAGAAAGGCGCTGCTTAGGGCGTCCCTTCCTAATACTGGCTCACAGTGTAATAAGTGAATGTTTGCAACCGAAATGCGGTCACAAAGCTTTTGCAGTTTACCACCAACTCCCCATTCGCATATGAGAAGTGGTCCCCAGCGGACCCCTTCCCCTTTGTGAATATTGGTGAAAACATTTTTTAAGCGCAGGCAGTAGACCCACGGACCACTGGCTACTCTTGAAAAATGAAAAGGAAATTTTTCATCTTAATTTTTGAAATGCATTTCGTTTTCCTTCAAATTGCTTTATTAAAAAGCAATCACAGAAATGGTGGTCTGCTGACCCCAGCAGGCCACCATCCCTGTGATTTTAACGATTCCCAATAGGTCACAGACCAAGACCTACCGCATGAATATTATTGAGGTAGATCTATTTTCCACCCATTGGGAAACGCAAAATGTGTCAAAGACACATTGGTACATGGGTGTTTGCAATTACCAAATAGCGAGTCGCAAAAGTTTGCTATTTGGTCATTCCAGAGCCAAAACTATGTCCATCTGGCACAATGTTCCCTGTGCTCTCATTTCTCAAGAATCTCCCAGTAATGTCTTAGGTATTCCTGATAGACAATCAGGCAGTTTGGCCATTCGTGCCCCATGACCGAGAGCTGCCTTCATCAAATGCCTCAGAGCACAGGGTTCTATGGGAAGCAATGTGTGTATTCGCCCCTCTGTGATCAGCACGCGCCTTCTGCCGCCTGTGAGAGTTTGACCTGAGGGATGGCTGGACTGAGAGGGAAGACCGAGTGCCGGGCTTTACTGCAGAACACCCAAGCTGCAGGCCCGGGGGCCTCTCTCGGCCCGTGTTCGATGTATCTATGCTGGTGAGTAGCATATGTTAAATGTCTACTTACAGTAAGGCTCAATAATGTACGTTTAAATTACATACGGAATGGCTCCGTGAATCAGGCCCACTGCTGCACTTTTTAAACTTAATTTCTCTTTTTCGTCGCTCTCCTGTTCCTTCTTCCACTTCCCCCCGCTCTCGCGCCCTCCGTCACTCCCCCTCTCGCTCGTCTTTCCATTGTTGCGCCTCGCGCTCTCTTCACCGCTCGCGCCCCCTCCTTTCTACTCTCTTTCTCGATCACACGCCGTCTCTCTAGCCTCCCTTCCCTTTCTACCCGCACTCCCTTTGTGTCTGCTTTGCTTACTTGCTCCCACTCTCTCTCATCCTCTTCCTCACTATCTTCCACCCCTCTCTTTGCGACCCTACACGTTCTCTCTCACGTCTTTCTGTCACGCTCCGTCCCTCCTTTTTCCTCCTCCTTACGTCTCTTTCTCTCTCTCGCTCTCTCTGACAATTTCTCTTTCCTCCTATTTTCTATATCTTTCTATTTGCCATAAACCCTATCATGTTCTTCCATTCGATGCCCAAGCC
Source organism: Triturus cristatus (assembly GCF_964204655.1). Lineage (NCBI taxonomy): Eukaryota > Metazoa > Chordata > Amphibia > Caudata > Salamandridae > Triturus > Triturus cristatus. The sequence continues at coordinate 1,134,169,524 of NC_140582.1, forward strand.
CTGTCTCTCTTTTCCACACTTACACCCAGATACTCTTTTCTCCACTCTCACTCACCGTCATTCCTCCTCTCTTTCCCTCTCGTCCTTTTTCTCTCTCCACTCTCTTTCCCCCTCCATTCTGCTCTATAATTGTCACTTTTTCCTTTCGTTCCGTTTCCCATCACCTCTGCCTCTCCCTCACATATTCGCTCCCTTTCTCCTTCCCTTCCCTTCCTCTCCTTTCTTGTTCTATCTCTCCCCCATTCTGCCCCCTGCCCTCTGTTTTATTCCGGGCCGTTTCTCCCTCTCATTCCCACCCTCTCCCTTTTGCGTCACCCCTGCCCCCTCCCCACCACCTGCCTACTCACTGGTCAGAAGACAGTTAAGAAGAACCCCCTTCTGCAAGAAGCCATTTGTAATAAATGAAAGAGGGCCGGGAACCTGTTGACTCGACCGCATATGCTTTCTGGTTTTTATCCTTAGTTTACGTGCACCGAGTCCGCGTGCCTCTCCGCGGCGTTTCTGCTGGATGTGAACGCCCAGGGACAGTTGTGCAGTAATGGGGAACGCATGCTAGTGTCTTCGGGGACCCTCACTGTCTGTGCACGGAGGAAATAAAGCCTGAACGAGCCCGTCACACCGCAGACGGGCGAGTTTTCACTTTCATGGGGCGAGGGTAGCTGAAGCCCTTTGAAGCTCAAAGGGCTTCAGCGACCCCAGGATAATCGATGCCAGGTGCAACACGGGTCAAAGTTCACGTCTGGAGCGGGAGGGGGATTAAGGTGGCTCTGTTTGGAGATTCGCAGTGCCGTGAGATCGACTATTCTAATCTGCCTCGCTTGTTTTATTGACACAGCCTGATCTCTTTTACACGACAGCCCATAAATTATGCAAAACACGTGTTGCATCCTGTAACATGCATCATTACGAGGGTTGTTCATCTTTGAAGGAGCTGCTCTTGTTCGAGGCCTGTGTGTTATAAAAACTTTCAGCAGGTGAGCGCCTTCAGCAAAAGAAGTCTGCGCCGGATGCTACCTGGGACTGCTAAGTACCGACACTGTCTAAAATTAGAATCTTCGGCTTAAGCCATAAAGAGCGAAAAGTTGATCTTCTCCGCCCTCTAGCGGCTACGGCAGATACTTCACCCACTCTGCACCTCAAGCACCAAGTGGCAGCGAGAGGAGAAGGGAGGAGACTTCGGGGAGCGAGGGGGTTTGGAGTTGAGGGGACAGTTCCCTTCTGTGTTTTTGGACCATCTTTTGCCGGCAGGCACTAGGGAGAAGGAGTCAAGGCGGGAGGGGCAGAGGGCATAGAGGGATGAAGAGCCGCTGCTGTGGGGTGCACTTGCTGCCATGTGCTGCCTCGGGGAGGGAGGGGCTGGCGCAGCTGGTGTTGGGCTGTTCGCGCTTCGAGTGATGCTCACATACAGGGATTCTCCCTCAGCCGGGCGATGCCACCAGTTGAAAGCAGGTAATCCCAAAGTCCCAGGAGGGCATGGAGAGCCACCCACGGTGGCACTGCGGTTTCTGCACTAACCGGCCGTGTGCAGCTCTGTGATGGATGCGCAATGAAGCCGTCTTCTGTGCACACTTTTGCGTCTACAGATCCGCGGACCTCGGTGCCCAACTTCGGCTAGCGGGGAGAGGGGCAGGGCAGCGAGGATGCCTGCCGCCCAACCGATCATTCGTTTGGAACCGAATTTCTCCTAACCATGTTAAAATGACTTTTGCCGATTTTGGGAATGCCAGCGTGAATGGGAGCCGCACGGAGCCCGACCGATCCTCCCTGGCCGGGAACGCCTCGGAGAACAACGGCACCCTCGGGGCCCTGCTGCCCCTGGACCCGCAGGCCATCGGGGTGGGCATCTTCCTGGCCGTCTTCATCCTCTTCGCCATCGTGGGCAACATCCTGGTCATCCTGTCGGTGGCCTTCAACCGGCACCTGCAGACGGTCACTAACTACTTCATCGTCAACCTGGCCATGGCCGACCTGCTGCTCAGCACCACGGTGCTGCCCTTCTCGGCCACCCTGGAGGTGCTGGGTTTCTGGGCCTTCGGGCGCATCTTCTGCAACATCTGGGCGGCGGTGGACGTCCTGTGCTGCACGGCGTCCATCATGAGCCTGTGCATCATCTCCATAGACAGGTACATCGGGGTCAAGTACTCGCTCAAGTACCCGACCATCATGACGGAGCGCAAGGCCGTGGTGATCCTCGTCCTGCTCTGGCTCTCCTCCATGGTCATCTCCATCGGGCCCCTGCTGGGCTGGAAGGAGCCCCCTCCGCCGGACGAGAGCGTCTGCAGCATCACCGAGGAGCCCGGCTACGTCCTCTTCTCGTCGCTCTGCTCCTTCTACCTGCCGCTCCTTGTGATCTTGGTCATGTACTTCCAGATCTACGTGGTGGCCCGCCGGACCACGCGCAGCCTGGAGGCGGGCGTCAAGAAGGAGCGCAGCAAGTCCATGGAGGTGGTGCTGCGCATCCACTGCCGCAGCGTGCTGGAGGAGTCGCTGTCCCGGGCCAAGGCCAGCCACACCTTCCGCAGCTCGCTCTCCGTGCGCCTGCTCAAGTTCTCCCGCGAGAAGAAGGCGGCCAAGACGCTGGCCATCGTGGTGGGGGTCTTCATCCTCTGCTGGTTCCCCTTCTTCTTCGTGCTGCCGCTAGGTAGGTGACACCTGCTGCGCCGCGCGGCTGGGAGGAGCGCAGCGCGCGCGCAGCCGCCACCTGTGGACGCTCTCTTCACCCACCCTCAATAAAGTGATGGGAGTTTAACATACAGGTGCAAATTACTAAGGCGACGCATTAAACCTTTCCAAACCTCAATAAACAACGCAAGGCGGCTTCAGTGGTTTACGGTTTTAAATTCTGCCTGTGGCAAACTTCAATAAGTGTGGTGTGCGCCCATTGAACCCTGGCATCACTGTGCCATTTTCAATCGCGCCAACCTCACTTCCAGCAAAATGGGTAAAACATCCCCAATTGATTTTGACAAATGAAACACCGAACTGGCACCGTGTAACATCTGTAGGCTGTCTTTTTCACATACTTATTAATGTAGCTACTTTTTTAATGTACTTGTGCGAGCTGGAGAGCTCTCCGTCCGTCTGTTCATGTGTCTGTCCGTTCGTCTGTTCGTCCATTCACCCGTTTGTCCGTTCATCCATCCATCCATGTGTGTCTCTCTCTGCAACTATCGCTCCAACTAATTTCCAGTTATTTGTTTGGAGATCAACCTGTGTTGATTCGTCCATCAATCTGTTCAATCACTCACTCGTCCTTTTATGTCCCTCTGTCGTCCAGTTGTGTCATTTTATCTATATATGCGCCTTTAGGTCGGCGGGTTGCATGTCCGCTCCGTCCGACCATCTTCCTGCCTGTTTCCCTGCCAGCCTCACCGCGCTCAGTAAGCCCAGCTGGAGTAATCCATTATCGGTGTGTGCACGCGCGCATCTGTGCTTCAACATGTGCGTGTTCTGGTTCATCGTGTTGCCCATCCGGACTAGCGTGCAATCATTGCCATCAATATCGCTATTAAATCCATAGCGCTCACTACTCTTGACAAGGCATTGAAGCGCTTTACGCCGGGCAGCACGCTGCTCCCGAGTGGTGAACCCAGTGGGGATTGAAGATGGCATTTCACACCTCGTTAGCAACTTTTCTTTTGTTCTGTACACGATATCACCTGTTGCAGAGGCTTGTTTCACCTTAACTACCTACACACGTTCAAAAGCAAAACTTTTGAACAGCTAGTAAAAAAGTATTAGTAAAAAGTGCAAGATTTCTCAGAAAGTAAAGCCCATCATTTAGGAGTGTGGAGACGGGGCGGGGCCATGTAGTCACCACACCTTATTTATTGTCCATCAAACTCAGCCACGGCGCTGCTACTGCGTCTTTTATTTACCCCCATCGGGTGCCCTTTCTCATTCACCCAAGTCCCAGCCAAGCATCCCTGCAGGAGGCTGGACCAGGCAGCGAGGCTCCAGGCATGTAGACAAGATGGGAGGGGCCACAGAAGCAAGGCTCCTGGTGACCAGTGGTACTCGATTTACACGTTTATTTGCCCATTTAACTTATATAGCGCGGATCTGTCCCTCCTCACCTGGTTGTCCTCGGTTAATTTGCAGGTTCAGAGTCACATCCAGTCCTCATTATATTATATTGGCATTTGCACAGCGCTTACTGCCCCGGCGAGGCGCTATCATGTATTTAACGCAGCGCAGGTCTAGCTCCAACAAGGGGCGAAGGACTTTACAAAAGACTTGGAGGATCATGCACGAAACACGCGCTATAAAAATAACAACGTGGCCCCTTGGGACCAGATTACCCATGACGTGCTTGGATGACGAGGGTGTAAATACGACAGTACACTGCATTGCATAGACGGAAACCCAGGGGGCCCACCGACTCCATCACACGACCTGTCGGCCTGGGAGTGAAGCTGGGGTTCAAGGTTGCAAGGCTAGAACATTTCACAACTTGATTTTACGTCTGCCGAGGGGACCTGTGGAACTCTATCCAAACGAGGCACAAACTGTTGTTCCTGGCCCCCTCCCACACGTTGTGTATCTTTTCCAGCAAAGTGAGAGAGGGATTACTTGAATCACAACATGATGGATGTGTAAATAACACTGGGACCAGTTCACAAAAGTAACCTGAGGCAAAATCCTAACTTTATGACTTTGAGTATTCACAAAAGGCATTTAGGAGTAACAAAGTTAGGAATCCTAAATTTACTACTCCTAAATGCCCATTGTGAATACCGAAAGTGGTAAAGTTAGGATTTGGTCTCAGATTACTTTTGTGAACCAGGCCCACTGACAATTCACTACACACTATGCAATTTACATGACGTGGTAAAAAATTGGTGCAACATTTAAACACATTGACATTTTTTAACGGGCACCATCAACAACAAACATAAGAAAGGAACCAATGTCGCACCTAAGCAGAAAATCCAGCAACCAAAAATCACAAATCAGTCCGAAAAGCTCAATGCTTTAAATATAAGATTCCAATTTAAAAAGCTGACATTACTTTTGCATACAGCACTTCATAGGCTCCGGCTCCAGATGAACTGGACTAAATCAGAACCGTTCCCTTTGACAGACTCTGCACAGCCCGCCCCCACAGAGGACCCCTTCACGTAGGTTTCGGTTGGCACCAAATATTTAGGCAATGGGCTCCAGAGACAAGGACCACATTACAGCTTATTTAGGACCCGGCACTATAACAGACCTTCTGCCATTCTTTGTGCCATCTCCTCTTGCGCCGTGTTTGGGCTGGCGGTCGTCTCCGTGTCTGATGGGATACTCTAACTCTCCCTCATGACGGCGGCAGATTTGGGGTTCCCGATCTTGATCTATGCTACCTTGCTGTCCAGTGTCAATATACACATCGATAGTACCACCCAGACCAGAGCGGGACCAATTGGAGGGTCCGTCATACTCATCAATCCTGCCAAAGGGCATCCCGCTGGATGCCAAAGACATTCAATCTGTGTCCACATCCTGTTGGCCATGACGCACATTAATCCTTGGCTCCCACTCACACATGAAAAGTTAGTACAGCGTACACTCCGCTGCCATAACCCACTCACCATTGGGGACAGTTCTCTGATGGCCATATTGTGCATCCAACTGCAGGCTCCTGTTTGCACGACTCCTCGTACATGGACCACTTTATTCTTCACAGACTGCACAACCCTCTACGATCACTTCTCCCTTCTTACCCGCTGCCCTCAGAGGATTGTTCACCTCTGACACTCATGGTGTCAGATGTGGATGGTGACCGCATGACCTCTAGGCTGTACATCTGTGTATTACCATGAAACCTGACACTACTACGCATGTACGGGAGGTATGGGTAGAAGAATTGGGAATACCCCGTACCGAGAAGACATGGTCATACTGCTGCTCACAGATTCAATATATTTTGATTCATCATCATAATCTGTTGAATTTCAAATTTCTCCATTGCATTTACCTCTCCCCCTCAGATATAGCCAAATTCGACCCCTCTAGGTCCGACCTCTGTCTAAAGTGCCATTCACTGGGAGCAGAGTTTGCGCACCTATCTGTACATTGGGCTTCTGTCTTTACCCAAGTCTGAACTATGACAGATGTAGAGTTTGCACCTGATCCTCTCCTGGCCCTCTTGGGGTGCACCAAGGACATCCCATGTTCCTTGCGCCGACTCACCTCAATGGCCTTCTTTTTAGCCACGCGTGAGATCACGCTCCACTGGGGCAGCAACAGAATACCCATTTCCTCAGATTGGCTTAAAAGCATGATGCATTATTAGCGAAGACTATACCCTCCTACAGCCCCCCTACGTCTCACCCCCGAGATATTTGGCAACCTTTGCGTGAGTACCTTCGCACCCATGAACATGATTCTACAGACTGAAAACAAATTAACTTTCACCCAGTTACAGACTCCTCGTCATGTATATTCCACCGATCCACTTTATAGTTATACGCATCGATTACACTGATCTGTGACCTTTCACATTTGCTTATCATGATGATGTGTCTTCTCCGCTATTGTTCCTTCACAATTTTCTCTGCTGATGTGATTCTCGGCAGCTTGTCATTGTTGAATTGTTTTTTATAGTTGAAAATCAATAAAGACATTACAAAAAAAGTACTGCATAGGCTCTAGGGATCCCTGCAATAAAAAAAGCAGGAATGTGGCAAGTTATAATTCTACTGGCAAATTTCTGTGAATGTAAGATACACCCTAACATCAAGGGTTGTGAGGTCTGCCATCATTGCGACACTTTGTCTGTCAGAGACATTTATGATCAGAAAATGTTTTGCAGGAGCTTCTCTTTCAACATTCTCTTGAAAAATTAGGAGTTTTAATTTTTTCCTTCTTCAATATTTGTTATTGTATCTCCACTCTCTCCTATATTTAATATCCTGATAATCTCACTTCGTCCATTTTTGCTTCACTTCATTATTTCTGTGGTTGTTGTAGTTCTTATTCTTGCATTGACTAAGGTTCTTCTACCTTGTTCGGGGTATCTTGGAAGATGGTATGCAAAGTTGATCATCTTCTTATGGTCTCTTAAAGGCCCTGTTCCCTCCTGAGTAGCTTTAGACATCTGCTAGTTCGGAATCCGTTGTTTTTTGAGCACCTCAAATTTACACAAATTAGCAATCCTTTCTCCACTCCCTTTTACTGGCAGCATTCTGCTTTACTTTGCCCCACCCTATTTGCATCTCCTTCATTAGTAATATTCGCTGGCGGTGAAGGGGAGTCACCAGATGGCCTTTAGTTGTCTGCAGTAATGACCCAACCATGAGCTTCACACCTCCACTCTTACAGCACTCCACTTATGTGAAGCCTTCTTTGAAGTGTTCAGCTGTCCACCGATTGCTAAAGAGCGGATCCTTTGTTTATGCTCCCAGGGCCATGGTGAGGATGTTCTAGGCCATCTCAGCCTGTATTCCAAGGAACATCCCTACATATCTCTTCATATTGCACTTATTTTAGGGATGGTCTGTAATTCAATTCGATTCAAGTCAATTGAACTTTATTGTTTGATTACTTAAAACCATAACAACAACAAAAAACGGATACAAAAGGTTTAAAAAACAAATTACTGGTACGAAAAAGTGTTAGAGTAAAATGTCCCAGAATTGATTAATAGCCGTTAGTTTCCTGAACCTAGGATGTCAAAAGACCGTAGCCCCATTTTTAAAGTCAGGAAAGGGACACACTGGGCGTGAATGTTCTAAGAGTTCTTAGGCGAGAGCTTGCAAATATTTAAAATTGGGGAAAAAGGCAGTATTCAGGTAAACAGCACTGGATGATTAAGGGATGGTCTGTAATTTGGCACATAGTCTTTGGTGAATAGTGGAAGGGAAACCACAGAGGGCAATTCAGCAGAAGTCCAGGGGTAGATGAATTGACGTCATCATTTTTTTTAATCAATATAGGAAACTAGAGCGCTACCCCTTGATTACTAAGTTGACGGAGTAAACCATAGAAACACTACATTGTTGTCCCCAAACCTGGAACTATGTTGTACATTGTGCCTAAGAAATATCACTGTAGTTTTGCCCCCATTAATCCATTAAATTGCAAGTCCTGTGGCGGGTGGCGGATGTTGACCAACACCACTGAAACGCTGCATGAACGGATATTCTAAAGATCATTCTTTACATAATGAGAAGTTCCAATTGGATTAATATAATGTTCACTGTTGTGCATTGACGCAATGTGGCAGGATCTGTATTTCAGTATTTGTAAGGAGAGATTGCGATATATTAATATAAAGAGAGAATTCAGATATTTTATTTGAACTTCTTTTGGGAATGTAAAAAAAACCGAAGTAATAAAGGAGTGTGCATAATTTAAATTACGTTTGATGATTTGTACAGTATGTGTTGTAGATTTTGTTCAATCCATATCACTTTTCAGGGGATCTTGATTTGGGGACAACATTGTAGCTGCATGCATAAACATTTTGATCTACACCATCATCACAGGGTTACCATATTTTATCCCCTCAGTAGAATCCTTTTGGTTGTTTGATTAGGGAAAGAGGAAGCTGTGAACACCACACGCCATAGACAGACCTCGAAGGAACCTATCAATTTTCGGTTCCCGCAGCTCCCGACCTACTTTTGTAATGAGGTGAACACTTCATGACAGGTGATAACATCACTGGCGAAAACACTCATAGGCTTTGTTTTCTAAAAGGATAACTGAATGTTAGACAGTAACAATGTACTCATTTCATTGGGAGATTGTTGGTAAAAGCTTTGATAAAAACATTTGACTGACAGGTTGCTGAATCATTTGGGAACATTTGATTTCATCATCCAATGCTAGACAGGCTTTAGATATGCTTGCGAAACAGTGAATAAAGGTCTTCATATGCTGGTCTTATGCATAAGGTTTGTCAAGCTTTCCAATGGAAGGCTGTGGATTTTCTGAATTATACTATGGTTGTTTATAACATGGACTGGTCCCCGTTGAATGAACTCTACTGAATAACGTAGTCTAAGATAGCTTGAATAAAGCCATCTTTCCATTGTATACTGGACACATAGGAAGTCTACTGACTGGCTTGATGTCCCCAAGTGCATTATCAAAGGTTGTTTGTTGGCACCCACTTTATTTAATATTTTAATAAAATGACGTTAACTTCACTCTGAGATAAAACAATGCTCACTGCCCATTGGAAGATGCTGGACCAGTGCAGTGTTTGTTGCAAGCTGATTAGGGTGACTACCTCCTTCCAGGTCTTCATGGACACTGTCCCCAGTCCTGGCCTTTTCACCTACAAATCACTGATCTCAGGTATATTAGTCAATTGCCACATCAATGGAAGCAATGTAAGACTACAACACCCAGAATGCATTAGGCTACCACAGAAAATCCCAGGACTGGGAACAGTGTCTGTAATGACCTCGAGAGAGAGGTTGTGTCCGTAACACCCGTATAGTACTTTTGGCCCAGTTGGAGAATGTCCTACCATGTTTTTTAGGTCTCGCCTAGCGAACGCAGCGCATGTGTTGATTCGCCTTGGCGAGACTCTATTGTTGTCGCTTTCTTTCGCGTAGGGAGACAAACCATGTGCGCGCCCAGACAGGTGTCTCCCACCGCGTGCTTGATTTATTACGGCTCGGCCACTCGCTCCCTCTCTGCGCGCACGCTGTTTGCCTGCTCGCGGTTGCAATGTGACCCACAGCTAGTCGTCTTGTGAATGTTTATTTGGGAAATACATTCATGGTATGCTCGACCCACACACCAGAATAGAATCACTTGGTGGGCCTTACTCTGGATCCAAATTCAAAATGACAGATTTGGCCATGAGCAACCAAGAAGGGCTGAAAAGATATCACTGACCAAATTCTGCTCAGTGCTTGCTGTTGCTAACTTTAGGGTTTTTGAAATCTCCTCCTAAAACAATGCCCAAACCATGCTGTTGCAGGATTCTCTTTTTTGCATTAGTTGAAGAGTGCATATTTCTTCACTTAGATTTTTTTTTACTCATAATGTAATTATGTAGATTTGCAATAATTATAACAAGAGTGCCTTTTACAAAGCTTTGTAGGTGCAATGTGTGCAGTCATTAAGACGGTATTCCTAGCATCTGTAACAAACAACGTTTTTTAACTGGTTAAAATTGAAATTAAGTTAGGATCTTGTTCTATCAATTATAGTATCATTATATTTCAAATTAAATTTAAGCCACAAAAAGAATTATAAGCTGTGATATTTTTTTGTTCCAAAAAATAATTAAAAGAGAAACTCAAACTGTATTTGTGAACATGTTTTCATACACTTCATTAACCTAAAACCAATAACCCTCTCCAATTTGATACTGGGACTTGGAACCAAAAAGAAACATGACCTACCTTCTCTAAGTGGTAGATTCTTGTCCAATGAGGTTAAGCAATTGCATGCAGGATTCCACTGAAGCAGTGATTGCTTTATCTTGTTCATTAAACCAATTCTGAAGTTGCACTTGTATTCTCCTTATATTGTATTAACTCAGACAATAGCTATTGTAAACAGAGACAAGTTAAGAAACCATATTTTGTGTGTGTGTATATGTTAGACATTTTTGCCCATTCTGTAGGGTCACCCCGGAATTTTTGCCTTTTGCTGAACCCCATGTTTGATAGCAAATAGAACTCTGTGCACGGAACCCCTGCTAACCAGTGGCAACGTGCTTATGCTCCTTCCTTCAACATGGCCAAATTGGTCTATTCCTGACTGTCATATTTAACCTACATATAGGTCCTTAGTATTTAGTAGCAACAGTATTCCCAGGGCCTGTAAGTTAAATGTTACTAGTGGACTGCAACACTTACGATGCGGTCTAGGGACCGACTGACCTCTGGTCGGTGGTCCCGCCGCCGCCATTACAATGCGACCGCACATGGTGCGGTTTCGTACTCCCATTTCCCTATGAGAGCTTGTGCTGCAGCCATAAACCAGCCTTAGCACAAGCTCCCATAGAGAAATGGGAGGCTGTGTAAATCCCTACACTGCGTGGCAGGCATCCCACGGTACCTGCCACATGGTGTAGGGATTTACAGGGGGGCAAACACAGGTGCCCCCCAGGCCCCCAACCGGAGCCTGCAGAGACATGGGGGCCCTGCTAGGGGACACCAAAGTTGCTTTCCGACAGGCTTTTCATGTTGGAAAACCTGACACAAAAGGCCTGTTGGAAACCATTATCATAATCCCCACGGTGTAAACGCCGTACATAGGGGCTTATGAGCTGCCTCCGCCTGGCCGACGGGCTCCTTGAGCCCGTCGGAAGCCAGTCCGTCCCACCGGCCGGTTTCAAATCCGACAGCCTTTATCATAATAAGGCTGTCGGATATGAAACCTATGATGTGAGTCGGAAAGCCTCCAACATATGGTCGGAGGCTTTTCAACTCACATCTTAATAGGCCCCTAATTGTGCCCCCCACTGTAGTGACAATGCAAACATGGCTGCATGCCTGCCAAAAGTAGCCTGTGCAGATTTGAATTGCAAACTCACCCTGTTGAAATGACCCCTTATGACAGGCCCAAACCCTCCTTTTAAATACTTATGTCTCCCCTAAGGAAGTCTTGCTCTTAATTAGGACAGGGTGCATGTTATTTAAAAGTAGGACATGTAAAGGGTACTGTTAAACGTGTCCTGATTAGCAGCTCAAAGCTATTCCATTGTAGCAGGGTTGGCTCTTCATGAAGAATGCATCAGGATACAATATTCCGTTTAATAAATGTTATTTCTGACTAGGAAGCAGTTACAAATTAAAATGTTTCATTTCTTGAAATGTTTTTTACAAGCCTGAGTCGGATTTGTAATAAATATTCAGAAACATTACTTTTAAAAAGTCACCTTTGCACTGCATGAGGTCCCTGGAAACTAATTGGACATTTGGCGCTTGCTTTGTGCCAGCCGATAATTAGTATTTCAGTGGGCATGAATGAGGTATGAACCTCCTCCAAAGACAGGGCTAAAAGGCCATTGGTGTGGAGAGGTTTTGCTGTCCCCTTGACAGGGTGGTCTGTGGGTGGGGATAAAGAGTTGAATAACTTCAAAGAGGCACCCTGGCTTAGACTCTTCTTTTGTTCCCGCAGTCATACTGGCCTCCATCACAATGGGCCTCTTGTTGACATCACAGTATCCTGGTGGAGCATAAAGACCTGCTTGACAGGTCTGTTGGGGTTTCTCATGTGACACTGGGAACACACTTAAAAGGAGGGAAACAGAATTTTGAAGCAATTTTGTTTATCTAGTTTGTCTGGTTGCTGAAAGATCAGCTTTGTCCTACCAGACTCCTGTTTCTGAATTTGTTGGGAATACAGGCACTGCCTAAAACTGATGTGGGAGAACACTAGGATTACCATAGTACACTACTACCCCCTAGACCTCAGAGCCCAATTTTAGTGTGGTTGAAGACTTCGGCCATCTTAAATATGACCAAAGTGTGTAAGGTTAGCCTGAGGAATCTTTAATCTGTTGGGTAGGGCGAAATTCCCACCTACTATCTCATGCCAAGCATAAATGTAGCAACTGCAGTCCTCATCTTCGGTACAAACTTGGAACTGTGGAAGATCAGAAGAGGACCAAACCTGCTGTCTGAGACCTCAGAAGAGCATAGAAGACTGGACCTGACCTCCCTCTTGCACCTAGGACAAAGAAGTGGAGCCAACGGTCATAAGACTGACCTCCTGTTAATGCTATGGGCACACAACAAGAGGTATTTTCTTGCAACTGCCCATCTCCCCATAGGTCATCCTGGGGGTTTTAGGAGTGTACTCCTGCTGGATTGGGAATTAAGGACTAAAGCCAGAAAGTAACATTTTTGACCAGGGCACAATCGTAACGTGTAACCACTTGTCAAGTGTTTCTATTTCTCAGGAGCAATGCAGCAGTTGTAACCCTCATTTGCATCTCACTCAGGAATAGCTCTGAATTTAAAAGATGGCAAACTATAGAACTATGCCATGTGTCCACCATTGTAGCTGAATTTTGCCGTAAAGAGAGTTAAAATTCTGGATGAGATTTTAATGAAACTTTGTCTTCTAATTAAGGTTGACTTTAATTTAGACGTGCGTAACAGTAGAATTTTAAAATGAGGTATTGGGCTGAAAATTGTTATATAAATCAAGGAGAAATATCAGTTGGCTTTTATTGATTCTCAAAAAAAATTCTGTCGGTGTAATAACTATTGAAGCTGTTCCTAGAACAATTTTAACCACCAGTCATTTAGAAATGACTTGAAAACCTTATTTAAAGAAAGTTGTTACTGCTAACTTGATATGACAGGACATCACTACCTTTCCCTCGAAAGGATGGAGCTCTGTTAGAGTCACAACTACTACACTCAATGTTCCAGAGCTCTTGCCTCCTTTACACCTTAAAGTAGAATGGTAATCAAGTCTGCCATAACCCAGGAGCATCTTATGTCCTTATGACATCATCACCACTTCACATCTTTGAACCTTGAATCCATATCCCTCAACAACAATGATCTTAGTAGAACTCACATGTTGATCGCACCAAGGCACAAATAAGGTAGCAGGCAGTGCTGAACAAAAATAAATATATGAAATTAACGAAATTCTTATTTTTTTAAAAGGAGAGCCATGAAATTTGTTGTATAGTGCACTCTATGGCCCAGGACTGTCAATGATGGGTAATTTCTATGGTGGAGCTGACTGTGGTGGGGATTCTAGAATGTTGGTCAGTCCTGCCTAGAGTTGCACTGCTAGGACATGTGATGGCGGTTGCTAATTCAATAAACTCTGTTATTGAATTAAACCTGAGTTGAGACTCCAAATGTCGCGATGAGGATGTCCTATTACAGGCAAGAGGACTTGAAGAAGAGAAGCCATAAATGTCGCAAACCCGTCTGATTGTTGTAGCTAAACAACGTTTGCATTACGGTTGACAGGTGGGAATTGAAAGGCCAACAAAGAAAGGAAAAGGTACACTCTTGGGTAGGTTGCTGCCTGTCGGCTGGTATGTACGGCAACTGATTACAGAAGTGTGGCACTTAGTTAAAGGCCATATTGTTGAGACTATGGCTTGGACACCCTTGAGTCACATGCATTCTGGGATCTCGCAACCAGCTGTCTAGTTGTGTAGCAACATTTGTAATATCGGTGCACTGTTCTGAGCGTGTGGGCCTTGTGAAGTTTCCAATTATCTCACAAGTCCTTGCTGGTCCCTCACCTAGCAACAGCTACCACTGCTGCCGTCCACGGTGTTCGCTTCTGAGGATTCCTTGTTACAGGCCATTGAAAACGTACCTGTTTTCTTGCATCGAGGGTGCAGGAGCCAGCAACGGGGTTGCTTGAATCAACTGTGAGCCCTTCACAGTAGTGTTGTGTGACATTTACTGTTCATGAGTATGCGGATTACAGGAAGATATCCAGGGGGTGTTGCAGGCAACTCGCTAGGGCAGGAGGACATGATGGGAAGTGGTCATCGAGGGGAAGAGGCAGGGAGGACTGGTGGGAAGCATTTAAAACATACCTTAAAGGCACTGGAGGGGAAGTGTATGTTGAAAAAAGAAAATTGGCCATGTTGGATCATAATCTTAGCACGGAAGGAAGCAGGGTCTTGAAATCCCTGCCAATATCATTGAATGAGAATGAGGATGCGGATGAAGGGCCTGACGATGAATACACCAGGGCTGTGAAAGCCTTGGAAGAAAACTATGGGAAGAAAGTTAGCAGAGTTGTAGAAAGGCATTATGTTTTTCTCCCGTGCTCAATCACAGGGGGAGACTATTGAACAGAATGAGTCTGTTTTAAGAACTTTAGCAGTCTCATGCAAATTTAAAGATTTGCACGAGGAAAAAATAAGGGATCATATGATTAATGGTGACTGTTCAATATCGATCTCAATTTATTATGCTGATTGTTAAAACATATGATAAATCTGATCTTGTTATCCATCACCCACATCTGCAGTTTTCTACCAAATAGGATAACTTTTCTTGCGTATCTTGGTACATTATCATGAGCTGTAGTTAGAGTTTTGCAAGAATATCTTCTATCTCTCAGTCTCTTCACCATATGTTCCTGTACATTATTATAGTCTTCCTGTTTACTACAAATTCTTTTGGCCCGCAGAAGTTCTCCATAGAGGATACTGTTTGTAAGAGCCATCGGTTGCAAATTGTCTGCATGCAAAATATGATTTCCTGCTGTCGGTTTCTGTTGTTTGTATCCGGCTATATGGGAATGAGCAATAGAATGTGTTTGCAAAATATAGCCCCTCTTTCTTAACCCGCCAAATATAATGTCACTCATTAATATTAAAGGTAAGGTACACAGTAACCAATAATCAGACAGCACATTCTCAAGCAACTGCATTTGAATGAGAAGATACCCGGAGGCATGGGTTGACATCCATTCCTTCGAGCACCACAGGAGACAAAAGGATAGGATTCAAACAGTGTCTACAAAGCAGGACTCTAGAGCCATTAATGAGTATGTGTAAGAAATTGGGTCATTGGTTGGGAGGGTTGAAAATCCTACTCAAGCAACAACAAGAATTCTTTCCAGGGTAAATCACAAAAGTCACTAAATTAACTTATGCTTAGCCCTCTGATAGCTTGATACAAAGCAATCAGGCTTAACCTAGAGGCAAAGTGTAAGGTATTTATGCAACACACAAACAATCAATAATAACGTGAAAACACAACACAAGATACATCTCAAACTAATTAGAAAAATAGAGTAAATGTTAATAAATAAAATGATACCATAATGACAAAAATCCAATCAGTAGAACCAGAGAGATGCAATTTCAAAGTTTTAGGTAGATATAACACCTAAAAGCACAAAGCGCCATATGCTGCTGCCTGGTCATACTTGACTGTGGGAAAGTCACAAGTTTAGACAGACCACGATGGAGTGCAGACTGATAAAGGGACCAGGTTAGCCCAGCTAAAAAAGTTACCTTCCCAAAGTCCGGTGAAGAGTTCTGTTCACAATGGAGGAGGCTGCAAGGAGCAGGGGGAGTGTCTGGCTGGCCAGGTCCTCCCTGAAGCAGAACACAAACAACCCAAGACCAGGTTTGCACGATTTAGGTCCCATCAGCCTAAATGCTTGAGTTAATCTCAGCCATTGGCAATTCATAAGTGGAATGGGCGTGCCCAGATGTGGGTCCCATGCACACTATGCCACTGGAACAAAGCTATACATGACTGATGAGCGCTAACTAGGGCAAAACCTGTCCTGGGTTGCTTGTGTTCCAGTTCAGGGAGGACCTGGCCTAGCAGTTCAGACTAGACTGTTCCCATTGAAGCAAAGACAAGACTGATTTGCATATGGATGGGTCCAGACTGAGGTGCCATAGTGTGCAAAATAACAATGGGCTGTTATGTTACCCAAGTAATTACCAGTGGCTGGGATTATTTCGACCATTCCATCCATCACGTTTTTGTATTCTTTAGTATGTCACTCTAAGTGGGAAGAGTATGCCCATATGTGGGTCCTGTGCACACTCTGTCACTTGAACCAAGCTATACTTGGCTGATGATCCCTAACTGGGGTGAAACTAGGCCTGAGTTGCTTATGTTCTGGTACAGGGAGGACCTGGCCTGGCAGTTCGGGCTCAACTGTTCCCATTGGAGCAGTGTCAAGACTGATTTGCTTATGGCGGGGCCAAAACTGAGGTGGCATGGTGGGTAAAACACGATGGATTGGGATGCGGCCAAGCGATCGCCGGTGGCTGAGATTAATTCTAGGATATCATTCATCACTTTTTTGTAAACTTTATTGTGTCGCCCTAAGTGGGACGGTTATGCGCAGACGTGGGTCTTGTGCACACAATCCCACGGATCCAAGCTATACCTTTTTTTAATACTCAATCTGGAGGGGGCTATACAAATGGGTGTCACAAGTCAGATCATTTTGACCTATTTTGATTCAATATAAACAAGAGGTGCGGATACCACCTGCCACAATTCCAGCTTCTAACACAAGAAGGCTGTATGCAAAGTTTGGCACTGGGCAACTCCAAATATCTGCAGTGTTGCCTATTACGCTGCATAGGCAGTCAAAACAATGCAGTTTTTCCTCTTTACAAGTTAAAAGAGAAGCTGGCTCCATTTTCTTCTGAACAAGTAATGTCCGATTCACAAAGGCCCTAAGCACTCATGGTAGAGGCTCGGCAAACGTGAGGGAGTCTCCGCAGTCACGGCGGAATCTCTGCAATGAGAATTCTAATTACTGAGATCCTGCCCCAAGTGCAGAGACTGCTCCCACGACTGCATGACCTCTGCTATGAGTGCGGAGGCCCTTTGTGAGTCAGTTGCAGAGAGGGTAAGCAGTGTCGGGGATGCCAGAATGATACGTGTGGTAAGAAATTGCCATGTGTTTGTCTTTGCAGTTGCACTGTTCTTGAGATGACCAGGAAGCAGAGTCTATGTGGAGCATGGAGAAAAAAGTGCCCGCCCATTAGCGAATCAGATAGCTAAAAAAGTGTCCCAGATTTGCAATCTGGGCAGGTTTGAACTTCTAAAGACCTACTGTAAAAGTGTTTTGCAAGGTATGGGAGATTGCATGTATTTTTGCTTGCCCCAGGCAACGTTTGTGACAATATCAGGGACATCAACAGTAAAACTATAAAATAGGCCCGCTGACAACCAGAAAACTGGCCCACACTCTGACTTGTCGGACCCGCCATTTATGCATTGCCAGATTGCACCTTAGGTCAGTCCGCCCCTGTGTATGGGATCTTATACTAGTAGCATGGGGGAGAGTTAAAAGATTTGAAGAGATCGAACAAAGTATTGACCGCTTCCAAATGCACACTACAAGGCTCTTGCGTTGTGTATTTGTATGCCGGAGTTGCCCGTGCACTGCTGCTTCTTAATTCTTCTTGT
This sequence comes from Triturus cristatus, assembly GCF_964204655.1. Lineage (NCBI taxonomy): Eukaryota > Metazoa > Chordata > Amphibia > Caudata > Salamandridae > Triturus > Triturus cristatus. Next base: position 1,134,187,367 of record NC_140582.1, read on the forward strand.
GTTGTTCAGTATTTGTATCTCTCAGATCGTACATTGTTATTTTATGGGACCCAGTAAAAGTTGGTATCACTCACTAAGGGCATGAACGTCAATTCATCAAAATGCCTGGGCTAGCGGAAGGGACATCACACGCTCTTTGTGTGAGTAAAGTTGAAGGTTACACATGCTTACACATACACACACTTGCACAAACTCTCTCACGTAAACGCACATTCACCTGCAAGCACGCATATAACACAATTTTTTTTTTTTAAATTCACTTACCTCAGTTGCCAGGTAAGGTCATATTCCATCTAAGTTGACCAATTGTTTCTTACACTAGTGTAATAAAAAATTGAGAGAATACAAAGAGTGCATTCCCAACCGATGTCCATAATGACGAGCTGCCACTTTTTTCTGTCACAGATATTGCCACCTCTGAGGCCAGGGGTCCCGAGGGCCAAGTCGGGGATCGTAGCTGAAACCCCTGGTGACCCCTAAATGGCGTCCATTTTTTCCCCAGTGTTTTATTTAGCGCGTGCTTGACCCAAAGGTATGAGCACCAGTTGTGTTACACAAGGAGGACGCATTCATTCATTTTTGTTAGGCACATGACTAAGATCCCTCGTTGCAAATCTCAGCTTGCATTTGTGCATGTGTGCCTCCTTCCCCCTTTATGAATACTGCCATGCATTTAAGCGGGCAGAAGAAAATATATGTAATGCACGTGCACACCAGGAAAATTACCTGATTATTGGCCGAATGGAAACTGTCTGATAAGGGCGAAAATGTTTCACAATGCATTCTCAATTTAAAATATGCAAAAAGTAATGGCCCCATGTGATAAGCCAACGAGACTTTCGAGTAGGTAATTAGTTATTGTAGAATCAACAGTCGCAGGTAATGTTAGGCGAATTGGGCGAAACACTTCATTGCATTTATTTAAAAGCACACTTTTAATCAAATAGTAATGAAAAAATGTGAATTCTACACGCACTTTTAAATTCAACATTCTGCAACATACCAATAAGAAAATGTGCGCCTACAGAAAGAAAATTAAAATGTCCCACCTGCCCTTATTGTATAGTGTGTTATCCAGTGCATCTTATTTTATGAAATGTGTGGAGGACAACACAGACAACGGACAGAAAGCAACACAAAAGGACATTCAAATCAAAGCAACTCAAAAGTCAGCTTTATATGATTTCATAAAAGCAAAAAGACATTACAACATGGTAATACGTACATATTATAAACAAAAACAGCTATGCAAGTTTTGACCATAGGCTAATCATAGCAAATCATCAAATACATTGGACAAAGATAAAAACATAGCACACATGCATAAATAAGTTAAAAACATACAGTCGAAAAATGCTGTCTTATGTATATTATTGCACATAATTAAAACTTTTTTCTCACAAAAGTCAGCACCCACAAAAAACGTGACATAGAGCAGCATATGCCCAAAAAAAGGTAATGTTTGCAAAAACAGGTATGCAGGACTGCATTGCTTAAAATTGTACGGCTTTAACAGTGGGACAATATAACTTTTCCTATGTTTAGTATACAGCTTGCAAAGAAACGCCACGTGCCCAGGTCTCTGTTTTGACACTTGTTTACAAGGGGAGTTGTCCATTCTGTAACAAGTAAGTACGAACCTATGCCTGGGGTTCAGACGGTACTTAAGATAAGGTTGCATATCAAATGTAGTCAGAATGGATTTATTTCTTAACACAGTAAGTTTTAACAGTTCTTTAGACACCCTCGGTTCGTCCAAGTGCCCCTGGCTCTTAGCTTTCAAGTCTTTCCTACTTACATCAAGGTATCGGGCTGCACTAAATATAATGGGTGTCCCATATTCGAGAGGAATTGCTTAAATATAAAGTAGTCATGGGAAACGAAGTGCAAGACTTAAGACAATCCCCAATAATGGCTCGGTTAAAACCAGCAGCGGCGGCTCCTCTGCTAGGGCTGAGGAGTGTCGCCCCACCAGTGTAAAGGAAAAAATGTAATGATAATAACAGAGTGTTATTATCATTTTATTTTTTGTATTGGAGTTGCCGCCAGGTTAGGGCAGAAGGGGCTGGGATTTCCGCGTCACAGGGAGTAGGAGTGGCTGATGCTGCACCTAAAGATCACATGACTGTTTGGCCGGCCACCTCGGACCAGCCAAAACAGTCATGCGCACTTTGCTTTTTCTCGACCAAGGCTGCATTACAGCCTGCATGGAGAACATGCCCGGGATTCCACTCCCTCTCTGAGCGCCGAACCACGGTGCTCAGACCAATCACAACGCTGCAATCAGGCGTGTTGTAATTAGTTAAGGAAGTCTGGAAGACTGGGTGTTTCCTGTTCCTGCTGCGAAGAGGCGGCGGTTGGGCGACAGCAATGGCGACAGCAACCAGCAGGTACATTTTATTTTTTTATTTATATCCTACCCCCCCACCTTCATCCGCCTCCCCACGAACGTCCCCCTACTAGCCACTACTGAAAATCCATATATTCGGAAGTCCTATTTTTGTACCATAACAGGATGGGTTGTATCATAATTTTATGAAGAAGTAATGAAAGTCCCATTTCTGTTTGGCAAACAAAAGAAGAAGAACGTTTAGGTACTGCGAGGAGGCGCCTCAAAAGCACATTTTCTACAGTTTGAAAAACCTTACAATTATCATGTCCCCACACACCCGCCCCATAAGTATCAATGGATTGCTTTATATGTCTTTAACATTTCATGAGGAGGGTTTGTAGCTAGCTTTCTTGCAAAAATTAACAGGATCATAACTGATTTCCCAAACAGAAGATCCCAGATCCTAATAGCTTGCATCCATGTGGCCACCTTGTCAAACAATATACCCAAATAGGAAACGGTCACTGTAGTACTAACCTTTACGTCAGGTATTTTTATTATCACAACTTTTCGCTGTCCTAGTTCCACATTTCATGATATATGTTTTACTTGGATTAACTAAGAGACCCAGATCCCACAAATAGGTAACATAATAAGAGTGCAGTCTTTGTAGGCCTACAGGTGTTTGTGCCATGAGGACAACATCGTCCGCGTAGAGAAGGGCCTGAATGGGACGGTGGCCAATTTGTGGTGGGTCCCTACATTTTCTGGCCATTTCACTCTCTAGACTATTGATATATAAGGAAAACAAGAAAGGAGCGAGCACACAGTCCTGCTGCACCCCTCTCGCTAAACAGAAGGGCTGCGTGCACTCACCCTTAATACCATCGCGAACTCTGGACCTACTACCTGGGTATAGTTCCCTTACAAAATGGATGACAGATGTCTCTACCCCTAAATCTGTTAAGATGTTCCACAACTTGCCATGGCTTACGCAATCAAAAGCAGGTGAAAAGTATACAAAAGTGAGATGAATATTCCCCTTTTAAGTCATAGTATTGTAATGATGAGGCATCTCAGCACGCTTCAAATAAGGTCGAATATTTTATTCTTTAGGAGAACATATTATAACGTCTATCTAGTAAGCCTGGGTCAAACTGTCTAACTTGGAATCTGGAGCACGGGCGGTGTTCCAGACTCCAGAAGGGTTTGGCAAGACACCACACATTCCCCTTCATTGACATTTAAAAGAATAACACAAAAAGAATAACATATGTAAATAAATAAAAACATGTGTACAGTATGCATGAATAACATAACAATAATATAAAAATACAGAAAAACATCACTTGCGCACATAATAATCTTTATACCAAACAGGGCGTTGCAGAGTTCTTGGCATATGGTGGTTATTCAGAATAACACCATTGCATGGGGCGACATCTCACCCCGACCAATCGCACAGCTGAGTTATGCCTGCTTAGGCGACTTATTCATAAACATTCTCCTTTTATGTTCCAACTTTATACTTGTTTGTTTCACTCAATATTCTTATTTTCAACATGCTTAAATTCCGCAGGCGGAGTGAGAATGCTGTTTCCCAAGTTTCTGATGTTCCCACTGTGTCCATCCGGACCTCTTTGAAAGAACACGACTAAAGCATACTTCATTCAGGGCAGTGTTAATTCGCTCAAACCTGCATTAAATCACTTCTTCGGGGGTCACTATAATCAATAAAAACAATCATCAGTTAATTCACTGACTCTCATTGCACACATATTTTGTTGTATCCTCAACTATTATAATACGTTATGCACAAAACGGTCTTTTTATTTAAATAAACGAAACCCATCCTTTTTTCGACCCAACAACAGCTTGCCCCTTGCGCTCAGAACGAGAAAGTTACACCCCTCACACCCTTCTGCTTGTAACGCTCACTCTCTTCATGCTGATACAGCCCTCATTCTTCCCCGTTTTCTTAACAGTCTCAATGCAGTATACCTGACTTGACATTTCCCCTCATCCCCTCTGTTAACAAACCCTTTTCTAAACATTCATCAGAACATTGTATAATCTATCGTTCAACCTCCTCTAACCCTCCCACGCCTTCCCAAAAATACATCCTTATTCATAGACCTGCCATCAATCCATACATTCGCTTTTATTAGCTTTTTCCCATACATCTTGACTTAATAATACTCTCAATTTGCTATGCTCGACCAAATTCTTGCTAGCGAACTGTACACGTACCTGCCCTGGACTGTTTAAAAACCTTCCATCCTCAAAGCGACTGCAACCCAAACACATCTACGCCCCTCCCTCTCTCTCACTTATAACCCTTCCTTCTCCCCACCCGCTTATCGCGCTAATTACGATTTTCCCACTCTCTCAGCACCGTGATGATTACTACCACCTAATGCTGTTGCATTGAAAAACTTCATTCCCCATAAAGCAATTCGGAACAACCTTACAACCTCCTAATGAAAGTCTTGTTGTTTAAAAACGTTTATGCATCGTGAGCACAAATATTCGACATGATATAGTGTCCATTTCTTAATCATTTAAACTCTGTCCATAATGAATCCCGATGTAATTCCCAGGCGAGTCGAATATCGCATTTTGCTTTCCTTTTTAATGCTTGAATGATTTTCAACCATGCGGGTGCAATCCTGATGCTGGGCATTCTGTATAAATCATCAAATATAAGCACAGGATGCACACCTTTTCTTTAAGTTTTCAAAGCTTTTTCACTGTTTTCTTTCTTTGCGTGCAGACTGGTGAGTGCAATGCCCATTCAGAATTCCACCTTTTGAAGAAATTGACTTTCTCCAATTTACTCTGTTGTAAGAAAGTTTGGACGATGACATATGAGTACAATCAGTAAACTTTTCATCAGGCCACAACCACTGAGAAATCTTCACCACTTTGGATAAACTCCAAATATTTCCATCAGATAGTTCTACCACCTGATGACCAACACGCCACTTTCAAAGGATGAGAAAACCGAGATTCCCCGGATTTGACAAACCTACCTTTCTTCACTCGTACCCAATCATTGACCTTTACAGGAGAAATAACAACTTTATCATGACAGCCTTGAACAGACACTGCTTTGTCGTTCTTGTTGAGCAATAAATCTCTCATCCATGCCTGACTCATATTAGACACACTCTTCCTACCCCTCATTTTTTCAAAAGGTGAAAGATCACCTATACTCCTAGGAGTATTCCTGTAACTCCAAAGAACTTCACTAATGGCTTGACTACAATTCTTGCCATTAGAAATGGCTAATTTTAACCCCTCCTTAAAGACTTTGATCCACCTCTCCACAATCCCATTGCTCTGGGGATAATAGACTGAAGAACGTTTGTAAACAATGCCATGACCTTCAAGAAATCTTTTCATCTCGGTGGAAGTTTACTGTACCCCATTATCCATTATAAGAGATTCAGGGAAACTTTCTCTTTCAAACACCTCATTTAAAAACTGGGTCACAACTTTCGAGGTAATATTAGGAACTATTTTAATTTCAGGCCACTGAGATAATGGATCAATAAGTATGATGGTGTAAACATGATTCTGACCCAAACACATGGGACTTGCAATGCCAGAAGGGTTTGGCAAGACACTACAAGTATATTTCCCAAATAGGCAAATTAAGTTTAGTCCCTGTTCTATGGTCCCTTCTCGGGAGTGGAAGCCATACTTTTTCGAGAGAATTTCGTTTGATTCCGCCCAATCCTGAAGCCTATTCAAGAAAATCCGGCCACTATCTTGACTGTCGAGTCACGTAAAGAGATCGGCCGGTAACAAGCAGGATTAATGCAATCACCTTTTTTATAAATAGGGACTATGATTAACTCTGCCCAAATTGGTGAGAAACCTATTCTACAATAATCGTTTCATACCAGAGTTACTAAAGGTTCCCATTAAAAAGTATTAGCTTTTTCAGCATGTCCACTGGGATGCCATCAGGGCCTGGGGCTTTACCCCCTTTACTGGTGTTAATTGCCCCAATAACTTCCTCTAGGCTAAATGAAAGCTAAATCATGCTGTCATGTAAATATTTAGGTGCATTATCAAGGCCACACCATAGGACATTCAACATTCCTAAAATACATAACAAATGCCACACGTATACTAAATAAGCATTTATTTATTCATGTATACAGGTGGTCTATCTGTAGTGACCCTCGTTCAACTTCTGAAGCCCACTGATTTAAATAAATCATCCAGGGATTATATGGGACAGGATGTGTCTTATTCTTAACATAAGATGGTGGTTGCAGATGGGGACCAAACAGCACTTATTTTTGGAAACAGTTCTTGTTTTCTTAAACAGACTCTGATCCAGCGCTGGAGAGAGAAAAACACAAACTTGGGAAAGAAGAAGGAAAAGAAAGATGAAAAACCAGTGATAAATAAAAAAAGCTGGGATAAAAAACAACTGGAGTGTTTATATAAAAATATAAGTTGTGAGAATTTCTGTTCTGCTCCAGCTATCAGAGACGACTCTAAGACTTTTAGGCGCTTTAATCTCTAAACAGAAATTATACATTTAGTAAGGTACACTGTACCAGTAGCTAAGTTTAGGAACTTTAGCTCCTAGCTCTGACGGGCAGGTTCCAGTCCTTGCAGTGTACTTTGCAAGTGAGGATATTTATGGTTCCTTGTCCATCAAGTCAGGAATCCTTCTCCACGATCAGCTATAGTGCGACCATAGGTTGGCGTTTCTTAGGGATATCGCCTGAGCTGATTGGTGTCTTTTTTTACTTGAAGGTATGAATTGACAGATTTTGCCTATGCTGTGTCTGCTTTTTTGCAAAAGACACACAATTGATGGACGGAATGCAGAACAAATCAAAACATTCACCCCCAGTCAAGAGATCTGGGTTAAATCCATCATTCTTTTGCTCACCATGCCACCCCAGTTTAGACCTGGCCACATGCAAATCAGTCTTGACCCTGTGCCTCATGGGAACAGTCCAGCCCAAACTGCCAAGCCAGGTCCTCTGTTCCTAGAAAGTTATAGCCGGATTTAGGAGGGTGAGACCAGCTTTTATCTCCTCTCTAATGACACTGTTGTGTACTCACTCAACTTTGTAGGGTTGCTTTCAGACTCAGGTCAAGTGTGATTAATATTTGTATTGTAATTCTGTTTTTTTTACCTTGTATCCAGATTACCTTGGATGTACCATATTTCTTAATTTGTAATCTGGAAGATGTTTATCGATGTCTGTGTGACTTGTATGGTTTTAATCATAAAACCTATTAAGTTTTGTTGATGATGATGATGAAGCGGTGGCTCTGAATTTCTGCGTGAATTTGTCGCTGAAGCCCCCCAGTAGGCAGCGCGGTGCATGGCTTTCTGTGCTTATTTACTGCAGCTTAAGTGCCTGCTTAATTAATAGAAAGGAAGTGGGATGGCTATCCTCGCACAACTTCATAAAGCCCACCAGCCACTGGCGCAACAAGCCCAGAGGCTGCAGTTTAGGCATTATAACTGCATCCAGATACAAAGGCACAGCCACAAGCAAGAGTATCCAGCTGGGGGCGCAGCACAGACCATGAATACTTCTCTCCATCTCATACATTGCACACTGAATCCCAAGGACTCTCGAGGTATGTGTGAGACATTGAAATAGCACTCATACGGTTAAGGTTACCAGAAACTCCATGTCATCACTGATCTTATCTTCCGTCTAGGGGTGGGCGGAATTTGCGTAATCGCGTTACGCAAATCTCCGCGAAACGGTAAAAAATCTCCGCGAACACGCAGAAATTCTGCGAACACGCGGAATTTCATGTTCGCGATACTTTTTTCCTGTTCGCGATCGCTGTTTGCGTGCTCGGGGTGAAATATCTCGCGAACACGCATATTGAGAACGCGAACAAGCAAAAAATGTCGCGAAGTCGCGGAACGCAGATTTTTCGGCAATTTCGCGTTCTCCGCGGAACGCGAAATTACCCAAATTCCGCGACCGGAACGGAATTTACCACCCAGGCCTACTTCCGTCTGGGGTTCACCTTTTCTGGTTATTGATTTCATGTGTTAATTTGCTTGGTTTAGCTGTAGTGGAAACAGGTAATATAAATTCCAGTGTGCAATATGTTAAAGGAAAGCTCAGGGCAGGATGTTAGCAGCCTTGAGGACATGGAGTCATCTAGTAACCATAAGGCTGGTATATTGACAGAGAAGTCGCTATATAGGCATACAAATTACTGTGTTTGAAAGGTCAGTAATTCACCTCTTATAGATTATGTGATATTGACTATGCTAATCAAGTAGGTACGTAGGCTGCTAATTGCTTCATTTTCTTTTTTTAATCAATTTAATAATTTAAAAAATAACACAAGATTCGAGCAAATAGGCTTTATATCCTGTTCCGCATACTATCTCTGCAGTCCTTGGGTATTTTGTTTTTTGCCTGTATTGCCGTTGCAAGCAAGCCATGCCTGAGTAATGGGATGTAAACAAATCAACCTAGTAGTAAAGTAAAAACAAAGCTCTTTAAATGCTGCATGTGTGTATTATATAGATTTCACTTGCATGTGTTTTGCAGAGAGCTTGTCACAAATCATCACTGCATAATTCCACTACATAAAACTCCACTAAACACCACACAATTCTATGCTACACAATGCCACAACAAACAATTCCAATCCAACGCACATAACTCCACTCCACATCACATACATCCACTCCATTACACATAGCTAAAAAACATTGGCATTGACAACACCTGTAGCTCTCGGATTGCCGAGACCTTTTGGCTTTACCAATGCTTGTTGAGAAATGGTGTTAACTAATGTATTTTAGTAAGATAATTTCCATTCTGTTCAAGGTTCTTTCTCTCCGAATGTATCTTTCAGAACACAGGGTTAGGCGTTCGCGAGGAGTGAGTCAGGAATTTGGAAGGGAGGAAGTCTACGGCGACCAAGCAGGAACGAGGTAACTGTGGTAGGGGCCTGAGCAAAAAATGTTGAGTGGCGCCTGAAAGTCCCACCTCCCACTGTTTAACTGCCCAGCCGCCAACCAACACTGACAAGCCGGTCAGGATATATCACAATCACACATAGTGCCTTAAAAAGGCATGTACTATCAATAACTGAGGGGCTCTTTCCAATGGTGGTCATACAACAGTGTAGGGGGTCCGAAACTGTATTTTTCTACTGCGACTTGTGCTGCAGCCCAGAAAAGGGCCACAGCACAATCCGCAGTAGAAAATGGCATTTGTCATTCACCCATGCGCCCTGTGCCAGGCACCATGTGATGCCTGTCACACTGAGCATGGAAATTTGGGGGCACCACATGTGCCCCACTGGTCACTTAGCAGTGGCCCGCTGTGGACGGGGACCTTGCTTGGGGCTCCCATAGTTCCTTCCCGACAGCCTTTTCATGGTGGTGGGACCACCATGAAAAGGTTGGGGGAAATGTACACCGTGATCCTGACGGCTGTGCCTGAGCAGGCACCGCCTCCATTCAGGATCGTGATTCTGACTGCCACTCCGTCGAGATCAGTAGATCCTGGCAGAGGTGGCTGCCCATCCCCCAACAGACAAGGGTCCAACCACCTTCATCCTGATTCGCGGTCGGCCCGAAGGGCTGTCTGTCGGTGGGGCCATCACCGGCGGCCTGTCGGTGGTGGTCCCACCAGCATCTTGATGTGCCCCTTAGTACCTACACTTATGGAATTTGAAAGAGAGAGTACCGGCTCTTCTCAGCAGGGATATCGACTCTTCTCAGGAGATGCGCAAACCTTTTTAAAGGGGGATTAATGGGAGCACTCCTCATTGGAAAACAGGCGCTTGCTGTGCAATAAAGGTAGTCACACCTGCCAGGTTTCCTAAGTTCATCCATTAACTAACTGCTCTGGTCCAGGTTTTTCTTTGCATTCTGGGAATTGTAGTCTTCCTTATCCCATTATAAACCAGGCTTACAAGCCTTAGAATGGAAAGAAAAAACATGGACCAGAGCAGCTTCTCATGCATGGGCCTGACAAACTTGGCGGGTTGGGTGTTTTGTGACATTCAAGCAGTGGATCTCCCATTTTATATCTGTTGCCCTGACGTGAATTTCCTTGTTGCTTGTGTGCTGATGGAGCTCGCATGGGCGCCGTGGAGAGGTTGCGTGCCTTTCTACTAGTCTGCTGTGTCTGAACCTGTAGTTGACTTTGCTATGTGTTGATTAAAGGCCGGGCAGGTTCGATGGAATAATTCATTAGATTTTCCCTGCTATGCAGTGAATTAAAGAATGTTTTGCACTATTGTCTGATTTTGGAACAGGTAACACATTGCTGTACGGGTCCCTCTTGGTGTGAGCATCAGAACTAGAACAACATCCAAGCTCTGCTAATGAAAAACACACATTTTCCTGCACCTTTCTTGGCAATAGAAAAACAGTTTAATTCAAGTTCATTCTTGACAAAGGAAGCTGAGCAAGTGTTCAACATAGCATCAGCAAGAATGCCCTGTACTCCCTGCCCTGGACAGAGGCTGCTCTGGAGACTACCTATCAGGTGCTGGCCACACACACTGCAGGAGGTGCAGCAAAGACAGCTGTCTGAAGACAGCAGGCTATGATGCCTCACTAGTTACTCCTGTCCTGCAGGGCCGGACAGGCCATTTATTCCACTGGGCATTTCCCAGGTGGGCTGGAGGCCGGTTTTGAAAACACAGGGCCGCTCCTTGTGCGTTTGCCACTTTCCTCAACTCCCAGAGGTTCATTTCAACTGCTACGGGGAGTGTGAGAGACGAAGGAATAAGGCATGGAGTAAGCGACCAAAGAGGGAGCAGATAAGGAGTGAGAGAGAGACAGTGGATGGATGGAAAGAGAGACTGCATGAGGTGTCGAAGGAAGAGGGGCTTGGTTTGAGCATGTTTTACCAGGGCTGCTTTTGGTTCTACTCAGCTTAATTTCTAAAAAGAATATGTGCTGGTACCCAAAGACCTGCTCAGAAGCACAAGGCATGTAGGTGTGCTGAATACCAATGCTGTGTAGTCTGGATTCCACATGAAGCCTCTTTCACCGACTATCAGACACACCCTGACCCTTCACCTCATACCTGCAGGCCCTGCTTTCTCCCTTGATGATGATTTTCTGTATTTCTCTTCTTCCTTCTCCTTTGTGTGGTTTTCCTGCTCTTGCTCTCAGGAAATGTCTGATGCAGATAAGTGCTGGTCCCCAAAAATAAGTGCCGGTGGGCCCCACCTGTAACCAGCCCCACAAACTATGCACTGTCCCCTTTCGAGCCCCACTGTTTTGACCTGGGAATGAAGCATCTGGTTTCATTGCTGAGCCTTCTCTGTCTTGTGAGAGCAGGGGTGACAGCTCATATGACCATCTCATCATGACATCACCTTCAGCACCACAGCCATGCACAGAAATGCCTGGGGTGTATGACGCCTGGCTGCGCATAAGAGGACCCCTGGCCTGTGGCGTGAGAGGAGAGGCAGGCAGTGTTGTCTTGCACACTGGTGGGACCGCCATCCGTTGGATGGACCAGAGTCCTGGTGCCAAAAAATAAGTGAGATCGAGGACTACTGTTAGCCACCGGCACAAATTAAATACTGTGCCACTATATTTCCTGTTGTTTTTTATGCTCATCTTTTGAGTATATCTCACCATTGCAGTTAGGTGATAAAACCAAATCTGCCAAATTAACATTTCAAGATCTAACCAAATGATGGTGGCAGAATTAAAATCTGTTAGGAGTGTATTGAACGCGTGCATAGGTTACACGAATGCAGAGTGGAGATGGACTAGAATGCAATTTATTTTTTATGCCTATGTTTAAATTACATCAATTAAGGAACTGCTTCAACTCCATGATTCTGGGAGTAAATCCAGTTCAAACAACATTAGCATTGGCTTCTGACAATGACAAGTGAGGGTAGGCTGAGTGCCCAAGTGTGCAGATCCAAGTTATGATGAGCAGCAAGAACTAGACATTTTCTTTGACACACAATTGCTTACACAAAGTTTTACAAATCACCCAAGACACATATGGTGCTGAGTATCCCTTACAACCTTCAATGAAGGAAGATAAAGAAGTATACAGTTTTCAAAAAATGTATGCACACTTTCCCAGACCTCTTTATATTTACATTCGAATTTCACATCACAATATTCAAATATGATTTCTTTTATAGTTACTTTGGAATCCATGCCTGCTCGCCAACCCCAGAAACATGTGCCAACCCATGCAATTCACGACGTCCACATTAACCAGTTTAATACAATTCTAATTTTTTTGCTTGCTTCTCCTAAAATGGCAATCCAGTGAAAGATTTCACAATACCTTCCAAAACCCAATGAGACTCCTCAAATGAAGCCACACTCTAGAATCCTTAATGTTGATTGTTAGTGATGCGGGATTAGTTAACTAAAGGGAACTTTTTTTCCTTTACACTGAATAACAACTTGAAAGCGACAGGGCAATCAACCAGCATTTGCAATGCAACAGGTTTCGCATTTTTTAGAGTCAGACCTATCGAATAACAACTTAAAAGCGACAGGTCTATCAACAAGCATTTGCAATGCAATAGGTCTCGCATTTTTAAGAGTTAAAGCTATTGGCTTTGTAAATAACAATGTCTTTTACCTATGTGTTTTGGTTTGGAGTGTAGTGGATGTATGAACAGAGACATACCTGCACACTAGCTAGCGTACTAAGAATGGGGATGGATTTACCACTGGGAACAGAGATACAGCTGCAGCACTGCCTATAGAACGTAGAATGGAGGAGTTACTGAGGGGAACAAAGAAGCAGTTAACAGCACTGTCTAGAGCACTAAGAATCAGGAATTACCGACTGGACCAGAGAAGCAGCTAGCAGCACTGTCTGGAAGGCTTAGAATGAGGAATTACTGATGGGACCAGAGGAGCAGCTGGCAGCACTGTCTGGAAGACTTAGATTAAGGACTTACCGATGGGACCAGAGTAGCAGCTAACAGCACTGTCTAGAGCACTTAGAATCAGGAATTACTGACAAGACCAGAGGAGCAGCTAGCAGCACTACCTGGAAGACTTAGAATGAGGAATTACTGATGGGACCAGAGGAGCAGCTGGCAGCACTGTCTGGAAGACTTAGATTAAGGATTTACCGATGGGACCAGAGTAGCAGCTAACAGCACTGTCTAGAGCACTTAGAATCAGGAATTACTGACAAGACCAGAGGAGCAGCTAGCAGCACTACCTGGAAGACTTAGAATGAGGAATTACTACTGAGGCTAGATAAGCAGCTAGCAGCACTGCCTAGAAAACGTAGAATGAGGAATTGCCGACGGGACCAGTGAAGCAGCCAGCAGCACTGCCTATAGGACTAAGACTGTGGAATTAGCACTGGAACCAAAGAACCAGCTGCAGCACTGTCTAGATGGCTAAGAATAGGGAATTACCACTGGGACCAGAGAAGCAGCCAGCAGCACTGCCTAGAGGACTAAGAATAGGGAATTATCACTGTGTCAAGAGACACAGCTGCAGCACTTCCTAGAGGACTTAGAATGAGGAATTACAGAAAGGACCAGAGAAGCATCTAGCATCTAGCAGCACTGCACAACAAGGTAGTTCTGTCAACTTATTGCCACCAGTTCGCTTTCCAGGATTCATTCTGAACTATGATTCCTGTTTTTTCTCTCAGTATCGCCTTATCACTCTTATGTTTGATTTGTCTTTCCATTCCTGCTCTAACCCTGCCTCTCTTGCTCTTGTACCTGTCTTTCACCCATTTCAATTGCCTATATTCCTCCCTCCGTTACTCTTGTTACCTTCTCTCCTTCCTGTTTCCTTGTTTCTCTGACCCTTACTCTCATCCATGGATTTTCTTTCAGAATTGCATCTAGACTAACTTCACGAGAAAGGTTTAGTCACACAACCAAATAATTCTCAGCAGGTAAGCTGGATTTCCACCCAACACTGTTTTTTGGATTTGAGTACCCCTCATTTCCTTATACACTGTAACTTTGAAGTTTGCAGTGATATACCTGAATATGTTTTGCTCAGATCTATTTTGCTATGTGGGCCACTGAGTGAGCCACAATGTTTTATGTTCTCTGTTAATGATAACACTTCTGAATTACTGATATAATATTCCGATGTCCTTTTATTATATTTCCACCACACCATTAGGCAACCACTGTCAACACTAACAAGTGTTATGGTTGATTTACTTTTTTTCATTTTATGCTAAAACAGCTCCTTATCACAGCCTATCTCTTACCCACAATGAACACTTCTTATAGGCTAGGGTTAGTGTTAGGGATCCAATGGTCCTGAAGAAGACCACAGACCCATATAGTACTTTGAGGTTGGCCGAAACATGCTTACTAGCGAGTATGGGGAGTGACCAAATTTCCAAACATCCAACTTCAAGTTCATTCAAACCGTACTGGGGATAACCCTAATAAAACAATATATTGGTTGACTACAAGGTAACTGTACTATTAAAATTGACTGGATCCCATCTCTTTGCAATTTCACTTTGCCACTGAAAAGGCTCTCCCTAAGAGCTCCTGCCACAAGGTGCCCATACAGACACTTGTAGACTCCTTGTTTTGAAAGTGGAGGTAACCCAATGATAAAGCATACCACTATCGGCATCTTCAACGTTAGTCAGGTCGCCATTATTTATCTCCGTTGAACCTAGCATGATTATACCAGCATAAAGAATAGCCGGGTCACCTCATAAATGCGACCCAAACTCTGTGGTGCAATTCAGCAAGGCCCAAAGAACATTTGGCAACTTATTGTCTAACAAGCAGTGGTCTTTACAGGTATTCATTCAAAGAAAGTGATCAAATATTCTACTACTATTTGAAAGTCTGGCTGTACATAGGAGTGTTACTGAGCTATAGCATCAAATCATATACGTGAATATCTATTTATTTGGAGAGCAAGTTATTGAGTAGCTAACAACAAAGGAGATCTGTTCACAACGAGGGATTTTGAGAAACATCAGAGAAAATTAGGTAGCAACCCAATTCTACTTTTATGTTGTATAATCCCTGTCATGAGTCCAATCCCTTACTTATCTCCTTTACCAGCTTTGAGGCGGATGGAAGTCATGGCTCTGTTCCAAAAGTGTCCCAGAACCCTAAAGAGGACCCGGATTTAAAAAAAGCACTTTAGGAACATACATGTGTGGAAATGTGTCATACAGATGAATTTACCATACCAAACATGCCATGCCATGCCACAGCACAACACAACACAATTATCTTAACCTGTAAACACATGCTTTTAAAGGAAATTTGTGCGACCATTGCAAGAACAATTATTTCCTCTAAAATGGAGTATGGTGAGACTTTTCTGGCTGGTTCCTCGAAAAAAACTGCAGATCTTGCAAATCTCGGCAGTAAGAGCATGTTTCTTTCTACCAAACGCTAAACACAGGCTCAACGTCAGATACTATGGCAGTATATACTCATAAATCTATACATGACAATGTCCCAGCCCATACAAAGCAGCGTTTTTGCTTGCAATCTGCTTGGAAGCAGCTTATGATTCCCCTGAAGAGCACCAGAAGGGAAGCTGGGGTGAAATTGTCTCCATCTATCGCTTGCTCTGTAGATTTCTTTCCCAGATGGCTTTGTTCTAAAGCATGCGCATCTCCTGTTCAGTAGAGGATTAAAGAAAGAGGGCCAGATGTTCTAAGGGTTTTTTCCGTCGCAAATCTGCCAATTCGGTCAATTTTGGGTTAGTGACCGCAGAAAAACCCTTGCAATTCACAAATGTGTTTTAGAGTCTCAAAATGAGCTTAGAAATGTTTACCACTTTGCAGTTTGGAAGGGTCGTTCCTTCTTAATTACGAATTAGTAACATATGCATCAGTAAGTTGAAATTCTAATTCCAGCTGCAAACTATCGGTCAGTTACCGACATTCAAGTTGTGGTGGTAAATGATTCGCAAATGGAAGGGGTTTCTTGTAGACCTCTTCCTCTTTGAGAATCAGTGTGGCAGCGTCATAGGGAGTAGGCAGTGATCCAGGGCACCACTCCCAAATGTCACTGAAGTTTTTCAAAAATGGAAAATCTTTTTTAAAGCAGCCCCATTTCTTTAGGGAAATTGGACTGCGTTAAAAAAAGGTTGTCCACTTTGATTTGCAATCATACAGATGGTGATCTGCTGTCCCTTGCAGGTCCCCCTTCCTGTGTCTTTTGACAAATACAACCTGCCAAGAGAATATCAATTAGCCAATTTATTTTATAGCCCCTCTTAATTCCCTAAATTTGATACTGGGCACAAAATGTCTGGTTGCATAGTGACCAATTTGTCGGCCAGTTTCTTCGAACATTTGGCCCTGATTTGTTTGCTTATTATCTCTGGCTCTCATGAGTACTTCTAAGTCCTGATGCATTTGGTATTGGACCCTTTGCCACTTATTTGATTTGATAACACATATTGTCCATGTCCTTACATACAACCGCAATGTTTGTAAAGAACATGTACAATTGTTGGCCCAGGTATGCACTGATTACTAGAAGTGGAGTTACACTGGATGGTGATACCACCGTGCTTTCTGTCACTCTACCACATCTCTTAGGGCTCTAGAAACCAGAGGGAGGCAAGTGAAGTCTAGGGAGATGTATGATTATTGTTCACCATCACACCATTCTCTTGATGTTTAAGTGTGGGGCTCTCCAGATAATGAAACAAGGTGGTAAAAGACAGAGGACGCAGCCATATCCAAAAGCTTGTGTGACATCAGGGACATGATTAGAGTTGTTTTTAATTCCTGGGATATCATTGTAGTGAATTAGGGAATTGATTGTAGGCTGATCACATCCTATCAAAGCAATGAAGTTGAAAGGTTTCCAGTGGTGGACACAACAAACTAAAAGTGTTGGGGTGGGAGGCTGGGCAGAAGGAATGGGAGCGTGGGAGGAGGAGCGCGGAGGAGGGAGTTTAAAAATAATAAAAAAATTAAGGAAAACACCTCCAGCTGCCGGCCGCGTCCCACTTCGCGCCTCGATCTTTCTTGTCCCAGAAGACCCTGCGACTACGTCTCAAACTCCCGGTGCAATCCCCGCACTTCTCTCTTGCTATGAGGGCGGTCCGGGGATTGGCCTGAGCGGGATGAAAAGATGCTCTGCGTGGGGCAGGAAGGCTGTACAGCTTCTCCAGCCTGGCTGTTAAATGCTGCCGGGCTGGAGAAACCGAAGGCCACACGGCCTGAGACGGCTGGCTAAACACACGCGCCCACTTAGAGCGTGCACATAGCAGTTCTTCTCCCTTCTCCCATGGCCATGGCCCCGCCCCTCCCTACCACACTCTGGCTCAGCCAGCAACTGCAAAATAAAACAATGAAGTCTATGGTTTTATTTTTCAGGTGCCGGCTCTGAGCCAGTGCGGCGACGCTCCTCCGCCACTGTGGAGGAGGCGCCCATGAAGGTTTCTGCCCCTCTCTCAGACAAGCTGTATTTGTGGGTGGATTGAAGGAGGCCCGTCAGAGCATCTGTCCCCGAAAGTAGCCACCTGCCCTCTACTTTTCAGGTTTTTTTCTCCAACAGGTATTCCAGTCTTGCACCCAGTTTGTAAATCCACATTTTGGTGCATCACTCCTACAATCAGCCTGTGTCCAGTTCTGTTTTTTGCTGCAGTTATAATTACTTTACCCTGTACAATCTCACACTACACACCAGTGAGAAGACTTCAATTGCAACAAGAGTTCTTGCTCTTTCCCCAGCGGTGGATTTATGGCCCCGCTCTAACCTAGTTTCTCCTCACCCAAGGGCATAAACTCGGCCTCCAGACCACTTCAAACCATTTCCTCAATTTATATTGATAAATTATAGAACCAGATAGTGTTCTCCCCAATGCCTGACCTCTGGTTTTCATTTCCCTGTGCCGGGCGAATTTAAAATCCTATGTCAGCTTTTTCAAGCAGTCCCAGAATATAGGATTACACTGATAAGGTATGAAATAATATATGCCCAACGTTCTCACCCCTACAACAATATGATTGATGAATGGTTTCATTGATGTTGCTTTAAATGAAAGGTGGGTTCTATTGTACCTGGAGCAGAAATCGCCATTGATCTATCTGTTCTTCTCTAGTGCCCGCATTGTGAGTGCAATGTCTTCCTATTGATACAAATGGGGCTAACCCTATAGCAATGTATGGGCGGTAAACATGTGATAGTGCCGTGGAACTGTGCTGAGTCCGTCTACTTCCGATCATGTTGCTGTGTTAGTTCTGAGGGGATCAGAAGGGTTCTTGGTACAAAGGGTGAGAGGGTTCATAAAAGACGGCTTCACTGTGAAGAAACGAGAGAAGTCCTCTCTGAAACCCAACTTGATAGCTTTTGAATGTATTGTTAGGTTGCACCCTGCGTCTCATTGTAGGTGATGTCCAGATGGCTCATATATCAAATCCTTGTTTGGGTATTCAAAACTATAATTCCAATTATTGCTTTCCTTCCCCAACTTTGCCGTAGGATAATGCATTTCCGCTGAAACTGTTTATTTGCCTATTAAAAGGAAGGTTCGCTCCAGAAAAACCTGCATAGCTCTATTTGTGATTCTCGTTTTTTCAAACCTAGAATAACTTTGTGATTCGTGACTATGGCGAAGTTTTCAAACACATTTTAAAAAGTTGGGGTGGGTGCAGTTTCTCATTTTCGCTCACCCATTTTTCTTTAACGGCGTTAATATGTGTACCTCTATGTGCTATTCTTGTTGGGAGGGGTGTCCCAGGAGCGAACATTGGCTGTGAGTTAGTCATTCTGAGGCAGGAGACATGGCGGTGATCTAAGTCCTTGTGAGCTAATCAGTTAAAACTTGTCTGAATAACTCTGTTTTCAGTAGATTTCTGAGTGCCAGGTGGCTGTGTTCAGTTTTACGGAATGGTGTGAGAGCATTCCTCGTCCTTTGTGCCTCTTCAAATCCGACCCTGCCTGCATCACTTCCAATTCAGGAACTTGCTTAAGACTTGCCTATTCTAACTATGTTATTGCTTGCCTGTTATCCTGGTATTCGCGCGAAACACCCCTCCCGGTGTGATTCACGCACGTTATAAATTAAATTAACATAACATAACATATATTTCAAGCACCAGTCACCGTTTTTGTAGCTTGGACCATTTATGGAGCCCAAACTTGTGTGTGTGTGTGCATGCGTACGTGTGTGTGTGCACGCGAGCGTGTGTGTGTGTGATAGTACGTGCTCACTCACACCTACAAAGCTCTACACGACGAAGGAACTGCATACCTGAACCACCATCTCACATTCCACGTACCCTCCAGACAACTTCAATCCTCCCAGCTCGCCCTCGCCTCCATCCCCAGGATCCACAAGACCAGAACCGGGGAAGGTCATTCTCATACCTCGCCGCCAAGACATGGAACCTGCTGCCCCTCCACCGAGAACAATCTGGGTCGCTGACCCAATTCAGGAAGGACCTCAAGACCGGGCTCTTCAAATGATCCTCCACCCAGGCTGACCAACAACCCCCTCCCCAAGCGCCTTGAGACCCTCACGGGTGAGTAGCTGCACTATTCAAAACCCTGATTGATTGACAGATTGATTGATAGTGTTGTGTCAGGATAAAGCACAGTTTTACCTCTACGTCTGTATCACAATCTGTGAGCGAATCCAAATGGTAAATTCAAATTTGCACCTGAAACAGGTTTATGACCTAGGCAACACCTGTTCATAAGTGGCAGTGGTCTGGGGGGTGGGGGTGAGGTTGCTGACTCCCTGTATTGCTTCACTGATGTAGCACCTTTTGCTCAAGTGGGAGTAGTTTTTCTTAATTTAAAGACTGATGGAGTCCATACAAGTTTTGGAGTATACTGAGGGCTTGATTAAGTTTCCAAATGGAGACCAATATCTGAAACGTGCTGATGAATGTTTATCAATGATTACCAGCCGGGGTAGAGCGAAGATGTCTGTGACATACCATTCTTGTCTTACAGAAGGATTCAGTGGGCCCAGCTCTTACTTACTGTGTACAGTTTTGAATGAGCTGCCGGGAAAACAAAATGTTCATTTCCATTATTTCCAAGCAGTCTATCCATTTTTTAGTTTTAATATTAATCTTCAAGCAGGCTGGACATTTGTGTTCTGTTGCCTGCCTGTCCATTTTGAGGATTATTATTGTGACTCGCATATTCCATAGGTTATCTATAACTGTTTTCCCTATAAATGTGAAGGAATGGAAAAGATGTGAATTGCACTAATTATTTGCAAGGACCTTTTGGTGACTCATTGAATTGAAATTGCATTTATATAGCCCTTACAACCCCTGGTGCAGAGTTGAAGTGCTTTACGGCAAGTAGCACTCTACTTGGGAGCCCAAAGTTCGTGGTCAGTTCATTTGTTATTGGGGTTAGTTTTCTATGCTTAAGAAAACCATTCCATGCATTTGTGACTTAGGTGTGAGCATGTGAGGGGTCTGTGTGAGAAGAAAATGTTTGCTGGAAGAGATGTTGCTATTCAGTGCTAAATCTGAGCCTGTGGTGCCGGTCAGGGCCATCGGCACTCATTCTTGGGGACCGGCACTTCTTTTTCCTCATCAGATATTTCCCGAGCACAAGAAAGAGAAAAACACGCAAAGTGGAAAGATGGAGGAAGAGAAAGGTGGAAAGTCGTGACAAGGGGAGAATGCAGGAACCTGCAAGAGTGAGCTAAAAGGGCAGGGAGTGGATTAAAGAGGCATGAGGGGGAACAGAGACTGCATAAAAAGCGCCGGCCACTGGCTTCTGAGTAGAGCTGTGGGCACCCGCACTCTGCCTTTTACAGATTAATCTCTGGTTATAGTATTAAAAAAGGAGCTTAAGACAGACAGACATGAGATTCAAAGTAGTTTATATATAGAAGAGGCATGCAGAAGATAGAAGGGAAGCAGAGATGCATTCAAAATAAATAAGGGAGGGAAAAACTAAGTAAAAGTTTGTTTCAAGCTCAGCTTTTCATGCATCATTGTAAAGAATATAGCAGGGGGAGATTTTTTCGCGATACCACGCATGGAAATCCGTGGGAGAAAACAGTGTTAAATTCTGTTCTAAAAGATTATGGCCGTTAAAAATCTTTCAAGAGTCACTGGACTTTAAAGAGGTTACACAGATACTTTGCTCATCGCAAAAAGGAAACTCAGTTCTTGTTGATGCCCCTTTACGAGCATGCGTCAAGCAGTACAACATTATTGTCTTTTCCAAGAAGTGAGCATGGATGCTTGTTGCAAGATTATATTTCCTTGACTGATACACTAGCTTACAGTATTAGCTGTATTTTGTTTTCAATTTTTTTTTGGAGAAAATAATAAAAATTGGGGGTATGAAGATATTCAAGATTTACAAGTGCATTATTCTGCCCATTACGGTTGGCCTTGGAAAACCATCTTAACATGATGGGGATTGAAATTACTTTTAACAGGGAGGGCAGCAGCTAAACTATTACTACAGGGGCTTTTTGATAGGGCAGATATGTTTTTTGTCTGTAGGTGCCATTGAGTCCTCATAGTGCAGTGACACTGAATTGACCTGGTACCTGCATGTGAACTGAACCATCGGTGGCCCCTTCTTTGTAGGATTTTAACTTATCGCCAATGCAGCATGTTGACAGGCGGTGGTTCTCCCAAAGCAGTGGCTCACATTATCTCTTCCTCCCACATCGCGCATAAAAATTCTGTTCTCACCATATAAAAGTCAAAACACATGCTCCAGACATTTCAATGCCCATGGGTGCAATATTAGTTGATCCAACAGCATGGCCTATGATTAATTCCAAACCTCATGTGCCCTTTGTTGACTCACCAACAATCCGTCCATGGCAGTAAGTCACGTCTCCAGTCTGCACATGTGTTTACCCAAGCGACAGCGTGAAGAACCCCAAAAAATGGATATGGGAAAAAGGAGATGATTTCCTTTTTTATAGGATTGTGGTTTTTCTGTGAGCCAGCAAATTAGGTCACTTACTGCAAATCTGTTTCTGGTTAAGGGTGGTAACATGTGCAATATGTCCATGTAAGAATCCTTGTGCTCATCTGCTGCAGACTTGTTCTGCTTTTGAACTGAAGTCCTTTTATTGTGTTTTCTGCTCCCTCACTGTCTCCATGACACCAATCATTACTGCCCATGAGCCATCCTCACCCCCTCATCATTACTACCCATCAGCCGTCTTCACACTCTTCATTACTGCCCATCAGCCGTCTTCACCCTCATCATCACTACCCATCAGCCGTCTTCACACTCTTCATTACTGCCCATCAGCCGTCTTCACACTCATCATTACTGCTCATTAGCCGTCTTCACACTCTTCATTACTGCTGATTCGCCATCTTCACACTCATCATTACCGCTCATTAGCCATCTTCGCACTCATCATTACTGCCCATCAGCCGTCTTCACCCTCATCATCACTACCCATCAGCCGTCTTCACACTCTTCATAACTGCTCATTGGCCATCTTCACCCTCATCATCATTACTACCCATCAGCTGTCTTCACACTCATCATTACTGCGCATTAGCCATCTTCGCACACATCATTACTACTCATCACTGCTTGCTAGCCATTTTCACACTCATCATTACAGCTCATTGGCCATCTTCACACACATCATTACTACTCATCACTGCTTGCTAGCCATTTTCACACTCTTCATTACAGCTCATTGGCCATCTTCACACACATCATTACTACTCATCACTGCTTGCTAGCCATTTTCACACTCATCATTACTGCTTATCAGCCATCTCCACACACATCATTACTGTTCATTAGTCATCTTTACACTCACCATTACTCCTCATTAGCCATCTTCACACGCATTATTAATTCTCATAAACCATCTTCACACTCATCATTACTGCTCATTAGAAATGTTCACACTCATCATTTCTATTCAATACTACCCATTAGCCATCTTTGAACTCTTCATTACTGCTCATTAGCCATCTTCACACTCATTACTAATCATTACCAATCTTCACACTCACCATTACTACTCATTACTGCTCATTAGCTTTCTCCACACGCATCATTATTTATCATTACTACTCATTAGTCATCTTCACACTCATCATTGCTCCCCATTAGCCATTTTCACACCCATCATTACTGCTCATTAGCCATCTTCACACTCATCATTATTTATCATTACTAATCATTAGCACTCTTAACACTCATCATTACTACTCATTAACGATCTTCACACTCACCATTACTACTCATTACTGCTCATTACTACTCATCAGCCATCTTCACATATATCATTACTGCTCCTTAGTCATTTTCACATGCATCATTACTGCTTGTTTGCCATCTTCACACTCAGCATTACTGCTCATTAACCTTCTTCAGACTAGCCATTGCTACTCATTAGCCATTTTCACACTCATCATTGCTCCTCATTAGCCCTCTTTATACTCATCATTACTTATCATTAGCCATCTTCAGACTAGCCATTACTACTCATTAATACTCATTACTAGTCACAGGATTGGAAAGACCCCAGTACACAGAAACCACTCACCATACACCTCCCCCCCTTAATAACAAACTTAAACATAATAACACAGCAACACAAAGATAAAAATAGGAAAGCACTGCGCAGGCTAATAACAAACAACCCCCAAAGCAACTCTGAAATCACACAACGGTATTAGCTTGAACATAATCCTTTCAATATTTAGGAGACATCACACATCGCAAACTCTTTCTCACATCTTTCACCATCGTCCCACAGCCACCAACACCTTCCTCGTCACCAGCCACATCATAGTACACCACAGCAACTCTATTGAGATTCCACACCCTGTGTACGCAGTTTTTACGGCATCCCTAAACAATTTCACAACACAAATAGGCTTAGAAAATGTATTACTGCAACCCAGCAATCTGATCCTCTCCCATTCTCCCATCTTAACTTCAGGGATCTTAATTTGTTTTCTGTCATCAAACAATTTCTTCCTAGTACACATACTCTTCTTTTCCTTGTACTGCACAGACATCTTCTCAACCTTTCCACTCACACTTGTCAACCACCCAACCTGGTTTCAGTAGACAACTAGCAGTTCTTTTCCGAAAGAGCTTAAAATGCATCTTACCAGTCACGAAATGGGGAGATAACTGATACACACACCTTCCTACCCACCTCCTCTTCCCAATCCATTTCACTGTCCTTAGCCTTTCTAATAAACCTCCTTTAAGTCTGTTAAAATGTTCCACAACTCCATTGGATTCTGGGTGATACAAAGCAAACTTTGCATGCAAAATTCCCATCTCAGACAAAAAATCCTCTATTTCATTTGAAACTAACAGCATCCCATACTTAGTCTACAATTTAACAGGTATCCCTTCATGTTCAAAAAGATCTTGCAAGAATGCAATTATGTGTTTGGTTTCAATACCCCTGGTAACAGCTATCTCAGGCCCACACGAATACAAATCCACCAAAACCAACACATAATACTAAATACTTTGGCTCTAAATAGGCCCAACAATGTCGAGCGCAACTTCATCCCAAGGAACATTCGGTAAACTCCTCATCACCATAGGTTGTATCCTCTGCTTCAAGACCTTTTTACTCACCATGCACTGAACACATTCTCAAACTAATCTCTTAGTCTCCATGTCCATCCCCGGCCATCAATACACTGTCCTAATCTTTCCTTAGTCTTAGAAATGCCAGAGTGACTCTCATGCGCCATCTTAAGTCAATACTTCCTCAACACAACCAGAGGCACCAATCTGGTCTCACGAAACAACAATCAATTAACCTCAGACATCTCCTCTCTAACAGACCAAACTTTCTGACATTCCTTATTAGAACAACTTCTCTTACACCAACCAGTCCTCAACCTCTCAAAAACCTCTTGAATACCTCCATCTTCTATCACAGCATTCCGCCATTCACCCTCTGAAATAGCAGCTCCCTCCACAACACAAACACACTCCTCCATCTTCTCATCTTTGGACTCAACGACAGTTTCATGCTGTGATACCAAACCTGACAGTGTGTCAGCAACCACATTCCTACAACCCGGGATGAATTCAACCACAAAATTATTCTCTTGCAATGCCACATTCCAGTGGATAATCCTCCCGGAAACTGCGTCAATGCCCCACTCCAAAATAATTACTCTCAATGGTTTGTGATCCGTTTTAACAAAAAACTCCGAACCCTCCCAAAATGGCTTCATTTTCTTCACCGCCCAATATATCGCTAAAGCGTCCTCTCAATGACCGTATATCTCAATCAAACAATCAATTACGTGTTTGGTAAGTGCGATTACTCACCCGTAAAGGTCTCAAGGCACTGGGGAAGAGGGGAGGTGCAGGTTCCAGTCCATCAATGAGGGGGTCTGTCGAAGAGCCAAGTTTTGAGGTTTCTCGTTAAGATGGGGAGTGATGTTGTCTGTCTGAGGTGGAACTGTAGGGCGTTCCATGCTGTGGCCGCGAGGAAGGAGAAGGAGTTGCCTGGTCTGGTCTTTCTGTCGTGGGGAACCATGGCGTAGAAGAGCTGGGATGATCGTAGGGTTCTTTGGGGTGCGTGGAAGTTGAGTCGGCTGTTAAGGTATGCTGGTCTGGTGTTGTGGAGGGCTTTGTGTGTGTGGGTGAGGATCTTGAAGGTGATTCTAGTCTTGATATAGTATATCTTACTTCAGGTCCACGTAGACGTCTAGAGGCAAACATTATGGTCCTAGTATTAGAACCCTTCCCTTGCAAAAAAAAACTCTCTCAATTTAGGATTAAAACTCCTCAATTAGGTAGGCACCTAATTTGAGGAGTTTTAATCCTAAATTGAGAGCGTTTTTTTTCTCTCTCTTCAATTCCTTAAACTCTTCCTCACAATCCTCATCCCAACAAAATTACACACCTTTCTTTAAAATCAGTCTCATTTTCGTGGATATCGAAGCAAAGTAAGGAATAAACTTCCCATAATACTCTGCCATTCCTAGAAATTTGAGAAGCTCCTCTTTACCAGTAGGACATGCCAAATCCTTTATGGCATTCACCAGACCAAGTTTTGACTTGACCCCGTCCTTAGACACCTCTTAACCCAGATACTCAATGAAGGACTGCCTGAACCTTCAGTTTTCTCTCTTTACCGTCAAATTCACATTTTGCAATCACCTTCTACTTCATTTAATACTTTCTCCAAGACTCTTTGAAAAACATAGACCACAGACACCAAGCCGAAAGGCCATTCTCTTAAACTGGTAGCTCCCAAAAGGTGTTATAAAAGCTGTCATGTCCCTCAAATCTTCTTCCAACTCGTTCTGGTCTTAAGCTGATCTCAAATCAATAGTAGAAAACACTTCAGCACTGCCAAATGACACCAGCAGTTCAGTAATATTTGGAACGGGATATTTGTCGATCACCACACCTTTGTTAAGCTTACGCAAGTCCACATATAAAGGCAACTTGCCACTACTCTTCTTGGCCACCCCAACTGGAGCCAACCAATCAGCCCCTTCAACTCTATGATGGCAATATCCTTCAACAATTTCTCCAACTTCAATCGCATCCCATCCCTCACCGAAAAAAGCACATTACCACACTTAGCTTGTACACACTCTCTCAACTTAATCCTATACCCCTTGAGGCAATCTAACTCAGACCTGAATATAGACAGGAATTGCTCAACCAATCCCCGCACAAAATCTACCAAAGATGTACCACTCTCCACACCTGCAACAGTCTGCACCTCACTCTTCACAATTATTGGGGGATCACTGTTGGGATCAAGCATGACACCCAGATCTCGCTGGTGAAACCAGCTCAGTATGCTGTCGCCTCTCAACGACACATACACCTTTCTAGCAACCTATTTACCCTTGTATTCAATCATACCCATGAAATACCCTCTTACTTTGATGTGTTCTCCATAGGCCAGTGGTCTAATGTTAGGTTTAAATAACTTCACACTCTTCTCCAAATTCCATTCAAAAAGCGAATTTGACACTAAAGTGATTTTTGCTTCCGAATCAAACAAAACTTTAGTATGATTGCCATCCCCCAAAAGCCGGCAACAGGACACTTATGGGAGCCCTCATCCACTTGCAGCATTATTTGACCACACTCAAAATCAGAATCCACACTACAGCCAACCTCCACCTCTTTTACTTTCACACCTCCTTTAGCATCCTTGTTCTTACACTCACTATAAAAATGACCCCTCTTACCACAAACCCTGCACACAACTTTGAGGGCTCAGCATTCTCTATAGAAAGATAAATGGGTGGGGCGGAGCCATATTATGTCAGTCTGTGACATACTTTTCCACAAACCCCCTGTCCTTTTGCAAATGCCTTACAAAATGTTACCGCTCTAGAACAGTACTAACTTTAGGTAAATAATGAATATCCAGCTTTCAGATACAGACCTTGAAGGAAAGTAGGATCTGCTTTTATGGTTTCCCCCCACGTTTTGCTGTTGTCATTCTGTTTTTCTGACGAGTCTGACTAGGATCCTGTTAATCAGGACCCCAGTCACTGTGCTCTCTCCCTAAATTTGACTATGGTAGTACTTTGGTACCTTCTAATTGGCTACTGGTGTACTCTTCTAAATCTCTAGTATATGGTACTAAGGTACCAAGGGCATAGGTACACCAGGGGTCTCCCATGGGCTGCAGCATGTATTATGCCACCCATGAGAGACCACTCAAACTGTGACTACAAGCCTGCCATTGTAGCCTGTGTAAGCTGGTGCTAGAACCCCTCACCACAGATATAAGTTACCTTATGTCTGAGGTCACTACACTTAAAACCGATAAGTCACCCATAAGGTAGGCCTTTCAATCCTGAAGGCAGGGTGCTTGGTTCTAATTGTGATCATTCCCTGAATGAGCATGATAACCCTACAAACCCGGGAGTTGATTCTTCAGGCTTTGTAAGTGCTGTCAGCCATTTTATATATATAGTGAACATCAAGTCAATTACGAGATGCGTAACTATATATTGACTGCACAGAAACTGGTTATGTATGGTACCAAACATGTTGAAATCCTACTCAACACCGATTCCAGTGTAGGGTGAGGGATCCCATGTACTGGGTCGCTCTCCTACTGAGCCCGCCCCCCGTATACCGGGTATCAGTCTTTCAGGGTCTAACAGCAAGCTAGTGCTGCTACCGACCACAGACACGATTCTGCCCTCTTGCTGCTGAGCCAGGCTCAAGCAGGGAAAGGTAGGATAATAGGTTTCCTGTCACAGGGAGGTGTAACCTCCTCTCAAACATGACTTAGTGTATTGGGCTGTGGTGGGGGCACTTGCCAGAACCACCAGACTGGTGCCCTCCAGGCATACTCCATTTAGAACCAGTTCAGGGAGACAATTGGCTCCCGCTCTGTCGTGAAACCGGACAAAGGACATGGGAGTATCCTGCCCTCTGTCCAGCCCCTCCCCTGGGAGGGCTCCCTGAATCGTCCCTACTCTTTCCTTAGGGTACTTAAGGGCTTACCTGTGGGTGGCTCTTCAGATTCGTCGTGGGGCAAGATTCATAACCGAAACCACATCATCTTCAACCGTTTAGGCACTTTGGACTTTGTTGGATTTTGCTTTGGGAACAGAGACTGCACCTGGAAGACTCCTGCTGCTCCTGGTCTTGATGTCCTGACAGTCTTCCGCGTTGCCTGTGCCTTTGCTCCGCCCAGTGGGCATCAAAGACAACTGAAGGAATCTCCCTTGAAATGAAGGAGGCACTTCCCTGCATCTGCAGGCACGGCAACAAAACTGACCGGTCTGCTGCTCTTATCTCCCACAGACTTTGAAAGGCTCAGCAACACAGGTGGCCGTTCTGCCACTCCCTCAAGGCCTTTCCTGTCTTCACAGCAAGTTTAAAGTCAGTATACATCGTCAGAACTGGTGAAGCAGTACCCTGTGCATCACATCAACTTGCCATTGCCAAGGCTTTTTGACTCTCTTCTCCAGAGATCTTCGGCCTCCAAGAAGCTCCAGCCTCATTTCCTGCTACCAGGATCTCCATCCTCACCACATCCTCTGAATCGTGGGCCTGCATGTATGGTGAGCTGCTCGAGGTTCTCTTGCGACTCCTGTGCCTTCGGCCTGTAGGTCCTCTTGAGAGTCTTCTTTGGCTCCAGTGGGCTACCCTGCTTTCACGGGGCCTGCTCTGACTCTCCTGCACATGGTGAGTCCCTGGGACCTTGCTGGTCCCGACACTGCACCTTCTTCATTTTCCTTGTCTGTTGCTGCTGCCAAGGCTAGTTGGTGCTCCCATCGGACACCAACCCCCTGGCTCTTGATTTCCCATGTGGGACAGCTCGTGAATGGCTCCTTCTCTTTCACAGCATCCCCTGGTCCTCACAGCTGCAGCCGCAAGATCACCGTCAACTCTCCTGCATCTTCGTTCATTTGTGGTCATTGGTCTTCCGTGCCTCTGGGTCGCTCTCAAGTGGCATAGACTTTGTTTCCTCTGCTTGAAGGTACTCCTCTTCAAGAGTCCACCTTGTGATCCCACCCGACTCTTTCACCTCTTTCACCAGTGGCATCTTCACTGAAGTCCTTCAATATCGTCTACGGTGGTTTCTGCCGTAATTTCACACCTATGCACCCGGCTGCCCTGGTGTGGGTATCCTGGTTCCTGGGGTATCCACGGATGGGGTGACTCTCCAACCTTCCATCTTCCAAGGGGTTTCTTAATGGTCCTTTTGGAAGGATCCTTCTTCTTTAAAACGGCAACATCCCCATTGACTTGCATTGAGAACGCAGTCGTATTTCCACTCTGCACACGGCCTCCATGGGGTTCCTCAGTACTTACTTTGGGCATTTCTTTGGGTCCCCAGCTCTTCTAAGTCTTCTGGGTCAAGTCTTGACTTTGGTCGTGGTTCGCATTCCACTTTATTAGTATATGGTTTGGTCTTCCCCCTGGAGACCACTGTGTATTTGTGCTACTCACCTGTTCTATTGTTCAAATATTGTGTGTATTGTGTTTATATCTCTGGGTAGGAGATATACCAATGTGTTAGTGAGTGTTTATAATAAATGACTATTTTTATAACTACACTGTGTGGTTCTTTTTCACTTCACCTACACTATATGATCAGTTCTGGTAAAACAAGATGCTTAACACTCCTTCTGGACTAAGCCTGAAGGATGCTTTCCACAGCTACCACTTAGAGAGCTTTCTATGATTTTCTAAGACCACTAAAATCACTATAAGGGTGGTCTGGATTAGTGCAGGGTGCTTCACTTAAATAATTGTGCACAATACACTAAGCCAGCCTCCTACACACCTCATGCTCATTCAACCTTGTGGCAGGCATCCTCAGTTGGGAGAGATGATAAATGCAAGGCAATGTAAGAGCAAGGATGGTTTGTGCTCAAAACATAAAGAAGCACCGCATACCTTCGCATAACACTCAAAACACCTTCTTCCACTTGCTCCAGTTGATCGTTGACTCTCCAGGAAGAGACAAGAAGAACAGTGGAGCAGGCACATTCTGCATCGTAATATTGCAAAAACTTCACCGACAACAACAAAGAAATTACCACCCCACCAAAACACAGTTCAATACGCAGATAAGAAGTTCAAACAGATGTTAGATACTTAGTGTGCTCATCAGCAGCACAACTGACACATTCTACATAGTGTGCCAATCGCTGCAAAGTAGAAGTGTTGTAACGAAACTGCATCAATAGAGTCAATGGCTGCAAATATAAAAATGGAAATGCAGTGCCCTACCTGCAACACCTTCCAGATCCTCTGACACACTGTGTTAGATGTTCCAGAAAAATTACTTGTCAAGCGTGATAACCATGGTAGCACAGAAATGAAGAAGCTACTGCTTTATGTGGAACAACCACAGCGCTGTTAAGGCGTGTGTTTTGCCGGGAAGGGACAAACACCTCAAAAATACAACTAAGTGCAGGATGTCCGTCAGCACACATAAATAGGAGTGAAGACTGGTAAGGATAAACATGCTGTAGATTCTAAGCGTGCCTATCGCTGATGAAACTTTCTACTCGTCAAATTCACGTCTTCAAAAGCCACGAACAACAGTCCGTTCAAAGACGACCTTCCCAACCAATAAAGATGGCTGCCGCCTATGTCGCAATATGTCACTTTTTGCAGACAAGGGGCTTTCAACCATCGAAATACGCCACTCTCCAAAGGTGATTTGATTGTCACCAGTGACCATAGAAGAACTTGCGCACACCACTTAGCGTGAGGAGTGAGTCTGAAATCACAATGCTGTTCGTGAACGATAATGGCAGTGCCGAAGCGAGGAGCCAAAACAGCACGGCATGAGCAGAAGCCCGGGCACACAGGAGATACAAGGTAGGAGGGCAATGGCACACGAGCCCGTAACGGCCTACTACTCATGATTCCATTTAATGTCAGCAAAAATTACTTTTGAAGTATGCAAAGTCCACGCTAGCATCAGAATTAGTCTCTCCACCGCTTGAGGTGATAGTTGCCACCCTCCAAGTTGATGTTTAGGTTACCAAAATCCCAGGCCAGTGTTAAGGTGTCTTCTCATTCTTCTTCCTTTGAGTGAGGTCCATCAAACTAGATCGTTTCCAGTGTAATGAAGTACTTTCCTAGTAATGATGAGGACAAAGGAGCTTGTAGCAGAGATCCAAATAGTTTATTGGATTCCAACATCAGGAGAAACACCCCAGCCACCGCTCAATCAAACCATCACATCCCAATGGAGTATGCTCAAGCAAGGACACAAGGGAATGATAACACTCATTACATCACAGGAATGGAAATGACCCCAGGACACAGAAAACAGTTACCACAAGGACCCCTGCCCATTCAACGTCTGATTACTCCCTATGTCCCCAAATGAACTTTACGCGCCAAGAATCAGAATCTTCTCCTCATTCCCAAGATTAATAAAGTGAGAGGGGGTGGAATATCCTTTATAGTTGTAGCTGATAAACTTTGGAATAAGCTTCCCTCTTATATTAGGAAGGAGAAATCAGAAATTGCCTTTAGGAAGTTATTGAAACACTATCTTTTTCTGGGAGACATATGGATATCTTACAAGATCAGAGGCTTTTACCGGCGCTGGTAGGCCCCTTGGGTAGCCCTGCACTCTATAAATCCTCGAATATAGAAATAGGAATGCGCTAGAGCCATTAGTCCCACAGCCAAGGAATTGAAGGGTCACTGGACCATGGGTGATAGGAGACTTACAGTCCAGCCATACTTAGGAAATGTGACACATGTTTCACTTCCAAAAGAGACAGAAACATGGTGTGACCCCAGTCTTAGAGAAACCAAAGGCACTGACATTTGGTTAGGGTCTGATTATTGCTTCAATGCACCAGGTGCACATCTTCATCCTGCGTTTCATTAAGTGATGTAGCTCTGATGGTCATTCCCCTAATGCAGCAATAGAAAGAACTTGCATGTCTGCTTAGTGACTTCACATGCTGGTCAAGCAGTAAATAGCAATGGAACAGCCTCTGGTTTCCAAATCTCTGCAAGCTATTTTTGCAAACCACTACCAGCATTTTAAATGTGCTCCCCCTATTCTATCATTCAGGCTACTGCAGCATTGCCTTAGAACTGACTTCTGCAATTCTCTGTTCTTTGCCATCCAACTTCAACTTTAGTTCCATCCTTCTTAGTTCTTAGTTTGTACCTCCTGTTGTGGGTGAGGCCCCTTAGAAGGTGTCCCTATATGGATTTCCCCTTTCTACTCTGTACATATTTGTTAATTTGCACGTAGTATTTTGTGTGTTTCTTTTTTTTACTGACTGAAGTGCAATTTATTAAGTGTTTGTTACGTTGCAGTGTTGAGTCTCTAGCCCACAGCACTTCCTTGAGTACGTCCGGGTCTGCTCTGCTTTGCTGCCTTGAGAGACAAGTGCTAAAAAGAGGTACTTGCTTCTAGTTGAGGACACAATAGCACAGGGGACCCATGACACCAGTGACGAAAGGCTGAGTTGTTCCATTTTATTTATTTAATTGTAACTACATCTGAAGAGTGTGATTGCCCCACAATAAGTACCCGCATTCAGTGCTGTGTAAACAACCATGTCCTGAGTTCCTTCCTGAAACTGGCAAAGCTGGTTTTACATCTCAGTTTGAGAGGCTTTGAATTCCACTTGGTGGCTACCTGTTCGGCAAATGCTCTGCCACATTGATGAGCATTCTTCTTAGTCTTGGGTATCTGAAGATGCCCCTGTCTGCCCTGGGACCTCCCAGACAGGGTTTCTAGCAGTTTCCTGCAGCACTGCCTGCCTCCAAGTACCTAGAGGGCTACCCGCTTTGAGATTTAGGGATGGATTCTGTCCGTCTAGGTTGCAGCAGGGCTTCCAATCCTCCAAGCTGCGTTTACTCTATTCTCTCACTAACCTCTTGCAGTTCATCCCTTCATATAGACTCCTGTCTCTGACAAACCCTAAATGACACCATTGGTCTTTCGCCTAAAGGCATTGCACACAGTGTTCCCCTCAACTTCCTTTTTAGGTCGAGCCTAGGCAGCGCATGCGTTGCTGCGAGGCATGCAGTAGTGGAGTATGGCTTTGAAGCCCAGCCCACTCTCCCTCCATATTTTTAATTGGCTTGTGTCATTGTCCTTCGTAAACGCTGGCTTCCGAGTCATTATTAGGCTTGTTAGTCCCTCCTTGTCCGCATTTGTAACCTCCCATAACGACTGGACCTTTTACTGGTGTTGTTACATGGTCTGCTGTATAAGTCGGTGAGCACTATTTTCTTTAATGCTCTACCCCTATTCCACCCACGACATCGCAGCACCCACCCGCTTGTATTTTAATAGCAATGTTTTCATTCAAATTACAGCGCGGTCCACTTTAACTATAGCGGTCCCGCTTATTTAATATATGGTGGGGTCCGCTCTCACTTTAGCGGCTGCGCTTATTTAATGACCAGCGCGGCCACTTTCACATATGTGACATCTCCCTCACTCTCACACTCTCATCTCTAGTGCTCTGGCTGATTAGTTCAAATAGTTTGGTGCACTTATCTAGTCTCAAATGATTGCGGAATTTCCAGGTAGAAAAAGCATACAGTAAAGGATTGATAAAGCTACTAATAAATGCTAATGCCCCAGATATGAAGACTCCCATATGAGTGATGTCATCAAGCGTGGCTGCCATCTCAGGATCAGATGTCTCAAGCAGGACCGAAGACACGGAGCGCAGGTTTAAGACATGGTGGGGCATCCAGCACACTGCAAGCGCGATGACCACGCTGGTGATCAGAGTCTCCGACCGGCGCTTAGCTTTGTACGTCATTTGCCCTATTCTCCTGCCAATGCACGTATAACATGTGCAAATGATGCAAAATGGATTCACGAAGCTGGCCAGGGTCTCTATCAGATGTAAACTAGCTGTCTGTGCATTGTTAAGCATCTCCTAATAATCCACATTTGTAAAGCGCAAACAATCACCGTAAGGGTCTCTAGGCGCTGGGGGCCGTCAGGAAGATTAAGTAAGCTACTGCCCAAAGTCACATGGTGCTGGGCTAATCTGCCGCCGGCGCCGGGGATTGAACCGTGATCCCCAGATTCCGGAGTCAGTCACCCTGGCCGCAGCGCAACACCTCTTCCCGAGCTCCTCAGTTACCTGCACGGGGAGGATAGGGATTCTGAAGAGGAAGGCCACGACCTAAATTATAAGGATGAATTTGAGGGCAACCGAGTTCCTTTTCCAGATGCGCATGTAGAAGGGATGAAGCATGGCCAGGTACCGCTCCACTCAGAGCAGTTACAAACAAGCATTTTCAATGCAATAGGTCTGGCATTTTTGCAAGCGTTTAAGCTATTGGCATTGTAAATGACAATGCCTTTTATTTATGTATTTTTAAAAGCAA
Source organism: Triturus cristatus (assembly GCF_964204655.1). Taxonomy (NCBI): domain Eukaryota; kingdom Metazoa; phylum Chordata; class Amphibia; order Caudata; family Salamandridae; genus Triturus; species Triturus cristatus. Next base: position 1,134,222,456 of record NC_140582.1, read on the forward strand.
CACATATATAAAAGGCATTGTTATGTTTAATGCCAAGAGCTCATTTTTAGGTCTCGACCTTGCTATCGCGTAAGCGATCGCAAAGCGAGACTATAGAAAGCTGGTTTGACAAGTGCTCCCAAAAAGCGGATTGCATGGCTAGCACGCGCACAATCACGCGCATCGTGCAGCCATGCAATCTGCCTTTTGGGAGCACTTCACAGGGTCCGCTCCCCCGCCTGGAATGCGCTCCCCCGTCCCCAAGCGCGCGCGCGCCACGCTCCGCCGGGCTTGTCTTGTTTTCTTTTTAACTTTAAGCGCGAGGCGCGCGTGCGGCCAATGCTTGTTTCACATACCCTGTAACTGCTAACGGCAAACTGTGTCCTTTGACGAATTATTTCGGGCTGCTATAAGGGATGTGCTGAAGCAGGAAGAGATTTTTCAAACAAAAATTCACAACCACACAGCGACAGCTGCAAGTGAGAACCATCCGAATACTGCACTTCTACCGAATCATTCTCATAGAGGACAAACAGACTTTCAGGATACATCGCAGAACATTCAGATCGGCAGTCTGAGAAAGGAACAAAGGAGAAATACACAGAAAACCTTATTTAGAATGCAATTACGGCACCTTTTACAGCTGTTCATATGTACTGACCTCAATGTTTCTCCCTTGGTTAGCCTATTTTTTACAAACATTTTTATTTTCAGAAGTTGACAAGCGGATACCACAATAAGCACAATTGAAAAATACGTTTCAACGTGGTATTCAACCTAATGGACTTGTGCAGATACATCCAAGCAGCAGTGTTACAATAAATATGTGCCGCAATTTTGCTGACTGTGTGGCAGTAACTAGGTTAGGCAACAAGGCTAAAATTACGCGTTCTGATTTACGCAACTTCAGCCACTAGACTTTATGAGCTGCCTTTTTCACTTCTCGTCAAAGCATTAAGCGTGATGGGAGGGGCGCTACCTGATTACAGTGAAACGAGTTACTGCCAAAACAAAGCACTGAGGATGCCATCGGTGAGCATTCCCAGCCAGCTGTCCTCTGCATCCTAGTAGGATGCGACACCTTGGGCTCACGTCATTTGGTATCCTTTCTTACCTCCTGCTATGCAGCTCCACAGTCGCCCGCAGATCCCAACTACAGAGTAGCTATTCAAGCCTCCCGCCCTCGGAAGGAACCAGAAAGATGGCGATAAACTGCAGACTTTCTTTCCTGCAAGGAGGCGGCCATCTTAAAGAGAGGTGAGGGTGTATGAGTTGTAATAGATATTATTAGAAGAGATACGCAATTCGTACAGTTTTAATTTTTTTATCTGGATTTTTATTATCTTTTCTTTCAAAACCAACACGCTGAGAACGTTTTAAGGCATATGTCAACGCACAAGAATTTTGGTGTGATAAAACCAATTGTATAGAGCTTTCGTAACTCTTCGCTCTGAAATAGAAAGTTATATATATCTGCTTCATAAATACTATTCACTACTAAATTAAGACATGCACTCTTCTCTGCGTCTCTTTTTTGTCTGTTATCTGAAAACCTAAGAGGCCATCTTTGAATGCACTATGTCAGTTTCGTCTTAATTCAGAGGGGACATACAAAAACAAGCATTTGCAATGCAATAGGTCTCGCATTTACGCGAGTTTAAGCTATTGGCATCGTAAATGACGATGCCTTTTATTTATGTTTGAAAAACGAAAACGCAAATAAAAGGCATTGTTATTTGCAATGTGAATAGGTCAAACTCGCGTAAATGCGAGACCTATTGCATTGTAAATGCTTGTTAATGCCAAGAGCTCGAGTTCTCTCAAATGCAAGAGCACTTTAATGTTGGACGCACCCCTTTTTTAGATGCTCTTCACATATTCAGGTTACAGTGAGCAGTGTCTAAACAATGGGGTGCAGCCAACATTAAAGTGAAAGCGTGTTTAGTGCTTTCACCCAAAGTGATAAAAAAAGAATTCGAAAGCTTCTGTAGCGCGGCCGCTGAAACTTAAACACTTGCAAGTGCGAGACCGATTGCAATAAAAATGCTTGTTCTCCCTGCTCTCACATTCAAACACTCAACACAGCATCACCATCCACAAAGCCTACACTACCCTTTTAGAATGAAATATGAATTATGTATTTCTTCCCGACAGCCTAAAATAAGAAGGTCCCTGTCAGTTTCAACAGACTTGAGGGGCACTGCTGCCTATTCTGACAATACCCTGTCTTTTTAATTTATTCCATATATATTCCCCTAGCAACAAGAGTCCCCTCTGAGGTATAAATGTTCTTTATGATAGCTCTAAAGTCCGCTGCAGAGGGCTATACCGGTTGTTAAAGGCCCTGAACCTGAGTTATAGGCCCGAGCTGCAGGCAGAAGGGCTATAAGGCTGTTACAACATTCCATCCACTGAGGTTAGAATGTTCCAAATTAAAAAGGGAGAAACATGAAGACAAACATTGGAATGTTAGAGCTCCGGGCTTATACCAGCCACTATATACCCAGAGCTACTCCATTGTCTTCAATGGAGCTCTCAACAATCCAATGTTCCAATAAAGATTAAACTGTAGTTTAAGAGCAAGGGTCTTTCAACAATTTTTGTGTAATTTAATTCCGTAGCGGGTTGTGGGTTTATAGGGGATTAGGGTGGGAAGTAATTTAATTATAGTACATTAAATAATCATTTTTAGGAATTATTAATTATTTTTAATTTAATTTTGCGTTTTACTTCTGTAGCGGGTTGTGGGTTTATAGGGGAATAGGGTGGGAAATAATTTAATTGTAAATAATTAATTATTGAAATAATGTTAGTATATTGATAAATAATGTGTTTATTAATTAATTATTAATAGGTATTATTTGTATTTATTATTTGTTGGCATCGAAAATTAATTGGTTGGTGATTAATTATTAATAGGTAATTAATTTAAAAAAAAAATATTTGTATTTATAATTTATTCATTATTAAATATTGTGTGATTGGTAATTAATTTTAATACTTTTTTGGTATTAAGAATTAATTTATTTTTAATAAAATATTAAATTATTATTTTCCCTACTATTGCACTCACTGGAGTGGAAATATGAATTTTTACCCCTATGCTATCCAACGCTTTCCCTACTATTGCTCTCACTGGAGTGGGAATAATCATTTTTACCCCTACGCTATCCAACGCTTTCCCTACTGTTGCACTCTTTGGAGTGGGAATAGTAATTTTTACCCCTATGCTATCCAACGCTTTCCCTACTGTTGCACTCACTGGAGTGGGAATAGTAAATTTTACCCTCCCGCATCCAATGCTTTCCATACTGTTGCACTCTCTGGAGTGGGAATGGTAATTTTTACCCCTACGCTATCCAACGCTTTCCCTACTGTTGCACTCTTTGGAGTGGGAATAGTAATTTTTACCCCTACGCCATCTGACGTTTTCCCTACTGTTGCACTCACTGGAGTGGGAATAGTAAATTTTGCCCTCCCGCTATCCAGCGCTTTCCCTATTATTGCATTCTCTGGAGTGGGAATAGTAATTTTTACCCTCCCGCTATCCAACGCTTTCCCTACTGTTGCACTCTCTGGAGTGGGAATAGTAATTTTTACCCCTACGCTATCCAACGCTTTCCCTACTGTTGCACTCTCTGGAGTGGGAATAGTACATTTTACCAGCCCGCTATCCTACGCAAAAAATATTGAATATTTTTATTTAATATTACGTTAATATATATGTATTAAAAAAAAATTGTACTTACATTAATGAATTATTAATTTTAAAGTTATTTAAGTATTTTTATGTTTTAGTTAATTATATGTATTATTTCATTAATTTTACATTGCTTTAAAGACATTAAAAAAATTCGATATTTTGACCAACTATATTTTTTACAACGATATTTTGGATTCTATATTTTTGTACTTACCTGTTTGTAGATAGGGATTCGATATTTTGGCATTGTATATTTTTTCCTCGAGATTTTGGCAAGTCGATATTCTCCTTCTCGACATTTTGTCAGTGATCCGTTTTAACAGAAATGAGAAACATGTAGTTGATAGTAATTTAAAAGTAGTGTCATAATTGAAGTACTGTTTCACTTGTTCATTGTCTCATGTTCTATGCTTCAGTTGTATAAATTTAGGATGGATTTGAAAGTAAATGCGATCTCTCGAATCAAAAAAGCGTTAAGTATTATTTTTAGTTCTGCACCACAAATATGTTCTCAGATGACCCAAACACATTTCTCAATTCTTCGACCGAGCTAGTCTGTTTTCCTGAAGCCACAAAAGTTATGTAGTGAGATCAAAGAATTGAGTTCTGTGTCAACTTTAGCTTGAAGCAGTTGAGAGTAATTGGAAACAGTTTTGTAATCAAACTAAGCTGGAGGTACCACAGCGCCCCCAGCATTCTCTCCCAGAGACCCTGTTGCTGGATTGAGGGGCAGCTTTCCTGGAGGTTTCTGCCCTTTGGCCTGTGTTGAACTCTTGTGCTGTGTTCATGTGGTTATTGTTGTCATTCCACTCACTAAAGTGCTTTAGCCAAGTAAAATTCAGCAGAATCCGATACCTCAGTTGGAAAGTTGTTCTCACAAGTCAGCCTGGTGCTAGTCTCTTGTATTGTTCGTGGGAAGAAAATCGGAATTAAATTATGTTTTCCTTCCGCGGTTGTAACAGGAAGATGAACTTGATGTGATAGTGTACACATTAAAGACTTATTGAAGTGAGCTGCAGCGCCATTGATAAACATTAGACATGCCTGTAGCAATTATATGAATGGCCCTTTCATGGGATGCGCCCTTACTGTTGACAGTGAAAGCTGTTGGCCGCCACTCACACCAGATGAGACAATGTCCTCTAAAATAGATGCAGATGTACAATCTTAGGCTACAAAAAAGGTATCCGGGAAAGAGAAGCAACAAAAACTTCACATCAAGGGAATGGTAAAGTGAGAAAGCAAACTCTTGCCTTCTTTCCAATGTACACTTTTAAGTCAAATCTCATTGGCCAACCAACTAAAATGTATCAGACATATAAAAGAGTCTCGATCTGATATCAATCTAAGAAGAGACTTCTTACATGGACATCAAATCATCAAAACTCAAGGGTAGTAGAAGTGGCATTGAGCACCATTTCACCCCAGATAGCATGACAACTACTTTAATCCATAACCTTATTAGCAGCATCATATTTGCTGGCGAAGAAAAGGGGTGGTGGTGGAATCTACGGAATGCTAACGGTTTCTTGTTCCTGATGTTCACCTCATGACCCATAACTCCAGAGTGGTAAGATGTTGGACTTGTCCCTTTCTGCAGGGTCATCCCACACTGTTTGCATCCCTCCTTTTACTTTTTCCTGAATTCGTTTTTGTTGGCCTTAGGACTCTGTGCAATTTACCACTGCTACCCAGTGCTAAAGTGCTCATACTCACTCCTTAAAATATGGTGATATTGGCCTATACCCAATAGGCATATTTAATTCACTTATAAGGCCCCAGTATAGTGGCACTACCTGTGCCCTGAGCCTGTATCTTTAATTCTATTAGTTTGTCTGCAGCATTGATTGTTCAACCCACTTAAGTAGCCTCTTTAAACATGTATCAGGCCTGCCATTTCAAAGCTTATGTATGCAGTTTTAAATTGCCATTTTGACCTGCCAAGATAAACCTTTTGCCAGGCACAAACCTTCCTTTTTCATACATTCAAGTCATGCGTAGGGTAGGCCCTGGGTAGCCCAGTGGGCTGGGTGCAATGCATTAAAAAAGTTGGACATGTACATTTAAGTTTTACATGTCCTGGTAGTGAAAAACTCTTAAGAGTCACAATTTAAAAACCTAACATATGGTGAATTCGGATTTTAAATTGCAGTTCTGAAATATGCACCTTTAGAAAGTTGGCATTTTCTTGTCGTGGCCATTTGGTGCCTACAGCATGTCTCTGCTCACATGACTGGGTGTAGTAGTTGGCAGTTAAGATTTGTGTATTCCACCTATACAACCACACACAGTGGGAGCTTAGGTATGACAGGATGGGCCATCACTAGCAGGAGGGGAGGGAGAAGCTGGCCACAGCCTCACACCAGAATAGGCTGTATCCTGTCTTCTTACACGTGACGTAACAAACCTGCATTTTCACTGCAGCCACCTTGGAGCTAGGGCAGGCTAGGCAGGGAATTCCTTGCAATTCAAAGTCACTGTTTAGAAGCTTATCCCACATTCCAGAACCAGGGCACCAGGAAATAAAAGATGAACCTCGGAAACCACAACTTCAGTACACTTCTGGACCTTTGAATACGCTGAAAGGGAGAAGGACGACTGAGCAGCTGAAGGACTGCCACTCTGCTGGACTGCACTTTGCTCAACTCCTGCTCTGCTGTGCTGACCTGCTACCTGCTGCCCTCCTGACTGGGTTAGAAGGACTGGACCTCCTGCATCTCTTGAACCCAGAACCTAAACTGAATCCAAGGGCTAGTTGGTTGGCCTCCTGATCTGGAGCCTCAGGGACACATCTGGATTCCAACAACCTTACATCTGCATCTGGACTCTGCCATCAGTGACTCTACGCTGCCAACTGGGGCCACCCCCGTCCAGGAACCTCGGAAGTGGGCCTAAGGTACTCTACCAGCTTATGAGCCCAGCCGAATGGATGCTTCTCTGCTGCCTCTTGGTACGCACCCAAACAGAACTGACACATCGCCGCTGCTGCATGGATTGTGCCTGTTGCAGAGACAAGCATAGCCGCTGCAGCCACATGAACTTCTGGACCCCCACTGCACGACGCATCCTCAACTCAGGCCCTTGCATCTTTTGTCAATTGCAGCCTTGACAACGCTGAACTCCACATTGCAGTCTTGCAGCTCTTTGGAACTGACGCATCACCCTGACTGCACCGTCTACACAACGCCAACAGCCACCAAAGGATCGCCGACGATACAACCCACTGAAACCCTGAACTGCATCCTTCTCTACGTGCGCTCCCTTCACCGACATGCCATAGAGATCTGGGACATGATCGACATGTTTGCGCCTGACGTGGCATTCTTCACTGAAACCTGGACCAACGCCACCTCCGGCCCAGACATCGCCACAGCTATCCCTGACGGCTACAAGTTCCAGAGAAAGGACAGCCCACACCGCCCGGGTGGAGGACTCACCATCGCACATAAGACCTCCCTCCGACTCTCCACCTTCAGCTTGAGCGACCCACACTCCAACACGGAACACCTCCACTTCCAGATCCAGACCAGCCCCAGGACCACGCTACGCGGCACACTCATCTACAGACCACCAGGACCCCGCGCCCAGCCCACTACTGCCATCGTCGAGCTCGCCGCACCCCACGCCATCCCCTCCTCTGACTACATCGTGCTCGGAGACCTGAACTTCCACCTCGAGAACAGCCAGGTCCCCGACTCCACCGCTCTCCTTGAGAACCTCGCCAACTTGGGACTGAAACAGCTCGTGAGCACTCCCACTCACAGAGCAGGACACACCCTCGACCCCATCTTCGCGGAAGGATCAAACATCCGCTTCAGCCACACCACCCAGCCCTCCTGGACAGACCACTACTGCATCCATTTTACTTTCAACACCACCACCGCACCCAAACCCGCCCTGCGCCCGCCTCAACAGAACTGGAGTAGGGTCACAGAGGAACACCTGAACTCCACCCTCCTCAAAATCCCCCCTAAGGCCACCACCGACACCAACGCTGCAGCCAGGGAATTCCACCACTGGGTCACCTGCTACACCAACAAGCTGGCACCTATCCGACAGACTGCCAAACAACGCCCGCCTAAGGCTTCCTGGTTCACTACCGAACTCCAAGAAGCCAGACGCACCTGCAGACATCTTGAAAAAGCCTGGCGGAACCTTAAGACCACGGAAGCACATAACAACCACAAGATCGCCATGAAGGACTACCACTAGTGTATAAGGGACACCAAAAGAACCTTCATCAGTGAGAAAGTCAAGACCAACACATCCAACACGAAGGAACTGTTCAACGTCATTCAGCAGTTTGGTAAACCCTCCTGCGAAGCCACCGACATCACACCCTCCCAGGAACTCTGCAACAAACTCAGCTCCTATTTCCACCTAAAGATCAAGGCCCTCTACGACAATTTCAGCGAGCCGACAGAAGACAGCACTACACTACCCACCACCGCCGAGAAGCCAACCATCACCACCTGGGACACCGCATCCGTCGAACTCATCTCCTCAACCATAAAGAAAACACACTTAGGAGCCCCAATGGACCCTTGCCCCCGCACCTCTTCCACAGAGCCACCACTGCCATCGCTCCCAAACTAGCCCATGCTATCAACTCCTCCCTTGCATCCGGCACCTGCCCCGATGACTGGAAACGCGCTGAGGTGAAACCCCTCCTCAAGAAACCAACGGCCGACCCTACTGACCTGAAGAACTACCGGCCTATTTCTCTCCACCCTTTTGCAGCCAAAGTCACCGAAAGGCTCGTAAACGCCCAACTGACCGCCTTCATTGAAGAAAACTGCATCCTGGACACCTCCCAGTCCAGCTTCCGCAGCAACCACAGCACCGAGACTGCCCTCCCCACTGCCACCGACGACATCTGCATGCTGCTCGACCAGGGCCACACCGCAGCCCTCATCCTTTTAGACCTCTCCGGAGCATTCGACACTGTCTCACACCGCACACTAGTCGCCAGGCTTCACAACGCGGGAATACAGGGGTCCGCCCTCGACTGGATCCGATCCTTCCTCTCCGGCAGAACCCAGAGGGTCAGACTTCCCCCCTTCCTCTCCGACCCCATTGACATCATCTGCGTAGTGCCCCAAGGATCTTCACTAAGCCCGACACTCTTTAGCATCTACATAGCCCCCATCGCAGGCATCGTCAGACAGCACGGGCTCAGCATCATATCCTACGCTGATGACACCCAGCTCATCCTCTCCCTCACCAAGAACCCAGAAAACACCAGGCTCAGCTTCCAGGAACGAATGAGAAACGTGGCATCCTGGATGGACAGCTGCCTGAAGCTCAACTCCGAGAAGACCGAGGTCCTCATCCTCGGACCCTGCCCCTCCGCCTGGGACAACACCTGATGGCCCTCCGCCCTCGGGATCCCACCCACCCCGACAGACCATGCACGGAACCTCTGCATAATCCTCAACTCCTCCCTCTCCATGAACCGCCAAATCAACGCTGTCTCCTCCGCCAGTTTCAACTGCCTCTGGATCCTCTGAAAGACCTTTAAATGGATCCCCCCCCGACTGTAGAAAGACAGTCACCCACGCACTCATCACCAGCAGACTTGACTATGGCAACGCCCTCTACGCCGGAATCAACAAAACCCTTCTACGCAAGAACCAAACCATCCAAAACGCAGCTGCCAGGCTCATCCTAGGGACACCACACCACGAACATATGACCCAACACCTGCGAGAACTCCACTGGCTCCTCATCGAGAAGAGTGTCGCCTACCAACTCCTCATCCACGCCTACAAATCCCTCAACAACATCGGACCCAAATACCTCAATGACCGAGTATGTTTCCACGTACCCAAGAGGAACCTCCGCTCCGCCGACCTCACCCTGGCAGAGGTCCCCCGCATCCACAGAAGCAGAGCGGGTGGGAGGGCCTTCTCCCACACCGCAGCCATAACATGGAACGCTCTCCCTGTAAGCATCAGATGCTCTCCAACCTTGCACACATTCAGGAGGGACCTCAAGACCTGGCTCTTCGACTGACTGGAGCAGCCTTCACCCCCCCCCGCCCCCCCCAGCGCCTTGAGACCCACGCGGGTGAGTAGCGCGCTTTACAAACCACTGATTGATTGATTGATTGACATTGTATCTCCAACGCTGGACTTTGCATCACTAGACCTGTAGACGGGATCCTCAACATCAATGTAACAGGACCTCACACTGCAGCCTTGCCGCATTGTGGAACCGATGCATCATCTTGGCTGCGCAATGATCTTTGATGCAGATCCACACAACGCTCCGCAAACCAGAATTGAAAGTGCTTTTGTTTAACAGGTCTAACCGGCTCTCTGTAGCCGGCCTGCGCTCCATCGTGGTTGGCCTGAACTTGTGACTTTGTTCCGGCCCAGCATGACCAGATATCAGTTGGCACTTTGCACTTTTTGGCAACATTTTCTTTAAAAACTTTCAAATTCAATATCTTCGGTTCTACTGATTGGATGTTTGTCAGTTTGGTCTTGTTCCATTTATTAAATCAAGCTCTATTTTCTAACTTGTTGTGGGCACTTTTTTTGTGGTGTTTTCACTGTTTTACTGTTTGAAGTGTTGCATAAATAAATGAGTCTAAGTTAAGCCTGACTGCTCTGTGCCAAGCTACCAAGGAGATGAGCCCAGGTTCATTTAGGGTATGCTTGTGCCTTACCCTGACAAGGATTGTGGTTGCTGCTTGACCAAGGTTCATATCCCAGTCAACCAACAACCCAATTTCGTACAAAAAAGCAGTTCCAGAGGAAATAAAAGGCAATCTAGAAGTGGCAGCTGTTGCAACTGGACTGCTAATTTTTGTGGATGTCCCCTTCATGCCAGCTCATTTATTTATTTACTTATTAGTATGTAAGGCGCTCAATTACCCTTAGGGTGTACTGGCACTGACCAACTAATACTTGGTTTATTACCATTTTATTTTTAAATATAACCCAGTCCTGATGTTCGCGTCAGCACAGGGGTAGAGCCGCTGCTGAGTGACAGAGGCAGGGAGGACGTTGGGCTGCCTTGGCACTTTTTGGCCAGCCTTCTTTCTACGGCCAAACAGACATGTGCACTTTGAAACCGTTAGCCCAGCTTTCTTAAGACTACTTGATTAGAGTAAGTGCAGGGCTCCATTGTCCTTGGGAGGGGCAAGTGAGGCCGCTCCCTTCAATCAGAGCGCTGCTCTCATAGCATGAGTTTTGTTAAGACAATTCTCAAGGACTCATGCTGTAGGAGGAAGAAGTGAAGCGAGGAAGGCGTAGGAGTCAGACGCGTCACAGCTAAGTGTTTTTTAATTTTTTATTTTTACCCACCACTAATTTGCCCACCTCACCACTCCATATAGATGCCAGCTGCCACTGCATGTGAGACATACATATGGCTTTAAACTGGCATCTCATCTTAATAAGGAGCCAGTGAAGTTGTCTGAGTACGGGGGAAATGCTGTCAGACTTACTCGTCCCAGAAAGCAACCTGGCTGAGGCATTTTATATGAATTGTAACCTCTAAAGAGGTAATCTGGAAGCCCAACATATAGGGCATTGCAGTTGCAGTGCTTAACACCAGCGTTTGCACCAGCAGCTGTCTGGAGTATTGAGGAATAAAGTCGGGGCACCATTCACAAAGGGATTCCGTACTGATGGCGGAGTCTCTGCAGTCGCTGCAGGGGTCCCACACCCATAGCGGGACCTCCGCATTGCATTTTCTCATTGGGCCTGCCACAAATGCTGGTCCCCTGCTGACACTGCGTGCCTCTGCCACGAGTGCGGAGGACCATTGTGAATCAGACCCTGAATGATTATCCTAAGTTGTTTCACTAGCAGGGAGCACATAGATATCAGCTTTTTAATATCTGCTCAAAACAGAGTCTGCTGTCAAAGAGTACACCTAGATTCCAAGCAGAGGATGCTGGTTCCGGGCATTCCCCAAAGATTAAAGCTTCAAGAGGAGCTGGCCATGGGCGTTTTCAGAAATTTTTCCTGGGGGGGGATCATAATTAAAAGAATCCAAAATCACACTGCCAGTATTAGATTTTTTTTTGGGGGGGCAAATTAAAAATCCAGCATCTGAAGGGGCGGGGCAAGCGACCCCCTTGGCCCCCCTTGCAGACACCCATAGGGCTGGCCAAGCTGTTATTCATGGAGCCCTCTTGTACCGTAGTCTTCACAAAGGAGAACAGTGCCATTAAGTAGTGAGTAGAAAAGGAGATGCTTGAGGGTTTCCCTAGTAGAGTCTGCTCTAAGTTACATGTACTGCTTTTGTGGCAAGCTACCAGCGGGTTCAACACAGGTTAATATGGTGATTTTTTGTGGTTCACCCTGACAAGGATTGCAGCTGTTTCTTGAGAAAGACTCACCCCCAACCAAAAATCAGATGTCTCACAATGAACATAAATAATGTGTTTCTCAAAGCGCATAAATGCAATGCATGTAGTGTGAGTTTGTGTTATGTGGAGTTTTTTACCATGGCACCATCACAACCTGGAGTTATTTGAGGACTTCGGTACATCTGTGGCTCATTCCGCCTGAAAGTACATTAGGGGTTTAAGATGCCACCTGTCTGTACTAAGATCACACAGCTGAACGTTAAATCCTATCAATCTGATAAGATTAGCTTCTCTTGAACCAGGAGCAGTATTCTTTTGATGCAAACGTTTTGGAGTCTGTGCATATGTTACTACAGCATTCAAAGTATGCAATCGTTAAAGATTGCAACTGTAAATGCACAGCTCCTGGGAGATTTCTTCTAAACTCCCTGCCTGACATCAAACAGAAACTCCACTGAATTTGCTACATAGCCCACAGCAGGCACCGCGCCTCTCCAGTCCCCCTCTTACATGATGTGTTCCCACATAGTTTGCAGCCAGTGCAGGGCACTGTCGAAGGGCTCATCTTGCAGAACAGGTAACCAGGCTGGTGCCTGACTGGAAATGCTATTTATCCCCAAGACATCTTTAGTTAGTTGACAAAGCTTTCCGGTCATGCAAAACAGATCAGCTGTTCACAGGAGGTAGCAAATACCCTTCGAGCAAGCAGTCGTCTAGTTTGCGGGCCTTGAATACAATATAGCCAGGGTCGTACAGGGACAGGAAATAGGCCCGGGCACCAAAATAAAAGTGGCTTCATTATAAATAGCTTAACAAGTGGTCCATGTTTGCAAACCAGGGCAGTTTTGAACTTGTAAGACACGCTGTACAAGTGTTTTGCAAGGTGTGGAATACTGTATGGATTCAAAAACGTTGCAGGCCATGATTGCGTTAATATCAGAGTAATAAATAGTAAAATTCGGTCCAGAAGACCATAAAACAGGCCCAGACACTGCCAACAGCCAGCCTACGCACTGACCAGTCAGACCAGCCCTTCGGGCACTGCCAGACTGACCCATAGGCCAGTTCAACCCTGAGTGACGCTTCTGTTCCAATAAATATCATTGGAGAGCTTCCTTGTCAGCAACTCATTCCTCTTCCCTCTGATTAATCCTCAGAGCAGAATGGAAATGTGCACATTAAGCAACAATACTTCAACATGTCATATTATGCCATCCATCAGGGGTTACACTCCAGGCATTTGTTAATTAATGGAGGCACAATATAGCTACCTATCATGTTTTTATTGTTCAATCAATCAGGATGTATACAGCGCGGCAAATCACCCATGTTTGTGGTACGAATAGCTTTTTGATTAATTGTACTACTAATGTGCATTTGTGCTCTATCCTATGGTCCACCATATTGAACATCTGTATGGTGTCTGCCAGATTTTACCTCACTTGTATGAGTGTTTAGCTTTTATATATACATTTGAATTTATGAAACACGATCTTAGCTGGAGAGTAATATTGCGATATATATCTATAAGTTTGATATTGTGGACACCTAGTAAGAATTTATATGGCTGTATTATACTTTGCTTACATTACACATATTAACAAGTTTAGGCAGACCAAGATCAAGTGAATTTCAATGAGTGACATTTATGGTACCGGACAACGGCGGACACAAAGACCGCACTACCTTATGTAGTTCCCTTGGTATTTCTTGGTCATCAGAAATAAAAAGAGCGTGCACAAAAACAAACTCCAGCACTTGCCGTTGAGGAGTGCTATCTGCTATGCAGACAACTGAAGGAACAGGTTGGTGGAGTGGTGCACCGCTTATTGAAACGTCAATGACAGTTAAAGAGTCAGATAAGCCTTAGTAGGTGATAAGTCCCTTTTATTTTCAAAGACAAAGATTAGCCAGCCAACGCGTTTCGTTCATGAAATGAACTTCTTCAGGGCTGTAATTTACAATGAAAACACATAGGTAGTGTGCACTCAACAAATACCAATGTACACATCTGAGAGTGCGTACAGTATGGTGACACAGAAGTGAGTACGGAAACAGTTAAAAATAATCCGAGAAGGGAAGATGAAGTGTTGGAAAGGGGAAGAAGTGAACTAGTGAACAAGTCACATGTGTATGATGAAAATGAGGGGGGGTTGTAGGAAAGGAAGGGAAATGAGGGAAATAACCAAAAAAGGTGGTTTGAGAAACAAAAGTAGTTACATCTTAAATGTAAATAGAATTGACATTAAACATATTTCTAGGGTTATAAAGGTTCAATCAAATCTCTAGAGTCAAAAAACAAAGAACAAAAAAACAGGGAAATCAGGAAAACATGGCCAGGCACAGGTAGCAGTCTCTTATAGCAAAAAGGTGTAGATTATAAAACACTTAAAGGCGGGTCATTAAATTAAAGACAAAAACCTTAATCTATGAAAATATAGGTATAAGGTATATAACATTATATGCTGTTGATGTTACATGAAAATCCGAAAAACGTAGGAGCGCTAGCAAACTGTATATAATAATGGTAATATGTCATACTGTATACTGTTGGTATTTAGCCAAAAAACAGAAAAGCACAAAACACTGGCATGATGTTAAAAAAGTATGTCAAACACCTTTCACGCAAAAAGAAAACGTGAAAAAGGAACATGGAAAAAGAAAAAAGTTAAATAAACACACACTGGTCCTTGGTTGAGATACACTAGTGCTCCCTGTCCCCTTGTTTCATTAAACATGTGTGAAAATGTATACATAGTCTTGGTAATGAAAAAAGGTTGTCGGTAAACTATTAAAGATAGTAAACATTAGTATTCCTGACATGATTACGCTAAGGAATCAGCCCATTGTCCTGCGCCCAGAATTACATATATGTACATGATATAAAAAATGAAAGACAAAACCATAAGTAATAAAGAATAAGCTGTACAGTCATACCAAGACAGCCCATATGAGTCAAATTGCCCACTTTACCCTCAATATAAGCAATCAATGGCCAGCAAACATTGGTAATGAGTCCAAAAGAATAGAAAAGCTAATATAAGTACATACCAAATATAGGCGCTCTTGTCATATTACAATCGAAAGAACCTAAGTATAGGTGGACACAGTACAGCGCGTGGGCCACCTTGATAAGGGCCTGGGTGCGCTGTGTGCTGTGAAGAGAGAGGATAAGCAAAAATCACATTTCTGCAACAAACATAGAAAGTATTCTGTCACAGGAAAACACTGAGGGGAGCAGGTATGCGACAGGATAACGGAGGGAAGGGCAGGGGAAAAACTGGCAATGAAGACTAAATAACATCGAGATGGCTCAACGAGGGGCATGTGGACTAAAATAAGGTCAATTCCATGGATTCAATGTCATAGGATCTAACTGGAGGGCAAGCACGACCTAGTAAAGGAAAAAATGGAAAGTAGAGCTGTCGGACACGAGAATGAAGGCGGAAGGGAGCGGGCCTTAGTGTGGTGCAATTAGGAGCAGAACTAAAAAGAACCTATCGTGATGAAAGAAACGAAAGTCTGAGCAAGAAATATAAAATGTAAATAATTATAATGAAAAAATGGGTCGCGCACACAGAGAAAAGCGAAAGGAAAATGTCTCGCTATAAAGCTTGGAAGCCTATGCCTGCGATTGGAAACAGCATGTCGAGTTGAGAGATACAACAAGAGTCAGGAAAAGATAGACCAGGGCATACCTGTGAGCCGGGATCCGAAGGACTCGTTCCTTGACGGAAAATCTGAACGGGTGTTCAGGAGGGTAAAACGCGGGAGAATAAGTAGCTGAGGGGATTGTGTAAGAGGCGAGCACGTTAGCACGTCTCTACGCGAGGAGGCTCAGCGGTGCGTTGGGTGGTGCAGTGGCAGCTAGAAATACTGATGTATCTAGAGCTCTGGGATCCGCGGCCGAAAAAGGGGCAGAGTCAGAACTAGTAAAAGCGCTCCGTAGGGAGAAACGCCGTAACCACTGAAAATAGATGGCCAAGGATGGCAGAGTCAGCACTCAATTGCACTGCCGTGCAAAAGGAACATTGACACAGACATAATGGAGAGCCAGTTATGGTCGAATAATTCATAATAGGAAGAATAAAATAAATAAAGAATGTCAATGTCCGTAATAAAATGGACTGAATCTGTCAGCAACAGTTCACTGGCATCCAATGATAGTACTACATCCAGTACAGGACAACAATCCATCCCTTTAGAAGAGGGCTCATCCAACTTCCAGAGGGAAATGGAGAGACTACGCATAGGCAACAGACAACACACAAGAAATACAAAAAAAAACAGACGAGGTGGGAGGACAGGGAGGAAGAACAGACAATCATGCAATGTCCCTCCGCTCCAAGAAAACCAAGTGATCACCTACACCACAGGTCAACCTGAGGTTTCCACCACGGGGGAACGTCTGGACTCACACCCATGAGTCCTTCCAACTCTGAGTTACAGATTATCAATCTTTCCAACAGAACGCTTGACGAACATGAACTGAATGTTTTGAAAATGGGTTTGGGTTTTTGTCCCACCCAACAGGGTGACCTTGTCGATGTGCACATTGATCTGTATAAGTTCATTAGATCACTTAAACTAAAAGAATTTTTCTCACAGCAACCAAACAGACGTGTTGTCAATAGTGCATCCACCACACCATCAGATCGCACAATTGGAGACATACGTGGGGTAACAACACTTTTAGCCTTAGAATCGGATGAAACACGTAATATACAGGACATCCTTGATGACCTCAATATTCAAGAAGACTACAACAGGGACACAGGTCTCAGGTGTAAATCCAAGTTCATCCCCCCTGGGGGCTCTCATGCCAATATTGATATATTCAGCAATTTGATCACACAGGAACTCAGGAAATTAGAAACTCCTAACAAATATGCACAACATCCATCCCCCAACCTCGCACGAGCAGAGAGAGAGGCACTCCTGAGACTTCAACAGGACACCAACAACGTCATTAGAGATGCAGATAAGGGGGGAAATGTTGTGGTCATGAACACAAAGGACTACATGGGTGAAATCTTAAAACAGCTTGATGACCCCTTCTGCTATGAAGCCATCTCACATAATCCCACTGACTCACTACAAACCGTTATCAACAGTAAACTCTTGGTATGGAAAGAAGAATGCTTACTAACAGATCCAGAATGTCAACAACGCACGTTTCCCATGCATTTATATCCTGCCCAAGGTACATAAAGGGGGTTCTTTCCCACCCGGTAGACCCATCATTTCCGGGGTAGGCTCTCCGACCGAGAAGCTATCCCAGTTTGTTGATCTCACACTTCAAAAACATGTAACAAGCTTGCCATCATACCTTAACCCCTTCGGTGCTCATGACGGAACGGTTCCGTCATGAGCCACGGTTGAGCTGTGCTCATGACGGAACCGTTCCGTCATGACCACGCCCGCGCAAGATTCCGTCAGCACAGCGGCGGAATTTGCGCAGCATGGAAGGGGTTAAAGATAGCAAATTGGATGGTTTCATTTGGTCTGAAGAACTCAGCTTTGTCACTCTGGATGTAGTTGGACTATACACTTGCATTGAAAAACAGTACGGCATGCTTGCCACTCGTCATTACCTAGACACTGAAGGGGCGGAACACTTTTCGTATAACAACATGATTATGGATATAATTGAGCTAATTCTCACCAACAATTTTTTCAAACATAATGAAAGATGGTACCACCAATTACGAGGGACCGCGATGGGTTCTAGATTTGCGCCCTCGTATGCGGGACTCTTCATGGGTTGGTATGAGAAAGAACACGCATGGGCAAAATGTGCCTCCCCCTGGACCCAACACATCGTTTTCTGGGGGAGGTACATAGACGACATCATTTGTATCTGGTCAAGGACCAAAACACTTTTACTTGATTATTTACATTACTTGAATGAGTACCCCTACAATGTCCAACTTACTATGCAGAATCATCCTACATGGATTGAGTTCCTGGATATCCATTTCTTCATAAAAGAAGGGGTAATCCATAGTTCCTTGTACCGCAAACCCACATCATGCAACAGTGTCCTACACGCAGACAGTGCTCATGCCAAATCTGTAATTGCCAACATCCCCTATGGAGAAATGGTACGAGCACGTCGTATATGCAGTGAGGAAGGGAATTTCAAGAATAACATTGCCGACATCAAAGCACGCTTTACATCCAGATGTTATGATAAAAAAACTGTTGATAAGGCTGAACAGAGAGTACTCACGTTACCCAGGGCAGAGACACTAACCACTAAGAATCCACGTAGGGTACCTGCACTTGACAACAAATCCAGGAAAGAAAGGGTATCCTTCTTCACCAACTACACCTCACACAGTGCCAAGATATTCAAGGCATTCCGAAAACACTGGCATTTGTTGGTTGAAATTCCCACCCTACGCACCCTCATTAGTGACCATCCATCTTTGATTTTTAGGAGAGGGCGCACGCTCAGAAACTCACTATGTCCTAGTTACGTCACTACAAAGAATGCCAATACCTCTACCTGGTTGCCACATCCTCCAGAAGGGTTTTTCACATGCACCAATTGCAATGTATGTTGCCTGGGACTCAACAAAAGCAAACACTTCAAGTACAACTCAAGTCGCACACATCATATCAGGCACCACATCACCTGTAACACGCAATTCATTGTATACATCCTTAAATGCCCGTGTGGCATCATTTATGTAGGAAGTACAGCCCGCAACCTCAAAACCAGAATTCAAGAACACCGCAGAGCACTCATCAACAATGATGATCGTTACCCCATGACAGAACACTACCGCACTACACACTCAGGACCCATCAAATTTGGCTTCTTAGGGATAGATCACATCCCACTCAACAATAGGGGCGGCAATAGGGAATTGTCACTCAGAAGAACTGAATGTAAATAGATATGTAGACTTGATGCGGTCAACAGGGGACACAATTCTGACCACGCGTTTCATTACTTTTTGTAACCTAGTCAGACTGTTTTACATTCACACTTGCCATGTGTTCCCTCATGATAGAGCCTTGATTTATGTATGACACATGTTCATTTTCTCATGAGTGAACTTTTTGACTTCTGGGTTCTCCTTAGTGAATTACTCTCTTTATTTAATTTCCCTTTTTACCGCCCCATCTTTATTTATTTTATTATATTTTTTTATATTTTTTTGTATGCTACCCTTTTTATTTAATTGTTGCTTCCACTATCGGTACTTTCTTTCTGTGTCTTTGGTTGTACTTTGGCCATCTTTATAGGCTACTTCTTTGTTCACCTACTCACTTTTTTGTATTTATCGCCTATATTGCCATTTTAGTTATTATTTTTTCCTATTTAGACGTTTTTTGTCTATTCACGGTTTTTTCCAATCCCATT
Source organism: Triturus cristatus (assembly GCF_964204655.1). Classification (NCBI taxonomy): domain Eukaryota; kingdom Metazoa; phylum Chordata; class Amphibia; order Caudata; family Salamandridae; genus Triturus; species Triturus cristatus. Next base: position 1,134,241,839 of record NC_140582.1, read on the forward strand.
TTTTTCTTTTCTTTTTACTTTTATTCATTGTCTGTCCATTCATTCTTTGTTATTTTGGCTTTCTCCTTCATCATTCTACGCACATAGATCTTGGTGCTTCGTTAGATACCTTTCATTCAATCATCCTTTGCACACAGATTCAGTCCATTTTATTACGGACATTGACATTCTTTATTTATTTTATTCTTCCTATTATGAATTATTCGACCATGACTGGCTCTCCATTATGTCTGTGTCAATGTTCCTTTTGCACGGCAGTGCAATCGAGTGCTGACTCTGCCATCCTTGGCCATCTATTTTCAGTGGTTACGGCGTTTCTCCCTACGGAGCGCTTTTACTAGTTCTGACTCTGCCCCTTTTTCGGCCGCGGATCCCAGAGCTATAGATACATCAGTATCTCTAGCTGCCACTGCACCACCCAACGCACCGCTGAGCCTCCTCGCGTAGAGACGTGCTAACGTGCTCGCCTCTTACACAATCCCCTCAGCTACTTATTCTCCCGCGTTTTACCCTCCTGAACACCCGTTCAGATTTTCCGTCAAGGAACGAATCCTTCGGATCCCGGCTCACAGGTATGCCCTGGTCTATCTTTTCCTGACTCTTGTATCTCTCGACTCGACATGCTGTTTCCAATCGCAGGCATAGGCTTCCAGGCTTTATAGCGAGACATTTTCCTTTCGCTTTTCTCTGTGTGCGCGACCCATTTTTTCATTATAATTATTTACATTTTATATTTCTTGCTCAGACCTTCGTTTCTTTCATCACGATAGGTTCTTTTTAGTTCTGCTCCTAATTGCACCACACTAAGGCCCGCTCCCTTCCGCCTTCATTCTCGTGTCCGACAGCTCTACTTTCCATTTTTTCCTTTACTAGGTCGTGCTTGCCCTCCAGTTAGATCCTATGACATTGAATCCATGGAATTGACCTTATTTTAGTCCACATTCCCCTCGTTGAGCCATCTCGATGTTATTTAGTCTTCATTGCCAGTTTTTCCCCTGCCCTTCCCTCCGTTATCCTGTTGCATACCTGCTCCCCTCAGTGTTTTCCTGTGACAGTATACTTTCTATGTTTGTTGCGGAAATGTGATTTTTGCTTATCCTCTCTCTTCACAGCACACAGCGCACCCAGGCCCTTATTAAGGTGGCCCACGCGCTGTACTGTGTCCACCTATACTTAGGTTCTTTCGATTGTAATATGACAAGAGCGCCTATATTTGGTATGTACTTATATCAGCTTTTCTATTCTTTTGGACTCATTACCAATCTTTGCTGGCCATTGATTGCTTATATTGAGGGTAAAGTGGGCAATTTGACTCATATGGGCTGTCTTAGTATGACTGTACAGCTTATTCTTTATTACTTATGGTTTTGTCTTTCATTTTTTATATCATGTACATATATGTAATTCTGGGCGCCGGACAATGGGCTGATTCCTTAGCGTAATCATGTCAGGAATACTAATGTTTACTATCTTTAATAGTTTACCGACAACCTTTTTTCATTACCAAGACTATGTATACATTTTCACACATGTTTAATTAAACAAGGGGACAGGGAGCACTAGTGTATCTCAACCAAGGACCAGTGTGTGTTTATTTAACTTTTTTCTTTTTCCATGTTCCTTTTTCACGTTTTCTTTTTGCGTGAAAGGTGTTTGACATACTTTTTTAACATCATGCCAGTGTTTTGTGCTTTTCTGTTTTTTGGCTAAATACCAACAGTATACAGTATGACATATTACCATTATTATATACAGTTTGCTAGCGCTCCTACGTTTTTCGGATTTTCATGTAACATCAACAGCATATAATGTTATATACCTTATACCTATATTTTCATAGATTAAGGTTTTTGTCTTTAATTTAATGACCCGCCTTTAAGTGTTTTATAATCTACACCTTTTTGCTATAAGAGACTGCTACCTGTGCCTGGCCATGTTTTCCTGATTTCCCTGTTTTTTTGTTCTTTGTTTTTTGACTCTAGAGATTTGATTGAACCTTTATAACCCTAGAAATATGTTTAATGTCAATTCTATTTACATTTAAGATGTAACTACTTTTGTTTCTCAAACCACCTTTTTTGGTTATTTCCCTCATTTCCCTTCCTTTCCTACAACCCCCCCTCATTTTCATCATACACATGTGACTTGTTCACTAGTTCACTTCTTCCCCTTTCCAACACTTCATCTTCCCTTCTCGGATTATTTTTAACTGTTTCCGTACTCACTTCTGTGTCACCATACTGTACGCACTCTCAGATGTGTACATTGGTATTTGTTGAGTGCACACTGTCATTGACGTTTCAATAAGCGGTGCACCACTCCACCACCCTGTTCCTTCAATGAGTGACATGTTTTAAGACACGCCTCAGTCTTAATTGGTTCTCATCACCCTTGGAAACAGTTGTCAATACATAAAAAAGGGCCAGGATCCTCTCTGACCCTTTGACGACCCAGCAAGGGTTCCCTAAGATTCTATTTTCACTCCTACCATTGACTGACGCTTCTGTCCTCCACTCTTAGTCAGTCTTGTATTTTTTATCACTTTTATGTAGAAGTCACTATCCACCGCATTGCATAAAACTACTAATAAATAACTAAATGAATAAGCACGAGGAAAACACTGGAATAAAAGCCAGGTCTCCCGGTACAAAGGACTATAAATGAACCATTACACCACATCTCCCCCATGCCCATTAAGCCCCTCTTCGGTCTTGTTTATCCGCATGGATTGTCTGTTCAGTCTGATGTCAGCGACAAATAAAGTGCTCTAATCATTGATATAAGAATGTGAGCTTATGATACAGCAGGATTTGGATCAAGCAGTGCTTAATTTGTGCCGGTGTTTGCAGGTATTTATTTTTTATTTGTAAACACTAGCATCTATGTATGAGAATCCACTGCATGGTGAATAGGTGAGGGGTTTTCTTAGTAGAGTTCATTAGTAAAGCATTTAACTATTTATTATATAGTAAAAATATGATAAAACTCGGACTTAAACCTACAGTTTAAAAAGCCATGTTGGTAGTTCCAGCTGCAGTGCACCCATAGCAATTAATTTATTACAAATTAATAACTTTGAATCCAGTAAAGATGGATGCAGCTCTTTGGAGCCATAATAAAAGAGATCTAAGACTCCCTCAAACAACACATTCATCAAAACCTATGTGCATAGCTTGAAGAAGTACTTCGTGCCATATTTAGAGTTTGGCGGACAGCCAATTGATAGTAATCTGGTAAACATTGTTTAGCCCGCATTTTTGACTCCGCATGGGTTTACCCCTCATTATTTACTCTGCAATAACTTTTACAACGCAGGGCTTTACACCGCAAAACTGTTACAACACATTCCCCAAAGTAACGTCCCCCTGGAGTTAGAATAGTAATTGCGTTGGAATGAGGAATGCGTTGTAACAAATTGCATTGTAAAGCCCTGCGTTGTAAAAGATTTTGTGGAGTAAAAACTGTGGAAAAGCATGCAGGATAAATGCATGTGGGTTAACGTCACATATCCTAGTAATCCATGTTATTTAAACAGAATATCTACCACCGAGTCACTGTGTATGTGGTCAATTAAACCTCACTGTATATTTTTTAAAGCACTAAGTGCCAGCCAGGTTTTACCAAGGTTCTTCAGTACAAGGAAACAAAATGTATGCAGCATGCGAATTCTGCTACGAAGCCTTTAGTTGAACTAGATTTTTTAAATCTCCACCCATACTCCTTTGTCTGGCACTGTCTTCCCACTTCCCTTTACCCCTTTGCATGCAACTGACTGTGCTGCTCTTAGAGACCTGTTTCTAAGCGCATCATATAAGCACAATTCACTCTTTCAGTAAATCTAGAAAAGTCACCTATACTAGGCTGAACACATTCTGTTTCCATTCCACGGAAATGTCCTTTTCAGTGAATACTGTATAAACTGTACACGCCTTTAAAGTGACAGCTGTTTACTGCAGAACATGTTATGATTGCCTTTATCATTTCCAAATGAAATCAAGCTTCAGAATACAAGTTTCAATAGCAGTTTACAGGGCCAGACTTCCTTTGGCTGGACTCTGCTCACAGCCCCTGCTGCATGGTTTCACTTTGCAAAAGAGAGAGCAGCCAGAGCCGCTCAAGCAGAACTGCAGCTCGGTGGGAGCCCAGAAAGATGTCTAGCCTCATCGCCGAGAATAATCGCAGCTCCGGAGGACTATTGATGGGAGATAATACAACATGGCGCACAAAGGAGGAGAGGCTGACAACAAGCTTAAAAGCCTGCATTTACTTCCTGGGAAATTGATGAACTATCTAACAAAAGAATGGACACTGACATGCTTTAGAAACCAGTGCTTACAGTATTTGCAGCAGTGCGGGTCTACCAAAGGGAAGAGCTTGCAGGACGCATCAGAGATGTGTTGGTGTGCATAGGATGAATAGAAAGTGATGGGCACAGTTTACTTTGCACCATTCCAATGCAAAGGCTTGAGCGCAGGATAAGACGTTTTAAAATGTGTTTTTAGAAAGGTTAAGTATGTTGTCAGATATTTAAGGACAGCAAACAGATGAGAGCAGAATAAGTGCGCCCAGAAGTGTCTATTCTTTTTTTAGGACAGCATCAAAGGAATTGTCTCTTTATCGAGCATCCGCAACAACATTGATGTCCAGAGAAAGAGAATAAACCAGAATTTAATAAAGACATATATTATCGCCTAGCGACAGCTGCACTTCAAGAAGCCATGTCGAAAAGCTGTGAAACATTGCTTCAAAACTATAAAGAGTGGTACAAGATAGGTGATTAGAGACTACTAAACAGAATCTTCTAAATCTATGTTTGGCATTCACTTTAATATTTTAACAAGGGATTTATTAAATGGAAAAGGCAGTACATGCATTATACCATGAAAGAGAAACGTAGAGAATCACAACTTTGTCAGATATGTAGCCTGCTACCCAGTGCTTAATTTGAGCCAGTGGTTTCTGGTGCTCGGCACCAGCTTTTAATTGTCAACACCAGCACTTATGGCAGTCAGCCACAAGTTGGCGCTGTCTGCCTAATTTAGAATTGACCACAACAATAGTTAATTATTAATTCAAGATACATTGGAAAAGACTATTACCTGCCGCCCAAGCCATTTTTATAGCTTTGGCGGCCTGTAATAGTCCAAATGTTCACACTTGTAGGAGTGTGATGGTTAGTAATTATGTTGAGACTGTCATTGGCAGCATGATGTGGTGCAAGCTGCAGTGGCCTCCTGATGACGACACAGGCATTTTCAAATTAAGCACTGCTACCACTACTTACTGCAAAGAGAAGGTAGTTCAGAAAGGATTAAGGAAAGATGCACTTCCCGGGCTCCATAGCATCATGTTTTGTGGCTCTGAAAATATTTTTTGCTCACTAATGACAGCTAATGTTCAATAGTGTAGAGCTTTTTTGTTGTCCAGGAATCTTAAGGTTTTCGTTCAAAATCATTTTTACTTAGATATAGGCCTTAACTCAGATTTGAATGGAGGTCAATTAAGTAATTTCATGGGGAGGAAGAGAGTCACCCTGCTATTCTGCACCATTTGGATGTGGAATATTTGAATTTCCAGTAGGCTGTTTGCTAATACTGCATGATATATTGCTTAGGTCTCTTCCAATTAGTTTTATTTACCGCTAATCCATAGATACATTGAACAATTTCTTGAGTAATCAACGTCACTGTTTACACATTTATTTCCTCACTACATTAGTTTTACACAAACCTTGTGTTTCCAGTTGGTCATTGATACTCAAGGAAATGACGTGCAGGCCCTCATAACAGGACCTACATGAGGAGGTGGGGCTCGAAGCCTTTTGTCAAGATACATCCTGTAGTAGTATCCTGTATTACATCCTGTAAACAATAGTAGTATACGTTGAGGCGGGTGAAAACCCATCGGAAATAATAATCACAATCCTTGTCAGGGTGAACCCCTAGAGTCACTTAAGAAATATGTGCACCACCCTCAAGCAGCATGGCATAGAGCAGAGCAGACTGGCTCAACTTAGAGGCATCATGTAAAGTACTTATCCAATATTCAAACAGTAATGAAGTAAAAACATTGCACAAGAAGAAATCACAAGCCAATTTGGAAACATAGAGAATATTTTAACAAATAAAATGACACCAAAATAACAAAATGCCAATAAGTAGAACCAGAGGTATGAATTTTTAAAGTTTGAGTTAAAATAGCATCAAAAACCATAGAGCACCAACCACCACAGGTGTAGGAAAATTTCCCTTTTTGCATTGTCCCCCCCACACACTTTTTACTAGGCCAATGCTGTCCAGTGACCAGCGCGTATGTGCTGTGATCCCTAAAACATATCAGATTTACTATACTCCTAGTTAACATATTTAACTGACCTTAAATTTCCTAGTGTGTCATACAAACTGTACCCAGGGCCTTTAAGTTAAATGTCACTAGTGGACTGTGGCACATATTGTGCAACCACTAAAATGACAATCTAAAACATGACTGCAGGCCTGCCACTAGTAACCTGGCTGTGCAGGTTTAAATTGCAGATTCAACCTGTCCAAATAACCCATTTTGACTGGCCTAAATCCTAAGTAATAGGTCACCCTTAAGTAAGCCGTAATGGCCAATAATGCAGGGTGCAAGATATTTAAGAGCAGGGTGTGTACAAGATTCATGTATCAGGCTATCTGTTCCATAGGAAAGCACCGGGAGTTATTAATAACATTAAATAATGTTCTCTCTGCCTAGGAACCAGCTAAAAAGTTAATTCTTGGATTTTTTAATATATTGTTTCCAAATCCAATTCATTGGTAAAGCCTGATTTATGCTGAATGTTTTACAAAAGGTACTTTAAAAAAGTAACCTTTTTTCTGACTAATGCCTCTAGAAGCCCATTTGGATGAGCTTCCAACTGTCACCCAGGAGCTGAATAGCTCTGTCCTGAGGTGTGAACTTGCTGTCAGAGCTGGGACAAAGTCCTTGGATGTGGAGAGGTGTTCTACTCCCATAACATGATGAGTGTCTGGACTGATGAACTTAACCCTTTCGGTGTGCAGGATGGCAGGGAGCCGTCCTGTGCCACGGTGCTCGTGTGCGCAGGACGGCTCCGGGCTGTCCTGGCACATAGCATCGGAAATCCCTTTGGTGCAGGTACCAGAGGGATTTCTTTTATTCCCCTGTAACCTCGGGAGCTGGGGAAGAGCTTCCCAAGCTCCTGAGGCCCCCCCCCCCCCATTTCTGTGAAATGACGATCAGCGTGCATGTCGCGCTGACGTCATTTCACAGCAACGGAAACTGAAATGAGCCTTTAGGCTCATTTCAGTTTCACTTTCCACGTGCTCAGGGGGTTATCTCAGCCCCCTGAGCACGTAGAAAGACGGGAGGGGTATCATTGGAAAGGGGAGAATCTGGGGGATCCACCCACTAGACACCAAGGTGGGGGGGTGGCCCCTTGGGCAAGGGCCTTCGCTCCCCCCATAAAACAATTGGCGAAATTCAGTCTTTCTGCCCCCCTGGGTGGGCAGGTGGGGGAATAGCCCCCAATCTCCCTCAAGGGGGGGCAGAAAGCCCACTAAACACCAGGGACTTTTTTTTACGCAATTGTTTTTAGGGTGTGGGCTGCCCAAAAAGGGCATTCCAATGCCCCCACCCCCTGCCACAATAACAGTCTTTATGCCCTCCCGGTGGGGAGGGGGGGGGGCAGAAAGCCCACTAAACGCCAGGGATTTTCTTTTGCACAAATATTTTTAGGGTGGGGGCTGCCCAAAATGGGCATTCCAATGCACCCACCCCTCCCAATAACAGCCTTTATGCCCCAGGGGGCAGAAAGCACACTAGACGCCAGGGTTTTTTTGGGGGGCAATTTAATTAGGGTGGGGGCTGCCCGAAACGGGGATGACAATGTCCCACCCTTGCCAATATTATAGGGTTGTTGACCCCCCTGGGGGCAGTAGCCTCCAATATGCCCCCCTGGGGGCGGGGGCAAAAAGCCCACTAGATGCTTTAGATTTTTGGGGGGGCAATTTTCAATTATGGTGGGGCTGCCCAAAATGCACATACCAATGCCCCCACCCCCGACAATAATTACAGTCTTTCTGCCTCCCCTGGGGAGCAGATGGGGCAGTAGCCCCCAATCTGCCCCCCTGGGGGTGCAGAAAGCCCACCAGAAACCAGGTTTTTTGGGGGGGAATTTTAATTAGGGTGGGGGCTGCCCAAAATGGGCATGCCGATGTCCCCACCCCCGCCAAAACTACAACCTTTCTGCCCCGTGGGGTTCAAAAAGCCCACTAGATGGCAGGGATTTTTTTGGCCAATTTGAATCAGAGGTGGGGGCTGCCCAAAACGGGCATGCCAATGCCCCCACCCCACATGCCAAAATTCCAGTCTTTCTGGCCCCCTGGGGGGCATATGGGGGCTGTATCCCCCAATCTGCCCCCCGGGGGGCAGAAACCCCACTAGAAACCAGGGATTTCGTGTAGGGTATGGGCTGCCCAAAATGGGCATGACAATACCCCCACCCCTCCCAGAGAAATTCCAGTCTTTCTGCCCCCCGGGGGGCAGAAAGCCCACTAGGCACCAGCGATTACGCTGGCTTTTTTTATGTGTGGGGTGGGGTCTGCCCAGAATGGGGATGCCAATGCCCCCACCCCCACAAAAAATAGCCACAGTCTTTCTGCCTCCCACTGGGGGCATATCGGGGCAAACCCCCAGCCCCGATTCTCGACCAGGGCAGCAGAAAGCCCACTAGGCACTGACCTTTTTCTAGCAATGTGCCTACCTGTTGATTCTGGGTCCTAGCGTAGCTAGCACATAGGGTAAACCAGCAAACCTGTACATTTTTTAAAACTAGACACCAAGGGGAATCCAGGATGGGGTGACTTGTCTGGCTCTCACCAGATTCTGTTACCCAAAATCCCTTGCAAACCTCAAACGTTGTAAAAAAAGAACATATTTTCCTCACATTTATGTGACGGAAAGTTCTGGAATCTGCATGGATCCACAAAATACCACCCACCCGCATTCTCCAAAGTCTTCAGAGAAAAATGGTACCTCACTTGTGTGAGTAGGCCTAGTGCCCGCGATAGCAAAAGGGCCAAAACGCAACGTGGACACACCACATTTAAAGAGTGAAAAAGGACCCTTTTGCCTAGCTGTAGATTTTGAGCCCTAGCTCTGCTGGCACCTAGGGAAATCTAGCAAACCTATGCCTTCTGAAAACTAGACACCCAGGGAAATCCAGGATGGGGTGACTTGTCTGGCTCTCACCAGGTTCTGTTACCCAAAATCCATTGCAAACCCCAAACTTTGTAAAAAAAGAACATATTTTCCTCACATTTATGTGGTGGAAAGTTCTGGAATCTGCATGGATCCACAAAATACCACCCCCCGCATTCCCCAAAGTCTTCATAGAAAAATGGTACCTCACTTGTGTGGGTAGGCCTAGTGCCCGCGACAGGAAAAGGGCCAAAACGTAACGTGGGCACACTACATTTTCACAGTGAAAACGGACCCTTTTTTTGCAAAGTACCTAGCTGTAGATTTGGAGCCCTACCTCTGCTAGCACCTAGGGAAATCTAGCAAACCTATACTTTTTGAAAACTAGACACCAGGGGAATCCAGGATGGGGTGACTTGTCTGGCTCTCACCAGGTTCTGTTACCCACAATCCCTTGCAAACCACAAAATTTGTTAAAAAAAAGAACATATTTTCCTCACATTTATGTGGTTGAAAGTTCTAGAATCTGCATGGATCCACAAAATTCCACCCATCCCGCATTCCCCAAAGTCTTCTGAGAAACATGGTACCTCACTTGTGTGGGTAGGCCTAGTGCCCGTGACAGGAAACGGCCCAAAATGCAACATGGACACACCACATTTTCACAGTGAAAACTGACCATTTTTTGCAAAGTGCCCAGCTGTAGATTTTGAGCCCTAGATCTGCTGGCACCTAGGGAAATCTAGCAACCCTATACTTTTTGAAAACTAGACACCCAGGGGAATCCAGGAGGGGGTGACTTGTCTGGTTCTCACCAGGTTCTGTTACCCAGAATCCCTTGCAAACCACAAAATTTGTTTTAAAAAAAACACATTTTCCTCACATTTATGTGGTGGAAAGTTCTGGAATCCGCATGGATCCCCAAAATTCCACCCACACTGTATTCCCCAAAGTCTTCCGAGAAAAATGGTACCTCACTTATGTGGGTGGGTCAGGTACCCGCGACAGGCAAGGGCCCAAAACCTATTGAGGCGCCATCAAAATTACCTATCACAAAACAACCTGGTTTTGCAAGGGCAGTCCCATGTGTTTTTGGCCCCAGGGTCAGCGACCATCAAGGGAAACCTACCAAACCCACACATTTCTGAAAACTAGACACCTGGGGCAATCCATCAAGGTATGGTTTGCGTGGGTCCTCCAAAATTTCCCTACTCAGAATCCCCTGCAAACCTCAAATTGTGTTGAAAAAAACAATATGTTTCTCACATTTCTGTGTGAGAAAGTTGTAGGATCACCGGGCTGACACAAATTTCCTACTACCCAGCTTTCCTACAGGTCTCCTGATAAAAATGGTACCTCACATGTGGGGGTAGGCATAGTGGCTGCAACAGGAATAGCCCAAATCGTACTGCGGAGACTTCAAAATTACCTGTAACAAAACTACCTGGTTTTGGGGGGGGGGGCACCAGATTTTTTGGTCCTGAGATCGCGGCCATCTAGGGAAACCTACCAAACCCAAACATTTCTGAAAACTAGACACCCAGAGGAGTCCAATGAGGTATGGCTTGCGTGGATCCCCCAAAGTTTTCCTACCCAGAATCCCCTGCAAACCACAAATTTAGCTGAAAAAAACACATTTTCCACATATTTGTGCGTGGAATCTCCGTGACGTCATGAATGTCCTACCCCACAGCACTCTCCGTCATGTCCCGCGTAAAATGATACCTCAGGTGTCTGGGTGTCCAATGCAGAATTGGCTAAAAAGGCATTTTTTTCAAAAATGTAACGCTTAGAATTGGCGGTGCTATACCCTAAATCCCTACGTTTCGGGTTTATCCAAGTCACAGGCCCTTGCCCCACCCACCCAAGTGAGGTATCATTTTACTCGGAAGACTGAGAGGAACACTGTGGGGTAGGACATTGGTGCCGGCACGGTGATTCCACCCAAAAATATGTGGAAAATGTGTTTTTTTCAGCTAAATTTGAGGTTTGCATGGCAATTTGTTAGGGAAACGTTGGGGAATCCACGCAAGCCCTACCTTACTGAACTCCCCCGGGTGTTTCAGAAATGTGTGGGTTTGTTAGTTTCCCAAGATGGCCACCGAGCCCGGGGCCGAAAACCCAGGTGACCCCCCCCCCTTGCAAAACCACGTTATTTTCTGATGTCTCCTCAATACGTTTTGGGCCCTTGCCTGTTGCGGGTACTTGACCAATCCACACGAGTGAGGTAACATTTTTATCGGGAGACCTGGGGGAATGCTGGTGGTAGGGAATTTGTGGATCAACGTAGATTCCAGAACTTTCCCAGACAGAAATTTGAGAAAAAAGTGATTTTGTCAGCTAAATTTGAGGTTTGCAGGGGATTCTGGGTAGGGAAATGTTGGGGGACCCACGCAAGCTATACCTTGCTGAACTCCCCCAGGTGTGTAGTTTTCATAAATGTGTGGGTTAGAATTGTCGGTGCTATGCCCTAAATCCCTATGTTTTGGGCACATCCCAGTCACAGGCCCTTGCCCCACCCACACAAGTGAGGTATCATTTTACTTGGTAGACTGGCAGGAATGCTGTTGGGTAGGACATTTGTGCTGGCATGGTGAATCCATCCAAAAATATGTGGAAAATTTGTTTTTTTCAGCTGAATTTGAGGTTTGCATGGCATTTTGGTAGGGAAACGGGGGATCCACGCAAGCCATACCTCGCTGGACTTCCCCCGGGTGTTTCAGAAATGTGTGGGTTTGTTAGTTTCCCAAGATGGCCACCGAGCCTGGGCCAAAAACCCAGGTGAACCCCCCTTGCAAAACCAGGTTGTTTTGTGATAGGTTATTTTTATGTCTCCTCAATACGTTTTCCTGTCGTGAGTACTTGACCCGCCCACGTGAGTGAGGTATCATTTTTATCGGGAGACCTGGGGGAATGCTGGCTGGTAGGACATTTGTGGATCCACGTACATTTCCGAACTTTCCCAGACAGAAATTTGAGAAAAAGTGCTTTTTTTCAGCTAAATTTGAGGTTTACAGGGGATTCTGGGTAGGAAAACATTGGGGGACCCACACAAGCCATACCTTGCTGGACTCCCCCGGGTGTCTAGTTTTTTAGAAATGTGTGGGTTTGGTAGATTTCCAAGATGGCCACTGAGCCCGGGGCAAAAAACCCAGGTGACCCCCCTTGAAAAAAAAGGTTGTTTTGTGATAGGTAATTTTGATGTCTCCTCAATACGTTTTGGGACCTTGCCTGTCGCGGGTACTTGACCCACCCCCGCGAGTGAGGTATCGTTTTTATCGGGAGACCTAGGGTAACGCTGGGTGGTAGGAAATTTGTAGATCCACATAGATTCCAGAACATTCCACCACAGAAATGTGAGCAAAAGTGTTTTTTTTCAGCTACATTTGACGTTTGCGGGGGATTCTGGGTAGGAAAACGTTGGGGGACACACGCAAGCCATACTTGCCGGACTCCCCCGGGTGTCTATTTTTCACAAATGTGTGGGTTTGTTAGTTTCCCAAGATGGCCGCCGAGCCCGGGGCCAATAACCCAAGTGACCTCCCTTGTAAAACCAGGTTGTTTTGTGATAGGTTATTTTGATGTGTCCTGAATATGTTTTGGGCCCTTGCCTGTCGCGGGTACTTGACCAATCCACATGAGTGAGGTATCATTTTTATCAGGAGACCTGGGGGAACGCTGGGTGGTAGGGAATTTGCGGATCCACGTAGATTCCAGGGGCCCGATTCACAGAATTAACTTAAGACAAAATCCTAAACTTACTACTTTTGGTATTCACAGAATGCACTTACTACTTTTGGTATTCACAGAATGCACTTACTACTTTTGGTATTCACAGAATCGATTAACGACTACTAACTTTACGTCCGCACTCGGGCTGGAAATTCCGGGCCGGAGGCGGAGCTTCCGGCTCGAAGGTGGGGATTCCGGCCAGTGGCGGATATTTAGCCATGGCCAAAATCTCCACCTCTGGGCCGGAAGCTCCGCCTCCGGCCCGGCAGCCCCGCCTCTGGCCCGGAAGCCCCGCCTCCGGGCCGGAACCTCCGCCTCCGGGCCGGAATTTCCGGCCCGAGTGCGGACGTAAAGTTAGTAGTCGTAAATTCATTCTGTGAATAGCAAAAGTAGTAAGTGCTTTCTGTGAATACCAAAAGTAGTAAGTGCATTCTGTGAATACAAAAAGTAGTAAGTTTAGGATTTTGTCTTAAGTTAATTCTGTGAATCGGGCCCCAGAACTTTCCCAGACTGAAATTTGAGCAAAAAGTGATTTTTTCAGCTAAATTTGAGGTTTGCTGGGGATTCTGGGTAGGAAAACGTTGGGGGACTCACACAAGCTATACCTCGCTGGACTCCCCCGGGTGTCTAGTTTTCAAAAATGTATAGGTTTGCAAGGTTTCCCTAGGTGCCGGCAGAGCTAGGGTTCAAAATCTACAGCTAGGCACTTTGCAAAAAAAGAGTCAGTTTTCACTGTAAAAATAAAGTGTGTCCATGTTGCGTTTTGAGCCGTTTTCTGTCACGGGCGCGAAGCCTACCAACACAAGTGAGGTGCCATTTTTCTTGGAAGACTTTGCAGAACACGGGGTGGGTGGAATTTTGTGGATCTACCTAGATTCCAGAACTTTCCACCACAGAAATGTGAGGAAAATGTGTTTTTTGGGACACATTTTGAGGTTTGCAAGGGATTCTGGGTAACAGAACGTGGTGAGAGCGAGACAAGTCACACCGTCCTGGATTCCCCTGGGTGTCTAGTTTAAAAAAATGTATAGGTTTTCTAGGTTTCCCTAGGTGTCGGCAGCGCTAGGGTTCGAAATCTACAGCTAGGCACTTTGCAAAAAAAGGGTCAGTTTTCACTGTAAAAATAAAGTGTGTCCATGTTGCGTTTTGAGCCGTTTTCTGTCACGGGCGCGAAGCCTACCAACACAAGTGAGGTGCCATTTTTCTTGGAAGACTTTGCAGAACACGGGGTGGGTGGAATTTTGTGGATCTACCTAGATTCCAGAACTTTCCACCACAGAAATGTGAGGAAAATGTGTTTTTTGGGACACATTTTGAGGTTTGCAAGGGATTCTGGGTAACAGAACGTGGTGAGAGCGAGACAAGTCACACCGTCCTGGATTCCCCTGGGTGTCTAGTTTAAAAAAATGTATAGGTTTTCTAGGTTTCCCTAGGTGTCGGCAGCGCTAGGGTTCGAAATCTACAGCTAGGCACTTTGCAAAAAAAGGGTCAGTTTTCACTGTAAAAATAAAGTGTGTCCATGTTGTGTTTTGAGCCGTTTCCTGTCGCGGGCGCGAAGCCTACCAACACAAGTAAGGTACCATTTTATCGGGAGACTTAGGGTAACACAGAATTGTAGAGCAACTGTTATTACCTATTGACTTTCGATGCATTTCTGCCTTCCAAATGAAAGACAATGTGTAAAAAAGAATTCATTCTGAAAATGACCTATAATTGTCATGCTAGTGTGGGTACTCACAATTTCGGAAATGTGCAAATATTTACTGTTTTTTGGCTCTGGGTTCGTTGGGTTCTTGGTGAACCTACAAGTCCTATATATCCCCACAACCAGAAAGGTCCAGCAGATGTAACGGAATATTGCTTTCAAACAGCTGTCATAATTAGAAGTTACAGGTGAAAATGTTGACACAAATGGCTGTTTTTTCAACACATTTTCAATTTTTCCTATATTCAACTGTTAGTTTCTATAAAGAAACCTTGAAGGATCTACACATATGACCCCTTGCTGAATTCAGAATATTGTCTATTTTTCTAAAATGTATAGGTTTCCAGGACCCTTTATTGCTTTCATACCCATTTCTACCATTAACTGGAAGGAGGTTGAAAGCACAACAAATAGCATAAATAGGCTATGTCCCAGAAAAATGCCCAAACTGTGTAAAGATTTTTGGTTTTCTGTCAAAAGTCTGCTTGTTTCTGAAAGCTGAGAAAATGGTGATTTCAGCCCCACAACCCTTTTGTTGATACCATTTGCAGGGAAAAAAACAGGCGCTTTCAACTGTAGCCCTTTTTTCCCATTTCCCCCCCAAAAAATAAAATGGTTATATTGTGGCTAATTTCTGGGACCCCTCCAAGGGAATCTAGAAACCCTGGGTCCCTCTAGATTCCCCATGATGTTGAAAGAAAAGGACGCAAATTTGGCATGGATACCTTATGTGGGCAAAAAGTTACAGGGGCATAAGCACGAACTACCCTAAATAGCCAAAAAAAAGGCTTAGCACGGGGGGAAAAGGCCTAGCAGCGAAGTGGTTAATTATCAAAGAAGCCTACACTGTCACAGACAGATGTAGGTAGCACCTGGGCCTTCCCCCTCTTTCGTCCTGTTACCCAGCCAGGCACCACTTCCACTGGTGGAGGAGCTGGCCCAAGAACTGGTTTTGAGAGACCACAGAGCAGGGGTTGCTCATTTCCCTGGTCACAACTCTAGTGTGGGCACAGGTGCTCTGCACGAGGTATGAAAGGTTCTGCTATGTAATTGTTAGGGGGTGAGCGGTAAACCTTGTGGTGGAGTTTACTGCCCACCCCTAGAATCTTAATCAACTGCGATAACTACTTTCTCTCATTCTTATTTTAACCCCGCCCCCTCACTGAATCCTTCCCTTTTGCACTCTAAGCTACCATCTGTGTACCCCTCTTGTCTATCGGGTATTGGCCAAACAACTGAGGGGTGGATTTGTGACAGAACGGTGTGAGCAGAGCAGAGCAGGTTAGTCCCTGTCCTAACCCAGGAGTGCTAATAGAGGAGTAGAGGCCATGGTCTCCCTTGTGATCTCACCAACTCTTAGAATAATCGGAGCCAGAGGCGCTGCACACCTGGGTACTACCTTGCCACATGCGCAAAGCTAGGGTCATTCACAGCACAGCGGCAATCATCACATGAAGCTATAACTAAATAGTATATAGCAGGGTATAATATACTTGGTTAAAATACTTAAAGTGCAGAAGTTAATGGCAACCATTCAAAGACACAGTAGGGACCACCGAGCAACAGTCATCCCATTTGTTATCACTAATGACTATATCTAGATACCCAGGCAGTCACTCCGAGCCTTGTTGAAACCAGGTAACCATTCATCCTGCGAGAAGAGGTACAGTGTAGCAATTGCCGGCTGCTGCAATGATGCCTGTATTAAGTAAGTTAGAACTGGTAGCACTTATGGTTCCGCCGGTGATTTACTCTGCAATGCCTGCCTTCAGCGTACGTTGCGCTTGGTAATAATAGATCTGTGCAAGAACAGTTGGCACGTCGCACACTGTACTAACCTTTGCTCAGATGCGGAGAACCTCTTCTTCATTGAAGTCGGTAAGTCCGACGTAAGCAGACATGCTCAACGCAGCTCTGCAATAAGCTTTGAGGTCTGGGGCATTTAGACCCCACATTTTGTACGGAAGAGTGACTGTATCCCATCGTACCCGTGGATGCCTCCCATGGAGGGATTCTTGCCCTACACACCAGCAGGGGCCATAAGGTCCAGAAAACCATGCTGGGTAATAAATTAGGGATATTCGCAAATAAGATAAAAAATCTAGGTATCACCACCATCTTCATGATGGCTATATGGCCACAAAGAGGGCAGTCGAATCCAACGATCCTCCATTCAGTGCTGCGCCACCTTCCCATAGTACTCGAAGATTATTGCCTCTGGGTCCGTGTGAACCTGAATGCCCAAAAGCGGTACTGGTTCCATTCTCATATTTAGCTGTGGCATGTACGTCAGACTCAATGTGGGTTATCGCACCATAGAGGGTACGGAGATTGCATAGGAGAGACTGACCAGATATAAAGCCAGACTGCTCAGGGCCTACAATGCCTGGAAGCAAGGGCATGAATCAGTTAGCCAAGACTTTTGCAAAGATTTTTGTGTGTGTTTAAGAGCAGTGATCTGCCAGCATACCCTGTTTGACCAAGAGACTAATAGTGCCTTTCGCATCATAGGAGACATATGTCCATCTCGTACCATCTCCTTGAAAAGGCTGATCATATGTGGCATGAGTTTGTCTTGGCAGGTCTTGTAGAAGGCCACTGTTAGCCTCTTGTTGCCCGGTGCCTTCTCTCCTGGCATTATTTAAATGCGACTACAATTTTAGTGGGACGAGGGGCGCCACAAGCCGTTCCCTATGCGCCACCATCTGCCACTTCATGGTTATATGGGACAGACAATCTGTTGTGGTCTGCTCATCATGAGGTATTTGAGAGTTGTAGAGATCGGAATAGTAATGGCAGAACTGATCTATCACCTCATCAGCCCCATGCAGAGGCACGCCCTGTTCATCCTTAATGGTTAGTACCTTCCTGTCCCCACGGCTAGGTCGCATGAGGTCTGCCAGAGTGGCGCCCAGCCGTTTGCCTTCGCTGTAAATCCGTACTGTTGCTTACTTGCCCAAATGTGCAACCTCACTCTGAGCAAGCTTGTTATAATGATCTGGCTTGGTCCTGCTGTTACCTAGCAGACTTCGCTGTACCATCTCCCTATGAGTACGTTACGGATGAACCAGGTCCTGCACCATCCGAATACCTCCCAATCTCAGATTTGCAAAAATGACTTTGACTTGGAGTAATGTGGAGCAGCCAGTAGAAATGCTGTACAGGTCCAGAGTGGTTGTGTCTAAACTGCAAACCCCCGCCATACACAGGCATTACTCCCCAACTTCCTGTAAATCATAAAAAAATATACAGATATTTTGGTGACATGGGGTCTGATGTATAAAAGCTTTTTTCTCATTCTGTGTCTATGGAAAAATGTGTTAGTACATATGGCCCTTGGTTCCAAGAGGCTTACATGTTCAAAAAGAGCCTGCCTGCACTCTACTGCACTTACATCTTCCACTTCCATGTCAATGGAGTGAAACAGACAGCAAGCAGCGCAGTGGACTCGGAGATGTGGCTTGGGTAGCAGTCATGCTACCTAGGGTTGACACTCTGAATTAAAACTGCATTATGTGAGTAGTTTTACTTTCAAGACAAAAATACAAATTCCCATTCCTATTTTAAATTTTAAACATTTGTATATAAAACAAGTCCCAGATATTTTCATATCCGATCTCTCTGCCACACTGTTTTGCTCTCTGTTAATGAGAATTATCATAATAATAATAATAACTATAATATTTATTGATCACACATTCCCTGAGGCATCTTGGCCCTAGGAGCACAGATCAGAGCCAAGTACATGATCACATACTGCTACTATTTCGCTCTCTTTTTCTGGCCTCCCCTGTAAATTACTTACATTCTCAGTGGTCACTGTTGAAGGAAGTAGCAGGATGGTGGGGGGATTGGTTTGCTTTGAAAGACAAACCTTAAACTTCTGGTACTGTACCTGAAGTACAAAGATGATTCAACGTCAAATTGTGAGTTGATAAGGCATAAAAGGCCATAGAAATAAGTGAAACTGAACCAAAGGTATAATCTGGGCTTTACAAAACCTGAGGTTTGGATCCCTAGAAAGTGCTAATCGCCTTGGGTTTTCCTAAAAATGATGAAGTGGCATAAACCATTATCATCGGGCCCCTCCTCACTGTGATATCCCAAAGTTTTACAAGGTGGGTTTCACCAGTGTCATGAGATCCAGGAAAGGACTTTGTTATATAAGTAGGTCAGCGGTCAAGCTGGTCCAGACAGAAGTGAGATGCCAGGAACTTCCTGGGTGGAGACAGTAAGTATTAGTTTTCCCTCTCACTACATTGAGGGGAGCAGAGAGAAGAGGACATGTGGAGAGTAGCTCCACATCAGTAGGCCATGTATAAAAGCTGAGAAATGAATAAAGCTGAGTTACTAGCCTTATACCAGGTGCCAACTTTTGTGCAGGGTGTTATGCTTGCCAGTGCTGTGAAGAGAAAAAAATCCAAAACAGGACAACCAGGAGCGCTTTAACAGCTTGGAGTATATCTTTCTGTTGGTAAGGTAACTGGGACCTTTAGTAGATAAATATTTTACATTCGTAAGAGATGGCTGGGTAGAAAAATTTCATAGATACCTCCTTATCGTAGTAATAAACGCAATTATTATTATTATTAGAAATTTTTATAGAGCCCGTAGTCACCCTGAGGTATCCCAGCGCTAAGGATCCCTACACCTGTGGGGTCGGGGGTGAGAAAAAAAGGGGGGGGGACAGCAATTTTAAACAGATGTGGTTAAAAAAATTAAGGGAACAAGTGTGTTTTGAGTCGTTTCCTGAATCGCAGGTAGTTAGGTTCTTTCCTCAGGTCTCGGGGGAGAGCGTTCCATCGGCGAGCTGTGTGGATCGAGAAGCGCCTTCCACCCGTGCGGGCTTTCTTGAATCTCGGCAAGATGATGAGGGACTCCTTGTCCGATCGGAGGGATCTAGGGGCTTTATACGGTTGTATAAATTTCCTCAGAATGGGGGGGCCCTGATTCTGCAGTAGTCTATGGGCCAGGCTTAAGGCTTTGAATATTACTCGTTCCCTTACTGGAAGCCAGTGAAGGAGCTTCAGAGCAGGTTTGGCTGAAGCTCTGGCAGGGGTGTGCGTGAGGATCCGGGCGGCAGCATTTTGGATTTTCTGTAGTTTGTTTAGGGTTGCTTCGGGTGCGCCCAGGTATATAGCGTTGCTATAGTCAAGCCTGGACAGTATGAGGCCTTGGATGAGAAGTCTTTGCGATGTGGGTGGAAGAAGGGGCAGGATCTTTCTCATCGATTTGAGTAGCCCGAAGCAGGTGCCTGCTACTTTTTTGGCCTGCATGGAGAATGAAAGGTCTGTTTCAATCCATAATCCCAGGCTTTTTACTTCCTGTTTGGGGGCAGGGGGGGGGTCCCAAACAGGGTGGCCAGATGTTCAAAGGGAAGGTGAGTCCTTTCTGACCCAAAAGGAGAATGTGCACTTTGAAATCTGTTCATTGGTATAGTGATCCCTAGTGCTTAATTTGAGCCGGTGGATTCCGGTGGTCGAAACCAGCACCTACTTGTCAACATCAGCACTTATGACAGCTGCCACATGGTGGCACTGTTTGTGTCCTTTATAGAGGAGCAGAATAACAGTTGTTTATTAATTCAATATTCATTAAGCAGCTAATACTCTCCTCCCAAGTTATTCTTAAGGCTTTGGGGGCCCCAAACAGTCTGAATTGTCACACCTGTAGCAGTGTGCTGATTAATAGTTGGTGGGTCCTGTCATTGGCAATTCTGCCAATGGCAGTGGGTGGTGCAAGCTGTGGTGGCCTCCTGACAAGGACCCTGGCACCGTATTTTCTTTTAACAAATTAAACATTGGTGATCCCCGTAAGTCGTGTTCGGAAATAAAAATCACTGTTTCTGTATAACCTTATATGTTCTGTAACGCAGTCTTAGTTATGGTGTTAGGAGATCTTTGCCATTGATGTACCAGAGGGCATACATCCAAGTATCTGTCAACCGTGCATGCCTTCATTTATAGTTTACAGCTTGAAGTGGGGAGTGCTGAGTAAGGAGGTGACACCTTTCTTCATAAGTAAGGAATGAGGTGAGAAGGGGTAGAAGAGGCATTGGTGTTTAATCCATTTCAGAATTTCTGGTGGGGAATCCCCTTGCATTTGGTTCAGAATTATGAAATTGGCTCACACTCAACGACCTGGTGATGCCGCCCTGCTGTCATGGTCGCACTGCCCTGTACGGCAATCAGGGAGTGCCCAGCAGGCTGGCATGAGGGGTCAGTGTCTGGGGGTACTTTAGGGTCTGCTGCCCTGGTTTATTTCATCATTAAAACAAACAGTCCCTGCTGCAAGCTCATATCCATGCAGTCTTCCATACTGTACAAACCACTTATACAATGTGTTCTACATATTCAAAACCGCGACAATTTGCAAACATGGGCCACTATTTTCAGCTTTATAATTCACTAATGGATGGCACTTTTATTTTGGTGCCCGGGCCGTTTTTCCGTCCCAGTGTGACCTTGCCTGCTGTCACAATTTATTACATTAACACTGAATGTGTCATTAGTAATAAGGTGTTGACTCATTAGGAGAACATAGCACTGGTTAACCACAAGGTCCATGGCATGAAGTCATTCTGCACCTGTGCACAGGCACAAAACTGAACCTTTGCCAACTGTAGGTTGCCCACACAATCCAAATGTTCATAGATAGATAACTTTACGAATGTTCGTCCAATATTGATAATGTCCAAAAGTCCTCTATTCTTCTTTCCAATTAAGAAATGTACACCAAACAGCCAGCGCGTTTCGTTCTATTAGAAGAACTTCATCAGGGCGAGTATATTATTGTTTGCAAATTTAATTGCAAAGAGAGGGACCGCGTTACTTTGGCTCATCAGCCCTTTCACTTTTTTCTATTGTCGGAATTGGACTTTCGTTTGATATAATGGCCTAATAGGCAGAGTAGACAAATTTAGTCTCAGCCTATAATCGCGTTAACGGAAGGGGAATTCAAACTGGGAGTCCATATTGGAATAAACCGGATGACTCTTTTCTCTTTGCAATTAAATTTGCAAACAATAATATACTCGCCCTGATGAAGTTCTTCTAATAGAAACGAAACGCGTTGGCTGTTTGGTGTACATTTCTTAATTGGAAAGAAGAATAAAGGACTTTTGGACATTATCAATATTGGACGAACATTTGTAAAGTTATCTATCTATGAACATTTGGATTGTGTGGTGCAACCTACAGTTGGCAAAGTGTATGTTGGTTAATCTAACCACCCCTTTGGAACGGCAGGGGCAGTCAGTGTTGCACACTGTGAGAGCATAAGGCTCATTGTTTTGTTTGAACGTAGGAGGTATACAACGTAAGGACCCATGTCTTTACTTAGAGGGAGGTGCATCACAAACCAATTGTGTTTCTATGGTTTAGCTGTTACTATGTTGCTTTGGACAAAACTGAACCTTGCAAGAACTTTTCAATGAATAGCGGTGTCTGCATACAACTCATACACTCAGCAATCTTATGAGATACCATAGCTCAGGCACACATAAGAGCTGTGATTCCAAACCGTGCTGTCAGCAGCAGATGTGACAACTCAAGGCGCTGCTGACAGCACCATTACCTTAAGAATAGTCTGACAGCTCCATCTATGCCTGTTCACAGGTGTTGAACGAGTTCATGATGCAGTCACAAGCAGTAATGGCCATAATGTGAGGTAGTGGTGAGGCAGGCACACACATGCACACACATACTCACTCTCCTCTGCATGAGCACTCACTCACACCCAACCACTCAATAGCGTGTACACATTCACCCATCATTCACAAGCACAGACACAGGCACACACCCATTCACAGCACGTGTACACACATACATAAATATCCTATATGCATGCATAAACTCAAACATTTACAAAAAAAGTACTTATCAGGTGACAGCAGGTTCAGCAGGTGGCAGGAGGGGAAGCATAAGGCCCTGGAAAGAGCTTGATGTTTCGGAGAGGGAAGGAAAAACAGGATGATCCCAACACCTCCTCTCATTGGCTGACCTTCTCATGGGTCTGCCAGTGCGAAGAGGGCCTTCGCTACCTCCTCACTGAGTGGTATGAAGTCAATGAGAGTCGCTGACCCCACCCCACCCTACTCTGTTACGAGGTGTCAAGATAGACACTCAGACCCGGGCACGTCAAGGCTTAAAATCAAAGTGCCAAACACTATGAGAAGGGGGGACAGGGAGCGTTACAGAAAAAGGTAGGTCCAGTACCGTTGCTCCCAAGAACTAGCATGTACTGACTGACTGGTAACTGTTCCTAAACGGAAGGCAATAACATACTTGGTTACATAGAAAAGAAGATAGAAAGTGGGGGAATTTCTCCTTTAGAAATTAGTGCCCTTACACACTCTTGCGAGTGTGTCTCCTAAAAGATCTCCGATAAAGAGCCCTCTCGCTGGGCCCGTGGAGGACAGCAGCGCCACCCCCATGTTATGTTATGTTATTTTCATTTATACAGTGCACAGATACTCGGAAGTGTCCTGGCGCTATAGACCGCTGAGGATCCTGTCCTGGCTATCCCTGTGAGATGGTCCCTTTCTGGGTATCTCCAAGGTGAAACCAGGCATCCCCGGCGTCTGTGGGGGGCCGTTGTAGAGATGAGGCAAGCTTAATGCCCAGAGTTGCCGAGTGTGTTCCTGGTTAGAGTAGGTACCGAGGCGAGAATTATCGAGTCCGTTTTGACCCTGGTCCACGACCCTGCCGCGTCGGGAATTGAACCCTGGTCCCTGGCCGATTCTCTGCTTACGGATCTGCCACCTCTAACCAGTGAGCCACACCTCTCCACTGAGGAGCAATGCCAGATGATGAAGCATGACACACGCAAGAGTGTGTGAGGGCACTAATTTCCAAAGGAGAAATTTCCCCAACATCATCAGGTTGGAACCACACATAGAGACCACTTTCTATCTTCTTTTCTATGTGACCAAGTAGGTTATTGACTTCCGTTTAGGAACAGTTACCAGTCAGTGAGTACATTAAAATCAAAGTGCCCAGCTCCGAGGCTACAAGTGATACTCCCCCCGTCATAAGGGGTTGGACCTTGCAGTGCTTTGCTGGACTAAGGAGATCGCACCCACAGGGCTGGGAAATCACCAGCCTGGCAATGTTCATCTCAGGCTGCCTGACCTGACCAGGAAGGGTGTTGTCAGGCTGATCTTTGCTCAACCTGACAGACACTCATCATGCTGTGCAAAAAGCGGGGAGACCAGGCCCCTCATCTTTTAAGCCTGTCTAGCTCTGCAGCATACTAGTACATTGTCAATAGCTGTGAAATAGCTCCATATCCTGTGTGTGTGATTACTTCCAGCTGGCCCTGGATTTTCTGGGAGTTTGGCAACGATATTGCCATCTTTATCACAGAAAGATTTGCCTGAACAATTTGCATATCGAAAATGATGTTAACTAAAAGGCAAGGGCGAGCTGAAGAAGTCATACAAAGGCATCAAGTCAATTGAAAGCCATGTTTTGAAATTCTAGGGGGAAAGTGTTGAGAAGAGAATCAGAGTAAGACAGACAGATTGCATCTGACAGAGAACAGGAACATATGTGTATGTGGCAAAGTTTAAGATAGGAATTTGATTTTGGGAGGGAAACAGCCGTAACATCGAATGCGCTACAACGCATTCTATTACAACGCGGTCGTTACAACAACAGCGTTGTTACAACGTGAACCATTACATCACAAGGTGTTTCAATGACTTGCTATAGGGGGCACACTTGTGTTAGATTTACAATCAAACACCTTCCCTGCTGTTGCACAAACTGGGGTAGGAATAGTAAATAATACTATTCCTAAGTCCAGCGCTCCCCCTACAGAAAGTTGTTGTAATGACTTGCGATGCAATGGTTTGCGTTGAAACAACACAGGCGTTGCAACGACCACATACCACCTACCTTGGTGATGCAGTCTATGCCCAAACACACCACATACAGATATGCACCCACCTCTGTAGTGCAGTCTCTGGCCAAACACATCACATTCAGGTATGCATCTACCTCGGTGGTGCAGTCTCCACCCAAACACACCACATAAAGGTATGCACCATCCTCGATGGTGCAGTGTCCATCCAAACACACTACATACAGGCCTGCACCTACATCGGAGTTGCAGTCTCCATTCAAACACACCACAGACAGGTATGCACATCCTCTCTGGTGCAGTCTCTATCCAAACACACCAAATATAGGTCTGCACTTTCATCGGTGGTGCAGTCTCTGCTCAAACACACCACATACAGGTATGCACCATCCTCCGTGGTGCAGTCTCCATCCATACACACCACATACAGGCATGCACCAGCCTCGGTGATGCAGTCTCCATCCAAACACACTACATACAGGTCTGCACCTACCTCAGAGGTGCAGTCTCCACCCAAACACACCACATACAGGTATGCACTACCTAGGTGGTGCAGTCTCCACCTAAACACACCACATATAGGTATGCACCATCCTCTATGGTGCAGTCTCCACCCTAACACACCACATACAGGTCTACACCATCCTTGGTGGTGCTGTCTTTAGCCAAACACACTGCATACAGGTATGCACCTACCTCGGTGGTGCAGATTCCATCCAAACACGCCATATGCAGGTATGCACCATCCTCAGTGGTGTAGTCTCCATCCAAACACACCACATACAGGTATGCACCACCCTCGGTGGTGCAGTCTCCACCCAAACACACCACATACAGGTATTCACCATCCTCGGTGGTGCAGTCTCGACCCCAACACACCACATACAGGTATGCACCATCCTCGGTGGTGCAGTCTTCATCCAAGCACACCACACAAAGGCATACACCATCCTTGGTACTGCTGTCTCAGCTCAAGCACACTTAATAAATAAATGCACCATTCACTGCAGTGTAGTCTCCACCTAAACGCACCACATGAAGGTATTCACCATCCAAGGTGGCGCAGTCTCTGCCTAAGCACAGCACATAAAGAATTGCAACATACTCAGTGGTGCAGTCTGTGTCCAAACACACCTCAGGAATGCACCATACCCGGTGGTGCAGTCTGTGTCCAAGCACACCACATAAAAGAATGCACCATACTCGGCGGTGCAGTCTTTGTCCAAGCACACCACATAAAGGAATGAAACATACTTGGTGGTGTAGTCTGTGTCCAAACACACTTCATAAAGGAATGAAACATGCTCGGTGGTGCAGTTTGTGTCCAAGCACACCACATAAAGAAATACACCATACCCAGTAGTGCAGTCTGTATCCAAGCACACCACATAAAAGAATGCACCATACTAGGAGGTGCAGTCTGTGTCCAAGCACACCACATAAAGGAATGAAACATACTCGGTGGTGCAGTCTGTGTCCAAACACACCTCATAACAAAATGAAACATACTCAGTGGTGCAGTCTGTGTCCAAGCACACCTCAGGAATTCACCATACTCGGCACTGCAGTCTGTGTCCAAGCACACCACATAAAGGAATGAAACATACTCGGTGGTGCAGTCTGTTTCCAAACACACCTCAGGAATGCACCATACTCGGCAGTGCATCTGTGTCCAAGCACACCTAAGAAAGGAATGCACCATACTCCATGGTGCAGTCTATGTCCAAGCACACCATATAAAGGAATGCTACTTACTCGGCGATGAGGTCTGTCTGTATCCAAGCACACCCCAGAAAGTAATGCTGCATACTCAGCGGTGCAGACTCTTTCCAAGCACACCACATAAAGGAATGTCCCATACTCGGTGGTGCAGTCTGTGTCCAAGCATACCATATAAAGGGATGCACCATACTTGGCGGTCCAGACTCTGTCCAAGCACACCTCAGGAATGCACCATCCTTGGCAATGCCCTCCCAGCTCATGGCCAGCTCATACAGGAATGCACCATCCCCAGTGGTGCAGTCTTTGCCCAAGCACTTCACATAAAGGAATGCACCATCCTAGGTGGTGAAGTCTTCACCCGATTATTAAACATAAGGATCCATCTCTTTAGGGAACAAATGGAAATTCAAAAAACCTGGGTTCAAAGAAAAGGGGATAAATGAGTGTAGGTGTCCCACAATGGTTGGACATACACAAAGTTGTTTAAATACCCCTCACACACCAAGAATGACCCATGGTGTCATGCTTCATCATAGGGGTCTTCCCGCCCCGCTGCGGGACGGGGCGTGCTACGACCTACGAATGCGTGGGAGCACTGATGATAAAGTGCTATGTGTAGTGCAATGGGAGGGTCTGGGCTAAATGTGAATGTGAGATTAAAAAGGACCTGGCCCCTTAGGACAAAAAATCTTTAATAAGTCAAAGGGGGCTGGTACTAGTAAAAATGTGGTGCGGAGACTTCCTACTCAATGTGCAGTTTACTCCTAGTATGTTGTCAACATGTTTCGATGCAAAGCATCTTCATCAGGACAGATCTGAGATCCCTCCTATGTGAAAAAGGATGTACTTATGAAAATACTATAAACATAAGTGAGAAAATGCAATTAATCATGCGAAAATGTACAGTACCTAATGGTATGCGTATATGTTCTGTAGGGAAAAAAAAAAAAACATTTAATTAAAAAAGAACTCATTTAGTTGCCCAGGAAATATAATCATTATACCTGCAAACACAAGGAATGTGCCACAAACGTGACAAAAACGTGATAGTTTTAGTCATAACTCTTAATTGTTGCAGAAGAAACTGCGGTGACCTGCAAGAAAATAGAGACATACAAGACACTACAGACAGAAAACAGAAAACACACACTCTATAAAATGCGTGGACTATACTCTGAGATAGACCCAGTGGTGTATTGAATAAATACTTAAGTGTACGTGAGGTATTGCCTCATGAACCTTAGGGTGGATATGAAAAAAATAAGGAGCCTCAATGCTGGAAAAAAGAATGGAAAAGAAGAAAAGGCTGTTATCTACTGAATACTCCTTGAGAAATGCCGTGTTCGGTATCCTCAAGCGGCTAAGCCGTACTCACGTATCCTTAAACAGCCAATCGCTTAATGTGCATCCATCCCGAGGTTCCGTCGATATGCGGAGAAACGCCTAAAGTGCCCAATTTAAGTAAAGCCAGCCATTGTTGAATTACGGGAAAAATCGCTGCACCTGGTGTACTACAAAAACTTCCGGTTCAGGGATAGACGGAAGACTAGACCTGATCGAGTAAAAGGATTTTGTCAACCGGAAGTGAGGTCCCGATGTGAGTCTTCGGAATAGTATTTCCTGTGTAAACAATATAGGCATATCCACTCGTTTTTGCAAAGTTACAAATTAGAGGTTTAAACACTAGAAGCATCCCTCGCGTACCACCATCGTAAGAGGGTACGGTGACTGTAATCATTATATACGGGTGGTGAATGCGGGCAATCTTGACAGTGAAAGAAAATAAAGGTTTTAAACACTAGAGGCATCTTTAGTGTACCACAATAGTAAGAAGGTACGGTAGCTGCAATTGCTATGGGCGGAAGGTGAATGCGGGCAATAATGACAAAGAGAGAGATCCCAGTGTTGGGGACTAAAAAGTAGGTAGTAATATTAAAAGCCTACAGTGTCCTATACTAGAACTGAAGGAAAAATTATTCTGATAGAGATTGGGATGTGGGCTCAAGGGGATTTTTTCAAACGATGGTACAAATGTCATAAAAAGTGTCATAATAAAGAAGACTTCACCCGAACACACTATAAAAAGGCATATACCTACCTCGACAGTACGATTTCCCCCAAGCACACCATATAAATAAAGGTATGCACCTGCCTCACCCATGCACCTACAGCATTTGATACAGTTCATTGAACAATGCATAAAGCACAATAAATATGCACTCTAGTAGCAAATCTTTTTTTAAACTTTTAATAATGTTTATTCAAAACGTTCACCTGGTGCTTCAAGTGTTATGTAGACTGTGGTTCATGTAAACTGTGGTTCTGTGTTGCTTTCATCATCACTTTCAAAGGCATTCTGGCTTCTTTCACATTTTTCACCCTTAGGGCTAGATACCTCAAAAGCTTTTTTGCTGTTGCCTGAATCGGACTGTTTGCGATCGCAAAAACGCTTTTTGAAATGTACAGACATCAAATTGCTATTCTGTAACTTGTCACCGAATCACAGTTGGGTTTGCGACCGAAAACAGAACTGTTGTTCGGAAGGGGGATGATCAGGGTATCGCTGCAAAATGGGGAATCTGAATGACATGTACTAATGTTTTGGGACTGAAATGTGGTCGCAAAACATTTACACTTTACCACCAATTCAAAGTTGGTGGTGAACCATTCACAAAATGGAAGGGTTCCCCGTTGACCGCCTTCCCCTTTGGGTATGTTAGAAAAAATATTTTTTAGAGCAGGCAGAGCTCAGAGAGACCATTGCATACTCGTAAAAAATAAAATAGAAGCATTTTATTTTTATTTTTAAACACATCCCTTTTTCTTTATGGATATCAGGGAGTGTATAGAAAAAATAAGATTGCTTTATTTAAAAGCAATCACAGACATGGTGGTCTGCTGACCCCAGCTAGCCACCATTCCTGTGATGGCACCAAATCCTAGTGGATCACAAATTGCGACCTACAGCATTAATATTCATGAGGTAGGTCTACTTGAGACCCACTGAAAATTGCCAATTTGGAAAGAAGGGCCAGATATCACGTTAGAACATTAGAAATGCACACTCTGTACAGAAATTTGTTTCAAGTGAGGTTCACTCTGTGCTTGAAGGCCATCACTTTCCTTGTAGTGTGCAAAATTCATGGGTGCACGTGTGTGAAGTTTTACGTTTTTGTGGTCCTTTCCTAACAATCAATCAATAGAGTGACTTCTAAAGCAAGACAACTCACCCGTAAAATTAGGAAGTCGTAAAGTGAGTGAGCCAACATCCTCATATAGTGGTGCACGATGGGCATATTGTTTGGTAATTTATACTTACAGGCGTGTTTCTGTATGTGCCATTGCAACGTGTTGGGATATTGTTGTTTTCACTTGTGCTTCACGTAGGCTTGGTTGTGTGGATTTTTGCTTGATAGCACGTTTTAGACTTGTCTTTCTATTTGGCGAATGTCATCATAGCGATTACCAGATTTTCTTCCTACATTTTTTTGTTTTATTCTAGACATATTTTTTGGTCTGTTCAACAAAGTCTACACTATTTCAGAGATGTGCCAAGATATGGCAAATGAAAGGAACGATTTAATGATAAATAAGATTGAACTAACTCTCCCAAGGACAAAACTATGCACCCGCAGCTTCTCCTTGTGTAGAAGAAAATATGGATGCGCCCATATGCATTCTATGGGGCAGATTTACATGCCCTTGCGCTGCCAGTGCGTCACTTTTTGTGACGCACTGCCAGCGCATTTTTATGCCCATATTTACAAGGCTTTTCCTGTCCTTGTAAATACGGCCCCTTTACACGCAGCACTTTGCATGAAAGGGGCGTTCCATGGGTGTTGCTGTGGGTTGTTCCCACGCAAACACCCATGGAACGAGACACATTTCCAGCACATTACGATCCTTTAAATAAAGATGTTTTACAAGTTCCATGTGTGCCAAAGCAGCACACATATAAGTTCTAAAACCCTATTTCTGATTGTTTACATGCAGGAAGGGAACCCCTAAACAATCTCCCCACAGCACAGGCATCCTTGCACCATGGTAAAAGGGTGCCTGCATCGGTGCATGGCAGCAGTGTGTGACCCAGCGCAGGGGGGAGCACAGAGATGCGACATATTGTTGTAAATATGCCGCATCCTTGTGCTTCCAAACTAACGTAGCGCAGCGCAGCAAAATGACTTGTTGCGCCGCGCTGCGTTAGTTTATTGTAAATCTGCCCCTATGTTAACCTATTTCTGAATACAAATTTCAAGTTTCAACTTTATTTTACATTGTCTTGGACCTCAGTAGAGTTCTGCCATCGCCATCGTATAAAAGAAGCTAAACTCACACCCCAAAATAATGAGAATCTTTACAATACATAAAATGCTTCTAATATACTCCTTATATCCCTTTCAATAGAAAATAGCTTAGAAACATTTACAAATCCGTAGCTGCAAATCTATTCAAACCTGCTGTGTGTGTCTCTTTATCAATGGATGAGTGTTTGATTTTAGCCTCTTGTGATGCCGGACATAAATGCAAAAATTGAATCACAGTTTGGTTTCTAGCAGAGGGCACACATCGATAAATATTCGGAGTTCTCGTTCCTCCTTGGGGATACGTTTAAAGGAACATTTTCTAAATGAAAGGACTTGATAATTGGACGAAACAGGACTTGTCTGAAAACAAAATGCGCTCATACAAATCCATGCAATAATATCAGGCGCATAAACTGGCGGCAATAACTACCCGTGTCTTCATGGCACTTCAAGAGGCGCCTTGTGATCGACAGTGTCTCTAGGCTTCAGCTTTAAACTTCTGCATTAACATCTCATAATGTTCATTAAGGTTCTTTCCAGATCATTTCCATCTGAGACCGCAGGCATTTCTTAAACGATATTGTCTTTACGAAATTTTCCATTTCAACAAGTTCCAAAGACTTAGTCAACACAAACCTAATTAGCATCTGCCTCTAGGCACAAAATGCAGGAACTATCAACCGAGTTTAAAGTTAAGAAAACATAACCCAAGGATAGAGAGCGCAGTGATGAAAGGGATTCCAGTCCCTCAACAAGCGAAACCATGTGAATGGATGGATAGGATACTGAGGTTGCAGTTTTCATTACTCCAGTTAATTCGTCGAGAGCTTTACACCAGAAAGTGTTCCCATCATTTTACTGAGAGGAAAGTGGCGGCTGCGTGCAGTACCTAGCTTTATGGTCTCTTTTAATATAGCCTTATAGCCCACCATAGCGGGCTATACCGACCAATAAAGGTCTGCTCCAGCGTTGAAGGGCTGAGTCGAAGGCCCGCTATGGAGGATATATGGGTAATAGAACATTCCGCCCCTAGAGGGTAGAATGTACTAATTTGTAAAATAAAGGCCTCACGGAGGCTGCGGTACCATTTTAATCGGAAGACTTGGGGGACTGCTTAGTGGGAGGAAGTTTGTCGATCCGTGCAGATAACAGAACGTTCCATCACAGAAATATGAGGAAAATGTGTCATTTTTTACAAGGTTCGAGGTTTGAAAGGGATTCTGGGTAACAAAACCTGGAGAGAGACACACAAGTCACCCTTTTCTGGATTTCCCTGGATGGCTAGTTTTTAAAAATGTATAATTTTGCTAGGTTTCCTTAGGTACCGGCAGAGCTAGGGTCCAAAATCCACAGCTTTGCACACTGGGAAAAAAGGGCCAGTTTTCACTGGAAAAATGTGATGTGTCCACAATGCGTTTTGGTCCATTTTCTGGTGCGGGTACTAGGCCTACGCACACAAATGAGGTGCCATTTTTATCGGGAGACTTTACGTAAAGCTGGGTGGGTGGAAGTTAGTGGATACACGCAGATTCCAGAACTTTCCATCACAGAAATTTGAGGAAAATGTTTTTCTTAACAATGTATGAGGCTTGCAAGGGATTCTGGGCAGCAAAACCTGGTGAGAGCCACACATGTCACCACATCCTGGATTCCCTCTGCTGTCTAGTCTTAAAAAATGTATAAATTTGCTAGGTTTCCTTAGGTGTTGGCTACGCTAGGGCCCAAAATTCACAGCTAGGCACATTGCGAAAAAAAGGTCAGTGCCTGGTGGGTTTTCTGCCTCCCTGGCGGGGGGTGGCTGAACCGGGGCTATTGCCCCAATATGCCCCTAAGGGGGGCAGAAAGACTGTGGCTATTTTTTGCGAGGTGGGGGCATTGGCATGCCCATTCTGGGCAGCCCCATTCCCTGAACTTTGGAGAGAAAAAAACTGTGGTGCCTACTGGGCTTTCTGCCCCCCTGGGAGAGATAAGGGGCAGTGGCCCCCATCTGCCTCCCTGGGGGCAGAAAGGCTGTGGAAATTCTTTTTTGGTGTGGGATTTCCATTCTAGGTAGCCCCCACACCTACATATTAAAAAATAACAGTCCCAGGCAGGGGGGGGAAAACAACTGTGGCATTTTTGGGGGGGTGGTGGGAGCATTGGCATGCCCATTTTTGGCAGCCCCCACCCCTGAACTATAAAAAAAGAATCCCTGGTGCCTAGTGGGGTTTCTGCCCCCCCCCCCTTCGGGCAGATCAGGGGGTACTGCCCCATCTGCCTCTTGGTTGTGGCCTGAAAGACTGTGGCATTTTTTGTGGGGGAGGGGGAATTGGCATGCCCATTCTGGGCAGGCCCCATTCCTTAACTTTGAAAACAAATATTCCCTGGTGCCTAGTGGGCTTTCAGCCCCAGGGATGAGTGGGCAGATAAGGGGCTATGGCCCCCATCTGCCTCCCAGGGGGCAGAAAGGGTGTGGCAGTTTTTTTTATGTGGGGGCATTGTTATCTCCATTCTGGGCAGCCCCACACCTACGTATTAAATGAAGAAAAATCCCTGGAGCCTAGTCTAATCAGGGGCTAATACCCCCATCTGCCTCCTGGGGGACAAAAAGACTGTGGTATTTTTTTGGGGGGGGGGGCGGTGGAGGCATTGGCATGCCCATTTTGGACAGCCCCCACCCCTGAACTTTGAAAATAAATAATCCCTGGTGTCTAGGGGCTTTCTGCCACCCTGGGGGCAGATAAGGGGCTATGGCCCCCATCTGCCTCCCAGGGTTACTGCTGAGGCAGGAAAATGCCAATTTTCTCAAATTGCAAAACACACAAGATGATGGATGGAATGTTGCACATTAGCAAAACAATCACCCCCAGTCACAGATCTGGGTTTAATCCATCTTTATTTTGCTCACCACGCCACCCCAGTTCAGACATGGCCATATTCAAATCAGTCTTGACCCTGTGCCTCTTGGGAACAGTCCAGCCCGAACTGCCAAGCCATGTCTACCCTGGACCGGAATCAAGCATCCTAGGACCGGTTTCGGGGTTTCACCCCTCTTCAGCCAGGATAGCTTGACTCCAGTGAGCATGGGACCCACGTCTGGGCATACCCTTCCCACATAGGGCGAACAGCAAAACACACAAGATGATTGACGGAATGTTGCACATTGGCATCTGTCCATAAACTGTTGTTTTTGCAACTTTCTAAAATTGGCATTTTCAAAATTGTAGTAAAAATCTGACTTCACCATGAACAAGGATTGTTCACTACAATTCCAAAGACACCAAACATTGATTGTTTATCTGTTCCCGATTGGAAGTTAGAAGTTACAGCTTATTAAATGTAATCAGGTAACCCCAATGTATGAGAGAAGCAGTAGTGAAAAAATAATTTAATTTAGGAGTTCTACACAACCAGGACATGTAAAACTTGAAATTACATGTCCTATTTCTTATATTCATTGCACCCTGCCCTTTGTGCTGTTAGAGCCTACCTTAGGGGTGACATATGTTTTAAAAAGGCAGGTCTTGCAAAAGGTTTATTTTGCCAGGTTGAAATGGTAATCAAAAATTACATGCCAGGCATCAATGGCAGGTCTGAGACATGTTTAAAGGCTACCTAAGTAGGTGTGATAAAAAGTGCTGCATGTCTACTTTCCAGGCCTTTGGAACAGGTAATACCACTTTACTAGAGACTTATAAGTAAATGAATTATGCCAGTCGGGTAAAAGTCAATGTTGTCATGTGTTAAGATTGAGCACAGCCGCTTTAGCACTGTTAAACTGCACGGAGTCCCAAGGCCAACATACAACGAGACCAGAAATTTATGAAAAAGGCAAAAGGTTTGGGGGAAGATCACCCCAAGGAAGACAGGTCTAACAGCACCTATACATTGTGTTAATTGTATATAGTAATTTCTTACTGTTTCATTTTTTTTACTTCATAAATGTTTATGTTCATGTTATTGAATGTTACTGAAGCATACCTAGATGGACTTCCAACCATGTTCAAAGTGTAATAATTGTGTTATAATTTATCTAGCACCTACCTTCTCATCACCTTCTTTGAGCTAGGACTTGACTGATTAGACAAGCTATCCAGAATAGTTACGGAGAACATATAACATTGTGTCTTGATGCTATGTTATGCTATGCTTTGTTATGTTATGCTATGCTATGCTATGTTATGGCATGTTATGCTATATTATGCTATGTTATGGTATGCTATGTTATGTTTAAGGCTCTCTGTTTTCCGTTTTTACTGATTTTTACAGATAAATACAGACAGAAAACCATTTATTTTCTTGTCTACGTTTATTTATTTTAAAAGGTTTAAACTGCAGTAAATATGCACAAGGCTGAAACAGAAATGTGCACATTTTCATATAAGTGCGTTGATTTATCTTCTGCGGGTTGTCATATTACTGAAACATGGCAGACATTCAAGCATGACTCCATATTTATTGGTTAAATAAATGTGGAAATATACCAGTTTCAGCTTTAATTTTTTTACAAAACCCATAATAAATATGGATAAATACAGATTAAGTCGACAAAAAATAAAATACAGATGGAAATGTCCCAAAAATAAATACCATAAAACCGGGAGCCCTAGGTATGTTCTGTTGTTATGTTATGTGATGTTATGTGTTTTGTTCTGTTATGGTATGGTATTGTATGTCATGGAATGTTATGTTATGAAATATGTTCACAGCACACTTACCCAAGGCATGTCTTGGAGCACAGACAAGGGCAGCTGCTGACAGGCTAATGCTAATTAGCCTACTGGAGGTTCAGGTATACAAAGTCGAACTTTTAAAAGTCACTTTTCTTAAATATTTATAAAAACCTAACTTTAATACTGTATTGGAATTTTAATTAACTTTAAAAACTAGTGGTTGAAATAACTTGTCATAAACAAAAATAGTAGAGTTATCCTTTTATTATGAACTTTACTTTTTCTCATAGGACAATTACTGCTCTTTTACAGTAAAAACAGCTGTTGAGAGTAAGTCAGTGTAGATGCATCACACAGCTAAATTCTTGCAAGTGTCACTTTTCAATTCTAGGCTCACTTATGGATGGCTTATTTGCACAGGAAGGCATGAAGCCACTTAACTACAATGGCCTTTCTGGAAAGTTCAATATGCCGATTAGGAATCAGCCAATTTTACCAAGTGTTAGAGGTCAGAGCACATACACTGGGGACTGGGCAGCAGTGCCCCAGGGTGCAGTGTTAAAAAACCAAGCTAGTTCAGTTGGGGGTGACAACACAAAAAGAGCATTTTCACACAATCCACCAATCACATAATGTTTGGAAATTTGTGTTAATTCTAGAGTTTGAATCTCATCGTCCTTTGGACCATAGTAGTGAGGCTGATTTCTCCGCCGAGCAACTCAACACCACCCTCATCCGAGACAACAACACCTGGGTACCTGGCGCAAACATTGCAGCCAGAGGACTTCAAACTTGGATCACCAACTGCACAGAGGAGCTCGCCTTGCTACGCAACCCCGACAAACAAAGCCCCAGTAAAGCCATCCCAGATTTATTTCTCATTATATTTTCACTATTGTTGTTTTGTGTAAAACACTAATACAATTCATTAGTATCTCGACATGTGTATATGTAAAGCGTTCCGGTGTCCTTTCACTTGGACCTCTCTATATAAATACCTTAATTAAATTAATAAAAATAACATAGCAGTGTTCCAATCCAATAACATGCTGACAACATTTAGTTGACTAAACTTGCACCTGATGCAGAAGTCAGGAGTTAAGAGAGCTCCCTCCAAGAGTCACCCTGCTCTCCTTAGCACAGCTGATGATGACATAGCCTCAGTGTTCCTTTGTGCCTTGCAAACACAACAAAAAGATGGCCAGAGTGCTGAAACGTTTCAACCACTCACCCCCTGTCACATATCTGGGTTTAATCCATCGTTCTTTTGCTCACTATGCCACGCCAGTTTGAACCCAGCCATATGCAAATCAGTCTTGACCCTGTTCTTCATGGGAACAGTCCAGCCTGAACCTCCAGGCCAGATCCATTCTGAACCTGAAACAAGCATCCTGGGACCGGTTTTGGGGTGTGACTGTGAAACACATGCCTGGACATGCCTCAATGATACTGTCACAATGACAGTAAAAACACGAATATGAAAGACTCGGTGGCTAATTCGTGAAAACATAAGTGCTGGGGCTCTTGTCAGGAGGCAGTTTGCACCGGCCAATTGCTCCTATTAGCGTCAACTACAACAGAACCAACTACTAACCACGAAACACTACAATAAGGGATGTGGCATTAGGGCCAGAGCTGGGGAACCATGTTCGAGTCTTGGCACAGGCTCAACATCCTGTGATTCTGAGCGTATCACTTAATCTGCCTGTGCCTACCAAAAATGAATGTGTCCTTAACTGGTACACATAAAAAACGCTCTAATACCTTTGGTTCGAGTTCCCACTATAAGCGCCTGTGTTGGCAATTAAGTGGCGGTGCCGAGCACAGGAAACCACTGGCTCAAATTAAAAGCACTGGAAAAACTACACCAAGCAGAATGCATTGTGGTCACACCGGCACCTGTGATTCCTTAAATTGCTGTGTTGTAGGACTACTTGCGATCTCTACTTCTAAAATATTAAAACAACCCTGTTCATATCAAAAAGGGAATAATAGCATGCTATTATTGCTAGTTTCTTCAAAGTTTCTGGAGGTTCCAGCCGGGGTTATATATTCATTTAATTAAAAAGTTTGTTTCTGTTTTCTCTAATGGGGAGGGATTTTCAGGACTGCATAGGTCTCTTCTCAAATGAAATTCTTATGAAAGTATGATAAACTGACTGGATGTCTGTATTTCAAGATTACTTTGACATTTAATAATAATATCAAAGTAAGTGTCAGACTGGAGCTATCAGGAAAATGTACTGTACCTTCCTATCTGCCGCTAGGCTACATTAAGATCCATTTCCTCTTCTTCCTCACAGTCCTTGCTAGATTGCATTACAGATCACTCTAGCTGGACTTGACAAAAGCGCACAAGCAGTGCTTAATATGTGCCTGTGCTTGCAGGTGGGGGTCCCTCACATTTATTTTTAGGGACCAGAAAATACTTTTAATCATCAGGCCTTGACCCAGAACAATAGAGGGAAAGGGCGGACAGAAAGAGGAAGAGAAAGATAGGAAAACAAAGGATAACAAAAAGAATCTGCAACAGTGATGTAAAAAGGCAAGTGTGGAAGAAAGAGGCATGAAATGGATTCAGGACAAGGAAGCCAGGATAGACAGCAACCCCAAAATTTGGCAGCATCTGCACTGTGCTCCTCAGAACAGCTTTAGTCCCCTGCACAGTCTTGACCAAAACCTGGGACCTAAAGCATTGCGTTATTGAACACTCTTCCCAGCCCTGTCTGTATGCTGTTTTACCCCATTTATGCCATAACGTATTTTGTCTTTCTCTGATCTCCTGACCACCCCATTGATTACATTATGTACCCCCTCTCTGTGTGACCTGTGAGCATGTTTGTTCTATCCCGCTTTTATTACCCCTCTCTTTCTGACCTGATTGTGGGCATCCACCCCACCGTCACACACCGCTCTTACCTGCAGAGACCGCTCCTGCTCCAGGTCTGACAATGCATGACACACCCCATTTATGCCATATCGTATCCTGTCTATCTATGATTTGACCTAATGGTGGGCTTGTTTGTTGCCTCTTTTATTCCTCAAGGTCTCCTGTCTCTCTGTCGTCTCCCTCATCACAATTAAATGGTTTGGCACTGCATACAATGTCCCATTTATGCCATTTCGTATCCTGTCTACCTGTCTACCTGTGATCTGGTCACATAGAGATCACCCTTTGAGGCTTTGAGAGGAAGAATGTCCAGTTCTAAGTTGAATCTTGTATGGGTACCAGAGTGTAACAAAGCGGGTATTTCATTCTGATGAGTCAAGAAGGACCAGGCTCTTGAATTATCAGCAGAGGTATAAAGGAAGGTAGGATGCTAAGATGTCTGTTAAAAGGAAGAAGTGCTGTCTTGGGGACCAAGTTCTGGTGAAAAAGGCGAGACACAGCTGCAGATATATTTCTGGTTTTATGGGTCCTTACACCATCACTGTCATCAGGAAAAATGTTGTAACAGTCAACACTCGTAGTACCTGGAGTATGTGCAGACTTGTTAGATTTACTGAAAAAACTCCTGGTGTCATTGTTGCCGGATTTCCAGATGGCAATGTTCCTGGGGGCACTAGTTGTTGGGATGGTGACGTGAGTAGTTCTTCCTCAAACAGGTGCAGGAAAATGCCTATTAAGTTGAAGGGATTATGTTCTTTACTAGATACATCTTTATGGTTTTTCATCAAAGTTGCAGTATAGTTGTTGTCGAATTTATGACTGTATTCTTTGCTTGTCACATGTTTATGTGAATTGGAATTGCTTGTTTTTTTCATTAGTGTTCTTTTCTTGTGTTTTCTTTTCCCCTTATTATTTTTTCCTGTTTTGTTATAAGGGGAATGTGTTGTAATCAACTTGTTCATGGGTGCATTTTGAATGTCAGCTTGAGGCATGGAATAGAATGATCTCATCAGAATGTCATGGATCATTCATTCTGTGGATGGCTGGCATGCTGTCCTGACGGTGGTTTTCTCTCTGGAATAAAAGAGACTACTCAAAAAGGCATACAGTCTCATTAATTTTATAAAAACATCATTAATCACTAACAACATCAATACCGCTCTCAATCTTCTTCTTCTACACCAACCCCTCCTACACCCCCACACACTGGGCCATGAAGCTGGCCCATATAATCGCCTCATCTCTCCCAGAAATGATGCCACCTGGTCTAGCTTTGTAACCCTCAATGAGATTGGCACTCTTAATCTTTCGACTTCCTTGAATACTCTAAGCACTTTAATGATCCCCTCCACACTCCTAAATGAGTCCATTCACCTCCTTCTCCCAGTATGGACTAAGATAATCAAGGCTTTTCTCATCCAAGGCTCCCTTCCCGATGGCCTCAAAATTAGCCCGATTACCCCTATCCAAAAAAAACCCCAACTCCGACCATTCTGACCCCAACAACTACCGCCCGATCTCCAACATCCCTACTCAGAAAAATGTGTGAACTTACAGCTCCACAATCACTTTGAACAATTTCAACTTCTAGGTCATTGCCAATCTGGCTTCTGTTTGGGTCACAGTACAGAAACTGCTATGGTTCACATTGTAGACAATGCCCTGCGCTCACTTGACCTGAATGAATCCTGCCTCATGATCTTACTATATCTGTCAGCAGCCTTTGACACCATCAACCATGCTCCCCCACTTTGTCTCCTAGAACACAGGATGGGCCTCTCTGACACTGTGCTAAAATCGTTCTCCTCTTTTCCACACAACAGGTCGCATCGTTTTCTAATTAATCAAACTCTATCCAAGCAGGTCCCACTATCGCTGGGAACCCCCCAAGACTATATCCTCTCCCCAACATTGTGCAAGCTCAACACGGAGCCCCTAACTGATATTCTCAAATGCTCCCACATCTCTTACCATATGTATGCTGATAACATCCAACTCTGCATCAAAATATTTCCCCCGAGGACATACACACCCTCAATAACACACTAATACTAACTCAACAATGGCTGACTCGCAATCACCTGAAACTCAATGCCCTTCAAACTGAATTTTTACTGATTGCACCATCCACTTCCACCGCTAATGCCAAAAATTGGCTCCCCCTTAACTCCCCCCTGAATTGCACTGCATATATTGTTGACTCTGCCAAATCCCTTGGTATTACTCTAGACAAAGACCTCACCATGCAAAAACACTTCAGTGCCATCACTAGAGGAGCTAACCATGAGCTTACTATCCTTAGGAAACAAAAATCTTTCCTCCCTGTGGCCGACCTCATATCTGCAACTCATGCACTTGTTTTTGCAAAACTAGACAATAGTAGTGCTACCCTAGTGGGCCTCCCAAAAACTTCACTTGCTCCCCGTAAGGCTACACTTAATGTGGCAGCTAGGCTCATCACAGGTTAAAAAAAAAAGTGATCACATCACCCCTGACCTTCGACATCTGAATTGGCTACCATTTGAGGCCCAAATGCATTTCAAAATTTCTTGCATGACCCATAAACCACTGCACCATAATACTCCTTCCTACCTGTCCATGAAACTGATCTTTTGCAGGAGGAAACAGATCCTCTAGAAGTACGAGCACCATACTTCTCAAGCCACAAAAATGAAAGAAAACCTACAATTGATCCTTCTCTGGGATGGCTACCAGTATTTGGAGTTCTCTCCCTACTGAAATTGGAAGCAACCCATCCACATCCCTCTTCAAGAAAGAAGCAAAAACATTTTTCTCCAACAAATTCCTCTCTCACTGAGGAATTGACCACACCCACGCTCTCTGTTTAGACCCCGCCCTCCATCCATCCGCAGCATCCTGCCACTCCATAAATCCTGGGCTTATGTTACACTACACTTCTCACGTAAATCCATACATAACTACCTCGGGTAAAAACTGTGCTTTAACTCTCCCCATCCTTACATCTCCCTTCCTCACCTACATAAACTTTTATGTATTCTATCATTCGTATTCTTCTTTGACTTATTGTCGCTATGTACTTTGAGTCACACTTTATGTAACTCTGTTTCTGGTTGCTTCTTGCTTACGTACCCCACTGTATTTCATCTACTCCTTTCTTACCATTGCACTTATTTTTATTTGCTCTCTATGTACCTCAAGTTTCTGTTGTTGTGCTTACTCTGTAAACTGCTAGTTTCATGATCTCAAGTGCTATGTTGCCATGGTCGTTCACTACCTCGGGAAAATACTGTGCACCTACTCTCTCTACCCTTGCAAATCCCTACTATATCTACCTCAGAACTTTACGTCCTCACATTCCTCTATCTATCGGATTCTTCTTTTACATAATGTTGATATATATCTTTATATACGCTTTATGTAACTCGGGCATTTGCTGCTACTTTGCCTACATATCCCATTGTATACCATTCGCCCTTTTTACTGTTACTATATATTTTTATTCTCTATTCTCGATGTACCTCATGTTATTGTTGTTGTGCTTACTCTGTAAAGCGCTCAGACACTACTTCACGCTCTATAAAACTCACAAATAAATATATAAATACATTTTACTTATTTACAAACCAAGCACTGTGCAACTAGTGTTTAAAAGGACTGTTTTAGAGGAATGGCTAGCTCTCCTCGGTTCCATATGAAGGACCACTTTCTTAGAGAAACAAGATTTGGTTCTGGGCACGGGCCTCTTACATTTCAGAAGACATCCTGCTGAAAAGAGTGGACTAAAAACTCCCAGCAAATGTGTGCCCTGCAATTTGCACCGCAGGTGGAAGCCTTTGCCAGAGGCAACACTTTCAGAAGTCATTAATCTCTGCTCATCAGATCCTACTGACACATGGTGTGATCTTACATGCCACACTCTTTCTGCCTCATACTTGCTGGGTTTCTGCTCTTCAGTTTCAAATGGGAGTGACTGGAGTTGTTAGTGTGAAATACAGGCCAGACCTCTGTCACTGACATACATCCCTCTGTCATTGTCCTTCTTGAGATATATTTTATGTCTGAACGCATATGGGGTCGAATTCACAAAGGCATTATGAGTCCTGCAGTACTACTCCACTTACACATTATTGCCTTTGTGAACT
The DNA here is from genome assembly GCF_964204655.1 of Triturus cristatus. NCBI lineage: Eukaryota > Metazoa > Chordata > Amphibia > Caudata > Salamandridae > Triturus > Triturus cristatus. The sequence continues at coordinate 1,134,284,033 of NC_140582.1, forward strand.
GGGAAAATAGATGAGTATGAAAATGTTTTTCATGCATCCCAAAAGAGTGATCATTAAAAAAGTAAGCAACAAAAACTGAAACATTAATTTAGAGTCAGCGTAAAGATTAAGAGGGCTAATTCATAACATGTGTAACTGTAGAAGATTATGGGGGCGAATTCATAACATGTGTAACTGTAGAGTGCGCGTTCACCCAGAAGGGCATCTAGGCACTGAATAACAGATGTTTATTGTTACTCAACTCAATGGCACTCATTTTATCGACCTAAGAAAGATGAAAGGCTGAGGTGCCCTGCCGGGATTTCAACCGTTGACCATGAGGTCAAACACAGGCCCCTCCAGTTGCCACAGTAATCCTTTACGCCACTAGGCCCAGCTAAATTCATGATGGCGTTTGTGAGTATGCGTAAATAGGGTTAATGTTAATTACATTTTGTAAAACTCTCGTACACCCAGAGGTTTCATGGTGCTGAAAAATCATGTGAGTAGGTGAATAAAGGGGAGAGAATTCGAGGAGGTCCTTCCACGCCCAAAAAGGGCATGTCAAACATTAATCCCGCCAACACTCTAGAAAAAACCCTGTTTAAGTAGCCATGTCTACAAAGCTTTCCGAAAAGATGTTAACTCTGGCACATAGAGGAGAGGAGAAGTTGAGTACCACTCGATTTGGGGCAAGACTGGAGGATCTTCGACCAAATCTGAGTGTTTCAATTCTAGCAATGTTCAGCAGGTTGGACGTAGAGTGTCGAAGAATGCCTAAAGGAGAGAACATGAGCACATATAATAGAGAGATAAAAGTAGGGGCAAGCCCACTAATGGCCGTAAATTCTAAGCAGCAAGCTTTAAACTGTATTTACAGGCAACCTATGAAGTTTCTTCAGAAGTGGGGTAGAGGTTAAAAGCTATCCTGGCAACAGAATTTTGAACCCTCTGAAGCTTGGCCAAATTCCCCTTGAGTGTTCCAAGATAAATGAAATTGGTGTAGTCGAGGCGAGATCCAGTTACTGCTGACATAATCATTTTTTTTGCATTAACTGAGAAAAATGCATGTAATTTCCTAACCGTCCATAGAATAACAAGCATTTGCAATGCAATAGGTCTCGCATTTATACGAGTTTGAGCTATTGGCATTGTAAATGACAGTGCCTTTTATTTATGTTTTAAAAAAACCAAACTTAAATAAAAAGCATTGTCATATACAATGCCAATAGCTCAAACTCGTATAAATGCGAGACCTATTGCATTGCAAATGCTTGTTTGTTTATCGCAAAGAGTAAATATCTGGGCTCTAGAACTTCTAACGCGACATCAGATGCAGCTCATGCCTGCAAAAAGTTTGCTAAGCAAAGGGATAGAGGGGTCATAAACCCCCCGCCCCCACTACACTTCAAAAGCAAAGACAAGGAATTCTTCCGTTGAGCAAAGGGACCCCATAAAACTTGTGCTTATCTCAAGGAAGCACATTCCTCAAGACAAGCAGAACAGAGCAGGGAGTCCTCAGCAACAACACAGATCGTTCGTTTACTATTACCAGGGCTCTCAGAGTGAGTCCAGCCTCTTTTCCCAGGAGAAGAGCACGTGCAGCCCTTTCACCCAGGTCAGGTGACTAGAGCCGACAAATAATTGAGAGTGACTAGTAGAAATAAATGCACCATTAACTGCACGGTAGATGGTAAAATACAATACTAGTAACTGGAAAACCAAAGCTTCTGACGTTTTGAGCCAAATATGTTAAACTCTAACCCTGTCACCAGCCTTACACCCTTAGTATTGCTGTTTCGTGGCAAATAATGTACAACACGCGAAAACGACAATTTCCAGTCTTATTGCACCATAAACCAAAGGCTGTGACTAAAAGCCTGCCGGCTGGTCTACAAATTTATGTTTAGTACGAACTTTATGAGGGGGAAGACAGGAGATGCACAAAGAAAGAGCCGAGCAGCAGAGTGAGAGCATAAAATGTTTTCGTTTCCATATCTTTCTAAGTTGACAATTTCCACAGCCTGAGTTGAAGGGACAGTGTATTGAGAAATAGCACGGATGCTTGCGAGTACCCGCCTGGCGCGATTGTAATCATTTTTGTCACTATTTACAAAGAAAAAAGCTGCATCCATGAATGTTTTGGTCATTTAAAATATAATCTACAGAAGTATGGTGGCTATGTTTAAGTGCCAATTGCATATGCTAAATGTTAGTAAAGTCTGCCCTACATATAGATTCTTGCACCAGAGTGAACGGAAAAAGCAATGGTTTACGAATACCTTGCTTTCAAAATCACGAAGCAAAGTAATTCCACGTATGTTGTATTATTAAGAAACAGAGAAAGTCGATGTAGCCTCAAACATGCTAAAATGTTTTCATTATAAGAGTTACCAAAACGAATTCACATTTGCCCGGTGAAAATTTTATGTAAACTAGTCCCAACTCAAGTTCGGTTTTGCACAAATTAAGAGCTCCTAAAATATGTCTGTCCAGTAGATGGCGCCCTTGCACAGTAGCCCTGACAACAGAGTAAGATGTCAGAATTATGAAACTGTTTTTGTGTGACCATAAGAAGACAAAGCGTGAAGTATATGTCGAGATATTAGCACTAGCGAGAAGAATTAAAATGGGAAGGATACTAACTAGAATAGGTTTGTTTTATAAAGTGGAAGACGCACAACAAACAAACGACGTATGCTTTTAAAGGAGATTTGTAAACCTTTTCAGAAGTCAAAACACAGCAGTGCCCCTTTAAAGGCAAAAACCACCAGCTTTGACAATGTGCGAACACGGGGTGCGCATTTTAATCATTATGTTGTTGGCTTCACCATACAGACGGTAAGTGTGAAAACAAGAACAAGCGGCGCGAAACTGAAAGTGATCGCAATCGCGATCAAACATCAAAGCGGCCGCGAAACTGAAAGAAAACGAATGCTTTCAGGCTGCCAAATGGTGCGCGCGCCCGGAGCACATGCACTGTAGTTGGCGGCCTGAAATGCACTCGTTTCCACTTCCAAAAGTCGCTTACTATAAGTCTCGCCAGTGCAGCGCTAAAGCGCTGTCTCAGGCGAGACCTAAAAATGCATCTAGACTCATCTAATTGTCTTAATCTGCAGTCTCTCGCAGTAGGTTGCCCACTGTCGCTCCCAGGCTTTTAGCGGCCATCTTGGGTTTAGGGAGGTCTCCTTTCATGGGGGCTGTATTGCTTGATTCAGAGCGCTGGATTCGATCTCATGACTTCTTTTTTCATTTTGTCAGCTTTTAGCTTTAAATGGTTGAGCCTCATCCATCTGCTAACAAATCGCATGGCGACCTGGAAGTTATCTTTAAGTGAGGCGTTATGTTCCAGCTGCAGCAAAATCTGCTGACCCGCCGCATAATTAAACATACTGCTGCCCTCTTCCCCAGCTCTTACATGTGAGGTCTGATATAAAGGTTAAAAGGATGGGAGGACAGGGCACATCCTGATCTTATCTGCCACATAAGGGGAGAATTGAACAGATCACCAGGAGTCCCTATAATGCCCGCAGGATTGACATGCCGAGGCAGAATATTATGATTCACTGTGTTGAATGCTGCGGATAAGTCTAATAGCATTTGGGTAAATTTAAACCCATATCAAGATCTGCTCAATTACGGCAAAAATCACAGATTTAGTGCAGTGTCCAGGGTGAAAACCCGCTTGTAACGGGTCCAGGTACCTGGTGTTATGCAAGTATGTGCTAATTTCTTGTGCCACATCTCCTTCACAAATCTTAGTTCGATAGAGCAATAGGGTGATAGGTTTTTAGCAAAGGAGGGTCATCACTAGGTTTTTTAAATGGGGTGTCATAAGTGCATTTTTGTAACTTTCCAGCTTCACACCAGAAAAGAGAGAGGGATTTGCTGCAACAATCAGTGGTTCTGTAATGATGGGAGCAGCCCATCTCTTGAAATCAGGAGGGCAAATATCACTGAGACCCAGGTTTATTCTGTTCATACTTTTGCCTAATATATCATGGTCCACTGGCTTCACCTCAGTTAACCAGGACTGGTTGTGATCATTCTCTGGTTCGTCAATAGCAATATGTGGGCTCATAATAATCATTTCTCTACTGATGGTCATTTTATCGATAAAAACTAGTTGAACTCATTCCACTTATCAGTTGTGTTGACTCAACACGTCAGGTGACTTTAGAAATGGTCGAAACGTCCTGCATTATCCTGAACAATTCCCTTTCAGTGTTTTGAGCATTTCAAAGTCTATTTGAATAGTAATTTTTCTCAGTTTGGATTGAGAGTTTTCTATACATTATAATGCAGTCCAGTGTCTGGACTGCATTATAATGTATAGAATATAGCCTTTATTACAAGTGGGATTGTCAATACGTTGCTGAAAGTTTACAGAAGTAATTAAGTTAATAAATTCAATATTTTTTAGGCCAGCTTTCCTATTATGTGCTCAGTAACTAAAATCACCTACGATCACAAGTTTTGGATATCTGGTCATAAGAGTGCAAACAAGTTCATAACATTGGTTAGGGAAGTCACTTATATTATGAGGAGACCTACAGACTGAAAACAATCGTGCAGCTTCTTTTCAATAAATCTGCCATGGACAGAAGCATTTCTGTGTTGTTAATAGACTCATTTGAGAGGTTAGTTCTATGTAGGGAATACATAATCTATTTCCATAAACATTGTAACAACTGTCAATATAACTGGAATAGAATCTTCCCAAAGCTGCTTTTCTGGTAATCATGGTATATTCGGTTTATCTATATCAACCGAATCGGAAACTTCAATATTGTGCTTCGCCATTGAGCTAGTATTTAGGTAGGTCACCTTCAGAACGTCCTTTTGCTCTTCACATTTCCTACTAATCGTGGCAGTAACTACATCTGAGGAGACACTGGTAAATATACTGCTATTCCTTAGCAATGCTACAGTGTCAGATGGTATTTCATAGCCTACATTATTCAGCTCATGAGCTCAGTACATGTATCAATTACTTATCTGTAATTGGATTGCAGTCCTACTCTCTCGTTTCTATTCATTACACATATGAGGCATCCCTGCCCGACCATAAACCCATACCACGTGATCTATCAATTTTATATATATAGCCCCCACCCTCCTCCAACCTCCTGTAATACCACATAATCTGAAACCACACCGAAAGGTTGGTGTGGACTACCAGGGAGGAAGGGATGTAATGAATAAAAGCGAGGGAGTAGGACTCGGAGCAATGCAATTTCTGGTAAGTAATTGATACATTACCTGCTTTTCCCTCCCTCGCTTCCCTTCATTACACATACAAGATGTACAAAGCCAAACAGGACACCCAAAATGGATATGCACTAAAACAGCTTTATTAGACAAACACAGCCAACAAGGAAGCACCGCTATTCAGGGACCATAGCGGAAAGAACCTTTTAACCAAAAACTTCAGAACGGTCAACCTCCTGGCCAATCCGGTAATGAGAGCAAAAGTCAAAGGGGAAGCCTAGGTGGCAGCACTGCGATTCTCAGAAATGGAAGCCCCCTGGATTTCAGCACAGGAAGCCGCCATCGACCGAGTGGAACGACCCTGAACTCCAAGGGGAGAAAGGTGCCCAGCAGACGTGAAAGCCAGAGATATCAGAGATTGAACCACCGACTCAAGGTAGAAGTGGAAGGACACAACCCCCAATTCACAGACCCAGAATTCACAAAACTGAATCAGAAAGACGAAATGAAGCGACACGGTCCAATTAGATCAGGAGAGCCCTCCTGACATCCAACAAGTGCAGCCGCACCACAGATTCTGAGGAAGGAGAATCAAAAAAGGAAGGCAGAATCAATTCTTGGTCTCAAAGGAACTGGGAATCCACCTTAGGACGAAAGGAAAGGACCAGTCATAAAATAATCCTGCCATCAAAACTCTTAGGATGCTTGAAAGACAAAGCACCCAGTTCACTCAAACGGCGAGCAGACGAAATCGCCACCAAAAAGACAAGAAACGCAAATCCACAGAAACCAGAGGCTCAAAAGGTGGTGACATCAAGGCCTCCAAAACCAGATACATATCCCAAGCCCGAAAGAGCTTCCGAGGGGTAGGGAGAACATCGTGCAACCCTTTGAAAAGTCATCTAATCAGACCCTCCAGATCAGAGAGATTATCTTAAGAACTCAGAGAACCCTTAATCGCAGACCACTGAAGACGAAGGGAGGAAACCTTCAACCCCAAAGAAGCCTCATCATGGAGAAACAACATTACCTTCAAAAAGGTAGAGGAAGTTGGGTCCACACCCTTACCATGACACCATCTAGTGAAAAAACTGCCAGTGCTGCAAGTAAGATTTGTTGGTAGATGAGCGCCTAGCTGCCTGCAGAGTCGAGGTCAACCCTGCAGGAACCCCGTTATGCAGCAGGCCTAAGCGTTCAACCTTCAGGCAAACAAGCACATCCGGGACAGAACATCCTGCTGTAACACCGGTAACATCAGAGGCGACAGAGTCAGGGGCAGCAACCACTCAAACTCAGACCTCAGATCGATCAGGAGAGGAAACCAAGAGGCCCGAGGCCAAGCCGGGGCAATCAGGACCACTGATGCCCCCAAAGACCAGACCCGCAGAAGGAACCAGAAGAGCAGGTGAAAGGGAGAGAAGCATACAGAAGACCCCGAGGCCATGGGCAGGGGAGATCATCCACAGCCCAAGTTGAGCTCTCCCGACTGCGGGAGCTAAATCGGGACACCTTGCCAATTGCCCACACTCGCAAAAAGGTCTACCACCGGAACACCACAGTGCACTTTCAGCTCCTCAAACAACTCTGGACTGAGGCAAAAATCCCCTGAGTATGGGAGGGCCCTGCTAAGAGCATCCACCAGAGAATTGGACACCCCCTGAATATGAATTGGCGAGTTCACCAACAGACAGGACTCTTCCCAACAGAACAACTTCTCCTCCACAAGAGCCAGAGAAGAGGACCTGGACCCCCCTGCCTTTTCTCATAAGCCATGGTCGTGATGTTGCCTGTTCTTACCAGGACAACCGAACCCCTCAGCAACTGAGAGAAGGCCTTCAGAGCCAAACGAACAACCTCCAACTCCCTCAAATTCGAAGGCCTCCTGCTCTGTAAGTGGGACCAGAAGCCCCTGGCTGATGAACCCCCATCCAGGCCTCCCACCTGAGAGGCTGGCATCTGTGGTAACCACCAAAGGCGCAGGTGGGGAGAGAGACACTCCCCGCAGCAGATGACCCCGAACCAGCCACCAACCCAGATCCTCCCTGATCTGAGGAAACACCGGAATCAGAGAAGACAGGTGGAGACAATGGGGAGACCAATGCGCCAGAATGTGTGCCATCAGTTTGTGCAAATGAAACCGGGCCCATGGAACCAGAAAAAACATGGGCCCCAGATCCCCGTGGCCCTGAGCCAATGAGCCACCAACTAGACCTGTTCTTACAAAAGAGACAGAATGTGAGACTGGATTTCGGAAGCCAAACCTCAAGCAATGTGACTACCCCCAAATATGTATGAAACCTTGCCCCAATAAAGAAACAGTCCTGGGACGGAACAAGGCAGGACTTTCCCTCATTGATAAGAAAACCGTGCTCCTGCAAAATGTCCAGGACCACCCCTTGTGACTGAGAGCCAACAGGAACGAGGGAGCGTGAACCAACCAGTTATCCAGGTAGGGAGGGAGAATGGCTTGGTGAAGACTCGGGGAGCGGACTACAGCCCGAATGGCTACCCCGCAAACTGGAAGTGGCAGTGCCCTATTGCAAAATGCAGAAACCTCTGGTGCTCCCATGCCATTGAAACATACAGATAATCATCCTGGAGGTCTATAGAAGTCCTAAAGGCTGGACCCCCACCAACGGATTTATGGACTGTAAAGACACCATCTTGAAGTGAATGGCCCTGACACAACCATTCACTCTTCTGAGGTCCAACACCGTATTTGTATTTGTCTTCACCCACATCTGTGTTGTGATTTTTCCAATCAAATTAATATGGCCACCCACACGCCCAAATCGAGGCCTTCTCTGGTCGGGGGTTCCGTCAGGGGGACACTCGACCACTTTATCACCAGGGCAGCCTCAGTGCTGGAAAAAGAGATTGCAATCACGGAACGCCGATTGTCTCTCGATCCTGCCTTCTTGAAGCGCTCTTCTTTGGGCCATATCCAACAGGTCATCTCACCGCCACCAAGGGCCCCATGTCCTGATTTAACTCCTGACTCTGGATCCCCGGCGTTACAATGTGACCCCATAGATACAGTGCCTATCTTACTTGAGTCTGAAACCCACTCTCCCAATCCCCCCCGCACTGCAGGTACTTCCCATGCGGACTCATCGCACACTTCCATTGCTAAGACAACTAAGCAAAAACGGGTAAATAATAGGCCTAGCGGCTTGAAGGCAACACCAAAACCTACCCGGTCAGCATCAACCACAAAAAGGAGAAAGGATGGCCACTCGGACGCGGTTAAAACCAAGTCCCAACCCTCACGGTCGCCTTTATGCATCAGGCCCCCAATTTCTTCAACGCAGTCACCTATTTCTCCCTATTCCAACCTACTTTCTGATATAGAGCAGTTGGTAAGATCTTTACTCTTACCTTTAACAGAGAGAGTCAAGAATATTGCATCACAGCTAGCATCCATAGAACTAACGCATGCTTCTCTCTTAGACTCTAACAATGCTTTGAACTCTCACTTAAGTAAAAACCCCATGGCTACACATTTTCGCTCCACCACTCAAACTACAACCCAGCCTAGCGCTCCAACTCATCTACAGAATCCCCAAGTCTCCCTTTCTACCCCAGCGACTCAACCCACTCTCAAAGGAGTTTCCAGAGAAGACCACAACCAGATCCCCGTAGAGTCCCAGGGCACTACCCTCAATAGGCCGTCGTCCCCAGCCCACAAAGTAGATAAAAGCTTACATATTGACTTGCCCCCAGAAGCGGCACCCTACGTAGTCTCTCTCATTGGTGTCCCAGCTCTCGCACAGGGTAAAATGGAGAGCCACCAGGAACTCAAGAATAAAGTAGTATACTGGCTGACACAGCATAGACCGCTCCCCCCTGAAATTAACGGCGAAATCCTACATGTTAGGAGATTGAAATGGCTGGGCCCCAGACCCAAGGACACACAGGGAGATGTCATTATCATCAACTTTCGTGACCGCAGAGCGGTATCTCATATAGCGGATTGGTACTCCCCAGGTAGGGGCCCTGGCATCCTAACGGTTGATCTAAGTTACTTTTATCCTCGTTCCCTTTTGACAAATTCCATACCTGCATTTCCACTATTAAGGGCTATTCCCGTGACACCCCATCGTTCTATTCCCACCTTTAACAGATATGCTCCCCTCTCGGGACTGAACGACCAGGATTGACTCCCCCACCCCGGACCCATGTATGTCAACAGACCTGTTACGAGCATTTTGTCACCCTTCTTAGTATCAGACAACTGCAACACCTTGACTTACTCTCTCTCCGGCACTCTTTCGGGGAGGAATTCATTTTCGGCCCCTGTTCCTTACTTACCACTTCTCGAGTCACTGTCCCCGTCGACAGCCCCCATCATTAACCCCCCTCCTTCCCATCTGGTCCATAGCGATTTTTCTCTTTCGTTTAATTCCCTGCATTCCTTAGAATCCGCTATGATCGAAACAGGTTTGTCATCCGGTATATCCGGCACGATTGAGCCCACCCAGGACGACGGCCTCTTGTCTTGGAACGTGGCAGGTCTCCTCGACAAGTTGTCCAACCCTGCCTGGACTCAAATCGTATCCCGATACAGCATTATCTGTCTCCAGGAAACCTGGACCCCTACTGAGCTTCACCTCTTAGGTTATCAGACCTTTCACACCCCAGCATCTCCCAGTCCTCATGGTAGATACAAGGGAGGGCTTACGACCTACATTTCTGTCGATCTTAGATTAACATCAACCTACACCTCAGGGTCCCCCTATTACCAGTTAATCAGCCTAACCGGCGGTTCTATTCACAACGCCGTCCTGGTTAACTTCTACAATAACATACCTAACGCTCACTTGGCCACGGTGCTCAATGGCCTAAAATCTGACCTATTGAATAAAGAGTCCCAAAATAATTCTGACACTTTGATCATCCTGGTAGGCGATTTCAATTGTTCGCTTTGTTTCCAGAATATCAGTGGTGCCTGTGGCCGGATGACTGAAATGGACGATTCACCCAATCATTTTTGCCACACTAAATTGGGGGAGCTGCTAAACGGACTATTATGTCATTTTAATTTATCCTTTGTTAATGACTTGTGTTCTCCCCCCAAATCCTTCAAACCTACTTACAATGGGAGAGGTTGTCACACCACGATTGACTTCTCATTTATCTCCTTAAGGTATTCAGGCCTTATCACTAATTGGGAGACCCTTGACACTCCCATCAGTGACCACTATCCTATCGAGGTCACATTAAAGTTAACTTTGAACACCAATGGCCCAGCCAGGCAGAACACCTGTCATCCCTTACCCCTGCAGCTGGGCACCTCCACAGGTCTCTCCCTTAAATGGGACAAAGTAGTTCCCCCTATTTTTCTCAAAAGGCTGGTCACCAATACCTACGACCATTTTCAAATTTGTCTGACTCCGGCGGAAAACCCACAGTTAATATCTAGTTCCTTTTCCGCAATTCTGATAGAAATCAAATCTCTCCTGGCGCGTACCCCGAAGAAAACAGTCCCCCCCACCTACGGCTGGTTCGATCGGGATTGTTCCAAAGCCTTACGCTTGCTGAAAGCAGCTTTGAAATCCAACCCAAGAAACCGCCAAGAGATTCAGCATGCCAGACACATATACCGCACCAAGCGCCAGGCAAGGAAAAAGCAGCTGAAGCTGATGGCTTGGGCTGCCTTGGTGGAGGCCTCCGAAAGGAGAGACAATACTGCTTTCTGGAGGGCAGTCAACGCCCCTTTTTTTCGATCCTCTCAGCCCTCGACCTTGGACCCAGTCATCACTCCTGAAACCTGGGTCACTCATTTTAGTTCCTTATATAATCCCACTAATCTGGATAATTTACCCCCTGAGACTGATTCTGTACTCTATTCTTCCTCTGATCCTACCTTCTCCACTTCGTTCCCTTTAAATATTATTTTTGACCACGCTGAGGTTCTTACGGCCTTGAAAGATAGCCCCTCTGGGAAAGCTCCAGGTCCAGACTGTGTCCCTATAGACGTTTTCAAGTCATACCCTGATTTATGGGCCCCTCTGCTCACTAATGCTCTGAACTCCATGAACACCACCGGTTTTATTTCCACCTGGCCAGAGGCTATCGTCGTCCCGATTTTCAAAAAAGGCGGGAGGGACAATCCCGCCAACTATCGCCCCATTTCACTCCTTGACTCCCTCATGAAGGTAGCCGGGCGAATCATTTTAAACAGATTACACGACTGGCTAAGTACTCAAGACATTATCTCGGACATGCAATACGGTTTTAGACACGGCAAAGGAACTATCGAACAGAGCTTAAACTTATCCCTCATTATAGCCAAATACACCCAGGCAAAAAAAGGAAATCTTTTTATAACTTTCGTCGACCTCAGCACCGCATTTGACTGTGTTGACCATGGACAGTTATGGGATTCCCTTACTGAGATTGGTGTAGATCCCACTATAATTTTATTTATCAAAGAGTTGTATAGGGACGCCTCGGCTCGCGTGAGGTACGGTATCAATGGAGAATGTTCAGATAGATTTGTCATCAGACGAGGTGTCAGACAGGGTTGTATCTTAGCGCCTTTACTTTTCACGCTCTATATCAACTCTGTCAGTTACCACCTCTCTAGAACCTTCCATGATTACCCTACAATTAATGGTAAACCGATCCCTATCTTGCTTTACGCTGATGATGCGGCAATTATGTCCCAGACCCCCATGGGGCTCCAGAGGGCTGTTACCGAATTCACTGAATTCATGTCAACGAGAGGTTTAAAAGTCAACACCTCCAAAACCTATACTATGTCCTGTGGTCAAGGGATTGGAAAAAAGCCATGCACCATTTTTCTGAATGGTAATAAATTAATCAACGTCGACAGTTTCGCCTACTTGGGCATTACATTTAATAAGAGGGGTTCCTGGAGAGCCGCGGCCCAAGCCAGAGGTTTAGCAATGTCTAAAGCAATAGGCGCACTCACAAACTTCTCAAAAAAACTAGGGGGTCGTCCAATACATCCTTTACTCCAGATCTACCGCGCGAAGTGTGTCTCAACTGCCACTTATGGCTCTGGGATCTGGGGGATCGAACCCGCCGAACAAATCCAGCGCCTTGAGAACGCCTTTCTACGCTACCTCCTGGCTGTCCCGCCTGGTACCTCCACTCATATGGCGCATAGTGAACTGGGCCTTACTCACATTGTAGATACTATCCACTCCTCTCCCCTAATCCTATGGCACAAAGTCTGGATCAACGAGGAAACCCCTTTCAACAGGGAAATTATTATAGTTTGCCTAAAATTGACAGAGGTCAGAAACATTAAATGGTTAAATTATATCAAAAGGTTGTCCAATGACATCGGGCACCCGGAATTCTACGAGGATCCATCTACCTTAACTCATATTTCTAGAGCTGAGCTAAAGCGACTTGTTTTAAATCATTTGTTTCATAAACGCTGGCTCCTAGATACACAGAAGTCCACTATTGCTGAATATCAAAACTCGATTACCGTTACTGGTATTCAGCAATACCTATTACTAGAACCATCTCCATTCAACCGTATGCTTCTGACCCGTTTTCGAACCAACACGTTTTTTAGACTTCTTACTTTCCCTAATCCAAACTGTTGGCTCACCGACCTTCAAAAATGCCCTTGTGACGGCCTTTCGCCCCAATCTAATATCCATTGTATTCTTTTCTGTAGATTTTATCAACTGCCACGGATCACTTTTTTAAAACCATTGTTAAAATCTTGGGGTATACGTTCATGTAAATTGGCATACTTTAAATTAAAAACCTTAGATACCCCTCTAGTCCTGGCAGCCATGTCATCATACCTAAAATTGACGTTGAGGCTGAGATTATCAATGCAACCCTAACCAGCCTCTCACTTTGTTGCCTGACTGTATCAATTTTATTTCTTTTTTTAATTCTCGCAATTTTAATCATGTTATTAACTATGTGCTATTCTCGCTGTATAAATGATTTTATATGTATGTACTTTTTTGATATCGTTGTTACATATCGAATAAAGTTCAGTATCTATCTATCTATCTATGAAACCTTGCCCCAATAAAGAAACAGTCCTGGGACGGAACAAGGCAGGACTTTCCCTCATTGATAAGAAAACCGTGCTCCTGCAAAATGTCCAGGACCACCCCTTGTGACTGAGAGCCAACAGGAACGAGGGAGCGTGAACCAACCAGTTATCCAGGTAGGGAGGGAGAATGGCTTGGTGAAGACTCGGGGAGCGGACTTCAGCCCGAATGGCTACCCCGCAAACTGGAAGTGGCAGTGCCCTATTGCAAAATGCAGAAACCTCTGGTGCTCCCATGCCATTGAAACATACAGATAATCATCCTGGAGGTCTATAGAAGTCCTAAAGGCTGGACCCCCACCAACGGATTTATGGACTGTAAAGACACCATCTTGAAGTGAATGGCCCTGACACAACCATTCACTCTTCTGAGGTCCAACACCGTCCTGAACCCCACTGACACCTTTTGAACAAGAAAAAGAATGGAATAGCAGCCCATTCCCTGCTCCTACGGTGGGACAGGTATGATCGCCCTCATCTCCAGAAGAGCCTGAACCCCTTCCAGAAAAGCCCTCCTTTTCACCTGATCTCTGGCGACAGGAGTACGGATGGTGCCCCAGCCATGTGGTAGAGCGACAAAGTCTATACGTTTGCCGCTCCTCACAATGCTCAAAGCCCAATGATCACTCACATCCTGACTCCAAGCCTCCAGAATATACAACAGCCTCCCACCCACAGGCTTAGAAGCTGTCGCGCAATCGTTGTTAGGACTTCCGCTTGAAGGAATCAGGCTGACCCTGAGTGACTGCCAAGGAAGAGGCCTTCTTGGGCTGGAACTTTCGCAGAGGGTCCGAAAGGGTCTTGGAGGACTGACGTGAGGAATGAAAGAAAGATGAGGAAGAAGGAGGATTTAAAAAATGACAGGAGTAGGAAGACGAAGGATTCCCCTTGTAGGGCAGAGTATGCTTTAGATCTTTGAAAGCTGTCGTAATCATGCTGTCCAGCTGCTCTCCAAACAGCATTTTTCCCCCAAACAGAATTGTAAGGAGAGAAGATTTTTCAGAGAAATCTGCCTTCGAGTCTCGCATACACAGATTTCTCTGAGCCAGAATCAAGGAACCAGAAGATTTAAGGACATCCGAAGAGATGTCAGACAATAATTTAGCCTGTTGCTCCATGTGCACCAGTAAGCCAGAGCAATCAGTCTCCTCCTGAATAGCCGTGGCCAGTTTCCCAAAGTACGATACCAAGGAGTGAGCAGCATAAGCAGAGTAGATACCTGCCTTCAAGGTAAATTTCTCAGCAGAGAAAGCCTTTTTCAGTACCCCATCCACTTTCTTGTCTGTAGCATCCGCAGGAGAACTATCCTCCAGGTTGATCGCTGTACGACCAATCAGAGTGGCCAACATTGCATCCACCTTAACAGAGTGAGAAAGAGAGTCCTCCCCCTCCTCCAGAGAGTACAGCTTCTGCAAAAAGCGTAGCACCGAAGAGCGTTCCAGATCACGCCATTCATGAGCTATCAAGTCTTTGATGCAACCATGAAATGGCATAGCAAAAACAGGGGGTTTACCATATTTGTGAAAAATGCCCTCTGTCCCCTCAGAAGAAGAAAAAGGTGAAAATTGCAAGTTCTCCTGGATATGTTGAAGAATATCCAGAACCTCCTCTCTGTGCACAATTGTCCCTGAAGGCTACTTTCAGAGGCCGAGGAGTCATCAGAGGGAGAATCCACCGGACCACCGGATCAACGAGAGACCCTGCCTTTGGATGGAACCCTGGACTTCGAGACATGAGCCACAACCGCCTCACTCATAGCCTGCACCTCAAAAGCCGAGAGTAGGACAGAAGAATCCACCGGAAGCCTGGACCTACTCCGGCGAGCAGGAATGGGCTCATCATCGTCATGCTTGCGCTTGGATGCACGGTTCCCTACCATAATGACATTCAACCAAACCCCCAGCAGGGAGACACCCAGATGTAGGTGACACTCCCAACACCAAGGACCAACCAGAACAGTAGACATAAACTGAGAGGGAACTTCATACTCCAATGAAATGTATCAACATGAAAGAAAAAATCAATAGCCAATCACAAAATAATAATAAAAGGATAGCAAAAACAATTAAAAAACTGGCTTTTTATTTGAGGTCCTTACTGTGTACAGAATCTCAGTAACAGCCAGCTGAGGAGCCCTGTGGTCCCGACTGCTGCTCCTTCACCATCCGGCCTTCAACCCGGAAGGACAGCCACGTAGAGCCGGTGACTCTGTTAACCGGATTTGGCCCGCTCTGCCGCCAAGAGCGCACTGTGACTCCAGACACAGCGAAGGAACACACCCTTGCATCTGTGGCAATCCAAAGCCACAATCCAAGGAAGTGAGAATCCAAGAAACGACTGCCCCACGTCAGGTGAGATAGAGAAAAAACAGGAGTTTAGAGGGGGTGGGTGATATATACACAAAAACGTTAGATCACGTGGTATGGTTGTCTGGTGAGGCAGGGATGCCTCGCATGTGTAATGAAGGGAAGCGAGAGAGGGACAATGAGGCAGTGGTGGCTCGCCGAGGGAGTGCTGCGGGGTGGTGGGGTGGGGTGGGGGAGGGGCAGGGTGGGTGGGTGTCTAGTGGACTTGGACATACGACGGACAGGAGTAAGGTAAGTAATTAAATAAATACAACTATTTACCTTGCGCTCGCTGCATCGCCGTGTTGGACACGAATGGGCACGGATGGGATGGGCGAGGACCGGCACAGACAGCCTTGCATTTGGCGTTCCTGATTCACCCATCCGATTTGCGCATCCTCTTTGTATCCGTGCAGTCAGGCTGTTTAAATTATCGCCTCAGCATATCTAGAGCGCGGATTGGCAGAATAACGCTCCACTTCTTGTCCCTTAATTGCAGAACAATAATATATTTCCCCACACCTCAGTCTTTACCAGCATTTGCTAGTGGTACCAAAATTATAACTTCACTTTTAAGAGTTCCCCAACATCTAATGCCAGGATAAAATCTTAAGATTAAAATAGGTACACGAAGAATAGAGTAAGCACGATCGATTGGAGTTCTAAAGTGCAGAGTTTTCAAGTTTCACATTTCAGGTTTCAAAGTGCAAAAAGTACAGTATAAAATAACTACTAAGCGCACTTTGTCACATGGATGAAACAAAAGAGGCCGGTTTTATATGTCAAAACACTCACAGGTGATTGGAGCACTACTTCAGGTATTCATGAATGCCTTTGTGAATCAGAACTGTAGCTGTTCTGCTTTAGGCACTCATCAAGGCCTCAGTGAAATGGTCTCCATGGTTCTCACAGACTTGGATGTTTATTACACCAGCTTCTGTTTTATCATGAAGAGAGGTATTCAAATGTGAACGCTCTTGTTGTTGGCTTCCTTACTGTGTTTCTCTGGAATATTACAGAGAAAAGAACATTTTAGCATTATTATGATTCCCATAAGTGTCTGTATGTCTGGGAAGCAAGCAAACATTTACAAGCTGCTGAAAGAAAATAATTTTTGATTTGGAGCATTTTAAAACCTTTTACACTTTTCTTGATTTTGCCAAGAACAAGCGCTTGGCAATCCGGGAATATATCATTTAAAAAAGAAAATGCACTCTTGAAAGAGGCATGAGGGAAAATGTAACTCAGTGGTGAAGCTGCTTGAAAATGGCTTTACATTATTTGAACTTAATCCTCAAAGATGAACATAAGTGCACAAATGGCTTGTTTTACTAATGTAAATTCAAGTTTGCGTTTGAAATTTACTGTGTACAAAGGTGTATACTCACAAGTCAAATGGGTAGGTATACGAGCGGAGGAGCGGCAACCCACAAGGCCCAGATCTGAAAAATAAAATTGTAATGAAGTTTATTTATTACAATTTTATTTTGCAGCAACTTGTCCAGAACTAAATGTCAGTATGGAGCGGGTCCAGCGCTGCAGAGTGACAGCAGCAGGGAGATGTGTGCTTTAAAGTGCGCATGTCTCTTTGGCCAGCCGTCTTGGGTCGGCCATCCAGAAATGCGCATTTTCAAGTTCTCTAATCTAGCTGTCCTAGGCAGCTGGGCTAGAGAAAGCAGAGGACTCCAGTGCTCTTATGAGCGCTGGGAGAGCCTGCTCTATCCAATCCAGGCACTGCTTTCATACTGTGAGAGCAGCGCCAGGATTTGGTAGTGCAGTTTCCTGCATCGGGAACCTCCTGGAAGGCAGCCGAGGGAGGAGGGCGGTCCGCTGCACAGGTAAGTGAATTAATTTTTTCTTTGTGCCCCTCATCCCTGCCCTACCACCCTCTGCACAAACCAAACACCACTGGTTGTGGTTGGAGATTTACTCTCTTCAACAACAGTCAAAGGAGCCTGCAATGATCACGTATATTTTTAAACTTGAATTGTGTTGTCACTTGGCTCTCAGCTAGAGATAGAAACAGAAATAGATGGAACAAAGCAGGGATAGGTCATTTTATGGTAGGAGGAGGCTGCCCCAGAGCAGGACTGGATGCTTTGCCCTAGGCATGCCCTCATTGCCTCTTGGACACATATATACTTAAGGTACATAGACACAGAGCTATGTATAGTAAATCAAACCTTTCAGAAAATATACTTGCTAAAGGCCTTCAGCTATAGGGACACACGTGCACCAGTGATGGAGGCCAGGGTCTCCACAGACATGTCACTTGATCCACTCTCACACATTACAGCAGGCATAGGCATTGAAGATCACACACCAGGAACAGACACTTGAGGGACTGGCAGGGGTTGTGGGAGGCATATGCAACTTCATAAAATAGATGCAAGAACATATCAATAGAGGTCCTCAAATGAACAGCTCCGCTGGTACGCCTAGCGGGACATGGCGCATGGACAGATCATCTGACACACGCTTGTGCTGTCACTGTTATTGTTCGGGCTTATGCATGATGACTCTCTACAGTGGCTACACTCAATAAGTCCCCTTGTTCCATGTCATCACTGTACTTACGATGGGTTTTCCCATGCTCTCCTACAGCACTGCGACTCTCTGATATGGCACTCCAATGGACACCAATGGGTAAGCTGTCAATCCCTTTCAATCCAAGTGATTCCCCTCTTAGTTGAATGCTGAAACTGCAATTCTGCCTCCTCCTGCATTCAATTCTGTAGCCTGCTACCTGATGGCAAGCATGTTGGGCATGTTGTTTGGCATTACACTTCACACTGCATCTTCTTTGGGAGTAACACTATAATCAACTATAGATCATGGGTGCTCCTTCTCATTCCAGTCATCCCACGTCTGACATTCGCATCCATTTCCTCTTGTGTGTCTTCCCTGATATCTGCTTCACCTTCAACCCATCTTGGAGCAGCCTCCATTTATATGTTTCAGTACCATTTATGCCCTGCTCTTTCCTAGTCCATAGATCTATCTCAATTATTCCCTGTGTTTGGACCAAATCCTAAGTCCGTGCATTACTACCTCCTTACCTCCTTAAATGTCCACCCTCAGAAGGTTGGGTCTCTATTGGCTTCCTTTAGAAGAAGACATTCTGAGGCCACAGCATGCATTTCACCGAGCACATTTAGACTTGATAGTTGGTCCACTTTACTTGTGGACCGACATGATCGAAACCCAATTACCCATGACTAGATTCAAGCACCGAATTCAGAGAATTGTGTGGCAACAAATGTATTTCAAGTGAAGAGAGCATTGCTTTGACATCATTGGATGCCTGATTTATGAAAATTGTTGGACAGAGGGTAATATGATGGTTGTGGATCTGTAGTTACAACTACGCCCGTTAAGCAGGGACAGGCCTGCTGTCGTCTTTCATACCATCATTAGGATTGTCCATTCTGCAGGTGTGTGTATGTCCAACATTTAAAAACTGAATGCAATGAGCCTGTACAAGCAAGATGCAGAGAGTTAGTTATTGATTGGTAATTATAGAACAATGCTAGTGGCAGCTCCTGGTTACATGTCCTGTACAGGACTTGTTTGCAAACCAATGATAATATGAGGTAACAATGCTTTCATACCATGTAGCACCAGTGCACATACATGCACATACACGCATGTGCTTACGCACACACATATTTCAGCACAGCCAATTGGTTGTAATAAATTTCATCTTAAGTGGTAGTAGTCAGAATATATGTGGTATGACAGGGAAGGCAGTGCCACAGCACACAGAGTTCTAACCCAGCAACATCTATTCCATTATAAGGCAAAAAATTGAAGGTGAGCAGGCAGAAAAGCTCATATTTGTTCAGAGCCCTTTTAGCTTTCTTGTACATAGAACTAAATAATTTGTGGTCCATTCAGATATCACATAGTTAGTAAGGTGCCTCTCTGTATCCCAAACACGGAATAAAATTATCAAACTATAGATGTTGAAAGTGAGCCCTCTTGGGTTAAATGAAACTCTGAAAGCCCTCTTTGAAGCCAGCCCTCTTTGAAGCCATCAGTATAGTATGGTTAATAATAACAGTGCGCGTTCCCAGAGAACATGTCCTCGTATCCATCTTCCAGATGGTGAACAGCTCCTCTCTCAGAATCGAATGAAAGATCTCCACAGGCACAATTGGCAATCATCACAGGTTGGAGTCACCGTTAGTGGTCATGCTGAGCTGGAATGCATTGCTCAGAATGAAAACCTGTGGCTCGCATTCATTCCATCGACTGATGGGCACACGCTTGATGTGATAGAAAGCTTGCTTTCCAAATATTTTGTGTCCTTGCAAGTTTTGCATACAAATGATCTTAAGAGGATCCGAGCAATCTCGTTTGTCAGAATGAAATATTTAGAGGATAAGTAGAACGAGGGTATGTAATACTATTAGAGGCCTTAAATTCTCTTTTTAATGAAAAACCATGATTCATACACTAAGTGGTTGATTTGGGCTCTCGCCAAGAGGCAGCTTGCACCAGCCCACTTCTCCTGCTAGTGCCGCCTTAAACAGAACCAACCACTAACCGCGAAAGTTGGGAGAGCATGTGGCATAATGGCTAGAGCTGCTGACTTTGGAGCTAGGAAGCCAGAATCGAGTCTCAGCGTTGGCTCAACATCCCATTTTTCGGGGAAAATCACTTATTCTCCCTGTAAATTAATGTATCCTAACTGATGCTCATGAAAAGAGGCAGTGTTGATTAAGTGCCGGTGCGGAGCACCAGTAACCAATGGCTCAATTTAAGCTCTGCGAACACTATGCAGTTGAGGGTGCAACCGTAAACTTTGCCCCACAAAGTCTACGCAGACAATCATATGGCCAGTTGAGCCAATCTTGTTTTTCCTTTTTACATATCTCATTCTCTGGGTTGTTGTTAAAAACAGATTGCCACTTCTCCACGACTGCCAAGTAAATACATGTAGACTTGCTGGAGGCCGAAGTAGTCTGCATACTGCATTTGAGGCGCAAGTTATCAAACCAGCACTTTCTTCAGAAGGAACTATTAGCAGGCCTAGGTGCGTGATTCATCATAATTCAGAATCCAACTAGACCTACAAATTAACAGAATAGTTTATTTTATAATATCTATAGAGTTTTCTAGAGAGCGAGCATGACCCAAGGGCACTGTACAATGTTCTCGTTTCACTAATACGAATGTTAATAAATGGAGCTATTTACACATATTTGTGTTCCGGATTGTAAGAGTGTTAGGTGTGGCTTCGCCTTGTGCTGGAGATGGTTTCCGTATTCCAGGTGCTTACATCAGAGGTCTTAAAAGAGACTGTTGTTTCTGATGTTTGTCGACTATCCTTTCATAGCTGCTGAGGCGCTGTGGTCCTTTCTCCATTCCGTGGTCCTAAGCTCACGAAGTTTGATCGGGGTATAAAGTGGTGGCTTGCCTTGGCCAGCTTCTCAGTGTGACATCATTGAATATCTGGTTTGCATCAGGGTAGCTGCAGCAGGGTTGCTCAGCACCTGTGGATTCTCATCATCAGTATTGATTTCAACTTCTACTTGAAAATAGCAGCTGATGGGTTGGTGCGAATTTCTGGAGGGAGGGAGTTCAAAATTCTGGGTGATGCTCTAGAGAACCTTCGAGTAAGGGTCCTACTTTTCTTCAAGCTCGGCACTTTGAGTAATAGGAGCTTGCACTGTATTGTACACAGTTGTCTCCCGAGGTTGTGAAGGAGCCTGATAGATATTTAGGGGTGCCAAAGTGTACAGCCTTATGCGCCATGCAGAAGATTGTGAGAGAGCTTCTGGCTTTCAGTGCCTTGAGACCATCACAGGTGAGTAGTCGCACTATATAAACCATGATTGATTGATTGACTGCCTTAGATGGTAATCTACGAAACCTAGGGAGGGCGTAAAGTGATCCAATTTTCTAGTTCCGGGTGCCAGTCTTGGTGCCGTTTTTGTGTCCCGAAGGGTCCCAAGTTAGGTAGTGATAATGCTCATGGGGTGGTGGAAGAGTAGCTTTTGGCTCCATGCCTCTCCCCGGGACAGTACCGGGTTGGTGTTTGTGTTGGGGTCAGCCCGGGTCTGTATGTGTGACAGTGGAGTTGGGTTATTCATGGGCTGTGGCATCACTATCACCTCTGTTTGTGGGTCGGGTTGTGCCACGTGTGTCTGTGTTGTGTCGGGTTGCAGATGGGATGGTCAAGGGGGCCTCCTTTCTGTTGCAGGACCCATTAGTGAGGAAAAGTGATCCTCGAAAAACTTCAAGTTGGTGCGAGATACTTGGCTACGGATGTTTACATTTGGAGATCAGTCCATTAGCTCTAAAGGCAGGAGAGTGTTTGATGGTTAATTTGTGCCCAGGTGGTATATTGGTTGACTTTGATACATGCAGTTGATCATTCAGGGCTTTTCTCCAGCACACAGTGTGGTGTGTGAGTAGAAAATGACATCTACTTTGAGAGCTCAGTTTTTTACGCAGACATATAGTTCGGAGTTGAGCATTTCCGGTACCTCTTTTCGTAGCCTGTGTTTAAAATTTCCCACTGTGTTTTTGGAGAGATTGGGGGCTTGATTGATTTTGAAGGAGTTTGTGCCAGCTTTGGCCAGCTTTGGTAAACCTGTTGTCTTGCTTAGGGTTCTTCTTTTTGGTCCTGTGAATCAAGAGGGTGTACACCTTGGGCCCGATTCACAGAACTAACTTAAGACAAAATCCTAAACTTACTACTTTTGGTATTCACAGAAGGCATTTAGTAGTAGTAAAGTTAGGATTTTGTCTTAAGTCTGCCTTAAGTCTGTCTTAAGTCTGTCTCAAGTCTGTCCTAAGTTTGTCTTAAGTTTGTCTTAAGACTGTCTTAAGTCTGTCTTAATTCTGTCTTAAGTCTGTCTTAAGTCAAACTTGAGACAAAATCCTAACTTTACTACTACTAAATGCCTTCTGTGAATACCAAAGGTAGTAGAACAGACTTAAGACAGACTTAAGACAGACTTAAGACAAACTTAAGACAAACTTAAGACAGACTTAAGACAGACTTAAGACAAACTTAAGACAAATTTCAGACAGACTTAAGACAGACTTAAGACAGACTTAAGACAAAATCCTAACTTTACTACTACTAAATCCCTTCTGTGAATACCAAAAGTAGTAAGTTTAGGATTTTAACATAAGTTAGTTCTGTGAATCGGGCCCCTTGTGTCTCGGTTCGCCCTGTGTGGTTGTGCCAATGGGGTCTGTGGAGTAGGCTCTGCAACAGTCAGTTACTGAGTTCACAGACTGATTTGCTAACAATGCAAAATCTTTTAAACTTGTACCTTAACGAGTAATTATGTATTTAATAGCCATTCAAGGGGAAATTTGTGCAGGTAAATGTTATGATGAAATTCAGTATTATATAACGTATATTATCTATGTGTTGTAGCGGAACAAGTGCATATCAACTTATATCATATTAATTGAGATTTGCAAACTGCTCATAAGCCTAAAGCTTTCTTGTCATTCGGTCGATCTGCCCACACAGATAATAGCAATACAATTCTCCAGCTAAAAGTCATATTTTCAGTGTCTTACGGAAGAGGCACAACGTGGGGTGAATTAAAGAGGAAGGCTTTGTGAGTCACACACATATTTACTGAGCAGCATCCTACTGGGAGAGAGCCTGCCAGTCAACGGACATGACATCACCCTCATGGACAGTTCCAAGCTCATATTGTGGCATGACTCTGCTCTGCCTGACGCACAGACCTTCCCTGGCTATCTTTCCAACATGTACTTCCTCACCTCCCACAACACTATATCCTCCTTAATGGCTTCCACCATTCCTCATGAGAGATTCTTCCCTCTTTGAGTTCTACCTCAGCCAACACAAACTCCTCATCACCAGATTCACTCTCATGACCCTCATCCACAGGCAGATGAGATAAACAATCCGCCAGCATATTTTTGTCCTGAAACATATTCCACCCTATAGTTATATTCCAGCAGCCTCAAAAGGCGGCATGAAATCCTAGCAGAGTCACTTTCAGCACTTTTTGTGGTTAAAACATCTACAAGCGGGCGATGATCAGTCCGATGGGGATGTAAATTTGGTCTCACCGATATCCCCATACCTCTTTCACTTCCTAACTGGGTTCTTTTAAACTTTTCCTGACTTGTTTAAAGTTCCCCCAAGTGCAAACTTTGCAGTAAAGCTGGCTAAGAGCACTATTTTTAGAGAATGTTTTAGGAAGCAAAAATCTCTCATTTCCTAATCATAATGTTTCACAATGTACAGAGAAATCTTAGAAATACCTCTTAAATGAACCATAGGTGCAGATTCAGTAAACTATAATTGATGCATAACTAAAACATACCCTATGGCTCTATTTTTAGGTCTCCGCTAAAAGGGTGAGCACGCTGTCTGGTTGTGAAATAACAATTGTGAGCTTACTATGAACTTACAGTGGACTTAAAGCACATCCAGTTCTTTCCTTTGGTTGTATTTATTTCTACTGTCAGTTCTTTGCTTCTTACTCAATGTTTTCCTTGTCCATCCTGTTCCATCTTGTGTATATTCCTCATATGGAGAATAGCCTCTGATTGAATGACTTGTATTTTTCCACTGCTCACATTTAGAGAACTACTTTTTTCGTTTTGGTTAGGTGTGCTTCTCCCCTACCACTGTGCTCTGCTCTTCACCTTGTGCTTCTTCCTTTGTCTCATGTTTTTCACTTCCTGCTCACGTGGTTCTCCCCACCATGTTTGCTTCTCTTCCCCTTCTATCCACCTGCCTTTATTTTTATTTTATCCACACACCCACATTCTTCCCTGACATGCTCCTCTGTTACCCCCAGTGTTATATATGTTTATTTACTCTTCCTTTGTTGTCTCACCCAGCCACTGCAGTCTTATTTCTTTTTTGTATTCTTTTCTTTTGGAGAGCCAGGCAGAACATTGCGGCTGGCCCCTCTGTGTATATAAAATAGATTTTGCTGATCTATACATCGATGCACACGAGTGGCCACATCATTACACCTTTTAATTCTTTTTTTCCTTTTGCCCTTGCTGCACAGCATCAGCAAGAAATGCATTTTGCCTAGTGTTGGACCTGGCCCTATTTGGAGGTTTATCTCCTGACTTATTGCCTTTTTTTACTGGTTTGTGCACTCTGGGCCCCTTACCACTGCCGATCAGTGCTACAGTGCAAATCGTGATAATGATTGGTTATCCCGAATGGCATCCTCGAATTCCCCAGACAAGTCCCTAATAAAGTGCACTATGTGTGCTGAGGCCCTGTAAATCAAATGCTGCCAGTGGACCTGCAGCACTGGTTGTGCCACCCATGAGTAGCCATGTAAACCTGTCTCAGGCCTGCCACTGCAGTGTCTATGAGGGCAGTTTTAAACTGCCATGTCGACCTGGCAAGTGCACCCCGCACGAAAGGGTCATGAAAGGAGGATTCCGTTCGCACCAGTGGCGGCTCACAGAGGGCGTGCTGTGATGCCGGGGAGGGGCAGGGTTAGGGGGTAGTGGAATCAGACATACTACAGTATGGAGTAAGGTAAGTAAATAAATAAATAAAACTATTTACTTTAATCCATGCCGTAGTATGTCCGACTCAACTACCCCGCCAACTCGGCGATGCAGCGAGCGCAAGGTAAATATTTTTATTTATTTATTGACTTACTTTACTCCTGGCCGCGGTATGTCCGACTCCACTACCCACCCAAACTGCCCCTCCCCCGCCCCGCAGCACTCCCTCGGCGAGCCGCCACTGTCACAAACGCACTTTTATCTTTAGGAACAAACGCATAAAACTCTGGTGATTTTTTCTACCAAGTGCCCTTTGATAAAGGTTATAGCTCCGGGGCTGTAGTATTCACTTCATAATTCTTCTCGTTTGGCTACGGTTACCAATAAACAATAAGTATTTCTCTTTGTAATTTTCAAGCTGAGCTCGTTTTGAAGTGGACATACGTAGACTACTTTGATCGCAGACTGATGGCTTTGATCCAGAGGTCAGAGCTTGTTACGGTCGGCCACATTTTTTCAGCTTGAAAAACACTAGGGGGCATATTTACAATAACTGGCGCATCCCTGCATATCAGCAGGGATGCGCCAGTTATTGTGCGCCATAGCTCCGCCACCATGGATGCGCCGCATTTACAATGCGGCGCACAATGGGGCAAAAATGGCACAGATGTGTGACGCCTCTGTGCCGTAAAAGTGGCGCATTGCTGGAGTTGCATCGCAAGCGCGACGCAGCTCCAGCAATGCTCTGGGGGGGCCCTATCTTGTTAATGCTGCGTCAATCCTTACGCCTGCTTCAGACAGGCGCAGGGTTTTGACGCAGCATGGGCCTAAAACTGATTGAGTGAAATCTTGTAGATTTCACTCAGCCACTTTTAGGAGGCGTTCCTGCGCCGTAACCCCCCACCCCCGCGCGCAAGAACACCTACATGTGGTGCAGGGCTTTACAACGTGACGCATCTCCCAGATGCGTCATGTTGTAAGTATCCCGCACAATGACGCAGGATTTGCGCCTCCGATGTGTCACAAAAGTGACTCAACAGCGGCGTAAATGAGGCGCAAAGGGCTTGTAAATCTGCCCCATGGTTTTCCTGATCACGGGCAGTAGTGCACAGCGACACAATTTTACCAGTAGATTTTTTGTTGCATGCTGGGCAATGTAGTCTTTGGAATGTGCATGTTCAGTTCATTCTGTCTTTTGATGAGTCAAAGTCAAATATACTTTTATTTGATTTATTAAAAATCATAAAAGGATGGACAACCATCACGAAACGCAATACTTTCTAAGTATACATTTTAAAAACATAAAAAGGTCTTCAGGTCATCATCACAATAAGTGCCAGCTAATTTAATTAAAATAATGACAAGTGTAACAGTACATTTAGAAAATATGTGACAATTGATTGGCTACTTGGCTAGAGTCACTTTTTTCCAGTTCTTTTGCCGTGATTTTACAAAATGTTATGGCTCTGCAGGACAGGGGAATCGACGACCCTCCAAGACACTTAATGACTGTTGCTCTACAAGTTCCTATTTGGTCCTTCCTTAGAGCCTCCCGAAGGATGGATTTTCGAGTTTTCAATAAGAAAGGTCAAGTACATAGTAGATATAGTAGTGACTCTTCCCCTTGACCGCAGAGGCGGCATACCTTGGATGGCCATGTTTGTTTCCATTTTGGGGTAAATCCTTTGAGGGGAAAGATCCCATTCTTAGCAACATCAGATAATACTTTTTCTGTTGGGAGAAATGTTCCATCAAGTATTGTTGCAGCTTCAGCCTCTGGTAGGCCTGTATCACAGCCCAGGCATGATGTTATTTTGCAAAGGTTGTTTTATCTGTTAATAAAGAGGTCCGCTTAATGGTGTTATTGACCACGCTTTTAAATCCAGAGTACGTTGCGGGGGTGAGCCAAGCATCCTCCAGCTGTAGTGCCGATAGGGATTCCTTCAAGGCTGTTGTGGTTGAATTGACTAGACTCATTTAGTTTTCGATCTCGACTCAACAATGATGGGCTAGGGTGTTGTCTTCTGCTTCCCTCATCCTCCAGTAATATTTTACTAACGCGCCTTGTCTGGCCATGGTCTGATTTTTTAGTCCATATTCTAGGCAAATTTGTGCCTATGAGGTATGTAGCGGTATTAAGAACAGTCTCTTAAAAAGTGTGGATTGTGCTGTATTTAGGACTGTGGCATCTTTAATCTTCAGAATTTCCGAGCCGTATGAGATGGAAGGTAGAAATTTTGCGGCAATCCCTTTCAGCATATGGCCGGTGGAGCATCCTATGAGTTTTTTCCTTAGGGTTTTGAAAGCGAATAACAATTGTTTGGCTTTCATACGGCCTTGGTCCAAGTGTAACTTAAAGTTAAGCTTGCAATCTAGCTCAAAGCCTAGGTATTTATAGCACCCAAACCCTGGTCAGTGGTTGCTTACCCAATTTCCAGGAAAAAGTATTCCTTTTCGATGTTTTATTGGATTTGGAGAAGCACATAACTTTTGTTTTTTGGTTGTTAATCGTAAGTTGGTTCAGGGTAGTGTAGGCTCCCAATTCCGTAACCAGTTTCTGCAAGCCTACGGGAGTTTGTGCTAGCATGACGATCTCATCTGCATGTTGGAGACACGATGTCGGTATTTTGCCCAATTTCGGAGGGTCGGCTTGGATTAACCGAAGGCGCTTATCAAGATCGGAGGTGTAAATGTTAAAAAGACAGGGCACTAATTGCAACCCTGTTTTAGCCCATTGAATGTTGGAATTTTGCCAGTTAAACTGGACCCATCTCCTTTCTTGATTCGGACCCACGTGTGTGAATACAGATTGATGATAGCTGCCAGGAGTCGTGGCGGGACCCCCAGTCTTGCATTTTTGCCCATAAATTAGTTCTTGAAACTTTATTGAAGGCTGCTTTTAGGTCGATAAAGCAGGCATACAAAGGCCTAGATTTTGCAAATGCTTGATTGACTAGGAGAGTGACGTAGAGATATTGGTGAGGTGACCCATCCCTGCCCGATATCCAGTTTGCGTGTAGGGTATTAAGTTTGATCGACTAACCCAAGCCTTTAACTCAACCAAGAGATTAGATGCGTATATTTTTGCCTCCAAATCTATCAGTGCAATCAACCTATAGTTGGAGGGATCCGAGCGGGAACCCGACTTGTGGATTGGGTTAAGGATACTTCCTCTCCAGGACTCAGGAATCAGACTGCATGTTATAGCTTTGGTAAAAAGGGGAGTCAGGAGACAAGACCAAAATAGGGGGTCATGCCGAAACAGGGCATTCGGTAGTCCATTGGGACCTGGAGCTCCCTCAGGTTTTAAATTCTTTATAGTTTTTAATACTTGTTCAACTGAAAACGACTCTGAAACTTCGGATGATTCATGGATCAGGATGTCGTTGACTTGTCCTCCGCCGCTGGCCCCCTTTCCTGTTGATGTTTCACTGTCTGGGGCAATTGAAGATGGAGTTTCTTTATATAGGCGTTCAATGTGGGCTCTCCAAGTTGCTTCCATTACATCCGAGTTGTGATGTTGATTCCTGCCATTAGTTAGCTGATTGATATGATCCCAGAAGAGCTTGGAGTCCCTTAGTTTACATGCATGGAGAAGTTTTGCCCAAATATGTTCGTAGTGCTCTTTGTTGGCCAATCTTATGTCCCTTTTGTGCGCCTTTCTTGCTTTTGCAATTAAAAGCAGGAGTTCCTGATGACGTTCTGGTCCCCGAGATCGTAGTTGTCTAAGGTACTTATTTAGTTGTTGTTTTTGTTCCTTAGACCGTTGGTGAACCAGGTTGCCCCCTTTGGCCTTCCTGCTTTATGACCATGGGCGTGCTTGGAAAATGAATTGTTTATGACATGGATGGAGAACTCCCAGGCCTTTATGCTCAGTGTTTCTAGATTAAAACTTTCCAAGAGGCTGGTGTATATGCTTGTGATGTCCTCAATATTTTCCTTTTTCAGCAAAGGCATTTTATGTTATAACATTGTGTTAGAGAAGACATCGCCTTCGCTTTCTCTGGAATTGCAAAAGTACCTGATAGAGTTAAAGATTGTGGTTGGTGATCGCTTTCCACCCTGTCTTTTATTTGAAAGTTCTCAATGTACGGGAGAAGGTCAAAGTCCGTGAAGGTGCAGTCAATGGTTGAGCATGTTTTTTGGGTGACTCTTGTGTGTGCTGCAGGTTTTGACCATTGAGAACACACATTGAGAGGTCATTCAGGCGGGCTGCCCATCTCTTACCGAGTGTGTCCTGTCGATTAGGGCCTGGTTTGGCCTCTGTTGTGTCCTTGTTCCTGTCATGTTGAAGATTCATATTGATGTCGCCCGATAGTATGATGTTGGCATCTGGGTAGGCTAGTTTTAATGTTGTTAATCATGTAATTAGTTGTTCAATTATTGGCCTCTTTTGTTTAGATGCCTGGTGAATGTAAATGTTAAGTATAAGAAGACTGTGGGCAACGAGGCATCTAGTTTTATACATAACATCCAAGAGCAATCTAAGTGTATAATAGAAGCATGCCATGGAATTTCTGTTGAAATAAAAGTGGAGAGGCCCCCTTTTGCTCTTCCGTATCTTGTGGCTCTCTTGGCCGGATTCTAGAATTCTTTGCAACCGGTTATTGGGGAGGGGGTTTTCTGCCAAGATTCTTGAAAAAGAAGAATGTTGTACTGTGTTACAAAATCCAGGAAGTCGGGATCTTCTAGTTTTGTGTGCTGGCCGTGCCCGTTCCAGGAACAAATGTTGCAACCTTGATGTATATATGGAGCTGTTGAGGGGGTTATGCATGCCCTTCCCAAGGGAGTGACTGCCATGTGCCAGGAACCCGAAGGCTTGCTAGCTTCAGGATGGTCAAAGGTGATGGTAAGTTTCCTGGCCAAGGACTCTTTATCGTTGATCTGGGCCTTTTGCCCCTTTTAACAGACTCATTGTGTGAAGTGGTAGTTGTAGTGGGCTGGGGTAACAGGGAGGGACTATCTTTTTTAACTCGATACCCCATTTAGCAAACGAGTCCTTCTGCAGCCAAATCTGTTCGGTGAGAGTAATATTGATGAATGTGGCTGTGTGAATTCTTGACCCATGAGGCTCGAGTTTTGTTTGAACTTGATGCTTTCGATATTGTTGGTATTTATATGGCTCAAGGGGGGGAGAGCTTTAAATAATTTGAGCAATACACTTCTGTTGAGAGTGTCATGCGTTCCCCTTGAGAAATATTGGGGATTAAAGACCAATTTGTTGTTATTTGGCGGGTCGTACAGTCACCCGTTAACTAAACACCTTTCAGTTTCTTTCTTCACCACCTTGAACTCAGGGATAATCGAGGATAAATCTTGATATTCCGGTGTGTTTTTTTGTGGATGGATTTCACCTCCTCTATTTGTTTCTGGATTATGGCAAACGCCTGAGCCGTGTTCCTAGGTCAAGGTAGCCTCACCCTGTCTTGTTTCCCTTGTTGCTGTCGTGGTGTTCCCTACTATTGATTGTATGGCCTGAGTTTTTAAATTATTTTTCACCTGACTTGCTGCAGGTTTGAATAGACTATATATTTTTTCTGGCGGAGGTGGCTCCCTTGTGTTATGGATTGAGGTACTTTGAGTGGCAGGAAGAGTAGGAGATGAGGTCGATTGCTCCTTGACGCTTACTGCTTCCATGCTGTTTTGAGTTACTTTATCTTCTTGGCGAATTCTTGGCGAAATCCGGTTTTGAATGGATGTTGCCTGGATTAGATTTAATGCCTGGCTTGTTTGTTTGCTCTTTCTGGACTTTCTCAGTCATATTCTCTCCCGTTTGGATAGTGGCTTGGGTAATTTTAATTGTCTTGATGGAGACTGCTTACTTTGAACTTGGAGTGATAAATCCAAGGCACCTGAGTTGTCTAGTATGCTTGGTGGATTAGATGTGGGTGTTGGTGTCTTGATTGGTTTGATTAGTGTGGGGGGTGATCCCATTTCGCTGTTTTTGTGCCCCATGGTGGAATTGAGACATTCCAAGTCTTTTTCCTTTAGAGCTTCATTTTTTTTTTAGAGCTTCTTTTTCTTTCTCTATTGGTGTTGCAGGCTTGGTTGAAACTTCTCTTGTTGTAACCAGTAGTTCTGTCAGTAGAGTTGGAACTGAAGCTGATTTATCGATTATTTGGGTGCAGTGGCAGTGACACATTTGATAAGCTGTTTCCAGGTCTCGCTGCACCCTCAGAATCATCTCATTGAAGCTGTGCAACTTTTGTTCGACCCCCTGAACATGGATTGCGAGGATATTCAGGAGGTCGTCTTGGGTGTCCAATTTGTCTGCATGGAGGATCATTGCTTTGCTGATCGTGTATATTGTGTTTAGCAGGGGAGGCCAGACTGGGGATGTTAATGGGCCACTTTGTTCTACTGATGATTGGCGAGCGCGATTTTCCCAGTGATGCGAGTACCTTGAGAATGGCTCGCTCAGACGGCCAGAGAATCTGCTGGGTGATACTTTATTTTGGGTGGGTGGTATCTGGGTGGTGGATCCTGGGTGAATTAATTGGCATGACGTTTTGTCATTTGCTTTACCCTGACTGAGGACCTGGCAGTGGTGCTTTTCTATTTCCGGAGTGTGGAAAAGTGAATCAAGTTTATCTTGGTTATGGGTGTTTGAATTGATGTTCCGCCAACAAGAGGGGGAGTAGACTCCCGACAATGAATATGGCATGCCCAAAAGACTTGAGGTGATTTAATATATGGGGGTGAACTTTGGGGCCACAAATGTGCCCCAGATATTGTCGCCACTGAAAATAAGTTTCTGAGGAATCTGGCTGCTTTGCCACCGAGCACACCACTTCTCCCTCTTAGGCTTGACCTAGGATTGAGATCAATAAAGGAGGAATTAGGTGTGAAGCCCTTAACTTTCTGGAGGCGACTTTGGATAACTCCTGAACTCTCGAGCTATCGCTCTGAACTCATGGAACTTTATCGTCACCAAGCTTTATGCAATATTCCATGGTTCAAGTATGTAAAAGATGAACTAACAGGGTTGGGTTTAACTGCTCTGTGGACAAAACCGCATGAGGCTTGTCGTACTGTATCCCGTAAAGAGTTGGTCGCATTATACCACGATCGCAACTTGACCACCTCTTTAGTAAATGAGACACTGGGGCCAATGACTAATACCTTCTTAACAATGAACGATTTTTATAAACTGGAGACGGTTTTGGATGATATCAATCCCATTGGCCTCAGAAAACTATTTCTGCAATGGAGATATAACGCACTCCCAATCAGAGCCCTTACTAGTAAATGGCACCCACCTACTTTAAAAAACTGTCCCGCCTGCAAAAATGAGCTTGAGAACGACACCCATCTAATCTTTTTTTGTCCTTTTTATGTGAATTCCAGGAAAAAGTGGATTATTCTCATCTGCAGAAATTGGGGTTTTAGGCACCATTTAGATGCCTACCGTTTGCTGAAATCTGATTTATCCCCCCTACTGTATTTGCTGTTAGCAAGTATTTAGCAGCTGTATGGAAGATTAGAAGAACTTTTTTAATGAATTAAAAGTTTAAATTGTTTTACATGAGTACTTATGGTTGCAAAATTTCTGTAAATGATATATCCATTTTTTCATGCAGATGTTTCTTGTCTTGGAAAATGTTGTTTTGTTTTTTGTTGTTGGATTGTATTGTATTCTTTTATGACTCTACGAGTCGAAATAAAGATTTAAGAAAGATTATATTAAACTGATGTGTTGGCTCCCTTTCGATGTGCCCATATTGTCTGCTGAGACCGCTGTATCCGGGTGAAGATTGTTGTTGCTGGGATTAGCGGGGCGTATCCAAAATAGACAAGTGGAAATTAATAAGTGCCTCAGTTACGTGGAAGTTATTGCTTTGGCAGGTTTCTGGATGGTGGAGGGCTTTGGGTGTTAGTATTTGGTGGTGTTAAATTTCTTTATTTTTGTCACCCGTGGAGTCCAATCCCGTGTGCAGGGGTTCTTTCTTTTGTTTCCTTTTACTTTCACTGTTGGTAGTACTTCTATCGCTTAGACAGTTGGTGTCGGCATCTTTTTGGAAGTTTTTGTCATTTTTTGTTGGGTTGTTTGTGTTGGTAACTTTGGAGTGTTTGGAAGTGTGACGACTCCGGTTTTCCTCCGTGGTTTTAATCTTCAGAAAATCCGTAATCAGTGCCCGTTTGCTGCAGTTCGGGCATGAGTTATGCCTGTTTAGAGCCGTACGGGTTATTTTCTTGCTTCCAACACACTTGGCTTGTGGGGCGGACTCTGCTGAGTTTTTTTCCATCGTTTCCACGGTGCTTGCCTTGGCTACTGGTACTTCTGTTATGGCTCCGCACTCATGCCGTGCTTCTGTGGCTTCTGTGTCCTCTGTGTTTAGCTGGCCAGGAACTACAGAGGACGTACCGGGGGCGATGTTCATTCGGGCCGTAATGTTAGTCATGGCTCCCTCCTTACTCTTGTCCTCATCCTTATTCTCCACTTTTTCGTTTTTTGATGTGACTTGTGGGTGTTTATCCTTTTTTTCCTCTCCTCTTGTTCTCCCAGACCGCATTTCAGGACTTTACCGAGTTTTTGTAGCCCATACTCTGAGTGGCCTATTGCGCTTGCCAGGCACCGTGTGGCCCATACATGTGCTGGTCACTGGTCGCCGGATCTATGCTGAGCTGGGGCTCTGAGTACTGAACGTGTGCGTCTGTGCGTCGTATTGGATTTGCATGCAGGTAGTTGTTCAATTGGCAATACTTCAGTTGTATTTTGAATTGTTATTTTTACCAAGGTGTAGCCTTTGGAATAGACGCGATGGACGCGATTGTTTGTTTTTCCCAAGGGTGTGGCGTTGGAGTAATTTCAGCGGAATAACCCTGGAACGGCAGGTGCGCAGCAGGAGAGTGGGTTTGGGGTAGGCGCAAGCGGGGCACACAAGGCAGTCACTGGCTGCACCTGATCTGGTCAGGCCGCCTCTGCGAGACCGCCGAGGGCTCACACTCACTACGGCTCGCAAACTAATGGCGACCGTGCTTGCCACTTTACCGCAACCGTGATTGTACCTGCAGCAAGGACTCACCATTGGTGGTGGTCTCCCATGCGTAGGTGGAGACCTAAACACAATTCTGCTGCTGAGTCTACATCTGAGTCTGCTGTGGCTGGAGCTGTGGCTAAAGCTGTAGCTTTTGTTTGGCGTGAATGGGCGTTGAAACCGGCACCCTCCTCGGCCTCGCTTGATGCCCCCACCTGCCACCTGAGACTTGTGATTGGTGTTGCCAGACCCCCCGTTGTGGAAATCCTCGGGGCCGGGTGGGCCGCGGACTGTGGACTGAGAGCTGGCAGCAGGGAACCTGGAGTCGCGGGAGTAGTCGCGAGACAGCACGCGTTCTCCTCGCGGTGGTCTACCGCGATCTACAGCGTTGCCAGACCCCTGCCGTGTGGATATCAATAGGGGCAGGCCGGACCGCAGGCTGAGAACCGGGGCTGGAAGCCTGGAGACGCGGGCATCCGGCATCCTCTTCACTCCTCCTCACTGCGATCAACAGCGATCTGCGGAAAACACGGAACTGGATTGCACGGTTCTTTTGAGGATTTTGCACAGTTGGTCCCATTGTTTGCATTTCTTTTTTTCTTTTTCATTTTCATTTCATTTTCATTTTCCTATCAACAGGGCAATAACCCAATAGACTTCTCTGTCTGATTATCTCAATTTGATGAGTGTAAAACAGTTAGCAATTCCTCCTTGTGTGTCATCAGGCCAAGCCCATGTCCGTGGGGCCCTGTGGGATCAGCCATTTCACTGTTTTCTTTAAAGATGTTGTTTCTAATTGATCAGTTTTTTACAGTGATTCAAGTTTATTTTTCATGTATAAAGATGATACTCAGATCATCTCCACCAATAGAGTAGGGAAGTGATCAAAGTAGGCCAGCCCTGGTGCTCTTGTAATGGCTACATGTTCAAAATAGTATAGTTTGCAAAGGCATGTACCTAGTTTGAGGAGCCCAGTATTGTCCATATCTGTTGTTTCCATAAAATATATTTGCTGTTATTCATCCCGCTTGGTCACTTCACTCAGAATGGCTGTTCTATCCTATCATTTCGAATACTGTGTATGATTGTGCCCATATCCTGGGGCTGGCAAGCCGCCTCTTTACCTGTGGTTATTCTGGTATTTATTTGTATGAGTGTGTGTGTGTGTGTGTCTGTGTGCACGCATACGTGTGTTCATGCTAATGTGTTTGGTTTCTATGCTACTTCCACCTGCCTGATTTTCCTTGGTTTTTTATTCTCAACTGGATGTAACGTTGTGAGAGTCGTGCAATGTGTCCATTTCTCTTGTTGACTTGTATTATGTATGTTACTGCTGGGTCTTTTACAAGGTACTGGTGGGTGGCGCTACAAGTCCAATCATATTGCTTAGGTCCTTCTGCTGTTATGTAATGTGCTATTTACACACCGCTTTCCAGTGACTTCTTCCGTTTTCGTTTTTCAATTATTTCCATTGTTGAAGGGATATGTATAGTTGTACATGCAGGTGTGTTTGTGGGTGTCTCTTTGTGACACAATCAGTGGTACTTTATTTCAGTGTGAAACATGTCGACCATATTACAAGTTTCACAGAGATGAAATGCCTCACTCCAGGCTGTTCAAGCAAATGGCAATCTTGAACTCACTACAACACTACAGGTCAATGAAGAAAGCGAAGGAAAGAGGCACTCATGAAGTGTACTCATACACATTTCTATTAAGACTTTGTTTGAAGCCTGTTGCATGTAGATGAACCAAAGAACGAAAATGGCATTTACAACGTGTGCTGAGCCACGCGTGCTGTTTACTTGCCTTAACCACGCAAGGCCTTGACCATGATTATGCGTGGTTGAGGCGGTCAGCGGTCTAGATGTAGTGCGGATGGGTGGGGAGATGAACAGGAAGCATCCAGAGAGGAAATACTGGGACACGGCTTGGTGAGTGGGGCTGGGGCCAGGGTTTGGGTGGGGTAGTTTTTTAGGGCTGGGAGTCAGTTTTAGGCTTCAGGGCGGGGGGGTTGGGTTAATTTTTAGGGTTGGGTCATGTTTTAGAGCTCAAGGAGGGGGAAAGGGGCAGGTTTCAGCGCTGGGGGTCAGTTTTAGGGCTCAGGGCAGAGGGGGTGGGGTTGGGGTAGTTTTTTAGGCAGGGGGCTGGGTTTTATGTCTCAGAGTGTTGTAGTCATGGTCGTTTGTAGGGCTGGGGCGGGGTAGATTGCAGGGCTGGGGAATTGAGTTTTAGGGCTCAGGGTGGGGAGCTGGGGTGTCAACTTTTCCACGCATATCCCTTTACCAATCACGCCTTTACAACGAAATTTGTTGTAAAGGCATGCGTGGTAAGGATGCGTTCGTGGTTCAAACCGCGTTGTTTAGGCATGTGTGGTTAAGGCATGCGTGCTTGTAACATAACACCCACCAAAGAACAATTTCTTAGACATCAGCAGTAAGAAAGAAATGAAGCTCGTTTCTTAAAATAGTACTACGGTGTTGGAACAGGGGCTATGAAATATGGAATTAAGCAGATAATGATCAAGTCTTTCTAGAAATGCGCATTATATGTATCAGGAACGAGTAGCCAAATCCGATTGTGCAAACACGAAAACAAAGTTTAGTGAATTACAGAACAAGACACATTGTATCACTTTACGTATTTTTTTCTCTAATAGAACAATGATAAATGGGCAAAACAACTCAAAAGTCAAATTTAAAATAGTAGTTGATACTTTGTAAAAAAAGCGCGTTCTGCATAACAGTTCAAGCGTGACCAGGAATGGAGGCAGTTTTGTAAAGACCAGTCACAAGTTCTTCCAAGAAGTCTCTTGGCGTGTCTTTTATTCACTTTGGCTGCTTTTAACCAGGCAAGACTTTATAGCAAATCAAAACACTATTGGGTTGTGGCAGTGAGAAGAACAATAAACATAGGGGGAAAGCGTAAGTGGCCATTTTCAGATTAGGGACGCATGTTTATGGATCTGAACGAATGTGCTGTCGACAGATGGATACCATAGAGATAGGTTTGCAATAAGCGCTACGTGCTTTCGGTTGTTTGCTACAAAACAGTGCTATTGGTTATGTCAACAGAGTGGTCATAGAGGGCAGGCATTGTAAGTTATTTTAAAGGGACCTTCCAATGAATGATGTAATCAAAGGTCTCAAAAGTCCAAGCTGACAGCATCAAAGGAGCGTTCTAGAATGCCTAGTGCTGGAGACTGCTTTTTATTTTATATCGGAGATGGCCCCTTTAAGACAGTGCATCCTAGCATTTGAGAGTGTATATTTTACCAAATGCATATATGAACCTAATGTAAGTAAAGAAGTGGTACAGACAAAGGAGTACTTAGATTTATAACCAGTCCACATAATACAAAGCTCTCAAGGTGTCATGGTTTTGATTGATCTATGGCAAACTAACTACTGGGCATAAATAAACAGCATGAATAGTTAGTTGAAGCTTAGGTGAAGATTGCACACTGGATAGTACAGCACTGGCAAGAATACTCTCTGGTACTGAACCACCTATTACTGTGGGCCAGATTGATGGAATGTGACTGGTTTGTTGGCAAATTCCATGCCAGTCATACAGAATGCGATTCTCGGCCGGCAGGCTTAGGCCGGCCAAACAGACATCCGCACTTTGCATGTTCTCTACCCAGGCTGTTTTACAGCCTTACAGCCTGGGTGGAGTACATGGCCACGCTCCCAGTCCTCATCTGAGCGCTGAACCACGGCGCTCAG
Source organism: Triturus cristatus (assembly GCF_964204655.1). NCBI lineage: Eukaryota > Metazoa > Chordata > Amphibia > Caudata > Salamandridae > Triturus > Triturus cristatus. The sequence goes on from NC_140582.1 coordinate 1,134,321,816, forward strand.
ACCAATCACAACGCTGCATTGCAGTGTTTTGATTGGCTTAGGGGAGCCTGGTTGCTTCCTGTTCCAGCCGGATGCAGAGAGATGGGGAAGAAGAGACAAGGTGAGGAGGTAAGATTCTTTTTTTTTTCATTACCCCCTGAACCACACCCTTTGCCCTGCCACCCGCGATCCATGCCAGCGGCCACTGGGATATCTATGACAGCAGTACTCAATGCACATTTGAAATCTTAGGTGAGATGTACCATGTTGGCAGAGGGCACTTCTTGGCTTTAATGCCTTGTGATGTGCATTTGCAGATACATGTAATTTAGATGGTAATCAGCCCCCCAGGTGCGTGGTGCTGGAGGTTATCTATACACATGGGAGTGGCAGGAGGGAAATGATGATTTAGCAGAACACTGTGCTGCAGTTGTTTCTACCTAGTAGCTTGGAAGTTTCTGAGGCACACTGATGTTTCAGACTGTGGACAATTCAAAAGCAGTTAATTGAGTGATATAACTTGTATACTACAGAATTGCATTATCATGCTTATTGTATTGCATCGTATGATATGGGCTTACATTTAACAGTATTAATAAAGAGATCCTGAACAAAAAACAGATGGTTTTTACCCTCTTCAGAATGAAAGGACCATCTTTTCATTTTTTAACCAAAAAAACATGTCCCTTACCAGTTTTCCCTGAAGGTTTTGTTTGACCCAAACAGGAAGCACTATCCCATAAAACATGGCTACACTGCGTCCAAAAGGATAATAGTCTCCAGAAACCCCTGGTCATCAGCAAAGAAGCTGGCAGCCTTAGAAGAATATAAACCAATAAACTGATTGGTTAAATGTGTGTGGTAAAAAATCACCACAATACACCCTCATTATTAAGCTTGCTGCCTAATACTGCTGGTATATAGAAGATCATGGAACTGACTTCACTGCCACTGATAACCCATCCCTAGCTTCTAAACTTTGTTTAGAGCACAAAATACTATTCTCAAATGATATTGATACCTCAAGGAAAAATGAAAAGCAGTCCCAGAGGGTATATAGCTTGTGCCTTACTTCTTTAAAAGCCGAGTAGCTTATTAAGCTGGGAAAATGTCTCTTAGTAATACAGCTTCCATTGACCACATTTAGCAGGCCAACAATGGAAGACAGAGCAATCTTTCAATCCTTTGTAATAATAAAAGGGATCCCTATTTCTAATGTGGTACATAGTTGATGCAAGTCCTCTGCAGCCTCTGTGTTGGGGCTGTTAAGGCTGGAAATAGTAATCCTGCAACCTACCTCATCTATTAAAATGGCCTCCACATATCTATCCCTGGAAACCGAAGCCTGATTGTTAACACTCAGCCTGATCCCTTTTTCACCAGAATGGCCAACCCTCACGTAGATGCAGTTTGAGAGGAACTACCAAACCATGAATCAACCCAGGTTACATGCAATTCTCTATCCTTGCCACAAACGTGTCTCCTGTAATTAAACAACTCCAGCCTTCTCATGACACGGACACCATTAGAGCGAACTTCCAGAATGCCATGACCAACGGCCCTCAACCTCAACACCAAAAAAAACTGAAGTTCTCCTCTTCGGAAGACGACTCCTGTTGCCCCCCCCCCCCCTTTAACCAGCTTCTATCCCCACCACTTGCGCTCGCAACCTCAGAATCATTCTCGATAGCGAACTCTCCATGACACGTCAGATCAACTTGGTCACCTTTGCCTGCTTCAACACCCTCAGAATTCTCCTGAAAGTCTTCAGATGGATCCCAACTGACACCAGAAGATTCGTCACTGAAGCTCGCATCACCAGTCAACTTGACTACTGTAAAACCCTTTACACCGGAAGCACCACGCTCCTCCTCATGCGCCTCCAAGCAATCCAGAACACGACAGCAAGAATAATCCTAGACCTGCTCAGACAAGCCTATACCAACCCCCACTTCCGTAGCCTACATTGGCTCCCCATCAAGAAGAGATGCCACTTCAAGTTGCTCATGCTCGCCAACAAAGCTCTCCACAACATGGGACTATAATACCTGAACAATCGCCTGACCTTCCACCAGTCCACCAGACACCTGTGTTCTGCTGCCCTGTCCCTGTCCCTCGCTACTGTGCCCTGCATCCTTCGTACCCGAACAGGAGGACATTCCTTCTCCCACCTCGCAGTCAAAGACTGGAACGACGTCCCAATCCTCTTTCGAACATCTACCTCCCTCGCCGACTTAAGGAGTAGACTCAAGACCTGGCAGTTCGAGTAGCTCCACCTCACGCAAGCGCGTGGATGCCCCTAAGGGTGATAAGCGTGCTCTACGACTGTCTGATTGATTGATTGATTGATTGATTGATGCCTATTGTTCATCATTAACCTAGCTAGTTCTGATTACAATATTCAGAAAAAGGCTCTAATAAATATCTTTTCAGCTCTATCTGTGACCAGATGTGCTTATTGATGGTTACTGTCTGTGGGAGTGAGTGTTGATTATTATTACCACATGCCACGTGGTAATTATTTTTACGTCTGCCGAAGCTGATTTCTTTTGCACAATACACATAGAATGGGCTTTGAGTCAACCCCTCAAACGCTGAGCTTGCTTGGGGGAACCCTCTTCAGTCATTGGCTTACGACATCTTGTCATGCTATTGGATGTTTGGCTGTATTCTTCCACTTCCTAGGAAGTACTTTGTTTGTAAAGTATGAGGCACTATCTTACATGCTTTGTCCATTCAATTCTTTATCTCATATATGCATTGTATAGAAAAAACAATATTTTCGTTATTTTTTCCCCTTTAATACACATTTGGTTCATTTTAAGGCAAAACAAAATCGGTCATTCCAGTAATGATTTTCCTTAGAGGAAAGACACTTAGGAATACTTAGCACCTGCCTTTGGAAGTGTGACAGCTGATAAGGTTAAGCACACCCCTCAGCTTTCCTGTCCCCCTGCTCCTAAGATTCAGTGCATCAAACAGCTTTTGAAAAGTCAATAGATTGGGTAATAACTGAAAATGCAAGCTAGACATATTCAATGTGAAAATTATCGTATTATTTTGGTGACTCATCTAAACTGATTGGCCATTTAGTTTATAATGATGGATTTTAAAGAAGTATAAAATGTAACTGTTCTGAAAACCTGACCTGAGGAAGTTGTCATTGCCCACATATGGGGCATGTGCACTGGTCTGGAAGAGGCTAAAATAAATTATATGCTTGCAAGACTAGAGTGATTTTTCCTATTTTATGTTATTAGTAAATGATGGAACATTATCAAAAGAGGCTATTATTTATACTGATTCAGGACATATTCCTATTTTGGTCTGCTATTATAGTAATTTAAAAATATGCAGTATACAAAATCAAAACATTCAAGTCACAGGTTTAAATAATGTGACTGACCTTAGATAGATCCAAACAATATTGTAGCAGAGTTATCTTTTATGTTATAAGGTTATGAATATTTTAATAGCACGGCATTGAGCATTAACTTAGCCTCTTGCAACTGCAGACTGTTGTCTATGAATTAAGAGTGTTTTCTACTGGAGAGACTCCTCATAAATTGGGGAGTTACAAGTACTTGCACATAATATGAGTAGGTGAGGGTAATATGATAAATACGGTTTGGGTTTCCCTGGGACAGTAAAAGGGGAAGGGGAGCAGTTATTATCACTTTCCACCTAATTTATGAAAAGGGAACATTATCCTTCTGTGTTTATGTTTTTTCCAGAATGCTGTTGCCGGTACCTGTGGGTGTTCTGACTGCCCCATGGCAGTACAGACAATTTACTTACCCCCTCCCATGGGCCTTTGTGAGTTTGTGTCAGAGCAGGCTATGTGCTGTGTATATGACTCCTTGATTCCTGATCTGGATGTACTTGGATTACTTACTGTTGCATGTATTAATATCAGGGTCACCTGAGAACCATATTCTCCTTTCTTGGTGCCCACAAGTTTGCGTATTCTTGTCTCTCCCTGATGTTCTTTTCTGAGATTTTTGTCACTGTGGCCTTAAAGACCTTGTGCCGCTCTGTCCCCATATTATTCTAGACAACAGTGGTCCCTAGAAGGAAAGATTTTAAGAGCAAGGAATGAATATAGACTCAATCGTTACTATATTAGGTTGACTTGTTCAGCAGGACAAAGGTCTAATATTTACTTTTAGGCATCTCAGAACCAATTAGTACAAACAAATACAAAAAGTGGGACACAAGCCTGTGTCCTACTTAGCCATGAGGTACAAAGAAAACTACGAACAGCAAGAGGCTCAGGCAATGCTTATTGGTTTGTTTCACATGAGTAATACACAGTATTATGGGGAACAAATCGCAAGGAACACCTTTACATTGAAGTAAATGAAAGTTTTTTCGTATGAGGTGTATCAAAGTGTCGACGGTGTTTCGAACCATGAAGGAAATAGGCGGTTCATCATCAGGACATAAGGTACATGCCTGTTAGGTAGACCCTATTAGCCGTTGGAGTTTGGAAGTTAACCCGGAAGACGGCAGGTTTTCGGGACGGCTCGATCGCCGGTTTTCAGATCGTTGCTCGATGGCGGAATCAATCTGTCCCCATGTACACCTTTCACAAGGTCTCCCTACGCCCATTGAAGTCATCCTCTTTACATCATCATCATCTTCATCACCATTATTTTTAATAGAGTGTTAAAGAGACCCTTGCATGGCCATCTGTGTTCTACACAGAAAAAGAACAGACAAAACTCATTTATTCCAGGACTGTAGGGTTTTAGCTCAATTTGTTCATCTAAGACGACGGCCAGTTTCTGAAGGACAATATTTTGCACAACATTAATATTCATCTATTGTGGGGGCACAGTTTGTGCCCCCTGCCTGACCTCATTTAATTTGTGGGATGCCCATCAGTAGTTTGCCGTAAGATCATATATTGTAAATGGGGTATGAACCATAAATCTGTCCTATATTGGGGTGCCTATCCATATATTGTTGTATGTATCAATGTTTAACCTCATTGCATTGGCTGCCAGTGTAACCGATGAAGTAGAGGTAGGATAACATTGTTGTTAAGATACTTAAGGTTGAATTTTGCAATATTGACACAATATTGTGCACACATTTGTGCACTAACAGCTAGCAATTGTATGTCTCCGCAATTATGGGCCCATAATGAGGTGGCATAATTATCACTTATTACTGCCATACAGGCAAGAGTAGTAAGTCTATCAAGCACCTGTCAGCACTGCACTAGAAAAACAGAATACGTCTCAGGAAGCCATGAAGTGAGGCATGGATTCAATAGGCAGAGGTAACAGAAAGCATTTTTCATTGGGCTCTGCTCCCCCTGCTTCCACTCCCAGTGGTGTAGCTGAAATAAAATCTGCTCTTCCTTTACAGCCACTGAATGCCGGCTTCGCTGCTTGCTACGCAGAAGGGAAAGCAAGCATGGCCAGAAATTCTGTGGTTGATCAAGCTTGCTTTCTCCCTCAACAAAGCAAGAGATAGAGTCAGCATCCAATATCATCCTGATTGGCTTACAAGCTTCCAACATTCCCTATGCATGCTAATTTAAGTTGCGATATAGAATAACAACTCCTATAGAATTGCCGTAATACATTTTAGAGCCAATTATCGCACTATGGTTGCTCGATGTATCTCAGAAAAATAGGATTAATTCTCAATAGCTTGATTTAGCTGACATAGCTCCTACGACTCAAGAATGAGATGCCATTGACAATGTATATTGATGGTAGTTTTTCTTGCAAAATATTTGGAGAAGCTGTCAAAAGAATCTTGTTTTTTTATGTATTCAAATTTCACAAGATCATCTTCATCCAAGATTATATTGCTGAGAATGTAGATGTTGTATCTTGCCGAGCTGGTCAGTCTGACAGCTTGAATCTAAAGCAGTCATCATCTGTATCATTGTGGACTTGTATCCCCATGGCTTGTAGAGGGTGGTGAAGTGGATGCTGGGGAACATGTCCCAGACTGAGGAGAGAGCTTCTGCTACTCAAAATCGATAATGAACTATTGCACTAGGTGCTTATATGACCAGTCTTAAGAGACTATTTTGAGAATGTACTCAAAACGTTATGTTGCATAAATTTCTAGGATTTTTAGCATCGCCTCCTGGCATGTTTTTCTCATTTTGCCGGTTTTAAGGGTAAGTAGGGCTGGGAAAATAGACCATGCTGGTGAAACACACAGGTCAAGTGCATTTCCAAAGTGGGTAAGAGAATGGGAACACCCCAAAATTAATGTGTGAAGAACTATGTACCTGGTGAAAATTCTGCATGTGTTAATTCGATACATATTTACACATCTGGAAAACTATGACTGTCAATGCTTTGCAGGAGTACTTCTTGATTTTAATTAAAATCACTGTTCCCAAGAGGAGCAGGGTCAAGAGTGATTTGCATATGGCTGGGTCCAAACGGAGGTGCCATGGTGAGCAAAAGAATGATGGGTCGGAATGCTACCCCGAGTTTGTGTTAATGGATAGACTTATTGCAAGCAGCCACCATCACTTTTTGTGTGTTTAGTGATAATGAGAACAACCAACACTACTACGACTATCACCACTACTAATACCACTCATAATAATAATAGTAAAATGATCATGCTTTTTCCTAATATTGGAAGGGTTGTATTTTACATTTAACTGGTTGTACTGATCACAGAGCACCCCTCTTCAATCCCCCTTAGAAAAATTTGAAGAAGAGGAAACTTGTTTCATAACCTTAAAATATTATTTAACCGTTCTACTGACATTTCTGAACTATTTTGCAAAAGTAAGGGGAATTGGATCTGAATTTATGCTTGATAGGCTGATTCCATTTCTCAGGTACTTTGTGCCGCAGCTGAACCCGATAACTGGGGAGTACGTATGAACCTCATTTGAGTCAAATTCCTTTGCTGTATTGACCTTGTCAAGGAATGGTCACCCGGTTGGAGAAAGCTGATGTTCAAATGAGCTTCAACCTTGTTCAAAGATATTGCAGTCTGATGCTTAAAAAAACATGATCGCCCACTTTCAGTGAGCTTTACCCTTTCCCGCCTCCTCCATTTGCCCACCCACTCAGCTTCTCCTTAGACAAACCTTTGCTTTTGTCTGCCGCTCAATAGTTTGCTCTTCGCTGCATGCCCTTCGAAACAGCACAATTCATCATGTTTGAAATATCGATGTGTCCTGGACTGCGGCCATCACCCGTCACTCAAAGCTAGACCTGCTTATGCTTAAGAACATTCTGTCCAACCTATGCAGCATTTGAAAAGAAAAATACAATAAACAATTGCATCCTTATCCAGTGACTCATTCCATTGGGTTGAAGCAAACAGAAAGGTTTCCTTAACCATAATCTCATGACTTATGTCCTGGGTATGAGAGATTTTCATCAAATCGTGCAGGCAGAATGTTGACTGAAATTATTTTTTTTCTTATTTCCTATTAAACTCTTAATACGCTGCTCCAATGCCATAAATACTGGTGAAAATACTGTGCAACCATACAGAATCTTGACTGATATACATCACCAGGGTCCTCTTTTTCTCAGTCATCTATCTCCCCCTTCAACCCATTTAAAAAAATAAATAAAGCTCTACAGTATACTACAATGTTCAGCCCATCATGCCCTATTCCCCAAGATGCCACTCACATAACTATTTTTTAATAAAATATATGAATGAGGCCCTTCTACCAAAAACATTGCATAAAGTGGTATTATGGGGTATTGCCCATTATATCATTACCTTGAAAGTCGGCGATGATAATTGATGCTTATTTGGTAAAACATTCCAAATATTTAGAATGTTAAAAACAGCAATTCCCTCACAAGGTAATGCTTGTGGCCCAGCATCAAAGCCTCAGTTAGAACCTAGGTCTCCAGGTGCCAAGGTCATCTCCTCTCAATTCCATAGTGCCTCAATCCTTACTTCTGTCACTTGGAGATATGCCCGAGATGTCTAATCAGATCACCATTGCTTGAATTAAAGCGGCATGTCGGAGAAAGAAATCCTACCCTCTCCATTAAGGTTTACTTCTGCCACCCCCCACGGCAGTCCTGAACTGCAAAATGATGCTTGCCATTCTTCCACTGTCTCTTTCCTAAATATTACCCTGCTGGAATCTGCTATTTTTGAAGGCTTCCCTTGGAGTAGCATGGATTTGCCATTTCTACATGCAGGCTAAATTTCGGAATAAATCAAATTCAAATCGAATTTTTATTGACATAGACCTCGTCAGAAATCCCCAATATAAAAAATACCATATATACATAAAGTATTGTTAGTCGTAGTTTCTAAAACAGCAGTAAAACAGAGTTTTAAAAAGTCAATAGTTTATACCACACAAATTCATCCAGGGGAGCTCCTATTAACTCAATCAAATCTATATTCTAGAGATATTTTACTTAGTACAGATAGGTTTTCTAAAACGGTTGCGTGCTTTGACCAGAAGTTTGTTGGGACAAACAAATAATATATGTGCCAAGTCTTGGGGTTCATCCACTACAAAGATCACAGAGGCCATATTTATCAAATGTGCTACCGCAGTTTTTAGTTAGGTCTTTTGGTGGCAGTATCCTCAGTCTTAACACAAAACGCCTGACCTTATGATCTAATGAAAAACTCAAATATTTGGGACTTACTTTATATTCCACTGCTGCCAAAAAAGGCTTACAGTGATATAGCTGTAGGCAATGAAGCTTATATACATCAAAGCTCAATCTTGGGCTGGATTTTTTCAGGACGAACTTCAAAAGTGCTAATAATCAGGATTGAAGGAGTTTTATAGAACATTGGAAAAACTCCAGAGCAGTCGCTAAGTTCTCTTCAAAGGTATTTTTCTCTGAATCAGCCCTAAATGTTTCCTGACATAATTTCGGGTTAATGGCTGAACTCTTGCACCCATTCTTAGGAATATGCATTTGTTGGCAAAAAAGATGCACGTTTGATGATGCCATGGGTTTAACCCCTTCAGTGCCCATGACGAGCTGGACTCGTCATGGGCCGCGGTGGCGCTGTGCCCATGACGAGTCCAGCTCGTCATAGACCCCGCCCGCTAATGCAACGGCCGGCACTGGGCGGGGAAAGGGGCGGGCACTGAAGGGGTTAAAGCATCTAGCACAAGTGACACTGAGTCGTGATGGATGCAGTGTGAATTTGAGTGGTAAAGGGTGGATGAAGTAAGCAGGCATTTGTTAAAGTCATCTTGTAGAGCCCATAACCTTGCTAAAACAAGCTGCTGGGATGAATGCTGTTGGTCTCATTACTATGCTTATGTTTCTTAAAACTGTATGTTGGGAAGGTAGCTCTGTTTCTTTCAGGCTCGTTGTTGGTTTTAGGGACAGATGGATCCCGACAGACACAAGGAAAACAGTCACCCAAGCCCTAGTCAGCAGCAGACTCGACTACGGAAATGCCCTCTACGCCGGAGCCCCGACCAAGCTCAACAACAGACTGCAAAGAATCCAAAATGCCTCTGCACGCCTGATCCTCGATGTCCCGCGCTGCGACCACATCACCCCCCACCTGAGGAACCTGCACTGGCTTCCCGTCGACAAAAGAATCTCCTTCAAGCTCCTGATCCACTCACACAAGGCACTCCACAAGATCGGCTCAGCCTATCTCAACAGTCAACTCTCCTTCTACGTACCCAACAGGAAACTCCGCTCCGCAGACCTCTCCCTGGCTACCGTCCCACGCATCCGTAGAACCACAGTCGGAGGCAGATCCTTCTCCCACCGCGCCGCCAAGACCTGGAACACCCTCCCCCTCAGCCTACGACAAACCGAAGACCTTCTAACCTTCAGGAGACAACTCAAGACCTGACTGTTCGACCAGTAGCAACAGCACCCCCCCCCCCCATTCCTCCCCTCAGCGCCTTGAAACCTTGAAACCCTTGCGGGTATGTAGTGCGCTTTACAAATTATTTGATGGATTGATTGATTGACTTCACTGGTGTGCACAAATATTGCATGTGGATCTGTGCAGGCAGTTGCTGAGCTATTAACTGTTAAAGGTGGTGCTGGACTTGGATTGACAACGGTCTGAAAACATAGGAAGTGTTCCGGTAGGAAGAACTGTGGTTGTGTCAGTGGCCTTGTAGTTGACGGATAGCCACAGTGACCAGTAATGAGTGGGGGAATGAAAGAATAGGTAGCTTCCTGTGTGTGTTCAGCTCTTCAGATTAGTGGTCGCCTGACAATTTTTGGTGGGAGGGTGACGATGGAGGGGGTCTTATAAACACATATAGGTCAGGCATTACTGTCCTATTGTATACATTGCTCTGTCTCTGGTGCAATGTTCCAGCATATAGAATGGACCAAGCTAGCCCTGGATCTTAAAGAGGTTCCCTGCCAGATTGCCAGGTCCCTATTTTACTATCTCTACCTCTGAGTTGAGCGATCGGGATTCTAATTTCTTTCTCCAACAATCCCCTCTGATGTCAGTCAGGTGAAAGATATTGAAGTATTGAGGACTTTTTCAGAAACTTGACCTCCGAAGGCCTAAAGTCTAGACTTGATTCTAGATACTTAGGGGTTTTATGTGGTGGTCCGAAGCTTGCAGTGATTGAGGGAATCAATAACAATAGTGAAAGAGGTCATTTTTGAAATTGTAGATGTGCTAATACCCCAGTCAGAAAGAGAGGGAGAGAAAGGAGAGCTGGGAAAAGAAGGGCAGGGAAAGGGCATTCATTGCATTGTCGAAAACAGTTCAAATTCTGGCAGAAAGTAAATATGCGTGAAATTGTAAAACTGAATTAAATGTTCTTCACATGAAAATTGAAAGCACAAGCATATCTACAAATGTTCCAACATCATGCAAGATACCGGCACAGGGATGGGTCACGGAGGAAATGTCTCCACAAGAGACTTTCTGGTCAAACCCGTATTCTGTCCTCAAATAGTGTATGTAATATTAAACTCCTGAAATGTATCAATTGTTTTTAAAAACTTCGGCAACAATTATTACATTTTTCGCATTTCATGTGTGCAATAAAAATGGTGCATGGGCCTAGATTACGAAAAACAGCAATGTTTATTAAATAGTATTTCTTTCAGATCAAGAGTCCCATGGGAATCTTTTCTTTTCTAATATGTTCTGATAAAATAATTGTGATCAATGCCTACATTCAAACCCAACTGGATTTTGGTAATTCCATTCACATTGGGTTGCCAAAAATGGCTTTCTAAGAATCCAACGCATCGCAAATGCTATCAGCAGAATTTTCCTCAACTTAAAAAAGGGCTGACAGGATCTCTGTATTTAGTAAACAACCCCATTGTCTCCCTCTATGAAAGCATATCCAATTTAAAGCTGCCTGCATATTGCTGAAAATGTATTATTTCAACAGTCCTTCCATCCTTGCCAATAAACTCCAGAAAAATGTCCCAGCTCGGTCTCTAATCTCAGTGAATAAATCTGAATTTTAAGTTACCAATATGCAAAGCAGAAACGTGGGCAGGTAGATCATTTTTAGCACTAAACTCTGAAAGTACCGGACACACCGACCTTGTGATGCGAACCATGGGGAATATGTATGAGAAAGTGGCGGGGCACGGTTAGTTCCAAAATTGCTTACCCCATGAGTCATCACTTTAGAAAGGCAGGGATGCACCATATTTACAATAATACGGTACACCCCTGCGATTCTCCTTGCGCTGGCGCTAAATTCAGCTGCCTAGTACCAAAGCAGGCACCATAGTGCAAGGGAGCCTGCATTGAGGGAATGATTGTTTATGTGCAGGAAGGTGTCCCTTTCGACACATAAACAATCCAGAATGCAAATTGTAACTTCTACGTGTGCTGCATTGTGCAGCACACATTGAAGTTCAAAACCATATTTTTTTTTAATGATTGTTTATGTGTAGGAAGGGATTCCTTCCTGCACATAAACAATAATTGATGGCAATTTGCTGTTTCTATGTGTGCTCCACTATGCAGCAGCACACGTAGAAACAGCAAAAATGAGGAGAAATAAAGCATTTCTCCTTGTTTTGCCATGTAAAGACCAGGTTTTCCCTGGTCTTAATTTTGGTGCTGCCTCCTATTTACGCCACCCTTGTAAATAGGGGGCAGGGTCAAAATTAGGGGTGGGCGGAATTTGCGAAATTCACTTTCGCAACTTATCGCGAAAATGTTAAAAATCTCTGCAAACACGCGGAAATATCGCGAAGATGCAGAAGTTTTTTTCCTGCCCGTTCGCGGTATTTTCTGCGTGGTTGCGGCTCGCCAACTTACCCATGCGGTTGCTCGCGGGCGCGGCCATATTGTTTTCACTGGTCTCGGGGTGCATGATTGCGAGAAGGAAGACGTGATCGCGCGTTGAATGACGTTACTGCGGGCGCGAACTGTCGCGAGACGGCGCAAATGGCGACCAACAATCCAACATCTCGTGGAGAACGCGACCGGATCGGGAAAACTTGTCGGCAAACGCGGGGATTCAGGTAAGGCGATCGCGCGCACGCGAGAATGTATTATTTTACAGAGCGCGAGCAAGCAAAAAATTTCCGGTAAAATGCGGATAGCGGAAATTTTGACATTTTCGCGCTCTCCGCGGAACACGAAAATGTCAAATTATCACAATTTCCGCGAGCGGAACGGAATTTTAGCCCAGGCCTAGTCAAAATCAGTGCGTGTTGCAGCAGAACACCCATCACAACACCCATTGCACTCCCCTTCCATGCAGAGTGTGGCATGAAAGGGGACCTTATTTACAAGGGTTTATCGCCACAGGAACCTCACTTTCAGCGGCTTATAAATATGCCCCCACATTATTTTTAATTCAGGAGGCACTTCAAATCATAGATTTTCCATTAGTGTTTTTATTTATTTCTGAGTTTTATATAGCGCTATATGGGCCCAAAGGTATCAATGCGCTTTACATGGTATGCAAAAAAGATTAAAAGAAGTACATGAAGAGATGTGTGTGATCAAATCAGTCAGAGAGAAAAAGTATAGGGCACATGAGACAGTCAATGTAGATAAATATATATAGCAAAACAGTGTTCAGGTAATGGCGGAGACAGATTTGAGACTGAAATAGCCTGGGGACCTACTCAATAGATCCTGTCGATGAGGGTTGGATCTTTGGGAAACGTGGATCCGCTTGTGAGTGTGGTGAAGTAGTTGTTAAGAAGTAGAAATTTGAGGTCCAGTCTGAAGAAAGCAAAGGAGGGCTACAACAGAGGTCCTTAGGGAGTGAGTTCTAAACCCTAGGGGGTTTTCCTAAGAAGGAGCCCACTTGGGATGATTTATTCTTTAGTTTAGGAAGAATGAGAAGAAGAGAGTTAAAGCTCCTCAGAGACCGGCCTCGTCCCACTCTTAATAGTTCGGTTTTTAGGCATTTGGGTTTTTATTTGTGCAAAACTTTGTGGGTGGTACAAGCTGTCTTGTAGATGCATGTTCCTCCAATGGAAGGCCAATTGAGACTCTTAGGGGAAGGTGAGATGTGGTCATACCGTTTGATTCCTGTGATGAGCCTGGCAGCCGCATTGAGAATTGCTCTTAGGGGAGCAAGGTGACTTTTTGGAGTTCCTGTGAGGATGGTGTGCCGTAGTCAAGTAGCGAGAGGACTAATGATTGCACTACCATCTTAAGATCATCGGGGGTTAGTTAGGTCTGGAGGTAGAAACATTTTGTGCTACGAGACTCTATTGATGACCATGGTTGGGCATTACAAGTACTAGTAAAAAACAGGTTCTATGTTTACCTTGGTTTACGCCTTCCACTGCCTGGTGCATGAAGGATATAGATTTATGAAGTATTTGGATTGCATTGTGTGACCTCTTTTATTTCTTAATTCCCTCAAGTATTCTAAAGTCACGTGTGAACTGTCTAGTTCTACTTCCTCGCACCTGACACCCGTCTTCAGATAGAAACTCGTGCACACGACAGAGAATTGCTCTTGCTGTACATTTTCTGTTATAATGCCCTAACTCATTACAGATACTTGTGGACCTCGGACAACAATCTTGTTAATAAACCACTTACCAATTGCAAAATAAAATAACACGTCCAAAGTTCAGAAGATCATCTTTTAAATAGGTCTGTTAGCCCACTGGTGGGCCAGTGGGCTAGTACATCCAATCCAGCAGTCTGTGTTTAACCCCGAAGTCACAGGTTCAAATGAAAGTCACTGCACTCAGCCTTTCATCCTTCAGAGGTTGACAAAGTAGGCGCCATTTAGTTACGTAACAATTATTGGTTATATTTCACTATTATCAAAAGAACGTCTTGTGGGTGAATGTGGGTGAATATTTGCTCGACAAATAAGCCTGTTATTATTATAAAACTAAGCCTAATGCTTCTCCAAAACCTTTATAAATCTTTGTGTATATATGTGTAATGATGTACCTCAACACTAGTAAAAAATAAATCTGGATCTCTGTACAATAGTGTTGTGGAGGATACCTGCATCAAGAGATGGGAGGAGAGGCTCAGTGCTTGAGGAGCACTACAGTGACAGTGGTTAAGCAAGCGGATACAGGGGTAGTATGTACAGTTAGTAACTGGAAGGTTTCACAGCAGTGAACTATTATGGGAGGCGTAAGGTCTTGTGCATTTTTCTGAATCAGGGAAGGGGTGTCAGCCGATAGGTTAGAATGGAGATCAACACCATTCACGCATAGCAGGAGAGACCCTGGCATGTGTTATTTTTCTATATGACCTTCCTGAATTCCATTAGGTCAATGCTGTACATCATCGACTCCTCGCCGAACATCTTGCTCCAGATCCCCAGGTATGATGGGGTTTATTGGTGATGCAGAAGCTCTTCAAAGAGATGTAGTTCGATCGAACCAGTGGAGGTTGCAGCTACCCTTCTGTTGAATCTTCGAAGAGCATTAATGAGGTGTGTAAGAAATTAGAGAGTTATTTGAGGGGGGTGAGAATCACCTCAAATAATAATTCACAATCCTCGTCATGGTGAACCATCAAAGTTATTAAATAGATCTGTGCCTAACCTTGACCCTGGCCACAGGTAGAAAGGCATATTTGGGTTAGGCGTGAAAACGCTCACTTTTTGAAAGTGCCATTTGCAAAATAGTAATTTAAATTCCGACTTTACCAGGAGGATTGTGAATTACAATCAAAATGAGTGTAAGAAGTATTTTTTGGGCTGCTCCCATACAGCATTTATCACTTAATAAATGTAAACATGTAAACCAGTCTATGGAGAGGTAACCTTACAACAGTGGTAAGCAACTTTGGGGTTTTCTCACTGTCAGGGCATGTAAAACTTAAGTACACATCTCCTACATTTTAAATACCATGCACACTGCCATATGAACCTTTAGTGCCTACTTCAGGAGTGAGCTTTAGGTATTAAAAAGGAAGATTTAGGTCTGGCACAAGGTTTGTTATGCCAGGTCGAAATGGAAGCGTGACCTAGCAAGAGGAACACACATACTGCAATGGCATGTTTTACAGTGCTAATTTAGTGGGTGTCACAATAAGCGCTGCAGACCACTTTTAGCATTTCATTTACAGGATCTGGATACATGTAGTACCATTTACTAGGGATTTATAACTACATTAAATGTACCAGTCAGGTGTATACCAATTTTACCATGGTCTGAACGGAGAGCACAATCACTTTACCACTGGTTAGCAGGAGTAACGTACGCATAGTCCTAAAGCCAACGAAAATGGGTTCAGCAAAAATAAAGTAGTGCAGGCAAAACTCTTGTGGAATACCGTGCAATGGATGGTGTTTTTCAACAAGACAGATCGCTGGAGGGATGAGACTGGCAGTGTGTCATGATGGCTGTCCTGAAATGAACTCCAGGTCGGAATGGCTCACACTGCAGAGCAGAGTAAGGTGGCACCAGGTGTTTCTTGTCTTGTGCACAAAAACAGTCCTGCAGCTGTGGGTGCTGCCAATGCAGGAGGCTAGGCTTTGGAGTTTATGGAAAAAGACATGGATATACCCACACAAACGAAGCCGCAGTGAACGTTGCTTAATATAGTCACTGTCAGTTTAACTGAGAAAGATTAAAGGCTGAGTCCACTTTGCCCTAATTTGCACTCATGATCTGAAGAACACAACGCCTTCCAGCAGTCAGTATTCAACTCACTGAGCCATCCCGCCTAGATAACAGAGAATGAACGAGTCTTTCTCCATTTGCATATATCTGCTGCCATAAACGTACGTATGGTACTCTTATGCAACAAATTATACCAACAGTTTCTCCATTCGTAAGCATTATAAATAAACTGTGTGGTTATTACTGTTTGAATGATACTCAATTAAGTGTCCTCGAAGCATTGAAAGGCGTAGTTGACCATGCCAGAATTCAACCTTGATGCCAGAAAGTCAAAGCAGATGCCAGCAGCGAGTGTTTAACTCACTGCGCCATCTCATTGCATAGTATTTGAGTGTTAAATGAAACCTTTTTAAGTGGAAACAGCTGATAAATCTACTGTGGGTTCTTTTAACACTCAGCCCTCTTCTTACCAAGGAGTACACATGGATAATTTATTTCATAAATAGTACTGCGCACAGATAAGGACCCTCCTCTAATGGCTACTTTTTTTAACAGGATTCAATTAGACCACATTAACTGGCCAGCTGAATTTCACCCTACCTAGATGCTCTTTGGCTCTTCCTTCTGAGACACAGGCCTCTTGCCTTTGCTGGTGAAAATTACAGTTCGCACCCTGTCGCCCTGCTGCGCATGGAAAATGAGCGCGCCCTCTGTCACCCTCTTCAACTAAAGAGATAATTGCTGAAAAGAAGGATTGGTGTGGGTCCTTTAATGTGACAGCTGCAACATGAATCTGCAGATCTCTACTTCTGCGGCATTACCTAGAATGCAGCTTAGTAAAACAGCCAATAAATATAGCAATTACTCTCCATAGTTGCTTGCAATTCGCCTACTTTGAAGCCTGCTTTGTAACCCCAGTGATTTAGCCAAGTTACTGCGTCTCTTTTAAAAGTATACATATTTAATAATGGGCTGTGAGGCGGGCATTAAATTAGGGTGATATGAGGCAACATCTTTACTTTGCCCCGCAATCTGCACCAGGTTGAGACTGAGAGTTTTAAATATGGATATGTTGGTATAAGAGAGGGAGCGTCCAAACAGTAAAATGCTATTTAGCATGGGACTCTGAAAAACATATATGCCTGCTGTTAGGCACTTTGTGTTAACACGATGGAGGACAGGTTCCCAAAAAGACTGCTTAAAAAACAAATCCAAAATACCTTGCTACCAAGATCATAAATTGTGTGACTTAATTTCCTGTAATATGGCCATAGACAAAGAGGGGCAGATTTATAAGAAAGTGGCGTATTTGTAGTAATGCATCACTTTCCCTGCACCACCCTGAGAAACCCTTGCGCCACCATGGATGCGCCGTATTTAGAATACGGCGCACCATGGTGCAAGGATTGACAGATGCGCCCGAAATTTTGATGCATCTGTTGGGGCAAAAGTCACGCATTGCTGGAGTTGTGTCGCAAGCACGATGCAACTCCAGCAATGCATTTCGAGGCCTATTCCCACAACACTGCGTCACTCCTTACGCCTCCTTCAAGCAGGCGTAAGGTTTTGATGCAGTGGTGTCCTAGAAGTAATGCAGTGAAATCTTGTAAATGTGTCACTTTTACAAGGCTTTCCTGCGTGGGAACGCCCACCCTGCATACATTACACCGGATGCAGGTATAATGTGACGCTGGGCTTTACAACATGACACATCTCCCTAGATGTGTCATGATGTACATTGGCCGCATTTTTTACACCGCCGCTGCGTCACAAAATTGACGCAACGGCAGTGCAAAAGTGTCGCAAGGGGATTGTAAATCTGCCCCAGGGTGAGTGATGTCACTTCCTCTACTCTTATGAGTTTGGAAAAATGACTACACTTTAAATCATAAACACTTATGTTAAGATGCCACTCTATTGTCCTTTGCATTAGTTCAGGTTTATGGATCAGTGCTCTACTGTCAACATCAGATGAAAAATTGTGGGGATCTTCATGAATTTCACAATTAATGTCAGCTGACTTGTTACCAACACTGTTAAGGGCGCAGGCCACAAACTAGATCCTGCCTTCAATAGTCTTATGCTACTAGGTAGAAGGTATATCCTTGGACAGTTTCTTCATAGCAGAAGATTGTAATTCAAGGCGGCGTAATTGATCCCTAAACTGGATTAACAGAAGACATTTCTTGGGGCTTTAAACTCCTGTGGTGCTTCGAGTGGGCAACCTAAAACCAAGGTAGGTCCTTGGGCAGCAAACAAGCCATATCTCCCAAGCACTCCCAGATAGGCCAGCCTATGGCATTCCAGGTCTGCATCCCTACTCTGCTTGTTCTTACTCAGACTTCTATACGGGAGAAAAGGGAAGTCTTGGTAGTGGTGGCATTTGCTGATGCAGAACAATGAAATAAGTGGAAATGGAAAAAGTATTTATAATATTGTGAAAACAAATGATAAGATGAAAGGAAACCTGAAAGCTAAAATGAAATATAAATGTTACAGAAATCAAATCAGATGAAATGCCAAGCTTTTTGAATCTTCAAGTTACTTATGTGACATTATTGGGATTTGTATGATACCCTAATCACCCAGGATGGCAGCCAGATGCCCTAGATGGTGCGAGCTGGGTTGTCTCAGAGACACCCAGTGAATGAGCCAGGTTTTAAGTTTTCTTCTTAATTCAAGGTGAGAGCTGGCTGCTCTATTGGAAAGGAGACCCTTGATCCAAGTTCTGGGAGTGATGTGAGAGGAGGCGTATCTTCCCATTTTTGTGCACAGGATGCAGAGGATGTGGACGAGGATTAGACAAGGAGATCTCATGTGTCTGTATGGGATGTAGACGTGGATGTGGGGATTAAGGTAGAGTGGGCCCAGGTTGCGCGGTGCCTTGTAGGTGAGGATGAGGAGTTTGAAGATTGCAGGTTTCTGGAAGGGGAGTCAGTGGAGGTCCTTTAGTGATTGAAGGTTTGATCTCTCTGAAGAAGGTTAAGTATGAGTCTGGCAACCTCGTTTTGTACTTCTTGGAGTCCGTTGGCAAACTTGGTAGAGATGCCTATGTAGAGGGCTTTGCCATAGTCTAGTCTGCTAGTGATGAGGGCTTGGGTTACTCTCCTGCCGCTGTCCTGTGGGAGCCATTTTAATATTTTCCTGATTATCTTGAGGGTGTGGAAGAATGTTACTGCCACCATGCTGGCTTGGCTGGACATGGAGATTTGACTGTTGATTATGATGCGCAGGTTCCTGGCAGTATTGATGGGGGATGGTTCTGTTCATCCAGTCTGCTATGTTGAACATGCATGTGAAGAAGTTGGATTGTGTGGTGGGTGTGTCTTCTGAGATGGAGAGGATCAGTAGCATGTGATCTGCATAGGAGACGAAGCTAAATATATTGTAAATGGACAATGGTGGCAAGATGGACATAAAGGGCCATGTAGACGTTTAAAGGGGTGGGACTAAGGGAGGAGCATGGAGGAAAGCTGCAGATCAGCTTGGTGGCATCTGACTGGGAAGGGACTAGACTGGTTGCTAATGCCTTTTGAAGATGCAGCAAATCTGTTGTAGGGCTGGTCCATGGATTCCAGCCTCATAGAGTCTCTTGATGAGGGTGGGGTGAGAGGCAGTGTCAAAGGCTGCTGAGAGGTTCAGTAGCATGAGGGCTGCCATGTCTCTATTATCAATAATGAGGTGTATTTCAGCAGAGGGGGCAATAAGATCTGAGTCGTTGCTGAAGTCAGTTGTGAAGCCTGATTGAGAAGGGTTGCAGAGGAGGTTGGCCTTGAAGTAATGATTGAGACATTAGATTACATTTTTCCAGGACTTTGGCAGGGGATGGCAGAAGGGAGAAGGGCCTATACTTAGACATGGTGAACGGGTAGGCTGAAGGTTTCGTAATGAGGGTAGTATGGCAGTATGTTTCCAGGTGTCTGGAAATTTGACAGTGAAGAGCTTGAAGTTGAGTATGGAGAGGTCCCTGATTTTGTGCTGATTGCTGCTGACTGGAGGTTGAGAATCGTAGGATCTGGTGGGGTGCAAAATTGGTGGAATTGATTTTCTCTGAGAAGTGAATGGAGAGTTTGGTGCATAGTTCTTGGTGGTTAGTAGTATGGGCGCACGTTCCATAAACCTGCACTTATCTCTGTTCACAGTCATACCATGCTTTTCCAAGTTTTGCATCACAACCTTTAACACTCCAATATGGTGATCAAAAGTATCGGTTTGCATCAGGATATCATCCTTGAATGCCTACTCGCCCCTCAAAAATTGTCTCCAATAATCTCTGGAAACACTTGCAGTACAAGCAAGTCCAATTGGCATCCGCCTGTACCTATATGCCCCATAAGGGGTAAAAAGAGTAGTTAGAGATTAGAGATTCTTTTGTCAAATGGATCTGATGATTAACCGATTGTAGATCTATGGTGGAAAAGAATTTACTAGAACCAATGTCAGCAAGCATATCATGAATCCTGGGGAGAGGATGACAATCCACCACAATATTACAATTCAAAATTCTTAAAATTGCACATAAACAGATATCCCCCCTCTTCCTTGGGGCTATAACCACAGTCGACACCCACTCAGAAGACTCCATAAGAGTAATAATTCTTTGAGTACACATGTTATCAAGCAATATTTTTAAATCCTTCCGTACAGACATTGGAACAGGTCTAACCTTTTGAACAATGGGTGAAGCATTGCTTTTTAACTTAATGGTGTGCTCCAAACCTATTGTAGGACCAGCTTTTTCACTAAGCACATGTGAATACATTCAGTGCGCTCGCACCTGCCTTGTATTCTACATACAGATTGCGCCGGCAAATCTCCTAACACTACAGGTTCCTTGTGGCCAGCAACATTTTGACCATAACTTTTCGAATGTGACTTCAGCAAGAATGGTTATTGGAGAGCCAGAATCAGCCATCACGCTCAAATTGACAGTACCAATCTACATGTCACAAATGGGATGTTAACATCTTTTATGTCGATCACCCAAAGTATTGACCTGAACCGTCAACAACACATTGTTCACATTCTCACACAATTTGTCTTCTTCCATACATATTTGGCTTCTGGCATTTAGAGGCCTTGAATGTATGTGTTCTAGCATCCAGTGGAATGATACCTGGTCCTAATGACACTCGTTATGCGCTATAATAATGCATGAGCATCACAGTGTTCAGTAGCATTGCAGCTCCCAAATAATATGCTGTGGCTCTTGGTCATAATCTATTGCATGAGGGCATTAAACCCAAAGAATGTCTCTTGAAAGCAATTAATAACGCCTGGGTTCATGAAGTATTTAGTGGAAGGATGGCCCTGTTACGGGAGTTTGAGTGTTGAGATGAGAGCTTTTGCTGAGGTTGCATCAGTCGTCTGTAGTTGATGGCAGTGTTGTGAGGCAGGATACTGTTATAATGAAGACTGGAGCAAAGGTAAATTGAGTAACTTCTTTATTACGGCCTCCACTCTGCCACCAACAAGCTCTCAGAGTACAGGGCATAGTGCACTCGGCACTCCTCAGAGTCAGGCTGCTCTTGTCAAAATTCCAAGGCAGCCTCTAGCCCAACAGAAGGAATCTACCATTAGGAAAGGAGAAGGGGTGCAAGCGGAAGGCTAATATAAAGATTCACAAAGTGTCCAACTGTAATAACTTGAAAAAAGAGGAAAATAGAATTTAACACATCTTCACCCTAAACAGCAAGATAAAGTAGTCAAAGCGAAGGTTATGCCATTACAAAGTCTTTTTACCATTTAGGTGGAGTTATGGATCTTTTGATACTGTCTCTTTGGTGGGTTGAAGAATCCTCTGGATCATCTGAAGTCGGGAAGCAAGTGGAAGGAATGACTTCCGGGCTTTGGCTCCTCGCTAATCGGTCCATGCTCCAATTCTGACCATTCTTGAGGATCACAGTGTTGTTTTTGATCTTAATGATTCTTTTGGGGTCATAGAATTTAGATTCATTATCCCCAGCATATGTGGGTCTTTTCACGGACACCCAGTCTCCTACGGCCCACCTCTGGGTTTGACTCTGTGTTTGTAATCGTATTGAGTTTTGTACTTGGCCTGATGGGAGGCAATTTTGTAGCATTAGAGTCGTGTTCCGTCACTTCTCCCCCCCCAATCCAGTTGGGGAAGAATTTTGTGCTGGGTTTTCTTCTTCTGAGGGATAAGAACAGGGAGATACCAGTAACAATGTTGGGAGTAGTGTGATACGGCCAGATCATATATTGCTGTGCCCGTTCTACAGGTAGATGGTTGATGCAAGCTAGTTGTATGTTCTCTTTAACATTCTGTTTACCCTTTCGACCAAACCATTGGCCGAGGGCAGTACAAAGCAGTTTTTAAGTGGATAATGGCTAATCTTATTAAGAAGCTGGTCATAGCTGATGAGATGAATTGTACTCCATTGTCGGTGACCAGAGTGGATGATATGCCTTCTGCGGCAAAATCAATGAGAGTTTCTTTAGTGATTTGGTTCACCATTTTAATAACCACCCAGTGAGAGTGATAGTCAGTAAGTATGAATGCAAATCTTTTTATGACACCTCTTTTATTAATAGGACCGATAATGTCAAGAGCAAGTTTCTCGCGCGGTTTGTCAGGGATGGAAACCGGGGATAGTGGTGCCTTCTAGGTGTGTTTGGTTTTGTCACTGTTGGCGCATATGTTACAGTTCTTGACTTTAGCTTCGACCATAGAATATATGTTCGGAAACCAATAATGCTCCCTAAGCCTAGTCTTTGTTAAACTTCTCCCTATGTGTCCTTCGTGCACGAGGTCTATTATTTGGTCCCTCAACCCTTCGGGAGGTATGATCTTTGTCCATATGCAGTCATTGTGTAAGTCGATTTCATGTCTAAATTCTCAAAATCTGCTTAGTTTATGACTTACATCATTACTTGTTGCTGGCCAACCTTGTAAGGTGTATGTTTTCAGTTGAGTTAATGTGGCATCTTGGGTTAAGCTCTCGACCCATTCATTTTTCGTTATAGTAGAGGAGTGAATCTCTAAGATGGGATATTCATGGGTTTCGAAATTTACACTAAATCTAATGGTGCTCTTGACGGCAGCCAAATTGAGGTCACCTGCGACAAACTCAAGTTTGAAGAAAAAGCTTTTGAGGGCCCAGCACCGTTCTAGCCACTCTAGGTGTGCTATTGGCGGTACCTTTAGGGCCGAACATAAAGATGAGGGGTTTATGGTCGGTGCGTACAGTGAATTTTATCCCCTGTAAATAGAACTTAAAGTGTTTGATTGCCCAGAAACAGGCAAGTGCTTCTCTCTCCACTACTGAGTAATTTCTTTCTGAATTACTGAGGGTATAAGAGGCTAAGGATATGATATGATCTTTCCCCCCAATGACTTGAGAGAGAGTGGCACCTAGTCCTTTGTTGCTGGCGTCGGTGGTTAGAATGGTTTTCCTGCATGGGTCGAAATTGCACAATTGGGGTGCGCATAAGATAGCTTTTTTAACTTTATCAAAAGATGATTGGTGCTTATCTAGCCATCTGTAAGGAGTATGTTTTTTTGTGAGTTACCTGAGGTCATTTGTGAGATCGGCAAAGTTCCTAACATATTTTGCCATGTATTCAGCAAGCCCCAGGAAGGATAAGAGCTTTTGTTTGGAGGTGGGTGCGGGAGCTTTTTCTACAGAATCAAGAAGGCTCAATTTGGGTTTAAATCCATCCCTTGATATGATGTGCCTGAGGAAATCTACTGCTTCCACCCCAATATGGCATTTCTCTTCTTTTAGGGTTAGGGCAGACTCCTTGAACTTCAAGAGAACTAATCTGCGAGACGAGTCATGTTCTTCAGTAGTGGCACCGTAGATTGAGACATCGTCTTGGAAGCATAAGGTTTTTGGAACCCCTTCCAAAATGTTCTGGATTATTTTTTGGAAACAGAGGCCACTAAGGCTAGCCCAAAAGGCATCCTAAGGGACATGAAAGACCCCAGAGGAGTAGTGAAGGCTGTTAATTCTCTGGAGTTGGGGTGTAATTCTACCTGATGTTATGCATTCGAAAGGTCAAGAACACTGAAGCATGTAGCTACCCCCATGGTGCTTAGAATCTCGTGAATGCGTGGCAGAGGGTGTCTTTCAGTCATGTTGTCTTTAAGGTCCCCGAGGTTAATGCATAATCTAATGTCAACCCCCTGGGCCTTCTTGGCGATGACAACTGGGGCAACCCATGCAGTGCA
The DNA here is from genome assembly GCF_964204655.1 of Triturus cristatus. Classification (NCBI taxonomy): domain Eukaryota; kingdom Metazoa; phylum Chordata; class Amphibia; order Caudata; family Salamandridae; genus Triturus; species Triturus cristatus. Next base: position 1,134,345,957 of record NC_140582.1, read on the forward strand.
ATCAACGGGTTGGATAATTCCCAGGGTCTGTAACCTGGATAACTCACGTTTGAGGTGTTCCCACATGAGGTGTGGTATGGGTCTGGTTTTGTGTGTTACAGGTTTGGCATTAGGTTTCAATTTAAGCTTGTGTTGGAAGTTCTTCAGAAGACCTAGCTCGGTAGTGAACACCTTAGGAAATTCTTTGAGAATGGTTTTGCCAGCAATGAATAAGTCAATGGTAAGTACTTGTTCAGCGTTGTTTGGGTCAAGTTTAATTCCTAATTCTTTCTGGTGTTGCCAGCCAAGGAGATTTGACCCTTCTTCCACTGCGTAGACTTTTCCTAGGGTGGATCGGTCTTTGAATGTAATGCGAGTTTTGATCATGCCCTTCAAAGGGATGGAGTCCCTGGTGTAGCTGCTAGGGGAGATGTCAGCCGATAATAACTTATCTTTTTCGCAAATGTTCAAGTTTTTGAAATTGGAAATGTTAACAAATGTGAAAGGGGAACAAGAATCAGCATACATATTGATTTTCTTGCCATCCAGACCGCTTTCACATTGGGGGTAGTTATTTTGGTTGACATCTTTAGAGTCTATCACTTGAAAGACAATTTTCTTTACAGATTGGAGAGTAGTGTCATTGACCTTGTCAGCACCATGTTGTTTTTTAGGTAACCTCCGACAAACCCTTCCTAGGTGACCTTTCTTGTTGCACCTTTTACATATGGCTGATTTGGCTTGACAATTTGGGTGTTTGGCCAAGTGGTTATTGCTACCACATCTGTAACATTTAAGCTTGCTAGAATCATGGTCACGAGCAGGGTTGGAATTTTTATCAGTTTTAATTTTGCATATGGTATCCTCTGTAGAAAGATTGGCAATCTCTAAAATGTGTCGAGGGGCGGTATGTTCAATAGATTTGGGCAATTCAATAGCATTGTGAAGGTTGGGTTGCCTTTGTAGTAATTTCCCTTGTATGTTCCCATTGTTGGTACACCTTACCAGTTGGTTTCTTATGAGAGAGTCGTTGAGTTCTCCAAATTCGCAGAGTTCACTTAACCCTTTTAGAACGGCCACGTAGCTAGATATGCTTTCTTGTTTTCCCTGGACTATACAGAAACACATGTGGCATTCCTGGACAATGTTAACTTTGTCTCCAAAGTGTTATTCAAGTTTTATTAGTGAGGTTCATATGCATCACTTGCATCTTCTTCGCCCTCCTCCTTGATGTCTGGCTCTGGTAGGGTGTCGAAAACCTTCCTACCATGGGTACCCTGATTGTGGAGTAAAATATGTTGTTTCCTTAAGGGGCTGGATTCAAAGATTTTGACCCATTCTTTCCAAGGGTAGTTAGGTTCCCCAAATTCATTACGGAACGAAGGTGGTTGGGTCATGCTTGCAGCAGCCATAGCTGAATGAGGTTGAGGAATGGAGAAAATGAAGAAGAAGAGATAGGAGAATCTCAGGATGATATGTGTGCCACTGTGAAGTAATTGAGAAGGAATCAGTGAGAAGTGAAAGTTTGCAAAAATGGATTGGCACCCTAAAAGGTGTGTGTGTCACCCTGAATAACAAGCAGGTAAAAGGCAGGATATGCAAAATGATGCTGAGTAGAGGATAAGGATGGACAATACAAGAATTGTGTAAGAAATGTGTGCGTATCACTAGCAGAATAATGTGACACGCTGAATGGTGTGCGTGTCACCGTGGAGGAAAGAGCAACGAGTGCTGACTAAAATGACAAGCTGAATGGTGTGCGTGTCACCGTTAAATATGAAAGGATATATGGGATGCACTTTGAAGAAGTGTGCGTATCACTGTGAAATCATTTGACACTCAAAATGGTGTGCGTATCACCACAGAGAACTGAAAGTGATGACTGGAGCCGAGGTGGTGAAAGAAATGCCCAGTAAAATGAGACGCTGAATGTTGTGCGTGTCACCTCAATGATGATGAGAGAAGGAGTGAGCGTGTAGACACGCAGAATGATGTATGTGTTACCGCAGTAGTGAAAGGCTTTCAATATTAAGTAAATTGAAGCTTCTGAACATGGCACGCTGGATGGTGTGCGTGTCACTGCAATACTGATGAGAAAGTGTGAGCGTGTCACTGAGGAAGGGGTAGACACGCAGAATGGTGTGCTCGTCACCAGGGAAAACAAGCAGTGGGGACTGCCACCCCAGGACAATAAGGTGTGACGGTGAAGTGAGACGTGCCCTAAGAGGGACGGCACTCGCGAGGAAACGCTTCAAAATGCCTCTGTAGATCGTGTTTCGAATGGCGAGGGCGTTTTGGTGGAGTAGCAGAGGAGAGGAACGCCCCAAGTAGGATACGCCTCGATCCGCTGTGAAGAAATTGTGAAAAGGTGTGGAGGCGGTTCAGAGGTCTTTGAGGAGGAGTGGCAGTGGAGAGGAATGCCCCAAGGTGAATACGCCTCAAGGCATCACCAGAAAGTCACCGGAGCCTCAAGGATGGCACTCGAAAGTTGCCCGCTCAGGAGAAGCGTCAGACAAACAGCAGGGTGCATCGATGGAGCTACGGTGAATTTGCCACAAGGATCCAGGGTGCAGAATAAGAGTGAGGCGATTTGTGTATGAATGCTAATATGAGACGATTATCGAGCCGATAAAGCAAGGATCTTTCAGTCGCAAGGAGGAAAAGGATCCAGTCCAGTGCAGGTCGGCAGGAGAATAATGGAGAAGTCAATACCTTAACCTTGTGGGACACAAGGTGAGAACTTGACTTGACGTGGTGGAAGTACACAGAGGGGGAAGGAGAGCCGTCCTGTTCCCTTACACAGACCAGTCATCGCCAGTGTTATAATGAAGACTGGAATGAAGGTAAGTTGAGTAACTTCTTTATTACAGCCTCCACTCTGCCTCCAACAAGCTGTCAGAGTACAGGGCACAGTGCACTCGGCACTCCTCACAGTCAAGCTGCTCTTGTCAACATTTAAAGGCAGCCTCTAGCCCAACAGAAGGAATATACCATTAGGAAAAGCGAAGGGGGGGGGGCTAATATAAAGATTCCCAAAGTGTCCAACTGTAATAACCTGAAAGAAAAGGACAATAGAATATAACAGATGGTTTTATTCCACCAGTTGGGTTAAGTGACAAAATAATTTCTTTAGAGCATTTCGGACATTTAGTAATTGCATTGATGAACAACTTAGGAAATATAGAGAGTGTTGTGGTGAATGCCTATGTTCAGACAAGCATTGGAAAACATATACTTCTCTGTTGTGCCCTGTGGAATGGCCTAAGGGTCCTTGTGAGAAAATTGGTCTTAATTACACTGGTCCATATAATTTGTTGAGCAGTGAAATAATACCTTATTGTGGTAGTGAATTATTTTTCCATGAGGCTGTATTTTGCTTTCATTAGTGCTGCTGAGTCTTGCAATGCTATAACATTTCTGTAACGATCCCATCCTCATCACCAATAAAATTTAGTATTGGTGCCTGAAGGAAACACCACCCTGCAGTCCAAGTTGGTTAAAGCAGTAACTTTATTCCATAGATAAACCCAGAACTACTTCCCTGCAACGCAGCATGAAAAGTGACTTTTAAGGTGCTTATATTCTAGAACATCATAAACATCATGTGAATGCATCATTAAACATTAGACTACCACTCTACGGGTTGATCATTGTGCAGCTGGTGGGCAAGCAGGCATGTGAACTCTTAGACAATGGTGAAGATTTATTTTGCCGAGTTATGGTTGTTCTGCACACAGGTGGATAGGGCTAGGCATTTGGTTGCTTTGAGACATTTCTGTCAGACCCTGAGGGCTTATTTGTAATAGGCTCTATCAGCGGCATCATGGGTGAGAACCCATTGCTGTTCCAGGTGTTTGCAGTGACATTTCATGAGTCGGACGTCCTCAGTGTACTAGATGTTTTATGGTTTAGGGTTTGGAGTTGTTTTGAATCAGGCCAAGGAGTCAACACAGGTGGTTATCTATTTGTTGAAGTTAGAGATGGGTTAGATTAGCTGGCTGAAGGTGAGGAAATGTAGTTTCTTTAGAGGAACTCACATGAGCAAATGTAATAAAATATAAAAGGAAGCATGGAAGAAAGGCAGTACAATTGTTGTTAGCTACTGCTTAGGCTCCCTGCCAGACTCTCTATCTGAGAGAGCTTCAGAAGAGGAAAATCCACAGACTCAGCATACACACTCACAGAACAACTTGAAAGTAAGAATAGTGAAATGTAAATAAATTAATACAGGAGGATTAGCCGCCTTTTTTAAATCTAGTGTCACGTAATCAGGGTACCAGGTGGTCCAGGGTGATAACCGTCATCTTGGCCAGGAACAACACCATTAATTTGATCATTGAACGTTCCCCACCACTGGTCTTCTCGAACACCCTGCATCAGTTTTTACCCCTTTAAATTTCAAGACTGTAATATAGTCAAAATATGCAGCTAGGTTAATGGTCTCTCTCAAACCACTTCAGCAAAAGCACATGGAAAATCTTCTGTAGAGAATCTTCTTCATAACTTTTCTTTCAGAATAATTTTTTCTTTCAGAGTCTATGCAGAAGACGGTAGACAATGTGGTTGTAGTGCAAGCTCACTGCACATACAGTGATAGGTTGTCCTAGTTTGTCTACAAGGCAAATATTGACTCTACATTACTAGTCATTAGCACAAACAGGAACATAATGCTTATTATTGGAGAATTTTATTGCTAACAACTACAATTTTGATTTCCATTAATTGTGTGAAGCCACTTTCCGCAGTTATTTGGTGCCAAACAGCAGGTACAGAGTTCTCTTCCTTGCTGTCTTCAGATGTGTCCGATACTCATGCATGAAAAATTAGCTTCTATTGACTAACATCGATGACATAATTAACACTTTGAAATACAATGTAAGTGCAAATAAAAAGTGAAAAACAGGTCTAAACAGGTATTTCTGTTACGTGTGGTGCAGCTTTAAGGATGGTCTTGGTTTGACCCACTTTTTTGTAAAGCAATCATTACATTTTAATCTGAATTCACAACTATCTCATAAAGTCATTATATTATACATTTATTCATTTGAATAAATGCAATCTCTGAAACATTTTTTTACAAATAAGTATAATTTCGATTTGAAGTGGTTATTATGAGACCAAACACCTCAAACTTAAATTTCATTCCTTCACAAAAGAATCAATTGTTCACAAAAATAGGTAATTTATATTACGTTTCAATTTGGATTATAAAATAGTTTAAAAATTACAACTGGTCAACAACATAGGCCATTATTCTGAGTTGCAGGTACCAGGGTGATGATAAAATCACATGAAATTTTGCCATTACTGCCTAGCAAAATCAACCCAGTAATATGCATTAAGGTGTACAAGCCCACGGATTGAGGAATTACCATGTTGGAATAATTTTCCGGTTAAAAAAAAAACGCTTGGAATTTCCATTTCCATGGGGTTTTACTGTATGCTCACAGCAGGTGGTAAATGTAGGCGTAGGCCTGTTGATGGGTTGGGGCACGAGGGAGAGAGGTATAAAGTGTAAGGGAGTGAATGGATAGATTTCTTCTATGAAAGGAGAGCATTACATGCACCGCCAGTAAGGAAAAAAAGAGGAATGAGGCTTGGTTGCAGCCAAAACCTCATGCAATTGTCACAGCTGAAAAAACTAGCTGAGGAAATAAGGGGAGGTTCTCCCGCTTCAGATAAAACTGGTGTGGAAAAACCTAACCATTCACAATTAGGCTGAGCAAAATTAACCTATAAACACATGCGTAATTCACTCTGCCTAACTTGTAATCAGGTCCCTGGTGTTATGATTTAAACTCACAATACAATTAATTTGCTCTAATTATTAAACAAATGAAAACAAATAAAATCAATGAATTATCTTAAAAGGTAGAGAATCCAATGGAGCTTTCCTACCGCACCATCACAAATATTTTGGTCAGTTTTCAAATATCTAAACAGATATATTTAAATTTTACAGTTCTAAAAACAGTTTTGTTGTTAAAAAAATGGATTATACAAAAACTTAAAACATACAAGCATATGTTGTTCTCAGCTTTTTTAAATTATAAATCTTCAGCATCATGAGTACATGTGACTGGGAAAAGCTGTTATTTGCATTAACGTGTACATTCAGTTCTGTTGTTTGGAATACAAACACGTTCCTTCAATGTTCAGGAACCACAAAGGACTTGATATCCTTGGCGGTACCTGAACAGTGGAGGGCTTGATGGGACGTAAGCCATCTTCTCTAAACCTTCTCTGCATAGGTCACCAAAGTCCTGTAAAAATGACTGTCATCCACAGCTCGCTGAAAAGCCTCTAAAACGCTCATCTGAAATCAAAGAGACTTGCTTGTGCCTGCTGCCTGAAGCTGAACCCTTAACTGCCTTGTGGACTGTTGTTCTTTGCAGAAAGATAATCGCCCTCTTTCTTTTGTTCAATTCTCTTTGAAGATGGTCAGATCTTACGCAACAAGAAAGGTTAGGCAATCAAAGTGGTCATTATGTCGGGCACTTTGTGTTGAGTCGCAACTAAACTCACCGATCTTTACCACAAACAATTATTATATTTCTGTATACTTTTTTCTGTTCCATTGAAATTCTTTGTGTGCTATGCCGCCTGAAATCTTTCCAGCTGTTCACCTCCCCTTTTTCTTCTTACAGAGTATTGATATTAGACTTTCTGCAGAGAAGGGATGGGTACAGACAAATATTAAGGTTAAAATTCACAAAGCCATTTTTGAGCATGTCAGGCAGTACTCAAGTAGAACTACTTCACACACTATTGAATACAATTCACTGAGGTGTAGGCATAGATGATTGCCTTCTCCTAAACCACACTTTGGGTCCAGTTCACAAAAGGCTTCATTCCCACAGATTTGACCTTGTAGTCCTCCTGATTTCCATATGTAAGCCAGGAATATTCCAAAAAGGTAAGTCATTTGCAATTAACTTAAGGTATACCCACATCTACTCCAGTAGTACTGCAATCTAAACAGACACCAATCTACTCCTGCCAAGTTTTTTAGTGAGTCACCCACCACACATGGCACAGGTACTGCAAAAGAATCATATGCAGATCATCGGATGCTGGTAAATACCTCTGCCAGCACAAAACCCAACACCTAGAGAAAATATAAATGATTAAAAGAAAAAGAAAAAAATGTATTTTTGTGTTTGATGTTGCAGGCACCCCAATGCACCACATTGTTCAAATGTGGCAAATACTTTAAAAAGTAAGTATATAAAGTCAAAATTAATTTAATTTAGAAAAAAAGTAATACATGTACATTTTGCATAAACTCATGTACATCACATTGTACAAATATAAAAACAAATATATAAAAATAAAACAATTATACTATTGTAAACCTTGCAGACAACTACAAGTCACGTTATACATATGAAAACATAACTGGTGTACATATATTTAAAACTGCAAATATGTAAGTAGTTAATGATTTTTAAATAAACACGACTCATCTCAAATCCAATTCAGCTCTTCACAAACTCAAAGACAAATCATAACACTTTTCTTATACCAAACAAATAGAACACAATGATACCCAACACAAATATTGTTGAAATGTGGCTCTGCAACATCTCACGTCACAAAGGGAAGAAGTTAGGGCCCAGGATAACACTTTATTTGTGTTCTTCTAGCAGAAATGTTTTTCAGGTGTGTTTTATTTCACTCAGGTGATACCTATTTCCCTATTCTTTTCAATTCATATTTTTACATGAGAGGCCAAGATCCCAAATTGTTCTATGCAGAAAAATATTTGAGTGATGTACACCTAAAATATGCCCCGGGCGTTACTATAAGTACATTTACAATCATGTTTTGAGTTGTTCATTCTCCCACACGTTCAAGTAAAGGGGGAGAAACATGCATCTAGTACTAAGTGTAAATCTCTGTCTAGAGATTGCATTTTAGTGAAGACTTGTGGCTCAGCATATGTATCAACCTGAAAATGGAGATCACCACATAGAGATTTACCTTTTGGAACCGGGCCTAGAAGCAAGCCTGGAGTAAGCCAGGAGTACTCCTCAAACTCTGAAATAAGGCCAGGAGTACTACAATAATAAGCTACACAAAGTGATAGCAAAATTACGAATCGGGCCCAACTTTAACTTCCTACTGTGCACTCTTGTGTTTTTATGTGTTTCCTAACAATACATTGACCTATGTATATTTGTTGAGAGTTTTAATATGTTTAAATGATTTCCACATCACTCCACATTCATTCTACTTCATAATTAACACCAATTGACAGTGCTCAGTATGGTTTCTAACTTTAGCAGGCAATGCTGATCAGATGTCCCAAGCCCGGAAAACACAATTACATTTGAACAATATGAACAGTAGATATCAGCATACTTCTTCTGAAAGAGTGGATGTTTCCTGGAATAAAGCCATCTGGAACCAGATGCTCATTGATTACATATAACTTACTTGCAGCCACAATTTATGTGCCTTTGGTGATGCATAGCAACATTGACCCTTCTTTAATAAACACACATTTAGGTTAATTGATTCCTACAAATTTCAAGTTTTTGTCATTTTAAAATATAATCTTTATTGGAGTCAACTTCTGGTACTTTTTTGTTCACATTTTTAACTTGCTTTTAAGCTCAGTAGATCAGCATACCCTGAATAGGAACTGCCACGTTGTGGATTCTATAAGCAGTCACAACTAGCATATATGTTCAGCAATATTAATAACTTGTTTGCACCATGTAGAGTTCAACATGGCTAGGTACTAGCCCCCTTCTTCTGTCTTCGGCCTGTTTATCAACAATTTTATGGCCTGCCTAGAAGAGCTTATTGTCAATACCCCTAAGCTGCTTGATGAAAAGGTACCTATACTGTTGTACACAGATGATGCCGTTTTACTATCACTTACTCATGCATGCTATGACATTCTCTCCTGATAAAATTTGGGACTACCCATGGAAAGGTCATTTGTAAATAAATGGAGAACTGCTGGATAAACTTGACTGTATTGACTATTTTTGTGCATTCGCTTTCCTGGTGATAACAACTGACGCGCCATGCTGAAAAAGGAAATCAAAGAGTATTGCACCACCGTACTAAGATTCATCGGCAGAGTAGGTACTTGGCCAATTAGTGCTATTTTGGTTTATAGACAGTAGTAATGGCACTTTATGGGGGTGAGATATGGGGATATTATAAGGCGCGGGAAATACAAGTAAAAAATAACTATGCAAATTGTTAAAATTAGGACCTGGGACCCCACTGATCCCCCTGTATGCCGAGCTGGGAATAAGGCCCGTCTCTGATGTAGCTGTGCTCTGCCCAGTTTTGTAGTGGATCTTTCTTAATGGGAATCACCTTACTTTAGGGTATTTAGGATCAGCCCTGGAAGTGCCGCTTATACAGGACATAAAAGATGACATCAAGGAAGGGTATGTTAGCAAGGTGCTTAGGGGACTAAATTTGATTTAAATAAGTATTGGCAGCTCATATTTCACTGACTTTAGGTTCCGGTAAAGACTTTTATAAGTTGTTGTCTCAAGGCCCAAGAGTGCTGTTTCTGTATGGAATTTTAGCTGGAATCTGGTTTGATGTTGTTAAAAAGGGGGATATTCAAGTCCATAAAAGGCTACCGATGCGCTACATCCAGTTTCTTCATAATGTTAGTAAACATCTAGAGCCCATTGATTGATTGACCTCTTATTGTTGGCTGATGTTGGATCTAGTGAAATCTTTTTAATTAGAAGGGCCACTACCTCATCATTAGGATGAGCTGGAACAACCCCTTCTGAGATATATTCGCTAATCAATCCACATCCCTGTAGAGCAGAGATGGCAGTATGTTTGTTTAGTAGGCGGCTTGATAACAGCATTAAATTGGGACATTCATCTTTGACCAGCTTCTACCAAGAAAGGATCCAAGAACAACTATCTTTTGGAAGTTCCAGTTAGTCTCTCTGTTATTTTAGAAATATTTCTGTAAAGTAGATGTTTAAAGTGTGTAATAGAGACTGTCCTATGGTTGATAAAGCATTGATGGTAATGTGCCTGTCACAATTTTGGATATGAAACCAGATCTGCATTTCCATCTTTGATTATGGACCTTCAGTCTAGCTTAGCAATTTTATTTTCTAATTTATCTCTCAGGTGTAGAGTTACCACTATTTCTTTTCTACTCTACAATGCTTCTTTGTTTAGGTGTTTTAATATGAGTCTAAGCCAAGGGGCATCAGGGTTATAGAGTACGAGGGGAAGGATTAACAGAACTAACAGATTTCTAAAACAAAATTGCAATCCCTAAGTGCTTGATAACATGTGAGTGTGTCAAGTTGTGTGGAAATAGAAATTAATATGTTGTAATGTTCTGTTATAGCAATAATCTTGGTTTTCCTTTCGAAAAACTTCACATGACAGTCTTGTGAAAATTAATGAATAAGGGACATTATTGGAGATAATCGGATGATGATTAGAATAAGGAACATCCATCAAATTACCTTTGACAGGCATAGGAGTTAATGAGAGTTGTGTAAATCCCAAGTCTACTAGTGCAGTGTAAATTAATTTGGATAAATAACCTCCTTCAATATCAATCCTTAAAAGTAGATCTCCTAGTGAAAAATAATGCAAGGATTCTATTGTTATTGAGCCAATTCACTTGATGCCATTCTGTACTGTATGTTGATTTTGAGTGGTTTCTTGGGGGATATATCAAAGGATTTTTCTAGATGGTCATGCAAGAACCACAATTGCTGATCTTTATGCGTAGTGATAGTAAGTGTTTTTCTAAAATATATAACTACATCGGTGACCCAACTTCAATCCCATGGATTCTATTCCCCAATAGATGATCAGCTAATATGAAGATTTGGATTTGCGGTGCTCAAAGAGCCACGTTTAATTGAGGTCCAGTAGATCTAGCTTTATCTTGTAAATGCCTGTGTCATACCTAAATATATGTAATAAACCACAAAGTACTTTATTGTGTGCAGGAATTTGTTTGTTCGACATTGGGCTCCAAATAGGAAGGGGCTTTGGATGCTTGAGGGGCAAGGAATTCAAGTTGTTGTAGATTAGAAGAGGTCTCACACTTAAATCCAACTTCACAGTCATTGAGTGGCCGATGCTTCTCTGCACTATCAGCAAAACACCGGATTCCATGCCAGGCAACCCCATCTGTCTGTCCCTTAGGAGTGTCACCACAGGAGCTTTCTATATCAACACAATTTTGCATTGGGCTGCGACTATTTCCATCGTACAATTATGACTTCAAGCTTTTCTCGGGCTGCTTTACAGATAAAGAAAACTGGATATCAAAAGTTGAACCCAGAGTGCTGCAAGTGTGCATTTTTGGACAATCAACTAATGCCATTGAACAAAGTCAATCTCTGTGAAATGAGGGGTTACATGTGAGAATCAGCGATTCTCTACATGCATACCATGCTACGTGGAGGCAACGTGTCTGGTTGAAAATGTTTGTAGCAGCGTTAGAACTTCCACATTTGTACGTGTGGCTGATAACAGGAGTTCATAGACACACAAACCCTTGGAATTATCCGAGGGAGGGAACGAAAGGCTACGGGGTTTCAGGGTGAGCTGGCCTTCAAAGAGCAAGGACTGCCTATGATGAAGCATGACACCTGGTGTTGTGTGAGGGCAGTCTTTAACATTTTTTTAAATGCTCGGCACTCTACTTACTTAGTGCTTTGCAGGGATACAGTTGCATTATGTAAGTGACCTATATCTCAGGGTAGCTTCTTTTGTGAGTGCATTTGATAACAGGAGTTACCTGTTGCATTGAACATTAAGGCTGCCTTATGATTTGGACCTTTGACTAGGGCTGTTTGAGAGCTTTGCGCATTCTGAAAATCATTTTGCTGGTTTTATAAACTGATGTCTCTAATACGCTCCCAAGAAAGGCAAGCCAATATATTGATTTCAAATTGTGCCAACCCCTGAGTGTCTGTGGACTGAGACTAACACCTCGTGCCACAGTTCGTCATGACTTTTTGGTTAGTGATGGCATCTGGCCAGCAGTCTGTACAGTTGACGCAGTAGTTTGCTTTGAAAAGTCTAGGCCTTAACAAACAAGTGCGAGTCCTGAGCACTGACAAACACTGGCACAAGTTATGGTCTGAGCTCACTATGCTTTCACCAACGTGCTCTGACGCATGGTGCACAGCACCAAAAGTTCTGCTTTTAGAAAATGTGAAGCAAATGTTCGTTACCTGACTGATGCCAGGCTAAAGCTCCATTGCCAAAATGAAAACCTTGGGTTCATTGTAGTGTGGAATATCAAGCGAACACAATATCATGACCAAGATATTGAAAAACAAAATATTGAGTAGGTAAGTGCATATAAGTACTTTGAAGATATATATTGTCAAGTTACAAAGATGCTGAGTTAGATATAGAAAATCTACACGTATATATACCTGTCAATATTTTGGACATAATATTGTGGATGCTCGATATTCTATACACAATATTCCATGTCTACACGCTTGAGTTCTATATAGATAAGGATGCCTCTGATTTTTGTAAGCTTATCTGATTCTCCAAAAGAGCAGGATTTGTTCTGCTTAAGACTCATTATTGGGTGAGGTGTGGCGCAGTGGGCAGAGTGGCTGACTCCGCAGCCGGGGCTCGCGGTTCGATCACTGGCACCGGCGGCAGCTCAGCATCATGTGACTCTGGGGAATAGTGGCTTGCGACGCTTAGATGGCTTTAAACACACAATGGTCTTTATTCCCTAGATATTCCACTTTCATGACGTTCTCGTGTAAAAGCACAGCACATTGAGTTACTCAAGATACACATAGCTTTGAGTTTGCTCCCACCCTTCTTCATATTTTACCTCGTATCACTGCTTTCCTTTTAACTTTCAAAGATTATAAAAAATATAAAGATGATAAATCTAAACCAAGTAACGGTTTCCCTGTGTAAGTAGAATATCTTTGAAAGATGTTTGTCTTTAGCTCTTAAAAGTTACACTTTAAGTATTGCTACCTTTTGATTATGATGGTATATGGAGTTATGTATTAGCATCATTAAAAAAAAGTCACTGAATTTGTAAAGATGTACTTTAGGCTGCCTGAATAAGAGCAACAACAAAGGGATGGATCGAAGGCTTGAATTAATCTCAGGTACTGGCAATCGATCAGGACTGCAATTGTCTATTGTTTTTCACTCACCTTGCCACCTCAGTTTGGACCCAGCTATATGCAAATCAGTCTTGACCCTGCTCCAATAGGAACAGTCCAGCCTGAACCACCAAACCAGGTCCCTTCTGGACCATAACCAGAAGCCCTTCTTGGGGCTCTTTAGTTGGGTGTGAAAGAACAGGCACAAAATAAGTTTGCCACGGATCACACCTCCACATTTTATCAACCTCAAAAGGATGAGAGAGTAATTGGACCTGCCAAGATTTTAACCTGTGACCAGGAGAATGAATGAATATTTGTTTTGTAAAGCGCGAACTATGCCCCAGGGCGTCAAGGCGCTACGGATAGGTCCAGAGGTGAAAGGAGCACAGAAGGGGCCCAGAGATTAAAGGGTGAAAAGCCATGTTTGTAATGCCTTACGGAAAAAAAGGTAAGAGACAAACAGCGATCCTTGCAGTGGATGAATTGATTCACTGAGTCACCAGACCTAGTTTTTAGAAGGAAGCTGTTGTGTGAAGAGAAGAAAGCAGACACTAAATGTACATTACACATGTTCAGAATTAAATTGAAAAGACTTGGAAGTAGTGGTATGATTGGGTAAAGAGGTCTGGGTGCATGCCCCAAAGAGCGGCTATTCTTAGGAGCGTGGCTACCTGTGTTTAATTTGAGCTGGTTGTTTCCTGTGATGGCACCGACTCTGAAGATATCCTGACCTTTCGGGAGAAGCTAAAAGCTTATTGGAAGACTCATGGGCTCCAGGAACCAGGAAAAGATACAAAGGCATTTGGGGAAAATGGTCTAGTTGGTGCCTGGAAAGGGATCTGGATCCCGGTCACTGCCCTCTCCAACATGTAGTTAATTACCTTGCTTATCTTTTTGACCTAGGTCTCTCCTTTAGGACCATCAATTGCTATAGATCAGCAATTTCATCTGGTCATTCTCTTATTAACAATCTTGCAATTGGTAGCAACTCGCTTATCAAAAGAGTTATGAAGGGAATTCGTCTAAGGAGACCTCCCAAGGCCCGTTATCAATCCCTTTGGGATGTTAACCTTATTTTTAATCTTTTCATCTCATGGCCTACCAATAGTTCCCTATCCCTTAAGAGATTATCTATGAATCTAGCTACTCTTTTATGCTTGATTTCCTTTAGAAGGGTAACCGATATTAGAGCACTAGAGGTTTCTAATAGATTTTACTCCTGTGAAGGCGTTCATTTTGATATTTGGAAAAGAACGAAAACTATGTCTGAATCCATCTTCTATCCTACCTTTCAGGAATGCGAAAAACTATGTGTGGTTAATTGTATGAAATGTTATGAAAATAAAATTACTTCTTTACGACCTGTTGGTTACGACCAACTTCTTTTATCATATGTCAAACCTTTTAAACCTGTCTCGTCAGCTACCCTATCAAGATGGATCCACTCTATTATGCTGGAAGCTGGAGTAGATCTGTCTAGATTCGGAGATCACTCTTCCAGAGGCGCTATGGCTAGCAAAGTATTTTTGGGAGGAGGTTCCCTACCCAAAATACTTAAAGCAGCAGATTGGTCTAACGCAAGTACTTTCTTTAAGTTTTACTTGAGACCAATAGAGCATGTTAGCTCTGTAGCTCTACATGGCTTTAAACATGCATAATGATAGCCTCCGGTCTTGTAATGAAATGACGATTCTCCAATTATTATGCAGAGAGAATCTTGATTTCATTAAAGACATACGGAGGCAAGCATTATCCCACCCTCCTCTCCCAGAGAGGTTTGGGTTGATTAATACTTATGCATTTGGTATTAAGAATATTACGTTTTTTGTACAAGATTTATCTAGGGATTTATTCCTTTTATTACTTCTCGATCTCTTTGCTTCCTCTTAGATACCAAAGACTAACCGGATTTTCTGGAGTCTCAAGTTCATGTTGCTGTGTCATTGCAGTCCAAGAGGATGATCATAACCATGACTACATACTTGTTATGTTGCTAATGTTCTTTCGTTTATGATGTAATAATATTCTTTAAAGGGCTGCATGTTTGGGCAGCAAATAAAAGTATTTGCATAATGCTAGCCTCGGTATGTCTTTAATGAAATCAAGATTCTCTCTGCATAATAATTGGAGAATCGTCATTGTCAACACCGGCACTTATGACAGTCTGCCACATGGTGGTGGTGTTTGTCTCATTTAAAGATGAGAAGAACAACAGTTGTTTATTAATTTAGTATACATTAAAAATAACTAATACCTGCCGCCAAAGCCATTCTTATAGTTTTGGGTGCCAGGAATAGTCAGAATGGTTGTACTTGTGGGAATCTAATGGTTAGTAGTTGTGTTGTTACTGCAATTGGAAGGAATGGCAAAGGCAATGGGCAGTGCAAGCTAAAGTGGCCTCCTGAAGAGGGCCCTACCACATATTTGTTTTACAAATCAAGCACTGGTGGCCACAGGATTGCCAGGCTGCTGTAGGAAAACCGGTCTGCAGCATAACAAGCACTCTGAGAGAGATACTTCTAATCCATACAGTTAAAATCACTTTTATTGCCCTGTGACCAATGATGTGACGCCCAGTTAGCAGCTCCATGATTATACTTAATACCTGACACTTATTAAGTTGGGTAGTTTTTTCTTGGAAATGCCCACCAGAAACTTCTATTTAAGACAATAGGCCTCATTCTGAGCCAAATGTGTGTGCCCTTAGTCAATCATACCTTTGTTTGACCAGATTCTCAGTTTACTCTTCATGTGGTTTTGCAGAATTAATTCCCCTTTATCTTTTTTATGGAAATTGCACTGAAAAATGCATTATTTCACCTCAATTAAAAAAAAATTCAGGGCATAACCACTCCTTCAACCTTCAGCAGATATTGCTGACAGTTGGGCCAGGTATTACACCCCACCACTTTTACAAAGATCTCCAGCGCCACTGCTCCCTCTCCCTGGCTTATACTTAGATCCCCTACAGATGTTTATTCGCTTAACTTTCTACAGTGCACAAAGGAGCATGTGAGTACACAATTAACAGATGCAGACAGGATGTGCTAATTTTGGATACTGAGTCACATTACAATTCAATTTGTAACAAAAACGTTCAATGAGTTCCAAGTCTGATATAAAACCTTTTGGCATTTCACCAAACTAAAGTTTTTCGAGTGAAGAATCTACAAGGGTGGTCTTAAGGGACATTATTTGGCCCAGAAGACATTAGTCAAACATCTGCGATCCCACGTTCCACGATGGGGTCCCACAACCTACTCATTGGATGATCCTCTGGTGCTATATTAAGTAGTGTAGTTAAAATAAACGCAATTTCCAAAGACAGAAGTGTCCAAAAGACGCCCCCACACTGTTGATCTGCCTTGAGCCTCTCTGATGAGATCCCCTCCTGTAATCCGACCTGTGCTTTTAACATACATACACATTGGCTCCTGTATGGAGATATGGCAAAAGGTAGTGAGCACACAGAAACTGGCTTGTTCAAGTTGCCTATAGGCAAACAATTAGGGTGATATATTTACAATAGAAATTGGTAATGCCGCACTTTGAAATTCTTTAAATGCAGAGATGTGCCATATCTACAAAAATACGGCACACCCCTACGTTTCCTCTAGCACTGGTGCTAAAAAAGCTGAAGGGACGATTGTATATGTGCAGGAAGGGACACCTTCCCACACATAAACAATCTTTAAAGGTGATTTGCTGTTTCCATGTGTGCTGCAGATTGTAGCATACATAGAAAGAGCAAAATACAAGGAGAAATTAACAATTTATCCTCGTATCGCCATCCTCAGACAAGGTTTAACCTGTCCTTAGTTTTTAGCTCTGCTCCATCCTTGTACAAGGCGGGGTTAAACCACCTTAAGTGGCTTAATGCCGCTTTGTAAATAAGGAGAAGGGGATATCACCACTAGAACGTAACTAAAAGTGATTTTCTGGTGGGGATAACCCCTTGAAAATATACTCCCTAGATTAAAAAGATTGCCGTGAAAAAATATTAGGCACGCAAGAAAGAGCGTTTATAAGATTTTAATTTATACAATGTACTGTGCCTAATAGTTTTTTTTTTTTTTAGGAAGATCTTTATTGTTTTCTTTCAACACAGTACATTGCATTTGCGGTTGGTTACGCATTCGTTTTCCAGCATATAACAAGATCACAAGTAGCCCAACCCCCAACCACCCAACATCACCCCCACACATTCGCCCAAATCCGACAGCCACGCCCCATATGTACATCTTAAAGTCTTGCAACTCAGTCCGCGTCAAGGGTTTCATCATCAAGCGTTGGTGGCGGCTCACATATACCCCCTCGATGCTTATTTTATGCCCCCCATACTTTAGACCATTTTTGAGGACACCCCCTCCCAATGAACACTGATCGCTCGGCTAGCATAGCCATATCCATGTCCCTCCCCCATACGGACAGCAGCGGTACCTCTCCCACGTGCCTAATAGTTTTTGTATGAAATCGGCATCAGCCTTGAGCTTCAATAAATATTTAAAACTAGAAGTATACTAATCCACTTCCTCTCTAATACCTCATGACACAGTTGTCCCCTTTACAATAAACTGCAAGTGTAGGTGAGTGGAAGCACAAGTTAGAAGAAATGTAAACATACCTTCCCTGCATAGACAACTGTGCAAGTAAGACATGTAAAGCTTTCCCAAACAGGAAACATTAGGGATTAACCCCTTAACCGCGGTGCAAATTCTCCCGCAGTGCGGGAGAATTAAAGAGTGGGCGGGGCTGTGTCGGCCAACGGACGTGCGCAGCACCAGGGAGGTAGTGCTTGCGTCGGCTGTTGGAGTGTAAAGCAGATTCAAGACAATACTAATTCATCCGGGGCCAGGAACAAATATATAAACCAACATCTGTTTATTACTGGGGTTTTATGTTCTGCGCATTTGGATATTACAGAAAAAGCCGGCACCGCCCCTCCAGTAACACATCACTCAATGGTAACTTTTATGTACCTTTATTTATAAGATTCATATAACGCTAGCTAGACCCGAAGGTATCAGAGCACTTACATAAAACGAAATAGCATAGTGTTCCTTAACTTAGGATGCATAAAATAGCATGCATAACTCATTAGACAGCATACATTAAAGGAGTGAATGACATATTAGATAGTTGAAACAATCACATAGCCTCCTATCACAAACAGCCGAGTCATGAGGA
Organism: Triturus cristatus; assembly: GCF_964204655.1. NCBI lineage: Eukaryota > Metazoa > Chordata > Amphibia > Caudata > Salamandridae > Triturus > Triturus cristatus. The sequence goes on from NC_140582.1 coordinate 1,134,364,247, forward strand.
GAGTGAGCGACCGAAGCCTAGCTCAGTTGGCTTGTGTGGTAAAGTATTTGTTGAGGAGAAGGAGTTTCAAATTCCTTTTGAAGCAAGAGAAGGAGGGGCTACATCTGTGGTCTCTAGGGAGTGCGTTCCATATCCTGGATGCATTTACAGAAAAAGAGCGAGTCTGGGTGGCTTTCCTTTTTACCTTTGGCATGCCCGCATTGCCTAAATCACGGTGAGATGCTATTCAAAAAAACTCACGAGCATACTGATCTCTCAACACTCACACTCACCCTCCTTCATGTAGGGAACTCATATCTCCCAATTACAGTATCACAACTTCCCATACCCAAAACCATGGTACCCTATTCCTTAAAAACTCAACAAAAGGGCCTGCGCCATCATCTAACCCTCAAAACCTGGACAACAATAAGAACATTTCACTCACTTCCAACAAGCAAAACCTTTTCACCAAACTTGTAAATCCTAATTAATAATATAGAAACTCATTACAATGTGCACATCTCTCACATTCTGCTTCCATAACTCTAATAAGTTACGAGTTCTGAGGTCTCTTGGAACCTGGATTTGCTTATATGGCCTGGTCAGTTTCCCTCTGAATGGCTCGGGTTTTCAGGCAGTTGTGTGTCTGTATTTCAGGAAACGGGAATGCGTGCCATTGCATGCCAGGAGTCACTGAAGCTAAATACAAATCGGGGAATTGGCACATGAATTGGAGTGACTCCTCATGAATTTCGCGTTTTCTGCTGTTTCTTTCCTGTAAATTTCATTTCATTTTCGTTGGTGAATTATCAAGCCAGGGGATAATCAGAGATTGTGATGTGACCACATTGCCTGTGTTGTGAGGTAGACACTGGAATATTAATTCTTTATTTCACCGTAAAAGTACCTCAGGAGCACATAGCTCAGAAGTGTCCCACGAGAAAGGTTTTACATCACGAATTGTAAACATTCCCTAACATTCTACTCTAGACAGGAGCATCGAATCATGGGGAGAAGTCAAGGGAAGGAGGGAAGGCGGAAGAGAGGCAAGGGCAACACGGGCAAAGGTGGAACAGTCTGTAATTTGAGTGTTAAATGCTGGTACTAAACTTCTGAAAACAGCCTGAACACCAGGTGGAGGTGGAGAAACTCAGGGCCATATTTTCCAATCAGTAACACAGTGCAGCAGGTCACCTTGCTGTGCCGCATTGCGATGCAAGGGTCCCTGCCGTGCAGGATTGTTTCTTCGGCACGGAGGCATAATGCAGCACACTTAGAAATAAAGAGATATCTCATCGTTATGCCTCACCTGCGAAAGCGCATTTTGGTGCATTCCCCTGTCTACCACTAATGGGAAATCTGTGAATGCATCAAAATCTATGGGCGTTGCATGAAAACACCCACGCAACACCCATGGAATGTCTCCCTGGGGCAGAGTAAAGCAATGCAGCAATTTGCTCTGTGTTGCGTCACTCTGAATGTATCAAGCCACTTAGGGCCATACAAAGTGGCCTTGTCTGGCATTGATAAATCTAATTTTGGGGTTGCGTTGTGCAAGTACTACTTTGCGTTGTGCAAAAGAGACTCACCCCCTTGATAAATTGGACACCCAGTATGTAGCATGGACTCATGTGAAGGTGCTTAAGGCTGATTTTAGGAACTAAACATCAAGGCTCATGTCTAAGTCTCAAAACTAGGCCCTGTAGAACAAGAGTGGCCTTGAGCCAATAGAAGGAAAGTGCATTTTTGAAAGTATTCTAAATACGAGCTTATTGTCAACTCGCCAGGTGTATTTTTGTACAACAAGGAAGGGCTGATACATAGTGCACAGTAATCATAAATATTGCAATATATTTGGTTAAACACTGGGAGCATGTTCAACAATTAAGAATGACACGTGGACCGCTTGGTGTGGTGGCCGGCTTGGCATTTTTATTTGTTTCCCAGGAAAAATCTGAAAAGGGAGGGTTTTCTCTGTGAAATAAAAAAAAACAATCTCAGTGACATGCAGAGAACTCTCTATCTGCATGTTGGGTCTACTGTTGATTTTCCATGCCCATGTCCACCATTAATATGTCTGGGCCTCCTGATGCATCAATGTCAGCAACACAATTGAATATGGGCTGCTACCAGGGGCGGATCACGGGAGAGGCAGCAAATTCTCCACCAGATTTTCAAATAGGGTCACCCCATTTGTCAAGGGGCTGGAGAACCTCAAATTTGGCAAAGCATAATCCCTGCTAATATACAGTGGGACTCCTGCTCCATCAGAGTCTTTATATTGCTGTAAATGCAGGTTTGTTTTACTCTGTGATGGCTTAGAAACTCCAAACTGGGAGGGGATAGAGAGGCCTACTAAAAATGATATTTGCTTCACTCTGTCCCTATTTAAAATACCTTTAATTACTCCAAAAAAGTAATCTAACACTTTTACTGGTTATAAGGTATGAGGGGCGGCTATGCTCTAAAACATACTCTTCCAAAATTCTGCATTGCTCATGGGTCACAAATACATTAAAGACTCAGGAGGACAAACAACACAAAGTAGAATGCTCTTGTCTCAAAAGACAGCAATCCCTATCCTCTCTCTACACATCCACACTATTAGAAATGGGGGTCTCTCTTTGACAATGGTTCGCACCTTTGTCCAAGTAGGGTCCCTTCTTCCTAGTCAGGGTTAGGGGGATACACTTCTAAATTAACCCCTGCTCACCCCTTCGGTAGCTTGGCATGAGTAGGCACGTTTATCTCAGAGGCAGTGTGTAAAGCATTTGTGCATCCATACAGTAATGCAGTGAAAACACTACAAATGGACACCACACCAGTTTAGAAAAATCAATGATCTTTATCTAAACCAAGCAAGTCCAAAATGACAAAAATCCACAGTACAATATTCAAAATATGATTTTTGGAAGGTAAAAACAGTTCTGTCCATAGCAAACTAAAGATGTAACACTAATGATAAACACAAAGTATGAGAGGCAACGTGAGAATAAAGTAGCTAGTATAGTGTGATATTACAAAGTTATCATAATACACATAGAGCTGAATAGTTTTTCAAATTTCTTCTTTATTGCAATGGTGTTGTCATATCCACAGCCAACGCGTTTCGCCCAAACATGGGCTTCTTCAGGGCAACGAATCAAGCTGTCGAACTTAGTGGCGCAGAATTGTTCAATTGCAGCAATGTAGAAAGTTCCCAATATGCAAGAGTCGAATTATAATAATACGGCCGGTAGACAAGCGTAGACGATGGAAAGTGATTCAAAGCAACAGTAATTCAGAGTAGTCCAAGCTGTATTGTTCCAACAGTGAACAGACCCTTAGTACATGAAAAGCGTAATATCAAAAAGTTCACTGGAGTCGTCAACGATCCTACACGACGGTGCTTCGTAACTACGTTGACGACTCCAGTGAACTTTTTGATATTACGCTTTTCATGTACTAAGGGTCTGTTCACTGTTGGAACAATACAGCTTGGACTACTCTGAATTACTGTTGCTTTGAATCACTTTCCATCGTCTACGCTTGTCTACCGGCCGTATTATTATAATTCGACTCTTGCATATTGGGAACTTTCTACATTGCTGCAATTGAACAATTCTGCGCCACTAAGTTCGACAGCTTGATTCGTTGCCCTGAAGAAGCCCATGTTTGGGCGAAACGCGTTGGCTGTGGATATGACAACACCATTGCAATAAAGAAGAAATTTGAAAAACTATTCAGCTCTATGTGTATTATGATAACTTTGTAATATCACACTATACTAGCTACTTTATTCTCGCGTTGCCTCTCATACTTTGTGTTTATCATTATTGTTTATGGTCTTTTAAGCGGCTGACTATTTGAGGTGGGCAACGCACGCATTACTCATAAGTGACTTGTTCAGGCAGTGCAAATGTGCTCAAACCCAGCTGCTTATTTCTCATATGTTTAAAGATGTAACACTTTCAACACAATGTTCCTTGGATGTGTCACAATCATAAACAAAAACAGCTGCAGGGAAGGTGATGCATCAGTTCCTTACGGGCAGGGAAGGGGATGTGACTGTTCCTTACTCCAGGGGAGGTGATGCGTCAGTTCCTCACTCCCAGGCATGGTAGGTGATGCATCGGTTTCTTACTGGTGCTCTCGTGCGATCCATGGGGCTCGGGGGTGTGTTGGTTCTCAATGCGGCAGCGGCATCACCGATGCGTTGGTCTCTCCAGCCACAGTCCCATGATGCGTTGGTTCTTGTAGCTGCACTGTAGGGGTGGGCGGAATTTGTGTAGTCGCGCTACGCAAAGCTCAGCGAAACGGTAAATAATCTCCGCGAGCACGCAAAAGTTCAGCGAACACGCGGAATTGCTTGATACGCAAACACGCATTTTGAAGACGCGAACAAGCAAAAAAATCAGCGAAGCCGCGGATTGTGGAATTTTCTGCAATTCCGCGTTCTCCGCGGAACGCGAAATTACCCAAATTCACCAAGCAGAACTGAATTTACCACCCAGGCCTACTGCACTGCAGGGCTTGCATCGAAATCGGTGCAGTGCTATCGGAATTCGGAGATTGGTGCATGGGATTCGGCGTGCAGTGATATCTCCTGCCGCTGGCAAGCGCTGCATTGGTGTTCTTTGACAATGCATTGGAAACAGGTGCGAAAGCGTTGCGCATCTCGTAGTTGCTTCTCTTTTCCAGCAAGGAAGTTCAGGGTGGCTAGTGGTGAAGTCTTAGTGTCCTTGAGACTTCAGAAAAGAAGACAAGCTCTACTTCAAACCCTTGGAGATCTTCCTCAAGCAGTGAACACAGCATACAGCAGAGTCCTGGGCCTTTCCTTGGCAGAAACAGCCACTGCAGGCCAACCCCGGGCAGCACACCGTAAAGGGCAGTAATTCTCCTTCAGTTTCTCCAGCTCTTCTCCTTGGCATTGCTTCCTCTTTAATTTCAGAAATGGTGTAAAGTTCTGAGCCCCAATATTTATACAGCATTTGTCTTTGTTCTCATGTGGCAGAGAGCTTCTGTGCTCAGTCAAAACCAGCTCTGTCCTCTCTGGTCCAGCGTCCCGGCAGGAGGTTGAGACAGCATTGTGTAAGGCAGACCAGGCCTATTAAGGTGCAAGGAAATCTCCTCCTTCTTCTCTAAATGCAGCAACGGTCTATTCAGCCCAGCCCTGACTCATTGAGGAAAGGCAGGACTCAAATCAACTCCCCACACACTGGCTGTCTGAGAGAATGTACATCCCCAGCCCCTGTCACTCCAAAGCCCGACAATCAATCCCCCATTCTATCCTATGGGACAGATGGCCTTTCAATAGTGAAAAACGAAATACATTGTATTTCACTATCAGGACATGGCACACAAATTAGTACATGCCCTACCTTCCACATAAACTGCACCTTGCCCACAAGGGAACCTTGGGCCTACCTTAGGGGTGACTCATATGCAATAATATTGAAGGTTAGGGCACGGCAAGTGGGTGCACTTACCAGGATGACATGGCAGTAGAGACTGGTCGTAGACACTGCAGTGGCAGGTCTGACAACCCTTTGAAAGGCTGCTTGTGTGGGTGGCACAGTCAGTGCTGCTGGCCCTCTAGCAGCATTTGATTTACAGGCCCTGGGCACACCCAGTACACTGTACTAGGGACTTAGTAGTTAATCAAATAGGCCAATCATGGAAACACCAATCCATAATCACACTTTACACAGAGAGCATATGCACTTTAGCAGTGATCAGCAGTGGTAAAGTGCCCAGAGTCATAAAACCAACAAAAACAGGTCAAAAACAGGAGGCCAAAAAGTGAAAAGTGTGGGGATAAACCTGCTGGAATAGCCAGGTCCAACACATACACAAAGAAGTCCTGATCTCAAAACAGAGAAAGGGGAATTTTTCAAGTTTCCTACACTTTCTTTTGGCTGCACGAAGAGCCTTGGAATTCCAGGGGGCTGATAACTTAAGTCCCTTGATATTCCTGGCATGCTTAGGCACAAGATATTCAAGCGACTCAATTAACCAAAGGCTAAACCTTTCAGCGGCATTGAAAACATGATGCCAATTGCTGGAATCTCAGTTCCTACTGGTAGATTTTGAACCACTTTCAAACTTGTTGAGTGGGGCCAGGAAGAGCTCTGGGGCCACTAATTACAATGACAGTGGGATGGCGAGCTGGTTGGTACATATCAGAGGTGATGACCTCTCTACAGATATCAAATATTGACTGCGGAAGACGGGATCTAATAAATGCCCTGTCAGGTGTGTTCAAACATCTACTAATTGACAGAAACCCAAGCTAGTCAGAGAGGCTAAAAGAATTGTGATTCTTGGTCATCCTGAGAGTCTTGAGCAGCTATAAAATAGCAGATGGCATGCCTCTTTTGCTTTGCTTTGTGAAGATGGCCATGCAAGCTTCATTCAACCTGACCCTGCATGCATTTATAAATGGTCTGCCACTTACTGAATATGCCTTCTGCTCTAATACTAGGAATTGCTACAGATGGTCAATGTCTGTTCTATTAACAAGATGCCATAGGATTTATTGTACCCAGAGAGTGCTCCTTGATTTACATATTCAATTAATGTGAAGTGCATTTGTGTGATAAAATGTTTGCCTCAGCAGTGCTGCCTGCCAGTATTCTAGTTTTCTCCTAAGGGTGTCAATCTCAAAAACTAGATTTTTTAATCAATACCAATATACACTTCTGCATCTATGCCAGAAAAGAACAGTCCTTCAAAGGAGGGAGCCTTTTTAACTGATTATACCTGTGCCAGTACTCCATTACATTCAATTGTCAATCTCTGTTTGCTTTTAATTCTTTAAAGGTTTTCTATATGGCAATGCATAAGGAATGGTTTGCTTCCCCCAATGTAATTTAGATAGTCTGTAAATCATCAATTATATCAACCCCTTCCTGTGTTTCAAAACTGTCCTCCAAACACTAGGATTCTCCTTCAAGGACAATGTTGGACATTTTGCTGTCTTTGATCGGAGGCAAAGCCAGCATTTTAGGTATAATTTAGCCATCGTAATCCGTGTTTACACTGACGTCATTGGAATAGACTTGCATGCACCCAGAGCATCCGTGAGATGCTCATGTGCAAAAGGATTCAGAAAGATTTGCTCAAGGCCTTCCTGAAAGGTGCTCTGGTGCAAATCTTCTTTCAAAGCAGAATGAGGGTTTCAGTCACAGAAGTTCATAAGCATATCCTAATTGAAGCATTTTTAAAAAGTATTTTTACTCGTGTACAGTTGGTGAAACTTGGAAATATTCGACCTACAAGTAGTAGAATGAGTGATCTGGCTTTAGACCGTCTACACATGCCCCTACTACCCTGACAAATGTCTGCTCGTGGATTGGTCAGCCGGAAGCGGGAAATGGTGCTGTAGAGGGCTGGATCCTTGAATGGATATTGGTATGTGCCAGGGAGGCCAGCGGGCACAGTGGTGGTGGCCGTTGGGCCATGAAGGGCATGGCTACACTTTGCTGATGCTCTGGACCTGGAAGTTCGGATGTCTGGTTGAGCAGATTGGGTCAATTAGGGCAGTAATTTGTGTGCATAAGGGTGGGAGCGGAAAGTTGGGGATAGGGTGGGCGGTTACCGTTCATTCGTTTTTAAATCTACACCTAGTGCATTGATTCCCTTAGTTGTCAAAAACAAAATTAACATATTTATTTATTTTGAAAGTTATTTATAGCGCAAACATGACCCTTGCGGTTATCAGAGCACTTTACACATTTACAGAGAGCAGAGAAATGATAACAATAATATCATATTCGGAAAAATATATACAGGACAGGCTAGTACCCAGAAAAGAGGGGGGTGCTTTACACTGTTCAAGAGTCAGGTATTGCAACTTCACATACCCATCCAAATGTCCTCCAATTGGAGCGTTTTTGCGACAGACCTGTATCAGTTACATGTTTCTATGTACTAGGGGTGGGCGGAATTTGCGAAAGTGACTTTCGCAAATTATCGCGAAAATGTTAAAAATCTCCGCAAACACGCGGAAATATCGCGAAGATGCGGAAGTTTTTTTCCCGCCCGTTCGCGGTATTTTCTGCGTGGTCGCGGCTCGCCAACTTACCCATGGGGTTGCTCGCGGGCGCGGCCATTTTGTTGTCATTCTTCTCGCGGTGCATGATCGCAAGAAGAAAGACGTGATCGCGCGACGCATGACGTTACTGCGGGCGCGAACTGTCGGGAGACAGCGCAAATGGCTACCAACAATCCAACATCTTGTGGAGAATGCGACCGGATCGGGAAAACTTGTCGGCGAACGCGGGGATTCAGGTAAGGCGATCGCGCACGCGCGAGAATGTATTATTTTACAGCGCGAGCAAGAAACAAATTATCGCTAAGCTGCGGAATGCGGAAATTTTTACATTTTCGCGCTCTCCTCGGAACGCGAAAATGTCAAATTATCGCAATTTCCGCGAGCGGAACGGAAATTTAGCCCAGGCCTACTTTGTACCACAATAGGCACTGCACATTTCTGGTTCTTCTGCTTTTAGAGGAAATGCAGATTTTGGGAGCTCAGCTGCAGCAGCTTCCAGTTTCCGTGCATGTGAGTGCCTGTCAGAGGCAATGAGTTCAATCGTAGAAGGTGGTTCTCTTCTATTTGATAATAGCTTAACTCTGTTAGTGCTATTCTAGGCACGGAGAGATCTTAATATTTAATGGGCACACTTGCCGCACAACCTCAACACGTTGTCACAGTCACTGCTGATGAATGAACCTCGATGGCAGGGCAAAGCCAGCGTCAAGCCGAGGCTTCGCGCTCGGGATCTCTGCAAAAACACACTATTTTGCTTGAGTTGGGAGCCTCATTATTTTATGATTTGTCAATTTCACTCTGTCTTAAAACAATATTCCCGAAGCCAGCAATGAATGTCCTTTTTCTCGTGTGAAAACGTCCTGCATGCTGCTGTTGTGTAACTATGCTAATGAGTCAGACAGGGCTCATCGGAGACTTCTGGGTACAGGAGGAGGGCTGACCTCACCGCTTCACCAGACTTGGCTTTCTGGTTGACAGACATGAGTATCCTTATTATCAGCCTACTTCACAGTACAATTATAAGTTTGTGTGTAATTGAGTGTATAGGTGTAATTGTATGTAAAATTTACATATTACTATGCAATGATCAGCGGGCAGCAAGTAAAGTAACATATATAGGTTTGTCTCTGTGTGTCTTTGATGTGTGGGTTTTATGCAGAATTTAATATGAGACTGCCTCCTCTCCCTTTTTCACATGTAGACCTGGTGTCCCTTGCTCCAAAACAGAAGTCAACCCCCACCTCCTCCTTTGAGCCTTGTTGAACTACATGGAATCCTTTCTTGCCTATATGTAGATAGGCCTTCCCATCTCTTTCTGCCCCTGCCTGTCATTTTAACCCCTCTGCCAAAAAATGTAAAGCGTCCAGTTAAAGCACAGAGAAATACAGGGTGCCCTCCCTGTTTGGACTTGTTAGGTTCTAGAAGAGGCTTTGAGTCAGAATCCCTGCTTTTTTACCTTCGTTTCACACTACCAACTTCTAAATCCCATTTCTGCTTCAACGTCACTAATGGAACAGAGCAGAGTGAGCTCGGGACCCCTGTGGTGGCATTCCCTGGCCTGGCAGTTCAAGCTGTGTCACTGTGATGAAGCGGAGCGGTTACCAGCTAAAGATACACACAATTCACATACTCACCTGGGCCCATAAACATTCATACAAATGCTAGTAAGCTCTGCTCGGATCAATTTAGTGTTCTGATACCCGCGAGGTAGATTTACCTCACCAATTCTTACCAACCCTTCGTCCGTATATATTTTCCTCTGATCAATGGATCTAGTTGTTAGCGGTATAGGTGTAATACCATCCAAATATATACTTTAAATAACAACTGACGCAAGAGAGTTTAAATGTTTATATAGTAAATTCATGTGAACCAAATAATACAAAGTACAGCTCGAACACCGTTTTCTTCAAGGAAGGAAAATCAAAGTAAGTCAGAAATTTCAGACTAAGTTATAATAATGACAGTACCTGAAAAGGGAGAAAAACAGAAGGAGCAGTACAATGACATACTACACAGAGTTATTTTTACCTAGAATGGTGTGGAAACAAACCCCTTGGCCTAGGAGCAGGACCGGGTCCCCTGGGACAGGTCAGGAGACCAAAGGATTCAGGATAGGATTTAGGACAGGATAGGTGACCTCTTCTAGATCCAACGCCTGCGTCGCACCCCTCTCTGATACTCTCTTCCTCCTCGATTCTTCCGCGATCTTCTTCTAGCTCTTTACCTACTTCGCTTCTCGATTCTTCCGCGGCATTCTTCTAATTTAGCTTTGGTTGTAAGTTCTGTAGTTTGGTTCTTCTTTAGGATCTGCTCAATTCTCTGACAGCATCTCGGTCTCTTAGCATCTCTGCAGCATGAGCAGTGCCTAACTAACTAAACTAACTCAATTATACTCTTCTAATGGTAACCACCACCCCTAAATGTTTCAAGTTCATGACAGGCTTAATTCTGATTGGACAAGCAAGGGGAGATAATCATCACTTCATGCTAAGTTTTAATATTTTCTAAAGCTTATTGTTTAATGTTCCCATCCCTTAATTTAGTTTCCCAAGCTTTATTTCCACCCGTATTCACATCTTAATCAATACATTCTAAGCAATTTGGTTCCTGTTCACAGGACATCATAATTGTTCACAGGACATGTTGCTGTTTTCTTTTGAATGACATTCAAAGCTTTGCATCGCGGGTCCTGGTTTGTCGTTACTGCGCATGTGAACTAGTTACATGATACACGAGCTCCAGTCCCTCTTGGAGACCCAAATACGAACTAATAGAGAGGTCAAAGAAAAGAATATTAAAATCAAAAATAAATGGTTTCACTGTATACCACCTACCTCTACTCTACTCCCATTTATTAATAATCTTTTGCATTAACATTTTAGTAAACTTACAGGGTTTAGTTTCAGCAAAGCATGTGCATTAGCATGTGGGTTTCAAGCGGCCATTTTAAGAGCAACTGCGCAGCTGCAAAGATTTCCCTCCAAGCGATAGTACGTCATACTACATAGATGCAGTAGATGCATGCGCAATTCAGAATCCCGTGTTTAGCAGCCATCTTTAGTGACACACGGATTACTTGTTAGTAAAACACATAGGCAAGCTTCCCCTAGATTCAAATGTATGAATTTGTGTGCAGATTATTACTTATAAACACAATTATTACGGAGTTATGAGTTATTTGAGGGAATTGCTTTTGGGCAAGTCTCCTTTTATATAGGTCCCTGCTCCATCAATCCCCTCTCTGATGGCATTTTATGCCAGCACTCATTACCCACCACCAATCAGATGCCAACTTTAGCACATTTCAATTCCTTCTTCAATCTTTTCAATCCTTTCTTTTATTTCTTTTTCGTTATTAATCGGTAAATTCTTCATCGTTTTGCATAGATCTCCTTTCATCTCCTCTAACTGTATCTCATTGTCTTTTCTCTTCTTTCCCTTTTCGTTTACTGTATATCTTTTTCTTTTCTCGCAACACTTGAACCATGTCATTATTGCTAAAACTAATAGTGTTATTCCTAGTACTGGTAGTATTATTTGACCTATAAGACTATTGCCTAAGTTAGAAAACCAGCCGCCTATGGTTGTAAAACTATTTGTTAATTTCTTCCATACACTGTCAACTTCCAGTGGTTTCAAATCTTCCTCTAATTTCGTGATGTTTTTAATATATCTTGCAATTTTGACGCTTTTGTCAGGAATGTAAGTGCAACAATGTTGCGCTTTCAACATTTTACAGACTCCGCCCTCTTTTGCCAATAATATATCAAGAGCAAGTCGATTTTGCAAAACCATAGATCTAATCGCAACCAATTCTGTATTAATCATTAAGAATCCTCCAGCAGTGTCAGTCGATAGACGATCAACCACTGTACATAATTGACCAATCCTACGTGAGTTTAGAATTACTCCCACTGAAGGTATCAATGCACTGAATATATCACCTACTATTTCTGAAAAACTAGCTCTCTTCATACATATTTGTTCCTTTGCGTTTTCATTGCTTCCAGTGATTCTTTTGACATGGTACACCTTTGGGAATACTATTCCAAAATAGCAACTCCCGTACCAATGATCAGGCAGCCTAAAATGTGCTTTGTCTCCACATACATAATAAATTCCAGGAAATACTGGATCTGTTCCACCTTTTAGTCCCCATCCCCCGATTACTAGGAATTTATGTTCACATTCACTTGAACCAATAAATACATTGTTATAGTCAGTCTTTAATCTATGGAGGCAGATCTTCCCTTTCTTTTCAAAGTCTAGGGACATAGCAGCATGAGTCTTGCCAGTTGTGTACATATTTTCTTTTTCAGCCCATTGAGGTATCTGAGGTTTTGGTTCAGAAGCCTTTCTTTGGAAGTCCTGTCTCCTTTGCTCAACTAAATTCAAAAATATATTTTCTTCTTCACGTAATATACATGTTAAATTGTGCTTGTGTGCTTCAGCTATATCTATCTTTCCGAGCAAGTCTCCTTCTATACGAGTCCTTGCTCCATCAACTGGAACCAAGCTTTACCTGTCTGATGAGCTCTTATTAGGGCAAAAACAGTTCTGGGTTGCTTGTGTTCCGGTTTCAGGGAGGACCTGGCCTGGTGGTTTAGGCTGGACTGTTCCCTTTGGAGTAGGGCTAGGACTAATTCGCATTGGCTGGCTCCAAACGAAGATTGCATGGTGTGCACACATACAATGGACAGGGATGTGGCCTGAGGAATTACCAGTGGCTGATATTAATTCAAGCATTTGATTATTTGCTTTTTTGTATATTTAGGGTACCACCCTCTTTACAGCATGCATAGCAAAATTTATGTAAAAATTGGTCAAGGATATGGACCACTTTGCCAGAGACCACCTTCATGCCAGATATCCAAATTTGTATGCAGATTCTCTCAAAACATCATGCATGGCTGCATTATGCCAAGGCTACCCTTATGTGAGAGAAAGGCAATATTATTTCAAGAATACCCAAACTATACCATGCCCCATTAGGAAAAGGCCACTAATATACTTGGGAAAATCACACATACGGTAAGATTGCCCTCATCAAGTGAAGCAGGCGCCAATATGTCAGAGACACATTTATGTTAAGAGCCCCAACAATATATTAAGGGGGGCGTTTTTAAGCAAGGGCCACCATGATGACAGTGATAGCCTTATTTGTGCCCTAAATTCTCAAAGTATATCAAATATTGGCAATATTAGGCCAGGGTCAGGACCGTGACATAGAATGAACCAAAAATGTCATATACATCCACAACGAGTCAAGGACTAAACCATTATGCCAGAACCATCATTATTATCATGACAGGGGGTGCAGATGAAGCAAGGAAAACCATTGGCAAGGGAACAACCTACCAAAGGGCAAAGAGACACCAAGTCACTGATGTAACTCACTGGGTGGTTAAGGGTATACCTAGAAGAGGATCCCTTGCTTGCTGTGCCATAGGATACAACCTGTACCCCATTGACAAAGCCTAATAAGACTGAAACCCAGTGGCGGTAAGTTTAGGAGGGAGGGGGCAGACAGGACACACACACACATACAGAGACACACTCACAGCCATGCATTCACATGCACACACACAAACACATTCATTCACAACACTCATTACCAAACATTCATACAGGCATGCACTCACCAAACATTAATTTTAACATAAAACACACACTTACCTGCAGCTCTGCCTCGGAAGTCCCAGGAGGCTTGGGACTGCTGCCTTCCCTCATTGGCTGACCTGTGGTCAGCCAATGAGGGAAGGCAGCAGTCCCAATGTCATCGCAGAGTGGGATGGGGTCAGTGAGACTGCTGACCCCACCCCACTCTGTTATTAAGTGTCACTGATTGACACTCAACCCAAGGTGCTTCAGGGCTTAAAACTGAAGTGCCTGGGTGCGGGGCAATCAGTGACGCAGAGGGAAGGTCCTGAGGGACCTTTGGTGAGCTGAGGAGGCCATGCCTACAGGAGTTGTGACTTCCGCAGCCCAGCAAAGTTCAACTGAAGCAGCCAGGAGCCTGCACATTTAGCGCATGTCTGGCTCCTGGCTGCCTGACCTGAAAATGAGCAGTGTGCAGCCTGACAGACACTATTCATGAGAGGCAAAAGGTGGGGGAGGGGTGTGGCCCCTCAGTCCCAATGAACTGGCAGCAGCTGCTGAAACCAGTCCAGGGTTACCTGTGCTTCCTTCAGAGTATACTTCGCCTGGCAGTTCAGAATGGACTGTACTATGAGAAATAGGGCCAGCACTGATTTGCGTAAGGCAGGTCTCTGTGTCGAATGGTAAAGTCTGAAAAAAACTGTGGTTTGTAATGCAAGCCAGTGTGATTGCCAGTAGGTTAAACTATTTAAAGCACTCCTCTCACCCATTTTTGTGTGTTTCATAGAGGATTTTGCATGTATAAGAGTTTATGCATACACTAGTGTTCATAGAGGTTAAGCTGCCTGTTTTTTACATGTGCATTTCATGTTTGAGTTACATGCCGGGATCACGTCATTAGCTGAACTAGAACCCTGACATGAAGGCACCCTCTTGGCTAAAGGCTAGCCATGACTACTGAAAGTACTTCCTTTTCTTCATGTGTACATCAGTGTGTGAGTGTGTGCTTCTGAACTCGTATGTGGGGTCCCTGTGTATACATTTATGTAGGTGTGTGTGTTTGTGTGTATGTTTGATTGTTGTTTGGGGGCTGATAATTTATTGACATCCCTTTAATCTAAAACCCCTCCACCTTGCGCTTCCACAGCCACGCCTTGCTTGCCTCACTTTGTTGTCAATAAGTCCAGTAATCGATTTGCTATGCATTGAGCTTTAGTTTGTCTTTGTTGTGCTGCCATAGTCAGTCCTCCCTACCTTTTCCCCATTCCAAGTATAAGGGTAAGGCTTGAATCTTTGGAGGAATCTAAGTGGGACCATGTCAGATCAGCCCTTTCTTTATATTCCTAGCTGATTGGAAGCAATTTTGGGGAATTGAGCAGGAAGGATGAAGTCCTTCGCCATTGTGGTATCAATCGATAACCTGCAACCTATCCAGATTCCGAGACAAAGTTCATCTGCTGCAAAGTAACACCACTTAAGGAGGATTATAGGCACCTTCCTGAATTGAATCCCCTGATGAAGCATTGTGGGACCACTGATGTGTTACAAGTAACTCCTGCCTCTTCAGGAGTAATAATTCAGTGTGATCCCTTCACTTCCCAGCTCCCTGTGTAAGTCCATCTGCAATAGATGTAAACTCCTATCACCTGCTTGCCTGTCGATTTGTAGTAATGGGATATTTTTTCCACTGATCCACTAGCCACTTGAAGTATGTGATCTGGTCAAGAACACTGACCAGTAACCAATCCTTAGGCAAGTTACTAGTCCATTTACTACTATGTTAGGATGCTCAACACAGAGACCATTTTTAACCCAGTTCACCCACACCTCCGAACACCCCACTCCAACAATGCACAACTTGTTTGTAAGCCTTCTTTATGGAATAGTGGCAAATAATGTATGGCTGTCTCATTGCTCTACACACCTTGTCAGAAAGTTATTTATCTGTTGTAGTGTAACATGGATATTCACAAGAAGCATCCTTAAAAGGATGTGAACAGAAATTATCAATTCGTCAAAATCATGGTGCTTTATTTGGAGATGACTAACTGCAGTGCACTTCCTTTGTGTCTCATTGAACTAAAGAGCCTTCACCCTTACATTGGTGGCACAACCAGGTTTTTATTTATAGCAGCCACAACGGCAGTGTTATTGTTAAAATGCTTTAATCTGTTTTGCATTTTCTATTTGTGTCCATACTTACTTACACTGCAAAGAATCTGGTAAAAAGTAGTGTTGTTTTGTTATCATTTATTCTCATTTTCCTGGAGCATTTGCCTCATTAAGCATTTTCTTTTCACAGTGGGGTTCTCCTTACACACTGCACTCATGTGTCATTATTCTATAAACCGAAAGGTTCCTTTGTGTACAGCTCAGCGGTACAAGTGCTTTCTCCCATAACTTTTTTGCTGTGGGTGGTTTAAGATAATGTGCTGTTTTTGGCTAATGGTCTACTGTAATGGCTTTAAAAGGCTGTAGAATGGCTCAGTCAAGGAGCACTTACAGAAAATATCTTTTGCCCATGCGCCTGTGACATTTTGCCTCAATTTACAGCTGCACTGGCTTACTCTATTTCTCTCACAATGTGTTTTTTCCCCTGAGGGATGCTACTACTTTAGTTATGTTTGAAGTATTGTCAGTAATAAGTTGTAATTTATTTATTTAGGGGGTTATTTCTGAAGGATTTGCATTGCCCTTGTGCCGCGCACGCAGGCGCACGGGTGAGGCAAAACCTAGGTTGGATGTATCGAGCCACGTAAGGCCACCTCGAGGGGCCCTGCATGGCTTGATAAATCCTGAGTAAGGAAACACATTGCAAATCACTGCTTTGTGTTACTCTGCCCCTGGGAGACGCTCCGTGTCTCCCAGGAGCAGAGTGTGGATGTGTGGGAACACCCATGGGTGGAGCATGGGTGTTCCCACACATCCACCCATGGGTTTTTGGTACATTCCCAGATTTACCAACTATGGTAAACCTGGGAAGTCGTCAAAATGGTATGGCTCCCCAGGGGAGACGTTACGAGAAGAAATATGCTTATTTCTCCTTGTTTTTTCCTCTTTCTATGTGTACTGTAGAATGCAGCACACATACAAATAGGAAAATGCCCCAGGGGATTGTTTTTGTGCTGGAAGGTGTCTCTTCCTGCTTAAAAACTATCCTGCTTACAGCGCAGGCACCCTTGCACCACCGTGCAAGGCTGCCTGCGTTGGTGCTAGGCATCACATTGAGCACCACTGCTGTATCTTGGTAATGTACAGTGCATTCCTTTCCTTTCCCTATCATGCAGCGCAGCGCAGAAAGGTGACTTGCTGCCTGTGTGATTATTTGTTAAATGTTCCTCTTAGTGTTTTTCCATAGCTCAGACATATTTCTTCGTGATTATAGCGCAATACGAAAGAAGTGAGGGAAAAAGATAAATATTTGTATGTATGAGTATCATAAAGAGTGTAGGACACGCTCACATTTGAAACATAATGATTAACATCACTAAAGGTAAGTATTTCAATTAGTACATACATTCATTTGTTTGGTATAAGCATCACATAGAATCAAACAGAAAAGGGATGAGATATTAACATTAATTCAGTAAAGTGGTACTATTGTGCTGTTTATAAAGTGAGAAGAAAAGATATTCTATTAAGAGAAAGAAGAGGAAGTGAAAGTTTTTTTCATTGGTATCATCAAGTGTAATTTTAGGAGTAGGGATAGAGAAGAGTTTGAGGTGGGTTGTAGTAAACATTTAGACACCGTGATGTAATTGGTGTCTATCTGGGCTGGCTTTAGGGCAGTGCGAACAGTGCAAGCTGCACCTGGTACAAAGCTCGTTGGCTGGCATTGTGTTTAGAAAAAAGTATAGGGTTTAAAAGAACTTGCTGCAGAGCTCCTTGTGTGTCCAGTGGTTTCCAGGCAACAACAAAAATGTGAAGCTAACTCTGGTGATTAATGGTCCTGCTGGGGAGCGTTTGGAGTTTTGTCTAGTGGCAGTTTTGACTCATTATAAAGTAATACAGAGAGGAATGACATGCCTAATGGACTGAACATATACCATGCAGATCACAGAACTGCGTTTTATCGGGATAGCTCAGTGGGTTACTGTTTTTGTCACAGATGTTCTTTATTTACATGCAGTTCATAAATTAAATCCTCATATAGCACACTTACGTGTGAACTGCCATCAAAGAGCTGTATAAAAAACTATATGGTATGGTTTAGAACGTTATGTTTTTTTTCCAGGTCTCTCATTATCCTAATTTTGCTAAAACGTGTTTGAAATATACTAGTAGTAAAGCCAACCCTGATGAATACAGGCCCCAGCTAGGCCCGCAAGAACAAGGGTTCGCTCTCCTGTAACGGAATCTATAAGGAAGTTGGCACGGAAACTGCAAAGTACAAAGACAACGTTTATTAACCCTTAAGGGTGGTCCTACAATCCACACAACACTCTTCAGTATTGCATGGAGTAGCACACAGAACATTCGTACACAGTCCCCTTTTATACACAAACAGAGGGGCTCATAAGCGGGTGGATACAACATGAGGCCGAAGAACATTACCATTTATGGTCATTCTCGATACTGAATCAATACATGGGCGGAGCCAACACACTCCTTGAGCCCGCGAAAACACATGGTCAAGCAAAGCTAATTATAACAGATGTGGTCAAGTCTGGGCATGCGCCAGACGGACAAGAGAGAGCTATTTATAAACTGTTGCTAGGCAGATTACAAGAGCAACTAACACAGAGGTCGGACTCTCCTCGTGGTGAACACATGGCAGCATGCCAATACAAAATGGAGTCCGGACTTCGGTCAACATAACGAAGAAAACATGATCAAAAGGGGAAGCATTAATGTTTTCAGTAAATGCTTAATCACATTCTGCCTTAATTTACAACAGACGACCCTTTCAGCATTTACTGAAGACATCCGGCTTCCAAGAATAATCATCATATATATCAATTATCATCATTCCCTTAACCTCTTTAGCTAGACCCTTCTGGCGAGCAACATCGGCAATAGCTTTCTTATCTGGAATGCAGAATGAAATGCATACGGAACAGCACAATGGTCCACATTGAATACACATACAGAAAAGGAACAGAACTGCTATAATAATGCAGAGACCAGTTAAGACCTTCCATCCCCAGGCAGTAACCAACGCCCAAAACCATCCAGAAAAGGACCAAGTGCCGTTTTCTGTGTGGATTTCAGCTGCTATTTTATGCAGCTTGTTAATGGCGTTATAAACGGATGGCGTATGATCAGGGATGAACACACAGCAGCTACTTCCAATAATTTTACAGGCTCCACCTCGATCAGCTAACATTACATCTAGTACCATACGATTCTGCAATGCAACAATCCTAGTTATTTGTAATTCTTCCGTAAGATTCCCAAGAGCGGCAGCAGTCTGATTTGTCACAGCTTCTACCACTCTTGTCAATCTTCGGATCTTCCTACTATTCAAAGCAGCTCCAACAAAGAAAAACAGTCCTAAGTTAAAATCAATATACTGTTGCAAGCTGGTATCGGTCTGATCCACATCATCAATTGATAGAGTACGTTTATATCTATTTACAGTCACATTATTCAACAGTTTCAAATCCTTATGATATGACGCAGGTGCTAAGAATACAGGAGGTAATAGGAAGGATACATAGCATACCCCGGACCACCCTGCCGGCAAACGGTAATAACCTTTATTTCCACATACAAAATAGGTATTATGGGACGCTAGGAAGGTACTGTTGTTCAGCCCGTCGATGTTCAGTACAGTTATACAATCACTGACACCAACAGGGATAAAACCCACACTCTGGACACACAGGTCCGCTTGAGCTTGTGCTACTTGGATTACGAACTTGTCCTTCCCCACAGTGTCTCTTGTGTTCGTGAAGATATAGGGAATGGATTCATTGTCCGGTCGGTACTCTTCCCATTCCCAAATTGTCCCATTTGCTTGTGGATATCCATTTTTATCTTGATGACATTCTTTATTGAGTCTGAAAAGCAATCGTCCCACTGTCGGTTTCCGAGTGGCAAACAGCAAAGTGTACCATGCTCTACAAGAGCCATTATGAGAGAAAGGAAGTGGTATGAATGGCGTTCCTCCTTTCTTCTGATGGGCTGGCATCATCCCACATATCCAACAGTTCGTAGCGTTCGTAGCAACGTGGGTGTGATGCAGCATCTGAATGAAAGTGTTATTCAAATAGGACTGTCGATGCTTCAACTCTTGATACGGTAATGTATAAAAGTAGTGCTCCGCAGGCACTGGAGTCGTCAACACAAGTGTCCTTCGAGCAGGAGTTGCCTCCTCCACAAACCATGTGGTTATCCCAACAATAGCTACTGTTAGCATGAACCCCAACGCACAAAGGATTTTCTTCTTCTCCATGTCAAAAGAAACAATACCCTGATATCTTCCTGAAACTAAAAAGTCTGTCAGAACTCTTCCCCTTGGGCAGCGGTTGATTTCTTCACCAGCGGGCCAAGACGGGTGTCGCTACACTAATGCAGGGCTGATCCCCCCCCCTTGCCTCATCGGCTCTCCGTTTCACTAACCCAAGGGCCGTTCTGACAGTATGTCCCGGCACTGGAAACCTTACTTCCTTGGTCGAAGATGATATCGCCTTCCTCCAGACGTCGTGTGGTCCGGAAAGAGCTCCTCAGTGTCATTCGGCTTCGCAGCACGGCCTGTCTCTGCTGCTAGGATTTCTCGTTGATCGGTCAGCACGGCAGACTCCACCAATCCGGGCGGTACCTTTCGGCAGTGCAAGGAATGGATCCAATTCTTCCTGTTCGAGACTCGCACTGCCGTCCTCGTTGCAAGGAGGACTTGTTCAGGTCCTACCCATCTCGGCTCCAAACTGTTCGTTCTGTCGAAAACCTTCACCATAACATGATCCCCAGGCCGTAGACCATGTCCTTCACCGGTAGACCGATCAGGGAGCGCCTCTCGGACCTGTTGATGAATAGAAACCAAATTATCCGTTAACTGTGCCAGATAATCGCTCATCATTACACAAGGTACATCATACACAGCCTTAGGCCTTGGTGGACCCCAAATATTCATTGGGCGTCCAAATACAACTTCATATGGCGTAAGGCCAGTTCGAGAGTGTGGCACCGACCTAATTGACAATAACGCCAGTGGCAGGGCGTCTGGCCAAGTCAAAGATGTTGAAGCTTGGATTTTGGCGATCTTAAGCTTCAGTGTACCATTATACTTCTCGACTAGTCCTGCAGACTGGGGGTGGAACACGGCGTGGAACTTCTGGGTGATGCCTAGGCCCTTCAAGACATATTTTATAACATCCGCTACAAAGTGAGGCCCATTATCACTCCACAGAAGTCTACAGACGCCGTATCGAGGGAAAAACTCTTTCAGCAATAGCTTCGCTGTAGTCATTGCAGTATTGTCTTTCGTAGGGTACGCCTCAACCCATTTACTGAAGGCGCAGACCACTACTAGAACATACTTCAAATTGTTACAGCGCTCAAGCTGGATGTAGTCCATCTGCAGGACCTCAAAGGGTGCAGTGGGCGTCGCAAATCCTCCTGCTGGAGTTCGAGTGCCTTTCCCTGGGTTATACCTCAGGCAGATCATACAGGTCTGCACCACCCTCTTTGCTGTGCTAGCAATCTCTGGATGCTCCCAGACTTGGGTAAGCAATTTCACAATTGCGGAAGCTCCAACATGTGCTAGCCCATGTGCCATCTGAACCATAGGTTGTACAAAGGCCGTGGGTAATTTCCATCTATCCATCTGCTTATTTCTCCAGCAACCCTCGTCATCCAGTTCTCCTTCGCTAGCCCATTGTTCCCGCTCTTTGTCAGAAGCGGTCCTCTGTATTTCTCGCACTTCTTCCTTCGCATCTCGCCATCTTTCCACCTGTGACTTTACTACATACATGGCAGTAGCGCCAGGCTGCATCGCGGTCTCCCGTGCTACTCGATCCGCTAACGCATTCCCTTCTCCAACTTTATCAACTACTTTCCTATGGGCACTACACTTAACAATGGCAATTTTCTTCGGGTATGTCAATGCGGTTAAGAGGTTGTGGACTAACTCCCCATGCATTATCTGTATCCCATGTGACGTTAAGAACCCTCTCTCCTTCCAGAGTAGGCCGAAATCGTGCGCTACTCCGAAGGCATAGCGGCTATCTGTGTAAACATTCACACACAATCCTGTACTGAGCTCACATGCTCGTGTTAAGGCTATCAGTTCCGCTGCTTGAGCTGATTTCTGTGGTATGCGTGCTGTCTCCACTATCGTGTGTAATGTGGTAATTGCATACGCTGCTGAAGTCGTACCATCTGGTAGCTTCAGGCATGATCCGTCTACCCACAACTCTCCATCTACCTCTGAAAAGGGCGTATCCTGGAGATCAATACGACCCTTTGTTTGTTCCTCAGTCACAAGAATACAATCATGCGCTTTCTGTGCCTCAGGCTGGGTCTCGGGGTATGGCAACAATGTGGCCGGGTTTAATGTCACGCACCTCTTTAACGTAATATGAGGAGCCAAAAGCGTCAGCTCATATCCCGTTAAACGGGCACTGGTCAAATGCTGCGTCTTTGTTTGATTAAGCAGGGCATCCACAGCATGGGGAACTAACACCAACAATTTATGGGACAACACAATTCCTTCACTTTGGCGTATTGACACAGCTGTCGCCGCTACCGAGCGAAAACACCCTGGTAATGCTCGGGCGACAGGATCAAGCACAGCCGAAAAGTATGCACAAGGCCGCTGCTTGTCGCCGTGCATCTGTACTAAGACTGACAATGCACATCCATCTTTCTCATGCACATACAACGAAAAGGGTTTTGCATAATCAGGGGTCCCTAACACTGGTGCTGAACAAAGGGCCTGTCGCAGTTGCTGAAAAGCAGCATCACACTCATCTGACCAAGGGATTGGGATAGGTGTATCCTTTGTCAGAAGGGCTAACAATGGCTTAGCTATGTGTGAAAACCCCAATATCCACTGTCTACAAAAAGAAACAAGACCCAAAAATGCACGCACATCCTTCTGCGTGGATGGTCTCGGTGTGTCCAAAATTACTTGGATACGATCTGGTGTGAGTGCCCGCCCCTCCTTAGACAAAAGGTGACCTAAATAAGTCACCTTTGGTCTACAGAATTGCAATTTCTTCCTAGAGACCTTGTGATTGTGGGATGCTAAAAAGGAAAGTAAGGATAACGTGCTTTTCTCACACAACTCCAGGGTGTCAGCCGCCAACAGGATGTCATCGACATATTGAATGAGGGCGACCCCCTCGAGTAAAACAAAGGAATCCAACTGTCGTTTCAAAGCCTGACTGTAAATACTAGGGCTTTCTGTGTAGCCTTGGGGAATTCTACAAAAACGATAAGATCTATTATTTAATGTGAACCCAAAAAGAAATCGGCTATCAGGGTGAATGGGAATGGAAAAGAAGGCATTCTTCAAATCAATCACTGAAAACATGGTCGCCGTAGGCGGGACCAAGGTAAGCAACGTCGTGATATCAGAAACCACCGGGTACTGAGGTATCACGATCTTGTTTACCTCCCTCAAATCAATTATGAACCGATAGACCTTTGCATCCGTGTCCTTTTTCAAAATTGGGAGAATCGGACTGTTACAGACATTATAGGGAACTTCTTCCACTACCCCTACTGCTATCAAGTCTTGCACAATCTGTATGAGAGCCTCCTCGCCCTCCTGGGAAATACGATACTGCGGGAGGCGTGGTAGCACCGCCCCCTCCTGGACACTAATGTGGACCGGAGGAATCACCATTTGTCCCACATCTGTGTCCGAAGTCGCCCATAAAGCTCGGGGGAGGGTAGCCAACAACGCATCCTCTGATATCGTGCACATCCGCCCAGACCTGGGATAGTTGTCATTTAAGATCACCCTCACACCTTCAGGGGAGCAGCGGATTGTAGCCCTAAAGTACTTTAACATATCAAGGCCCATAATGTTATCCGGTGTATATGGAGCAAGCAGAAACGGACAGGGCGCAGAAAAAGAATCAACCTTAAATGTAAGGGGCTGTGAAAGAGGGCTTCGGGAGAGTGTACCGTCAAACCCTACCGATGTAACTATTGAGCCGGATGGGGGAGCCCCCGGAACCAAGTACCTAGACAATGCACTACGTGTCGCTCCTGTATCCACTAGGAACTGATCAGTAGAACCTAAAACCTCAGCCGATACATAAGGACCCGTCTGATCGACCGGCACCTCAACTGATTCGGACCCCCATCCAACGCATTCCTATGCATGCTGAGAATCACGATATCCCGATTGATCGATGTCCGATACATAATACTGGTGCTGGCGATCAAAAACATTTGAGCCATCTCGGTGCCGCCCGGCAGTATCGAAACGGACATTATCGTTAGAATTCCCTCTAAAGGTCGAGAAGCCCCCTCTACCTCTCGGGCCACCCGGAGTGTGCCCCTGACGCGAAGCACGCAACGCTGGGCAATCCCTGGCCCAATGGCCCAACTGCTTGCAGTACGCACACTGGTTCCTATTCAAATCAGATCGGCCCGAAGGGGGACCATAAGATCCGCCCCTTCCTCTATTATTATTACCCCGTCGGGGCGGGCCATATACTTGTGCTAACATCACCTTGGTTTTGAGATCTTTCGATTTCTTCTCCTCCTGGCCCTGCGCCTCGTGCTCCTGACGCTCATAATACTGAGCGATAGTCAGAAGGGCCGTCGGTGTCGCGGAGGACCAAGAACTTTCACTCGCTTTTAACCGGGCCGCAACTGCCGGTAGCAGATTAGCCACATATTTGTCCGCGAAAAGGTGGCGGCCCGTGTCGTCAGTAAGCGACTGGCCACTAAAATCATGAAACGTCTCCTCAAAGCGCGTAAAGAAGTCCGCAACTGACTCGTCAACTTTCTGCTTACATGCAGTTAACATATTCCAATCAATCTTTTTAGGGGGGATAATCGTTTTCAACTTAGCCACAATAGCCGCAGGGAGATCTAAAATATTCTGGGGTGGTTTCTGTGCGGGCTTCCGTTCCCTATCCTCATCCTCAAGGTCAGACCACCGGGCCTTGAAGGCAACCGCATCATCTACCTTTCGGACAGAGCGCCACGTATCCGGCGGTAGGATAAGGCCAAAGAACAGGTCTATATCCGCTAAGGTCATAATGCAAGAATTCAAGGCCCCCTCGACTTCTTCATAGAAGGCCGCTGGATTCTTGCGGGGGTCAGGCAACGCATTCTTTAGTGCCATAACATCGGCCCTATGCCATGGAGTGTAAACCCAGTTATATACAAAATATCCCCTTGCATCGGCGGAGTTAATATCCGAGCTAGTCCCTGCTCCCTTAGGAGGAACATACAAAGGCGCCGCCTCTCGCATTGGTTTAGCATGCACTATGTCATCCTTATCTGACTGGGAGGCGGATGGGTGGCCCCCTGCTGCAGACGAATCCGACTGCTTCTCCTCCTCCGTTTGTTGACGTGCTTTCTCTCGAAGGGCCAGCACCTCATCCCGCAAGGCGAACAGCCGCCGAGCCGCCTCAGGAGCCTTAGAGGGAGAAAAAGCACCGTTACGTATTGCTCTAGCGTCCGAAGACACTTCGTCAGGCTCAAGAACATGAGAATATTTTCGGAAAGCAGTAATCACTTCCTCCGCGAAATGACCCAGAAAATACACTTTATCTCTCTCCTGCCACTGCCCCCAAGTCTGAAATAAGTCCTCCATGGATACCTTGCCTTTAAGCGCACGGAAGGAAAGTGTCCGAAGCTCAGCCATTTGCTCGGCCGACAGCATGGACCGTGTGTCTACCTTACCCGAAACCGGGTCAGAATCTTGCGGCCGTGGAGCAGATGCGCCAACATAAGGGGGCGGAGAGCGATCTAGTAAATAAAAATCATCATCAGGATTATTAAGGACAGGATAAAGTGGCTGGCGAACAACATATTGACCCGAAACCTGTAGCCTACGCTCTTTCTCTTGTCTGTCCGTTTGCTCTTTGTCCTCCCGACGCTTCGCTTCCTGCGCTCGCACATGGTCATTCTTCCGTTGCTCTTTATCAAACAGCGCTTTCTCACGTTTCTCTCGCTCACGCACTTCCTTCACCCATAATCGCACACACTCAAACATATCCTGACGAGCACGTCGCTTACACATACACTGTTCCACATACTCAATCTTACGTATATCAAACGATCCATACAAAGGCCATCGCAACTCAGGATCCTTCCTCGTGTATTTCCTCCATAGCGTGCTGTACATTATGGAAGAAAGACCATGCTTCACGTACATATCCCTATTAGGAGTCCCCTCTGGGGGAGCTGGAGCAGATTCCTCGAGGTTCAACCGGTTTCCAAAACAGCAGCACCACTTACGGAGTGCGCTAAAAGCAGGCATGCTAGGAATAATGCAAAATATGCAATATTATAAAGAAAATGGCACTTAATCGTTGCGCCGTTCAAAGTTTACACAGCTCCTGGAGAAATTTCTCCACATTACCTGCCTATATGTGTTGCAACGCATATATTTTCACAAAGACAAATTCAAAATATGACTAGTCATCATCAATCAAAACTCAAATAGCCAACCCAGGCTTCAAAACTCGGAGCAAGTACCGTACAACGGTTCTTACCAATCAAGAGTCCAGGTTCCAACTGCCAAGCTCCACAATCGCCCAAACGGCTCTCACGGCAGGACCGACAGAAGAGGTCTCAGTCGATGACCGGCGCCACCCAGACGGTCAGCTCGGAAGGGAAGGAAGAAAAACCTCGGGATGCCAGGGCTAAGACGCCGCTGGCAGTGATCACGTCCCCGGCCAAACTCCTCACCTTCGTCGCGACCAGTCCTTCGAGCATCCGAGTCGCCGATGAGCCCCACGTGACGGGCGCCAATTGATGAATACAGGCCCCAGCTAGGCCCGCAAGAACAAGGGTTTGCTCTCCTGTAACGGAATCTATAAGGAAGTTGGCACGGAAACTGCAAAGTACAAAGACAACGTTTATTAACCCTTAAGGGTGGTCCTACAATCCACACAACACTCTTCAGTATTGCATGGAGTAGCACACAGAACATTCGTACACAGTCCCCTTTTATACACAAACAGAGGGGCTCATAAGTGGGTGGATACAACATGAGGCCGAAGAACATTACCATTTATGGTCATTCTCGATACTGAATCAATACATGGGCGGAGCCAACACACTCCTTGAGCCCGCGAAAACACATGGTCAAGCAAAGCTAATTATAACAGATGTGGTCAAGTCTGGGCATGCGCCAGACGGACAAGAGAGAGCTATTTATAAACTGTTGCTAGGCAGATTACAAGAGCAACTAACACAGAGGTCGGACTCTCCTCGTGGTGAACACATGGCAGCATGCCAATACAAAATGGAGTCCGGACTTCGGTCAACATAACGAAGAAAACATGATCAAAAGGGGAAGCATTAATGTTTTCAGTAAATGCTTAATCACATTCTGCCTTAATTTACAACAACCCCAACCACAGTGGAACGTTTTAAATCCTCAGTTTGTGCTTTTACAGAACAAACATTCTTAAAATATACTATGGATGACATGCGATTCCTACACCTTGTAGTCCTCCTTGTTTATGTAACATTTCCTACGGACTGATTTAAAAACGTATGAGTCATTGTCTCACTATGATGTGTGTGATGTTGAGTGCTCTGACACCCTACACTGGTGTGAGTATAAAACAAATTAAATGTATGTGAAAGTGGAGCCATGGATAGATGAAGGGCAATGTTGGAGGGTGTTAATGAGGTACTCAGTTCATAAGGAGGTAATGGGGGGGCAAAAACCCCACTAGGCCCCACCAGCCCTAAAGCCGATGCTGGGTCTATTGGTTGTTCGACAACCTTCTCCCCAGAAACCAGACCATTATAAATGAAGCATGCTGCTTTTCCTCGTCTCAGAATTCTGCCTAATGGAATTAGACCACCTTCCTATTTTGGCTTTACTTTCTTTTTGAATGGTTTTAATATTTTTTTTAATTGATTTGTGACTTGCTTTCCACTATTTGTAACAGTGTATTTCACAAATAGGTCGTTGGAGGAAATGAGAAAAACTCAGACTCAGGGAAAGGATATACAGAGAAGTTACAAGGCAAATGCTAATTTTAATCTTTATGTCATTATTAAACAATAAACCTTATTCAACACCATTAATTAAAGTTTAACTTATACAATTTAAAAAAAATACACACTCAATCTAGCACAAAGCACCCAAGTAGGCCATAAAAGTAATGTAATATAAGCTTCCAACAATTAAGCAACTGGTAAGGCTGCATTAGCATCGATCATAAGGACAGTAAAACCAATACCAGTTTGTGTAGTTAATTCATATTTTAGAAACATAGGCCCTTAAAAGTAGGTGGCAATGATCCAACAAAATCCATCAATTATTGTATAGAAAATATACTTATTATAACACCTTTATTGCAATAAAAACCCCCATTGGACTGTCCATAACGATATTAGAGGTTGTATATCTACCAAACTTGATCTCCCTCGATCAGCACCCTCAAGCGTAACCATCGCTTTGAGAGACAAATTTCAAAGAAAGGTGTGATCCTCTGGTATTCTTCATTCTAAAGTATAGTAAATTATAGTGCAGTGTACATCCAATGACCTACTCTGGTCATAAGCTATTTCCATTGTATGCCAATAAAGTGTCTGTTCTTGGGGACTCCGTGCTGACTTGCAGCATGTGTTCCTCCATTGCTTCAAACTTAGTTGCACTAGTTGTCCCTATGACATGGGCTATGGATACATACATCACCAAGAACAGAACATTGTTAACTAGTGCTCAAAGTAGCAAGCTCATTTCATATTGTTGTTGTGCACTTGTGGCATTGTATGCTTGTTAGGCATGCATTCATCCACCCCAGGACTGGGAACAGTGTCCATCATGACCTGCAGGGATGTGGTCACCTTACAGGTCTGGTACTCTTTCTGTTCTCTCAAAAGATGCATTGCTGGAGACAAATAAGCAGCTTTCATGTTTCATCATCAATGATGTACCAAACAATGTGCCAGTGGTGGCTGACTGCTTTAGAAAATGGTGGGGCAATCAGGTGGGCACTCCAGGAAATGTGAAGTCAAAGATCTTCTGAACGGAAAATCATCACAACTGACGGCAGCGATGAAGACAGCGGAACAGCAGTGGAACGAGGACGAGAGAATGAAATCTGGGTCGAGATAGTAGCACATAAATTCAGCTGTGTGACAGTCGTCTGCTGGAGCATTTCATTTTCTCACAATATAATTGTGTTTTATTGCCCATTATCCGTTTTATCAGTGCCAGAGCCAATAGTAAATAAGGGGCAGCTGCGTGTTGCTGCTATTTCTTGTCCGTCTTGCTGTCACCATGGAAATTCAGTTGCTCTTTTTTAGGCCGAGCCTAGGCAGCACACATACGCTGTCTCCAAGACCTGATGTAATCAGAATAGGAGTTTTAATCCCACCTGCTGCTTGTCATTGGTTAACTCCTGCGTTGCTCTTCTTTCCTGGCTCCTTATTGGTTGGTGCTCCCGATACATCACTTCCATTTTGTATCGAGCAGCACCCACCAGCTACAGTTTACTCATGATAAAGTTGTTTATGTGCTTGGTTTAGGGACTACTTTTCATTTAGGCCATATAACTTTATTATACACAGGCGCCGCGCTTCATGTTTTAGCACAGCCCCCTCCTTTGTGATACATTTTTATTTATTAGCATGGCTCGATCCCACCATCAGCCTGCCACTGCTCTACCTCTGATGCCACCAGTCCTGCCAGCAGCACCAGCAGCGAAGGCTCCTCATCGGACGGGCTCTGCCCATGCACTCCAGCGCCTCCATGACCGGCTTCCCCAGTGACGTCGGATGAGTACAGATTCATCCCCAGCAACTTCAGGGGTTCCTTTCTCAGCTTGACATTGGACTCCTTCGGCCACATTCTGCCCACTGATGGGCTGGCCTACATCTGCATGGGGCGCAGAGCCCCACACTTCGTCAGCCCAAGATCTGGGTTTCAAGAGGCAAACACACTCAACCAGCACCTCCCCAGCACCTCCTACCAGCCAATAACAACCCCGTGCCCAGCCTGCACTAAAGAATACACTGCCATTGCAGAGACCCTGCCGGCTGCCTGCGTTCTGGCCCCTGCACTGTTACTCCACGGAGCAGCCGTAGTCCGATGCCTGCATGCTCATAAATCTTCGGGTGGCGCCTGCCTGGCCAGGCGATTACATGTCCATTAGTCCAACCAATGTATCTGCCCCGCAACAGATCCTGCAACCTTGATGGCCCTGTACCAACCCCAGCGGCCACATGATTTTATCTCCTAGTGACAGTTGCTCCCCCGATGGCTGCGGTGCACAACTGTCCTTGGAGAGGGTGATGCCAGGCTGTCCTGTGGGGACTATATAAACATGAGCATCTAGTACTGGCACCCCACAAAACCACTACTTGCCAGCCAACATGGCCAGTCAACCCACCTGCACCTACTACTCCATGCCATGCTCTTAAGCTTAAGCCATCTGAACCTCACTGGCGGTGAGAACTCGACCTCTCAGGCTGCCCAAAGCAGTCATGCGCACTTTGCATTTTCCTCACCAGGCTGCATTACACAGCCTGGTGAGAAACATGCAAACTCTCCAAGGTCCCGTTTGAGGGTCGAGCTACGGCGCTCAGACCAATCACAATGCTGCAGTGCATTGCAGCGTTGTGATTGGTCAAGGGACGGAGCCTGGGAGCTACCTGGTTACGGAGAGATGAGGGATGACAACACGGAGGAGAGTCGGCTGCAGACTTAGCAAGAATGTAAGTAAGTACTTTTTGTTTTTGTTTTGTAATGGCTCCCAGCGCGACCTCCTCCCTCCCCCACTTTCGTTCCCTGCCAGCCGCTATTGTGAAAGGTACAAATACAATGACTGTTTGCACAGATATTTAACAATCTGGGGATTCTAAAGCTAAAATAGAAAAATATAGACATAATTGCAAATTGTATATTTCCAATCTATACGTGACCTGAGCAACCCACACAACTAACTTCATATTTGGCGGAGATGCATGGGCATGTAGGCCAAAACATGGGTATTTGAAGCTGTACCTGGTTATAGAAAGCTGTTCTTACCATGTGCCCCAAGTAGATGGGCACAGACGTCAGTACATGGCTGGGGGGGATGAGAGGGAGGAGTTACACATGAGCCGACAAATAAGACTTAACCTGGTTCTATGAAGCTATTTTTGACATATGCCATTGATTTATTGGTATGCAAGGCTGAACATGGGCATGCAAAGACGTATCTGTTAACACTGTGAAAAGGTTAATGTGAGTATTTGATGAAAGAGTTCAACAGATGTATGAATTTGCATAACAACCTGTTTCTTTTCTTTTTTATTCCCACATGCTGTACTCCCCTAGTTGAGAACCTTCGCGCACCATACCGGTGATGCCTCATGCATTTTGCATGGGCAGTGCCCTGCTAGACTTCAGCTCCCTCACCTACCCCTGAACATAGTTCTTGGCAAACGTGTCACGCTTTGGGCATCTGTCTCTGATTATCCCGATTCTGTGAATTACATTTGCATTATCTGAGGCCGGTAGAAAATCTATTCATGAGGTCTGGCGCTTCCCCAGTGGACTGGGGAGGTGGGGGAGCGGTTTACTGCTGCCGTGGGCTCGTTTTCTTGCTGGGGGGCGGGTCCTCTGTGCAGGGCCGCCCTCAGCATTGATGGCTCCCGGTGCAACAATGTTTGTTGGCGCCACCCCCATGACCTCCTTCTGCACAGTTTCTCTCATACCACCCTCCAAAGGTGCACTCATGTCTTCATAGCCCATTCTCACATTTATTTAATTTCTTTTATAGCACTATTCATCCCAAGCACGGTTTCAGAGCACTTTACATCACTCACACATATACAGAGACAATGATTTGTAGCAGTGTGTAAAACAATGCACACGAATGTTGCATACGACGGGAGATACAAGGTGTTGGAGTAACATGTCATCCATACTAGTAACCAGTGTATGTTACAAGTGCTTAGTGTGGAAAAAAACAAACTCAGGGTTTAAAATGTAACACAGTGGCTGGGGTTGCAGAAGCAAATAAGAGTGTATCGCTACCCAAAGAAACAGTTTTAGCAACCTTATCGCTACCCAAAGAAACAGTTTTAGCAACCTTATTGCTACCCAAAGAAACAGTTTTTAGCAACTTTAGAATGAGGAAAAATTGAGATAATAATTACTTTCTAAACTCATGTCTGGCAGTTGGTTTGCAGCTCTTTTATGCCGGTTCATAACTCACTGTGTTATATTCGAAGGATTGCAACTTGTGACCTGCAAGTACCAAAAAGATCTTTGTGTGAAAACCCACTGACCTATCTACGAATAAATACAAATCTGTGATAGGCATGTTGCAAATTGTACTTTGCAGCAGGCACATTAGATCTCATTGCATGAATGAAAAGTACATTAATCCCCAGAGTTATGTTGCCATTAATATTGTGCTCTGAAACCTACTGGGCGCACAAAGGTCTCTGCAGCATGCGCCTTAACACTGCAAGATATCTTAAAATGCAGAATCTTCATGACCCATTTGTTTTTGTATTCTGTTTTCGGCATTTTGCAAGTTTACTCACACAGGAGTACGGCACTGAACAACAGCGTCAGGATACAGAGTATAACTTATGTTCTCTTATTGATATTCAGTTTGTTCATATCGGATTATATCTAACATTTTACAGATTGCATGTCATCTGTTGTATTTAACTTTTACAGGTCTTTTTTCTCTTGTCATAAACTTTAACCAATATAATTTACGCAAAAAAACCCACAAATAACTCCCCAAGTCTCCCACCGATCCCTTACAGTCAGTACTATCTTTCTGATCAACCACAGATATGCCTCATATTTTTCCAGTGATGAGTGTGTTATTTTTGTTTGCCTTGTGCTATTACGAGGGGTCCACTCCTGAGGCACCCTGGAAAGCCGGATCCTGATTCCCCTGTAGGTCCGTCAACATAGTGGCCCATGCCAACCTGTCTTCCTCAGCCTTTTCATCTCTTCTCACAAATCTCATTCGCACTAACTCTGCGGTTGCCCACTCCCTTATATCCCTCATCCAGTCCGCATAGTTTGGTGGCTGGGGTCGCATCCATGGTATCACTATTCGCCTTTTGGCCAAAACCAGCCCTAGGTTAACAAAGCGTCTACTGAGCTTTTAGTTTTTGGGTGTAGGTAATAGTCCCAATAGTACCTGTTTGATCTCCTTTGGTATAGTCTAACCGGTGGCTACACCTAGGCTAGTCAGAACCCTGGCTTTGCCAGATACATATACCTAAATATCGCTCTCCCTCTTCAGCCCACGGTAAATCAATGGGTTGCCGCAGCTCCAGTTTACCCATGGGGACCTCTCTGGACTTCGTACGGTTAATGTGGAGTCCTGAGATCTCCTCGAAGCTTTGCATTTCTGCCAACAATACTGGGCCAGAACTTTCCGGTTGTGTCAGTATACTAGAGTATTGTCTATGTACAGTGAGAACATATGGTTAGTTCCACCTAATCTGATTCCCCAGGGATCCATCACAACTCTCAGGCGAATGGCCATTGGTTCCATCACTACTGCAAAAAGCAAGTGTGAGAGTGGGCATCCTTGATGGTTGCCTCGTCCTAGGATCAATGTCTTGATACCATCCTTCACACCCTTACTCTAGCCGTGGGGACAGCATAGAGCAGTTGGATCCATTGAACATATTGATCTCCTACTCCAATTCGCTGAAGGACCTGCCACATATATGAACACTCCACTGAGTCGATTGCTTGTTCGACATCTAAGAGTGCCCCATGGGCAGTCAATATATATAGCAAGAACAGAAACTTTATTGGCAGACAAGTGAGTTCTATCATGTCCAGATACAATATCATCGTCCTCGCATCTAGTCCAGAGCGCCTAGTGACTCGCCAGGGCTTCAGTTATCACCAGTTGCGATTATACCAATACCCCATTTTCAGCTCTGATTTGCAGTATCTGGGCCGCTGGCGTTTCCTGCTTTGTCAGGTGTGCCAGCAATGCTCCAGTTCTGTCTCCTTCCCTGTAGAGTCTTTGTTTATATGTCGTATGAACATATTTTTCCCATCTGCGGAGATCCGCCATAAGAGCATCCCTGGCTGCACTCCATTCCTTCAACCTCTGTAGGGCCTTAGTGATCTCTGTCTCCAATTTTCCCAAGTTGGCCTCATGTGTTGCCACATCTTGTTCCAATTGAGATCTTACTCTATATATAGTCTTAATGCAAATTCCCCGCATAAGTACCTTCATGGCCTCCCATTCAGTTGCTCAGCACATACACGAGGCCGACCCCAGTTCTCCCGGAAGTACCTATTCCGTTCTTCTGATATGGTGGCAACAAAGGGGGGGGGGTCTGTGAGGGCCTCTCTATTGAGACGCCACAGACGTTTCTCAGATCGTAATCCTCTGCTCCCCAACTCCAGCAGGACCGGGGAACGGTCCGACAAATACCTTGGCAGGTTGGTTATCCCTCTTACTTCCCAACCCAGTTCCACGGAGAGAAACCAATAATCTAATCTACTGGCGGTCCCAGTGGCGGGTGTGTGGCATGAAAATAGTTTCATAGTGGGGTGGCACTCATGGCATAGGTCTCGTGGGTGCATTCCTATCAACATACCCTGCAATGCATCACTCATTTGTCGTTTAGTGTGGAGTCACTGTGGAGTCACTGTGGCTCCTGGTTGAGGGAACCACCAGGTACACAATTTACATCCTCTGCTGACATTATTGGAGCTCCCAAGTAAGGGGAGGCTGCCTCCAGAAGGTCAGGAAAAAAGGAAACATTGTCAGCATTTGGTGCATATACATTAATGATACATATTTCTGTGCCATCTAACCTCCCATGTAGGATTACATACCTCCCATCTGTGTCAACTCAATGATGTAAGTGTTTAAACGGAACCCCAGGTTCCACCCATATAAGTGTCCTCCTTGCAAAGCCGGAATATGAGATGGCATACAGTTGTCCCCGCCATCTTTATCGTTTGGACTATATTGAATCTCCCCAAATATGAGTCTCCTGGAGATAGGCCTCTGCCATTTTATATCTTTTCAAGTATGCAAATATATGTCTTCATTTTTCAAAGGCACAATGCCATGAACATTCCAGGTTATTAACTTACTCATGGTGGTTGGCTTGGTTTGCATCATACTTCTTTTCGCACAGCATAATTCCACTCTATGTTAACTGAGGTGATCATTTTCAGCCGGACATTTAGCATTGTAAATTTTTCAGACTGGCTTCTATGAAGAAAGGACCTTTTGACCCACATCTTAACTTTCCGAACCTCCACGTTCCCCCTGGGCAATATCACATTTCCCTCTCCCTCTGAACTTAACCTAGTGAAGGCACGTAGATGTCGCCCCATTTCCCCTGAAGATGTACCCAACCTTATAACCGTATGCAAATAAATAAAGAATACACACTATTGCCCATCTCCTTCCCCTCCCACCCATTTTAAGGTAGTGGCTAGTTAACCGGTGATGTGTGAGGACTAGCCTCCAACTCCTCAGCCAGGCACCGGCCTCTAGGGGGGGCTGGCCCACGCCATATATCACAAATTGTGTAGAAAGTTCCGTGGGAAAATTGTTCTCCCTCCTCCCTCTCCCAACATTTCTCCTCGCTTCAGTCTTACCAAATGTCACAATTCAGGGAGTCTTTATCTTTATGACCCCCTTAATTAGAAGTCAGCAAATATAGTGCAGAAGAATGGGTTCTTCCTCAACTTCCATCCTTCTACAAAGCCTTCTGGGTAATAAGTGCCCCTATTTTTGAATCAATGAGACCCATTTGCTGTGTCACTTATAACTCTGTTTATTATTGTGTAATCATGCCGCAGAGGTTGGTACGGGTTACTGGGTAATGGGGCATGGGTGGTCTCGATGCAAGTTGTTCCTGATGCAAGATGCAGCAGTGCTACAGCACTCCCCCATTATCCAGTCCAGAGAAATGGGTTGTAGTTTAGGTAGGGGGCCGGAATGATGGGAAATGGGACTGATTTTTTTTTTTTTACTTGAAAGAAGCTCTGGCATAAAAGTTGAAAAAGATCTGGAATTAATATAAAAGCATCAAGGAATCTGCTTGAAACGTTTGAGAAATCACATATGGACCAGGATACTGCTGTTGTGTACATGAGAAATAGGACAGAACACTGCAATGCAAAAAGGTAAAGAAGAAAGGGAAGTATACATACACAAATTAACTAAAACGAGGTACCTGAGGAGTAAAACAAAACAAGCGATGGGAAAGCAAAGTTAAATGCAAACTGATACAAGAAGCAGGAACCATACAACGCATGAATATTGCTAGGCAAATTGTTCATTCCTGACTGTGCTCTTATACTCAGAGAACCTTTCCCACGCTACCTTCTCCCTGGCCTGTGTCTCCTGTGTCCTGCCCCTAATCTGTGTCCCGAATCCCACAGTCCTGTTCACCACCTCTTCCATTGACCTAACACTGTTATAGCCTTCCAACTACTGTGCTTCACTGGCCACTCATTTCCTAAGTTTTCAGTAAAAGGCAGCTGGCTCTATCGTGACAGAGAGTGAATCCTTAGAATGTTTCTCTTTTCAAACCAGTAGATTTTGTTACTTCCTACAACTTAGACTGCTCTCCACGTGGTTCTCTTATCTGCAACCAAGAAAGCCTTATGTGTAAGTATGCTCTGTTCAAGAGATTAACCTACACTACCCTAGCCTCCCCTAAGCCATGGAATATCATCCCAAACATATAAGCAAGCAGACAATTTGTCAAAAGAAGAGAAATCTTTTTAATGTATTTTTGTAAATTTCAAAGTGGACCTGATTCCTGCATATTCTCCAGTCATGCAATGCGTATACCACACACCAGGCAGGCACTAGTGGACTAAAAATCCACTTATAACTTTATTACCAATCTTTACTAATCATCAGTTGAAGGTTGTTACACCTGTCAGCCTTAGGATAGTCTTCCCCCAAACCTTATGACTTTCTCCTCCATTTTTGTTGAACTTGGTTTGTTGGCCTTAGGACTCAGTTCACATTACCAGTGCTAAAGTGCTTGTGCTCTCTCCTTTAAACATAGTGAAATTGGTTTACACCCTTTTGGTACATTTAATTTTACGTGTAAGTCCCTAATAAAATGGAACTACATGTGCCTGGGACCTGTAAATTAAATGCTACTAGTGGGCCTGCAGCACTTATTGCACTACCCACTTAGGTAACCCTTTTAACCATGTCCCAGGCCTGCGATGGCAGCCTGTGTATGCAATTCGAAACTGCCATTTTGACATGGAAAAATGTACCTTTGCCACGCCTAAACCTTCCTATTTCATATATTTAAGTCACCCCTAGGGTAGGCCCTTACAAACCCACTGGGCATGGTGTAGTGTACGTAAAAAGCTGGATATGTACTTATAGGTTTTACATGTCTTGCTCATGAAAAACTCTTGTTTTTCACTAACATGAGGCCTTCCACTCCCATAGCATAACTTTGAGTTACCTTATTAGATTTAATAAGTGCTAACGTTTGATTGGGAACAGATAAACCTTTTATGTTTGTTGTCTGAGAAATTGTAATTTGAAAACCTATTTAATTGTGAAGTTGGATTTTAAGTTAAACATTTCAAAATATCCCTTTTAGAAAATTAGCATTTTTCTGCCCTGACTATTTGGTGCCTGCACCCTGTCCCTGGGTCACATGACTGGGTGTAGTTGGTAGTTTGACCTTGTTTTTTTCTCCCAGATAGCCACACAATAGAGGGATTTGATGTGCTTCAATCGGCCATCAACTGGAAGGATGGGGGTGGAGCTGGGCACAGCCCCACTTGCAACTTAATAGGCTCTGCCCTGCCTTCACACAAAGGACTTGTCACCACTGCATTGTTCATTCAACCAGCTCAGAGCCAGGGCAGAGGAGGCAGGAAACTTCACAGACTTCAAAGGGAATTCTCTAGAAACTTCTCCTACTTCAAAGCTGGCACCAAATATAAAAATCGGATCCTCAAACCCAACTCTTCTGTACTCTCCTGGACCTGTGGATGCTACAAACGAAGGACTGTTGTGCTGCTTTGCTGCCAGGAATGCTACTCTCCTGCCCTGCTACTCTGCTGCTTTGTTACCTGCTGTGCTGCTTGTGGCAAAGAATATTGGACCTGCACCTTTCATCCCAGAATGAAGTGACACCAAGATTCAGCAGACTGACCTCCTGTTTTAAGCTTTAGGGACATAATAAGCTCCAGAGGATCCCTGCAACTGCCCAGCTGACCTGCTGCCTGGACCTTCCACTGGACCTGCCTGAGGCTGCTGGAGTGAGTTCCTGACTCCCAAGAAGGCCCCCTGTTGTCCTGGGCCCCTGGTGTGGCTTTAGTTGAGCTCATGTCTAAAGGAAATGAAAAAAATAGAAGTTTGGGGTACTTCGCGAACAGGCTGGTTCTTGCCAAGATCTTGCTGCCCATGCCGCCCACCAATGTGAAGTTCAGACGAACCTCTCTCTTCATGCCACAGTGATCGCCAGCGACATCCAAATGCAGGAGATCAGCTCTTTGCGCTACAGCATTAACAGCTTGTTATTGCTGCTTGATTCGATTTCACTCCCCTGAAGCAGTAACCCAATTTCCAATAAAGGGGTTACAACACACTGTTTGACAGCTTGGATTGTTTCTTTTAAGGCATGGATTAGACAATACTAGTCAATTCTGGTTGTAAATTATAATCCCTTAGAAACCCTGAAGTTTACCTGACTTTCCATGGCTCATTAGCAAGCAACACAAAGACTGCTGATATATACAAAACTAATTACAACAAATCTTGATTAATACGTATGGACACTGTGCCAGTTCATATCATTTACATTTCTTCTACATAAAGAGCAATATTTTAGAATCACTATATATTTCAGTAGTACGTTTCACAGTATAGGCCATAGAATCTTTAAATTGGTATGGTATGTTTTGTATTTAATCATTGAATTAAATATCCTTCTGTGGTACTTTACACTAACTCACTTGAACATTGTATTGTGAGCGAAATAGGAATTGAATTGTCTAAACATGCACCTTGGGTGTGAAATGACTATAATTTGATGTGACTGAGCAACAATGTAAATGTGCTTTTAAAAAAGGTTCCAGTTAAACAAACATTTATTCCACTATTATAGGATATCAATACAAGAAAAATGTACATTGTTAGTGGCTATCTTGAAAACATGGTGTCACATCAGCCCTTGAAGTTGGGCACCCTGATTCTAGTACAAGTCAAAAGAGTGTGTCAATAGAATTGAATATGTAGCTGATATAATGATAGATGCTTAGTCGCTGTGATGTTCCAGATCTGTACAATTCTTTCTTTGGACACTATGAAATCTTGTTGCTGCATTAAATATTTTCTTTTCTTCCAGGCTCCTTCTTTCCATCTTTGAAGCCTTCTGACGTGGTCTTCAAGGTGATCTTCTGGCTGGGATACTTCAACAGCTGCTTCAACCCAATAATTTACCCCTGTTCAAGCAAGGAGTTTAAGCGAGCTTTTATAAGACTGCTCAAGTGCCAGTGCCATAGACGACGTAGGCCCCTTTGGAGGGTCTACGACCATCAGTGGAGAACTTCTATGACCAGCTCAGGAAGGGACTCCAATGGGGAGCTCAGGCCCAGACTCACTTCGAGCAACAACTCTTTCATATTTAATGCTACTCTTCACGAGAGGATGGCCAAGAGGCAAACACTCAGTTTCAAGCGGTGGAAAATGTTCTCATCATTCCATAAACCTTCCTCCCAGCTCAAGGAGAAAATGAACAACATTTCAAACAAAATCAGGAGCGGCTCCAGCAAGGGCTGCGTGTGCACGGCTCACAAGACTGAGGTGGAGTCGGTTTCAATGGGTATACCCAATGACTTTACAGAGCATATGGATTACCAAATGTACGAATTAACAGAGCATTGTGGACTTCGAGAAACAGACATCTAAGTCCATGAAAAGGACATTTCTATTTTCATGTGTGGAAAGTGAACTTACGATCAGTTTATCTTCGATTGTCAGTATAGTGACCTGGCAAAGTTATTCATTCCACCAAACATTCCGTCTGTGGGTATTAATATCCTACTCAAGTAGATAAATGGTATGGTACATGTAAAAAGCATATGCTTTATGAACAAACATTGTTTCTGGGAACCCACATCTTTATCATTTGCATTATGTCTGGTGCTGTAATCCTTGATGTGAGGTATCCATCTGCTGGAGATGTTGGGATGTCTCATCACACCTGGGAATAACTGAAACATCCATCAATTATATAATATTTTGAAATGGTAAAACATTGATCTGCCACTCAAACCACTTGTGAGATAGCCACCCTGCTTGACCATGGTACCATCTGTGTTAGTCCATATGTGTTTGTTGACCACAAAGTTAGCTTGCTTAAACGATGGCCTTTTAGAAAACTCTCAGCAATGAAAGTAAATACAGAAAGTATTCTTCTCAAACTTGTGAAATTTCGCTTTTTTGAGTGCCCATTTTGTTGACATATGAAGATGTTAAGTCACTGAGACAAACACTACTGAGGGGCAGATTCTCACTGAGTCTTCAAAAATCATTTCTATTAAAGGCCTGATCTGCTACTTGTCAAATGCAGAGCTTGGGGGTAAAAGGAGAGGGGAGATATAGAAGGAGAATACAAAAAGGAATGGCGACAAAGTGACTATGTCAGAGAGACACAGAGTCTAATCTGCTAAATCAGTATGGGGGTTCACTTGATTTAATTAAAATACAGGAGAATTCATTTGAGTTAGGTGCGTGGAATGTATCTAATATAATTGGATTCAGTTCATAACACTCCAGATCACTTCAACTTAAAGTACTAGACCTCCAAATGCTTCTGCATAAGAGTAATATTTTGTTATCCTTGTTGCCAATCAGAGATACAGTTTTGGAATTTCCCATAAAAGTACAGATAGAGTCCCAGACAGGGCAGGTGTTTGCCTCACAACATAGATACATTTATCACTTACCAACATTTAACAATGTGTTGCCTTCTGTTTTAACTATGGTGAATATGTAATAGTGCCCTTGTCTACATATGGATTCAGAAAACACTCATTATTACAGATTGGCAGAGAAAGCATTCACCCACAAAAAGGAAATGATTAAAAATGTGCTTTTATATGTCCACACTTTGACCAAACCTCTACACCGTAACATTGTGAATACATGTGGGAACTCAACAGTACACACTCATTTCAGAAAAACTTATAAATTATGACGTGCAGAAATTACACCTACACGTGTGCACTATTTACACCTGCTTGGTGAATTCCTGAAACATAATGACTTATATACGCAGAACATAAGCAAGTCCTACCACATCCATGTGAGAACATGGAATTCACCAATAAAATTGATACACTCTTGTTTTTGTTTCTCCTGTTCTACCTCTGCCTAATCTATATAATGCATAGAAAGACTAATAAGTATGTTCAGGATATGTCATCAATTACAGCGGAACTCCATTGGCCTTCAATGAAACAAGCAGCCCAATTTAAGATACTTTCTAATTAAAACCCTGGTTGATAAGAGGACAAAATATATGAGCTCAAAAGAGCCCTTGAAATCAGAGTAAAAAGCTCTGACCTTCATCTCGATGAAGTGCATGGCGAGGAGGTGATGCTAAGTTGTGTGTAAAGAGCTTTATAATTGAGCCAAAGAGAATCTGATCTGAGTTAAGAACAGGCAGGAAGAAGGAGTTGGGGAACCCCTCTTGATAGAGGCAGAGCTATTAATAGTGCGACAGGTGCAGTGGCTCAGGGCTTTGTGAATGCACCCCCAAACATCTCAAAGTGGAATATTCAGACTATATTCACATGCAATTAGTACACAGAGAAAGGCTCGTTCCTCTTGGCACTTTACTATTAAGCAGTTGGGCCTTTCTGGGCCTATTCACTAAGGCATTTATGAGTACGTAAAGAAGTACGGCGGGAGTAATATTTCATGTGCCCCAAAATGACATTGTGATTTTACCCCATAGGGCTCACGGGAAGACACAGGCATCAGAACCAAAAATATAAACTGAACTTATTTCATGTGGTGCTTCGTACTGCTTGTCTAACCGCTGTAAGATGTGAATTTCGGAAATTAAATCCAAATGCCACTTTATCTAATGCAGGGTACACCAGACTTTCCATTGAAACTTCAAAAAAATTGTAATTTGGAAATTATGCAAACCTCATAATAAAGCTTTAATTTAACTTGAAGTCTAGGAATAAGGCAATAAATTAAGGTCTTATTTTAAATATGCTTCTTAAAGTGGCATGCAGATATTGATCTGAAAGTATTCGCGATCTCTGGCATTTCTCAAGATATCTTTGAAACAGAGGCCAACAGTATCATACAGTGCTAGCCAATATCAGAAGTACTTTGAACTTTGAACTTCGGGTGCTTAAATCCACGCACGCAGACAGGGTGCGCCTGCCAAGGGCACTCACGCATACCAGCAGAGGGACATCATGCGTGGGAATAGGGATTAGAATTGAAAGCAGCAATTCCGTGTGTATGTGCCTTTTTCATCGGTGTGCAAATGGGTTGTGTAAAAAGGAAATATCCGGCTTAGAGACAGCGCCTAGAGAAAGGGAAAAGGAAGAGAGAGAGAAGAGAATGAGGCACTATAGCTTAAGTTAAATAAACAAAAATCCATGTATGGTTCATAATTCTAAATTAGGTTTCTGACGGAGGTTTTTCTACCAATATAAATTGAGACTAAGGGATGGAAAAGGGGCCTTATAGGGAGTCAGCCTTCAAATACCCACAAACCTATTTTTTGGGGGTCGTTTTTCCGTCCTCTAAATTCATGCACATTTACTTCAATGGAAGGAAGTATAGAGACATTTAGACCCATGCTGTCTTAAAAGGCCTAGCAACTCCCTGCGGCAAATACCTTTGTGCACCAGCACTCTTGTCGTTTTGCATCCGATTAACACCTGTGCACGATTAAATGACTAATTACGTGTTCATACAGCAATTGCGGCCATTATGTGTGCATTATTACCCCTTGCGCCCAGGCTAGCCCAGGCAATTATATATATGGAAATGATGTAATTATCCATTTCAGCACTCACTAATGTGTCGACGTGACTCCAGGGTGGGAGAGAAAAAAGGCATTCCACCACGGGAAACATATTTTCTCCATAAAAAGCAAAACTGTGCACGTTTCTGCATGATCTCATGATAAAGATTTTCCATCATTGGAATATATTCATGACTATTTTTGGGAAACAGGAGTAACGGCACCTGGAAGGTTTTGTGAATCGGTAAATAGATGAAAGTCAACTCTCAAGTGCAGAAAATGAATTACAGGAGTACATTTCCCAAAAGTACCCATGGAGAAAGCATAAAACTGACATAAAGAGCAGTGCTTAAGCGAGAAAAAGGGTTGCATCAGGCTAATAGAATTAAAATATATTTCTTTCTAAATTTGAATTCCCACATGCATCCTAATGTAGTAATACATTCTCCGCATTGTTTTGTGTTAATTCGTCGGCTTGCTGGGAACATAAGCGTTCCCTGTCCAGCATGAGTTTCTATTAATATATCTCATTTGTGAGTTAAATTCCTAACAAATGAATAAATGATATCCTCATTATATGGTCAGCTAGT
Organism: Triturus cristatus; assembly: GCF_964204655.1. Classification (NCBI taxonomy): domain Eukaryota; kingdom Metazoa; phylum Chordata; class Amphibia; order Caudata; family Salamandridae; genus Triturus; species Triturus cristatus. Next base: position 1,134,407,549 of record NC_140582.1, read on the forward strand.
TTTCTCTCATTTGCCAATATCCACTCTAGATTCAGACATGGGTTATTGTTCACTGCTCTACAATACCCCAAAGAACTAATTAAGTCCTACATAATTATGAAATACAATATAATAATTTGCAGATAACTTTTTCTGTCATTCATGCTTTCCATAAACTTCAGGCCCAAGTAACATCTGCAGGTCATATGATTTCTTCTTGCTGTGCCCTGTTTTCTGTTCCCACTGTCCACAATCAAATGCTGTTTCACTGTGAGTCATTCCTATAGTAATGCATATGTTGTGACACCCAACACGGACAAGCATTGCTCAGATAGAAATACGAATCCTCTTGGCCTCTTGGTCTGTTACTCGCAGCTCTCTCACTCACCTTACTGAAGGGTCCCAAAAATACATTCACATCACCCCAACTCTGTCCCCTCTCCTCCGAAGTCATCTCATAGCCTGCTTTCTTTATAAAACAAACACCCTTGACATCGTTTTATTTGCATCTTAGTATGAACGAGGCACTTCTACAGAATCTCTGTGCAGGGTTGATTAGGTCATAGGACATGGGACCATAACATAGGTCGGTGGTGGGGCTGAATATGATGGCTCGGATAGTACAAATACAGTGCACAGCATATAATTCACATTACACATGTTCACACTCCTTTGCATTATAGAGAAATTCAGCAATTTCCCAGCAGTTATACTATTTACAGCAGGTGCTAAACCCAACATGGACCATAGCTCTATGTGTTCCACGTTCAGTAAATTTAACGCTAGACCGAGTCTCCTCATCCTTTTCAAGTCCCTCACTTTCTAGGTGCCTGATTAACTTTGCAAGGAGCTGACCATTCACTCGAGTTCAATTTCCACTCAAAGCCGAAGACTGGTTGGCTGGAGATACCCTGATGTAAGAAAGTGAGGACACACAAAGAGACCTCCACAATTTGAAGGCCCCTCAACACCAAACTCGTTCTTCCTTAACCTAATTCCATAATAATTGGACCCACTACTCCTTGAGCGACACATCGTCTGATCGTTGAACCTGAATTTTAGAAGACCCAGTTGGGCACGCAGCAGAAATCTGACTGAAGGAACCCACTCTTGGGCACCACTAAGGAACTCAAAACCTACCTCTTCTGTGTCACCAGACAGTGCAACTACTCCTCTTCTAGATCCCACCACTGCCCCTTCGCTTGACCTAAGAATCATATTCCTCTAACCTCCATTCGTGTTCTATCCTGCTCCCCCTTCTATGTGTAGCACTCTCTTGCCTTCGACCTTTGTGTCAAGCTCCATGTTTATTCCCAATTAAAAATATAGATAAGAAGCGATCCTTATGCAATTGCCTAGGGTTATACTGACAGTCATTGGGGCTAGCTGTGTCTACTGTAAAATACATTTGTTTCTGAGTTCTAAAAATGTGGACTTCCCAGTAGGTTTATGTCTCACAGAAGGAGCTGTATTTCGAATATTTGGGCGAAAATCAGAAAGTAGACATAGAAATTACTCGAGGACAGGATAATTTATTTTCCTAAATCCAGTTTTTCAAAGTTTAGAGAAAGTGATGTTTTGGGATGTTTTGCCATATTATGAGCAAGCATCGAGCTATCAATACAGATATGGCAGCAATCTGTTCTGATGCTCGGTAGAGGTAGCTGGGCATTGAAAGACGGGTCGCCTTAACAAATGGAACATCAGAAACCCAGGAACCCCATACACTCCCAACAATGAGAGGAAGAAAAGACAGCAAAGTAGGTCTCCATAGCCAATTCACCTGTGGGTGATTCTTGTGTTATCTAGTATGCTGTAACACTCTTGATGTTAAGTTATATTATGTGTATTTATAAAGCGCCCTACCACCCGCAAGGGTATCCTGGCACTGAGCAGGTGTGTGTGCCTAGCCCTGCCTATGGTAGGTTGGTTAATTGAAAAGTCACGTCTTCAGCTTCTTGCAGAATTCAAGAAGAGAGGAGGAGACTCTGAAGTGAAGTGGGAGGTCTTTCCTACCATTCATGTTTCTTTCCAGATCCCTCCTGTTGTTGGAAGCCAAGCATAAAAAACAATTATATTTTTGTAATGTGACTGGTAATCAGGAAAGGGCTACAAATTTAACTTGTTCTACACTGTTGTGGAAAGTGTAATGCACACAGAAGTAATATTCTGGAACCCTGTGGTGGACATTTATACTTATTCCTATGCAGGTTTTCACTTCCAGAATAGCTCGAGTGCATGGCATTGACATTGTGGAATTCCTACTTAAAAATATAAAGACGACCACCTGAAATAATATGATATGGATAGTTACTGCTTCTTTATGTCCAGCTGTGTTAGAACATCCTTTACTGACTCCTTATGTGTCTGGTAATTGAGTCAGAAATGATTTTAAAAATGTAGTACTGGAGGTTTCCTAGACATCCCTACAAGGGCATATTTCCTGATCTATAATTGGAGGCACAAAGCAGCGGAAAGCTCTGTGCCCTGTGAAAGCTGGTTTTGTGTAAGTGTCCACTTAACACCTCCTTCAACTCTGAATGTGACAGCACCAACAGCAAGTGCTGTCACATTCATTTCCAGCTACTCCTCCAGCTACGCACAAGAGAGTATATTACAAAAGATGCATCCCACTGCTTCTGGCCCTGGTCCTGTTATGGAATATGTGTGGGGGGAAATGCTTGATTTATGTAAGAATATGTGCAGGGTCGAAAGTTTTTCTTCGGAGCCTTCTGCAAGTGTTGCCAAATACCAGGGTTCCCAAAAGGCAAGGTTATGTAGGCTTAATCCCACCTCATGGCTCTTTTTTTAGCCATGCTCTGCTTCCTGTCTCTTAACCTCACTTTTGCAGGTTCTCTTCCATCCCTGCTTGATCCCTTTTGCCACCATATCCCATTTTCTCTTCATTTCTGCCTTTCTCTCTCTTGGTTTGGGCTAAAGTCTGATAATAAAAAATAAATTCCAGTCTACACATAGAGTTCCGCTACTCACCACCGGTAGCTGCTAGCACAAATCAAGCACTGTCTGTAGAGCAATATTCCTCTCCCTGTGAGTGCACTTTCTAGGCCACAGCAGGATGTAGAGGTTCAGAAATGTCTGTACATCTGTTCTAACCAGTAGTTGCATGATCTGTGGATGTTTTTCAAACAGAGAACTGGATAAGGTTGTTTATCCTTATATCTTCTACCTAGGAATAACTACCATATTAAACTGTACCAAAAAGTGCCATGGTTTACCTATAGAGCTACAAAAAGTCTGCGTTGGTCTTTGTAGATTAGACCAGGACTTTGCTTATTAAATGCTATATGAGTCTACAATGGGTCTCTCCAATGCTTGATACAGGACGGAAGGGGGACAGAGTTGTTGCTGACCTCCTACGGAGGGCAGAGGGTAGGTCAGTTCTTCTAGAACAACCAAACACTACTTTACTTCGCCAATGAGTGGAATCCAACAGTGCACTAGCGTAGTGCAGATGCAACTTACTTTCTCATTAGTGAGATGGACCGAAGAGTCAGTTTCACCAGAGGAGAGAGGAAGAGGGATTATTGTTGTGATCCTACTGTGATCGTCATTACCGTTCAGTCAATGATCCTTTGTGATGAAAACCTTATCACTAAATACTCATGTCAATGCTGACATATCCTATGGTCACTGACCTACTGTTTCTTAGAAATGAAGGAGTAAAAGCCTTTGTAAGATGACTTCACAAAGGACTGCATCTATAGCTTCAATACCTAAAAGACAACTACATTCCCTATATGATACTGCAAATATAGTGCATTTGGATATAAATATTGTGTCATGAAGCATAAATTGAGAATTAAAATAAGTTATGCATTTGATGTTTTGAGAACTTCACATAACCTAGTGTCTCGGATTTTCCACACAATCAGGGTGATATTGCTGATGATCATTCTATCCACAAACATTTAGATGCCACTTGAACATTTTATAATTATAATCTTGAACATATGAAGAAAGTGATATATCTTCTTCCCCCTTGCAGTTATAAAGATTCTTCAAAACTGCAGTCATAATACATTATCCAGATTACATATATTGTTGGCAACCCCCTTAAACAATGTGGTCATTTAGAATCGAGGGTGTGTTGTAAGTCTTATAAAAAATAGCTTTACCTTTACTAAGTAAGTAAAATCGATATTTTTTAAAAGTCACTCTAACAGTGTTATGTCAGGACTGATCAGAACACACATTGCCCTGCAGGAAGTCATAGTTGCTTTAATACAGGGACTAATTCTGATAAGTGTTTTTGATAAATTAGGATATGTGTATGCCCCTATGTTTCAGATATTCACATGATCCTATGAGTGCTCTAGAAATTAATACATTTAAATATATATCCAAAATCAGGCTTGCCAATATAAATGTGGTCCAGTCATTTTGATACATCAGGTAACCATTAATTTAATTGAACAGTGTGTGAAAGTTACAGCACTCGTTTGGAAAAAAAAGGTATTTATTGCGTAGGTAATGTATACTTTCTGACTATCACATTCTCCACAGCATCAAACTTTGTTTATGTGTATATTCCTGTTTACTTTTATTATAATGCGCACACTGCTAAATCTGATCTTGTGTTCTACAATAAAATACATATTTTAGGACATCAAATCTACAAGCTCAATACTGTACAATCTCTTAGATAACTAGTACATCAATTCATTTTTTGTCCACTGTCACACAAGGTCAGACCGTCCCAAAAATAAAAGATACATTTAGATGTCTTGCCAAGCATTCTAAGGAAATCATGGCAGTTGCAAAGACATTGGAGGGATTTCTATTCAAGCTACAAATATTCACATAGGAATTGTAGTGAATGTTATTTTTACAACCATTGAAAGTGTCTGTGGTTCATACTTATGTTTACAATGTGTACATATATGTGTATATTTCCTTTTCAAGATTTTTCTTTTTTGGTTTTCATTTTCGATATGGAATTTTATTTTTATGTCAGATGTATTTATTGATAAAGTTATTGATTTCTTGTGATCATTTTAGGACAATGGATATTTGCTCTTGTAAAAGGTGTGCATTTGTTCCTATGAAGTACTGTAAACGCACAATCTTGTCCGAGTTGTATTTCTATACAGATGCTGTCCCATTACTGAATTCTTTATATGAATGATGAAATATGTTTTGTAGTGCTCACGTATTCATTTGCATATCCATATATTTTTCACCATAGTACTAATATATATTTTATATAAAACTACATAAAAGATACAGATATATATTTATGCCAAGGCAGTGAAAATAAATGTGTTCCAATAGCACATGTTATTTGGAATGACTACAAATAAAGGCACATTCACACGTTTAGTACTGCAGTGCAAAGGTCACTTTAGAGTGATTACCAACATACAGCAAAATTAGAATGAGAAAAACAAGTTTCCTGCCTCACAAAGTACATGTAACAATTCCTTTATACAGGGAAAGAAACTGTCCCATAGTCACCAGGTTTCTTCAAAGTGATTCCAGCATACTGCACTAATTTAACCCCTTCCATCCTGGTTTTGGATGAATACATTTTGTTGAAGCAAATCACTGATTGATAAGTATCATAGCATAAAGCGTGTACTCAGATGCGCACAGTATGACAGGGTATTCATTCAAATTGTTGAGGAAAGCGATGAGCATCTTGACCTACACAAGGCTTCAACTCGCGTGGGTCATAAGCCCTCCCCACACCTGTACTCCGCCACACTCAACAATGAAATACATGCCATTTTGCACTCTGTAGACCTGAACAGTGACGCAACATTAACCCCCGCAGTGCGGGGGGCGGGGGAGGGGCGAGCTCCAGAGCGCCCTTCAGCATTGTACTGTGACTGGTCGTAGAATCAGTTAGGTTGATGCTCGTGCACGCAGTTGGGCCGGCACTGTGCACAGGTGATGGGCCCCTGGCATGAGAGCGCCTGACTGGGTCAGCGGGCCCTCCATGTAATTTGCATCAGGGCCCCTTCAAGTTTCATAACGCCTCTGCACCTGTAAAAAAACACACACATTCATATGTATATATATATACACACACACACACACACACACACACACATATATATATAACAGAGAGAGTAAATGTTTTCTCAGAAACACAATTCAGTTTTAATTAGCCCTAATTAAATGGCGTAAGAAGAACCTGAGACTGCATGTATCCATCCATGAGAGCATTCTTACCTTCATCCTCAAAGGTCAGAAACAGAATGAATCAGTTCCTAATTTTCAAAGATAATATCTTGACTGAAGCTAAGATCAACGCAGAAGATAAACTCCAATCAATCAAATCAGGGATTATCACGAGGTTTGATTTCCTTTCCATCTAAGGAGAGCTCACCCACATTTCACACAGCCTATTCTCCAGGTCTTTTACCTAAAGTAATCTTTGCCTTAAGTTAATACCACTGAGGAATTCAGAGGACTTCGGCAGCAAGCCTGCCTCCTATAATTCGGCCAGCTAACCACTCACAAGCAATCGCGCAGGTCTATCCCCGCTGATGGACGCGGCGGCGTATCGTGGGTTGCCAGCTCCCAGGGCAAGGCAAGCAGGTCGCCCTTTCACTTTTGTTTTAGAATTTTGCTCCCCTAAGAATGTTAGTGCCTGGGGCAACTGCCCCTGTGGCCCCGGCCACAATACGCCACTGGAAGTACGTGCCCCGCCCACACTCGAATATTTCCCCTGTGCACTTTGTTGTCATAAAATAAGATGTGTCATTTACAACTCAGTCCCTGTTATTGATCTGTGCCTGGAAGGAAGCTTCAAACTCACACTTTGTGTTGTTCTGTAATGCTTGGGTCACTTTATACTCATCACACGGCAGATCCTTAGACAATCATGAATATTGTACTTTGCTATAGCTGTCAGCACAAGAAAATAAATCCAATAATGTGTTGTTCATGTTCTTTGTTTTATTGTATCTTCCACATTGACAATAAAATGTAAAGTACACAAACAATAATTCAGTATGTTTGTCTCCATTTTCATTGAAGTATTTCAGAAATCTTACAGAATAATTGTGACAGTTGAAGAAAAGCTGTTTGATTATATGTTTTGCTCTTCGACTATATCTTTAAATCTTTCAGTCAGAGAAGTATTTAATAAAATGACACACTTTAATGAATGAAACACCCCGAATTCATAAACAAAACATTACTTTACAAGTCATAGCCTTGCATTATTTCTTGCACAAACAATGCAGGATTCTGCAAGAAATGACAGTACATATGACAAGACTACACATGTGATTCTATTACACAGAGACCCGGCAGCTCAACAGGTATATGCACCTGATTTTTGCCCGCTTATCTCACTTCCCAATAGTAGTTGTAGATGCTTGTGCAGCCTCTTCTGTAAAATGCATTCACAAAAGATATGCTGGATCAGTCACAAGGGAGTGTTGTCTCATTTGCATGGGGATGTGGCTCACAGCAAATGAAGGGATGCTTGCTCCTTTGTGCCAAAACCATCCTACAGATGTAGGCAAAATGGAACAGATGTAAGGACTAGGATCGCCAAGCCTTCAAGAGGTTTGTATGTCACATATGATGTTAGTGTGCCGTGCAAAGGCACACTTTGGGTGAGAGGTCAGGGTCAGTGCTTAATATGAGCCGGTCATTTCCGGTGCCCGGCACCGGCACTTAATTGTCAACACCGGCACTTATGACAGTCTGCAACATGGTGGTGGTGTTTGTCTCATTTAGAGACAAGAAAAACAACAGTTGATTATTAATTGAGCATAAATTAAAAATGACTAATACCTATTGCCAAAGCCATTCTTATAGTTTTGGAGGCCTGGAATAGTCAGAATTGTCGCACTTGTGCGAGTGTAATGGTTAGCAGTTGTGTTGTTACTTCAGTTGGCAGTGCTGGCAGGGACAATGGGCGGCGCAAGCTGAAGTGGTCTCCTGAAGAGTGCCCTGGTACTTATATTTTTATAAATTACGCACTGGCAGGGGTCCCAGCTACACACAGGCAACCTCTCGTTGGCATGTGTCTTGGGATAGATGGAAACCACTGCACCTGCCTACGGGAGGATTGCTGCCACTCTTAAAATTGAAGCTCTGTTAAGTTACATTTCAATGAAAGAGTGAGCCCCAATCTGAAACTCTGGCTCTGACTTCCACTAATGTGCACAGGGGACAGCACACAAATGGGACACTGACCTGATCTACACAGGGCACACCCCAGAGTGTGCACCACATCACAAACCAGGACAGTCTGGTAATATAAATGTCTTCATCTGTCCTCTTCTATTTCAAGCAAAACATTTGATTAGGTGAAGAAAAAGCTCCTCTGCGCTATGGCTCTAGAACCTCCTTTGGAATTGCCTTCAAACTGAGTAGACATACAGCATAACATTAAGAGAGCAGTTCACAGGTATCTACAAACATTGTAAGCAGGAGGAGTAAACAAAGGAACATGAAGTCTTACACGTAAATGTTTTGCTTCATGGATCTGATGGTGGTTAAGGTGAGTTTATTTTCACACATATCAAAGCCTCCCCTCGGCCCTTCACCTAAGGTCAGAAAATGCACCAGGATCCAGATATCTGGGGATGCTTTGATATAAGTGTGACTATAAGCTCACCTTGACCACGGCTGATCCTTGAAGCAAAACATCTCTCTAAATAATATTACAAAACAGTGAATACCAAGTAGGTATAATCACCTTCTTGTATGTAGCATACAAAGGTTTTGAGAATGATTAACGCTAACAGCACTACAGGAGTGGTGTTAGACCTGGCACCATTGGCGTGGGTCACCCTTCCATTTTTGTCTGTGCCTCAATGTGTTTTTGTGTTGGTGTTAGCTGCTCAGGGCACTGTGCCACTGCCATCCAGTGCCACAGTGCAAGTGCTCCCTATGGTAAAATGTATTATGTGAATTGACTTCCACGTTTGGTTTATTTGGTTTACTATCAGTCCCTAGTAGAGTGCACCAGGGGTGCCAAGGGCTTGTATATCCAAATGCTGCTAGTGGGCTTGCAGCACTGGTTGTGCCACCCACCGAAGCAGCGGGGTAAAATGTGTCTAGGGTCTGCCACTGCAGAACCTGCGCGCGGTCTCGTACCGTCGCGCTGACTGAGCAAGTGTCCCCACTTGCCAGTCCCTAAACCTTCCCTTAACTACATGTTAGTCACCCCTCTGGTAGGCCTAAGCGCAGGGTGCATTGTAGGCATAAGGTAGGACATGCCCTGATGTGTGGGGCATGTCTTAATAGTGAATTACAGCCATTTTCGTTTTTCACTATTGAAGGCTACCTGCTCTCCATAGGCCAGAATGGGCTGCTGGGATCGCTACACGCTGTGACCCCAGTGGACTCAGAGAGCATGGTAGAAAGTCATGTTTAGTATGCCTGAACTCGGGATAATAAAATACATCTTTTAGTAAAGGTTATTTTAATATCCTGGGTTTGCAAATGCTACTTTTAGAAAGTTAGCCTTTGCGTGCCTGACCATCTCAGTCCGCCTCTGCCGTGGGTGTGTGTTCTGCCTAGCAACAGTACAGGAGCAGGGCTGGGGGATTCCAGGAGACAGGTTGGCTGCCAGGTGGTGGGTAGAGAGATTACACCAGGATGGGTGGGAGGAGTACACCCTGACTCTTGAATAGACCTGTGCTCTGCCACCACAAAGCCGGCGCCGCCCCCTGTGGAGCGGCTGATGTCTCTGCCCTGCTGCTGAAAGGAACAAGCCGAGTCACCACAACAGAGTGCTCCAAAACTGGACTGAGCCAGGCCCAGGCCCCCTGGCGCTAAAGAACAAAAGAATCACTGTATAAAAGTAGGAGCCTGGCTCCTAAGAAATCAGATCCAGGTTGAACCACGAAGGAACTCTGCCCGACTAGAAGGACTTGGAAGAAGCTGAAGGAGGAGTAACTTTCCCTGACCTGAGGGACTGGCCTGCAGTAGGTGCCTTGCTGAGGAAGGAGAGGAAAAAGACTGAAAGAGACTTTTGCACTTTGTTCTTCAACTATCTCCAAGGGCTTGGAAGAAGAGCTTGCCCCCTGAACTGAACCCCAGGACCAGTGGGTTCACCGTGTCTCCGCTCGTCTGAGAACTCGAGCCGTGTGCTTTCTCCCGCCGGAGTGCTCTGCGCACCTTGCCACCCCTCCTAGGGCCGTGACACCCAGAAGCCTGGCCGCCTCCCCTCGCCGAGAGCCCCGCTCTACCTGAGTCGCTCTGGACCCATCGAGGCTGGCCGCCCCGCTTCCCTGTCACCTGCCTGCCACTGGAGCGTGCCTGGTGCCCTCTCGCCCTCCCGCCGGATTTCTAATTGGGAAGTGAAATCAAGCCTCGGACGGCCGCCCGTACGTCGTAACGTATCCGGCCGCCCCGCTTCACCTCCCAGCCTGAGTCTGATCGTGCCGCCCTCCGCAGTGACCTCCCGCACAGTCCGTGCCGGAGGCCCTGGGCCGCACCTGTCTACCGAGAGCCACCCGCTGAATTCTTGATCCGGAGACCCACGAGGTGCAGAACCTACATCTCCCCCGAAGACTCGTCCAACCACATCGCACGTTCCCAGGTACAGTGAACTTTCTATCGGACTCGGGGTCCGCAACGTTCTGATTTCCCCGTATCACTGTATCCCGGGTGCCTTGCGCATCATCGTGACTGGACCGACTCAAACCGAGCCCTGCGAAGCGCTCGTGATCAAAGAAGTTACCAAAGAAAAGAACAGTGCCTAATTATCATCTTGTGGCTTCCATTTCGCAACCGTTATTGATGGTCTTGTACATGCCTGCGTAACCAAGAATCTTTTATATAAAGCATCCGTATTTTTGATACAACTTACGCCTGGTGTCCATTTGTGGGGGATCATTGTGGTTTACTGTGTGTGATCATAAATGCTTAACTGACTAGCGCCCTGAAGTTTAGCCCTGACTGCTCGCGCCACACTACCTATAGGGTGAGCAGGGGTTGTTCTGAAGGGGTAATTCTCTCGCCCTGAATAGAAGAAGGGACCATTGCTTGTCACAAGTACCTACCTGTGCCAACCAGGGGTTCCCCATTCTAACATTGGTGGCAGCGGTGGGATTTCGAATTTGCATTTATGATTTACATACAGTGAATTATTGATCACCACGTAGAGCAGACCTATAACGCAGCCACAGATTGATTGACAGTTGTTGCTAAAGAAGAATCTCCACCTTGAGAAACCATGCCTAGCTCAGTCGGTGGAGGCGGAGCGTCCTCTGTATTCTCTGGAGTGGATGACATCGATTGGGAGCCCGAGGCACTGAGGAAGTGCACAAATGATGTCCTGAAAGGATATCTCTCCAAGTACAGAATTAAGCAAAGTGGACTAACGACCAAGGATCAGTACGTGAAGGCGCTGAGAGCCTGGCACGAATCAAAGTTTCCAGAGAATGCATGAGAGGTGATACCCCCAGAAGGTGGTTTTGAGCCTAGCAGAGGTCTGTCGCCCGAGGAGATGGCCGACAGGAGTGCTGCACGAGCACATGAGGTGGAGATGGCAAAACTGCAAATGGAGATGGAAAGGCAGAAACTGGCCATGGAGCATGAGGTAAAAATGAGGGAGTTGGATCTCAAGGCCAGGAGTTTAGACAACTCACCCTCTGGTGGCAGCAATTCAACAGAGTCAAGGGTGCACATTCCTAAAGATGTAGTCAAAGAATATTATAAGCAGGATGATATTGGGCAGTGGTTCAGGGCCTATGAAGTAGCCATGTCCTCCCACCGGGTCCCTGAGAAGGATTGGGGAGCGGGGTTGTGGGGAAGGTTCCTGAGTGAGGGGCGGGACACACTGCTAGACCTCCCCTCTGATGTCCACACATCCTATCCACACATGAAGGAGGCTCTTATGACAAGGTATGGGTTAACTCCTGAATTGTACAGACAGAGATTTAGGGATTGCACCAAGAAACCGGGTACCACTTATGTAGAATATGTGACCTTTTTTTGCAGAGCGCTGGATGGTTGGGTGAAGGGTAACAAGGTGAATGATTACCAAGGGCTGTTTGATTTAATTGCATGGGAGCACTTGTCGGATAATTGTTTTCCTGAGCTACGCCAGCACCTGATCGATAGCAAGCTGTCCAACCCGAGGAAGCTTGCTGAGGAGGCGGACCGCTGGATCAGCACCAGGGTCCACAAGGGTCCCGTGGGAGGCCCCGCCAAAGGTGTTCAGGGTCCCCAGCAGAAGAATGGGGGGGACAAGGGTAAACAGAGGGAGTTCTACAGAGGGCCCCAAAGTAATTCCCAAGGGAACCAAGGGAAAGGTTCTCAGCCACCCCCACCCCCGAAGCAGACCGGGGCCCCGACAGGTAACCCTGTTCAAAGAGGGCCCCTCAGATGTTACAAGTGTAACAACCTGGGGCACATTTCCGTGGATCCCAAGTGCCCCCTGTATGGTAAACCAGCACCCTCTGGTGCTCCACCCCCCAAGCAGGTGAATAGTGTAGCCTTGGGGAGGGAGATAGATGTCCAAGGGGCGGGGGATCCTGTACAGATGACCCTAGTCTCATTAGGAGACAGTGAGATGGTCGCGGAGGCCCAGCTGCCCCCCAATACTCAAAAGTATGGGCAGTGGGTGACCATAAATGGCAAGAGGGTGGGGGTTCTTAGAGATACAGGAGCCAGTGTGACTGCTGTCAAGCAACACCTGGTGTCTCAAGAGCAGGTTGTCCCGCACGCATTCTGCCGTGTTGTCAACGCCGACAACACAGAGAGTCAGTGTCCAATGGCTCAGGTTCCCTTTGAGTGGGGGGGGGGTCTCTGGTACTCTGCAAGTGGCTGTGAGAGAGGCCATGCCTGTTGATTGTCTCCTAGGTAACGATTTGGAGAGCTCCCCTTGGGAAAAGGTGGAGAAGACAACTCACCTGCGGATGGTGGGCTTGCCTGATTGGGCGTGTGTGACCACCCGGTCGATGGCAGCCGGTAGGGGTGTTGAAGGAACCCTGGAGCCTGAGGGAGAGGCCCAGGAACCGGCTTTAGAGAGAGGGCAAGGGAGGCACGGGAATCCGGCTCCTGAAGTTCCCACGGCCCAGGAGGAAGCAGACCTTGAGGGGGATGCCCTGGAGCCTACCGGGGAACAGATAGCCGAACTGGGGGACCTGCCTGAGCTGACCCATTGGCAGCAAGAAGGAGGCCCCACCAGGGAGGAATTCTGCAGGGAGCAGAAAGAGTGCCCCTCTCTAGAGGGTATGCGGCAGCAGGCTGCAGCCCAGGCCAATGGTGATAAGTCCGGAACTCACTTGATCTACTGGGAGAACGACCTCCTATACTCCGAGCCTAAGGTTGCTGAACCTGGGTCAGCCCGTGCGCTGGTGGTACCCCAGAAGTTCAGAGCCTTCCTACTGGGGCTGGCTCACGACGTACCGTTAGCAGGACATTTGGGGCAGGACAAGACCTTTGAAAGGCTTGTCACCCACTTTTATTGGCCCCAAATGCGCAGGAGTTCTGACACTCACTGCAGGACATGCCAGACTTGCCAGGCAAGTGGCAAGAGTGGAAGGAAGCTGAGAGCTCCACTCCAACCTTTCCCGGTGGTCAGTACCCCATTCCAGCGGGTGGGGATTGACATTGTGGGGCCACTGGACCCCAAGACAGCCATGGGCAACAGGTTTATCCTGGTCTTGGTGGACCATGCCACCCGGTACCCTGAAGCCATCCCTCTGAGGACAGTGACGGCCCCCGTGGTGGGACGGGCACTGATGGGAATTTTCTCACGAGTAGGATTCCCTCTAGAGGTGGTGTCTGACAGGGGGACCAACTTCATATCGAAATATATGAAGTCCCTTTGGCAAGAGTGTGGTGTGACCTACAAGTTCACCACCCCTTACCATCCCCAAGGAAACGGGTTGGTTGAGCGCTTCAACCGAACCCTGAAGGGCATGATTATGGGTCTCGAGGAACCCATGAGGCGTAAGTGGGACGTCCTCTTACCATGCCTTCTCTTTGCGTACCGCGAGGTGCCACAAAAGTCTCTAGGGTTCAGTCCCTTTGAGCTTTTGTACGGCCACCCAGTACAAGGACCTCTTAGTCTGGTCAAGGAAGGCTGGGAGCAATCTCCCAGGAAACCTCCCCAGAATGTATACAGTTACATGCTGGCTTTCCGGAACCAGACTAGGCGTTTCAGGCAACTTGCTGAGGCAAACCTGGAAGCCAGCCAGGAGGAAATGAAGCGGTGGTACGACCAGAACGCCACTCTGGTTGAGCTTCAACCTGGCCAAAAAGTGTGGGTCCTGGCCCCTGTGGAGCCTTGTGCACTCCAGGACAAGTGGACCGGACCCTTTGAGATTGTGGAGCGCAAGAGTTCTGTCACCTACTTGGTGAACTTGCGGTCTCCTAGGAACCCCTTAAGGGTCCTACATGTCAATCGACTAAAGCCCCACTTGGAGAGGTCCGAAGTGGGCATGCTCTTGGCCACCGATGATGGGACGGAAGAGGAGTCCGAGCCTCTTCCTGACCTCTTGGTAGCCTCAGAGCGAGACGGGTCAGTGGATGGAGTTAACCTCTCACCCACCCTGACCCCTGAGCAACAGGGTGACTGTCGCCAGCTGCTGGGGCAGTTCCCTGACCTGTTCTCCCTGGTTCCTGGTATCACAAATTGGTGCGTCCATGATGTAGATACAGGAGACAGCTTACCTGTGAAGCACAAGGCCTACCGGGTAACTGACAGGGTCAGAGCCTGCATCAAAGAGGAGGTCTCGAAGATGCTTGCTCTAGGGGTGGTTGAGTCCTCCAGCAGTCCTTGGGCCAGCCCAGTGGTCTTGGTCCCAAAGGCTGCAGCGCCGGGTGCCACGCCCGAACTCCGGTTCTGTGTGGACTACCGAGGACTCAACTCAGTCACGAAGACTGACGCGCACCCCATCCCCAGAGCTGATGAGCTCATCGATCGGTTAGGGGCTGCACGGTACCTCAGCACGTTTGATTTAACGTCTGGGTACTGGCAGATCGCCTTAACTGATGGGGCCAAAGAGAGGTCCGCATTCTCTACACCAGATGGGCATTACCAGTTCCGGGTGATGCCCTTTGGGATGAAGAATGCCCCTGCCACCTTCCAGAGGTTGGTCAACCAGGTGTTGGCTGGGCTGACCGAGTTCAGCGCCGCCTACCTGGACGACATCGCAGTGTTCAGCGGCACATGGGAAGGACACCTACAACATCTCTGGGAAGTGTTGATGGCGCTGCGCAAGGCAGGCCTCACGATCAAGGCAAGCAAGTGTCAGATCGGGCAGGGTTCAGTGGTGTACTTGGGACACCAAGTGGGGAGCGGCCAGGTGGCGCCCCTCCAACCCAAAGTTGAAACCATCCTGGCTTGGGAGCCCCCAAAGACCCAGACGGAGGTGAGGGCCTTTTTAGGACTCACCGGGTACTACAGGAGGTTTGTCAAGGGGTATGGCAGCATCGTTGCCCCCTTGACAGAGCTGACTTCGAAGAAGCAGCCCAGAAAAGTGATATGGACTGACACCTGTCAGAAAGCCTTCGACACCCTGAAAACTGCCATGTGCACGGCGCCCGTGCTCTTGGCACCTGACTTCTCCAAAGAGATCCTGGTGCAGACAGATGCATCCGAGCATGGTGTAGGGGCTGTTCTCTCACAGATCACTGAGGAGGGCTTTGACCAACCCGTAGCCTTTATTAGCAGGAGGCTACTTCCCCGGGAACAAAGGTGGAGTGCGATAGAACGAGAAGCATTTGCTGTGGTCTGGGCGCTGAAGAAGCTAAGACCCTACTTGTTTGGGTCTCACTTCCGGGTTCAGACCGACCACAGGCCCCTCAGATGGTTGATGCAAATGAGGGGTGAGAACCCAAAACTGTTGAGGTGGTCCATCTCCCTACAGGGTATGGACTTTACGGTGGAGCATCGCCCTGGCACAGATCACGCCAATGCTGACGGTCTGTCCAGGTTTTTCCGCCTTAGTGATGAAGAACTCCCTGGGGTAGGGTAGTTCTCCCCACTTTTCAGCTGGAGGGGACACGTGTTAGACCTGGCACCATTGGCGTGGGTCACCCTTCCATTTTTGTCTGTGCCTCAATGTGTTTTTGTGTTGGTGTTAGCTGCTCAGGGCACTGTGCCACTGCCATCCAGTGCCACAGTGCAAGTGCTCCCTATGGTAAAATGTATTATGTGACTTGACTTCCACGTTTGGTTTATTTGGTTTACTATCAGTCCCTAGTAGAGTGCACCAGGGGTGCCAAGGGCTTGTATATCCAAATGCTGCTAGTGGGCTTGCAGCACTGGTTGTGCCACCCACCGAAGCAGCGGGGTAAAATGTGTCTAGGGTCTGCCACTGCAGAACCTGCGCGCGGTCTCGTACCGTCGCGCTGACTGAGCATGTGTCCCCACTTGCCAGTCCCTAAACCTTCCCTTAACTACATGTTAGTCACCCCTCTGGTAGGCCTAAGCGCAGGGTGCATTGTAGGCATAAGGTAGGACATGCCCTGATGTGTGGGGCATGTCTTAATAGTGAATTACAGCCATTTTCGTTTTTCACTATTGAAGGCTACCTGCTCTCCATAGGCCAGAATGGGCTGCTGGGATCGCTACACGCTGTGACCCCAGTGGACTCAGAGAGCATGGTAGAAAGTCATGTTTAGTATGCCTGAACTCGGGATAATAAAATACATCTTTTAGTAAAGGTTATTTTAATATCCTGGGTTTGCAAATGCTACTTTTAGAAAGTTAGCCTTTGCGTGCCTGACCATCTCAGTCCGCCTCTGCCGTGGGTGTGTGTTCTGCCTAGCAACAGTACAGGAGCAGGGCTGGGGGATTCCAGGAGACAGGTTGGCTGCCAGGTGGTGGGTAGAGAGATTACACCAGGATGGGTGGGAGGAGTACACCCTGACTCTTGAATAGACCTGTGCTCTGCCACCACAAAGCCGGCGCCGCCCCCTGTGGAGCGGCTGATGTCTCTGCCCTGCTGCTGAAAGGAACAAGCCGAGTCACCACAACAGAGTGCTCCAAAACTGGACTGAGCCAGGCCCAGGCCCCCTGGCGCTAAAGAACAAAAGAATCACTGTATAAAAGTAGGAGCCTGGCTCCTAAGAAATCAGATCCAGATTGAACCACGAAGGAACTCTGCCCGACTAGAAGGACCTGGAAGAAGCTGAAGGAGGAGTAACTTTCCCTGACCCGAGGGACTGGCCTGCAGTAGGTGCCTTGCTGAGGAAGGAGAGGAAAAAGACTGAAAGAGACTTTTGCACTTTGTTCTTCAACTATCTCCAAGGGCTTGGAAGAAGAGCTTGCCCCCTGAACTGAACCCCAGGACCAGAGGGTTCACCGTGTCTCCGCTCGTCTGAGAACTCGAGCCGTGTGCTTTCTCCCGCCGGAGTGCTCTGCGCACCTTGCCACCCCTCCTAGGGCCGTGACACCCAGAAGCCTGGCCGCCTCCCCTCGCCGAGAGCCCCGCTCTACCTGAGTCGCTCTGGACCCATCGAGGCTGGCCGCCCCGCTTCCCTGTCACCTGCCTGCCACTGGAGCGTGCCTGGTGCCCTCTCGCCCTCCCGCCGGATTTCTAATTGGGAAGTGAAATCAAGCCTCGGACGGCCGCCCGTACGTCGTAACGTATCCGGCCGCCCCGCTTCACCTCCCAGCCTGAGTCTGACCGTGCCGCCCTCCGCAGTGACCTCCCGCACAGTCCGTGCCGGAGGCCCTGGGCCGCACCTGTCTACCGAGAGCCACCCGCTGAATTCTTGATCCGGAGACCCACGAGGTGCAGAACCTACATCTCCCCCGAAGACTCGTCCAACCACATCGCACGTTCCCAGGTACAGTGAACTTTCTATCGGACTCGGGGTCCGCAACGTTCTGATTTCCCCGTATCACTGTATCCCGGGTGCCTTGCGCATCATCGTGACTGGACCGACTCAAACCGAGCCCTGCGAAGCGCTCGTGATCAAAGAAGTTACCAAAGAAAAGAACAGTGCCTAATTATCATCTTGTGGCTTCCATTTCGCAACCGTTATTGATGGTCTTGTACATGCCTGCGTAACCAAGAATCTTTTATATAAAGCATCCGTATTTTTGATACAACTTACGCCTGGTGTCCATTTGTGGGGGATCATTGTGGTTTACTGTGTGTGATCATAAATGCTTAACTGACTAGCGCCCTGAAGTTTAGCCCTGACTGCTCGCGCCACACTACCTATAGGGTGAGCAGGGGTTGTTCTGAAGGGGTAATTCTCTCGCCCTGAATAGAAGAAGGGACCATTGCTTTGTCAGAAGTACCTACCTGTGCCAACCAGGGGTTCCCCATTCTAACAAGTGGTATCAAAGAAGTGGATCCCTGCTCCTGATAAAAAGTCAAGGGGATGGCTTGAAACATGTTAACCCTTAGGAATACCGATACATAGTTATCCACCCTTCCCTCTCCCCATTTTTTATCATACCGACTAGAGACCCGAATAAATAATAGTTTGCCTACTAGCTAGGTATTTTTAAGGTATTCTTTCCACACAAAATACACCACCCTCCACTCCTATTGACATCATTCTACACCATATTAGTACATCTGTTAGTGCTCTCGCGTAACTCTTAGTTCGCAGCACACCTCATTCCGCAGCAGATCGGGATGGACCCAAGGATGAAGCATGATACCAAGAGGTAACCCTGGTGGGGGATGGTTATATCAGAAAATAAGTGTGTTTTCTTCATCTTGTGGAGGGATATATCTCAGCAAACTCAGTGGCTTCCTGGGTTTTGGTCACATATAGTATCACTCATCTTCATTTGCGCAATCGGCATATTATACAGCCAGTGTAATCCACTTCAGATATCTCAGCTCCACACCAAGTCTGTGAAGGACCTCTTTGAGGTACTTGCACCCCAGAGTATCGAACGCATTCTCTGTGTCGATTGAGGCAACCAAGAGGTTAGTCCCAGAATTCTTCACCCAGTGCATGAGCGTGAAAAGACAGTGCAAGTTCAAGAAGCTTTCCCTACCGGCTAGCACCTTCACAAGGATCTATAATCAGTGTTTAAGAGGGACAGGGGGGTGATACGATCCCAATAGCAAGGGATTCCTGTTCTGTTTGGGAAGGACAACTAGTACTGCTTCCCATAAAGATAAAGATAAGGGAAGTATGCCCACCGAATATGCCATTTCGAAGACTAGGAGGAAGCGCTTTGTGAGCAGCACTGCGTAGGCGGAGAAGAACTTCAGGGGCCAACCATGCGCGCTGGGGTTCTTACCTTGCACTATTTGGTTGAGCGCTTGAGATATCTTGTCCCCTGTTATGGTGGCTTCTTGTTCCCCGTGATGAAATGTCTGCAATCTAGGGGTGTGCATAGCATACAGGAATGCCCATATTGCGGTGGCATAAGCTGCCACTGGAGCCACATACAAATGCTATAGTAGGAGCGGAAGGTGAGGTTAATCGCCTCCTGAGAGTTGACAATGTTGCCATTCCCATCCTGAATAGCTGTGATGGGGGCTGTGGGAGACTCTGAACTGACTAGGCAGGTCAGGAGTCTGCCCAATTTGTACCCCTCTGCTTACTTCCTAGCTACATAATCCCTGTAGTCCAGGGCACCCAATTTAACTGAGTTTGGCCTGCGCTAATGGGAGAGCAGCCACCTGGTCTGTAGGCAATACTAATTTGTGCATTCTGATTTATGTTTCCAGATGTACAGCTCCCTCGGCAGCACCAACTTGGTGCTTTAAACCGATTTAATGGCCAGACCCCTGAGGACCACCTTAAAAGCGACCCACTCCACCCGGGAGAGAATGGCGCAAAATGCCGCATCTGGTAGAGCATCCACCGGGAAGTGCCAGCACAGTATGTGTGGCCGGCTACAGCCCCATGCTAATGAGAGCTGTAGCGAGTTGTGATCAGAGGAGGTTCATCCCTGGTAGTCAGCCCTTGAAACCCTGGAGAGTGCAGCAGCACCACAATAGAAGAGATCCCTTCTAGGGGTATATTCAGAAGAACGTGTGCTAAACATCACCAAAAAATGTTAACACAACTTTACACATTGCAGTCCATCGCGGGACAATGACCCCGTGTCAACGTGGAATTCACAACAAGGCGGCCCCATACGATAGTTTGCCGAACCCACGGCCAATGCCCACGATACAACCACCTGGAAGGAGATAAAACCACAAATCCCAACGCTAAAAAACCTGCAATGGGCCAAAGCGCGATGAGGAAAAAAGCGATAAGCAGCGCCAGGCCTGCAACACACACCTGGCAGGCGGGAAAAATCACCATAAAAGTAGAAAAAACACCCAAACACAAACTGACCAACACCCAAGCATCATGGAGGCAGCCGGAGCAGGTGCAGAGGACGAGCGTAACCCCACAAGCACCCCTGAATGCCCTGCCTGGGACCTCGGGGACAGGGAAGGGCAGGGACAAGAAGAAGAGGAAGACAAAGTTCAGTCCGCAGGCGAACAGGATCATAGTCACGGAGGTGATGGAACACCATCAACAACTGTTCGTCACCTCCAGCGTGTCATTGGACACCAAAAATGGAATACGGCGGGACATCGTGGAGAAGGTGAATGCCGTCGGAGAGCACAAGAGGACAATGGACGAGGTCAAGAGACGATGGAATGACGTCGAGCAAAAGACCAAGAAGAAACTCGCAGCCAACCAGAAGGCAGCAATGCAGACTGAAGGTGGGGGCCCAGCGCCACAGCGCATGCTGGATGACATGAAGGAGCTGGTGTTGTCAGTCGAGGGACCGGACACTGCTCGACAGGACACAACACAACCGCAACAGGGTGAGTGACCACCAGGTACAGGGGGGATGGGTGGAGATGGCCACGATGGCACACATGCAAAATCAAGCAGAGCACAGTGCACACCCTCAATGACTCTGGTTCATTGCCCAGATCTATAGACTGTCACAATGTACAATGCAATGCTGTGTGAATGTCAACATGTACCATGCGGCTTCATACATGTGGACACATTGCAATACACCATCTCCCCTTCACATTGCAGGATCAACACCCCCGGCAAAGCAGTCCGAGCCACTCTTCACTGATGACGAGGAGGACAACTCCAGCATCGACGCACAACCCCTCCTAGACATCATTGACCTCATCCACGCTTCACCTCCAGGATCAGGGCTACCCAGCTGCATTGAGGAGTCCCCACCCACCACTAAACCCACCCAGCAGGAGGCACCCACAGCCCCGGCAGTCTCCCAAGACCCCCAGGAACAACACACAGCTTTCCAACGCTGTGTGCTGGAGGGCCAGAGGGAGACGGCTGAGCAGCTGCGGGTGGGGTTTGACCTCATGGCTACCAAACTGGACGCCATCCATGGGTGTCTAGGCCCACTCCATGGTCTCCAACGAGCCCTGACTGACATCGCTAGAGTCATGACGCGGAGAGAAAAACACCTGCCTGCTCAGAGGGGCTCCAGCGATACCAGCCATGAGCACGCATACATGAAGAGACTCATGGAGGACATGGTGCGGATGGAGGCAGAAAGAATGGCAGCCACCGCTGCACACCAGCAAAATGTAGCTGGGATCTACCATGCCCTGCAGATCCTCATCATGGCATTGCTGCCACAAGGCGTGGCGATGATGAATGCTGCTGCCCCCACACCATCCACATCTCCACCCCCTGGTGTGCCATTGCTTCACAGTGCGGCAGACGTATCCACTCCGGCACCTGATGTGTCAGTGGCACACAGTGCCTCAGCCGGTACTGCCACACCCACAGGTGGGGCAGAGCACACATCCGAGGACGAGGACATGGATGGGTTTGTGATCATTAGGCACTAGCATTCATTTCCACCACCTGGCCTGTTTCTGCTTGGTGCTGCACATGGCCCCATGACCTTCCATTGACCCCCAGTACACCCCGATGCATTCCCCTTGGACAGCGACATGGACTGCCATATCCTGTTTGATGACCAATGACACGGCGACCAGACTGTAGCCTGTACCCTTCCTCTTCCGCAGTTCTTGTCATCCCCATATGGACTCTGGTTGGCCCTCCATGGGTCCATATTGTGTAGTGTGCTTGGCATTGCCCTGTACCGCTCCAGCTGCAAAACTGCACTGGATGTGCAATAAACATCCAGTAACAAACTGTTGTGTTATGTCTTCCATCATTCATGTATGAATGGGTGGATGAATGTAGGGACAGTGATTTCACTTGCGTCAATGATGCTCATCCTGTGGGATGCCAGTCTGAGGGTGTTACATTGCATATTGTGTTCTGGGTGCCGCAGACACTACAACAGGGACACACGCATCAGTCACTTCTATGTCCGGACACGGACTGAACCACGCCCAGAGCCCATGAGTCATTGTTGCAAGCCCTGCGCCGGTCCAGCATACGGCAGGCCAGACCACTCTGCTTATGCTTCGAGGGGGGGTCCTCATTGCTACCCGTCACAGGCGTACTCGCTGGTGGTGTGCAGGTCACTGGTCTAGTTGTCAGCATGTCACAGCCACTCCCTGAGGGCAGGTTAGCACACACCACACCCATCCGGCACAGATGTCACATGCCATGTTACTCCGCCAACATAAGGGTACGACGACGTCACATTCCCCTCTGCCGGTGGTGACTGGATGACGGATGCTCCACGGTTCCCAATCATAAAGGGCCCATTAGTTGTTGCGCACAGGGTTAGTGGCACCTGAGGCCTTGCGGCTGTCACGGGCCTACCACCACGTGGCGCTGACTGGGTTTGCACAGGGTGAGTGACACCCGATGCTTTGCGGCCGGCACAGGCACCTTGCCATGGGACGGTGACTTTGGGTTCACTGAGGTAGGGGCACCTCAAGTGCTGAGCGGGTGTGCAGCCTGCGATGATGCCCCGTCCCGGCGGTCTGGGCACCTCAGGTTTTGTGTGCCCTGCTGGACCGCAGTGTAGGCCAGAGCCAGCGGGCAGCGTGGGCCTACCACCACGTGGCATCCCAGAGTTAGTGGCACCTATTGGGCTGAGCGGATGTGCAGCTTGCGATGAGGCCGGGTGCACCGGTATGTCCTCTGCCGGGGAGTAATCAAGACCCAGCACCAAACATGAGACCCGGTGGCCTGCGGAGCAGGGCTGCATGGTATGGAGGGTGCCATGTCCGTGGGCCCGAGCTTGGTGCTTGCAGTGGGACCTCCTGTCTGCACGCCGGTGACGGAAGGTGAGCAGTGAGGCCTGGGTGTGCATGGGCAGGCATTCTCCGATGGGCGGCGGGAGGGGCTGGGGTGCCTCTGCCTGGGTGTTCATGGGTGAGCGGACGAAGATGTCTTGTGCAATTGTGTGTACTGTGCCAATCATGTATCTGGACTCTGTTTCAGATGACGGGTCTGTCTCAGATGTGTGACCTGGTGAACTGCAATACATAACGGCAAGTGGTTGGAAACACACCGGTGGCAGCAGGTGAGCAGTGTGGCCTGGGTGCGCAGGGGCGGCACTCTCTCTCTCTCTCTCTCTCTCTCTCTCTCTCCACCTCTCTTCTTCTCTCTCCCTCCCCCTCTCTTCTTATCTCTCTCTCCCCCTCTCTTCTTCTTTCTCTCTCCCCCTCTCTTCTACTCTCTCTCTCCCCCTCTCTTCATCTCTCTCTCTCCCCCTCTCTTCTTCTCTCTCCCCTTCGCTCTCTCTCTCTGTCCTTTGATGTGCGCAGGACACACCTTCTTATCATGATTTTTGTCTTGCAGGCAGTGACCTACGGATTGTCCCGAGGGGAGCTGCCATGTGTCTTCATTTCAGTGTTCATGTTAATAAAGTTTCATTTGTTGCTTCGAAAGTGAATGTGTGATGCTCATTTTTGTGACGACACATGCATGTCACCAGTTGTGATTGTGCAACATCATGCAGATTATTTTGTACATGTTTAGGTGTAGCTAATGTGGCATGTCTTTGGTCAGGGGGTGCCAGGGAGAGTGGGTCTTGGGGGTGGTGGCAGCAGGTGTTGTTGCCCTTTCGGCCCTCCGGGCTGCATGTTCAGTTGCCCTGGTGCATCTCTTGTTGTTCAGGTGTGGCTGTGGGCTCGGTTCCCTTTTGTGGGGCAGGCTGCTGTCCGACTTTGCACCAGGTCAGAGCAGGTGTTATTTTCCTGCTGCTAACGCGCCGTATTTTCTGTTTTGTGTTCTTATCGCAGATCTGGCTGGTCGTTGAGAATGTTGTGGAGTGGTGTTGTCGCAGATTTTGGCACGGGAACGCCTACTCTGCATCTCATTAGCGATAGTTGCGGGGGTCATCTGTGGCGAAGTTTTTTGGGCTGCTCTCAGGAGTAAACTGGTACTGTGGAATGTTAACACCAGCTTGTGATTGGGGCGATAAGTTTATCGCTACTTTGGCTGCGATAAAGTGCCGTTAACTCGGCAATAGATCCTTGTGAATATGCCCTCTAGTGTGCAGGTTGTGCAAACTGGAGTGATAAGAGTATTCTCTTGCTGTGGGGTGTAGTCCGCGCCAAGCTTCCAACTCCTGGGTGTGGCACAACCATTGCCACAGGTGTTTTAACAAAGCAATGGACTGTGCGGCAGTTACCGACATATTTATTTTATTTATTTATTTTATAATTTTGTATAGCGCTGAATCACCCCAAGGGGTATCTCTGCGCTTGTAACAGATGACTATCCTAGCACTATGTTTAGAAAAGATAAATTTTCATCAACTTTCTAAACTGGGAAAGGGACATGTTGTCAGGACACCCCCGCGCCGCACGGCCCCCAGCTGTGTGTGTTTCCCCTCGTGTGCCGTAGCTGCTGCTCGCAGCCTGGTTCTGCCGTCTGCTTGCCGTTCTGTCCCCCAGCTATTTCGACTGTTTCTGCGTTCAACTGTTGTACTTTGTGCTTCATTGTGTAGAATATTGTTTAATTCTGTACTTGTTCCCGCTCTGCCGCCTGCCCTGCTCTCCGCTTCCCGCCGCCGCCGTTCTCGCGGCCACGCCCCCTTTTCCCGCGTCATCCCCGCTCCCGCCTCCCAGCTGCTCCTCCCTCCCACTTAGCCATAAATGGCGACCGCACGGACGCGCAGCGGTCACGCGCAGCGGGCGCGCCGATTGTGCGCCAAAGGTGCGCCGAAGGCAAGCCTGTCTGCGCCCGTCCGCGCCTGGACCGCGTCCAGCGCCAGGACCCCTGGCCCCCGCCGATGCAAGACTACCTGACGGACCTACGACGCCGCCACCCTCAACGCACTCAATGCCGGCCGGAACCCTGCCTGCTACCAAGCCACCCCGAGACGCACCCACGGACCCTTCGCCTGCCAAGCCTGCCGATTCACCTGCCTCCGGACCTGCACCACCCCCGCCAAGTCGAGCACCAGCAGCAACCACCTGAAGTGCATCCTGCTCAACACCCGCTGCGTCCACAGGCATGCCGTGGAACTCTGGAACCTGCTCGACGCGATAGCACCGGACGTCGCCTTCCTCACCGAAACCTGGATGAACGCCTCCTCAGGGCCCGACATCGCCATAGCCATCCCGGACGGATACAAGATCACCCATAAGGACCGCGTCAACCAGACGGGAGGAGGCATCGCCATCGTACACAAGAACACCATCCGCATCTCTACTAACTCCGACGAAACCTTCACCGCCGCCGAACACCTCCACTTCCAGATACACACTGACCCGAAGACCACCCTCCGAGGCACCCTCATCTACAGACCCCCGGGACCACGCACACAATTCAGCAAAGACATCGCAGACTTCATCGGCCCGCATGCCCTTCCCTCCGCCGACTACATCCTCCTAGGAGACCTCAACTTCCACCTGGAGAACAACAATGACAGAAACACCACCGCCCTGCTGGACAACCTCGCCAACCTCGGACTCAAGCAACTGGTGAACACCCCCACCCACTACGCCGGCCACATGCTTGACCCCGTCTTCTCATCCAGCAAGCACATCTCCTTCAGCCACTCCACCGGACTCCACTGGACAGACCACAGCTGCGTCCACTTCATCTTCAGAAGAACTACGACCCACCACCACCCGCAACAGGTTCCCCGCCGGAGCAGGAGCAAGATCACCGCCGAGCAGCTCACCGCCTCCCTCAGCCAGAACACCCCCACCAGCACAATGGACCCCAACGAAGCAGCCAGCAACCTCACCAAGTGGCTGACCGCCTGCGCCGATGACCTTGCACCACTAAAGAACCCTCCCAGCAGACCCGGCAGCAAGAAAACCCCTTGGTTCACCGACGAACTCAAGGAATCCAAGAAGAACTGCCGCACCCTCGAGAAAGCCTGGCGGCTCGACCAGACCACACACAACAGGACCGCCCTCAAGCACGCCACCCGCAAACACCATCAGCTGATCCGCACCACCAAGAAGTCGGCACTCAAAGAAGGACTGGACAACAACGCCCACGACAGCTAGGAACTCTTCAGCATCGTCAAAGAGTTCTCCAACCCCAGCGCCGGAAACAGCGACTCACTCGCCTCGTTCTTCCACCGCAAGATCGCCGACATACACAACAGCTTCGATGCACAAACCACGCACCCTACCACCGAACCAACGCCCGCCACCACCACCCTCTGCAACTAGACCCCGATCAGCACCGAAGACACCACCCGCACGATGAACTCCATCCACTCCGGATCACCAACCGATCCCTGCCCCCACCACGTCTTCAACAAGGCCGACTCCGTCATCGCACCCCATCTCCGGGACATCATCAACTCCTCCTTCCACACCGCCACCTTCCCGGAGAGCTGGAAGCACGCCGAGCTTACCGCCCTCCTGAAGAAACCAACGACGGACCCCACCGACCTCAAGAACTCCCATCTCGCTCCTTCCTTTTCCGGCCAAAGTCATCGAGAAGACCGTCAACAGACAGCTCGCCGCCTTCCTCGAGACGAACGGATCCCTCAACCCCTCACAGTCCGGATTTCGGGTCAACCACAGCACCGAGACCGCCCTAATCGCATCCACCGACGACATCAGAACCCTGATCGACAATGGGGAAACAGCGGCCCTCATCCTCCTGGACCTCTCTGCGGCGTTCGACACTGTCTACCACCGCACCCTAGTGAAACGCCTCAGCAACATCGGAATCCGAGAGAAAGCACTGGAGTGGATCATCTCGTTCCTCGCCAGAAGAACCTAGAGAGTGCGCCTCCCCCCGTTCAGATCCGAGGCCACCGAAGTCATCTGCGGCGTACCACAAGGATCTTCACTCAGCCCAACCCTCTGCAACGTCTACATGAGCCCCCTCGTAGCCATCGCACGCCAACACAACCTCAACATCATCTCCTACGCCGACGACACCCAGGTGATCCTCTCCCTCACCAACGACCCCGCCACCGCCAGAACCAGCCTACACGAAGGGATGAAAGACGTCGCCGACTGGATGAAGAACAGCCGCCTTAAACTGAACTCAGACAAGACGGAAGTCCTCATCCTGGGATCATCACCCTCCGCCTGGGACGACTCCTGGTGGCCCCCGGCCCTGGGCACCGCTCCCAAGCCAACGGACCACGCACGCAACCTGGGCTTCATCCAGGACTCCTCCCTGTCGATGACCAGACAAGTCAACGCCGTCTCATCTTCATGCTTCAACACCCTGCGTATGCTCCGCAAGATCTTCAGATGGATCCCCACTGAAACCAGGAAGACCGTTACCCAGGCACTCGTCACCAGCCGACTGGACTACGGGAACACCCTTTACGCCGGAAACACAGCCAAACTTCAAAAAAGACTCCAACGCATCCAGAACGCCTCCACACGACTCATCCTGGAATCCTCCGACACAGCCACTTCACCGGACACCTGAGAGACCTGCACAGGCTCCCCGTCAACAAGAGAATCACGTTCAGACTCCTCACCCACGCACACAAGGCTCTCCATGACCTGGGCCCCAAGTACCTCAACGACCGCATGACCTTCTACACGCCCACCCACCGGCTACGATCGACCAGCCACGCCCTCGCCACCGTACCACGCATCCGCAGAGCCACCGCCTGAGGAAGATCCTTCTCCTACCTGGCAGCCAAGACTTGGAACTCCCTCCCCACCCACCTTCGGCGAACCCAAGACCATCTCTCCTTCAGGAAGCAGCTCAAGACCTGGCTGTTCGAGCAGTAACTTACCCCCCTCCCCCAGCGCCTTGAGACCCTCCCGGGTGAGTAGCGCGCTTTACAAATGCCGTGATTGATTGATTGATTGATTGATTGATTGATTGATTGATTGATTGACATTTCAGCGCGAAGGTGTTGGGGAAGACTATTCCAAAAACACGGAGCCAGATAAGAGAAGGCTTTGCCTCCAGAGCGGGCCTTGTTAATTCTCGGAACCTAGAGGAATCTTTTAGCACCCGATCTGAGTGAGCATCCAGGAGTATAGATATTCAGTTTCCTGACAAGATAGGAGGGACTAAGCTTATTTAAAGCCTTAAATATCATACAGCCCATTTTGAATTCCACTCTTTTTTTTACTGGTAACCAGTGGAGCTTAGATAACAAAGGCAAACAAAGGGGTCCTAGATGGTGAGCCAGTTACCAGGCGAGCTGCTGTTTTTTGTATGACCTGCAGTTTACCCAGGGAGGCTACATACGTAGATAGTAGCAGGGCATTACAATAATCAATCCTGCTCATAATCAGTGCCTGAATCAGAGTCTTCCTGGTAGAGATAGGGAGCAGTGGAAAAATTCTCCCAAGCAGACCCAGAATATGGTAGCAGGTACCAACAGTTGTATTGATGTGAGTATCGAGAGTAAGTTTTAGATCGAGTTTGATACCCAGGCCACCAACTAGGCGACCAACTGATAGCAGCACCCCCGAGCAACATAATCTCAGATTTTTCAGAGTTTAACTGGAGATAGTTTGTTTTCATCCAAGAGGCAATTGCCATCATACCCTGGGAGAAAATATGTTGTATGTCAGATCTTTTTTTATCGAAGGTGAGGAGGAGTTGGGTATCATCTTCATAAGAAATCGGGTTAAACCCCACATCCCTCATAAATTTAGCCAGGGGGGTTACGTAGATGTTAAACAAAGTAGGGCTCAAACATGAGCCCTGGGGGACACCCCTGGTGACTTGTGAGGGAGCAAAAGAAGTAAAAGAACCTAATGTCACTGCCTGAGTTATGTTAGTCAGAAAATCTGACAACCACTTCAGTGCATGTCCTTTAATCCCAAACCCCGGTAATCTGGACAACAAGACTCGATGAGAGATAGTATTGAATGCTGCTGAAAGGTCAAGTAGCACCAAAAGTGCCGCTTGACCTTGATCCAGAGCCATCCTGATGTTATCCGTTACTTCCACTAAAGCTGTCTCTGTGCTATGTTTAGCACGAAAACCTGATTGGGAGATCTCGAGTGCGCAAGTGGACTCAATAAATGCAGATAGATTCTTATTATTATGCTTTTCAATAATCTTAATCTGTAGAGGAAGCAAAGAAATCGGACGATAGTTGGTCAGTTCATCAGGAGAGATTTTTAGATTTTTACGGATGGGAATAATTTGAGCATGTTTCCAACTTTGTGGAAGACTGCCAGATTTCAAAGAACTATTAATGATAGAGCATATGGGAGAAGCAAGCTGAACTGCAAGTTTAGAAGTAATTTTGGCTGGAATGATATCAAGGGGGGATCCAGATCTGGTACATTCAAGAAGAGATTGTACTTCTGAGATGGTAATATTGGGAAAAGTAAGAAATTGAGAGTTTACACTGGCGAGATCAGATGGGGCTGCAATAGAGACTGGGATGGAAGTATTGGAAAGAGTAATTTTTTGATAAATATTTTCAACCTTTTGTATAAAAAAGGAGGAGATACTATCACATAATATTTGAGAAGAGATATCCCCAGGATTTAGGATTGGTAAAATCCCGTACAATTTGAAAAAGCATTCTGGAGTTATTACCTGCATGCTCCAGTATAGATGCAATATGCATTTTACGAGCCTTTTTACCATTATTGTGATAGTTGCCTATTGCCGCCTTATAGATAGATTTAGCTTGCTCATTATGCGAACGTTGCCAAACACGCTCTAGCTTCTTGCAAGAGCTTTTCTCCTCACGTAAGCCAGATGAGAATATATGGGAATGATCCAATTCCATGTCTGGGACACAATTGTAATCTCCCCTCCAATAGCATGGAGCCAGAGTGTTGCACAATAAACCTGGAGTTAGGGTAGTACAATGAGATTAGGGACACTGAAGTTCATCCCACAACCCCTCCATCACATACCTCCCCTTTGGATCAATATCAGTGTGCAACACCGAAAGGCACCCCCGGAGTGATCAATATCAAAACACCCCTGGCATACCTGAAGTTTGTGGTACCAACCACCTTACCCTGCCACCTCCTACGATCCCCCTCCGTGGCAGGGGAAGAGAGGTAGGTCTCCTAGAGAAAGGCTATATGCACCTCGGGCCTCCTCAGATAGTGGGAAATACAATACCTCTTAACATTGCTGGCTATGACTCTAACATTGTAGGTCAGAAGCTAGTATTTCGTCCCAGCTAACTATTCACTGTCCAGCATGGTTAACGTAATACAACCCAGTCCACTTTATCTAGCCCCTTCCCTACTCCCCTATGCCCACAGCCACCTCCAATTTCACAGCAATGCACACCTTAGCCAAACAAAAGAACACAATAAATATAGAAAAGCAAAAACAACTTCCGGACACCCCTTTCCAGACCAGTGCACCAACGGGCAGCCGGCCAGCAGCAATGTAATCACAGTAATGCAAAGCAACATAGTTACAAAAAAGTCATAACTTTGTAGTTGACCTGAGGGTAGTGTAGTAGCAACATATCCATCTAATAAAGGTTCCCTCGTGACCCTCCACCACTGAAGTTAAAGGCCCCACGGCTGGCCCACTGAGAAGGAGTACTTACAGAACTTCCAGCGTGCCAGTAGCTCATACAGCTACGGCCGGTATCCAGGTGCCGGTCAACCCACATGTCCACTATGGGTAACCTTATAGCAAGTCATCTGTGGACATGGGAGTGATGAGTGGGCCCCCTCGTAACAAAGACTAACCATCCAATTACTTAGTGGCCTACTTTCATGGCCTACTTTCATGGCTAGATGAGCTGTTCTGTCCAGAGTCCTCCTAGAAATTGGTGTCACAAAAAAGCAGCATGGTAACTACTTGTGAGTATGTACTGCTAGGCTGCAGCACATGCATATGTTAAGAGGTGCTAATGCAGTAAAAGAAGCCTCTGGAAAACAACAAGAAACTGAAGAGGACAGGCAGGGAGTGAATGTGCCAGTCCCAGAGAACAGATACCATTCAAGGAACATGCCTTCTACTTGCATTACCTCCAGCAGGAGAAGACACACTGGTGGATGAAATGCCACAGTTTCTAATCCAACTTTGAACTGTGTAGCACACTTCCAGTATTCCTACTCGCCTTCATTATAACCAGCTCAGGTTTTGTGGTGAATACACAAGATATTTACATCATACCAGTGTGAGCTGAGCTTAGCATGCTGGTAGCCAGCCATGATTCACATGTACGCGTGTACATATACTTGCTGCCACAACATTGGCGCTCTATGTCCAGGAGTTAACATATAACCCTCGTATGTATTGTACCATTAATTTACCAGTATTCAGATTAAAGCATAATACAAAGCGCTAGTGCCATGACACAGTCAAATACACCACTATATATAAAGCACCATTGTGAGGCATGTATTCATAAATGTTCCATAAACATAAGGGAATATTTGATACCTGGAATGAGAGTGATGCCAGAATTCACATATGCCATTGTATTTATACCAAATTTACCATACTAGCTCCTATATGCTTACTAGTGAATACTGGCATAATTATAATGATTTAATGACAAATGTCACATAATAATGGCATGGGGAAACAACCTTTACAACGCAGTCATTACATCGCACTACCTTTAAAATGCAGTCATTACAACGCAACATTCTTTACATCGCATGCCATTACAACGCAGCCATTACATCACATGTCACTGCAACGCATGTCATTAGAACGCATGTCACTACAACGCATACCATTACAATGCATAGTTTTTACAGTTACACTATCCAACACTTAACTTACTGTTGCACTCACTGGAGTGGGAATAGTAATGTTTACCCCAACACTATTCAACACCTACCCTACTGTTGCTCTCACTGGAGTGGGAATAGTAATTTTTACCCCTATACTATCCAACACTTACCCTACTGTTGCACTCACCGGAGTCGGAATAGTAATGTTTATCCCTACCTACACTTTCCAACACTTACCTTAAATGCAATGTAATGGTATGCGTTGTAATGGTATGCATTGTAATGGTATAATGCGATGTAATGGAATGCGTTGCAAATGTAATTTATAAAAATGCATTGTGATGGCATGCGATGTAAAATCATGCGCTGTAATGGATGTTGCGATGTTAAAACTGTGTTGTAAAGGAATGCGTTGTAAATGTTTGCGTTGTAACATCATACATTCAATGGCATGACAGCAATGCATTGGGGGACATATTTATCAAAAAGTCACGCAGTGCAGCAAGCCACCTTGCTGTGCTGCACTGTGTGACAGTGAAAGGGTAGGAACCTACTGTATTTAACATAATACAACGCATTCCTGCCTTCTCCCAGCGCTGGCGCACAATGTGCTACCTAGCGCCAATGCAAGCACCCGTGCACCATGGTGCAAGGGTGCCTGTGTTGTCAGCAGGATTTGTTTTGTGCAGGGAGTACCTTCCTGCACAAAAATAGTCCCCTGAGGCCTTTTCTTCTTTCTGTGTGTGCTTCAAAATGCAGCACACATAGAAAGAGAAAAGAACGAGGAGAAATAAACATATTTCTCTTTGTTACACCTCCCCTAGGAATGCTTAGCATTTTGACAAATTCCTAGGTCTGCTAGTAATGGTAAATCTGGGAATGTGGCAAAATCCATGGGTGTGGTGTGGAGACACCCACGCACTACCCAAGGATGCATCCCTAGGGCAGAGTAACGCAACAGAGCGATTTGCGCTGCGTTGTGTTACTCTAGATATATCAAGCCACAAGGTGCCCCTGCATGGCTTGATACATCTAACTTAGTAGTTGCTTTGCCCTTGTACCCCTTTGTGTAGCGCAAGGGCGCAGCAACTGCTCAGCAATATTCCCCTTAGTTTATTACATATAAATACTGTCTCTAAAATGTTGTATGTAAATGTGAGAATATCAGCATGTTGTAGGTGTCATGTCCTGAGACAATACTCTACCCCATGATCAGATATATACTTGATCAGAATATGTTCTACCAGAGTTTGCTAATGATGTACTGTACTTTCAAAATACAAATGCCAATATAAATGATTATACAAAACAAAAATGAAAACAGTGCTTTACATTCGTTAAATTCGCATAGGTTGGCTGTGATCAACGGTATCACAACCTAATG
The DNA here is from genome assembly GCF_964204655.1 of Triturus cristatus. Taxonomy (NCBI): domain Eukaryota; kingdom Metazoa; phylum Chordata; class Amphibia; order Caudata; family Salamandridae; genus Triturus; species Triturus cristatus. The sequence goes on from NC_140582.1 coordinate 1,134,440,792, forward strand.
AGGAACTGGTAACCTTTCTAATCGCATCTTCCTCTGTGGCTTTTTCTCAACAATTATATAATGACCTCATGGTACATCTCTTTTACATATTAGTCACTGCCTTAACCAGCTGGAATGTGTCCACGCCCCACACCTTGTTCATATTCACGATACAATAGCTCATAACAACAAGCTCTGTGAAAATTCATCCTTCCATGAAACAGATATATGCAAGCTCCTTAATGACCTAAAATCAACATCAGTTCCTCTGCAATGTCAAAGTCATTAAACTGTGCCAACCAGGGGCACAGGCAGATGAATGTGCCTTGTGAAAGCTCTCATATTCCGTGCAGCTTTAGCACAGCTTGGTGCCACACTTCAAAAATGGCTTTAAGTTGTGGCTTTCGTTGGAGGTGAGGCTGTATCTGAAAGAAGGAGTGGCCAAGCCATGGACTGGCACTGAAATAGCTCCTTGTAAACTGGAGAATGGAAGCTGAGTGGGTCCCCCTGCCTGTGGGAAACGGAACAGCCTGTGTGCAGCCACCTGGCCGCAGGCGTGGTGCAGCAACAGAAGGCAGCACGGAAGGAGACGGCCAGGCTGAACTGCTGCAATTGAACAATGTGGCATGTGGCAGGCTGATTGAATGATACCAGGGACACTGAGGAGGTAGAGTTATTGTCTTCCCTATCCTTGTGGGGAGAGGGATGCATGAATGCTTGGCAGATGCTGGAGACAGCACAGCTGGCAAAGGTGCCAGATGTGGCCAAGAGTGGTCTGGGTGGGGCATTTGTGCAGGCAGCATATGGAAGCATTTGAAAGTGAAGAAAACTGCTTTAAATGCACTTCCAAAGACAGTTTGACATACATGGGCATGCACACACTGTTGAGGCAGCCCTTTCCTCTTGAATTCAAGGCTTGAGCAGTGAGGGTGAGTGGGGCAAACAGGTTGGTGTGAACTGTGACTCTAAGCTTGTCACCTGGACTGATAATTTTGCCCCTACCCACAAAACAGTGGGTGTTCATCCCTATTTCTAGTGGTGATTCCCCCCGCCACTGCTCTGATGAAAACAAGGCATCTGCCCACTTAACTCAACTGTCTGTTGAAGTAGTCAATCTCTGGTGGGGGTAACCCATGCGCTTTAAGGGAAACTCCCCTCTGAACCATAGCAAGTGAAACATGTGCACAGACACCCATGCAGTCCTAAAAAAGTACAAACGTGAAGCCTTTTGGACGGTAAGTGCTGGCCCCTGGGTGCAAAACAGTCTTGGCCTCACCTAATGCGATGGGACCCCCCTGGATGGTGGGATTTCCTGAGGAAATGGCAGGCAAATAGCCACAACATTTTCTGGAGTCCTGAATCCAATCATGGATTCCTTATACAAATCTGTCCACTTCTTGTGTTGTTGAGCATGCCCACCAAGCCTTGAAACAGATACCTCGTCCTAGTGCTCTGCCAAGTTCTTTCATTCTCTGTGCTGCCCACACCCAATGATGAATGATGTTTAACTCTATTTGAACCCTTACCTCACCAAATTTTTAACCTAGGTGCATCCAGAATCAGCCACATACTCACCACCTTTTTCAACACCTCAATTGCCACAGCCACCGTCCTCGAGGACCTGAAACATGCAGAAGTCAAAACCCTACTAAAGAAACCATTGGCAAACCCCAGCAAACTACCAACTGATCGCCATGCTCCTGTTCCCAGCCAAAGCATTAGAAAAAGCCATCAACCAACAACTTTCCTCACATCTGGAACGGAACTTCCTACTCAACTCCTGCTAATCCGGATTCTGCATCAACCACCTCACAAGACAGCCCTCATGTAGACTATCAATGACATCCAAGCCCTGCTCAAGCAAGGAGTGAGTGTGGCTCTGATCCTCATAGAACTCTTGGCAGCCTTCGATACAGTCCCCCACCACACACTCATTACAAGGCTGCACAGCATTGTATTCCAAGGAGCCGCTCTCATATGGATCATCCCTTTCCTCACTGGAAGAACACAAAAAGTCTGCCTTTCCCTCCTTCACCTCCAAACCCAAGGAGGTCATCTGTGGGGTACATCATTGATCCTGGCTCAGCCCCACCTGCTTCAACACTTATATGACACCTCTGGACAGAATCGCCAAATCCCACAGACTCAACTTCATATCCTATGCCAACAACACACAACTCATCCTTTCCCTCACCAAAAACACCACCAAAATCAACTTCCACAACTGCATGACAGACGTCGCCAACTGGATGAAGGACAACTGCCTGAAGCTCAACACTGACAAAACAGAGGTACTGATTTTCAGAAACGAAAGCTCCCACGGGACGCATCCTGGTGGCCCTCAGAACTCAGACCTGTTCATACCCCCACTGACGACGCGAGGAACCTAAGCATCATTCTGGACAACAAGCTAACCATGACGACTCAGGGCAACTCTGTCTCCTACTCCTGCTTCTTCATCTTCCGCATGCTTCATAAGATATTCAAATATCTAGCGTAAAGCTCAAGATACACCCTTACCAAAACCCCCATATCCAGCTGACTGGACTACGTCAACGTTCTCTACACAGGGATCGCACATCACCTCCTCTGACGGCTACAGACCATACGGAACACCACGGTCAGACATGTTCTGGATCTCCCTAGATGAACCCACATCCCCGCCTGCCTCAGGCAACTCCACTGGTTTTCTGTACAGAAAAGATGCCAGTTCAAGCTCCTGGCCAATGCAAACAAGGCCCTACACAAGTGCAGACCCACCTACTTAAGCCACCGTCAGAAATTCCTTAAGCCCACCAGACATCTCCCCTCCATGCCCCTTTCTCTAATCCACCCCCCGCCCCCATCTGGCATAGCATATGCGGAAGTTGCTCCTTCCCCTACCTCGCAGCAAAGACATGGACCACGCTCACCCGTTTCATCTATGGACCTCCCCATCTCTTCCAGACTTCCGAAAGTCCCTGAATACCTGGCTATTCGGCTAAATAATTAGACACTGCCAGCACCTGGATACCCTCACAGATGATAATAAGAGTTCAACAAATCTACTGATTGATTGATTACCTTCTCCAATTACACTAGCCTGCTTCAGCAGCAGAGGAAAACCTTTGATGGAGTATAACAGAACCGAAAGCAATAAAACTAAACTATGTGCTGCTGTACCATCCTACATGCAAAGTCCTTTTCAGCTTTAAAACATTCTTCTTTGATACCCCAGGGGCTGCTTTGGAATACATTGGGGGTACAAAAGACTGCAATGAAGTGTCCAACTATCAGGAGACTCTGAGGATCAATGTGACATCTGAGAGCCACAATCTAAAGAGAGATGTTGCAGGATTAACACAAGATTGAGGGCAAACATTGGCACTATTGAAGAAGAGAATGAACCTCAGCCATCAAGAGAATCAAATTTTATCATGGAAAATGAGCTTGCTGACAAAAGCCATGACCTGGGGCCCATAGTGCATTGCCTTGGTGTCATGCTATTAATGCCACACACCCTGCTAGTGTCTATCTATCAACCTTGCCTCCTCCATGTTGCAGATGATGCTGCTGGTCAGTTCCCCCGCCTCAACCGGGATGAGATGATTTTTCCTTTTGACCCTGGTGTAGTGTAGCTGAATGAGTTGGTGACGGACCTGTTAGGCAACTGATTCTGGGACATCCCTTCCACCCTTTTGATGTGGTTCTCAGCAACCTACTGTTTGCTTACAGACTTGCATGCTTAAGAGCCTGGAGGGAATATCGATTTATCTTCACTTGTCTATGCTGTCCTCAGTTGTATCTCTTTGTTGTTTTCTTTATTGTTTCTGTATATCTATGCTAGTTAGGGATGGGAATGTTATTGGTTGGACTGGTTGACAGATGCTTCATGTTTTGAAGTGTATGGAGTTGGGTCAGAAAAAGGGCAGCTAAAATGTTATGTCAGTTGATTTGAAAAAAACTCTGATGTCACTGGAGGCACATCCCTTATGCTTTGACTGTTGGCCTAAACTTTTAATGGTCTTTTTGCTAAAATCAACAGCAGGACAGACTTAAAGATGACCAAAAGATATCCCCTCTGTATTCTCTTCATACAGGATACAGGAAATGCAAATGATGGGATCTTTTAGATCCTATCTTCTCCAACATCACATCTATGGTGTGTGAACCTGCGCTTCCTGTTTTTTGGACGGATCACTTTCTTCTGAAATTTCAAATCCAGGCCCCGGCCATTTCTCACCTAATTCTCCCTAAGTCCTTGTTCTTCATTAGGGATTGGAAAAAAGTCGATATCAACGCTCTAAATAACATGCTAAGGGAAACTGTACCTCCGGCTACTACTCAGGCACCTGTTTCTGCCGAAAATATCCAAAATTGGCTGTCCCATGCTGTTGAATCATGCATTCCCTCTGTAAAAAAAAAGTCAACTTACCATCATCCTCCTGCGCCTTGGTTCACTGATAGTCTCAGAATTGAAAAATCCAAATGCAAAGCACTCGAGAGAAAATGGCGACGTAATTATGCCCCTGATCTAAAAATAGCTTATAAAACCTCTTTAAAAACCTATCACGATCTGTGCAAAACTTCCCGCGCCGCCTACACTTGTAACATCATTAACACTGCCACTAATCGCCCGAAGACTTTGTTTAGCCTAGTAAAAAATCTGGCTGGCGCTCAGACCATAGCTAAACCTCCGCCTCTTACCAATCAATCTTGCGATGATTTGGCTAAATTTTTCTCTGACAAAATCGAAATTATTCATTCTGAAATTGCTAACTCTCTCTTAAACTGCATGATCTCCTCTCCTACCCAGACCAACATTTGTCACGAACTTTCTAGTGATTCTCCCAAATTATCCTGCTGGCCTCCTTTGAACTTAGAAACTTTTATATCCAATCTTGGCATCATTAAATCAGGCTCTCCCAATGACCCTCTACCGGCTTCCATAATGAAATTACTCGACCCCGTCCATCTCCAGGTGATCATGGATGCCCTAAATTGCTCCCTCACAACTTCTACCGTTCCTACTACCTGGAAACATAGAAAAAGCCTGACGCCGATTCTCAAGTTTTGTCTAATTTTCGCCCTATATCTCTCATTCCGATTCTTTCTAAGTTGCTGGAAAAACATATACATACGCATCTTGTCAAATTTGTGGAAACCAATAATCTCCTCCACTCGTCCCAGTCTGGCTTCCGTGCTGGTTTCTCCACTGAAACCACACTTCTTGGAGTGTCAGAACGATTGCGCCACCTATTGGACTCTGGTGAGACAGTAGCGCTCATTCTGTTAGATCTGAGCGCTGCGTTCGATACCATCTCTCACCCTATCCTAATTAACACTCTGGAATCCTTTGTCATCTGTGGTTCAGCTCTTGACTGGCTATCCTCCTTTCTCACGGATCGCACTTTTCAAGTGTTTTCTGCCTCTGACAGTTCTAACACCTTCCCTTCACCATTTGGAGTCCCTCAGGGCTCCATTTTAAGTCCTTTGCTTTTTAATTTATACGTTAGGCCCCTGGCCGACATTGCTGTCAACAGTGGCCTAACTCTATTCACCTACGCTGACGACTCTCAAATCATTTTCTCACTCTCCAAATCTGATCCCTCCTCTTCTGTTTCTACTCTTCAGTCGGGTCTACGCCAAATTGCTGCCTGGATGAACAATAATTATTTAAAGCTTAATGCAAATAAAACGGAGGTACTTATCCTAGGCAAGCAGAAAGATCTTTGGGGTGCACGTCACTGGCCTAATGAGCTGGGTCCTCTTCCCCGTCCAGTTGACCACGTCCCAAATCTAGGATTTTTCATCGATGACTCTCTGAGAATGCACCACCACGCCACTAAAGTGTCTGCCACCTGTTTTGCTATTCTAAAGTGGCTGCGCAAAATTATCTGGATGCTGCCTAAAGATACTCAAAAAACCGTCGTCCATGCCCTTATTACATCCCGCTTGGACTACGGTAACGTTTTGTTTTTAGGTGCAAACAAAACAGTATCCCGCAGGCTGCAACTCGTGCAAAACTCCGCTGCTCGACTCTTATGCGGAATTCCCAAACACGCTTCCATCTCCCCCCACCTCCATGCTTTGCACTGGCTTCGTATCGATAAGCGTGTTGAATTCAAAGCCCTTTCCTTTATGCACAAAATTAAGTGGGGCCGTGCACCTGACTACCTCCAGTCTCTTGTACGTCAGTATGCTCCTACTCGCACTCTCCGCTCCTCCTCCCTTGAGAAATTTGATGTGCCTCGGTTCAAACTCTCTAGAATGGGAGGTAAATCCTTCGCTGTTTTGGGCCCCTCTCTCTGGAACTCGATTCCTATTGCCTTGCGCAGAGAGCCGTCCTACTCCTACTTTCGCTGTGCCCTCAAAACTTGGCTTTTCACCCAATAAATCTTCTCCTTTCAGCATTGTCGTCCAGGCGCCGGGAAACCCTTTTTGGGTAGCTGTTGCGCCATACAAGTTAAATAAATAAATAAATAAATGGGAACCATGTGAAGTTTCCTGACACTCAATGGGTTTTCTACTGTCATACAGGACACAATTTGAATGAGGCTCTACTGGAATAGCAATCCTCTACAAGGCTGGTCAGTTGGGATGTGGGCTTTGATTAATAGGTAGGTAAAGCTTTATTCGATAAAAAATATCATAAAAGCACAACATACAGTGATAAAAAAAGGATCAAGTTAGGCAATAAAAACAACAATTGATCATAAGTACATCTAAAAAGGTTATAAAAATGGTTAAGAACAGCATATAAAAGACAAAGACAAAGTGCTTGGTGAGCTGGAGTTCGTTAAAGTGCAAATGGGAACAGATCGCAGAAGTGGATCAGTGTAATTAGAGAGAAGTTTTTTTCTTTCGCAACAGCCAAGCACAGCCCAAATACTTAGCAATGCCGCAGACAATGGTAAGAGACGAGGTATCAGTCTGTAGGATGCGTAGCACAGTACGATAGTCACGGCATCCGAGCATTCTGCAAATCGGACGCAACCATTTAGCTCTTGGTCTTCGATAATGGTAGCAGGCAAATAAAAAGTGGGGAATGGACTCATTAGGTGCTGTACAGCTCGGACAGCCAACAGATGAAGGTAAAGATCCCTTCCAGCCAGCAGTCACACAATTAAGGGGGAGGGAACCAAGTCTAAAACGTACATACAGGGATCTATCGAGTGGGGACTGGATAAAGTCGAGATATGCTTCCAATTTGCAGAAAGGCATATGTTCGAAAAAAGCCTCGGTCAGCTTCCCCGACTTAGGATTGTTCAGCTCTCTTGTGTTTACCCAGCTCCAATAGGCTTTCTTAAGATCCTGTTTCGAAGGGGGTATCTGGGATTCCCAACAATCTTCATAGCCAATGGATTTCAATGTTTGTTTTATGTGGGTAATCCATTTTAGCCTCCTCCCAGTGTCTGCTGATATGAGATCATTTAAGCCTGCTGCGTATTTGACAAGTTCAGGGGTCCGTCGCAGTCTTGCCCAGAATAGTAAAGGTCGTAAACGTGCTTGTCCTGAATAGAATGTCTACCAAGGTCATACAGCAAGGGTTTTAGAGGGGATGATGTTGGGACAGAGATGAGATTCCTCATAAATTTATTCTCCGAAACAACCAGATCATGAATGTTTTCGTAGCCCCAAATTTCTGCCCCATACATAGAACTAGACAGTGCCTGGGCCTCGTATACCACAAGAGCCGGTGCCACAGGTCGACTAGTAGAGAGATATTGTTCTCTTATAATGGCACCGGATACCCTCTTGTGGCACAGGAGCATCTTGGTCAGATGCGAACTCCACTTCATCCCTTTTGCAATGCGTATCCCCAGGTAATCAAAAGAATCCACAATGTCTAAGGGTGTGCCATCCAGAGTGAAAGTATATCTAAAGCGTCTCGGAGGGTTTATTACCATTAGTTTGTTTTTTTCTGTATTTATAATAAGCCCATAGGATTTACAAAAAGAGTCGAATATATTTAGAATTCTTTGTAGGCCAGCCGGGGATTTAGAAATCAGGAGAGTGTCGTCGGCGAACAGGAGAGTAGGGATCTTTTCACCAGCCAGGACTGGAGCATCAGCTGGGACCTCTCTAAGGAAATCCACCACCCCGTTGAAGTATAGGGAAAACAGGGTGGGAGCCAGCACACAGCCCTGGTGTACCCCCCTGTTCACCGCGACACTCCCTGTAAGCTGGCCCTGGGCTCCCCATCTAATATTGGCATGGTTGTTCTCATGTAAAAGCTTTAAAAAGGCAAGGATCTCATGGGGAACACCTAGTTGAAATATGACCTGCCACAAACGTTGGCGAGGAATTAAGTCGAAAGCAGATTTTAAATCAATAAAAGCTAGATATAGGGTTCCCTTGCCTAAAACAGCCGTTTTCCAATATATCATAAAAAATCTAAAAACTTGATCCATAGTGCCTACCTTTTGTCTAAAACCTGCTTGAAAGTGTGATAAAACATCCCCGTTCTCAATCCAGCATCTCAGTCTCATCAGGAGAACCCTGCCAACCACTTTCTGTATTACGTCAATTAGACTAATAGGTCTATAGTTGGCAGGGTCCTCCCTATTGCCCTTTTTAAAAATTGGTACCACCACCGCGGCTTTCCAGGACTCAGGTACTGTAGAACCCTTAGCTATGGCGTTCATAACAACAGAAATAAAAGAGGCCCAGGGAATTGGATCATGTAAAAGAAGATCACCTGGTATGCCATCAGGCCCAGCCGCCTTACCGGGGGCAATACTTTTAATAGCCAAGATAGCTTCATGGGTCCCAAAATTGGTCTCCGCTGGAAACTCAACAGTAGGGGGCAAATCATCCACCACCGGAGCAGCAGAGACAGTCTCACCCTCATATATAGCAGAGAAATGGTCGAACCATTGCAGCTCCGCTATGTGGTTTGGGATGCTTGTTGTTTTGGCCCTTTTGGCTCTGTTCAAAAGGTCCCAGAAAGCTGTGGAGTTCCGGTTTAGGGCCGCCTCCTTAAGTTCCTGCCAATGGTTTTCTTCCCAGTCCCGTTTGGCGACTTTCAGGGATCTCGAATAGTCTTGTCTGGCCTTGCTAATTAAATTTCTATCCTGTTTCCTTAGGGCTTTGGACAGGGTGACTCTGGCCCTTTTGCAATCTTTAGAGTACCAGGGGTTTCCGCTTTTCGTGGAGTCCACCTTGGAACGGGTTTTCTCCCCCAGAATAAAGAAATCCCCTATGAGAACAAACACCTTCTTGGAGAGGACTGGGCCCATCATAACACCAGGCCATTTAGCGCTGAGGGAGATTTCTATGGTGCTAGAAAGGGCCCATTTCCCCATCTGCCCCTCCCCATCTTATGGACTTTGCAAAGTGGATGAACATGGAGTACATCTGTCATCATCAATTATCATTATTATTATTGATGCTCGTTGAGCACTACAAATCATCCCGACAGGATCTCTAGGTGCTGCTGCGTGTCTTCAGACATGGGATGGAGATCTGTGGGCAAACTCATTTTGCAGCATTATATGCTGATGATATGCTGCTGAGTTGTTGGGATGGATTTGCCTGGTAGAATGGACTTAATAAACTGCTTTGGTATAATATCTGGGCTACAAATTAATTGCCACAAATCTCACTTGTTTCCACTTTGCCGAGATGCAGCACATCCCCTGAATTTACATGGGCTCAATTGAAGCCCTACCTGCATTGAATATTTAGGTGTAAAAATATATCATAGCCAGTAAGATTTATTAAATGGGAATATTGGAGCAGCTGTTATAACACTTAGAACTATTTATTATTTTTGGCGGAGCTTACCATTATCTGTGGCTGGCAGAATAGCGGTACCTAAGATGGTGGCTCCACCAAGATTGCTCTATTTCTTCCATTGCCGTTGGCGGTGCCTTGACAATTATTTAGGGAATTGGAATCACTACTTCTGAAATAGTTTTGGGGAACAGGTAGGCATAGAGTAGCACTAACAAAACTACAGCGCCCTGTAACGGAGGGAGGGTTAGCTGCTCCTAATCTTGAATCTTATTATCTGACGGCTCAACTGCAATGGATAAATAGGTTATTTACTGTCAAATGAACCCTGGGGAGGGCGTTATTGGCTAACTGTCTTATTTGCAGGACTTATTGAAAGTCGTCTTGCTTCCTCGGCAGAAACTGCCTGCAATTTCTCAAGAGCTGCTAGTGACACAGCAATGATGGAGGTGTTGCCTGCAGCAAAGCCAAGTACAAGAACCCTATTCACCTGATATGCCATTAAAATGGATAAAGATAGTGGCCCAGGTAGGAGCATTAGCGGGGGTTGAAAGATGGACTACCTTTGGGGTTAACTGGGTTGGAAACCTATATCGGGATGGAGTACTGGACTTGGCTAAAGAATTTAAAATACCTAGAGGACATTTTTTAGCACACAGGGCATTGGTTGCAACAATAAAGAAATATTGGAGAAATGGAGATGCTGAACCTGCCGCACAATCAGGTGCGTCAACAGCTCTGTACAACAACAGGGTGTGTAAGAGCGGTCTCATATCTATATCGTACGATTTGTGCAAATATTCTTTCTCCTCTTGCTGAGTTGAAAATAAAATGGAGAGAGACTTAAAGCTCCAAATTATTGATTTGGCTGGGATAGGATTGTAGCACATATACCAGCTGTTTCTAGAAATGCTAGGTTCAAATTAATTAAGCTTATCCTACACCTGGCAGGTTTAAGAAGTTCTATGTGACTGGTGCTGAAAAATGCCCTAGATGTGTGGAGTTTGAGGCAGAAATGTTCCACATGGTATGGTCTTGCTCTTCAATACTGGGGTTCTGGGAGGAACTAATAGAATATATTAATGGAATAACCGTGTTTGATATCCCTTGTACACCCTTGGTCTGCCTCCCAGGGGGATACCCTTGTCCTAAAAATAAGAAAACTACTACTAGATTTACTGACTTGGGTTTGATTTTGCAAAACGAGAATTGACTATGCACTGGAAATCAGCGCATGGTACTCAAATTGCTAGATGGCGTAAAGAAATGATTACATGTGCAAGTCTGAAGAGTGCTGTGTTATTTCGTGAGATGAAAAGAGGACGAGGGAAAATGGAAAGCTTGGGAACACCTGGACAATAGTTTGTTGGACTCGGAAGCAGACACAGATTCATCGAATAGCTACCTGAGTCCTTGTAGGTAAGGGAACGTAAATCTAATTTAATACTGATAAATTGGGTGATAATGGGTGCTACTGTGATATACTTGTGCATGTGGAATATTTTGACACTTTGGGGCCGATTCCGATCCTGGAAAAATTTCCCCCGTCCGAATTGAATCCGGATTTTATTCCGTACGAATCGTACAAGTAGCGTACAAACTGCCAAGTACGATTTGCATGGGAAAAACTCCATCCGAATCACATCCGGAAAATTTCCCCACACGTCCTCGGGTCGGAAATTGTGTCCGACACATCCCCGGACGATTTACCGTACGATTCGGAAAAATGAAGTCCGACCGCGCAAGTACGATCACTCCCGTCCTTTCGATTTCACAACTGTATGGAAAAAACACCGTACGGACCGAACTCCCATAGCAACCATGGAGACATGTGCCTGCATACGCGCCGAACACCCCACCACAGACCCCGCATGTACGCGCAAAACGCCCCCCGGCCACGGATGTACGCGCCGAACCCCCACCAGTGTATGCATGGAGCGTACCCCCACCCGTGTATATACGGACCGTACCCCCACCCCACCAGTGTATGTACAAACCCAACCCCCACCCGTGTATGTACGGACCGTACCCCCACCCGTGTAAGTATGGACCGTACCCCCACCCGTGTATGCATGGAGCGTACCCCCACCCCACAAGTGTATGTACAGACCGTACCCCCACCCGTGTATGTACGGACCGTACCCCCACCCGTGTAAGTACGGACCGTACCCCCACCCGTGTATGCATGGAGCATACCCCCACCCATGTATGTACGGACCGTACCCCCACCCGTGTAGGTACGGACCGTACCCCCACCCGTGTATGCATGGAGCGTACCCCCACCTGTGTAGGTACGGACCATACCCCCACCCGTGTATGTACGGACCGTACCCCCACCCGTGTGGGTATGGACCGTACCCCATCCGTGTATGCATGGAGCGTACCAACTCCCCACCCGTGCATGTACGGACCGTACCTCCACCCCACCAGTGTATGTACGGACCGTAACCCCACCCGTGTAAGTACGGACCGTACCCCCACCCGTGTATGCATGGAGTGTACCAACTCCCCACCCGTGTATGTACGGACCGTACCCCCACCCCACCAGTGTATGTACGGACCGTACCCCCACCCCACCAGTGTATGTACGGACCGTACCCCCACCCGTGTATGCATGGAGCGTACCAACTCCCCACCCGTGTATGTACGGACCGTACCCCCACCCCACCAGTGTATGTACGGACCGTACCCCCACCTGTGTATGTACGGACCGTACCCCCACCCGTGTAAGTACGGACCGTACCCCCACCCGTGTATGCATGGAGCGTACCAACTCCCCACCCGTGTATGTACGGACCGTACCCCCACCCCACCAGTGTATGTACGGACCATACCCCCACCCCACCAGTGTATGTACGGACCGTACCCCCACCCGTGTATGTATGGACTGTACCCCCACCCGTGTATGCATGGAGCATACCAACTCCCTACCCGTGTATGTACAGACCGTACCCCCACCCCACCAGTGTATGTACGGACCGTACCCCCACCTGTGTATGTACGGACCGTACCCCCACCCGTCTAAGTACGGATCGTACCCCAACCCGTGTATGCATGGAGCGTACCAACTCCCCACCCGTGTATGTACGGACCGTACCCCCACCCCACCAGTGTATGTACGGACCGTACCCCCACCCCACCAGTGTATGTACGGACCGTACCCCCACCCGTGAATGTACGGACCGTACCCCCACCCGTGTATGCATGGAGCGTACCAACTCCCCACCCGTGTATGTACGAACCATACCCCCACCCCACCAGTGTATGTACGGACCGTACCCCCACCCGTGTATGTACGGACCCTACCCCCACCCGTGTATGCATGCAGCATACCAACTCCCCACCCGTGTATGTACGGACCGTACCCACACCCCACCCATGTATGTACGGACCGTACCCCCACCCATGTATGTACGGACCGTACCCCCACCCATGTATGCATGCATCGTACCAACTCCCCACCCGTGTATGTACGGACCCTACACCCAGCCCCCCCTGAATGTACGGTGTGAAACACCACCACCGATGGACGGTGCGGACCAACACCCTGCCCGTGTTTGTATGCACCCTACCCCAGGCCCACACACCAGCACCCTCACCCAACATCGGGCATGTACGAGTCGTACTAAGCCATAGCAAAGGACAGCACTGTACAACAACATGGCCCATGTACGCACCGTACAAACGCAAAAAACACTCCTACTGAACCAGGACAAACCAAAAAAACACAAGGAGAGTCAATCCGAGGCACACAACACCACAAAACATATCCAACAAGGCCAAATACATCCTATACACTGACCTGCAACTGACAAACAGATAAACAGAGGCCCAAACCACTACCACTCCTTATAACACACCCACCCAAAGTTCAAACACAGCCACACCCACAAATGGACCAATAAAAACGCCCAACACACACAAACCATGATCCTTTGCAACAGATCCACTGCTGCCAGACCCCAGAGACAACACACTGCACCATACTTCAACCATCAATACACCTTATACTTGCACTCCTTCACACAACCACCATCACAAACACACCCTCATCACATTCACACACACACACCTGCACACCCACAACCATCCACACCCACAACCATCCACACCCACACCCCCACAACCATCCACACCCACACCCCACACCATGCCCACCAATAAGAATCCGAAGTTCACAAAGGATGAGCTGGAGTCCCTTGTCAACGAAATCATCAGAGTCGAGCCACAGCTCTTCGGAACATTGGTCAGATGGACCAGCATATCAGAAAAAACTGCCATGTGGGAGAGGATAGTCAATTCCGTGAATGCTGTTGGGGACACCAGAAGGACCAGGCATGAGTGCCAAGCCAGGTGGTACGATCTGCGGAGGACGGTCCGCCGCAAAATGACAGACGACCACAACCAGGCCAACATCACTGGAGGAGGGCCGCCCCACAGACCGGTACACTACCATCCCTGGGAGGAGAAGGTGATGGCCACGCTGCCACTGTTGGGAGTAGACGGACTAGAAGGAGTCCGAGAGCCTGGTGAGTACACAAACAACTCACCACACATGGGGGAACGCCATATACAACCCAAATACCAATCATGCACGCAACCCCCCCAAAGCCAGCACCGGACACAACCACACTCCAAAAACACACACGTGCCACTAGCGCCTCCATGCCCCATGCCCCAAGCAAGGCCATGCCAAGTCACAGGCCACACAAAACACCAACACAAGACAGGATGTCCCCGATGCTGGGAGGGCGGGCCTCAAAACTAACATAGAGCAACTCTGAAGCACACAACAATGCCCTCAGCCCATATGGCTCAGGGCACAGCCATACAAACAGTGTGTCCCCACACAGTACTGTATTGCCTGCTAATGGTGGCCGCGTTGCAGGACGACATGGGTATGAAGGCACAATTTGCACTTAACAGCAGCTAATGAAGACGCAGCACACTGAAAGAGTGTCAGCACACACTGCCACAGCAGCAGCGCAGACTCAGACACTCCGCCCAATGGGTGCCGGCAGAGAAGAAACAAACCCACATGAACAAGCCAATGGCCTTTGAAACACCTTCAAACTGTGTATGCCCAGGAAGCTGGGCTGAGGTGACAGAGGGTGACACACAGAGGGAGGGAGAGGGACAGAGACAGAGGTGGACACAGGGAGACAGACAGAGGGAGGGAGGAGGCTGACAGAGGGAGGGAGAAAGGGAGACGGACAGAGGGAGGAGGCTGACAGAGGGAGGGAGAAAGGGAGACGGACCGAGGGAGGAGGCTGACAGAGGGAGTGAGAAAGCGAGATGGACAGAGGGAGGAGGCTGACAGAGGGAGGGAGAAAGGCAGGCGGACAGAGGGAGGAGGCTGACAGAGGGAGGGAGAAAGGGAGACGGACAGAGGGAGGAGGCTGACAGAGGGAGGGAGAAAGGGACACGGACAGAGGGAGGAGGCTGACAGAGGGAGGGAGAAAGGGAGACGGACAGAGGGAGGAGGCTGACAGAGGGAGGGAGAAAGCGAGACAGACAGAGGGAGGAGGCTGACAGAGGGAGGGAGAAAGGGAGGCGGACAGAGGGAGGAGGCTGACAGAGGGAGGGAGAAAGGGAGACGGACAGAGGGAGGAGGCTGACAGAGGGAGGGAGAAAGGGAGACGGACAGAGGGAGGAGGCTGACAGAGGGAGGGAGAAAGGGAGACAGAGGGAGACCAAATCACCCTTGGATGGTGTGGCCATGTCCGCTCGTCAGCAGGTGGACTGTGTGCATGTCGACAAGGTTTCGCAGTGCCTTAACCCCCCCTTCAACCTTTGATAAACACTAGGCCATGTGTCAATCTGTGGACGAGTACATCCGTGCTGCAGGCACAAACAGAACCTTACACCCAGTACACCTACCCACTGTGTGCGTCAGTACCCTGTCACAAATTGTTAAGTTAGCCACCTGCATTCTCAAATAGCATGGAATAAACACCATTTGGCCACGTACAGTGCAACACGTAAGGCGGCTCTGCATGGCTTGCTACGTCCGCTCACTACACTGCTGACTGCGTTCCCAAAATATGCATCAACTAAGATTGTGTCACACATAGGTAAAGTGCCGAAAGCTGTGGCCAAGGGACATACCCATGCACAAGTGCACTGTGTGAGGAATGCTAGCCAAATCCAACCACCCAGAGGAACTGTGCCAAATCAAAAAAGAATGAAACATGGATGTCGCATGTAACACAATTAACACTGTCTCTCTCACACACAGGTCAACGTCATCGATCTCCCTCCAACACTGGGGGGGAAGACTCACAGGACCAGACTCTGCGTGAAGAGGACCCCACCGGCAGCGACGACTCTCACCACTCCGTGGATGACCCAGACCAACCTGGCCCCTCTGGTGTCCAACCACCTGCAGCACCTGCGTCAGGTACAACTGTGCCAACCACCACCCCCATTCCTGCCACATCCCAGGAGACACCCAGGAGCCCTGCCCGCACACAACAACACAGCCAGTCTGTCCAGGAGGGACAAGGTTCTCCGGGCACCCAGTAGGAGGCAGGCGACACCGCAAATGCCATCCCTCAGGGGTCCCGGAGACCTGATGTGCCCACAACGGCAGGCCAGGTGCAAGTGGGCAGGGGTGGTGGGAGTGGAGGACGGCGGAGGCCCGAACCTGACCAGTTGGCTCAGGACCCGGCTATGGCACACGTCAGAACCATCCTGGACGCATACCGGCGTGACTCCAGAGGCATCGCCCAGGTAGTGGGGACCCTCAATGAGATGAAGACCCTGCAGGTTGAGCATCATGCCAGGATGGAGGCAAGACTGGCAGAGCTCTTGGTGGTGCACAGGGACGTGAGCCAATCCCTCCATCAGATCGCCCAAAGCCTGGCAAACCCTCCCTGTGCCACCAGGCGTAGAGCAGCACCAGACACAGGGAGGGAGGAGGAGGAGGATTCATCTGATGGAGCGTCCCTTGCATCGTCAAGGCAGGCGTCTGAGGGTCCCCGCAGGAAGGTGGGTCGTCCACGAAAAAGACCGTGAGAGTCAGCGGAACATCACCATCTCCCAGGTCACCTGGCCTTGCACCTGGCCCTCTGGCCCAAAAGCAGCACAGCAGCAACTGACATTCTCTGCCACATGGCCTTGCTGGTCACTGTCTGACCAATGTTGACAAAGACTGTGGCACAGACTCTGATGACTGTCACCAACTTCCCCTGTGAACTTTGGATTCTACACTCCCGCCAAGCACCTCTTGTCACCCCCCAAAACACGTACCCCAGCACTAATAAGATTCATCAAAATCACAAGATGATGCCGTCATTTTGCATTATTCCACTCCATGTGTGTGTTGTAAAGTCAAACCATGCCTGATTTCTGAATTAACTCCAAACATCCATACCCTGGGGTCTGAGTCTGGCACAGGACACACATGGGTCACAACGTACCATCCAAGACAGACATGGAGCACCATACTCACCCGGGATGGGCCCAACCAGCTGAGGGGGTGCCCGCACAACTGTGCCTACAGACCTATTCAGAAGAGCAAACGTCATGCGCAGAGGTCAGGCATCATGTGGAGTGTCCTGGGGTGGGAGTCCCAGGTATGTGTAGACACATTGCAGAACCATGTCCTGCATGCTTGAGTAAGGTGGATGTGGAGAATGGTGGGCCAGCCAAGGTTGGATGCATGGAGATGGCACAATTGGGTGTTGGATCACAGTGCCACAAGGTTGTGTTGTGCTTGTGGGCTGCATCCTGAGTGTGTGCGTGGATTGAGAAGGACATCCTGCAGCTGGCAGTGATCCACTCCCCCATCTCTGTTTGACGTTGATGTGGCCTGGTTGCCGGATGTAGTAGCAGAGCTGTGCAGATGCACCCTGGATGTGGACAAGTATCATGGGATTTCTAACGCACATGTCCGTAGAGTGCAGGGTAGGATTAGACACGGATGTCGTAGTTGACCTGGGGGATGGTCTCCCTCTTGCCTTGAGGTGGATGGAACTGGGGATCTTGTGCATTATGCAGAGTGTGCTGCCGCATGAGGCACAGATGCTGCTGATCAGCATAGCACATGTCAGCAAGCAATCCATGATGAACACCAGCTCGTTTGCGTGGACACTGGGTGCCCTTGCAGCAGGGCCTGCAGCAGCATGCGCCAGGTCAAGGAAACAATGCCACAAGTAGCACACTGTTGGACAGGCCACATGAGGGGCTTGCTCCCCCCCCCGCATGACAAGGCCCGAGCCCCGGACTCCCAGGTGTTACCCACAAGGGCAACCCACACCCCGTCTCCCAACGGAACTCCTGCCCCCGGACATCCATGTATCATGGGGCCGAACCACTACCGGCTCCCCCGGCCGGATCAGCCGCCATCTTGGACACTGCGCCACGAGGCCGCGTGGCCTCAGCCCGACCCTAACCCTGGGCCTGGCCTGGCCCCGACATCCCGGCACCACCATCCACCCAGGAGGTGAACGGACCACTTGGCAGGTCAATGGGAGAAAGAGGTGTCGAGGGCTCTCCCACGCCAGGTGCCGATCGCCCTCCAGCTCCCCCAGGCGCTGGCTCCACCCCCTGCTGGGTGTCTGGACTCCCTCATCCCGGACCCCCGACCTCCAAGTGCGAGGGTCCGGACATCAAAGGGCGCCAGACCTATAACTAGGGCGGCTCCAGCGCAGGAAGGCAGTTGTATCCTGGAGTCGAGAGACACCGAGAAGAACTCAGCCTTGACGGACTACCGGCGCTGCCGTAGCCCTACCTTGTGAACTATCGTCCTGCCTGCTGGCGCTGCCGCGGCCTTCTGCATCCTCCTTCCTCGTCGGGACCTGCTGGCGCTGCCGCGGACCGTTGCAACAACACCTTCATCGGGACCTGCTGGCGCTGCCGCGGACCGTGTAACGACCACCTTCACCGGGACCTGCTGGCGCTGCCGCGGACCGTTGCAACAACACCTTCATCGGGACCTGCTGGCGCTGCCGCGGACCGTGTAACGACCACCTTCACCGGGACCTGCTGGCGCTGCCGCGGACCGTGTAACGACCACCTTCACCGGGACCTGCTGGCGCTGCCGCGGCCCGTCCAAGCTAGAACATCGAGCTCGAGGATTGTGAGCTATCCACCATTCCATCTCAGCTACCAGATTGGTAATCAGACTGTCCCGCTACCCCCTTTCCCCAACCAAGAGACTAGAATCGAGGGGACCCCTGAGTCCAGACCTCCTTGTACCATTCCATCGTACCTTAAGAAATCGCTTATAAAGAACGTTAAATCCTATCCTTGTGTGGTGTATATCTGTGGGGGGGAAGTTACTCATCTGTACGATCGCTGGAGACGGCTCTCCCCGGAGACCTCTCCCCTTGTCCTCGGCCGACCCTCCCAGTCCGTCTAACATTGGTGGCCAGCGGCGCGATCCGAATCAACGCGTAATCGTACAGAGAGTAGCTCACCCCACGACAAAACCACGATGTCAACCAAAGAGAGCGGATCCACCGAGAAATTCCAGATGGATAAATTGGAAGAGTATAGCCATCGCGAACTGAAACAATTCTGCATGGAACTAGGCATTGCTACCACCGGCCTGAGTACCAAAGACGATCTTAAGCACGCCATTGAGTCGTGGGCGGAAACCGGGGTCGCCGGATCCCCAGACCAAAACGGTGCAGCATCGGAGAGGAACGCCACGGCTCCCGAAGAGCGAGGAACGGGCCTCTCGCAGGAAGAGATCCAAGAAAGAGAAAAAAACAGATTACATGAATTGGAAATGGCACGACTCAAAATGGACGGTGAACTAAAATTAGCCGAGCAAAAACTGAACCTAGAACATCTACGGCTCCGAGAAGAACGGGAAGAAAAACAGAGGCAGAGAGAGCTCGAAGAAAAAAGACTAACATTCGAACACGAGCGCAAACTGGCAGAAATAGAACTACGGAAGCAGAACAAAGAACCGGAGGTGCCCGAGCGACCGCGCACCCCGGGAGCAACCGAAAAGAAAGTCAACATCCCCAAGGATGTTGTCTGAGAGTATGTCCGAGAGGACGACATACAACAGTGGTTCAAAGCCTACGAGATCGCCATGACCTCCCACCGGATCGATCGGAGTGACTGGGGAGCCGGCCTATGGGGGAGGTTCGTCAACGAAGGCCGCGATGCCCTACTGCAGCTCCCAGACCATCAGATGTCATCCTATGATCACATGAAGGCTGCCCTCCTCACCCGATATGGGCTCACACCCGAAATGTACCGCCAGAGGTTTCGGGACTGCACCCGGATCCCGGGTACAACGTGGGTGGAATATGTCAACTATTTCAGCCGAGCCTTCGAGGGTTGGATCAAGGGAAGCCACGTAACGACCTACGAGCAACTTTTTAACCTCATGGTGTGGGAGCACCTGTCTAACAACTGCTTCGTCGAGCTCCGGCAGCACCTCCTCGACAGTAAATTAACTGACCCACGGCAACTCGCCGCCGAAGCTGACCGGTGGGAAAGCACCCGAGTGGGCCGGAGAGGGCCACACGAGCAAAACCGGAACAACCAAGGTCAGCACCGTCCCCGAGGAGGAGGAGGAGGCCAGGGGCGAGGGAGAGACACCGTCCCGGCCACTCCCGCGGCCAGCACCCCGCCCCCGGCCGGCCGGGGCAACCCCCCGATGCGCCCGGGGTTCCGAGCCAACGTCACGTGTCACCGATGCCAGCGAGTCGGCCACTACGCCAATGACCCGAACTGCCCGCAGAACCAAACGCCAAAACCCCGCCAGGTAGCTGCCGCCGCCCTGGGGGGAGAACAAATCTCCGAGGAACAAGAAGAATATGAGCAGGCACAACAGGAGTGGGAACCGGCCGCCATGGTTCTAGCGTGCCTAGGGGGAAAAGACATGGTCCCGCGGGCTCCCCTACCCGCCAACACCAGAAAATATAGCCAGTGGGTGAACATTAATGGGCGCCGGGCCGAAGCCCTACGTGACACAGGGGCCAGTGTGACGGCCGTCGGCTGTCACCTGGTAAAACCAGAGCAGATCCTGCCGAACATTCTCTGCCCCGTCCGCTCAGCCGACAATTCCGAGAGTCTATGTCGGATGGCCTGCGTCCCCTTCGAATGGGGAGGGGTCTCCGGCATGTTGAAGGTGACGGTCCGGGATGATGCCCCCGTGGACTGTCTCCTGGGGAATGATCTTGAGAGTTCCCCGTGGGCCGCCGTCGAAAGAAGAGAGCACCTGGGGATGCTGGGCCTCCCGGACTGGGCATGCGTAACCACCCGGTCCATGGCCGCCCGTGCCATCCCCCGACCAGAAGAACCAGAATGGCCTGCACCTCCTCCACCGATCGCTCCAGTAGAGGACACCGACGATACCGACCCCCCAGAGCCAACCCCCGAAGGGGTCGCCCAGCCCCAGGACCTTCCCGACCTGGCTCAGTGGCATCAAGAAGGGGGGCCCACCCAGGAACAGTTCCGCCAGGAGCAGAAGACCTGTCCCTCCCTCGAGGGACTCCGCCAGCAAGCCATCGCCCAGAGCGCAGGGGACTCCACCGGAGCCCATTGGGTCTATTGGGATAACGACCTGTTATACAGTGAACAAAGAATCGCGGAGTTAGGGGCCAGTCGAGTGCTGGTGGTGCCCCTCGTTTCAGAGACTTCCTGCTAAATCTGGCCCATGATGTCCCCCTGGCTGGACACCTGGGCCAGGACAAAACCTACAGTCGCCTGGTGACCCACTTTTTCTGGCCGAGGATGCGAAATGACGTCCTCAACCACTGCCGGTCCTGCCCCACGTGCCAGGCCAGCGGGAAGAGCGGCCGCAAGCTCAAAGCCCCTCTGCAACCCTTCCCAGTGGTCACCACCCCGTTCGAGAGGGTAGGAATAGACATTGTGGGGCCCCTGGACCCCCGCACAGCACAAGGACATCGGTTCATCCTGGTACTGGTGGACCACGCCACCCGCTACCCCGAGGCTGTGCCCCTACGAACTGTAACAGCTCCGGTGGTCGGCCGGGCCTTAATGGGGATCTTCTCCCGGGTGGGCTTCCCCCGAGAAGTCGTCAGCGACCGAGGCACAAACTTTATCTCGAAATATATGAAGTCCCTCTGGCAACAGTGCGGGGTCACCTACCGATTCACGACCCCCTATCATCCTCAAGGGAACGGACTAGTGGAGCGATTCAACCGCACCCTCAAGGGAATGATTGGGGGATTGGAAGAGCCCCTCCGTCGCCAGTGGGATGTATTACTTCCGTGCCTCCTCTTCGCCTATCGGGAAGTTCCCCAGAAGTCCCTCGGATTTAGCCCTTTCGAACTCCTGTACGGGCACCCTGTGCGAGGGCCCCTCAGCCTAGTCAAAGAAGAGTGGGAGATGCCCCCCTAAAGACCCCTCCAGACGTCTTCAAGTACCTCCTGGCCCTACGCAATCAGACCCGGCGATTCAGGGAAATGGCAAAAGCGAATCTTGAGGCCAGTCAGGAGGACATGAAAAAATGGTACGATCAGAATGCCTCCTCCGTCGAATTTGAACCTGGTCAACAAGTGTGGGTGATGTCCCCCACCGAACCATGTGCCTTGCAAGACAAGTGGACGGGGCCCTTCAAAGTGGTCGAACGCAAGAGCCCCGTCACCTATCTCATCGATATGGAGTCTCCCCGGAACCCCCTCCGGGTCCTCCACACCAACAGACTCAAACCCCACTTTGTGCGCTCGTAACTCAGCCTCCTGATGGCTACAGACAGTGGGGCGGAAGAAGACTCCGAGCCTCTCCCTGATCTCCTGAAGACTCAGGAGAAAGACGGTTCCATGGACGGAGTCCGGCTCTCCGATGCCCTCACCCCAGAGCAACGCCAGGGCTGCCGGGACCTCCTGCTGCAGTTTGCTCCTCTGTTTTCCCTCACCCCAGGGGTCACCCCCTGGTGCTTGCACGACGTGGACACTGGGGACAGTCCCCCTATCTGACACCGGGCCTACCGCGTACCAGATCGGGTGCGGGCCTGCATCCAAGCGGAAGTGTCCAAGATGCTCACGCTCGGGGTCATCGAGCCCTCGGACAGCCCCTGGGCCAGCCCGGTCGTGCTGGTCCCCAAAGCCGCTGCCCCCGGCACCACTCCTGAACTCCGATTCTGCGTCGACTATCGGGGCTTGAACGCTGTCACCAGGACCGACGCTCATCCCATCCCCCGAGCGGATGAATTGATCGACCGCATGGGGGCTGCCCGCTACCTCAGCATCTTCGACCTGACAGCGGGCTACTGGCAGATCGGTCTCACACCCCGAGCCCAAGAACGGTCCGCCTTTTCTACCCCCGATGGCCACTACCACTTCAAGGTCATGCCCTTCGGCATGAAGAATGCCCCAGCTACTTTTCAGCGACTAGTGAACCAGGTCTTGGCGGGGCTCGAAGAGTTCAGCGCCGCCTACCTGGACGATATCGCTGTGTACAGCCGCCACTGGTCCGACCACCTCCACCACCTCCGAGAGGTCCTGCAAGCCCTCCAGCGGGCCGGCCTCACAATCAAGGCCGGCAAGTGCCAAATTGGTCAGGGGTCCGTGACCTACCTCGGACACCAGGTGGGAAGCGGTCTGGTGGCCCCTCTGCAACTCAAAATTGCTGCCATCCAGTCCTGGCAACCCCCAGTCACGCAGACCGAGGTCCGAGCCTTCTTGGGACTCACCGGCTACTACCGGCGGTTCGTGAAGGACTATGGCAGCATTGTGGGGCCCCTCACGGGTCTCACGTCCAAAAACCACCCAAAGAAGATTAACTGGACCCCCGACTGTCAAACGGCCTTCGAGAAGCTGAAAACCGCCCTGTGCACCGCCCCGGTGCTCCAGGCCCCCGATTACAGTCGGGAGTTCATTGTGCAAACGGACGCCTCCGACCACGGCATCGGGGCGGTTCTCTCCCAGCTGAACCCCGAGGGTCTTGACCAGCCGGTGGCCTTCATCAGCAGACGCCTCCTGGCCCGAGAGCAGCGCTGGAGCACAATCGAGAGGGAGGCCTTCGCAGTAGTGTGGGCCCTCAAAAAGCTCCGGCCCTATCTCTTCGGTACCCACTTCCGGGTGCAAACCGATCATCGACCCCTGCAGTGGCTAATGCAGATGCGGGGGGAAAACCCAAAACTATTGCGCTGGCCCATCTCCCTGCAGGGGATGGACTTCACTGTGGAACATCGACCGGGCCAAGACCACGCCAACGCAGATGGCCTGTCATGCTTTTTCCGCCTCGACGAGGAGAGTCCCCAAGAGGATGGGTGACTCTCCCCGCCTTCAGCTGGGGGGGACGCATGTTGGACAGGCCACATGAGGGGCTTGCTCCCCCCCCCCGCATGACAAGGCCCGAGCCCCGGACTCCCAGGTGTTACCCACAAGGGCAACCCACACCCCGTCTCCCAACGGAACTCCTGCCCCCGGACATCCATGTATCATGGGGCCGAACCACTACCGGCTCCCCCGGCCGGATCAGCCACCATCTTGGACACTGCGCCACGAGGCCGCGTGGCCTCAGCCCGACCCTAACCCTGGGCCTGGCCTGGCCCCGACATCCCGGCACCACCATCCACCCAGGAGGTGAACGGACCACTTGGCAGGTCAATGGGAGAAAGAGGTGTCGAGGGCTCTCCCCCGCCAGGTGCCGATCGCCCTCCAGCTCCCCCAGGCGCTGGCTCCACCCCCTGCTGGGTGTCTGGACTCCCTCATCCCGGACCCCCCGACCTCCAAGTGCGAGGGTCCGGACATCAAAGGGCGCCAGACCTATAACTAGGGCGGCTCCAGCGCAGGAAGGCAGTTGTATCCTGGAGTTGAGAGACACCGAGAAGAACTCAGCCTTGACGGACTACCGGCGCTGCCGTAGCCCTACCTTGTGAACTATCGTCCTGCCTGCTGGCGCTGCCGCGGCCTTCTGCATCCTCCTTCCTCGTCGGGACCTGCTGGCGCTGCCGCGGACCGTTGCAACAACACCTTCATCGGGACCTGCTGGCGCTGCCGCGGACCGTGTAACGACCACCTTCACCGGGACCTGCTGGCGCTGCCGCGGACCGTTGCAACAACACCTTCATCGGGACCTGCTGGCGCTGCCGCGGACCGTGTAACGACCACCTTCACCGGGACCTGCTGGCGCTGCCACGGACCGTGTAACGACCACCTTCACCGGGACCTGCTGGCGCTGCCGCGGCCCGTCCAAGCTAGAACATCGAGCTCGAGGATTGTGAGCTATCCACCATTCCATCTCAGCTACCAGATTGGTAATCAGACTGTCCCGCTACCCCCTTTCCCCAACCAAGAGACTAGAATCGAGGGGACCCCTGAGTCCAGACCTCCTTGTACCATTCCATCGTACCTTAAGAAATCGCTTATAAAGAACGTTAAATCCTATCCTTGTGTGGTGTATATCTGTGGGGGGGAAGTTACTCATCTGTACGATCGCTGGAGATGGCTCTCCCCGGAGACCTCTCCCCTTGTCCTCGGCCGACCCTCCCAGTCCGTCTAACATTGGTGGCCAGCGGCGCGATCCGAATCAACGCGTAATCGTACAGAGAGTAGCTCACCCCACGACAAAACCACGATGTCAACCAAAGAGAGCGGATCCACCGAGAAATTCCAGATGGATAAATTGGAAGAGTATAGCCATCGCGAACTGAAACAATTCTGCATGGAACTAGGCATTGCTACCACCGGCCTGAGTACCAAAGACGATCTTAAGCACGCCATTGAGTCGTGGGCGGAAACCGGGGTCGCCGGATCCCCAGACCAAAACGGTGCAGCATCGGAGAGGAACGCCACGGTTCCCGAAGAGCGAGGAACGGGCCTCTCGCAGGAAGAGATCCAAGAAAGAGAAAAAAACAGATTACATGAATTGGAAATGGCACGACTCAAAATGGACGGTGAACTAAAATTAGCCGAGCAATAACTGAACCTAGAACATCTACGGCTCCGAGAAGAACGGGAAGAAAAACAGAGGCAGAGAGAGCTCGAAGAAAAAAGACTAACATTCGAACACGAGCGCAAACTGGCAGAAATAGAACTACGGAAGCAGAACAAAGAACCGGAGGTGCCCGAGCGACCGCGCACCCCGGGAGCAACCGAAAAGAAAGTCAACATCCCCAAGGATGTTGTCCGAGAGTATGTCCGAGAGGACGACATACAACAGTGGTTCAAAGCCTACGAGATCGCCATGACCTCCCACCGGATCGATCGGAGTGACTGGGGAGCCGGCCTATGGGGGAGGTTCGTCAACGAAGGCCGCGATGCCCTACTGCAGCTCCCAGACCATCAGATGTCATCCTATGATCACATGAAGGCTGCCCTCCTCACCCGATATGGGCTCACACCCGAAATGTACCGCCAGAGGTTTCGGGACTGCACCCGGATCCCGGGTACAACGTGGGTGGAATATGTCAACTATTTCAGCCGAGCCTTCGAGGGTTGGATCAAGGGAAGCCACGTAACGACCTACGAGCAACTTTTTAACCTCATGGTGTGGGAGCACCTGTCTAACAACTGCTTCGTCGAGCTCCGGCAGCACCTCCTCGACAGTAAATTAACTGACCCACGGCAACTCGCCGTCGAAGCTGACCGGTGGGAAAGCACCCGAGTGGGCCGGAGAGGGCCACACGAGCAAAACCGGAACAACCAAGGTCAGCACCGTCCCCGAGGAGGAGGAGGAGGCCAGGGGCGAGGGAGAGACACCGTCCCGGCCACTCCCGCGGCCAGCACCCCGCCCCCGGCCGGCCGGGGCAACCCCCCGATGCGCCCGGGGTTCCGAGCCAACGTCACGTGTCACCGATGCCAGCGAGTCGGCCACTACGCCAATGACCCGAACTGCCCGCAGAACCAAACGCCAAAACCCCGCCAGGTAGCTGCCGCCGCCCTGGGGGGAGAACAAATCTCCGAGGAACAAGAAGAATATGAGCAGGCACAACAGGAGTGGGAACCGGCCGCCATGGTTCTAGCGTGCCTAGGGGGAAAAGACATGGTCCCGCGGGCTCCCCTACCCGCCAACACCAGAAAATATAGCCAGTGGGTGAACATTAATGGGCGCCGGGCCGAAGCCCTACGTGACACAGGGGCCAGTGTGACGGCCGTCGGCTGTCACCTGGTAAAACCAGAGCAGATCCTGCCGAACATTCTCTGCCCCGTCCGCTCAGCCGACAATTCCGAGAGTCTATGTCGGATGGCCTGCGTCCCCTTCGAATGGGGAGGGGTCTCCGGCATGTTGAAGGTGACGGTCCGGGATGATGCCCCCGTGGACTGTCTCCTGGGGAATGATCTTGAGAGTTCCCCGTGGGCCGCCGTCGAAAGAAGAGAGCACCTGGGGATGCTGGGCCTCCCGGACTGGGCATGCGTAACCACCCGGTCCATGGCCGCCCGTGCCATCCCCCGACCAGAAGAACCAGAATGGCCTGCACCTCCTCCACCGATCGCTCCAGTAGAGGACACCGACGATACCGACCCCCCAGAGCCAACCCCCGAAGGGGTCGCCCAGCCCCAGGACCTTCCCGACCTGGCTCAGTGGCGTCAAGAAGGGGGGCCCACCCAGGAACAGTTCCGCCAGGAGCAGAAGACCTGTCCCTCCCTCGAGGGACTCCGCCAGCAAGCCATCGCCCAGAGCGCAGGGGACTCCACCGGAGCCCATTGGGTCTATTGGGATAACGACCTGTTATACAGTGAACAAAGAATCGCGGAGTTAGGGGCCAGTCGAGTGCTGGTGGTGCCCCTCGTTTCAGAGACTTCCTGCTAAATCTGGCCCATGATGTCCCCCTGGCTGGACACCTGGGCCAGGACAAAACCTACAGTCGCCTGGTGACCCACTTTTTCTGGCCGAGGATGCGAAATGACGTCCTCAACCACTGCCGGTCCTGCCCCACGTGCCAGGCCAGCGGGAAGAGCGGCCGCAAGCTCAAAGCCCCTCTGCAACCCTTCCCAGTGGTCACCACCCCGTTCGAGAGGGTAGGAATAGACATTGTGGGGCCCCTGGACCCCCGCACAGCACAAGGACATCGGTTCATCCTGGTACTGGTGGACCACGCCACCCGCTACCCCGAGGCTGTGCCCCTACGAACTGTAACAGCTCCGGTGGTCGGCCGGGCCTTAATGGGGATCTTCTCCCGGGTGGGCTTCCCCCGAGAAGTCGTCAGCGACCGAGGCACAAACTTTATCTCGAAATATATGAAGTCCCTCTGGCAACAGTGCGGGGTCACCTACCGATTCACGACCCCCTATCATCCTCAAGGGAACGGACTAGTGGAGCGATTCAACCGCACCCTCAAGGGAATGATTGGGGGATTGGAAGAGCCCCTCCGTCGCCAGTGGGATGTATTACTTCCGTGCCTCCTCTTCGCCTATCGGGAAGTTCCCCAGAAGTCCCTCGGATTTAGCCCTTTCGAACTCCTGTACGGGCACCCTGTGCGAGGGCCCCTCAGCCTAGTCAAAGAAGAGTGGGAGATGCCCCCCTAAAGACCCCTCCAGACGTCTTCAAGTACCTCCTGGCCCTACGCAATCAGACCCGGCGATTCAGGGAAATGGCAAAAGCGAATCTTGAGGCCAGTCAGGAGGACATGAAAAAATGGTACGATCAGAATGCCTCCTCCGTCGAATTTGAACCTGGTCAACAAGTGTGGGTGATGTCCCCCACCGAACCATGTGCCTTGCAAGACAAGTGGACGGGGCCCTTCAAAGTGGTCAAACGCAAGAGCCCCGTCACCTATCTCATCGATATGGAGTCTCCCCGGAACCCCCTCCGGGTCCTCCACACCAACAGACTCAAACCCCACTTTGTGCGCTCGGAACTCAGCCTCCTGATGGCTACAGACAGTGGGGCGGAAGAAGACTCCGAGCCTCTCCCTGATCTCCTGAAGACTCAGGAGAAAGACGGTTCCATGGACGGAGTCCGGCTCTCCGATGCCCTCACCCCAGAGCAACGCCAGGGCTGCCGGGACCTCCTGCTGCAGTTTGCTCCTCTGTTTTCCCTCACCCCAGGGGTCACCCCCTGGTGCTTGCACGACGTGGACACTGGGGACAGTCCCCCTATCTGACACCGGGCCTACCGCGTACCAGATCGGGTGCGGGCCTGCATCCAAGCGGAAGTGTCCAAGATGCTCACGCTCGGGGTCATCGAGCCCTCGGACAGCCCCTGGGCCAGCCCGGTCGTGCTGGTCCCCAAAGCCGCTGCCCCCGGCACCACTCCTGAACTCCGATTCTGCGTCGACTATCGGGGCTTGAACGCTGTCACCAGGACCGACGCTCATCCCATCCCCCGAGCGGATGAATTGATCGACCGCATGGGGGCTGCCCGCTACCTCAGCATCTTCGACCTGACAGCGGGCTACTGGCAGATCGGTCTCACACCCCGAGCCCAAGAACGGTCCGCCTTTTCTACCCCCGATGGCCACTACCACTTCAAGGTCATGCCCTTCGGCATGAAGAATGCCCCAGCTACTTTTCAGCGACTAGTGAACCAGGTCTTGGCGGGGCTCGAAGAGTTCAGCGCCGCCTACCTGGACGATATCGCTGTGTACAGCCGCCACTGGTCCGACCACCTCCACCACCTCCGAGAGGTCCTGCAAGCCCTCCAGCGGGCCGGCCTCACAATCAAGGCCGGCAAGTGCCAAATTGGTCAGGGGTCCGTGACCTACCTCGGACACCAGGTGGGAAGCGGTCTGGTGGCCCCTCTGCAACTCAAAATTGCTGCCATCCAGTCCTGGCAACCCCCAGTCACGCAGACCGAGGTCCGAGCCTTCTTGGGACTCACCGGCTACTACCGGCGGTTCGTGAAGGACTATGGCAGCATTGTGGGGCCCCTCACGGGTCTCACGTCCAAAAACCACCCAAAGAAGATTAACTGGACCCCCGACTGTCAAACGGCCTTCGAGAAGCTGAAAACCGCCCTGTGCACCGCCCCGGTGCTCCAGGCCCCCGATTACAGTCGGGAGTTCATTGTGCAAACGGACGCCTCCGACCACGGCATCGGGGCGGTTCTCTCCCAGCTGAACCCCGAGGGTCTTGACCAGCCGGTGGCCTTCATCAGCAGACGCCTCCTGGCCCGAGAGCAGCGCTGGAGCACAATCGAGAGGGAGGCCTTCGCAGTAGTGTGGGCCCTCAAAAAGCTCAGGCCCTATCTCTTCGGTACCCACTTCCGGGTGCAAACCGATCATCGACCCCTGCAGTGGCTAATGCAGATGCGGGGGGAAAACCCAAAACTATTGCGCTGGCCCATCTCCCTGCAGGGGATGGACTTCACTGTGGAACATCGACCGGGCCAAGACCACGCCAACGCAGATGGCCTGTCATGCTTTTTCCGCCTCGACGAGGAGAGTCCCCAAGAGGATGGGTGACTCTCCCCGCCTTCAGCTGGGGGGACGCATGTTGGACAGGCCACATGAGGGGCTTGCTCCCCCCCCCCGCATGACAAGGCCCGAGCCCCGGACTCCCAGGTGTTACCCACAAGGGCAACCCACACCCCGTCTCCCAACGGAACTCCTGCCCCCGGACATCCATGTATCATGGGGCCGAACCACTACCGGCTCCCCCGGCCGGATCAGCCACCATCTTGGACACTGCGCCACGAGGCCGCGTGGCCTCAGCCCGACCCTAACCCTGGGCCTGGCCTGGCCCCGACATCCCGGCACCACCATCCACCCAGGAGGTGAACGGACCACTTGGCAGGTCAATGGGAGAAAGAGGTGTCGAGGGCTCTCCCCCGCCAGGTGCCGATCGCCCTCCAGCTCCCCCAGGCGCTGGCTCCACCCCCTGCTGGGTGTCTGGACTCCCTCATCCCGGACCCCCCGACCTCCAAGTGCGAGGGTCCGGACATCAAAGGGCGCCAGACCTATAACTAGGGCGGCTCCAGCGCAGGAAGGCAGTTGTATCCTGGAGTTGAGAGACACCGAGAAGAACTCAGCCTTGACGGACTACCGGCGCTGCCGTAGCCCTACCTTGTGAACTATCGTCCTGCCTGCTGGCGCTGCCGCGGCCTTCTGCATCCTCCTTCCTCGTCGGGACCTGCTGGCGCTGCCGCGGACCGTTGCAACAACACCTTCATCGGGACCTGCTGGCGCTGCCGCGGACCGTGTAACGACCACCTTCACCGGGACCTGCTGGCGCTGCCGCGGACCGTTGCAACAACACCTTCATCGGGACCTGCTGGCGCTGCCGCGGACCGTGTAACGACCACCTTCACCGGGACCTGCTGGCGCTGCCACGGACCGTGTAACGACCACCTTCACCGGGACCTGCTGGCGCTGCCGCGGCCCGTCCAAGCTAGAACATCGAGCTCGAGGATTGTGAGCTATCCACCATTCCATCTCAGCTACCAGATTGGTAATCAGACTGTCCCGCTACCCCCTTTCCCCAACCAAGAGACTAGAATCGAGGGGACCCCTGAGTCCAGACCTCCTTGTACCATTCCATCGTACCTTAAGAAATCGCTTATAAAGAACGTTAAATCCTATCCTTGTGTGGTGTATATCTGTGGGGGGGAAGTTACTCATCTGTACGATCGCTGGAGACGGCTCTCCCCGGAGACCTCTCCCCTTGTCCTCGGCCGACCATCCCGGTCCGTCTAACACACACAAAGACAAGGATCTCAGGAAGGTACCATGCAAAAGGTGTATGTCAAGGAAGGAATGTCTGGTTCAACATGGCACACACAATGGATTCACATGCAGCACAGTGGCCGTCCTGGAGACTGACATGCCACAATACCTACACAGCCATGGACATCATGCACAATACAGAATCTAATCCCTGACAAACAGCTTGCATCTTGCTACTCTACACATAGACTCATATGCACCATCTCTGAGAACAATGCCAGACATGCCGCATGCACAGTGGCAACAGACCACCATTGACAGAGATGAGGCACCTTGGAGGCAGAGGGACACCTTTATTACTCATGTGTGTCGGAATGCTAATGCAACTCTGTCAACACATACACAGGTCATGTGGATGAACACGTGGGACCAACACTGGCACCCCCCTTACCACCACAGATGCTGGAAATCCATGGCACTGGCACACAAGTGACGGGTTACAGCTAAACACCCCCTGCTGCTCACGGAGAGCCTGCTATACACCATTGAGCCCCTAATGGGGAATTCACACACCATGTCAACCCGGTGCAACCCGTATGTTTCCGAGGCCAGTGTTACACACATTGATGGCTCCATCACAATCCCATTACAGATGATTGTCACCAAGTCTGACCATCAATTCAGGTGAATTCTGCTCCAGGTCATGTGCCCCATGGTGATTCGACATGTATGTAAAGTATCCAAACATGAACAGGAGCAGTGCACACACATTCAAAACAAATACCACTCCCAAAAGGCCGTGCTGCATCCCTTACCCGAAGGAGTTTTTCGAACTTGTCCGTGCATGTAACGCTGATTCAGCACATGTTGCTGTGTTCACGAGGAATAGCAGGAGCACAACAATGCCACCAGCAGACAGCATGCACAAGTACCTGTGGATGGGAGACACACCAGAAGTCAGACAAAAGAAGCACATCCGCATGCATATGCATGTACTCGACACGTATTAGGTCATCAACATGCGAGGTGACAATGATGACTCTGGAAAAACATTCTTCTATTGCACCATCACTCGAGTGACACATCCAAACACACCTCTGACTCACTTGGAAGACATTCAGATGGACACACACATTGCAACACATGCCACACACAGCCAAATGCGTGCACACTCAGACACTGGAACTCACCACTAAGCAAAGAAGTCGCGTATGAGCCGACCACGCATGTCCTCTACCGCCTCCTCCTCCACATCACTTGCCTCGTGCCCAAGCCCTTCATCCTCCACGGGTGGATGGTCCTGCTCATCTGGATCCAGGATGAGTGGCACAGCTTTCTCCACTGCCATGTTGTGCAGCATGCAGCACACGAGGATGATCTTGCAGACCTTCACCGGTGCATATGGGAGTGTGCCACCGGTCTTGTGGAGGCAACGGAATCGGCTCTTCAGGAGGCCAAACGTCCTCTCTATCACTCGCCTGGTCCGCCCATGGGCGTTGTTGTAACGGTGATCGGCAGCCGTGCTGGGGTTGCGGAGAGGCGTGATCAGCCATGGCATGTTGGGATAGCCAGCGTCCCCTACATGGAAACATCATGGACAAGAGTGGGTCAGGAGGAGCAGTAAAACAGGAGGATGAAGTTAACTACAGGACTGCCAGAGTATACCCATCAACAATACATGCTCGTTCGTTGCGCAGCTGCAGCATCATTTCAGGCACCCTGCTACGCCTCATGATGTACGCATCGTGTGCTGATCCGGAAAACGAGCACAGACATGTGAAATCACCATGTTGGCAAGACACACCGCAAGGGCATTAAGTGAGTGGTAATGCTTGCGGTTACAGAAGGCTACCTCCTGTGCCTGTGGTGGTACCAAAGCCACATGTGTTCCATCTATGGACCCAATGACATGGGGCATCCCTCCCAGGGCATAGAACTCACGCTTGACAGCTGTCAACTGCTCAGGAGTTGGGAATTTAATGAACTCATCCAGGTGCTCCAACATGGCCTCTAAAAAATCATGCAGAACACGGCTGAACATGGTTTGGGACATCCCACCGACATGGGCGATGGTATGTTGAAAGGTACCCGTGGCCAAGAAATGTAGGGCTGCCATAACCTTCATCTTGGGTGTCAGTGTAGTAGGATACCTGTGTAGCGGTTGGAGGTGTGGTGCCAGCCGTGTCGTCAGGTCCACAATCAAGTGTTGGGGGAAGCGGTAGCGGCGTATACAGTCATTTTTCCGCATGTCAGCCAAGTCCGGAATTGCTCGAGGGAGAGGCGGAGCCCTGCAGTGAATTAGAAGGGACAACGAAGAGTGAGTACAGTACACCACCAATGTCAATGTACAGAGCACATGCTCAACATGCAATACACATATGCTACATACAGAGTCAGGTCTGTGCAATATGCCCTGGACACGTATGCCAGGCATGTGACACTCCTACCAAGAGCCAGCTACAAACGTTGATTCTCAACCTCAATATGCCATGCCATGAAACTAGCTGTGGGCCAGTGTAAGTGAGCAGGCAGACGCATTACAGGAGTTACAGACATCCAAATATGTGCAGAAGAAGGATGTTTATTGTACAGACAGGTTGCGGAACAATAGAGGCACAGGTCACATGTCATAGAATAAGGACACACCACACACCTTGCCATGAAGGATTATATGTCAATACTGATCACACATACATTGTGAGTATGCAGATATGTCCGTGTTTTGGAACTCCGTGTCGATGCATACATACACACGTAACGTCGGATTACACATGTGTGCTGGTGTGCGTAACAGTGTGCCATGCCCATCTACACACAGACACATGTTGGTTGCAGCAACAGCAGATGCATTTGACCAAACACCTACAGCAAACCTATGGGAACACATGACACACACATGACATAGCTACAGCGTGCAACGCGGGCATTCACTTGTCAGGGGTAACATTCCGTGTACCTGGCATCAGGGGACATTTGCGGGTGTCGGTGACTGTGCCATGCCAGTGACGCATGGCCCAACAAGTCAGTACTACATGCACACATGTCAAAGGAGTGATGGGGATGTGTGGCACATAGGGCACCATCACACGTGACATGTGTACACAGCCCATCATACTGTAATTAGCTTCACACCTCATGAGTATGGTGCCACATCACAGCCTGACCCACCTGTGCCCGACACATGTAGTACTGCACAGACGATGCCTTGATGTCCAGCCTTGGCCATGTATGACAGCTCAATTCATTCCTGTGTGCCGCCTGTCACCACTGTCAGGTGTGAATCCCACCGTACATACGCTCCGAGGGCGTGTGTGGGGTCCCTATCACTATGGTGGTGCTAGCGTATGCGTACGCCATAGTGATAGGGACCGTACACACGCGAGCACCCCCATAATGATAGGGACCATACACACGTGTGTGTACGGTCCCTATCACTATGGTGGTGCTCGCGTACGTGTACGCCATAGTAGTTTGGACCGTACACACGCGTGTGTACGGTCCGAACTACTATGGCGTACACGTACGCGAGCACCCCCATAGTGATAGGGACCGTACACACGCGTGTGTACAGTCCGGACTACTAAGGCGTACACGTACGCGAGCACCCCCATAGTGATAGGGACCGTACACACACGTGTGTACGGTCCCTATCACTATGATGGTGCTCGCGTACGTGTACGCCATAGTAGTTTGGACCGTACACACGCGTGTGTACGGTCCAAACTACTATGGCGTACACGTACGCGAGCACCCCCATAGTGATAGGGACCGTACACACACGTGTGTACGGTCCCTATCACTATGATGGTGCTCGCGTACGTGTACGCCATAGTAGTTCGGACCATACACACGCGTGTGTACGGTCCCTATCACTATGATGGTGCTCGCGTACGTGTACGCCTTAGTAGTCCGGACCGTACACACGCGTGTGTAAGGTCCCTATCACTATGGCGTATGCATACGCCAGCACCCCCATAGTGATAGGGACCGTACACACGCGTGTGTACGGTCCCTATCACTATGGTGGTGCTCGCGTACGTGTACGTCATGGTAGTTCGGAGAGGGCTCGCATACGTGTACGCCATAGTAGTTCGGACCGTACACACGCGTGTGTATGGTCCCTATCACTAAGGTGGTGCTCGCGTATGTGTACGCCTTAGTTGTCCGGACCGTACACACGCGTGTGTACGGTCCCTATCACTATGGGGGTGCTTACGTACGTGTACGCCTTAGTAGTCCGGACCGTACACACGCGTGTGTACGGTCCCTATCACTATGGTGGTGCTCGCGTACGTGTACGCCTTAGTAGTCCGGACCGTACACACGCGTGTGTATGGTCCCTATCACTATGGCGTACGCATACGCCAGCACCACCATAGTGATAGGGACCGTACACACGCGTTTGTACGGTCCCTATCATTATGGTGATGCTCGCGTACGTGTACGCCTTAGTAGTCCGGATCATACACACGCGTGTATACGGTCCCTATCACTATGGGGGTGCTAGCGTACGTGTACGCCTTAGTAGTCCGGACCGTACACACGCGTGTGTACGGTCCCTATCACTATGGTGGTGCTCGCGTACGTGTACGCCTTAGTAGTCCGGACCGTACACACGCGTGTGTACGGTCCCTATCACTATGGGGTACGCATACGCCAGCACCACCATAGTGATAGGGACCGTTGCAATGCATTTGGGGTGCCCTAGGGCTGTGGGACGCACCGTACCTGTGTTGTGACATAGGATTGCCATAGGGGACACATGAGGACAAGTATAGGGGCCTAAATGCATGCTGGTTGTCATGTAGACCGAGTTTCAGGTTTGAATTTTGCATCATGTGGCCAGCAGAAGTCGGTTGGAGACAATTTACTTTGTTGCAATGTGGTTGTTGACATTACATCATGCTCAATTTTAAGACCATGCAAAGCCTGTCACTGGGGTAGTTTTAAAATGATTGGACGACACGTAGGATGCAAATGTGACTGAGCCAATCACTCTGTACTCCTGTAAATGAAACAGGCCAGCAAGGAAGATATAAGGCAGCCAGGTCCCTTTAGAGGGCACTTGCCTGCACATCCTTGCATTCAACACCACTGCTGCTGCTTGTGATTCCTCTGGCACCATGTCCAGGTCTGTTGAGAGGGCCCAGCCATTCACCATGGAGGAGAATATGGCATTGGTGGATGTGATCCTCCCACAGTACACCATGCTGTATGGTCGACCAGGGAAGCAGGTGAGTGCAGACTCCACTAGCTTAAACTGTGCCCCTTTTTGTGACTGTGACTTCTGGCATTGTGTCCAGGTGTGACAGACATGCAGGGTTCTTCATGGTGGGTCCCAGGGGGGGAAGGGCTCATGTCTCCCATGCAGAGCATGCTGTATTTCCTGTGTGCACAACGCACTAGCATGGTGCTTACTGTGACGATCACTGCATGGTGCATGCCGCTTTCGGACTGCCTAATCCTCCTGGAAATGTTGTTTCTACAGTCCTGGTGTGAGTCTGTGCTCCCCCAGGGTGACAGGTGCCAGGACCCACTGATGTGTGTCTGTTCAGTGTACCTGTGGTGAGAGTGTCCAAATGATGTGTTCGTCCCCTGGACATTGGTGTGTGTGTGTGAGTCCCCTGTCATGTGGGTGTGTGCATATGTGGAGTGTTGCACCCCAGCTGCATGTGGGATGGATACACCCTGGCCATCTGATGTGAGCAGGGAGCTGTGCTGGATGTCTGCCGTGCTGAGACAGCCCCACATCTGTGACACCCCCAGTCTAGTGGCACATGTGCAGAGTGAGGTTTGTAGCGGCAGTTGCCTATGCCAGGTGATTGTTCAGTGCCTGTGTGTGTCTGTGTACTCTGCTGAGGTAGCGTCAGTGGGCTGGGGCATGTGACTGCTTAGGGGTACTGTTCAGATTCCTGTTGTAGCTTGTGATGCACAGTGTGAGCCTGCATCATTGATTGTGTTGCACCCCTCATGCCACCTGTGTGCTTTCAATGGCACCTACTGCATTCGCCCATTCCCAGGAGGATGATGTCACTATGGCAAAGGTGCAATGAGTTGGCTGCATACTATGGCCAGTTCAAACATGCATAATTTGTAATATGTGTGTCTCTGTGTCATTGATAAGGTGGATTGATGTATTGTCACTTTTGCACCCTCACAGGTAGGCGTCCTTGCCAAGGGGGAGATCTTGAAGCAAGCCGTCAGTGCCGTGAGGAGGACGGATGGTCGGAAGCGGCGCCTAGCCCAGGTGAGGAAACGCTGGCAGGACATCCGGTGCTGGACGCGGAGGATCGCATGGGTCCTGCTGGGGGACTCACCTGTGAGCCAGAAAAACCGTGGGCACCGGCGTCTGACCCACATCCAGAAGCGTGTGCTGGCGGTGGTCTTCCCCGACTTGGACAGGCGCTTTCTGGAGAAGCAGCAGCAGGAAGGGGGTAGGTACATGTGTGTTTGTTGTGTGTGACCAGCTTTTGGAAGTGCGCAGTTGCATGGATACACTGCCAGGGTTTAAATGTGCAGTGCATATCCTGTTCCCC
The DNA here is from genome assembly GCF_964204655.1 of Triturus cristatus. Taxonomy (NCBI): domain Eukaryota; kingdom Metazoa; phylum Chordata; class Amphibia; order Caudata; family Salamandridae; genus Triturus; species Triturus cristatus. Next base: position 1,134,478,505 of record NC_140582.1, read on the forward strand.
AAAGTAAAGCGGTGCTGTTCTTCCTCCCTTCCCCTCCTTGCCATTTGTTCCCTGGTCTGTGTGTAGTCACTCTTGCACAAGGTCATCTAGGCTGGCAGTTACTCCAAGTGCCCAATGCTTGCAGCATCATGTGTGGGGGTGGTGTGTAACAGGCTTTTGCACGTTGCCTGTGCCCTGGCCAGTTCTGTTATTGTGGGGTCCATGTTAGTTGGCACTGATGCCGAGTCCCGACATGGGAGTGTGTGTTTCATGTGTACTGCCTTACTGCCTGCATGTCGAATGTTGTGCCCTCTGACATGATGTGCTTGAGTGTGAGATGTGCATAGTGCAGGGATGGTGGCTTGTGTTCCAGTCATATCCATCCAGGCCCATGGAGTAGTGTGGCCACTACAGTCCCCTGGGGCACCTTTTCCTAGGTATCATGTGTGTCATCAGACAATGTGGACATTCTCTGTGTCTTCAGCATAGTTTGGGCCCTGTGGCATTGTACCGTGGCCTCATTTGTATTCACATATACTGTGCTACATGTGTCCACTGTACAGGGTGACCTAAATTAGCTGGTGCATACTCACAGGGGCCAGTGCCTGTGTGTCTTGGTACAACTATCTGATGATGGTTGTTTGTCAGTGATATATGTGGACAGGCGCACCAGGGGTAGTTTGTGTACGATCAGGATTAATTGCAGTCCATGTGTTTTCATCCCAGACTAAGAGGTGTAAGTACTTCCTCTGTCTCAATCACATTGTCTCAGGTAGGGGGGGGGTTGGTGCGGGCAAGGCCTACATGTCCAAACCTGAAGTCTCCTTGCTCGGTCTGGCCAGTGTGTGATGTTTGTGTGGCCAAACACTCAAGGTGCAGTGCCCCAGTCATGTTGGCCATGGTTTTCAGTATTACCTTTGCAGCATGTCCCAAGTGTTGCTTGACATGGTTCCTGCTCATCCCTTTCTTGGCTACGCTGTGTGTCGCTGATGCTGTGCACGATTGTCCCCAGAGCCTGGCTTCTCTGTACAATTTGATTTCAAGTTATTTGCTATTGTGTCATGCTCTCCATATTTTAACAGTGGCATGGTGGGTCAACAAACTGTGTGTTGCAGGGACTACATATGTACCATGTATTGTAGATGTTACTCTTGTAGCTTTTCAGGCTATGCACTGTGACCTATGTAGAGTTGACTCATGTGACATATGTATACAGGTGTCTGATTTCTCCTGTCTCTTCACCTTGCCCACAGCATCGTCGGGGGACTACGTGGGAGACACTGGCACGGACCGTGAGGAGGGAGCGAGCACCAGTGCCAGCAGTGCAGAGTTGTCTGGCACATCGAGTGGCACGGAGGCCGACGGGAGTGCAGCGGAGGACCTGTCCAGTCAAACCACCACCGACTATGACGCAGACGGGTCCGAGGCTGAGCACTCCGAGGGGGCGGAGGCTGCTCCCACAGTTGACACCAGCACTCCATCACTACCCTCCCCCTCCATTCCGATCACTGGCCTCCCACTTGCCCGTGTCCCTTCCCGCCGTGCTCGGTCACCACGTGTCTCCTTCTTGCCAGGCACCGCACCCCCTGCCCCTGTCTCCACTGCTGCCACCAATGCCGAGTCTGTGGACATCCTGCGGCAGTTGCAGGTTGGACAGACTGCGATGCTTAATGTCCTCCATGGCCACAGCCAAGTGATCAACCAGATGGAGGCATACATGGAGGGCATTTCAGCTGCACAGTCTGACCAACGCAACTTGCTGAGGTCCATAGACTCGACACTGACTACAGCATTGGGTCTCCTGCAGTGCTACGTCCCCCCCCTACAGCATCCACACATCCCACTCCCATGCCTGTCCAAAGCACACCCAGACGTAGCCATGCACGCACACCACCAGACACAGGCACCACACCACCAGGGAAGGCAAAGCGCACACCTCCTGGCACGCACACACAGGGTGAAGTAGGCACACCCACTGGGTCGGGGGGAAACGGAAGACACGCAGCCAGAGTGGGAGTCCACATTCCTCACGACCACCACCCTCCAAATCCACTCCCCTCAGCTCTCCGGGCCAGGATTCCACCAAAGACTCCTTCATGGCCGCTCTGTCCCTGAGCCCCAAAGTGACACCACCCCGCAAGCGGTCAAAGGGGTCCCCGGTCAGGGTAGTTGAGTCCCCCCCCTGTCCACACCCTCCCCCAGTAGCGCTGCGACCCATCCCTGCGACACCTCCCCCTCATTGGGGCCTGTGGTTCTTTTGGGTGCAGGGAAGACGCTGGGCGACCTGGCAGTAGTGTGCAGCGCCGTGCTCAAATCCACCTTTGGCGCTGCCCCACCCCCTGTGTTGGAGTCGTCCGTCCCTGCACCCACAACACCTACCCTTGCCCCTCCTGTCCCTGCGGTGCCTGGTCCTTCCCCCCCACATGATGCCCCCCCCTGTGGATGACAAGGTAATCTGAACTGTGCAGGCAAGCTAGGGGACACGCATCCCAATGTGTCCCCCACCTGGATTGGAACTATGGACTGCCCTATGGGCCTTGTGCATTTTGAACTCTTCGTACAATTCCTTTTAGTACATTGCTGAATAAAGCTATTTTATTTTCCTTGGCACACTACTGCTTTTCTGGCATTGCTGTTGGTGGTGCTGCTCCATGATTTGTGGTGGCGATAATGTGTTAGCTGTCTGGGATATGTTGTAGTGTGGTGTTCGTGGGGTAGACCCTGTTATCTGTGTGCCATCACACGGTATTTGCTATCACACTTTGCTCATGTAAGCTGTTACTGCATGGTGACATTGTCCCAAGGTGTGTACCTTCCTCTGTGGACCCTGACATCTTCCCTGCAGGGTGTTGTGAAGACATATGTGCAGTGCTGTGTCTACATTTGCTGGGTGTGTGACGGACCCCTTCAACTTTGGCCATGCATGCTGGCCAAGGTCTCCACCTGCATCATTTGTGTCATCCTTGGGGGTCACTGTACTTGTGAGTAGAGTATATTGACAGGACTTCATGTGTACATGTTCCCTTTTCCACACTTTGCATGTGTGTACTCCCAGCCTCGCACACATGTGTTTCGTGTTCTGCTGGGTCTATGAGCACCTGACTGACAATTGTGGCCATTGTATCTGTGTGTACTCAACCCCTTTCTTTCCATGGGCACAGCTGGGAGGACTCTGCACACACCCCTCCTGTGTCTGGGCACTGCTGGGAGGACTCTGCACACACCCCTCCTATGTCTGGGCACTGCTGGGAGTGATAGGCACACACCCCTCCTATGTCTGGGCACTGCTAGGAGGACTCTGCACACACCCCTCCTATGTCTGGGCACTGCTGGGAGTGATAGGCACACACCCCTCCTATGTCTGGGCACTGCTGGGAGTGATAGGCACACACCCCTCCTATGTCTGGGCACTGCTGGGAGTGATAGGCACCCACCCCTCCTATGTCTGGGCACTGCTGGGAGGACTCTGCACACACCCCTCCTATGTCTGGGCACTGCTGGGAGTGATAGGCACACACCCCTCCTATGTCTGGGCACTGCTGGGAGTGATAGGCACACACCCCTCCTGTGTCTGGGCACTGCTGGGAGGACTCTGCACACACCCCTCCTATGTCTGGGCACTGCTGGGAGTGATAGGCACACACCCCTCCTGTGTCTGGGCACTGCTGGGAGGACTCTGCACACACCCCTCCTGTGTCTGGGCACTGCTGGGAGGACTCTGCACACACCCCTCCTATGTCTGGGCACTGCTGGGAGTGATAGGCACACACCCCTCCTGTGTCTGGGCACTGCTGGGAGGACTCTGCACACACCCCTCCTATGTCTGGGCACTGTTGGGAGTGATAGGCACACACCCCTCCTGTGTCTGGGCACTGCTGGGAGGACTCTGCACACACCCCTCCTATGTCTGGGCACTGCTGGGAGTGATAGGCACACACCCCTCCAATGTCTGGGCACTGCTGGGAGTGATAGGCACACACCCCTCCTGTGTCTGGGCACTGCTGGGAGGACTCTGCACACACCCCTCCTATGTCTGGGCACTGCTGGGAGTGATAGGCACACACCCCTCCTGTGTCTGGGCACTGCTGGGAGGACTCTGCACACACCCCTCCTGTGTCTGGGCACTGCTGGGAGGACTCTGCACACACCCCTCCTATGTCTGGGCACTGCTGGGAGTGATAGGCACACACCCCTCCTGTGTCTGGGCACTGCTGGGAGGACTCTGCACACACCCCTCCTATGTCTGGGCACTGTTGGGAGTGATAGGCACACACCCCTCCTGTGTCTGGGCACTGCTGGGAGGACTCTGCACACACCCCTCCTCTGTCTGGGCACTGCTGGGAGTGATAGGCACACACCCCTCCTGTGTCTGGGCACTGCTGGGAGGACTCTGCACACACCCCTCCTGTGTCTGGGCACTGCTGGGAGGACTCTGCACACACCCCTCCTATGTCTGGGCACTGCTGGGAGTGATAGGCACACACCCCTCCTGTGTCTGGGCACTGCTGGGAGGACTCTGCACACACCCCTCCTATGTCTGGGCACTGCTGGGAGTGATAGGCACACACCCCTCCTGTGTCTGGGCATTGCTGGGAGGACTCTGCACACACCCCTCCTATGTCTGGGCACTGCTGGGAGTGATAGGCACACACCCCTCCTGTGTCTGGGCACTGCTGGGAGGACTCTGCACACACCCCTCCTGTGTCTGGGCACTGCTGGGAGGACTCTGCACACACCCCTCCTATGTCTGGGCACTGCTGGGAGTGATAGGCACACACCCCTCCTGTGTCTGGGCACTGCTGGGAGGACTCTGCACACACCCCTCCTATGTCTGGGCACTGTTGGGAGTGATAGGCACACACCCCTCCTGTGTCTGGGCACTGCTGGGAGGACTCTGCACACACCCCTCCTATGTCTGGGCACTGCTGGGAGTGATAGGCACACACCCCTCCTATGTCTGGGCACTGCTGGGAGTGATAGGCACACACCCCTCCTGTGTCTGGGCACTGCTGGGAGGACTCTGCACACACCCCTCCTATATCTGGGCACTGCTGGGAGTGATAGGCACACACCCCTCCTATGTCTGGGCACTGCTGGGAGGACTCTGCACACACCCCTCCTATGTCTGGGCACTGCTGGGAGTGATAGGCACACACCCCTCCTATGTCTGGGCACTGCTGGGTGTGATAGGCACACACCCCTCCTGTGTCTGGTCACTGCTGGGAGGACTCTGCACACACCCCTCCTATGTCTGGGCACTGCTGAGAGTGATAGGCACACACCCCTCCTGTGTCTGGGCACTGCTGGGAGGACTCTGCACACACCCCTCCTATGTCTGGGCACTGCTGGGAGTGATAGGCACACACCCCTCCTATGTCTGGGCACTGCTGGGAGGACTCTGCACACAGCCCTCCTATGTCTGGGCACTGCTGGGAGTGATAGGCACACACCCCTCCTATGTCTGGGCACTGCTGGGAGTGATAGGCACACACCCCTCCTATGTCTGGGCACTGCTGGGAGGACTCTGCACACACCCCTCCTATGTCTGGGCACTGCTGGGAGTGATAGGCACACACCCCTACTATGTCTGGGCACTGCTGGGAGTTCTAGGCACACACCCCTCCTGTGTCTGGGCACTGCTGGGAGGACTCTGCCCACACCCCTCCTGTTTCTGGGCACTGCTGGGAGGACTCTGCACACACCCCTCCTATGTCTGGGCACTGCTGGGAGTGATAGGCACACACCCCTCCTGTGTCTGGGCACTGCTGGGAGGACTCTGCACACACCCCTCCTATGTCTGGGCACTGTTGGGAGTGATAGGCACACACCCCTCCTGTGTCTGGGCACTGCTGGGAGGACTCTGCACACACCCCTCCTATGTCTGGGCACTGCTGGGAGTGATAGGCACACACCCCTCCTATGTCTGGGCACTGCTGGGAGTGATAGGCACACACCCCTCCTGTGTCTGGGCACTGCTGGGAGGACTCTGCACACACCCCTCCTATGTCTGGGCACTGCTGGGAGTGATAGGCACACACCCCTCCTATGTCTGGGCACTGCTGGGAGGACTCTGCACACACCCCTCCTATGTCTGGGCACTGCTGGGAGTGATAGGCACACACCCCTCCTATGTCTGGGCACTGCTGGGTGTGATAGGCACACACCCCTCCTGTGTCTGGTCACTGCTGGGAGGACTCTGCACACACCCCTCCTATGTCTGGGCACTGCTGAGAGTGATAGGCACACACCCCTCCTGTGTCTGGGCACTGCTGGGAGGACTCTGCACACACCCCTCCTATGTCTGGGCACTGCTGGGAGTGATAGGCACACACCCCTCCTATGTCTGGGCACTGCTGGGAGGACTCTGCACACAGCCCTCCTATGTCTGGGCACTGCTGGGAGTGATAGGCACACACCCCTCCTATGTCTGGGCACTGCTGGGAGTGATAGGCACACACCCCTCCTATGTCTGGGCACTGCTGGGAGGACTCTGCACACACCCCTCCTATGTCTGGGCACTGCTGGGAGTGATAGGCACACACCCCTACTATGTCTGGGCACTGCTGGGAGTGATAGGCACACACCCCTCCTGTGTCTGGGCACTGCTGGGAGGACTCTGCACACACCCCTCCTGTGTCTGGGCACTGCTGGGAGGACTCTGCACACACCCCTCCTATGTCTGGGCACTGCTGGGAGTGATAGGCACACACCCCTCCTGTGTCTGGGCACTGCTGGGAGGACTCTGCACACACCCCTCCTATGTCTGGGCACTGTTGGGAGTGATAGGCACACACCCCTCCTGTGTCTGGGCACTGCTGGGAGGACTCTGCACACACCCCTCCTATGTCTGGGCACTGCTGGGAGTGATAGGCACACACCCCTCCTATGTCTGGGCACTGCTGGGAGTGATAGGCACACACCCCTCCTGTGTCTGGGCACTGCTGGGAGGACTCTGCACACACCCCTCCTATGTCTGGGCACTGCTGGGAGTGATAGGCACACACCCCTCCTATGTCTGGGCACTGCTGGGAGGACTCTGCACACACCCCTCCTATGTATGGGCACTGCTGGGAGTGATAGGCACACACCCCTCCTATGTCTGGGCACTGCTGGGTGTGATAGGCACACACCCCTCCTGTGTCTGGTCACTGCTGGGAGGACTCTGCACACACCCCTCCTATGTCTGGGCACTGCTGAGAGTGATAGGCACACACCCCTCCTGTGTCTGGGCACTGCTGGGAGGACTCTGCACACACCCCTCCTATGTCTGGGCACTGCTGGGAGTGATAGGCACACACCCCTCCTATGTCTGGGCACTGCTGGGTGTGATAGGCACACACCCCTCCTGTGTCTGGTCACTGCTGGGAGGACTCTGCACACACCCCTCCTATGTCTGGGCACTGCTGAGAGTGATAGGCACACACCCCTCCTGTGTCTGGGCACTGCTGGGAGGACTCTGCACACACCCCTCCTATGTCTGGGCACTGCTGGGAGTGATAGGCACACACCCCTCCTATGTCTGGGCACTGCTGGGAGGACTCTGCACACAGCCCTCCTATGTCTGGGCACTGCTGGGAGTGATAGGCACACACCCCTCCTATGTCTGGGCACTGCTGGGAGTGATAGGCACACACCCCTCCTATGTCTGGGCACTGCTGGGAGGACTCTGCACACACCCCTCCTATGTCTGGGCACTGCTGGGAGTGATAGGCACACACCCCTACTATGTCTGGGCACTGCTGGGAGTTCTAGGCACACACCCCTCCTGTGTCTGGGCACTGCTGGGAGGACTCTGCACACACCCCTCCTGTTTCTGGGCACTGCTGGGAGGACTCTGCTCACACCCCTCCTATGTCTGGGCACTGCTGGGAGTGATAGGCACACACCCCTCCTGTGTCTGGGCACTGCTGGGAGGACTCTGCACACACCCCTCCTATGTCTGGGCACTGTTGGGAGTGATAGGCACACACCCCTCCTGTGTCTGGGCACTGCTGGGAGGACTCTGCACACACCCCTCCTATGTCTGGGCACTGCTGGGAGTGATAGGCACACACCCCTCCTATGTCTGGGCACTGCTGGGAGTGATAGGCACACACCCCTCCTGTGTCTGGGCACTGCTGGGAGGACTCTGCACACACCCCTCCTATGTCTGGGCACTGCTGGGAGTGATAGGCACACACCCCTCCTATGTCTGGGCACTGCTGGGAGGACTCTGCACACACCCCTCCTATGTCTGGGCACTGCTGGGAGTGATAGGCACACACCCCTCCTATGTCTGGGCACTGCTGGGTGTGATAGGCACACACCCCTCCTGTGTCTGGTCACTGCTGGGAGGACTCTGCACACACCCCTCCTATGTCTGGGCACTGCTGAGAGTGATAGGCACACACCCCTCCTGTGTCTGGGCACTGCTGGGAGGACTCTGCACACACCCCTCCTATGTCTGGGCACTGCTGGGAGTGATAGGCACACACCCCTCCTATGTCTGGGCACTGCTGGGAGGACTCTGCACACAGCCCTCCTATGTCTGGGCACTGCTGGGAGTGATAGGCACACACCCCTCCTATGTCTGGGCACTGCTGGGAGTGATAGGCACACACCCCTCCTATGTCTGGGCACTGCTGGGAGGACTCTGCACACACCCCTCCTATGTCTGGGCACTGCTGGGAGTGATAGGCACACACCCCTACTATGTCTGGGCACTGCTGGGAGTGATAGGCACACACCCCTCCTGTGTCTGGGCACTGCTGGGAGGACTCTGCACACACCCCTCCTGTGTCTGGGCACTGCTGGGAGGACTCTGCACACACCCCTCCTATGTCTGGGCACTGCTGGGAGTGATAGGCACACACCCCTCCTGTGTCTGGGCACTGCTGGGAGGACTCTGCACACACCCCTCCTATGTCTGGGCACTGTTGGGAGTGATAGGCACACACCCCTCCTGTGTCTGGGCACTGCTGGGAGGACTCTGCACACACCCCTCCTATGTCTGGGCACTGCTGGGAGTGATAGGCACACACCCCTCCTATGTCTGGGCACTGCTGGGAGTGATAGGCACACACCCCTCCTGTGTCTGGGCACTGCTGGGAGGACTCTGCACACACCCCTCCTATGTCTGGGCACTGCTGGGAGTGATAGGCACACACCCCTCCTATGTCTGGGCACTGCTGGGAGGACTCTGCACACACCCCTCCTATGTCTGGGCACTGCTGGGAGTGATAGGCACACACCCCTCCTATGTCTGGGCACTGCTGGGTGTGATAGGCACACACCCCTCCTGTGTCTGGTCACTGCTGGGAGGACTCTGCACACACCCCTCCTATGTCTGGGCACTGCTGAGAGTGATAGGCACACACCCCTCCTGTGTCTGGGCACTGCTGGGAGGACTCTGCACACACCCCTCCTATGTCTGGGCACTGCTGGGAGTGATAGGCACACACCCCTCCTATGTCTGGGCACTGCTGGGAGGACTCTGCACACAGCCCTCCTATGTCTGGGCACTGCTGGGAGTGATAGGCACACACCCCTCCTATGTCTGGGCACTGCTGGGAGTGATAGGCACACACCCCTCCTATGTCTGGGCACTGCTGGGAGGACTCTGCACACACCCCTCCTATGTCTGGGCACTGCTGGGAGTGATAGGCACACACCCCTACTATGTCTGGGCACTGCTGGGAGTTCTAGGCACACACCCCTCCTGTGTCTGGGCACTGCTGGGAGGACTCTGCACACACCCCTCCTGTGTCTGGGCACTGCTGGGAGGACTCTGCACACACCCCTCCTATGTCTGGGCACTGCTGGGAGTGATAGGCACACACCCCTCCTGTGTCTGGGCACTGCTGGGAGGACTCTGCACACACCCCTCCTATGTCTGGGCACTGTTGGGAGTGATAGGCACACACCCCTCCTGTGTCTGGGCACTGCTGGGAGGACTCTGCACACACCCCTCCTATGTCTGGGCACTGCTGGGAGTGATAGGCACACACCCCTCCTATGTCTGGGCACTGCTGGGAGTGATAGGCACACACCCCTCCTGTGTCTGGGCACTGCTGGGAGGACTCTGCACACACCCCTCCTATGTCTGGGCACTGCTGGGAGTGATAGGTACACACCCCTCCTATGTCTGGGCACTGCTGGGAGGACTCTGCACACACCCCTCCTATGTCTGGGCACTGCTGGGAGTGATAGGCACACACCCCTCCTATGTCTGGGCACTGCTGGGTGTGATAGGCACACACCCCTCCTGTGTCTGGTCACTGCTGGGAGGACTCTGCACACACCCCTCCTATGTCTGGGCACTGCTGAGAGTGATAGGCACACACCCCTCCTGTGTCTGGGCACTGCTGGGAGGACTCTGCACACACCCCTCCTATGTCTGGGCACTGCTGGGAGTGATAGGCACACACCCCTCCTATGTCTGGGCACTGCTGGGAGGACTCTGCACACAGCCCTCCTATGTCTGGGCACTGCTGGGAGTGATAGGCACACACCCCTCCTATGTCTGGGCACTGCTGGGAGTGATAGGCACACACCCCTCCTATGTCTGGGCACTGCTGGGAGGACTCTGCACACACCCCTCCTATGTCTGGGCACTGCTGGGAGTGATAGGCACACACCCCTACTATGTCTGGGCACTGCTGGGAGTGATAGGCACACACCCCTCCTGTGTCTGGGCACTGCTGGGAGGACTCTGCACACACCCCTCCTGTGTCTGGGCACTGCTGGGAGGACTCTGCACACACCCCTCCTATGTCTGGGCACTGCTGGTAGTGATAGGCACACACCCCTCCTGTGTCTGGGCACTGCTGGGAGGACTCTGCACACACCCCTCCTATGTCTGGGCACTGTTGGGAGTGATAGGCACACACCCCTCCTGTGTCTGGGCACTGCTGGGAGGACTCTGCACACACCCCTCCTATGTCTGGGCACTGCTGGGAGTGATAGGCACACACCCCTCCTATGTCTGGGCACTGCTGGGAGTGATAGGCACACACCCCTCCTGTGTCTGGGCACTGCTGGGAGGACTCTGCACACACCCCTCCTATGTCTGGGCTCTGCTGGGAGTGATAGGCACACACCCCTCCTATGTCTGGGCACTGCTGGGAGGACTCTGCACACACCCCTCCTATGTCTGGGCACTGCTAGGAGTGATAGGCACACACCCGTCCTATGTCTGGGCACTGCTGGGTGTGATAGGCACACACCCCTCCTGTGTCTGGTCACTGCTGGGAGGACTCTGCACACACCCCTCCTATGTCTGGGCACTGCTGAGAGTGATAGGCACACACCCCTCCTGTGTCTGGGCACTGCTGGGAGGACTCTGCACACACCCCTCCTATGTCTGGGCACTGCTGGGAGTGATAAGCACACACCCCTCCTATGTCTGGGCACTGCTGGGAGGACTCTGCACACAGCCCTCCTATGTCTGGGCACTGCTGGGAGTGATAGGCACACACCCCTCCTATGTCTGGGCACTGCTGGGAGTGATAGGCACACACCCCTCCTATGTCTGGGCACTGCTGGGAGGACTCTGCACACACCCCTCCTATGTCTGGGCACTGCTGGGAGTGATAGGCACACACCCCTACTATGTCTGGGCACTGCTGGGAGTGATAGGCACACACCCCTCCTGTGTCTGGGCACTGCTGGGAGGACTCTGCACACACCCCTCCTGTGTCTGGGCACTGCTGGGAGGACTCTGCACACACCCCTCCTATGTCTGGGCACTGCTGGGAGTGATAGGCACACACACCTCCTGTGTCTGGGCACTGCTGGGAGGACTCTGTACACACCCCTCCTATGTCTGGGCACTGCTGGGAGTGATAGGCACACACCCCTCCTATGTCTGGGCACTGCTGGGAGGACTCTGCACCCACCCCTCCTATGTCTGGGCACTGCTGGGAGTGATAGTCACACACCCCTCCTATGTCTGGTGTTAGACGGCGACCTCAGAGGAGCCTGGAAGGGGTCCTGACTACCCTGAGACCCACCCTCGAAGTATCGTAGCCGGGCACTGGCGGGAGACTCCCCAGGGGGAGGAATCTCGTATCTAGGATCGTACTTCTGGCACCACACGACACAGAGTGACCACACCGGGTATTCTGAGAAATCAATCTTTATCAAGTAGGTTATCACTGCAAATATGTACAAGGTGAGCACGGGCTCAAGAGTCTCGGAAGGGGTAGGGGGTAGCGGGACAGTCTCTGGTAAAGGTTCAAAGCAGGGACGTATCCGGCGCACAGCTCACAATCCTCGAGCTGGGGGATACGATGTTGTAGTCGGGGTCCGGCGGGACCGTGAGAGTCTGTTGGAGCCGCGAGTCACTCAGCGGGCTCAGGTACAGGTTCGGAGGTCTTACGATCTTCAAGGAGCCGCGAGTCACTCAGCAGGCTCAGGCACAAGTTCGGAGGTCTTACGATCTTCAGGGAGCCGCGAGTCACTCAGCAGGCTCAGGTGCAAGTTCGGAGGTCTTACGATCTTCAGGGAGCCGCGAGTCACTCAGCAGGCTCAGGTACAAGTTCGGAGGTCTTACGATCTTCAGGGAGCCGCGAGTCACTCAGCAGGGCTCAGGAGGGTCCAAGTTCCAGGAGCCGCGACCACGTCGGCAGGCTCTCGTTGTTCCAGCGTCGAATCTGCCGGACAGACCCAGAGCACCCCTTGTTATAGGTCGACCCCTCTTTGATGTCCGGAGTCTGTGCAGGCAGGGGTCTTGTCACCTGGGGGTCGCTTGTCGGGATTTCCTGCTATTGTCTTTTGATCCTTTCAGGGCCGGGTCGGGAGGAGTCCCAGACACCCAGCAGGCACGGAGCCAGCCCTCAGGGAGGCCGGAGGGCCGATCGAAACCCATCGTCCCGGGGGAGTTCAGAGGTGCGATAGAAACTGCTCCTCCCTCTCTCATCCCCTGGAAGCGTGATGTCCTCCAGCCGGAGTGGCGCCTCTAGGCCCGGGTCGCGCTGGGGCCGGGCGGCCATCTTGGTGCATGAAGTGGGCACGCGGGCCCGGGGTGGCCGAAAGGAAAGAGGCCATGGACGGGGATGTCCGGGTCGGTGCGTGTGTCCTGGTGGGGAGGGTCGGCTGGGCCGTGTGCTTGGGCTGCAGGTACCAGGTTTCGGTGGTGCGGGGGCACGGAGGGCCATTCTACGAGGCCGGGTCCAACATCTGGGCACTGCTGGGAGTGATAGGCACACACCCCTCCTGTGTCTGGGCACTGCTGGGAGGACTCTGCACACACCCCTCCTGTGTCTGGGCACTGCTGGGAGGACTCTGCACACACCCCTCCTGTGTCTGGGCATGTACAGTCCGTACATACACTGGTGGTGTGTGGGTACACTCCATTCAGACACGGGTGTGGGTACGCTCCGTACATACACTGGTGGGGTGGGGGTACGCTCCATTCATACACGGGTGTGGGTATGCTCCGTACATACACTGGTGGGGTGGGGGTACGCTCCATTCATACACGGGTGGGGGTACGCTTCATTCATACACGGGTGGGGGTATGCTCCATTCATACACGGGTGTGGGTACGCTCCGTACATTCACGGGTGGGGTGGGGGTACGCTCCATTCATACACGGGTGGGGGTACGCTCCATTCATACATGGGTGGCGGTACGCTCCATTCATACACGGGTGTGGGTACGCTCCGTACATACACTGGTGTTGTGTGGGTATGGTCCATTCATACACGGGTGGGGGTACGGTCCGTACATTCACGGGTGGGGTGGGGGTACGCTCCATTCATACACGGTTGGGGGTACGCTCCGTACATACACTGGTGGTGTGTGGGTACGCTCCATTCATACAAGGGTGGGGGTACGGTCCGTACATTCACGGATGGGGTGGGGGTACGCTCCATTCATACACGGGTGGGGGTACGCTCCGTACATTCCCGTACCCACGGTTTGCTGGCCTGGGTACGTACCGTCCCCAGGCCTTGAGAGCGTGGGTACGGGCCGTTCCACGCCCACCACTACGTCACCCCACCAATGGCGGTACGGCCCGTACCCACGTTCTTAAGGCCTGGGTATGGGCCGTACCGGCATTGTTGGGGTGATGTGGGGGTACACGTGGCACGTATTATGTGTCCTGCCCCTGCCCCCCCCCCTTTGCCCCTGGGTGTTATTCTGACCTTCGGCGGCATCTGCGTCGGTGCCTGTAGAGCAGGTGGACTGCTATGAGGGCTGGGATGACACGTAGGTTCGGGTCCATGGCTGTCCGTCGCGTACAGGTGCTCCTTGTGCGCGTCGTCCTGATTTCCCGGCAGTTTTTGGCAGCCGGAAAATATAATCCGTGCGTGGTGACGTCGGTGCGGATCGTACTTCCTGGTTCGTGACCTGCAGCCTGAATGCGTCCCGACGTCACGTCGGAGCATTCCCGGATCACATTCGTATGTATATTTTGGTCGGTCGGTGTTTGGTACGATTCGTAAGGAAATGGTGTTTCCATACGAATCGTACTTGCATGTTTGTAATGTTTATTTCCTGGGTACGAGTCGGACGGAGAAAACGCTCCGACCGACGGTTCGTACCCGGTTTCTCCAGGATCCGAATCGGCACCTTATGTCTGACTGCTTTTCTTGGTGTGGGGATTGATGTTATAGTTTATTTTACTGATTTTAGTAAACCTAAGATATATATGAAATATACAATAGTTGAAATATACTTGAATGCTTGTGGATGCATGTCATATGAGATATACTGATATCACTTTGAATTTGTAAATTATAGTTATCTGGGTATTTCTCCTTTTTAACCTATATTTTAACTTATTTATTATAATTATCTTTGAACTTTTTTAAAGCAAATTACCGTATATGCAGTGCACATCATAAATGATCCGTATTATATGCCTGCCACTATTGCACTAAGATCTATTTAATGAGACTAATAAACATTATTTAAGCTATGAGCTACAGATTGGGATATTTGAATATTAGACTAAAAGCATGGTTAAAATCTCCATGTTTTAAAAGCTTGTTTGAATTATCTGTGGTCTGCATTAACATGGAGATGTATTGGTAGCTGTTTCCAGTATTGGGGTGCTAGGTACGAAAATGCTCTGCCCCCATTTTTGGCAGTGCGTATCCGGCATGGGTGTAACAATCAATGGGAGGAAAGTCCTCTTTTATACAGGAGCACACAACTTACTGACCTACCCTTTGTCCAAGGCAGTATAATTCTGGTATAGGGCCCCTCCAAACATTCTTTAGACTCACATTCAATTTATCTGAGACAATAGTCTTTCTGGTTTGGGGGGCCCTTGTGGCTGTGCTGGGCCTCAAATTTGATGATAATGCTGAAGGGGTTGCCTACCTTGTTATATACTTCTTTGAAATCAATAATGCACTGACAAAAAAAACATAGTCTGCTACTGAACAGATTGCCATCCGTTCTGGGATTTTAGTCCCATCTAGATTCCTTATTTTAAGGAATCGGTAAATTACCGAATCCTTAAATCTTATGTAGGGAGCACACAAGTGAGTGCATTTTTGGTTTAAGGATTCGTTATTCACCACCAACTACAAGTTGGTGGTAAATACCGAATACCTTTCAAAAAGCAATTTTGTGCTTTTTTTAAAGTGCCATGTGGCAGACATACATGCCCATAGGGCATGTATGTGCGCCACATGTGCACACATGCGCGATTCAGAGGTGCAACAGGGTGTCAATGTGACACCCTGCCACCCTTGAATATGCTCCCCCTATTACCGATTCGGTATTTACTGAATCGATAATAGTGAATGGCTTCCCATTCATTCCTATGGGCCTCCAGCCCATAGGAATGAATGGGAAGGTATTCCTTATTACCGATTCGGTAAATACTGAATCGGCAATAACGAATATTACCGAATCGGTAAAATTTGCCGATTGTTAACCTACATTCTATTTACCGATTCTTAAATACCGAATCGGTAAAATTCGGTATTTAGGAATCGGTAAATAGAAATTACCTACGTATGGCCCTAAGTCTTTAACCCCTTCGACGCGCATGACGGAGCGGTTCCGTCATGCACGTCGGTTGCGCTGTGCGCATGACGGAACCGTTCCGTCATGGCCCCGCCCGCGCACGGAACCTTCAGCGTGGCGCGGAAATCCGCGCCGCGCTGAAGGGGTTAAAAAAGCTCAATTGAGGGAGGCTTGAATATGGCAGATACGTCATATTGTTGAGCTTTTAAGCTGGTAGTGATTCAAGAATGTCGATTTGGTCCCGTTTCTGTTCTGGCCTTTGCTTCCAAGAGGTGGTTCATGGCATGATTGTACCCTCTGGATTTCCTGTATTGGGATTGTATCTATAGCAAATGCTTTGTTTTTGTATGATCACCACCATTTTTGGACAATGCTGCTGTTTTGTTTTGACTCTCTGCACTGGGACTCAGCTAACCACAACCCAGGGCATGTACCCTGACCCCTAAAACATGTCGAAATTTGCAATACATTCTTAACTTACCTATAAGTCCTGGGTATATGGTACATGGTGTACCCAGGGCCTGTAAGTTTAATCTCAATTGTGGACTGCATTACTCATTGTGCCACCCACTACAGGGACAGTAGAAACAAAACGGCAGGCTTACTACTGTAGCCTATCAGTGCAGGTAAAAAACTGCAACTTCAACCTGTCATGGCCTAACCCCCCTTATAGATAAAGATCAGCCACCCCTAGGTAGATGTTAATACCCTTAAAGGTGGGAGACGTAAAGTTTTAATGTTAAACATGTCCTTACAGTGGACAGGTCCAATTTGTTTTCACTGTAGAAGAGTTATTTGTTTCATTGGAAATCTTTGGGAAATAATACTACAATTAATTAATGTTATCTCTGCCTATGAAACAAATGCAAAGTCAATTCTCTTTTAAAAAATATTTAGTACAAGCCCAATTGATTGATAAAGCCAGATTTGTAATCAATATTTTAGGACAGGTACTTTTAGAAAGTTATCTGTCACCTGCCTAAAGCCTTCTGTCGTCCATTTGCAAGGGCTTTTAACGACAGCTGAATAGCCCGTTGATGAGGTATGAACTTGCTTGCTTCCAGAGCTGGAATAAAGACCTTGGGTATGGGGAAGTCTTCTGTTCCTTTGGCAGGAAAACCATCTAGGCTATGCCTAGGAACATACTTAACTTCAAAGAGGCCTACCCAGTCCCAGGCAGATGTTTCTAACACCTGGGTTTGACCCCTTGTTTGTCCCTTTAGTTAGTAAGGCACCAACCCCAGTACGAGACGAGCTGTCCCCAGAACTGGTTTTGGCTGACCATAGAGGAGGGGTTGCTTGTTTCACTTGTCACACCTCTAGGGTGGGCACAGGAGCTCTGCACAGGAGAAGAAAGGTTCTGTCTATGTGGATTTTGATAGAGAGGGCAACTGTGGGATTGTTTGCAGTGGAACACACAGGAACTGCTGCAAAGTGGGTTGGGCTATGCCTGGGAACCTTTCACTATAGTTTATGGAGAGGCCAGGAGTCACCCCACCCAGAAGCATAAATGTGGCACCATCTTATAACACCTTCTCCAAAACTCAGCCATGTCCCCGGTGAATATTAAAGATATGTGCATTGTTCAAAAAACAGATTCAAGCCAAGCTAGTGGAGACATTACACCTTCTTAAAAGTCACAAGTACTGGAAGGTACAGACCTTCAGGCCCCAGCAACAAAGCAGGATATACAACTCCCCCTTACAAAATGTAGAAAAGGTATCTCCTCACTTAGGCTTGATTTGAATAAATCCCTTCTAGAGCTCGACCATTCACTGCAAAAGACAGAACTTCGTTTGGAACATTTGGAAAACAGCCAAGTGGAAATCTTGCATGAACAGGGTGAATTAACACAAAAGTTGAGCGCCGTAGTACAACAGCAACAAGCCATTATGGACAAGCTTGGCGACATTGAAAATAGATCCCAGCGAAATAATCTACACATGAGATAATGATAAAGCTAACATAGACCTGGAGGCGTATTTTTACAGACTTATTCTCCCATTTCTTGACAGAATATACCTATACCACTGGATAGGCAGAGGTTTTACTCTGCCTTCCAACAGGAAATACATGTTCCACAGGATGTTCTAACCATGGTTAATATTTTCCAAATAAAAGAGAAACTGCCAGCTGCAGCTAGAAAGTCTGATTCAGTGCAATTTGGGGGCATTTGGTGTTGGTCTTTTAATATATTTCAGCATACAACCTAGCAAAAAGAAGAGTCTTTAGAAAAATCACATCCTATTTACAAAAGGAAAAGATACCTTACAAGTGGGATACACTTTACAGTATATGGCAAGATCATACCACCAAAAGATTCCCAGGAGGCTAGGCAAGCTTTAGGTCTCAGTGAAATAGAACAACCTGCGAGAGAACAAAAGCAGACTCTCTACATCTGGACGTGGAATTCAATGGTGCATCCAATGATTTAGCGGAGAACATTGTAAGTCTCATTGGTTTCGAAAGCAAACAAGAGAAGGATCCCCAAACATACTCATCAGAAAAGAGAAATGTTGACCCTGCTGACAAAGACTTTTCATTTTTATTTCAATACGTTCACATTTTTAAGGGACTGGACTGTACACTCTGTGCTAATTTGTGATGTGACTGAAGTTAACATGATGAGATTATGTATAGTGGGAGCCCAATACCACATATGGAGCCTCTCCCCGTTTTGCTGGTAACGAGCATATCTTGCAACCTAATTTAAGGCAGAATCGGGGGTTTTACTGTTCTGCCTGTTTTGATGGTCTTAATGTTTAGATTGTATCAAATTACTTGGTTAGTTGATTCCAGTTCTAATAATCTCACAGCACAGAGCGAGTTGTAATATTCACAGCAGAGCATACAGGATACCAACTTAAAACATATAGATGCCCAAAGGCCAAACACAGGCTAGCTTAGCATACATGGGGACAATATGAGACCACCCTGTATAGATGATGGATACTACATCATAGAGAGGAGAAAGAATTTACATTTTACTCTAATGACCATAAGTTTTAAGTCTAGAATCAATTTTTTCTTCCTCACTAATGGCCTGTCGATACGTTCGCTTCTACCATAGACGCAAACACATTATATGATCATGCTCCCATAGAGTTACTAGATTTACAAATCCAAGTCACCCTGAGTTAGTCAATGGGTACTAAACTATTGGCTTTTAGAGATTGCGTTTCAAGAGAGAGCATTAAAGAAGCCATCAGAGATATTTTGAGGAGAACAGCATGGGTGTGTTCAATCAATCTATGGTCTGGGAGGTGGTTAAAGCCATTATAAGAGGAGAGTTGATCTCTCACTCATCTACCTTTGAACAAGAGAGCCAAAGAAATTATATAAATATGGAGGTATAGCTCACACAAGCAAACATTAGACATGAGCAGGTAGGCAATATTAGGGCACTACATGAGTGGTGCAGTATCAGAGGAGAACTAGAACAAATTCATCTATGAGATTTGGTGCAAAAAACTATTTTTCTCAAACAAAAAATAGTATTAGGGAGAAAAGGCAAATAGGCTCTTGTGTACAAGGTGCACCAAGTTAAATCCCAAATATTTATCAGGGAAATCATTGATGACGATGGAAATAGAAGCACCACTACTCCTCAAATAATAGAGGCATTTACATAATATTACACACACTTGTCTGTGCGGCAACTGTTAGCTGTGGATAAGCAAAAAGAATATTTGTTCGCATATAGCCCACCAGATCTTCAAACACACTTTGCACATAAGGATGAAGATATCATAATTGAAAAAGTATAAGCAGGACTTAAAATATATGCCAGGTGGCAAATCCTTGTGCCCAGGTGGCTTTACAGCCCTTTCCACAAACGTTATGCTTCACTGCTGGCCAAACCACTCATGTAGGTGTTTAACTACTTTTTATTCTCAAAAACAGTTACTGAACCCATGCAGTCCTCACGGCTCACATTGCTTCTTAAACCCCAGAAATCTCCACAGATATACACATCTTATCTTCCAGTAGCACTTCTTAACACTGATGTCAATATAGCTTCTAAACCGGTAGAAAGATTACATGAGATTCAACTGAAAAGTATCAATCGGCAACAATTGGGCTTTACAGCCACTCTATGTCATATAAGTGGCAGAGCGAGAGATGCAATCCTGATCCTTATCTCCGTAGATGCAGAGAAGTCCTTCAATAGGATCAATTGGCCCTATTTGATTCAAATCCTTGAAGAGATCACAATTGGCCTTAAAATGAAAACATTTATATTAGCACATTATCAACGACACTCCACAGGACTCAAAATGGATGGAGAATTTTCAGAGTCCCACCCAATAACAAGAGGTGCAAGACAGGTGTGACCACTCTCACCCCTGATGTTTTCCCTATTCATGGGACATCTGGTTCAATGCATTCTTAGATATCCACCATCAAAGGTCTAAAGGTAGGGGGTCAAGAACAATTAGCATTACATGCTTATGACACATTATATTTCACTACGCCGATGAGCTATTTTTACCAGCCCTCCGAAAGGAATTTGATTTATTTACGCAAATCTTTGGCTTAAAAATTAAGTCACAAGAGTTTTGAATAAATGACCCTACTAAATAATTTCATGCCACATTGTTTCATCATGGCTTCTCTTGGACTGACAGCCGATTAAATATTTGGGGGTTAACTTTTCATCCTTGCATAACATTGTTTATGCGGCTAATGTCCCATGACTTTTAGACACATTATACAAAGACATCCATCGATGGGGGAACTAGAAATGCCAATACAGAATTACAAGTATAAAAATGAACTTCTTACCTCATCTTCTATACATTTCCCAAACTCTCCTACTATGGATCCCGAGATCAACACTGCTCCAAATTAAAAAGAAAGTGTTGGCTTTTGTATGGAAAGATAGATCTCCTAAGGTCTCCTGTATCTCAATATTCAATCCAATGGCCGAGTCCCAGATGTGACAAAATATATTCAAGTAGCTAAAATCCTCCCACCCTGCATTAGAACAATAATACCAGTGCTTAATTTGAGCTGGTGGTTTCTGGTGCTCGGCACTGGCATTTAATTGTCAGGACTGATACTTATAACAGCTGTCACATGGTGGCGCTGTCTGTCTAATTTTGAAATAAGCACAACAGTTTTTTAATAATTAGTTATACATTAAAAATGACTAATAGCGTTTGCCCAAACCATTTTAATAGCTTTGGGTGGCTTGGAATATTCCAAATTGTCACCTTTGTACAAGTGCCTTGGTTAGTAGTTGCTATTGCTATCGCAGGCAAGGGCTATGGGTGGTGCAAGCTGCAGTAGCCCTCTGACAAGGGCCCTGGCACTTCTTTTTTTGCAAATTAGAGAACAAACCCAGGATCCAAGTCAAAGAAACATACTCAATGATTCCTCTACGATTTCTCCTAAGGCCTGACCCGATAAACATTTACAGTTACCCTCTTAGAATATTGGTGACAAATAGTGAGAAAACAAAGAGCCACTTCATATCCATCCCTGTCAACCTGGTGCATTACAACCCTGGCTTCTCAATGGGCCTGGAAGACCCAAGATTTCATATATGGTATAAACATGCATCTCCAATTCTAAACAATTATTTTGGCGGAGGTAGTCCATCAGAGAGCTAAAATTAAGAGAATTTTGGTTCTAAAAGGACAGGGGTTTACAGACTGGAGGAGGCTACTCTCCAAGCCATAGTAGAAACATTCAGATCATCATGAATAGAGAATAAACAGATCCAGAGGCATTAATCTACAATAAGCTACCCTAGAAAGGCATAACATGGTGTTATCTGCTTATGCCCGAACTGACATCCGCTGTCAAACTAAAATATGTAGTAAATTATGAATGAGACTTGATGAAGGAACTGCCAAAAAGTACCTGAACTACGATTTGGAGGAGGGAAGCAGGAACATAAATAAGTAAACAACATCAAAAAAGAATGCCTTCAAGATCCTCAAACAAAATTTCTTCACCCCTGTAAGACTAAAAGCAGTTTTTGGAGGTCCAGAACTTTGTGAGAAGGGGTTGGAGATTGTGGGACACTGTTCCATGCATGGTGGTTATGAGCTCAAATCCAAATGTTTATGCAGAAATCATATAAAAAAATACAGAACAACCAACTGTGTTAATATTGGAAGACCCAGGAGAAAATTGTGTTTTTCCACTTAATCTTCTCAATACACCAATTTCGAAAACAAATATCCCACTTCTTAGTAGCAGATAGATTGACCATAAACAAGTGTGGAATTGTGGAAACAACCACACTCCCTCCCCCACAGTGAG
Organism: Triturus cristatus; assembly: GCF_964204655.1. Lineage (NCBI taxonomy): Eukaryota > Metazoa > Chordata > Amphibia > Caudata > Salamandridae > Triturus > Triturus cristatus. The sequence continues at coordinate 1,134,500,723 of NC_140582.1, forward strand.
CAGTTGATGGAGTAAGATATGGTCCTTTCAATGAACCATTTATTACATACATGAAGGACTCGCAGGTTCTGGGAGCTAACCCAACTATGAAGCCGAAAAGAATCCAATGATCACCAATATACAAAATATGACCTCCGAGAATGTATCCACAGATGAGGAAACCTAATGAATATTATTCCATATGTTGGAGTTTTGTTGACAGAGCACAAGAAGTTCATGATTATAAATATCTTTTTGCATCTTCATTTGTGATGCAAAATAAAATGTTTAATTTCTGTAAAGCTGACATTGCATGACTGCTGTGGTATTTCCACTCCATGTATAAACCTTAAATTACGTTGTTAAAAAAACAGTACCCTGCTAGATTTGTGGGAGACAGAAGAAGGATTGCATCTGCTTTTGGGACCTGTGGGGGAGTCCTTGAAGGCTGGACTTGCTCCCACTTGAACCCAGAACAAAGAAGTGTACTAGAAGGGTCTGACAGCCTGATAAGCTACAGGGACACAACAAGCTACAAGTAGCCCCTCTGACGAGTCCTACTGGCCGCCTCCAGCTGGACCTGACCTGGACACATTTGATGGCTTCTGCTTGAATGTGTCTTGACTCACAAGTGCTGTTCCTGAGGTCCTGGTACCCTTGGATGTGTCGAAGGGCGCTCCTTATAACATTCTGAATAACCTGGAACTTAGAAACCTTTGGGCTCCAAAGGTCGCCAAAGAACAGGGACAAACCAGCCAAGTATAATCAACAAAGGTGCATTGCTGCTGGACCAAAGATTCATGGTGCTCCTGCTCAGAGCTTTTGCACAGCAGAAAAACCTATTCAGCGTGACGTCAGAGCAAAGGTATCTCTCCTCATTGAGCCCTGTTTGACTACAGCTTGCAGCCTTTCCATAAGTATCCAGCTAGCGTGGGACCTTTTTTGGGCACAAATTTTCAATTTCTTCCACTCTGAACTTTAACACCAAAAGCCAAAACAGCTTCACCAGGACTTCGTGCAGCCAATTTTCTTGAGTTAAGTCCACCTGTTTCGTAACATAGCTACCTGGGTATGAGCTCAGTTTTTTTAAGTGACTTTTGAGATCACCTTGACAAGTTAAGAGTTATTATTCCTTGAGGTAGGCAATTGCACACCTCAAATAAAAATCGACTCTTCTACAATAGGAAGATGCTGTGTCCTCAGCAATTTAAAAAAAAATAGGATAAAAGCAGAAAGATTTATTTACTCAGAAGAGATAGAGCTTGTAGCGAAACAGCAGAATGCTGTCCCTCACAATGAAGCTAGCTAATGGCTGAAGTGGGCTGACCGATTGCCCTGTACTGCATGCTGCATTGGGTGCAATAAATATGTGAATGATACAACTGCATAACATAGGAGTAAATAAGTGTATTACACATATACGTTTTGTAAAATCAAAAGGTTTTGTCTAAAAAAAGGCTTAATTTGTTTTATTGTTGTATTCTAAAAGTTGCACATCGAACTGCTAACTTTGTTTCTTTATTACCAAACTGAGGAGCTTATTTACCAGCCCTGTGCACCACCAGAACGTCACTTTTTGTGACGTTCTGGTGGCGCACAGGCTTAGCCTTATCTACAAGGTCATGTAAAGCCACCCTGCATGGCTTTTCATGGCCTTGTAGATATGGAGTAAGGCAAAGCAGCACAACTCGCTGCCTTGCCTTACTCTGCGTCAAACAGGCGTTGCTGTGGGTGTTCCCACACAACACCCATGGACTTTGACGCTGCCCCAGATTTACAACTTCTCATATACCTGGGGCAGCGCCAAAACCTTGCGCCTCCCTAGAGCAGGCGGAACAAGGAGTAATGTTTTTATTTCTCATTGTTTTTTCCTCTTTGCACATGTGCTGCATTCTGCAGGACACAAAGAAAGATGAAAATGCCTCTCTTGATTATTTCCTGCACAAAAGAATCATGCCAACAACACAGATACCCTTGCACCATGCTGAAAGGGTGCCTGCATTGGCTGTGCACCAGCGCTGGCTGAAAGGACAGGAATGCACTGTATCTGGTAAATACGGTGCATGCCTGCTTTTTCGATTGGTGTAGGGCAGTACAGCAAAATGACTAGTGGCGCTGCCCTATGCCAATTCTTTGTAAATATGTCCCTGAAAGTTTTATGTCCCATTGGGAGTTGCAGAAAGTAAACAGTTTTCATCAGGGCATCTGCAAGAAACAGGCTCCCATTTCTGCGCTGAGCCAGCACAGCTAATGATGAGACCTCCTTTGTCCTTTCAGAGTGGGGGACCAGGATGGGCAGTTTTTGCTCCCAATTTTCAGTTTCCCACTTGGAAATGGGAAATAATGTGGACTCAGTCATACTAGCTGGTACATATTCCACTGTGTACACTTTTTTGTATGAAGGAACGTAACGTTCATAGTGGCAGATATATTGAAAAAAAGAGTAACACAGTGTAGGGGGGCAGAGTAGGTTCCTACATACGACCTGCGGCGGGTACCTTCCGGTGTGATGACACACAAACAGGATGGTTAACGCCATGCACATGCCTTTGCACCATAGTGAAGAGGTGTATGTGTGCCGTCAATGGTAGGTTATGCACTGGCAGGATAGACTTTTATTACAAAATCCCATTCTTACAACATTGTTTGGCATTTCACACACTGATTGTGAGTTATTCAGTGCAGCACACTTGCAACGGGTGAAATGTTCGAAGTAATGTAAACATGTTCCCTACTTAACTGTTTCAAGAAGATATTATTTTTTTATGCAAAACCAGGTCTGACAATCTTAGTGGACCCGGCTTTGGTAATGAAAACATGGGTGCACTGTTGGAATGCCCGTTTACCAAGCTTGACTACCCTCTCAAATTAAAGAAGCGCAAAGGGCGATTTAAGCTACTTTAAGGGCAACTTTCCAGTGCAAAAAAAAATTGTGATAGAAAGCAAATCCTTCAGCAATACTTTGTTCTACTTTCCATAACTTTCTATCACTTTCCACAGCGCAAGGTGTTGATAATTCTCACCTCTATATTTGAAATCCATTTCTATATAACTCAATATCCATTTAACTCGGAGTTAATCATGAAGTTTAGACAAAATGGGACAGATTTACAAGCCCCTTACGTCACTTTTGCACCGTCGTTGCATCACTTTTGTGACGCAGCGGCAGCGTAAAAGTTGAGGCCCATTTACTACGTGATGCATCTAGGGAGATGCGTCACGTTGTGAAGCCCTGCGCGGCATTAAACCTGCAGCAGGGAAAGTGACGCATCTCTACAGATGCGACACTTTCTTGTAAATCTGCCCTAATAAGCCCAAAACAAGCCCCTTGCGCCGTCCGTACGTTACTTTTTCCCATATTAAAAGTGACGCACTGGCGGCGCAATAGGCTTGTAGATAAACGCCAAGGTGCGACCCTTGTTAACGACTCGTGCTGTAAGTATATTCTGCATTAACTCAGAGAAATTCCACGCTGTACGTTTGAACTTTCGACCTCTCAAGCGCTACAACACAGTCCATAATGCAGCTCCTGGATTCTCCCGGGCGGTTCCTGCAGCCGACACAAAGAAACTCAACACGGTACGCTTCATATTTCTTCCATCGAAATTTCATCACTTAAAAAAAATATATTACATTTTTTAGGACAATTGTATTCAAAATACAAATATTAATATCCTGTTTTTAGGATTTAATCCTACGCATTTCTCATTTTAGGAATTTTTCATCAACCACATGGAACGATTTGAATTTCATTCCCGTAAAAAACATTTTAGTGTGCACACGATTGCACTAGTGTGTCCGTGGCTGCTGTGAATGTTCGCTTGGTCGTTTTCCAGCTGGAATGCTATGTATGGATTGATTCTCTTGCACCCACAGGGCTTTCCGTGACCGATCCTAGCCATCCCTGTGCTCCTGCACTGCAGAATCATGTGTGTCCAAACCACAGACAACAACAGCCTCTCATTGTGGTACATTCGTGCAGTCCATTGTCCTTTTAGAGGCAGCTCCCAGGCAATCCAAGTCCAGATCTAACGCCAAGCATACCTACTGGGGATGACATGAAAAAAATCCATTGAGCTGCACTCTCGCCATCTTTGTAACATTATATAATCAAGGCTAAGGGGAAGGGAGATGCCAGGAGATGAAGAAACTTCAAGAAGACATGCTGTGAAGTGAGTCTGTGTAGATACAGAAAAAGACACAGACCCAGATTATGAGTGGACTCATAATCCTCACAATGACTCTGCTGCCCAGAGTTACCAAATCCAAAGGTGCCAGTAACTCTTGGGCAGTTGGGAGAGTTGCCAGCAGATTAGTACTGGCACACTGAGGGTCGCCACAGCAATGAGGAATTACTCAGTGATTCAATACTTCCTTTAGCGGCCACACCCAAATTAAGAAGCAACTCATAACAGGGACCTTATTGTGCAATAACACATTCCTAGCTCAGATGAATCTACTTCTACTGACGTACTGCTAACAATGTCCTCCATGCCAAGCTGTGAATGAATTCCTGTGCGATGCATAATGGGAATATATGTCATAAGGGCACCAGAATGGCTCCTGAGGTGAGAGACACAGCTTGTCAGGGTGCTTTCAAGAATGTGCTCGAACTTGAATTTACCTTAAAAAAACAAAGACAAGAAGGGTTTGGCAAAACAGGATCAGTTAGTTTAATTAAAGACTACGGCTGGATGTGCAGTATACAGAAACAGGTCTGAGGACTGACTCAAAGTGCAATAGTTTTGAATGTCTTTTTATACATTTCTTGAAGCATCATAAAACAATTCAGAGATCCTGTTTCGGGACTGAAATGTGGGCCTTGTCATGAAGCCATAAATTACTCCCGCCAGATGGCAAATGCAGGTGGGTCTCAACACTGCAAGGGCACAATGAGGGCCAGTGGGTGACAAGTCCAGATATCCAGCATGGGGAGCTCATGAACACTGTATGTACTGTGTGTGATGTGTCCTGATTGGCTGAGGGTTCCTAACTTCATGTGGCACCTAACTTTATGGTGTTTTGGGAACACAAGTCCCTCTGCCATGTGCGTTTTATTGGGGCCAATCTCCCAGGACCATTGTGGTGTTGCTGCCTATCTGTGGAAATAATCTGGGTTTTTCCTGTTCGCGCATTTGATCTGCAGGTTATGTGCTGCACAACCTGTGTTTTGGCAATCAGTAGCCTCAGGCCTAGGGTGCAGGGCTTGCCTGACCACGTGTTTATGACTCAGGTACCTGGAGACGTCATATCAGGGGATCCCGCCAACAGTCATTCAATTTTGTTTTTGTACATACAGGTATCATTGTGTACATCAACATCAATATTAACAAGAAGACATGGAATAATGAAGGAAGCCATATTCTCCTTCTCCAGTGACCTCTTTGACAGAAGAAAGAAGCCCTTGAGCAGGTGCCCTAAGAGTGATAACATGCCTACTTATTCACTGCGCCTCTGTGGACTTGAAAAATTTGACTGTAAAACATTGTAGTACCCAGTGCAGCAAACTCTTTTATATATATTGATACTTTTGTTGATGTATCATTTATTAGAACATAATGTTGAGCACTCCATTGCAGACAATGGAGGGCTTCGACAGGCCGGTAGCAGCCTGCAGAGCAACATTCTAATGTTTTTTTTAACATTCACAGCTGCTGCTGTGAACAAAGGACTCTCTGAGTCCGAGGGTATTTAAATCCCCTCGGTGTCCAAGGGGCCTTTGTTTTCTTTGTTAGAACATTCTGCTCCCTAGTGGCAGGATGTTTTTATAGCCTTATAGCCCTCCGTAGCTGGGCAATACCGGCCATTGAAGTCCCACTCCCTTGTTAAAGGACCTTGCCGAAAACACTGAAGCAGGCCTTTACTGGCCGGTATAGCCCACTACGGTGGGCTTTAAGGCTAAAATAAAGTTGAAATGACATCACAGTAGATGAATATTTGTCCAATTCACAAAGGTTATTTTATTCCCTTTGTGTTTCTAGCTGCCTAGCTCTCTAGTTATAAAGATATTTCACACGTACCTGAAATGGAGACTCCTCTGGTGGCAGTAGGAAGATGAACCTTTTAGCTCTGGCCTTTGAGACAGCTTTAGCTGTGTCCCTACACTCATAATGGGGCTTTTGGTCAGAAGGTTTTAAACACTGATTAATCAAAATGTCATTCACATGTAGTTTCCACCAACCACAGCATACAGCATGGGGCAATTGATCAGCCTACTTTACCCATTGGTTCACTCCATATTGATGGGCCGTATAAAGCCCTTTCCCATTGATCACATGAAGATGCATTCTCTTCAGTGTCAAATGTGGTTCAAATTGTAATCTATTTGACTGTTTTATGTTAACCTTAAATATGTATTATGCCATACATTTATGTTGGAAGCCAGATTTGCAGTGAGATAGTACTGTTGCTATTAAGAGCTTTGATATTTCCCCTTGTTCTACTGATCCTATCAGCATTTTGAAATCCTTCAGTTCTAGATACCCAGAAATGAAGTGAGTGGGTGAGAATTTATACAGGGAATGGTCGTACAAAGGTATCTTGGTGCTGAAGACAGATACAGGGGCAAAACAGACATAAACCGATTCAGTGTCTAAAAGAAGCAGTTTAAAACAGCTCTGAAAGATAGAATTGGATTCTATCTACAATAATTGACAGATTGTTCTAGAGATAAAGGGTCAAAGTATAAAAAAAACTCAGCCCGGCACACTCCCACTGCAAGTCCCCCTTCAACAGTGAAGCACCTGAAGTAAAAATTCTACAAATCACAATGCTCTAGGTGGAACTTGGCAAGAAAGCTTTCAGCCCCTTTTGACAGAAGACGTAGTGTTCCATGCATAAAACTTTAAAATGAATACTAATTGAAATGTATGCTGCACCAAAAGGCAGCAGACTCTATCCTCTGTCCACATAGTGTGTACAAAGGGTGACCTGCATGGGATACAGGTGTGTTCCTCTGCCCTCAACTGTGTGTATGTCTGGTATCTGGACTTTTTTGTTTACCTCTTGCGTCACAATAATCTACGCATGTGCTTAAAGATATATGCCTGACTAAGAGAGGTCCTTGGCCTGTCCCCAGAAGGTGTTGGAAATTGGGTTACTGGTAGAGGCGGGGCTGAAACCCTACATAAGCAGCAGCCACAATTTGTGGTGGTCACGCTGGACTGGGACAAAATCACAAGTTCAGGTTGACCGCGATGGACAGTGGGCCAGATAAAGGTGCCAAGTTAGGCCAGCTGAACAAAATACCTTAAATCCTGGTTTTGGAGCTCCCACGTCGAGGATGTGTCAAACAGTGGCAATTCTGAGGTGCTGCGGAATCCCACGTCCTCGTCATAGATGCTGTCAATGAGGAGATTGTGATGGGTACCTGCGTCAAGGGTGCTTTGGGGCCAGTGGTTCCGAATTAAGTAATGGGGCTGTGATGCAAAGATATGTGGTGTTATCGAGGATGCAGTTGATGACACTGAGCATGCCATTAACCAAGGAATTACAATGCGAATGTCTGTGTCAAGGATGCTTCCCGCAGGGGCAGTTCTGAGGGGACTGCACGCTGTGATGCAAGGTCCAGTGCCAGGCATGCGTCGAGCTAAGGCAGTTCCGAACTAGTGCTGTGAAGGGATGAATCTGTCTGCATTGGTTCAGGCCACAGAATGACAGCTGGGCTGGCAGACACCTTCAGGGCCACTTCCAAGGGTCCCGGACTGGGATGATGGGGGGAAAGACTCACATCAGGCTAGATCCTGGTGCTGGGTCTGAGGTGGGTGGGGCCTTTTCTGTCCCTGAGGCTCTGATCAGGAGATCAGCCAACTAGATTTTGAAGTCACTCTGGTGAGCCTGGGATCAAGATGCAGGTCCAGTCCTTTACACTCAGCCAGCAGGGCAGCATGGCAATAGAGTAGCAGATCTTCTTGTAGAGCAGCACATCAGTCCGTCTTAGTCTTCCCCAGGTCCACAGGTGTACTAAAGAGTTGGGTCTGAAGGTGGACCCACTTTAATGTAGGAAAAGGTTCTGGAGGTTTCTACTCTCGGAGGTCCTTGGAATTTCCTGCTTCCTTGCCCTGGTCCCACCTTGACTGGAGTCACAAAAAACTAGTGTCTAACCAGTATTGAGTGTGCTCAGTCAGTGTCCTTGTAAAGTGCAAGTGTGGTAGGTGACCGCTCCTCCCCCTCATCAAGTTAGAGATGACCCATCCTGCCAATACAGATTCCCTTTTTGTCTCACTGTATGGGAGCAATACACAAAGACCAACTGCCAACTACACCTAGTCATGTGACCCATAATACAGGCTACAGGCACTAAATGGTTAGGACAAGAAAATGCTAACTTTGTAAAAGTGCCCTTTTTAGAATTGTTACCATTAAAGAGGGCTTTAAAGTGCAATTTTATAGACACCAAACTTGACATTCCTACCTTCTTCCAATTGAAATTTATCACATATCAAATGTAATAAGTTAACCCAATGTTATATTATGGGTTAGGCAGGCCTTGCAGTAGAGAATTTAAAAAAAAACTGTTTTCACTACCAAGACAAGTAAAAGTTAAAAGTACATGTCTCACTTTTAAATACACTGCACCATGTGCTGTGAGCTGTTTAGGGGCTACCCGACGGATGACTTATACGTAATAAAAAGGAAGGCTTAGGCTAGGCAAAAGGTTGATTTATTAAGGATGAAATAGCCTGAGGCATGTTTAAAAAAGTGACTGCAGTGGGTGGCACACTAAGTGCTGCAAACCCACTAGTAGCATTTAATTTACAGCCCCTAGGTGTATGTAGTATCACGTTGATAGGGACTTAAACTTAAAGTCAAATTAAATGTGCCAATTGGGTGCAAGCCAATATTACCATGTTTAAAGGAAAGAGTGCAAGCACTTTAGAACTGGTTAGCAGTGGTAAAGTGTGCTAAGTCCTAAAAGCCAACAAAACTGGGGTCAGATAACAGGAGTGTGCAGACAAGAAGTTTGGCAATGACCCTGCAGAAAAGGCCATGTTCAATAGAGGGGCACACCAAGCATACCCTCAATGTAGAGCTTTGGAGGCAGCATACTGTCAACAATGTCACCATATCATTTTGTGTGTCAATGGAGTTGAGGTCTACTAGCCCACTTGTGTAAAGTTTAGCTTCTATGTATACACACAGATCCTTGTGATTGCTTCTTGAGTGTTTGCTATGTGTATGTGTGTCGATGTCAGAACCGTACCTAAAATTATTCAGCTTGATCATTCTTTGAGAGTGGAAAGTATTCATCTGATTGACATGGAGGGTTATGGAGATCCGGCAAGATGTCTGACAAAAACTAAAAGCACAGGTAGTTATAGCCTCATCCAGCAATGGAAATTTACTCAAAATTTCAGTTTGCAGGCATAGCAAACAGATGGGCATTCATTATTCATGCAACGTCTTCTTCCTGGTAAATTGATAACATTTTGTTGAACAGTGCACTCTTCCCGCTGCAGCTGCAACCTTGAGAGCCATTTGCATATGCCAGAATGAGAACATCCTACCTTACTGCCTTGCCTTTCCATGCTATTCAGAGCTCAGCTCTACAAAATGCTTGAATTGTTAGTATCTGAAGCTCGTGCATGTATGTGTGAAATAGCAATGTGCTCATGTGACATGAACAAGATAGAGTCGATTTAGTTTTTGTGTTTGCAGCCCAGGTGCCCACATGTGTAGCAGGTGTATTACATGCATGGTTTGTGAGTGAGCCAGGGTAATAGAAGCCAGTGATATCTGTTTTGAATATCCCTGGCCTGGCCTAGAATAGGATGTGCTCCTCGGCAGTTGAAGTATATTGCTGGCATTGTTGGTGCTGGAGAGAGGAGAGCCAGACACTGTAGTGAGGGGAGTGGAGCCCTGTTTTTAGCAAGGATCTGGTGATCATTCTTCTTGAGTACTGCCATTTGGTGGATGGTATAAGTTAGAGGTGAGACTACTGACTCTGCTGTGAAAGATGAGAAAGACTTTAGGTGTGTGCGCCTGATTGCTCCTTTAGGAGGGCTGATGGCATCCAGCTACAAAAACGTCAACACTCTTTGTGCCTCTGTTGTGGGTGCTCCCGGTTAGAGACAGCCCAGTAATACTTGGTGTGAGAATTATCACTCTGCTCAAAGGCAATGTCTGGAGTGTAGCATGGAATGGGCATTTGACAAGAGAACCAACCCCAACCAGTCCTCCACTTTGAGGCACTGGCATTATATGTGTCCACAATCTCATGGCCTAAAATTTGCGAATAAAAGTGGGACCCAAGGTGGGACCCAAACCACTCCAAGGCTTTTATAAACATGTACAGGAGTGCTCCACAACGGAGTGCTGTGCAATGAGGGCTGGTGTCTCACAGAAGAGAGGGGATATCACCAGAAGTTTGGTCTTTTTGCTGGAGAAGCTGTAAGCCTGCCCTGAATCACTTAGAAGACTGCCTGTCTGCTGATAGAAGGAAGAAGTCTGTGTGGACCAGCAGGAGGAGAAACTGTCCAGGAGAAGCAAGGTTCCGCATGACCTATGTGGCTGTGGGACATGAAAATGCTTGAGAGTGATATGTAGGAGATCCTAGTGCATGTAGGCTCCCTCTTCCTAGTATCTCGGTTCCTTTTGGGAACTGTGACACTAAGCTTCTTGTTGGCTTTCTGGAAGTAGCAACTGTGCGATTGCCGATGGTATAGACAGGGGCTGCAACTGCCTGATTGCCGTAGAAACAGATGAGGCCTACCACTTTCTGATTCTGTCAGGCTGGCTAATAGCTGCAACTGCAGGATTGCAGAGCCCTCTAATAGTGTGCTCTACATGTTCAGGGGGAGCAAAATCACAGAAGACTGCCACCCAGGGCCAGTACCTATACCTGGACACGACACAGCACCATGACCTCTGTAGCAGGGGCTAGATGGACACAATGCCATATATTTACCAATCCTTGGCTCGGAAACCTGCCAAAAGACCTGCCAGATCTTCATGGCTTCTGCCAAGTGCAGGGAGAGGCACCCTGGTACAAAGCAGAAACATAGGGACTCAAGAAGTATCACTTGGTCTTAGGAGGGGTGAGATTGAGTGCATTTGAACTGTGGGCTTAGGATTCTGATTTATGCACCACCTGACTTTCTAGGGGGAAGAGGGACCCAGAACTGAGTGAAGTACTCGGGAGAGAGAAAAGAGGGAGCAAAAAGCATGTTAAGTACAAGAGATTGCACATGTGTGCTCTTTAAAGTGTGAAGTATTTAGTAGAACTGTTTGATTAAATGACTTTCGTACTTGGGAAGACAACATCGCACTGGACATTAAGATAATTGTTTCTGTTAGTTGATTATTGTAAGAAATTGGGTTACTGCTAGCGGGGGTGAAACCCTTAAACCCTTTTCAAGCAGCAACCACAATTCTTCTCAGGGAGAAGTCACAAGCTATCCCTAAATCAACCTGTGCTGAACCCTCGGGTAGTTTGGCACGGAGCAGTCAGGCTTAACTCAGAGGAAATATGTAAAGTATTTGCGGAAAACTTCAAACAGTAACACAGCAATAGCACACCATAAAAGTATCCCACAACAGTTACAGAAATAAAGCAATTTTTAACCAATAAAACAAGACCAAATGGACAAAATCCAATCAGTAGAACCGGATAAATTGAATTTGAAGATTTTAGTAGAAATAGCGCCAAAAGGCGATAAGTGCCAACTATGGATATTTGGTTACACCAGACCGAGACAGGGTCACAAGTTCAGGCCACCGCAATGGAGCGCGGGCCACCTACAGGGACCCAGTCAGACCTGCTGAACAAAGTACCTTAAATCCTGATTTGCAGAGCGTTGCTTATCCGTGTCGAAGATGCATTGTGCCGCTGAAGAGATACATAGGCTCTAAGATGCAGCAATGCTGTGGTGCAGGTCCCATCTCTTCGTTAGGGATCCTCTTGACCAGGGCTTGCGATGTGTAGTCCAGAATTGAGGATGCGCTGTGCAGTTGGGGCCTGCGCCGAGGCTGCATCACTGAGTAGCAGTTCTGATGCAACAACTGGCTGCACTGCGGGTCTTTGTGATAGTTCCGATTCATGCAGTAGTGTAAATGCGTTGGTTCTGCTCTGGCTTGTCCTGCGCAGCAGAGGAAATGCGTTGATTCCGCTGTATCCACAGAGGCTGGAGAAGCACCTTAGACCTACTGCCAAGGGTCCAAGACTGGGATGGCACAACTTGACAGAGTAGAATCACAGATGTCAGAGTCCAGATGCTGGGTCAAGGTTGTTGGAGCCTTTTGTCCCTGAGGCTCAATGCACAAATCCATACAAATGGCCCTTGCAGTCACTCTGAGGCTCTGGGTTCAAGAGATGCAGGTCCAGTCCTTCTCACCCAGGCAAAAGGTCAGCAGGTCAGCACAGCCAGGCAGCAGTCCAGCAAGGCAGTCCAGCCCGGCAGCAGTCAAGCAGGGTGGTAGTCCTTCAGTAGCACAACAGTCCTTTTTTCCTGGCAGAATATCCACAGGTCAGACATATACTGAAGTGGTGATGTCTGAGCTCCACTATTTAGACCCCAAGCATCTTGGTTTCCCTATCCTCTCTCCAGACTCAAAACAATGGTTATGCAGCCCTTTGAATGGAGGCAGGACACAGCCTATTCAAATGTAAGTGGGGTTGTGCCCAGCTCCTACCTCCCAGCCTGCCAGTGATGGCCCATCCAGGTCCAGCTCCTTATTGTGTGTGGCTGTTGAAGAGGAATGCAGAAAGCTCAACTGTCAACTACACCTAGTCGTGTGACCCAGTGGAAGGAGAGCACAAGTGACCACAGCCTTGCTTGATGGATTTACTACTGGGTTTTATTTTGGAAGGTGATAGGAATAGAACAACAAAAAGGCAAAACTAGTTGTTTTCTTAATGTATAACCAGTCTCTTAAGTCTTTAGTTCAGTTTCCTCTCAAGGAAGAGTAAAAGTCCAGTGCTGGTCCAATTCCTCATGGGATTGGGTGTCTGGGAGCACTTAACCATTCAGCCTCAGAAACAAACACAAAATATGCACTCTGAGACACACTTTTTTTCTTAAATGTCTATACCTTAGCCAACACCCAAATGAGGTTTTATCACCAAGGAAAAACAAACCTTGTGGCACAGTGTCCCATTTTCGTATTCCTGTCTACCTCCTCCCAAGGTAGCTCCACCCTGATCCCATTATCTCCCCAACAACGATAGAAAAATCCCCAATGTTGGATTTGCCTGTGGCCACAACTCATATGATGAGCTGTGGGTTCCTGGAGCATAAAGTCTTGAGTTTCCAGCCGATCCGGTCGGCTTACCGGTCTCGCTTTCCCCTCTGCTTCAGCTGTCTCCCTGCTCTCCTTCCTCTGAGAGTCATGCTGCCCCTCAGCGATTTAAAGATCTTCCGCCTCGGCTTCTCCTATCATCTCTAACTTCTCCTGTGATTTCCACACAGCGTCTTCACTGGAGTTCGTGCGCAGCATCTCTAGCCCATATCCTTTTCTTGTTGGAGCTTCCATCGTGATTGGTGAGGACATAACTAAGACTAGAGCACTCTCTGTGGATTCCAGTAGGCACGCTATAGGGATCATGTTGGAAAATGTACCACCGACCATGTTACATGCCGGTACAGGCTGCAGGCACTAAATGACTAAGACAGGAAAATGCCAACTTTCTAAAAGTGGATTTTATTTTTCAATTTAATATACAGCTTCACCGTACGTTAGGATGTTGCATTACAATTCCAAAGACACCAAATATGAACTGATTACCTGCTCCCATTTGGAAATTACAGCTTACTAAGTGTAAAGGTAACACTAATGTTAGTCTATGGGAGAGATCAGCCTTGCAGTAATGAAAAACATTGGCATAGCCCGCTAGCATTTTAAAACACATGGAACATTGGCATGGCACGCTATGCCAATGTTCCATGTGTGTTAAAAAACTACATATATAACTATAATGTCTCTCTCATTTATGTTATATTACAGAATTTGTCACAAAAGGTGATTACTTCACGGTAAGTTTGAATGCAAGCTTACTACGCATGTCTTAACATGCATGCGCCATTTCCTTTGGTTCTGACGAAAGTCATCTTAACCCATTAGGGCACTGACTAGGGATGGCTGAAACATGTTGACCATGATTATGGATACAGGAGACTACTAATGTTTCAGAGATATCCACTACTATTTTTAAAACTTGCCCAAGGCCCCCACTATTACAATACCTCCTCAGGTAGGTGAATTTGAGTCAATTTTAAATCACTCACACTTTCACTTTACTAACCAGCTCCACTGTAATCACGTGTCACAGCATGCCCTGGAGGCCTTCGGCAGCCATTGTGGGAACCCAATGATAAAGCATGTCACCAAATCGGTTAGTGAATAAGGGTTCTTTAAAAATAAAATAGGGTTCCCCTTTTCCCTTTTTGAGTAGGAGACCCCTAAATAGCCTGGGTTAGGTAGGTAGTGAGCTCAGTCTTTTCTCTTTGCACTGTTAAAGTGTGGTGATATTTCCGACCCACACGGACCTCGAGGAAGACGGCATGAGGGAACAGTTATACAACGAGACTCTTCAACTTAATTGCGTTTAGATACAAGATACTGGATCCAGCGCGCAGAATATTACCACTTTGTTCGCCAGCATATACCCATGCCAGAGGTCCATGTGGGTCGGAAATTTCACCACACTTAAGCGGTGCAAAGAGAAAAGATTAAGGCTTGAGAAAGTCGCATGTCTATAGAACGAGAAGCGACGAAACACGTGTTGGCTTTGGGCTCACAAACAGTCACAAGATTGAATCAACTAAAGGAATCACTAAAAGAATTAAAGAACGAAGATTCCAAGATACTTGCTTTGTGCTGTTTATTTATATTCTATTTCAATTGCTCGTGTACGATTTTACTTTGTTAATCAACATTGATAGCTCACGTGTGCTAAGGAATTGTGTGAATATTTGTTGCAGCCTAGGCTGCTGATTAGGAGAGGTGGGTGGTTCTCTCCTCCTTGTAGCACCGTACTAATTGGCTGAATTCTGAATAACGCAAGTGAATTTTTCTACCAGCGCCTTCCCTATCTCTCATACCACTAATCTCCTGTGTAACTAGGTAGTGAGCTCGTTGTTTTTGTTTTTGGTGATATAGTTTAGGGAAAATGAAGGAGTTCTCTCCTATCTCTCTCTCTCTCATTCCTGTTTGTTAGAACTTTAGATAAAAACTTTATTTATGGCATTGTCTTTTCCCGAGGTAAAGTAAAATACCCATCTCTCCATAATGTAGCTCAAAAATTTAAAGAATCATTTATCACAGCATTTGTGTGATTTCACACATTTAAAAATGCCACATAAGCTTTAATGGGGTATTTCTTTAAACACTTGCAATTTTAAAACTGACCTTTCAATAATAATTCAATATTTTTCAGCCATCTGTTATCAATCTGTTTTTATCTTGAAAATATTTTCTCATTCATATTATTAAAAATAGCAAAATCATAAGTCATATAGGGGCATATGTATCAAGCAAATTTTTAGTCGCAAATGCTGCGATTCGCAAAATACAGCGTTTGCGATTAAAAATTCGCAAAACAGGATGTATTAGGCTAATTCCCAACGCAAATTTAAGGAATCGCTAATTTAGCGATTTCTTAAGTTTGCGTAAGCATTTAAGAAATCGCAAATTGCGATTTCTTAAATGAAATGTAACACTCACCAAAGGATTGCGATTAATCCTTAAGAAATCGCAGATTACCACCAACTACTAGTTGGTGTTAATTTGCGATTTCTTTTAATAATGCATGTTTTGTAATTTTACAAAGTGCCACGTGACGCACATACATGCCCTTAGGGCATGTATGTGCGCCATATGACCACACATGCTAATTTCAAGGGTGTATCAGGGTGTCCCCTTGACACCCTTGCACCTTTGAAATTATTCTCAAATTGCGATTAGCAAATTGCGATTCGCAATTTGAGAATTACTTCCCATACATTCCTATGGGTCTCCTGGCCCATAGGAATGAATGGGCAGGTATTCCTTAATTGCGATTTCGCAATTTGCTAATCGCAATTAAGGAATTTTAAGAAATCGCAAAAAGTTTGGAATTTTTTAAATACATCCCGTTTTGCAATTCTCAAATAGCGATTCCTTAAAAATCGCTATTTGAGAATCGCAAATGGTGATGTTGATACATATGCCCCATAGTAACTATGGGTGGCAATTTTCAAATCTAATGATCATCCTAAGAACTTCATGAATATAAATTTCTCCCTTGATGCAATTCACAAACACTGTGCGGAGGTTTCAATCTAATAATAGTTGTACATGCCTCCAACCTCTTACATGAGGGGTTGAGGACATGTACAACTAAAATTATAACTATAAAGTTCTAGAGATTTTACAAATATATTTTAGGCATAAAATCTTGCACTACATAACATATATTTCACCTAATCCTATAGCGAAATACGAATTGATAACAACAGGGACATAGGCATCACATGAGAAACAGAACACAAACCTGGGCCAGTTAAAACAAATAAATACAGCCTATATTCTAGTCTCTGCCCTATTCACCTTTAGCTGCTAGACACTCTGGGGATAGACATCACCTACAACCACCATGGTGCAACCCACCCCACTCAAAGTAAGGAGAACGTCACTGAAGAGGAGATTGGTAATGAGGCAAATTGTGTTGCAGCTCACAACTTAGAACTGCATAGTGTGCATCCACACATTCATAGTGAAGTGGAGAGAGTGGCCATGTGGCAGGAAGTCACTGACAGCTTGAATGTTTTTGGGGTGGGTGAGGGACATCATGAAGAAATGGCAGAATGTCCAGATTTATGACCAGCCCGTGTTCGGCAATCCAAACATCAAGTCAGGTAAGATAACCTCTATACTTCAACTAACTCCTGACTCTCCACTCCTGCCATCCTACATACAAACAGTAGGCATCTCCCCCTTCACATTTAGGTAAACAACATACTCATGCCCTGGTCTTACAGCCTGTCTCCTACTTCACATATATAGAGTTAACAATTAAAATTCTATTGATGACATCTGCGACTTTTCCTTCGTACAGCGTTCCTTTCTGCTGCATTGCAGGCAGCAGATACAGCAGTACCACTGCAACATTTCAAATGCCCTAACTCAACATCGCCTGAAATGCACCTAACTTGTATAAACATCCTCACCACATACTGAAAGTGTTAGTGAAGGCCTCATACAAATATATATCATCATCAAGTAATTGTCACCTTTTGATATGCCATTTTGCCAGCCACTGTGCCCTTGCAGTCACCTCCACACCTGTGCTCCAATGTTAAATAGCATCTGAAACCAGGTGGATGGCATCCATGTGATATGGTAATAGTCTATTCATGTCTAATCACGTACACATTTAATGACAGTGAAACTGTGACTCATTGATACAAAAAGTCCACATTCAGCATAGGTGAAGTAATTGGTGTGTCACCTTAGTGGACAACATATACTTATCTTATCTTAATGTTTTGGTGAAGCGCTACAGCTGCCCCGGCAATGAGGCGTCCCGGCGCTGAAACCCAGATCCGATCCTGAGCTAGAGGGTCTGAGGACAGAGGAAAGTTACAGGCAAGGGAATAGAAGAGTTTTCACTGCCTTCCGGAAAGCAGATAGGTTGTTTATCGGGCGAATATGATGTGGTAGTTCATTCCACATCTTGGCTCCCAGGAACCTAAAGGAGCGTCCGCCCATGCGGCAGAGTTTTATGCGTGGGACGCAGAGAAGGTTTTGGTTGGAAGATCTTAGGTTCCGTGACGGCGCATAGGGAGTGAGAAGGGGATGAAGCAGAGGGGGAGTGTTAAGTTTGAGAATTTTGAAGGTCATGATGAGAGTCTTAAACTTGATTCTGGAGTCAACCGGAAGCCAATGCAGTTTTCTGATGGTTGCTCTGGCTGAGCATCTGCGGGGAAGGCCGACCAGAGTTCTAGCGGCCGAGTTCTGCACGCGTTGGAGTCGTGCTAACTCACATTTGTTGGCGCCAAGAAGGAGAACATTGGCATAGTCTAGACGCGAGAGGATGGTGGCTTGGATGATGAGTTGGCGGGTCTTTGCGTCAAAGAAGTCTAGTATGTGGCTAAGGCTTCTCAGTAAGCCAATGCAGGTGCCGGCAACTTTCTTGGTGTGAGCTCGAAAGTTGAGTGAGTCGTCCATCCAGACACCCAAGTTTTTCACTAGGGTTTTGGGGGGAGGGATGGTACCAAGGGAGGATGGCCACCAGTGCTCATTCCAAAGGCTGGTGTTTTTGCCAAGGAGAAGCACCTCCGTTTTTCCGCCGTTGAGTTGTAAACAGTTTGTGGTCATCCATTGGGCGACCGCAGAGAGTCCGTTTTTGAAATTAGAGGAAAGGTTGGAAGGTCCGTCTGAGAGGGCGATGGCCAGTTGTGTATCGTCAGCGTACGATACCAATGTCAAGCCCCATTCTTTGGCTACTGCCGCTAGAGGCTGAACATAAAGATTAAAAAGAGAGGGGCTTAGCGCAGAGCCCTGCGGGACTCCCTGTTCAATAGGGTGGGGTTTAGATAGAAAGGGGGGGACAGAGACTCGGAAGGACCTGTTTTCGAGGAAGGATCTGAACCACTCCAAGGCATGGCCCGTTACTCCAAAGGTCTCCAGACGTTTAAGAAGGATGACATGGGATACCGTGTCAAAGGCCGCGCTGAGATCCAGAAGGATCAGCGCAGCACCTTGACCGGCATCCAAGATCGTCCGGAGGTGCTCTGTGGTGGCTAAAAGAGCAGACTCAGTGCTATGGCCTGGTCTGAACCCATTTTGTGATGGGTCCAGAATGTTGTTTTTGACCATATGTTGGGATAGAGTGCTGTTAACATGCACTTCAGCGAGTTTGGAGAGCCATGGAAGCAGGGAGATTGGACGAAAGTTCTCCGGTTTAGATGGATCTAGGGTGGGTTTCTTGATGATAGGCGAAACCCATGCTTGCTTCCAGGCAGATGGTACACACGCTGAAGTAAAGGAGAGGTTCAGGATGGCGGTTAACGCTGGTAGGAAGAAGTTGATTGAATCTAGGAATTGAGCCGGGCGCATAGGGTCTGCGGGGGAGCCGGACTTGACTTTATTGCAAAGTTTAATAAGAGTGTCTTTGGAGATTTCTGGGATGTAGGTCAAGGTCGAGTAGCTAAGAGAAGCGGAGGGATAGCTGATGGTATTAGGGTCATGCTGGGGGAAGGAGGTGTAGATTTTCTGCACTTTGTCAACGAAGAACTTAGCAAGTTCTTCGCACTGTTGCTCAGAGGAGATCGTAGGGGGGGGTGTTTTGCTACTCTGTAGTTCTTGTACGAGTTTGAAAATTTCTTTCGCAGGGGTGGGACTAGTTTCAATTTTGTCGGCGTAGAAGGCGGTCCGTGCAGCACGGATGGCTTTATGATACGTTTTTTGTAGCAGAAGGTATTTAGTTTTGTCTTCTTTATTGTATTCCCTACGCCAAAGGCGTTCTGCCTTTTTACACTCTTTTCGTAGATTTTTGAGTGTGTCGTTGTACCAGGGGTTCGATGGCGAGTTACGACCTTTTGTCCATTTAGCAGGGATAAGACTGTCTAGTCCGCCCGTAATCCACTCGTGAAACGAGCTGTAGTTAGTGTTGATGTCAGCGTTAGGGTCAGGGTGAAAATCCCCTAATGTCTTGTGTAGGTCATCATGAGACAGTTTATGCCACGGTCTTTTTAAACGGCTTATCGGTGCCGTGTTGTGCCTGCTTTTGTTGACCGGAATGGCTAATTTAATAAGGGAATGATCTGTCCATCCCATAGGAAGGGGTGGCTCTGAGGTGAGTTCTTCTAAGTTGGAGAAGACTGGGTCTAGGATGTGGCCGGCTAAGTGAGTTGAAGTGGAGATGAAGGGGTTGAGTTGCAGTGCAGAGAGATCTGCAAGGAGCGTTTTGATCGTAGAGTCATTAAGTAGATCAAAGTGGAGATTAAGGTCTCCCAGAATGGTGAAATTGGGGTTTTTGGTGATTAAAGAGGTTGTTGAGTCAAGGAGGGCCTCAATGAATTTTGAAGAGGGGCCAGGTGGGCGGTAGATGTAGAAACCCGACACGGTGAAGTTGGGAGTTATGGTAATTTTGAAGTTGGCGCATTCAGAGTCTACCAGATTTTCCCTGACAAAAGAACAAGAGAGCGTTTTTTTGTGGATTATAGCGAGACCGCCTCCTCTGCCCTCTCTGTTAATGGCCGACATCCGGTAGTCGTCTGGTAGAGTAAGATTGGGAATGGTGGAGGTGCCATCGCGAAGCCATGTTTCGCAGAGGAAGAGGATATCTGGATTTTCATCCAGTATTAGAGTGTTAACCTCTAGGTGGTGTTTAACTAGTGATCTGACATTGAGGTGGAGTATCGTGATGGAGGTGGTTATGTCCGGACCTAAAAACTGTCGGACGGCGTGGGGTTTGGTGGTGGAGAAACTGCAGGTTTGGCATTGTAGGCAGGTAAGACCAGGCTTACCTATAATGTTTACGCAGGATCTTCCGGGGTTCCAGCTATGAAGCGTCTTACTGTCATAGGCAAGGAATGGTGATGATATTTGGCCAGGGGGTCTGGCGAGAGGCGATGACTTGGCGATGACGGGCGCAGACGGGCTTGCCTTAGGCGCGCCTTCGGCGCGCAAACGGCGCTCCCGCTGCGCTCGTCCGCTGCGCTTCCTATACAGGCACATATCAAGGAAGGGAGGGGGTGTGGCCTGAAGGGGGCGGAGTCAGCGCGCACGCCTGGGAGATTGGCGGCAGCTGAGAAGCGCGAGGTGGGCGCGTCAGCTCAAGGGCAGCTGTGCGCTGAAGCAATGAGGCGCTTAGGTGAGTGTTGTAATCTTTAAAAAAACACAGAAAACAGTGACACCACACAAAGCAAGGAAATAGTGGGATTATCAATTTTAAAATTTTTCGAGTACCTCCAGCTCCCGGCTTCCGCCTCAGGACTGGGTCAAAGGTTTGTTCGTTGCCGCTGGGAGTCAGCGGTTTAAGTATAGCCAGCAGGGGGCGTGGCCTGAAGGGGGCGGAGTCAGCGCGCACGCCTGGGAGATTGGCGGCAGCTGAGAAGCGCGAGGTGGGCGCGTCAGCTCAAGGGCAGCTGTGCGCTGAAGCAATGAGGCGCTTAGGTGAGTGTTGTAATCTTTAAAAAAACACAGAAAACAGTGACACCACACAAAGCAAGGAAATAGTGGGATTATCAATTTTAAAATTTTTCGAGTACCTCCAGCTCCCGGCTTCCGCCTCAGGACTGGGTCAAAGGTTTGTTCGTTGCCGCTGGGAGTCAGCGGTTTAAGTATAGCCAGCAGGGGGCGTGGCCTGAAGGGGGCGGAGTCAGCGCGCACGCCTGGGAGATTGGCGGCAGCTGAGAAGCGCGAGGTGGGCGCGTCAGCTCAAGGGCAGCTGTGCGCTGAAGCAATGAGGCGCTTAGGTGAGTGTTGTAATCTTTAAAAAAAAAAAAACACAGAAAACAGTGACACCACACAAAGCAAGGAAATAGTGGGATTATCAATTTTAAAATTTTTCGAGTACCTCCAGCTCCCGGCTTCCGCCTCAGGACTGGGTCAAAGGTTTGTTCGTTGCCGCTGGGAGTCAGCGGTTTAAGTATAGCCAGCAGGGGGCGTGGCCTGAAGGGGGCGGAGTCAGCGCGCACGCCTGGGAGATTGGCGGCAGCTGAGAAGCGCGAGGTGGGCGCGTCAGCTCAAGGGCAGCTGTGCGCTGAAGCAATGAGGCGCTTAGGTGAGTGTTGTAATCTTTAAAAAAAAAAAAAACACAGAAAACAGTGACACCACACAAAGCAAGGAAATAGTGGGATTATCAATTTTAAAATTTTTCGAGTACCTCCAGCTCCCGGCTTCCGCCTCAGGACTTGCCCAGTGCCAGACCCCCGAGCCCCTGCGACCTCCACAGGACCCGACGCCGCTACGACACATACACCCTCTAGGCACTCAACGACAGCCGAAACCCCACCTGTTTCCAAGCCACCCCAAGGACCACCCACAGACCTTTCACCTGCCGAAGCTGCAGCTACACCAGCCAGCGCACACCAGCAAGCCTTGCCCATCCCAACACTGCAGACCACAACTATCTCAGCTGCATACTGCTCGACACCCGCTCAGTCCACAAGCACGCCAATCGAACTTTGGGACCTGCTCGACTCCTCCGCCCCGGACTTCGCCTTCCTGACGGAAACCTGGATGAACACCTCCTTGGCACCAGACATAGCCATAGCCATCCCCGATGGCTACAAGATCACGCGCAGAGACCGGAACAACAACAAACCAGGAGGAGGAATCACCATCATTCACAGGGACACCATCAGAGTCTCAACCAGCAACCAAGATGCCCTCAACATGGCCGAACACTTACACTTCCAGATCCACGTCAACAACAACACCACCCTCAGAGGAACCCTTGTCTACAGACCCAAGGGCCCCGACCACAGTTCGGCGAATCCATTGCCGACCTCATCAGCACGCACGCCATCGCCTCCACAGACTACATCCTCCTCGGAGACATGAACTTCCACCTAGGGAACGCCAACGACAACAACTCCACAACACTGATCGCCAACCTCGCCAACCTCGGACTCAAACAACTCGCCACGACACCCACCCACTCCGCTGGACACACACTGAACCCCATCTTCTCCGCCAGCAACCACGTCACCTTCAGCCACACCACCGAACTCAACTGGACCGACCACCACTGCATCCACTTCTCCTTTGAGAAACACACCGCACACAACCAACCGCAACGTATCCCACACGGCAGCTGGAAAAAAGTCACCGAAGACCATCTCATCACCACACTTGCCCGAGACCCTCCTCCCAAACCCTCCGAGACCGACGCAGCAGCCCACAACTTCAGACTATGGATCGACGACTGTGCCAACACCCTCGCCCCAATCAGGAAATCTTCCAACAGACGCACCGACACTAGAGCCATCTGGTTCAACGTCGACCTCCTGAACTCCAAGCATACCTGCAGAAAACTCGAGAAGCAATGGCGCAAGGACCAGACACCAGACAACCACGCAGCCCTCATGAATGGTAAACGCAGACACCACCAGCTCATCAGATCTGCCAAAAGAACCTCCTTCAAGGAACGTATAGACAACAATGCACACAACAGCAAAGAGCTCTTCAACATCGTGAAAGAACTCACCACCCCCAGCTCCAGCTCCAATGACATACCACTGTCACAAGAACTCTGCGACTCCCTGGCTACCTTTTTCCACCGCAAGGTCGCAGACATCTACAACAGCTTTGATACCCAGACGCAAACGGCAAACGCGGACACCCCAGAATCAACACCCACCAAACGAACTGACCTTCTGCTCTCCTGGAACAACGTCAACGACGAAGAAACCGCCAAAATCATGAACCCGATCCACTCCGGCTTACCCTTCGACCCCTGCCCCCACCACATCTTCAACAAGGCAAGCTCCATCATCGCACTCCAACTTCGAAAGATCATCAACAGCTCCTTCGAGACCTCCCCCTTCCCAGAGAGCTGGAAACACGCCAAAATCAACGCCCTCCTCAAGAAACCCAAGACGGACCCAAAAGACCTCAAGAACTTCCGACCCATCTCCTTGCTCCCGTTCCCGGCAAAAGTCATTGAGAAGACCGCCAACAGACAATTGATCCTCTTCCTGGAGGAAAACAACGTCCTGGACTCCTCCCAATCCGGCTTCCGCAGCAACCACAGCACCAAGACCGCCCTCATTGCCGCCACTGATGACATCAGGGCCATACTGGACAAGGGCGATACCACGGCCCTCATCCTCCTGGACCACTCGGCCGCTTTTGACACGTCTGCTACCTCACCCTTCGCACACACCTCCATGACGCAGGGATCCGAGGCAAAACCCTGGACTGGATCAGCTCCTTCCTCACCGGCAAAGCCCAGAGAGCCCGCCTCCCCCGTTCCGATCCGAAGCCACCACGATCACCTGCGGCATACCCCAAGGATCATCCCTCAGCCCAACCCTTTTTAACATCTACATGGCTCCGCTCGCCAACATCGTCCAAGCACACCACCGCAACATCGTCTAGTATGCCGATGACACGCAGCTTATCCTCTCCCTCACCAAAGACCCGGCCATTGCCAAATCCAACCTCCACCTGGGAATGAAGGCGGTCGCAGAATGGATGAAGACCAGCCGCCTGAAACAGAACTCGGACAAGACAGAGGTCCTCATTCTCGGCTCCACCCCCTCCGCATGGGACGACTCCTGGTGGCCGACCATGCTGGGAGCTGCCCCGACACCCACAAACCATGCACGCAATCTGGGGTTAATCCTGGACTCAACTCTCGCCATGTCCCAGCAAGTCAACACCATCTCCTCCTCCTGCTTCAACACCCTCCGGATGCTCTGCAAGATCTACAGATGGATCCCCACCGAAAACAGGAGAACGGTCACCCAGGCACTCGCCAGCAGCAGGCTGGACTACGGCAACGCCCTCTACGCAGGAACCACGGCTACACTCCAGAAGAGACTCCAGTGCATACAGAACGTCTCCGCTCGCCTCATCCTCGGACTCCTCCGCCACAGCCACATCACCACTAGGCCTGGGGGGTAAATTCCATTCCGTCCACCTACGAGACCTGCACTGGCTCCCGGTCAACAAGAGGATCACTTTCAAACTCCTAAACAACGTGCACAAAGCACTCCACAACGCCGGACCAGCATACCTCAACGAACGACTGTCCTTCTACACCCTGAACCGCCAGCTGCGCTCCGTCGACCTCACCTTCGCCACCGTCCCACGCATCTGCCGCACGACCACCGGCAGCAGATCTTTCTCCCACCTCGCCGCCAAGACATGGAATACCCTCCTCGCCCATCTACATAAGACCCAGGACCTGCTGACCTTTAGGAGACGCCTCAAGACATGGCTGTTCGACCAGTAGCTGCCGCCCCCCGCCCCCCGCCCTTAGCGCCTTGAGACCCTCACGGGTCAGTAGCACGATCTACAAATGTTTTGATTGATTGATTGATTGATTGATTGACGTGATTGGTAAGCTTACAGACTTGTCTATCATCACCCATTGAATGAACGCTTGTCCCAATTGTAGTGAATCATACAGCAGTATGTTTTTGCTACTGTACTTACCACTATCTCATGCCATTTGAATATGTGCCTCAAACTGATTGTTTGTTGAATAACTATGTAAAATTAACATGTTCCCCCTAATATACTGTTTATGTTGTGATATTTAAATACCTGTATGTGTCTCTCTCCTCAGATGCAGTGAACCATGACTGCCTGGGAACCACACCACATCCCACCCATTGGCCCACATCAGGTGACATCCACCAAGCAGTGATTCATCGTGCTGCAATCTATTCGCTCAGGTAAGTCTGTATCTTTGTCCCATCCATAATAATTTAAATCCATCTGCATCTCGCTTACCCTCTTTGTTATCTTCAACAAATGTCAGCCCAGTCAGTAAGTTGTTACTGTGTAAGGGACATGCTATATCCCCATTTGGCATTCGTCAGCAATAGCAAAAGTTATCAGTGCTGTCCTCAGTCACACCATCACAAATCTGTTGTTTCTCATTATTCACATCTGCTGTGGCTGCATCAACAGCCACTTGTCCACAACCATCAGCATGCAGTATTGGTCAGCAGCTAAAGTTACATGGCCCATTCAGACAGCAACCATCTATAGCCCTGCCAGGTAAGACACAATCCTATCTCACACACCATTTCCAGATAGCAGCTACCCATAAACGACAGTGATATTTCCTAGCTAAATTAAAGTGGCATGTGTGCCTTGAATATATATTATATAATGTCTTGCTGTTTGAGACACTATTCTTCTCTACAGTCATTAATGTCAGGGTTTCATCTGTAATTTATCATCCATGACAACATCTGGGGAAATTTATGGCATTTTATCTATAAGCATAGGACATCCCACAATTCCAGGAGAAAACCTCCTGATCATGGAAGCTGCCATCAGAGAGGGCTCCAACACTGCAGAGAATCAATGGCTTGTTGTTTCCATGAAGAAAAACACCACACAGATTACCACACTCCTTCTTGTACAATATTTCACATTGCATGCCCCCAAACACAAGAACCAAGGCCAAGGATGCAAACCCTGGCTATGCAACTGGGGTGGTGAAGTGAGCTAAAGAAGGATGATAGATTAAACCCAGTTTTGTGACTGGGGGTGAGTTTCTGAAAAGTTTTAGTGCTCCATCCATCGTCTCCTTGTGTTTGCTTTGTTCCCCCTAAGTTGGCATGGTATGCTCAGACGTGGGTCCCTTGCTCACTTTGCCAATGGATTAAAGCTAGCCTGGCTCATGAGGGGTGTTACCCTGAACCCGGTCCCAGGATGCTTGTTTCCGGTGCAGGGAAGACCTAGCTTGGCAGTTCGGGCTGGAATGTTCCCATGAGGCACAGGGTGAAGTCTGATTTGCATATGGCTGGGTCTAGACTGGGGTAGTGAAGTGAGCTAAAGAACGATGATGTATTAAACCCAGATCTGTGACTGGGGGTAAGTGTCTGAAAAGTTTCAGTGCTCCGTCCAATGTCTCCTTGTGTATGCAAGATTCCGTCCACCCACCGCCCACTATGCAGGTATCCCAGTTAACTCTCACCCAGGTTGAACTCTGGAATTTTCTTTATCCTCTCATGCAGAGGATAAACTAGTTGAAACATTAGTCTTTTTATTTGAGCAATCTCTAAATCCTTAACATTCTGGGGTGGCGACTCACAATGTAGAAACAAGAAGGTGGCTATGTCAGATAGCCAAGAATGCAAGGGGTTGACATGGACATGAGCTGCCTTCTGAAATGAACATTTGTTTGAGCAACAGGCCACACTGTAGTGTGAGATTCGTGAAATGGTGGAAGTACCATTTACATCATCACCACACTCTTTCAGGTAATTGACATGCCTGTTTGATATCCCACAGTTGAAAGAGAGACATGCTTCATGGATAAACCTACATATAGGACTTCATTGAGTTGCACTAGCTACATCTCCAGATTTCAAGGGAGGAGAATGCATGGCATTGTGCTAAGGTCATGTATGCATATAGGCTCTCACAGGGGCCAGGCAGTCAGCAACAATCCACCTGCTTGAAGTTAAAAATGTATACTTATGGGTGTGAATACCTATCACTATTCCCATGAACAATCCAATCACTATGTAATGACACATTTTCAGACATCACATCCCTTACATATATATGTCACCCCTTCCTACCACTCTACACATATTTTGATGTCTTCCATGCACAGAAATAAAGCCCCTTTGCACCTCCCATTATGCTGTTTCTCATCATATGTGTACCTGTGAATAAAGATGGTAATATTTTACAACTGAAAAATGTGAGAGCCAATCTTGGGAATGTATTGATTACCCTCACGACATCAAATAACCTCAATGAACATTGATGCTCACACAGACTGCACATAGTGAAACATCTCAAACATGTATTCAGAAAAGAAAGTCTATATAACTAAAAATAAAAGTAGCACATCAAGAAATGTGAGATCAAGAGATACTTGGTAGTGGTTGTCTGTAAAGTTGGTCAAATTTTCCTCTAAACCGGCATAAAACTATATAATTTCTGGTGTTTGTATTACAGAAGAGGTGCTTAATGCCTGTTGGAAATGGCCCGTTTTGCAGGGTTATCCCCAAACGTTTTGCTTCTTCCTCCTTTGTTTTTCCTGACCCGTGGTTGTTGGCTATAGGACTCTGGGCACTTTACCACTGCTGATCAGTGCTAAAGTGCAGATGCTCTCTATATAAATTGTTACTATGATTGGTTATCCATGATTGGCAGATTTGTAGGTCCCTAGTAAAGTGCTCTGAGTGTGCCAGGGCTGGTGATTCAAATGCGACGAGTGGGCCTGCAGCACTGATTGTGCCACCCACAGGAGTAGCCCTAAAATGGTGTCACAGGCCTGCCACCGCAGTGCCTGGGTGCAGTTGCTAACTGCCATGCTGACCTGTCCAGTGTCCACACTTGCCAGGCATAACCCTTCCCTTTCTGTACACATTGGACACCCCTATGGAAGGCCCTAGGTACCCCCCTGGGCAGGGTGCAGTGTATGTGAAAGGTAGCGCATGTATTGGTGTAGGTGACATGCTCTGGTAGTGAATTACAGCCATTTTCGTTTTTCACTATTGAAAGGCTATCTTGTCCATAGGCTATAATGGGGAATGCTGAGTATAATGTTTACCTGCATATTATCTTCCCATAGGAGCAAGATAGAAAGCCAAAGTCTGGTATCCCTGAATTCAGAATTTAATAACACATCTTTTAGGAAGGATGGTTTTTAAATCCTGTGTGTGAAAACAGCACTTTTAGAAGGTGTCTGTTTTCCTTTTCTGCCCTTTCTGTGTGCCTTGGCCTGTTTGTGAATTGACTGTCTGGTTTGTGAGTGACAGGGACAGGGGTGGCTCCCAGACGCTGAATGAGTCAGCCCAGGGCTGAATAGGGAAATTACCCTGTAGATGGGTGGGAGGAGTAGCACCTGGGCCTGAATAGGGCTGTGCCTGCCTTCCACAATGCTGGCTCCACCCCCTGCTGGGCAGCTGACGACCCTGCCCCTCTCTCTCAAAGGAAAGAAGAAACCAAGTAAACAGAGTGCTCCAGGACTGGCCAGAACTGGTTCTGACTAGGCCAAGGCCCCTCTGCCTTCAGAGGACAAAGGATTTTGGGGTATAAGTATTGGGACCCAGACTACAGAAAATTAGATCATCCTGGAATCAAGAAGGAACCTCTGCCAAGGAAAAAGCTGGAAGACTGAAGAGGAAGGACTGTCCTGCTGTGTGTTTGTGGGCTGACCTGCAGTTGCTTTGCTGCCAAGGAGAGGGGAAGGACTTTGGTGTTGCTGTGTCCCCTTACTTGAAGGGATCTCCAAGGGCCTAAGAAGAGCTGGCCTCCTGTTAAGAAGTCCCAGGAACAAAAGTAGGGGTAGGCGGAATTTGCGTAATCGCGTTACGCAAATCTCCGCAAAACGGTAAAAATCTCCGCGAACACGCAGAAGTTCCACGAACACGCGGAATTGCTTGTTCGCGATGCTTTTTTCCTGTTCACAGTTGCTGTTTGCGTGCTCGGGGAGAAATATCTCGTGAACACGCATTTTGAGAACGCGAACAAGCAAAATATTTCGCAAATTCGCAGAAAGCAGGATTGTGGGCAATTTCGCGTTCTCCGCGGAACGCGAAATTACCGAAATTCCGCAAATTCCGCGAGCGGAACGGAATTTACTGCCCAGGCCTAAACAAAAGGACTTCACCCCCAGCTGCCCTCCTGAACTCTGCTGAGTGAGTTCTGCCCTTCCTAGAGTGCTTGATCCAAATGTGGGGCCTCTGGAAGTTGTGCCTGCTGTTTCGGGAGCTGGACAAGAAGAAAAGAAGAAGATCTGCAACTTTCACGCATCGCTCGCTTGCAGAGCGCATCACCGACAGTGCGAGAAAATTCCCGCCACCGCGGAGATCGTCGCAGCGCCTGTTGCTGCTGCAAGAGCCAACGCATCGCTCGCTTGCGGAGCGCATTGTCCCGGTGCGGGAAGATTCCTGTCGCTGTGAATATCGTCGCAGAGCCTGTCACCGCTGGGTGAGATCGTCGCCCCGCTTGCTTGCAGACCGCATCACGTCGCTGCGAACATCGCTGCAGAGCCATTGCATCGAGGGGCCGCGAGAGGAGAAGATCGACGCTGCGTCGCTCATCGCCGCAGCACCAGAGATCGTCGCCGCCCCGAAGATCGTCGCATCGTGCCTGTGCGAGACGCTTCCTACCGAACCTGCGCACCGGAATCCATACAAGGTATCGCATCCCTCCCCATACAGACCGGATTCGTTGCAACATGCCTGCTGCGTGCAGCGGGGCTGTTGCATCGCCTCCCCAGGGTCTCAGGAGTGACGCATCGCTTGTTTTTCAACGCTGCAGCTTCCATTTGGAACTTTTGTCGCATCTACAGGTACTTTGGGCTAAACGTGACGCAACTGTGAATTATTTTGACGCAAACCCTAGAACTCTTTAAAAATCATATTCTTGAACTGTGTATGTTGGATTTTTGTCGTTTTGGTCTTGTCTAGTTTAGATTAAATACTTTTATTTTTCTAAACTGGTGTGGAGTCCTTTTGTGGTGTTTTCACTGAGTTACTGTGAGTGTTGGTACAAATACTTTACACATTGCCTTTGATAAGCCTGTCTGCTCGTGCCAAGCTACCAAGGGGGTGAGCAGGGGTTATCTAAAGAGTGTATGCCCCTTACCCTGACTAGAAGCAAGAGTCCCTATTTGGACAGTGGTAGCTCCCTCTGCCAACTAGAGACCCCCAGATCTAACATTGGTGGTCAGCGGTGAGGATTTGAACTTGTATTTGTACTTGACCCAAGGTAATTGGTGTACATCACTAGTTTAGTGCAGACCACGACGCAACCACATACCGTGTTTTGTTTTGGTTCTATTTTTGATCTGATACTTAAGTCATCCACGCATCCTGTCTCAGAAGGGTAAACCAGCAAGTGAAGTCGCAGAACTGGAGTTTGATATTGAAATGTTAAGTGATTACAAAGTAGGTCAACTCAAGCAGTTCTGCAGGATCTTTCGATGTCCCATGGAGAGCAGCTCCAGGAAGGAGTAGCTACGGAAGGCCTTAAGGGCCTGGTGGGAAGCCAAAGAGGCTGGGGAGACAGGTGATGCAGAGGTGGATGAGGATGCACAAGGGGATGGTTTCAGGTCACAGGATCTGCCTGTGTCCAGACCA
Organism: Triturus cristatus; assembly: GCF_964204655.1. NCBI lineage: Eukaryota > Metazoa > Chordata > Amphibia > Caudata > Salamandridae > Triturus > Triturus cristatus. The sequence continues at coordinate 1,134,531,418 of NC_140582.1, forward strand.
GCCTCCACGGCTGGCAGCAACCATTCCGAAGTTTTTCCCCGGAGTTGTTGGAGGAAAACCAAAGGGTTAGAGATCATGAGTTAGAAGTCATGAGGCTTGAAACAAAGCTGATGGAAATAGAAGCCAGGAACAAGGCAGAGGAGAGAAAGAAGATGTATGCCTTGGAAGAATTGAAATTGACCTTGGCACATGAATTAAGAATGAGGGAGCTTGATATGGAGCTCGAGAGGCTTGAGGCCATGAGTATCTCAGCTGAAGAAGAAAAATGGGTAGCTCAAGAAGTGAGCTTTTCTGAGTTGGAGGTGGAGTCCAGCTCAGATGGTGGCAGCAAGATTGTAGTGTCTAGTGCTGAGAGAAAGGTAGAAACTTCCAGAGATGTGGCACCTGACTTGAGGGAGGGGGTGGACATACACCAGGGGGTTCAGGTTTATGATGTAGTTCCAGTGGGGTGCAGTGTCCCTGAAGTAGATTGGGGAACTGACACAGGGGACCATATTCCTAGTGGTGGGAGGGACACTCTACTGACCCTAGATGAGAGGTACAGGAAGAGGGGTTCCCCCATGGTAGAAACCTTGGTGTGTGAGTGTAAAGACCGCCCAGAAGAGTGTGGGTTGTGGCACAGAGACAGTTAGATACTGTCTTGCCAGTCTCAGGAGAGCGGTGTGGTGTACTTGTGTGAGGCACTGGAGGGTGAGGCAAAGGTTAGCTTGATTTGATTTTGATTTGATAAAAAAATTATAGAGTGCACGCATGCCCATGGGCGTCATGGCGCTGTACAGAGACAAGGAACTACCGGAGAAATGTCACGGCTGGGTCTAAATGGAGTTAAACAGCCAGGTTTTTACCTCTTTCCTGAATGACAGGATAGAGGGAATGTTTTTGATTGTGATTGGGAGAAGATTCCAGGCCCTTGCTGCGTTTAGCAGAAAGCTTCTCCCCCCCCACCTGACCTGTTTGAATCTTGGGATCTGGATTAGTTTTGCTTGCTAGAGCGGAGATTCCGGGAAGGCTCATATAGTTGTAAATGAATTTTTAGAAACTGAGATCCACTCCCATGCAAGGCCTTATAGGCCAGGCAAACAGATTTAAACTTTATTCTTTTGTCTATTGGAAGCCAGTGTAGAGATCTTAGTTTGTGTGTAATCGGCTCAGACCTGGGAATGTCAAGAATCAGTCTTGCTGCTGCGTTTTGCAGGCGTTGTAGTTTAGCTAGGTGCTGAGCCTGCATCCTTACATACAAAGCATTTCCGTAGTCAAGCCTGGATAAGGCCAGGGCTATTACCACCGTTTTATGAGAATCTAAGGGGATGAAAGGCAGGATCTTCCTTATTACTTTCAAAATGTACCACATGGTTGATGCCAGTTTGTTGGACTGGGCTTCAAAAGTCAGTTTGTTGTCTAGTATAAAACCCAGATTTTTCAGTTTATTTACTGGTAGTGGGCAGTGGCCTAAATTGAGCGGCCACCACTCCGGGGACCAGGTTTTCATATCAGTACCTAGCAACATTACTTCACTTTTGTCTCCATTTAACTTTAGACAATTACTCTGCATCCATTGATTGACTTGTCTCATGCAGTTTTGAAATTTTTCTGCTGTTTCACTAACATTATTTTTAATCGACACCACTATTTGGGTGTCGTCAGCGTACGAGACAGGTAGAAACCCACAGTTCTTAATGATTGCAGCTAGGGGCTCAACATACAGATTAAAAAGAGTGGGGCTTAGAGATGACCCCTGAGGTACACCACATGGCGAGCTGAAAGGTTGTGATTTTGCTTCCCCAAGCTCTACTGTAAACGTTCTGTTGGACAGATAGGAGGCAAACAATGATCGGGCTGACGAATGCACTCCAGCTTCGTCTAGACGGGTAAGAAGTGTATCATGGTTGACCGTGTTGGTTAACAACTGTGGGGGGCTGTGTGATTCATTTGTTGGAGAGCATATTTTAAGTCCCTGTTTTCCAGAGCTATGCCAACACCCGGTGGAGTGTGAGTTCTCTGATTCCAGGGAGCTTGCATTGGAGGCAGACCTCGGGGTGGATGTCCAAGGGTCTGAAGAGGCTTGGGGAGTGATCCCAAAAGGAGTGGCGCAGATATCTTCCAGACCTGTGAGGTGGAAGAGGTTCAGTGAAGCCCAGATAGGTCCCAGTGTAATGGGAGGGGTGTAGGGGCTCACGTCCTGACTCAGTGGGGAAGGAGTGAGTGTGGGACTGTGGGTCCCAAGGCACCCGAACCCCAGTCTCAGGGCCTGGAGGGTTCCATAAGGAAACACCAGGTTGGGGGTCTAGATGGTGCTAGTAGGCCATTTGAAGAGGATCTCCTAGTGTCAGGAGAACCTGGAGCCTCTGTAAACAGAGCTCCAGTGGTTCTAGTGTCTGGCGAGACAGCTCCATTTGGGAGGGTGCAGAAGTCCAGACTGAGGGGTGAGAGGGGGATGTGTTCCCCAGTGGAAGAACCAGTGGGTCAGGGACCAGGCAGAAGGGCTGAGTCCCCTAGGAGTGACCATGGTGACACCACTTCTGTCCTGGGGGATCTTCGCGCACTGTCAGGTGGACAGGGGCCGGGAGATCTGCGCCAGGCAGACTGTCACGAGACACATGAGTCATGTGTCACCCTTGGGGAGATACTGTGTGAGTCCCCAGTAGTCCTGGCATGCCAGGCAGGTGTGCAACTGCAGGGTTTAGTCCCTGGGTTGGGAGGCCAGGTTCAGGATCTGCCTGACCTGGAGGGAAGGACATCTGTAACCAGTGTCCTGACATGTTTAGCTTCCAGGGGTACCACCCCAGTTAGGGGGATGCAGCCCTCTGGAAGGGGGTGCAGAAAGAGGGAGTCCTCGCCTCTGACCCCGGTGCAACCCAAGGGTTTAGACCCTAGGTTGGGAGACAAGTTGCTGGAGAGAGGTCCTGAACTGGTAGGCGAGTTATGTTCTGAGGGTGACTCCACAGGGAGGAGACGACGGGACCCCAGAAGGAGAGGTAGGGAGAGGAGAGCCTAACCCGTGACGTCTGGTCAGCCTGAGGGTACAGACCCTGAGCTGGCAGGCCAGTGTCAGGATGCCATACCTGATTGGGCAGTTGGGAGAGTGGAAGAGAGGTGCCAGTCACCTGGGGCTACTGCGCCCCACCTTCTGACGCCACAGAGGTTAGAGAGGCCTGGAAGGCATGAGGCCTGGGTCTCATCCCTGACCACTGTCAGTGGCCCCTGTGGCTGGTTGTCTTGGTGGACAGGGTTGCCCCTGGAAGGGGGGCAGGAGTCACATCCTGAGGGTGGACTGGGCCACACTGTTGTGTTGGCCATGTGGGCACTATCTACCAGTGTGGACACATCTGTGAGTGAAGTCCTGGTGCTCCGAGCAAGTGTTTAACCGCAGGGGTTGGTCCCTGGGTTGGGAAGCCAGGTGCAGGTGTTGCCTGAGCTGGAGGGAGGGATATCTGTAAGCAGTGTCTCTACCAGTTTGTCTTTGAGGTGTACCACTCCGAGTGGGAGGGTGCAGAATTCTGGAAGGGGGTGCAGAGGGAGGGAGTCCTCGCCTCTGACCCCGGTTCACCTGGAGGGTTTAGTCCCTAGGTTGAAGGGCCAGGTCCGGGGTGTCCCCCCTGACCTGGAATCCCAGTTGCAGGATAGAACCCCTGAACTGGTGGGCGAATGGTGCAGGACAGCTGCCACAGGTGCCCTGACTATTCTAGAAGGGGGTACCGCTCCAGGTGGGAGGGTGCAGAGCCCCAAGTTAGAGGAGGACCGGGTATGGAAAAGAACACCCCAGCCTCCTGTCCAGCCACCGGATACAGGCCCGGGGCCGGTGGGTCAGTGCCAGGTCGTCAGACCCGACCTGACAGGAAAGGGAGTGGACAAAGGGTGCCAAGCACCTGGGGCTACTGCCCCCCACCCTCTGACGTCACAGGGGTTTGAGAGCCCTGAGAGGCATAAGGCCTGGGTCTCATCCCTGACCACTGTCAGTGGTCACGGCGGCTTGCTGTCTGTCTGTTGGCACACACCTGTGAGCAAGTTAAGACTAGGTGCTGCACAGGTGGTGTCCACAGGTGAGGAGAAGGGTTCCACATGGGTTGGCTTGGTGGACCCTGAGAGTATGGATGGAGGGATCCAACCGGGTTCAGGAAGGCGTAGAAAAGGAATAGTGCACTGCTGTTTGGGCCAGTTTCCATGTTCTATCACCCCAAGTAGGGAATCCCATCGAGGTATTGTTTGGTCTACCCTGGCTATAGGCAGGAAGGGAGTTGTGTTGGAAATGGCCCTTTTTGCAGGGTTATCCCCAAACTTTTTGCTTCTTCCGCCTTTGTTTTTCCTGACCCGTGGTTGTTGGCTATAGGACTCTGGGGACTTTACCACTGCTGATCAGTGCTAAAGTGCATATGCTCTCTGTATAAATTGTTACTATGATTGGTTATCCATGATTGGCAGATTTGGTTCATCAGTAGGTCCCTAGTAAAGTTCACTGAGTGTGCCAGGGCTGGTGATTCAAATGCGACTAGTGGGCCTGCAGCACTGATTGTGCCACCCACAGGTGTAGCCCTAAAATGGTGTCACAGGCTTGCCACCGCAGTGCCTGGGTGCAGTTGCTAACTGCCATGCTGACCTGACCAGTGTCCACACTGGCCAAGCCTAACCCTTCCCTTTCTGTACACATTGGACACCCCTCTGGAAGGCCCTAGGTACCCCCCTGGGCAGGGTGCAGTGTATGTGAAAGGTAGAGCATGTATTGGTGTAGGTGACATGCTCTGGTAGTGAATTACAGCCATTTTCGTTTTTCACTATTGAAAGGCTATCTTGTCCATAGGCTATATGGGGAATGCTGAGTATAATGTTTAACTGCATCTTCCCATAGGTGCAAGATAGAAAGCTAAAGTCTGGTATCCCTGAATTCAGAATTTAATAACACATCTTTTAGGAAGGATGGTTTTTAAATTCTGTTTAAATTAAACTTCACCCCCAGCTGCCCTCCTGAACTCTGCTGAGTGAGTTCTGCCCTTCCTAGAGTGCTTGATCCAATTGTGGGGCCTCTGGAAGTTGTGCCTGCTGTTTGTTAAAGCAGCAACTTTCTTTTTCTGAAACTGTAGGTGCTGACGAGGAAAATCGTGTTGTATCCCCTTTCCGTCAGTCTGACGAGGTTCTCACATCCTTGCGGGGCATCCCGATCTCTGCTGCGCTCCTGGCGTTCCCTGCCACCACCCGTGAGCCCGATGTTTACTGTGAAGAATGAGGAGAACGCTGATCAGGAACCTGAAACCTGTCAGGAGACCTAATTCTCATGCGGTCGCACAAATCATAAGTGCCCTCAGAAGACTCAGGTACCGGTGATGCTGCATGCGACCCTTGTTGCTGCTTTCCCTGCTTTTTATTTTTCCAATTCTTTTTTTAGGAAAGACTGGACGGTCGTCTTTATTAGACTGCGCAGTCTATGTTTGCTGTTGTGCTGGTATTCTAGAAAAAGGCTTAACACCCAAACTATTGCATCCATTGGTCTTATAGGCATCTACAATAATTTTTGGTAATTCACGGGATTTCTCCTCTTCTGGGACAAGGCGCAAAGCATTAGACACTTGAAAGTTAACTGCATCTCCCTTGACATTAGCAAGGATTAGATCAGCAACTACGTCGAACACTCCAACCAACCATATCCCCAACTCCACAGCCACCTCCAGTCCGTGCTCATCTTGAACACGCTTAATCACGGAGGGGAGCACTGTCATAGAAGGTGTGACAAAACAATTTGCATAAACAGCTGCAAACACTTTACCCCAATTTTCACAATCGGTTACTTCGGGTATACAGTCTTTCTGCAGACTAATAGTTAAAATCTTGTGTTTTTCAACAGGAGTGGTATTCGGAAATACCGCTTCCAGCTGGTCAAATTTCTCAGCACACCAGTATGGTAAATCATCCTTATTTTGTGGTCGCTTGCCCATAACCGAATTAACTATAACGGGACTAATGGTCCAGCTGGTTGTGCAGCAACCCCAGGTGCTCCCACCTGGAGATTGGGTGAGACGTGTTGTACTAGAGCCCTATGCACCTCGATTAAGGAGGTGTGCAAAACACGCAGTTCGTCTACCGGGACTTCTAGATAACGTGGATGTGGTGTGTAACCGGCCAAAACTGGCCAAGTGGCCCCTGGGATTGATAAAGGGCCTAAACGGACCGGAATCACCGTGTGGGGTAAGGTGCCATTAAACCAAATACGGTGTTGCCATGCCGAAATCGGAACTTCAAGAGTTCTATGAGGCCGATATACATTAGGTGTTGCAGTGGGAGCGTATACATCGAACAAGTTATCAGCTCCATTCACTGCTGGAAAGGTTACCCATGAATAAAACACCTCATAGTGGTAAGCTGGATCAGCTCCAACCACAAAAATTAAGTGCGATACCCGCGTCAGGCACTCCATATGCGTTCAAGTGATGACGGAGCGGAGAGTGGCTATGTGCCGCAATATCGACATCAGCCATAAGGACAAAGAAAGAAGAACAACTTAATGCGTGAAAGAGCAATATAGGGTGGTAATTCAAAAGAATAATAAAAGTTTAATTGTATCAAGCTTGAAAAAACCTATAAAAATATCAATATAGGTAGGCTATGCCGTCACAGCTGTTTACCGGAAAACAGAAGCGAGGGTATATTGTGGACAAGCACAAGTACTACTAAAGTGCCTCGTATATAAGAACCAGACAAAACGTTAGGTGCGCCATGTTGCAGGGATTCTCAACATGCACAGAACTATGCAGGAAACGAGGACCTCAGTGTGCAGTGGTGTACCAGAAAACCCACCTCGGTGCCCAGAACCCCAATTTGACTAGTTATAGTGTCTCATTTGTTCTCCATACTACAGCGAAGCTACCAATGATTAGACATCCTAGAACATGTCACTTCGACCCTCTCAGGAATCGCAGGAACAAGAACAATTTCGTTCAAACACTCATACTTGTCCACAACGTGAGTCAACAGAGACACAGTACAGTTTAAAATGTTTATTTTAACTAACGTGCTCTATAATGCGGTACACGAGCCAATACTAGCAGCAAAATACATAAAAACAATATAATCAGCATTGTTACAATTCCATAAAGCACAAAAGGGGAAACCATAATATAATGACAGTGGAAACAGAACTACAGCGCCTTACCACCCTCCCCGTGCTAAGAGCTAGTTTATTATAAGTTTTCAAGACCTCTGGGATTTGTCAGGGGGACCCCATACCTCCAAGTTTAGATGCAAGGATTTACATCCCAGGACAAGCACAGCTCTTCTTCGTTGGAATGATTTTCTCCAAGTGCATTTTCATGCATGTCATGCCATATTAAAAAGCACCCGAGTTTCAGAAGTGCAGCTGTGTTATATGTTATGTCTATGGGCCTGGGACTGACCAAAGTGAATCAACAGCATACATTGTTTTTCGACCTTGAACACGCTGTGCAGACGAGGAGCACAGTGCAAAGCTAAATGCGTGAAAGGCAGACAGTTCTCATGTGAAAAAGCGCAAGCTGAATATTTATGAGAACAGAGCCATGTAGGAACGCATGAAAAAGCGGCAAAATGGCAGCCAAGCACATACTAACATATGCTAACTTAACAATGTCCGAAGGTAATCCCATGTCCTCACTACACCTGTGCCTCATGGGAACAGTTCAACCCAAACTGCCAAGCCAGGTCTTCCCTGAACCGTAAACAACCATTCTGGGACCGGTTTGGGGTAACACCCCTCATCAGCCAGTCTTGCTTGAATCCAGTGGCAAAGTGAGCAAGGGGCTCACATCTGGGCATACCATGCCAAGTTAGGGCGAACAAAGCAAACACAAGGAGAAGATGGACAGAGCACTGAAACTTTTCAGACACTCACCCCCAGTCACAGATCCGGATTGAATCCATCATCGTTCTTTAGCTCACTTCGCCACCTCAGTTCAGATCCAGCTATATGCAAATCAGTCTTGACCCTGTGCCTCATGGGAACAGTTCAGCCGGAACTGCGAAGCCAGGTTTTCCCTGAACCGGAAACAAAAATCCTGGGACCAGGATCCCCTCATCAGCCAGTCTAGCTTTTTTTTGTTGTTTTTGTTATTAGAGTTTTATATAGCACAAACTAGACCAGAGACATTTGGTATCAGAGCGCTTTCTATGAGCACCAGTTTCGTTACAGATGGATACATTCATTTTGTGAGGCACAGGGAGATTAAGTGATTTGCCCACAATCACAGGATGTTGAGCATCCCTGCCGAGACATGAACCCGGTTCCCCAGGTCTGAGGCTGACCGCTCTAGCTGCAAGGCTACATCTTCTCCCAGCTTGAATCCAGTGGCAAAGTAAGCGAGGGACCCATGTCTGGGCATACCCTGCCAACTTAGGGTGAACAAAGCAAACACAAGGAGATGATGGACGGAGTACAGAAACTTTTCAGACACTCAGTCACAGTTCTGGGTTGAATCCATCATTGTTCTTTAGCTCACTTCGCCACCTCAGTTCAGACCCAGCTGAATGCAAATCAGTCTTGACTCTGTGTCTCATGGGAACAGTCCAGCCCGAACTGCCAGGCCAGGTCTTCCCTGAACTGGAAACAAGCATCCTAGGACTGGTTTTGGGGTAACACCCCTCATCAGCCAGCCTAGCTTGAATCCAGTGGCAAAGTGAGCAAGGGACCCACGTCTGGGCATACCCTGGCAACTAAGGGCGAACAAAGCAAACACAAGGAGATGATGGACAGAGCACTGAAACCTTTCAGACGCTCACCCCGTCACAGATCTGGGTTGAATCCATCATCGTTCTTTAGCTCACTTTGCCACCACGGTTTAGACCCAGCTATATGCAAATCAGTCTTGACCCTGTGCCTCATGGGAACAGTCTAGTCCGAACCACCAAGCCAGGTCTTCCCTTAATCAGAAACAAGCTTCCAGGGACCGGTTTCAGGGTAACACCCCTCAACAGCCAGTCTAGCTTTGATCCAGTGGCAAAGTGAGCAAGGAACCCACATGTGGGCATACCCTGCCAACTTAGGATGAACAAAGCAAACACAAGGAGATGATGGACGAACTGCCAAGCCAGGTCTTCTCTGAACCGGAAACAGGAATCCTGGGGCCGGTTTCAGGGTAACACCCCTCATCAGTGAGTCTAGCTTGAATCCAGTGGCAAAGTGAGCAAGGGACCCACGTCTGGGCATACCCTGCCAAGTTACGGCGAACAAAGCAAACACAAGGAGATGATGGACAGAGCACTGAAACTTTTCAGACACTCACCCCCAGTCACAGATCTGGGTTGAATCCATCATCGTTCTTTAGCTCACTTCACCACCGCAGTTCAGACCCAGCTATAAGCAAATCAGTCTTGACCCTGTGCCTCATGGGAACAGTCCAGCCCAATCTGCCAAACCAGGTCTTCCCTGAACCAGAAACAAGCATCCTAGGACTGGTTTTGAGGTAACACCCCTCATCAGCCAGTCTAGCTTGAATCCAGTGGCAAAGTGAGCAAGAGACCCACGTCTGGACATTCAGATCTGGGTTGAATCCATCATCATTCTTTGGCTCAATTCCCCACCTCAGTTCAGACTCAGCTATATGCAAATCAGTCTTGACCCTGTGCCTCCTGGGAACAGTTCAGCCCGAACTGCCAAGCCAGGTCTTCCCTGAGCCGGAAACAAAAATCCTGTGAGCGGTTTAGGTGTAACACCCCATATCAGCCAGTCTAGCTTTAATCCAGTGGCAAAGTGAGCAATGGACCCATCTCTGGGCATACCCTGCCAAATAAGGGCGAACAAAGCAAACACAAGGAGATGATGGATGGAGCACTGAAACGTTTAAGACACTCACCCCCAGTCACAGATCTGGCATGAGTCCATAATCGTTTTGTAGCTCACTTCGCCACCTCAGTTCAGACCCAGCTATGTGCAAATCAGTCTTGACCCTGTGCCTCATGGGAACAGTCCAGCCCGAACCACCAAGCCAGGTGTTCCCTGCATCGGAAACATGCTTCCAGGGACCTGTTTCGGGGTAACACCCCTCATCAGCCTGTCTAGCTTGAGTCCAGTGGCAAAGCGCCTCTCTTGTGATGTGTGAAAAGCATGAAGATTGTAAAACATGGATTACGTTGGAAAAAGAATATAATAAACATGGGAGAGAAATAACTTTGTGGCAGTTGTCATATGCAACTTTAAGCATGCTGTGCATCCGGATTGGGGTGGCAATCCACTCCAGGTTTTTGTGATTATTCGTAATATCGTAGTTTGGGCTGACCACGTTTCCGGGTTGCACGCCTCGGATGAAAGGAAACAAAACAAGTTGAAAGAAATGAAAAACTTGAAAATAGGTGTGCACTCTGTCGCTTTTTTCAGGAATGGATTATATTACTCTTCGGCCCACCAGACTAGTAGCACCCATCGGAGGAACATGATGAATTTGACAAACTCAAAAACGTCACAAGAGAGACAATCGTACGAACATTTTTCTTTAAATGGGACCTTATAATTGGTACATTCATTAAGATTGCAGTTTTTGCTCATTCAAGTGTTTATTTAAAAATGCAGAGTCTGCTGCAGCATAATACGATCTTATAAGTGATGTTTAGATTACTTTGGTTAGACTATAAAATAATCAACGTTCTTGACAACTGTGGGAGGGCGGGGCACTGTTTTCGGAACACTTCACATGACTGTGGGAGCAAAGGATAATAAGGGAGGATAACTTTTTGCATTATGGCATGGATTTATGTATGAGGGTTATAGCGAGGTGTAGGTATTAGTTGAGAGTGGAGGGTAAAGGAGAACGGGAGGTATATTCAGGTTTATTTCGCATGGTACATAATGGTGAACGTGGCGCATTATGGGAGGTGTAGGCACTCGTTGAAATTGAAGGGGGGGAGGTTGGAGGTTGGAGTATTGGAGGACATGCAATTAATTGCAGGTGCAGTGGAGGGTTGGAGACAAACAAGGCTAAAAATAGAGAGGAGAGAGAGTTGGACGTTTTGTTTAGTTGGGAGTGTCGTTGTTGAAGGAGCAGGCAGGATGGTTTCACGGACAGTTTTGAAAGATAAAGAATTAAAATAAATACATAGTAATGTGGGGCGCCAGTTAATTATTAAGTGGTATGCGTTTGAATATCATAGAGGAGGGGGTATATTATTGAAATGTAGGAGGGTCGGGATAGTAAGAATGTAGAATGAAGGGTGTTTTTGTGAGTATCCATAACATGGTAATGTTGAATTATGAGTACTAGCGGGAAAAACATTGATTTCTGGTAAACATCACAAAAGGTATCTTTGAGATAAACATGCAGTCTAATTGATGTATTTTGCATTTGTAGAAAACCCCTGATGAAGGGCCGGATAACAGGCCCGAAATGCATTGGGTAATACAAGATCTATGATCGTGGATTAATTGATGTACATAGTCGTGTTGCAGGATAAGGCCTGGATGGGCATTTCTGTAACATTAAGAGTAAAGTGAAGACATAAGCGCCTCTCTTGTGATGTGTGAAAAGCATGAAGATTGTAAAACTTGGATTACGTTGGAAAAAGAATATAATAAACATGGGAGAGAAATAACATTGTGGCAGTTGTCATATGCAACTTTAAGTATGCTGTGCATCCGGATTGGGGTGGCAATCCACTCCATGTTTTTGTGATTAAAGTGAGCAAGGGACCCACATCTGGGATTACCCTGCCAACTTAGCGCGAACAAAGCAAATACAAGTAGATGATGGACGAAGGACTGAATCTTTTCAGACACTCACCCCTAGTCACAGATCTGGGTTGAATCCATCCTCGTTCTTTAGCTCACTTGGCCACCTCAGTTCAGACTCAGCTATATGTAAATCAGTCTTGACCCTGTGCCTCATGGGATCAGTCTAGCCTGAACTGCCAAGCCAGGTCTTCTGTGAATGGAAACAAGCATCCTGAGACTGGTTTTGGGGTAACACCCCTCATCAGCCACTCTAGCTTGAATTCAGTGGCAAAGTGAGCAAGGGACCCACGTCTGGGCATACGCTGCCAAAATAGGGCGAACAAAGCAAACACAAGGAGATGATGGAGGGAGTACTGAAACTTTTCAGACACTCACCCCCAGTCAGAGATCTGGGTTGAATCCATCAACGTTCTTTAGCTCACTTTGCAACTTCAGTTCAGACCCAGCTATATGCAAGTCAGTCTTGACCGTGTGCCTCATGGGAACAGTCTAACCCGAACTGCCAAGCCAGGTCTTCCGTGAATGGGAAACAAGCATCCTGGGACCGGTTTTGGGATAACACCCCTCATCCGTCAGTCTACCTTGAAAACAGTGGCAAAGTGAGCAAGGGACCCACGTCTGGGCATACCCTGCCAACTGAGGGCGAACAAAGCAAACACAAGGAAATATTGGACGGAGCACTGAAACGTTTCAGAGACTCACCGCCAGTCACAGATCTTGGTTGAATCCATCATCATTCTTTAGCTCACTTTGCCACCTCAGTTCAGACCCAGCTGAATGCAAATCAGTCTTGACTCTGTGTCTCATGGGAACAGTCCAGCCCGAACTGCCAAACCAGGTGTTCCCTGAACCAGAAACAAGCATCCTGGGACTGGTTTCGAGGTAACACCCCTCATCAGCCAGTCTAGCTTGAATCCAGTGGCAAAGTGAGCAAGGGACCCCTGTCTGGGCATTTAGATCTGGGTTGAATCCATCATCGTTCTTTAGCGCACTTTGCCACCTCAGTTCAGACCCATCTATATGCAAATCAGTCTTGACCCTGTGCCTCATGGGAACAGTCCATCCCGAACTGCCAAGCCAGGTCTTCCCTAAACCAGAAACAAGTTTCCTGGGGCCGGTTTTTGGGGTAATACCCCTCATCAGCCAGTCTAGCTTACATCCAGTGGCTAAGTGACCAAGGGACTCACGTCTGGTCATATCCATACAAATTAGGGTGAACAAAGCAAACACAAGGAGATGATGGACGGGGTACTGAAACTTTTCAGACACACACCCCCAATCACAGATCGGGTTGAATCCATCATCGTTATTTAGCTCACCTAGCCACTTCAGATCAGACCCAGCTATATGCAAGGCAGTCTTGACCCTGTGCCTCATGGGAACAGTCTAGCCCAAACTGCCAAGCCAGGTCTTCCCTGAACTGGAAACAAACACCCTGGGACTGGTTTCGGGGTAACATCCTTCATCAGCTAGTGTAGCTTAAATCCAGTGGCAAAGTGAGCTAGGGACCCACATCTGGGCATACCCTGACAAATTAGGGCGAACAAAGCAAACACAAGTAGATGATGGACGGAGCACTGACACTTTTCAGACACTCACCCCCAGTCACAGATCTGGGTTGAATCCATCATAGTTATTTAGCTCACTTCGCACCTGAGTTCAGACCCAGCTATAAGCAAATCAGTCTTTACCCTGTACCTCATGGGAACAGTCCAGCCCGAACTGCCAAGCCAGGTCTTCCCTGAACTGGAAACAAGCATCCTAGGACTGGTTTTGGTGTAACACCCCTCATCAGCCAGCCTAGCTTGAATCCAGTGGCAAAGTGAGCAAGGGACCCACGTCTGGGCATACCCTGGCAACTAAGGGCGAACAAAGCAAACACAAGGAGATGATGGACAGAGCACTGAAACCTTTCAGACGCTCACCCCCAGTCACAGATCTGGGTTGAATCCATCATCGTTCTTTAGCTCACTTCGCCACCACGGTTTAGACCCAGCTATATGCAAATCAGTCTTGACCCTGTGCCTCATGGGAACAGTCCAGCCCGAACCACCAAGCCAGGTCTTCCCTTAATCAGAAACAAGCTTCCAGGGACCGGTTTCAGGGTAACACCCCTCAACAGCCAGTCTAGCTTTGATCCAGTGGCAAAGTGAGCAAGGAACCCACATGTGGGCATACCCTGCCAACTTAGGGTGAACAAAGCAAACACAAGGAGATGATGGACGAAGGACTGAAACTTTTCAGACACTCACCCCAGAAACAGACCTGCATTGCATCCATCCTCGTTCTTTAGCTCACTTCGTCACCTCAGTTCAGATCCATCTATATGCAATTCAGTCCTGACCCTGTGCCTCATGAGAGTAGTCCAGCCCGGCCAACAAAGCAAACACAAGGAGATGATGGACGGAGCACTGAAACCTTTCAGACACTCACCCTCAGTCACAGATCTGGGTTTAATCCATCATCGTTCTTTAGCTCACTTCGCCACCTCAGTTCAGACCCAGCTATAAGCAAATCAGTCTTGACCCTGTGCCTCATGATAACAGTCCAGCCCGAACTACCAAGCCAGGTCTTCCGTGAACCGGAAACAAGCATACTCAGACCGGTTTCGTCGTAAAACCCCTCATCAGTCAGTCAAGCTTGAATCCAGTGGCAAAGTGAGCAAGGGACCCACGTCTGGGGATTTAGATCTGGGTTGAATCCATCATCGTTCTTTAGCTCACTTTGCCACCGCAGTTCAGACCCAGCTATATGCAAATCAGTCTTGACCCTGGGCCTCATGGGAACAGTCCAGCCCGAACTGCCAAGCCAGGTCTTCCCTGAGCCGGAAAAAAGTTTTCTGTGGCCGGTTTTCAGGGTAATACCCCTCATCAGCCAGTCTAGCATAAATCCAGTGGCAAAGTGAGCAAGGGACTCCCGTCTGGTCATACCCTGACAAATTAGGGTGAACAAAGCAAACACAAGGAGATGATGGATGTAGTACTGAAACTTTTCAGACACAGACCCCCAGTCAAAGATCTGGGTTGAATCCATCATCGTTCTTAAGCTCACCTAGCCACTTCAGTTCCGACCCAGCTATTTGTAAATCAGTCTTTACCCTGTGCCTTATGGGAACTGTCTAGCCTGAACTGCCAAGCCAGGTCTTCCCTGAACCTGAAACAAGCATCCTGGGACCGGTTTCAGGGTAACATCCCTCATCAGCCAGTCTAGCTTAAATCCAGTGTCAAAGTGAGCAAGGGACCCACACTTGGGCATACCCTACCAAATAAGGGCGAACAAAGCAAACACAAGGAGATGATGGACAGAGCACTGAAACTTTTCAGACACTCACCCCTAGTCACAGATCTGGGTTGAATCCATCATCGTTCTTTAGCTCACATCGCCACCTCAGTTCAGACCCAGTTATATGCAAATCATTCTTGACCCTGTGCCTCATGGGAACAGTCCAGCCCGAACCACCAAGCCATGTCTTCCCTGAATCGGAAAAAAGCTTCCTGGGACCTGTTTCGGGGAAACACCCCTCATCAACCTGTCTACCTTGAATCCAGTGGCAAAGTGAGCAAGGGACCCACATCTCGGCAGACGCTGCCAACGTAGGGCCAACAAAGCAAACACAAGGAGATGATGGACTAAGAACTGAAACTTTTCAGACACTCACCCACAGTCACAGATCCGGGTTGAATCCATCCTCATTCTTAGCTCACTTCAGCACCTCAGTTCAGACCCGGCTATATGCAAATCAGTCTTTACCCTGTGCCTCATGGGAACAGTCCAGCCCGAACTGCCAAGCCAAGTCTTCCCTGAACCGGAAACAAGCATCCTGGGACCAGTTTCGGGGTAACATCCCTCATCAGCCAGTCTAGCTTGATCCAGTTTCAAAGTGAACAAGGGACCCACATCTCAGCATACCCTGCCAAATTAGGGTGAACAAAGGAAACACAAGGAGATGATGGATGGAGCACTGAATTTTTTCAGATACTCACCACCAGTCACAGGTCTTGGTTGAATCCATCATTGTTCTTTAGCTCACTTCACCACCTCAGTTCAGACTCGGCTATATGTAAATCAGTCTTGACCCTGTGCCTCATGGGAACAGTCTAGCCCGAACTGCCAAGCCAGATCTTACGTGAACCGGAAACAAGCATCCTGGGAGCGGTTTTGGGGTAACACCCCATATCAGCCAGTCTAGCTTGAGCCCAGTGGCAAAGTGAGAGAGGGACCCACGTCTGGGCATACCCTACCAATTTAGGGCAAACAAAGCAAATACAAGGAGATGATGGACGGAGCACTGAAACTTTTCAGACACCCACCCCCAGTCACAGAACTTGGTTGAATCTATCATCGTTCTTTAGCTCACTTTGCCACCTCACGTCAGACTCAGCTATATGTAAATCAGTCTTCACCATGTGCCTTATGGGAACAGTCTAGCCTGAACTGCCAAGCAAGGTCTTCCGTGAACCGGAAACAAGCATCTTGTGACCGGTTTTAGGGTAACATCCTTCATCAGCCAGTCTAGCTTCAATCCAGTGGCAAAGTGAGCAACGGACCCACATCTGGGCATATCCTGCCAAATTAGGGCGAACAAAGCAAACACAAGGAGATGATGGATGGAGCACTGAAACTTTTAAGACACTCACCCCCAGTCACAGATCTGGGTTGAATCAATCAACGTTCTTTAGCTCACTTCAGACCCAGCTATATGCAAGTCAGTCTCGACCGTGTACAACGTAGTCCTGTGCACACATACAAAATAAAATGCATAGTTGCAACGTTATACACAAGTAATATGTCCAGAGTGCTTCAGTGATACTGGATATTCTTTATTCTTCAGAGAAACGCAACCAGCCAACACGTGTTTCGTCGGGGAAGAGTAATCGCACGACTCTTCAGGACTGGGAATGATACAAACATATGGTGTAAGCACATAGCACGGGGTGACTGTTGGTAATGAACACATATCATCTCTATTATCCAAGAGAGGGTCACAAAACACTTGTGGAAACCCAACATTCATGGAAACCCAAAGGAACAAAACCCATATACAGGTGTACATGGTCGACAATACATCATAGTGTGTTATCATCGACGCATTCATCAATTGACTATTCGAGTGAACAGAGTGTAAATGTTAAGTAAGAAAGATATCAGGACATAATGGCAAGTAAAACACGAATAAACAGTGGTATGATACAAGTGAAAAAGTGAAGATTCATATAAGAACCAGTGAGAGATACTGTGAATCGCTGACGGAGGGGTTTCATGCTTATAAGTCGAGTGAACAATGGGAAAGGCAGAAAAAGGAGAAAAAAGAGAAAAAAGGGCAAGGGATCGATAAAGATGTGTAAAAACCAGAATCAAGGTACCTGAGGACAGTTGCTTGAGCGAAGTGTACTCTAAAAAAATATAGAGGGAAAAAACGAAAATGTTCCAGAGTAAGTTATTGGAACATGCCTGAAAGAAGGCCCCCATGTACAAAAGTAATTAAGTGAGGCCAGAATATACTCTTACCCCAAGACCGGTGATAATTCCAACCCGGCTGGGTACAAAAGTTGCAATGAAGGATTATAGGGCAGAAAAGTAAGTCTAAAATGGAAAGAATAAGAGCTGTTACAAAGGAGACCATGTTAATTTGTGGAGCCAGCGTACTGGAGCTTAAGGACACAAAAGGAGAAAGTACCTGCACGAAGTCTTGGTATTGTGGTAATTTCTGTAGAGAAAGAGAGGAAAGATAAGGGAGGTGCCGACAACTGAGTATACCACATGAAGGGTGGAAAATAAGGGGAATGATGCACTGAAGAGTCCCTTACCAGCAAGCCGGTGAAAATTTCAAACCGGCAGACAGCACTTGTTATTTAGAGAGATGGGTCTGAAAAAAGTAGGCTGAGGCCAGAAGAGAAAAAAAGGGGGGTATCTATTACTGATACGCCTGACACGCGGTAAGTGAAAGAAAGTCAGAACTACCAAGAATATCAATCAATCAATCAATCAATCAATCAATCAATCAATCAATCAATCAATCAAGAAATTTGTATCGCGCACTACTCACCCGGAAGGGTCTCAAGGCGCTTGGGGGAGGGGGGCTGCTACTGCTCGAACAGCCAGGTCTTGAGCTGCCTCCTGAAGGCGAGGTGGTCCCGGGTCAGTTGCAGGTGGACGGGCAGGGAGTTCCATGTCTTAGCCGCCAGGTAGGAGAAGGATCTTCCTCCGGCGGTGGTTCTCTGGATGCGAGGGACGGCGGCGAGGGCGAGGGCGAGGTTCGCGGATCGTAGCTGGCGGGTGGGCGTGTAGAAGGTCAGTCGGTCGTTGAGGTATCTTGGGCCCAGGTCGTGGAGGGATTTGTGTGCGTGGGTGAGGAGTCTGAACGTGATCCTCTTGTTGACAGGGAGCCAGTGCAGGTCTCTTAGGTGGCTCGAGATGTGGCAGCGTCGGGGGACGTCCAGGATGAGTTGGGCGGAGGCGTTCTGGATACGTTGAAGTCGTTTCTGAAGCTTGGCTGTTGTACCGGCGTAGAGGGTGTTTCCGTAGTCTAGTCTGCTGGTGACGAGGGCCTGGGTGACCGTCTTCCTGGTCTCGATCGGGATCCATCGGAAGATCTTGCGGAGCATGCGAAGGTTGTGGAAGCAAGCTGAGGAGACGGCGTTGACTTGTCTGGTCATCGATAGGGAGGAGTCCAGGATGACGCCCAAGTTGCGTGCGTGGTCCGTTGGTTTGGGTGCGGTGCCTAGTGCCGGGGGCTACCAGGAGTCGTCCCATGCGGAGGGCGATGGTCCCAGGATGAGAACTTCTGTCTTGTCCGTGTTCAGCTTCAGGCGGCTGATGTTCATCCATTCGGTGACGTCTTTCATTCCTTCGTGTAGGCAGACTTTGGCGGTGTCGGGGTCTCTGGTGAGGGAGAGAATCAGTTGGGTGTCGTCGGCGTAGGAAATGATGTTGAGGTTGTGTTGGCATGCGATGGCAGCGAGGGGTTTCATGTAGACGTTGAAGAGGGTGGGGCTGAGCGATGATCCTTGCGGGACGCCGCAGATGACTTCGGTGGCTTCAGAGCGGAACGGAGGGAGGCGTACTCTCTGTGTTCTGCCGGAGAGGTAGGAGATGATCCATTCCAGGGCATTTCCTTGGATGCCAGTGTCGTTAAGGTGTTGGACTAGGGTGCGGTGGCAGACGGTGTCAAATGCTGCGGAGAGGTCTAGGAGGATGAGTGCCGCTGTTTCGCCGTTGTCGAGCAGGGCTCGGATGTCGTCGGTGGCTGCGATGTACAATAGTGTACACTGCGCCAAAATCTCACCTTAGTCATGAAGTTCCTTAGTATTTATGCCGCAAGTAAGAGATGAAAAGTAGTTCCACAAAATAGTACCTGAAAAGAGTATTGATAAAAGCAGTGTAAGGACCAAGGTGCTCCAGGAACATCCAATGGATACAGAGATCCAACGCATATAGTGCGATGTAGCGTATCACTTACTAAAATTCCGTATAGGCGAAATCCATCCGAAATGCAGTCAAAAAAAGTATGTTCAGAGCGGTGGTAGCAAATGGGACGAACACGGGGGTGTGTTCCCCATGCCTGTCTATAAAAAGAAACAAAACAAAACAAAAGGGACCCATGTAAGGGAAAGTAGCCAGAGTCTATAACCCCTAAGTGGGACCGTAATAAATGCTCAAAAGGCTAGGGGGGAGTGCCCAGAGTGTATGGCGTTCAATGTACTTACTTGAGAAGAGAGACGATCGCGCGTCCTGGCGGCACCTGTACAATTGCGTGTATGACTAAATTCAAGAAAACCCGGAAGTGATTATGTAGTCACTGGACCGGCAACAACTAGACCGTGTCTCCAATTATGGGTTCGTAAACCGGAAGTAAGAAGAAAAAGGGGTAGCTGCCTGTGTAATAGAGTCGACTGTAAGGCATTCAGGAGGGGTTATGCCAATAGAAGTAAATTGAGAGCAAAAATCATATGGAAAGGCTAATATAATAATACAAGTGATAACATGGAGAGAAAATAGGAGAACCCGCAGCGAAATGACGAGTAAAAAATAGGAAGGAGAGTGAGCTGAGGAAAAAAATAAAAACAACCAGAAAACTACCCAACGATGTGCCCAAAAGATGTAAATGAGTGACATAAAGTGTGATTGAAGTGATGAGGACAAGATAAAACAACATTGTTCAAAATCAGCATTATCTTGTGGAGAGTTCAGTATCAGCACATGGGTATAAAACTAGTAAACAATATCAACCTTATGCTGTTAGAAGACAATTAGTGAGAAAAAGAGACAAAACAAACAGTAAATGGCATTTATGCCTAACCATGTTCTATAGACGCTAAACATAGGTTGCATATACATAAGAGAAAAGCGTATGATGTTATAAATCTAATCCTATGCGCCCAAAATAGGTGTATGGAAGACGCCAAACATAGTATCATACATAAGAGGAAATGTAGTAAGTAATATCATAAGTATAATGTTGACAGTCGTTCGATAGAATTAAAAGCTGCACACACTGTTAATTATATCATAAAGGAAGTGCGTAAATGTCAGTAAAGTGAAGTCAAAAGGAGGAATTAATGTCCCATGTACAATCATGTACTGTTGTTTATACAGTTAATAAGTCACATGTATTTCTGTTCAATGCATCATATCATTGTGAAAATGTGTCCCACGTAAGCCGAATGTGCCTCATGGGAACAGTCCAGTCCGGACTGCCAAGCCAGGTCTTCCCTGAACCAGAAACAAGCATCCTAGAACTGGTTTTGGCGTAACACCCCTCATCGGCCTGTCTAGCTTGAATCCAGTGGCAAAGTGAGCAAGCGACCCACATCTGGGCATACCCTGCCAACTGAGGGCGAACAAAGCAAACACAAGGAGATGATGGACGAAGGACTGAAACTTTTCAGACACTCACCCCAAGTCACAGATTTGGGTTGAATCCATCCTCGTACTTAGCTTAATTCCCCACCTCAGTCCAGCCCGATCTGCCAAGCTAGGTTTTCCTTGAACCTGAAACAAGTGACCTGGGACCGGTTTCAGGGTAACACCCCTCATCTGCCAGTCTAGCTTGAATGCAGTTTCAAAGTGAGCAAGGGGCCCACGTCTGGGCATACTCTGCCAACTGAGGGCGAACAAAGCAAACACAAGGAAATGATGGACGGAGCACAGAAACTTTTCAGACACTCACCCTCAGTCACAGATCTTGGTTGAATCCATCATCATTCTTTAGCTCACTTCGCCACTTCAGTTCAGACTCGTCTATATGTAAATCAGTATTCACCCTGTGCCTCATGGGAACAGTCCAGCCTGAACTGCCAAGCCAGGTCTTCCGTGAACCGGAAACAAGCATCCTGGGACAGGTTTTGGGGTAACACCCCTCATCAGCCAGACTACCTTGAAAGCAGTGGCAAAGTGAGCGAGGGACCCACATCTGGGCATATCCTGCCAACTTAGGGCGAACGAAGCAAACATGAGGAGATGATGGACAGAGCACTGAAACTTTTCAGACACTCACCCCCAGTCACAGATCTGGGTTGAATCCATCATCATTCTTTAGCTCACTTCCCCACCTCAGTTCAGACACAGCTATATGCAAATCAGTCTTGTCCCTGTGCCTCATGGGAACCTGTCCAGCCCGAACTGCCAAGCCATGTCTTCCCTGAACCAGAAACAAGCATCCTGGGACTGGTTTTGGGGTAACACCCATCATCAGCCAGTCTAGCTTGAATCCAGTGGCAAAGTGAGCATGGGACCCACATCTTGGTATACCCTGCCAAATTAGGGTGAACGAAGAAAACACAAGGAGATGATGGATGGAGCACTGAAACTTTTCAGACACTCACCCCCAGTCACAGATCTGGGTTGAATCCATTATCGTTCTTTAGCTCGCTTCGCCACCTCAGTTCAGTCCCAGCTATATGCAAATCAGTCTTGACCCTGTGCCTCATGGGAACAGTCCAGCCCGAACTGCCAAGCCATGTCTTCCCTGACTAGGAAACAAGCATCCTGGGACCGGTATCGGGGTAACATCCCTCATCAGCCAGTCTATCTTGAATCCATTGGCAAAGCGAGCAAGGGACTTATGTCCGGGCATACCCTGCCAACTTAGGGCTAACAAAGCAAATACAAGGAGATGATGGACGGAGCACTGAAACTTTTCAGACTCCCACCCCCAGTCACAGACCTGGGTTGAATCCATCATCGTTCTTTAGTTCACTTCGCCACCTCAGTTCAATCCTCCTGGTCTGGCAGAGAAGGACTAGACATGCATCACTTGACCCTCAGAACCTAGAGTGACTTCAAGGGCTAGTTGGCAGGCCTCATGATCTGAAGTGTCAGGGATATGAAAGCCTTCCAACTATCCTGCTTCTGCACCTGGACTCTAGCATCTTTGAGTCTATCCTGCAAAGTAGTGCCACCCCAGTACTAGGCCCAAGTGGGCTTAACGTGCTTGCTCAGCAGAACCAACACATCACTGCAACTGTGGAGACCAGAACCGGCACATCGTCATCACTGCGTGGGTCAGCACTGATGCATTGTCGCTTCTGTGCAGGTCAGAACTGGCACATCGCCTAGGTTGCGTTGACCAGAACTGGTGCAACGCTGCTGCTGCATAGCTCGGAGACACCGCTCCGCCTTCGGAACCATCACTGTGCAACACTCTACTAAAGCAAAGTCCTTACATCTCCCTCAAATACAGCCTCGATGACATATGGAACTCAGTATTGCAGCAACCACCCATGAGAGCCAACGCATCACCGCTGTTGCGCGACAGTTACAAGCGTCGCTGAGTGGATCGTCAACACTACTTCACCCTCTCTGCATCCTCGTCCTGTACTAAGATACTCTTGCTCACTTGGGCCAACCAGGTCCCTGTAACTAGCCTATGCTCCATAGCAGCCGCCCTGAACTTTTGTCTTTGTCCCAGTCCAGCACAACCTGATATCCCTTTGTTGGCATTTTGTGCTTTCTGGTGCTGTTTTCACTTATTTGTTAAAAATTACTATCACCGGTTTCACTTATTGGATTTTTCCAGTTTTGGTCTTGTTTTATTTATTGCATCAAGTTACATTTTTGTAATCTGGTGTGGAATTTTTATTTGTGGTCTCTTCCGTTTTTTTGCTGTTTAAAGTGTTGCACAAATACTTTACACATTGCCTTCAAGTTAAGCCTGACTGCTCTGTGCCAAGCTACCGGGGCTGAGCACCAGTAAATTTGGGAATCGCTGGTGTCTAACCCTGACTAGGATTGTGGTTACTGCTTGACTAGGGCTCACACCTCAGTCAACCAGGACCCCAGGAGCTTATTTATGAGCCTCTTGAAACACTTTAACGCCTCCGTTTCGTCACTGTTCATGACACAGCAGTGGATTAAAAAATGCGCCATCTTGCGCCATATTTACAAGGTGACACATGCTTCACCTTGTAAACCCCTAGGCCACTATATACCTGTATTAGGTATAATGTATGCAGGGAGGGCGTTCCCAGGCAACCAAGCCTAGTAGGAGTAGTGCAGTGAAATATATCAGATTTCACTGCGCCACTTTTTGGATGCCACTGCGTCAAAACCTTACACCTGTGTGGGCCTGCTTGCAACATCAGTCACTCCTTCAACAATGAGCACCGTACAGAAAATACGGCACATCATATGGTAAGGAGGGCGCAGTGAAAACTAATAAGGCCCATACTGTCTTAAGCTTAACAAATACAGCTGATGTCATTCAGAAA
Organism: Triturus cristatus; assembly: GCF_964204655.1. Classification (NCBI taxonomy): domain Eukaryota; kingdom Metazoa; phylum Chordata; class Amphibia; order Caudata; family Salamandridae; genus Triturus; species Triturus cristatus. The sequence goes on from NC_140582.1 coordinate 1,134,554,803, forward strand.
AGATCTTGACTTATCACTTGCTACATCTGCCACTTCTTGTTCCCACTAGTTCTGGTCCTCCTCCTGGTGTAGTCCTAAAATAAAGGCCCTTATTTAGTAGTAACACAATCAACCAGCATACTTGAAAACATAAGAAAAACTGAGTACCAAAATAATTAAACTATTGGGCGCCAAAGCATCATTTTGGACAGCCAAAGTATCACTTTGGAAAGTTTATTTCTATATATGGAAAAAGTGAAAATTCAAGCAAAAACATTTTTAAAATTGAAAATGTTTGGAAGGGAAGTCTCAAGAAACCAATAAACAAAAAAAAAGAAGAGTGCAAGGGAGAGGAAAAAACCAAGAGAATCCAAGGGGAGTGAGGAAAAAACAAAAAGAGACAGTAGGAAGTCTCACAGACTGCTGCCTACTCTGCAAATTGATAAAGGGGGAAGGTTACCTAGCGGAGTTCTTCCCGTTTGCGAATTGTTTACTACTAGTAAAATATTTATGTTTTGTGACCAGGTTTAATTTGCAAAACAATACTTACCATCAGTAATCACTAATTAGAAGGGACATCCTAAACAGCTCCCTTTAGATACCGATTCCTAAACACATTTAGCGATTCAGTAACTTCTTGCATAATGAGTTTAGTAGATTCCGAAAAAACACATTTTCGAAGTCGCAAAACCTATGATTTACTGAACTGCAGGGTGTTCAACTAGTAAATGCATTCGTAAATCTACCCCATTATTTTTATTTTAGTATAACTGCACCAAATGATCTCATATTATGACTTCTAATTTCTTCAAATATGTCTTCATTATTACTTATATTATGAATTGGTCTTTCGTTGAACAAACATTTTCCATCAATGTTTGTCTCCTCTCTTCATATACTGCATCACTGACTGTGAGTAAAAAATGACTCTTCTTCCAATTCTTATTTTGCATTTTTCTGTCACTGATAAGTTTGATAAATGTTTGACTAACCTAAATTTCCCCTTCCTGTGTTTCCTTTGTATTCACCCCTCATCTTCACTCCATCACACTGCTTCCTTCAACTAAACTGGAGAAATGATTTATTCAGAAAACATTCCTTTATCATTATTCATCGTATACGTCCTATTTTCCTCAATCTGAGCCCCCATCTCTTTGCGACTTCGCATGCTTTTCGCTTAGACCCTTTCTGTATGCCCTTATTTATTAACCATCGTTTATAGCGCCTACCAGATCTCAAAAGGTGACAGAGTGCTTTGCAGTATGATAACATGGGCAGAATTATCTGATCCCAAACAACAGTAAAATAATACATTAACAACTTTCCGGTTTGTGCATAAAGGTCTAACTTGTTCAATACAGCACAGAAACCATTACGCATATACATCTAATAAGATAATAGGGCAATATTCTCCAGGAGGCATCTCCGAGTGAACGACACTTTAGCGCAGCCAAAGTCGCGATAAATTCATCACCCCATTCACAAGCTCGTGCCAACAGCCCATAGCATCAGTTTAGCTGCGATAGTAGCCGCTAAAAACATCGCCACAGATGACCTCCACAACTATCGCTAATGAGATGCAGAGTAGGCGTAGCCGTGTGAAAAGCCGCAACAACACCACTCCACAACATTCTCAACTACCAATCACATCGGCGATACGACCACAAAACATGCGATAAGGCGCGTTAGCAGCAGGAAATTAACCCCTGCTCTGACCTGGTGTAAAGTCGGACGGCAGCCGGCACCACAAAAGGGAGCCCAGCCCATAGCCACACCTGAAGAACAACAGATGCAATGGAGCTACTCATCATGCAGCTCGGCGCCCCAACAGGCCCACAACACCCACCTCCACCACCCCCAGGCCCGCCACTACCCCCTGGACTTTCCCCCGCACCCGCCCCCGTCCACCACAGAGGCAGCAAAGACACAGACCGCGGACCTTCCGAAAACGCACCAGCCTCACAGACATGACACCAGAGTATGTGATTGCCCACTACAGGCACAAAAGGACAACCATCCTCTGCATCCTGAACATCATTGCCCACAGGTTGACTGTACCAACACAGCGGATAACCAACATCCCACCTCAGACAAAGCTGCTGGCTGTGCTGCACCTGTTGGCCTCTGGTACCTTCCAACCAACAACGGCCAGAGTCGGAGGGGTCTCACAGCCAGCCCTATCAAAGTTCCTTAAACCTGTCCTGGATGCCATCATCAGCTTAGTACCCCAGTACCTTTACTTCCCCCACACTGCCCAGGAACAGTTGGAGACCAAGCCAGGCTTCTACGCCATAGCTGCATCCCCGCACGTGTTGGGGGCAAATGACTGCACACATGATCTACTTGTGCCCCCTGCCAACACTGCACACAACTACCACAACAGAAAGCACACGCATTCTATCAATGTGGAGGCAATAGTGGACCACCGGGGACTCTTCACCAATGTCGTTGCCAACTACCCAGGCAGTGTGCATGATTCCTACATCTTCCAACAGTCCATCATCAACCGGCGCTTCCAGGAGGGCACCAACCGAAATGCCCGGCTTGTTGGTAAGTACCAAATGAACACACCACACACCTCAACTCCAAAGTCGTGCAACTCACAACTCTAGGTATGCACACGTTACAAACTCACATGCAACATGCCAAACTTCATGCCCACCTACCAGACACAACAGCACAGCTTACTGTGGTAATCTGGGCTAGCCATGTACATGAGCCATCAACAGCATGGCACCTCAGCCACACAATAGCAGATTGTGGGGAGAGGTGGGAACAAGGCATTTGCGAAGGAGGCAAGTGACTCATTAATAAGCATGTACACAAATGCCAAGTGTGCCGTGGATGTGCTGGCCTGACTTCAGTATGCAGACCACACACATATCTATGTCGAAACACACCGCTGGTGTATGGAGTGTAGTGGACAGTGGAGGCAACCATGTCACCCCAGCCAGTGGGGAAGGTGCCAGAAATGTAGCTTGTTACGTCCCCCGTGGAAGCATGAGCAGAGTGGGCTGGCCCGGAGTATGACAGTACTCCATAGGGGTGTGGCTCCTACACACGTGGATCTGGGTGTGGTTCAGTGTGGGCCTTGCCAAGGGTGTGGCTGATGCGTGTGTCTCTGTTCTAGTGCCTGCGCCACCCATCACACAATCGACAATGTTGCTATGTGGCATGTCCTCAGTATGTGTGGTCAGCCAAAGCGGTACATGGGGTAGGGCATACCCGCTCGGGGTCAGGGATCACACATGCCAACTGTTGTGTGTGTCGCTAATAGCACAGCATGAGCCAAAGATGTACCCTCAACGGCTTGTCGAGTTCAGCCAGGCAGGTGCTATACATCTGTGTCAGCACTGTCCTTGCAATGGGCTTACACACACGTGGCCGGCCAAATTCTGCGCAGCATCATGACTGTGTCGTACTCTGGCCTGTAGACATGCGCAGACAGGCATGTCAATGGTGTGCCGTAGGGGTGCATGTGATGTACTCGCACTGCGCACACTAGTGAATGTACTCGGGGGGGAGGTGCAGCAGTGAGGCTACGTAGTACAGCTCATTTGCAACACACAGTACATGTCACACAGGAATCACTAAGTCACACATATCACACACCAATGAACAAGTGAGCCTGCCAACACATCATGCAGTATGTAGTTGTGACTCATGTCTCTCTGCACTGTCACAGGTGACCAAGGATATGGACTCTGCGCTTGGATGATGACACCCCTCCGAGCCCCGAACATTCAGGCCCAGAGGCAGTACAATTTGGTTCACAAACGCACCAGGGGCATCATGGAATGCACATTTGGCGTGTTGAAGCCACTTTTCAGGTGCCTGGACGTCACAGGTGGTAAGCTCTTGTACAGCCCAGACCTCATGTGCAAGATGATCGTTGCATGTTGTTTGTTGCACAACATATGTGTACGCAGCAAAGCCCCATGGATACGAGTGTCAGATGCACCGGAGGATGATGATGAAGATGAGGCAGGTGGACCACACCCTACTGCATCCGCAGCAGGAATAGCCCATAGGGACTACATCATTGACAGTTTCTTCTCTGGTTGACGTCATATTGTGTGAGTCCTTCGCAGTAATGGCACAGTACATTGACTGTCACAGGCACTGCATGTGCTAATAAAAGCATTCTGCTACCCATTCCCTGCGTGCATGTCACTGATCTGTACAGGCACTTCACTCAGACAAGTGTGGGTGCGACATGTTGTGCTGTCAATTGAGGGATTTGTTGATGGATGGTGGGTGTGTCACCTCTGTGCAGTGAGGCTGTTTGTGGTGTCACATATTCTAACTGCCAGTTCTGTGTGTCACAGTTGTTAGGGTATCCCACTCTCCGGCGTTTCACATGTGTTCCATATCATTCCATTTTGTCTGTCATTTGCGGCCTACAAGTGACAACAGGGATTCGTTTGTGCTCTGATATGTGCCGCCATGATGCAGGGATGCACCCTGTGACTCAAGTCCCACGACATGGGCAACATTTGCGTAAGGGGGAGTCACGTCCTCTACATTGGTCTGTGCTTTCATTCTTGTCTGGTCATGTACATGGCACGTCGGTGTGCAGGGGGTGTTGCTTGTCCCTCTGCAATGTGAGGGGGAAATGCGGTTTCACAGTGTGTACCATGTTTGTTTCCGGATTGGCGCAGGTTACACACTGAATTCATGTCTATGTGCATTGTGGCTGTTTGTGGGGAAATGCCTATCTGATTTGGACAATGGTCATTTGTTCTGCGTCACAGCTGTGGGGCTGTGCTCGCAGGTTGTCATCTCAAGGTTTGTTTACTCTGCTTTTATGTTGCATTTTCCCACCAGACGCATGGCATTTGCAGGCCGGTCGCTGGTTTTCGGTGCTTTTTATACCGCGATTGGCCTCATCACAGGATTTATTGCGTTTCGCATTGTTGCGGCGTGGCATTGATTTTAACGCGGTCAGTTGAATTCCCGTAATATTCCTGCAATCGACTGCAATGTTGTAGGTTGAGTTGAGTAACTTTTGCGATGGTTATCTCACGTTCTTGAGAATATGCCCCATAGTTAATCAAAAAGATGGAAAACAGACTGACAGTTATACAAGTGATGACAAATCAACCAAGTAGGAAAATCCTCGAGACAATTCAGTACGTTTAGGCATTGCCCCGACAGAGCCTTGTATTTTAAAATGCGATTGGAACATATATTAAAGGATATTTCATTTTTGAATATGTTGAAGAAGCGGATTGCATCATTGGGGGAATGTAGCTCCATACGTTAGGGACCAAGCCTTTCTGTGCTACTCTTTGTCTTATCGGTTATTTCTACTGAATTTGGTATCTGCTTTGCACAACCTTCACATACTTCACAGAACTCCTCAAGCAACCCTCACACATGCTCCTAGGTCAGATTCCTGGGGCTCCTACATCCCTGTATGACATTCTAGTTACTGCCAAAGCTGCATATGCAGTGTTGTTGCAGCCATGAAGACACAGCTGATTCTTAATTCTTCATGTATAAATAAAAGCTAATCCATCACCATACTAGGGACATGGCTAGGGACTTCCTTGCCCTGGCTGTCAGCTCTATTAAGCATCTGGTAGCAATTGAGTACTACCGTGTACTACTCAAATAAACCTAAATATTTAAATATAGGTTTTTGCTATTCTATTCCGATACTATACTCCTCAATTACTATAATTTTAATTTCTTTCAATCATTAACCACTTTATCATTTATCATAACTTCCCTTTTAGCCAGAACATGGCCATCTCTATGCTCCTCATCCTTGTCCTTCTGTTACATCTGATTTCGTTTAGATCTGTAATCTTCCTACTTGCTTGACTTCCTCTCCGATCCTTGGAAAGCTTTATTGGCTGCCTATTAGGGAGCGAGTCATCTTTAAACTCAGTTGTTTGACACGCAAAGCTCCTCTCGAGTCTCGGTCAGATTATTTCTCTCCTCAACTAAATCTTTATCTTCCCTTAAGATGTCTGAGCTCTTCGGACAAGGCGCTTTTAGTGATCCCTCATATCCGCACCTCAAATATGGGGGCAGATCTCTCTCTTACACAGCCCCCTATCAATGCAATAAACTCCCTCTTAGCCTTCGTTCTAGCCCACATTTCTCCTCCTTTAACAAGGGGCTTAAGACTTGGTTGTTTTAGAGTCCCTCCTGTTCTCTTCTCGTGCAATGCTGCACCAAGTTAGTCCACCAGGAGTGAGTTGTGCACAATATCAAATGACCAAATAATAATAATTCGAAGAGCACTTCATTTAGTAGCAGATCAGGGCAATTAATAACCCCACAATAAGGAATATGCTGCAAAGTTGTGTGTGTGTTGGTGAAGGAGCTGCATACATCGTAAGGAAAGCTACTCAAAGTATGCTTTAAGGCCCATGGGTTACAGCTATAGGTAATTCTCTCTAAAGTAGTAAATGTTTTGTGGGCATAACAACAAAATATAATAAAACATAAGCGTGGGCAGTGGACCTGAGCACAAACACAGCACCCACACCGTTAATCACCTGTATTAAATGTTATTGTTGGATAGTATGTTTTATCCTTGCATGTCCATTTCTGTGTACACCTTCTGCCCAAAGATGCCTCCCTCACCAGGGAAAAACAAGCATTTACAATGCAATGGTCTCGGCATTGGTAAAGTTAGAGCTATTGGCATTGCTCATGACATTATTTTTGTTTATGTTTTTGTTTTTAAAACATGTAGAGAAACGGCATTGTTATTTACTGATTAAACTATTGACATTGTAAATAACAATGCCGTTTCTTTACATGCTTTAAAAAACAAACAAAAATAATGTCCCGAGCAATGCCAATAGCTCTAACTTTAACAATGCAGAAACCGTTGCATTGTAAATGCTTTTTTTTAGTTTAGTTTAAAACCTCGACCTAGTGACGCAGCGGGGGTGGGTGGGGAGACGGGACTGACTGTCAGCTCAATTACCGGCTCTCAGAAGGACAGGAAATAAAGCGTTGTAGTAGTTACAACGACATGCTCTAAGGCATGTTACCTCACTACCTTCCCTCTAAGTGAGCTGGACCCTGGGAGCTAGGTCTGCTCATTTCAGGTTAAAGAGATGCGGATTTTGCCGACCCGAGCACGCGCGTATGTCCCACTCCCAGGTCTTCTCATTTTAGGTTAAACAGCAGTCCGATCATGCATGCCGACCCTCCACCCCGCGCTCAGTACACGCGTGGGAATACAAGTTCTTTTCTTTCGGGACTTGCCCATACCATGCAATAATATATATCGGTTTTGTTGCACAACTACACAGGCAAGTGTTACTCAAACGAGAATACTTGCAATGTGGATTATCCAGTGTCTCTTGGAGCCATTGACAGTCCGGTACATTCTAAACATCATCTTCAGAAAGATGAAAGGCTAAGTGGCCTGCCGGGATACAAACCGGCGACTTAGACGTCAAATACGGATCCCTGCTGTGGATGTTTTAATCTACGAACAACATGACCAGGCTACCTGTAGATTTCCGATTCTAGTTACACAATAAATGCGACCAAGACGGGAACCCTTGAATGTTTGCTCTTTAGGGCCCACTAGGGTGCAGCGGTTTTGGTCCAGGATTCTTGCAGGCCCCGGTTTGTTCTTGTCCTTTGTATGTACAACTCCTTGTAGAGACCAGCAAAAGGACGTCTCTGCACGGGGCACTGCGCCTGTCCCTTCATGTGCAGACGTGGGTGAGGGCAGGGGTGGGTTAGAGGAGTTCCCTGCTGCGGGCACCGTACCTGCCTCATCTGTGACGGAGGAGGGTGAGGGGGTGGACCAGAGGGGTTCCCTGCACTGGGTCTGTACCTGCCCCTCCCCCCTGCTATTCAGGGGGCACGGAAAGGGGTTCAGCGCTGTGGGTAGAGAACCCCCACTGTGCTGGGGTGGGTGAGGGGAGTTCCTGCTGTGGGCACAGCACCCATGGGTGGGCCAGGCTGCTGACAGTTGGCTCTAATCCCCTCACAACAAAAATTACCGTTGGCTCCCCGGGGCTCGCGGCAGCTGCCGCCTCGCGCACCTACACAGGTCCAAAATGGCTGCCAAGGTGTCCCATCGGGAGGGGTGGGTGGAGTGTGCACACCTTGCACAGGGCGTGGAGGGGCCCTTGGGGTGGGGGGGCTGCTCAGCAGGAAGGGTTGCTTAAGCGGGTGCATTTTGAGGCACAACGCCCCCAGGAGGTTGAATAGTCCACTCGAGTTCTAGAGGTGCAGCACACACCACACCCATGGCGGCCTCGAGAAGTCCCCTTGCAAGGGGCTATCCGTGGATCGGGGCGGGGCGGGGGAGGGGGGCGGGTTGGAGAGAGAACGGCTAGGGCGTTCGTCTCATGAGGGTCTCAGCAGTTTTAAGTAAATAGGAACCCTGTAGTAAAATTATGCGGCGCGGAGAGTACGTCTGACATCTCCAGCTGAAAACAAGATTTGCCTAAAAGAGGCGGCAGATGGTTAGTGCAAGACAGACATGGAGTCCGTCCCTCCCCCAGTGGAAGGCTGGGGCATCTGTGCATTAAGCGTGCGTGGCGGGGGCAGTCAGGAAGCAGAAAAACAAGGGGCAGAAAATTTAAGCCCGAAAACGTTACTCCTGGTGCGTTCAGTTCCGTTCAGATCTGTGGAAGATTTCCCCAAAGTTTGGACAACGTTTAGAAATTAAAGTTGCGCCATTTCTATTCTTGATGTCGGATCGGAACGTCGTCCCCAGATGGACGAAGCTGTGCCTCAGCACAGCTGAAGACTGAACGCCTCTCTGCGCACCACACAACACACGGCGAACAAGCATTATCAAGCACACCACTTCATAAGCACACCACCGCCTTTCTCCGAGGCAGAGTAGAAATGCCTCGGAGAAACGCAGCGTCCTTTTCGGATTCGGGGGCGTGTTTTGCTGTTGTCTCCTCCCTGAGACTTCTCGCAAAAAACACGCCCCCCGATCCGAAAAGGACGGGGCCTAATAGGAATGACTGACCTCTTTTCCAGTGGCTGGCCAGCATTTACGAGGCCAGCCAATGGAGAACAGGGGAGAAGAGGGGCGGGTTCAAGCCCCTCTTCTCCAAGTCATTAAATCTCCGACTTCCGGTTCTGCCTTTCGGCAGACCAGTAGTCCTCGACCTAATGATATACAAAAGCAAGATCAGAGCTGCATCACATGAAAAACAAAAAAGTAAAATTTCACAGTAGAATATATCACAGTTTGAAAATAACAATTTCTTCACAATCCAATTGTTTCCCTGGCTTCTCATCTTTGGTGTCCACCCTGGATGGAGTTCAAACAGAGCTAAGCGGGGCTAATATGCGCTTTCTACCATCCTCTGTGTGTTCTGTACAGTGGCATGAATCGAGGACTTCTTCTACGTAGCTCACATAATAATGTAGCTGATTTTAGAAGTCACTGACAATCATCAGCTCCTAAAGTGAGTGTCGTAGTGAAATTCTGACACATGGAAATAAACATGTATTCGAGGGTGTGATTGTTCAAAGGTACACTCACAGCACATTTTAAAAACATGTGAACATGCATAGACTATTTGTTAGTGAAAGGTCGACATGCTCCTTTGCCAATAAAAGTCTGGCAAATTCATGAGGACAAGAGAGGTATCTTCAAACGTGAGTGGACCTGGAACGACTCTAGGTCATGTCTGCGTAGCTCAGCACATACATGGTACAGATGAGAACAGCCAAAAGGTAGGGAGCTGAAACCAATGGCGAAGAAAAAACAATAATGTAAAACTTACAATGCAGTGCAACCAGGCTACGCTAACTTCGTTTCACAAGCCATTTTGCAATTGCCAAGGTGCAGTTGTCCGTTGCGGGTTCATCACATCCCTTTAGTATTAATTATGTCAACATTCCCTAATGCTTCTTGTGAAACGACCACATTTGCATTTTTTTCTAATGAACAATACATTCCTCGATTTGATGTATAACGTTTAAATGAGAACTCCAGTTAAGAATAAATGAAGCTAAAAACATGATCATTTCCCTTACTTCCACCTACAAGCCTTGACTTCTTGGAAATTGTCTTTTACTTGCCAGCAAAGAATCATCTTTCAACTATTTACATATACATCTCCCAGCACCTCTGCTTGTCAGTATTTCTGAAACACTTTAATCCTATTAACATATTCCTAGTCAGCTTTGCGTATGGCAATTTAATTTCTATTGTCGTTTTTAATGGTAGAGCATAAATCGCTCTATTTAGAGTTAAGAAAGACCTGTGTTTACACCGACAGACCATTAGGTGGCTCCACCAGTGTTTACCATTGAACTGGCAGCCTCTTACCGTCAGGCCATAGTGGGCATTCCTGGTGGGGAGCAGCCACAGTCATTTATTTTCCCCAACCAGTATCTCCACATGTAACCAGTCCTAGGTAACAGTCACCACCCCACACATGGAGAAAACTCTCTGTCAATACCATTGTCATTTTGTTTTCTGAAAACAGACTTTGCTTGGGAGTTTGCTTTAAGAAAGTAAACAAAGTTTATGAACAGGGTGCATTAAGCATGACAGCCGGAGGCATATTTACAACCCCCTTTCGCCACCAGAGCATCACTTTTTCTTGACATTCTGCAGCACTCATAGAAAGAGCAAATTGCCATTATTGATTGTTTATGTGCAGAAAGTGTCACTTCCTGCACATAAACAATAGCCCCTGCGGCGCAGATGCAGACACCTTTGCAACATGGCGCAAGGGTGCCTGCGCTGGCTGAAGGCAGCTTTTTTAGTGCCTACGCTAGTAAAAACACAAGGGAGTGCTATATTTTTGTATATATGGCGCATCCATGCCTTTTTTTTTTTTTAGTTTGAAAATGCTTTATTTAGAGAAAATTAGAAAGAACAACGAGATACAGATCATTCAAATAACATTGTCCATGTTGAATTCAAAAAGGAAAACAATAGATCAATACTCGCTAACAAAAGAAACATAAAAAGCATTTTGTAAAAAAGTTTATAGACAAAAAAGGAGGGGAAAGAGAGAAGAGAGAAGGAAAGAGGAAAGGAGGCAAGGGAAAAAGAATAGGTAAAAGGCGTTATAAAAAGAGTAGGAAGAAAATCAGGCAAGAGAATACGTAATAGTAGAAAAAGCAAAAAGGCCTAGGATGGGGAATATGTAAAGGCAGGAGAAATAGAAGTAAACGGAAAAATAGAAGAAAGATAGAAGAAGAAGGACAGAGAAAGAAGCGCTCATGGAGGTTTAAAATTCTCAGAGGATAAAGGAGAGATACGTTTCAGAGCCATGCGGTCAAGATACATTGTGAGAGGCAACCAAAATAAATCTCTATTGAGGGTAGGGGTGGAGGCAGCAGCAAAGCGCACATCAAGCCTATGGTAATGACAGAGCGAGTTCCACCAACATTGTATAGAGAGTTTGTTAAGATCCTTCCAGTTAAAAGATATGTGCTGAAAAGCCAGAGCAAGCATAAGATCTAATAGACCAGAGGAGTGTGGAGGAATATCTAAAGTGTCAGAGAGACTACCTAAAAAGAGAAGAGGGATAGAGTAGGGAGTAGAGATGGAAAATAGACGAGAGACATAAGACCACACCTGACCCCAGAGTATAACTACAGAAGGGCAAAGAAAAAGTAGGTGAAAAAGATCAGCATTAGGGGAGGCACAGGTCCAACAATTAGAATCTTTATCAAGAGAAAAGCGAGATATAGAAACTGGAGAAAGATACAATCTGTGGTATAGAAAAAACATAGATAGAGTCAGGGAGGATGAGCGAGCGATCTTTAAAGACCTGGAACAAACTTTATCCCAAAGAGCTATAGACCAGTCACAGCCCAGATCCGACTCCCAAGCACACTCCAATTTAGATTTCGGACGATTCGGATTGGGAGAGGAGAAAAACTTATAAATAAGGGAGGCTTTGGGAAGAGTAGACAAAATCTGAAGAAGGGGGAGTGAGATATGGGAGCTGACGAGGAAGGAAGGGAGTAATAAACATCAAGTATAAGGGCCATGAGGACAGTGAATCTGTGGAACAAAGATTGCGGGCAGTGAAACAAAAGTCGGAATCGAGGAAACGAGCATGGGAGAAAACCATCAAAGAGTTGGTTAACCCATACCAGACCTTTTGATCTCCACGCATTCCAGCAAATAGGGCGATTGTTTAGGAGAATGAGCGAGTTATACCAGATAGGGGAGGTTAAAAAGGATTCACGAGTGATAGGATCAGGACGGACCAAAGCATATAGAAGGGAGGAAGTGTGCTTGAACAAGGGGAGAGGAGTGGTTAAGTTCTTAGCAGAAAAGTGTACAACTTCAGATAAAGAGAACAGAGAAAGCAATGAACGCTCAATAGAAAGCCAAAGAGGAGCAAGAGGGGAAGGTGTCAGAGAAAGCCAGTTAGAGGCTTGACGGAGAGAAAATGACTTATGATAGAGACGAAAATCCGGAAAGTTGACACCACCATTCGATTTTGGTTTACGAAGAGCAACTAGAGCAACCCTCGATTTTTTATTATTCCAAAGAAATTTAGAAAGACAGGAGTCAATGCGTTTGAAATAAATATCAGGAATATGTATGGGGAGAATGGAGAGAATGTATATAAGAAGGGGAGATATCATCATTTTAATCGAATCCAACCGACCCCACCATGAGAGAAAGAAAGGATTCCAAGAAGATAATAATTTATCAATACGGGATAGTACAATAGACATATTCAATCGAATGGATGAAGAAATGGAGTTAGAAAACCATATTCCGAGATATTTGATTTTAGAAGAGTTCCATGCAAAGCCAGTGGCAGAGAACTGATGAGGGAGACAAAATTTGGTGAGAGGGAGAATCTTAGTTTTATCAGAATTGATCTTGTAACCAGAGACTTGCGAAAAGGAATTAAACTCGAGTAATAAGGCAGGAATTGATTTGTCAGGATCAGAAATAAATAAGAGAATGTCGTCTGCATATGCAGAGAGCTTTAAATGGGACTTGCCATAAGGAAAACCAGAAATAGATATGTTATTCCTAATAGACGTAAGAAATGGCTCTGAAGGCCAGAACAAAAAGTAGTGGGGACAAAGGGCAACCTTGACGAACTCCACGTTGGAGGGGAAAATAAGGGGATAGATGACCATTAACTAAAACAGACGCCTTGGGAGCAGAATAAAGTAAAGAAATAAGAGAAATAAAATTAGGGCCAAAGCCGTGCCACCGCAAGGCAGCAAACAGAAAGGACCAATCCACTCTGTCAAACGCTTTCTCAGCATCGACCGAGATGGCGGCCAAAGGGACGGTGAGAGAAGGCCCTTTATTTAGGACATTGAGAAAAAGGCGGGAAGTATCCGAGGTAAGTCTGCCCCTAACAAAACCACACTGTTCCTTGCCAATGAGATGGGGGAGAAGAGGATCTAAGCGTAAGGCGAGAAGTTTAGCAAATAATTTGTAGTCCACATTAACTAAGGATATTGGTCGGTAGTTTTTACAGAATTGGGGGTCACGACCATCCTTGGGTATAAGGCAGATCGTGTCCTCGTGAAAAGTACCAGCAGCTGTGCCAGAGATAAAGAAGGACTGGAAAAGTGAGAGAAGTTTAGGGAGCAGAAGGTCTGAAAAATGCAGATAGAATGCCACAGAAAAGCCATCAGGACCCGGGGATTTACCTTTAGTTAGAGTCTTTAAAGCGCTATCAAGTTCGGAAATAGAGAGATCATGCTCAAGACCAGGGAAGTTGAGATGAGAGGTGGAGGGGGCGGGAATGCTATCGAGATAAGACTGAATAAGAGAAATAGGAGGAGGCGATTCCGGAGTATAAAGAGACTGATAGAAAAGTTGGAATTGGGCAAGTATATCCTGTTCCTTGTGTAAGAGGAGATTATCAGTAGAGTAAATCGAATCTATAGAATTACGTTCCCTACGGGACTTAAGATAGTTAGCTAAAAGTTTACCCGATTTGTTGCGACCTCCATAGTAACGAGCACTGCTCCGTAGCAAGAATGAAGAAGCATTATCGGTAGTAGTTTTGTTGAAATCGAGTTTGGCACGTATGAGATCCGGTAAAACAGTTTTGTTAGGGGAAGTATAGAATTTATGCTCTAGGGATTAAATTTGAGCCAGCAAATGTTTCTGTTTATTAAGGAAGCGTTTCTTTTTCCTCGAGACAAAGTCTATTACAAAGCCACGAGCGGTTGCCTTGAAAGAATCCCAGATAACGTAAGGGGCTAAAGAGGGATCGGAGTTGAGCAAAAAGAATTCTGTAGCAAAGGAGAGAAAGGAAGAGGAAAAAAGAGGATCCAATAGAAGAGAATTATTGAAACGCCAACAAGAAGATTTGGGATGTGGAGGGAGAAGATCAAGAACTGTGACATGGGAGCATGGTCTGAGATAACTATTGGTTCTATAGATGAAGATAGAAGATTTTGAGAAAGAGACTGAGAGAGGAAGATGTAGTCAATCCGAGAGAAAGAGGCATGGGGAGGTGAAAAGAAGGAGTAATCCAGAGTGTCAGGATGGGAAAGTCTCCATGAGTCAATGAGGTGTGATTTAGAAATAGTGTCTAGAAATTGTGTATGTGATTTGTGAGGTGTAAAGCGGGCAGAGGATTTGTGATCAAGGAGCGGATCAACAATTTGATTACAATCCCCTCCCAAGATAAACATGGAATCACTGTATTGAAAACATTTCGAAGTGATTAAAGGCCAAAAATTGCAATCAGGGTGAGTAGGGCCATAAACATTAAATACAGTCAAAGATACAGAATTGATTAACAACTTAACTAAAACCCATCGGCCTTCAGCATCATTATCTTGAGAGAGAACTTTACATTTGAGCTTCTTATGACACAAAATAGCCACACCATTCTTCTTATTAGATGTAGAAGAGAATAAGACCATTCCCACCCAGCCTCTCTTCAGCTTAAGAGACTCAGCCTCAGAGAGATGAGTTTCTTGTAAAAGAACTAAATCAGGATTATAAGAAGCTAGATGGGAAAGTACTCTCTGTCTTTTAATAGGTTTAACAAAACCTTTCACATTCCATGAAATAACTTTGAATTAAAAACAGTAAAGTTGTGAGGAACAAAGAAAAGCCATAAATACAAAAAAGTCATAAAAAGTGCCAACCGATATGTGAGAAAAGAGAAAAAGACAAAAAGAGAATCGAGAGATACAATAAGAGAGAGAGAAGGAAGAGAGGGGAAAAGACAAGATAGAAGAAATACAAGAAGAGGCAGTACAAATCCCCCCAAAAAAAAAATAAGAGTCAAAAGTGAATAAAAATGAGAAGTGAAACAAAATGAAAAGGAGAGAAGAGGAAGGACAAGAGGAAAAAAGTACAAGAAGAGACAGTACATATCCAAAAAGGACGACTGAGAGAAACATACCTGAGGGGGACATAAAGAGAGATGACGGGGTTGTGGATGGATTCGACAAGATTGACCACCCGAAATCAGGAGAACAAGCCAAGTCAGGACGAAGGATGAATGGGACGAACTTTACGGGATAAAGAGGGATACACCAATCCATCTAAGTAGGGGAGGGAGATGGTACAAACAGTTATACTAAAGTAAATAACAATAAAGAACAAAAAGACAATTCCAATATGTAAAAAGGGAATGCCACAAAACAAACTTAAAGAACCATAAGAAACATGTCAAAATTACAACAGTCAGAAGCCATTACGACAATAATGTCTGAAGAACCTGTAAGAGAAAACCTGCAAGAGAAAAAGTAAGGTTAAGTAAAGTTAAGCACTCAGCCAGTAGCAGAAGTGGAGGTATCCATGCCAGCAGTGGACTGAATATGAACAAAGTTCTTGAGTTCAGCGGGATCAAGGAAGGTCCAGGTGTTGTTTTGGTGGGTGACTTTGAAGAGGCATGGATGAAATAAACCATATCTGGCACCAAGATAACGCAGAGGAGCCCGGAGATTCAAAAACTCCTTCCTTCTCGCAGCAGTAGCAGCAGAAACATCTTGAGGAAAATACACTCTTTGACCCAGCCAGGAAATTTGGCGTTTAGCTCTAGCCGCCGAAAGAACCAGAAGGAGATCTGTAAATTTCAGAAAAAGAATAATGACTCCTCGTGGCTTAGTTGAAGATGACGAGCGAGGACCAAGTCTGTGAGCTCTCTGGATAGTCAAGGAAGTGGTAGGAGAAATGTCTAAAAGTTTCAACAGAAAGGAGGAGAAAAACGAGACAGGATCATCTCCCTCCAAAGATTCCGGCAGGCCATAAATACATAAGTTGTTTCTCCTATTTCTGTTTTCCAAATCCTCAGTGTGTTGTTGGAGGGATAGGACAGATTTCTCTAAAGAGGCAATGCGCTGAGTGTTGACTTGGACCTCCGCGACCTGTTGTTCCACAGAAGATACTCTTTCGTCCATAGTTGACCATTTTGCCTCAAAAAGCTGCATTTTAGTATTGGTTTCCTCCACAAACGGACGCAATGCGCGTATTTCCTCCAGCAGAAGTTCCATGGAAATAGGAGGAGACGGCTTAGCAGGAGGAGGAGAATTCTGTTTCAAGCGTTTCGATGAGACGGTGGAAGGGGAAGATTTGTGGGAGTTTGGCTGCTACAAAGAGGAACGGTCAGGAGCTGCTGCTGCCATTTGGTCCAAGACAGAAGAAGAGTCAGCTAATGAAGAAGAGGAGGACGGAGCCGTGGAAGGACTCTTCGAGGGCACAAAAACAAATTTGGGAGTACGTAATTTCCCCATAGATATCCAGGAATTCAAAAAATTATAACAAGCAGTCCCAATAATACAGTTCCAAACACAGACGTGACCAAAACGATGAAATTCTCACAGGAGGGCTGAAAGAGATACCACAAATGCTGCCAAAAAATGACAGCCAGGAGAAATCTTGAGGCAAATCAAGATTGGGGTAGACGCAAGAGACGTCAAAGCATGAGCATCACTCACAGGAAATGGCAGGAAAAAGTCATTGAACGCTATAAAAAGATGGCGGCTAGAGCCAACAAAATAAAGTACAGAAGTCAAATGGGCGTATCAATCAGCAACTGCACTTCTTTTCCCCTGACGTATACATGAAAGAGAAAGAAATTCTTGACAACCCCCCTAAGGCTTCAGCTTTAACTGAACGGAGAAAATGTGAAGCATACTTGATTTTCAACAGGGTTCCCGCAGACCAGAGCATAAATGTTCAACAGGTAGAACTTACATCCTCAGGAAGAAGCAAAACGGAGAAAACACATTGAGAAAACATCTGAGATGCATAGCATGGGTAATCCGCCACTGCCATAGGCACAGATACAAGAGTTGCAGCGTTGATAAGCAAGAGGAAATGCAGCACATTCCATTCGTCACAGAAGCTCTTCATCGCGCACAAGATGGCGGCCGCGCTGAGGCGCTGAGTTAGCAAGGAAAAAACGAAGCATTTTCGTAAAGTTCAGAAGTCACCTTTAGGTTCAACAGGGGCACGGCATATTCCGCTGCTGGAACACGCGGAAAGTACGGTGCCGAAGGTCTAAAAAACGCCGCATAAGCAGAAGAGCCGTCCCGTCACGGCGGAGCTCCGGAATCAGGCGGCCATCTTAGACGCCGTCCAAGCCACGCCCCCGCATCCATGCCTTTTAAAAATGACAGAGCGCGGCATTGCCAAATTTGCAGTTACACCGCTCTCTGGCAGTTTTATTAAATATTGCCCCTGTCTGCAAATCTTCAATATCTCCAAAAGTGGCAGCTCCACGGAAGGATAATAATAGCACTTAGGAGAATAGGGTCCAAGGGATATTTTTTAACGACCTACCCGAGTTCTAATCCCCAAATCTAACTGTAACAACCAAAAAGAGAACAGATCCCCAAAGATGTGGATGGAAGCACGAAAATACATGAGCGTGTATATAGAAAGTCAGTACATATAATCTGAAAGCAGAGGCTGGATTCCCATCAATCTGTTTTTACATGATCAGTATTATCATTTGGTCACCCACCCATTGAAGAGGTCTGTCTCTTGATCATAGAGACTACCTCCGTGGGGAGCTCTCTTGCTCAGATGGAAAGGTGGAACTGGACTCAACTATAAGAAAAGGCAATAGTGTCTGTAATTGGTGATCCTATGTACCTAGTGCAGTGCAAAAGAGCGTAACTAGTTAGCATGGAGGCAAGCTGGCTGGATGTTCCCTTGCTCTAATTAAGGCCCAATGTGATTTCCAGGATAGAAAGTAAACTTCAATGTTAAGTGTCCCCCAAATAATTTTTCCATTAATTGTCATATAAAGAATGTCGCACACTAGAAGATACAAAAATACGGATAAAGCTCATTCTAATCCAATACACAATAGATTTTGAAATCGAGCCAAGACTCTCTAAAACAATGAAATCCATCTTCGTGTGATCTTTGCAGGAGACTGGGAAATAATACTAATATTTGTAATCATAAATATAAGGATAGTAATAAAAGTTATATATATATATTCACTGAAAAAACAATAGGTTTCAGGGGCGTTATAGTTAGCTGGACTTTTCACTCGTACAAAACCATAGAAATTCCCCCGTTATAGTTAGTTCAGCTAACTATAACTCGCGCGCCCGCAATGCACTGCTGATGACGTCACATATTACATCACTCATGACATGGTCAGTGACATCACTCATGACATCACTGATGACATCTCAAATGACATCACTGATGACATCACTGATGACATCATCCAGTGAATGTGTGTTTTTCTGAAAATTACATATGTTTTATATATGTATATCTCAAGGTCGATGGAAGAATAAATGGGTATATAAGTGTCTAAATGGATGATTTGTTTTTGAAAAATTGATTGTATAACTGACTGATTAAGTGTATCTTAGTGAATACATGGCTTAGTGAGTAATGTTTAAATATGTAAATATCTGTATCAGTCTCTCACTTTGTGTATAAGTGGCTGCATGGGTTGGTGAGTAGCCACATGAGTGTCTATATAGGTTATTAGTTGTTTTTTTGAGTATCAGTATAAGTGTCTGATGTCTGTATGGTTCGGTGGGGGGTATTACGTAGTGCATAGGTGCATGAATGAGTGACTCACTGTTTGTATGTGTTGAAGACAGCATGTGTGCAGGACTGTATGGGCGGATGAGTGTGTGCATGGGTGTGTTAGTGAGTGAATGACTGTCTCAATAGTGTCTCTATGAGTAACTACATATTTTTTAAACTAGTATATGTGACTATTGGTGTATATAAGAGAGTGAGAGATTGAAAGAGTTCCTGTAGGAATAAGTATGTGTTTCTATAAGTGATTGTTAAAAAGACTAAGTATGTGTAAGTTTCTGTAGAAGTAAGTGTGGTGGTGTGTGTATAACTGTATATGCAGGTAAACGGATGTTTGATTCTTTATTAGCATGAGTGACTATGTGTGTGAGTAACTTTATGGATGAGTGGCGTTGTGTAACAGGATGTATAGGTGTATGAGTACATATGATGAGTGAGTACATGTATGAGTGACTGTATAGGACTGTTGGTGAATGAGTGGATGTGGATCTTACAATTACTGAATAGGTTGTTGTAACTGGTATTGGTATGTCCATTGTTTTGAAAATTTTAATTTCTATTTTTGAATGTGTGTATCAAAGGTTATATTAGGGGGAGAGGAGGTCTGCCACTCTATCACAAGGATGATGTCATCAGTGATGTCATCAGTGATGTCACTGACCATGTCATGAGTGATGTAATATGTGACGTTATCAGCAGTGCATTAAGGGCGCGCGAGTTATAATTAGCTGAACTAACTATAACGGGGGAATTTCTATGGTTTTGTACGAGTGAAAAGTCCAGCTAACTATAACGCCCCTGAAACCTATGGTTTTTTCAGTGAATTTCTAAGGTTTTTTAAATGCTAATTCCTAGCTATAACGTGCCTGAAACCTATGTTTTTTTCAGTGAATTTCAAAGGTTTTTTAAATGCTAATTTCTAGCTATGCCTACAGAGATAGGACATGTGAAGAAAGAAGGAAAAACGCACAGAAAGAAAAAAAAGAAATGCAGAAAGAAGCAACAAAAGTCCTCAAAGACGAAGAAAAGTGCAGGAAGAAGTATAACGTGCAGAAAGAACAAACAGAAGAGCAGAAACAAGCCTTGTTGCAAAATCATCCTGTACCCTCAACTTTTTCAGACGGATTCTGGTGGTAACTGAGTCTGACTAACCAGTCCTAGTGCCAGTGCTATGTTAAAAGACACTCAGAATACAGTGAAAACACCTACTTACACTAGGGCACACTATGTGTTGGGGTCCCCCTGTGATTAGCATGACCTCCTCTGTAAGCCCCTAGTATATAATAGGGCAGGGGATTAAAACGACCTCTTAAAACGCACCACAGGGCGTGTTTGAACACGTCACCTCATGCCCCGTCCCCTCCCTTCCCCACTGTGTAAACACGCCCTGTAGCCGTTTTAAGTTGGGAGATTAAGTCCCCTTGAATCCTGAGGGTCCCTAGGGTCCAACTAGACCACTAGGTACCTCCAGTAAGCTCCACAGAGCTGCGTTGCAGAGAGGTGTAAAAAGTGGCACGGCCTGCACCACCTCTCTGCAACGCAGAGCAGTGGTGCTTACTGGAAGCACCTGGTGGGCTAGTTGGACCCCAGGGTCCCTCAGGATTGAAAGGGAATTATTTCCGCCAACTTAAAAACGCGCCACAGGGCCTGTGGGCGTTCTGAGTTGAGAGATTAAGTCCCCTTGAATCCTAAGGGTCCCTAGGGTCAAACTAGCCCACTAGGTACCTCCAGTAAGCGCCACAGAGCTGCGTTGCATGGAGGTGTAAAAAGGGGCATGGCCTCAGAACAGCTCCCTGGCGCATACTGGAGATATCTGTTGGGCTAGTTGGCCTTCAGGGACCCTCAGTATTGAAGGGGAATTAATTCCTCAACTCACAACTGACCAGGTGGCGCGTTTGCAGAGTGCTGCAAGGAGGGTGCGTGGCCTCCGGCGCGATGCCGGTCTTTTATTTATTTATTTTTAAGAAGG
This sequence comes from Triturus cristatus, assembly GCF_964204655.1. NCBI lineage: Eukaryota > Metazoa > Chordata > Amphibia > Caudata > Salamandridae > Triturus > Triturus cristatus. The sequence continues at coordinate 1,134,575,694 of NC_140582.1, forward strand.
AGGGCTGTGTGGCCCCCTTTCTTTTTCTAATTTATTAGCCCTGGGGACCCCATCCCCCAGGGCCTGCACCCTAATTTTGTTTGTTGAAAAAAATTAATTTGGCCGTCCCAAGGCCTAATCGGCCCCGGGGACCCCAACCCCCAGGTCATGGCTGTTTATTTATTTTTTTATTCTTTAGGAGGGGGGCTGTGTTGCCCCCTCCTCAGGCCACTTATGGCCCCGGGGACCCCATCCCCGGGGCCGGCCTTTGTTTTTTATTTAAAAAAAAAATATATATATTTATAGAAACACCTAGGACATGCTGGAAAAACCGTATGTACCTATCACCATGACGATTTGCGTGATATTAATTAAAAGGCGACTATGCATACAATGAATCCACGTAGAATGTATTCACACCGCTAGTGAAGCTCTGACATGTCTGACACCCTACCGTGCCTAATCCTGGCGCCCCCGCTGGTGGGTACTCTCCAAGTAGACACCCTTGTCGTTTATTTATACAAACATGGGTAGCTATTGACGGGCACATTTAATACACATGCACACCAAGCCATTCAAAGGGGATTCGACAAAAATTCGACCAAACTATGCAAGAAACCCCCTCACGGTTAATAAAGTACACATCCACCGCCGGATGTGTAATACTTTTTTTTTTACTCTCTGGAAAGGAGACAAACCTCACTTGAGAGTCACAGCGTGCTCCTGGCTGAGCCCAATGCTGTGTTACACCCACCAGTGCCCGCCGAGTGCCACACACCTCTGTGTTGTATTCCACCAGCTAGTGCGTATGCTATGACACTCTGTAGCCCATGTGCACTGTAACACCACCCCGTGAATATATCATGCCACACTTGCCTTCGCACGGGTTATATTGCCCCATCAAACGTGCCTTCCTCGATGCCTATGTTATAAAGCACAGCGCTATGCCATACATATTACAATCTGGGATCCATATCTTTGTCACAGTGCATATGCAATGTTACACTACCCAGCACATATTTTATATTACAACTTTAGAGACTACTTAGGTTACACAACACTGCCCTGTGCATATTACACTCCAAGGCGCATATCACATAGCAAGCGCTAGTGCCTGTGCTATCTCGCGCTCTCCAATGAATCTGTCATTGCGCACAATGTATTGCATATTACATTTCACGCCCCGGTTCATCTTATATCACACTTTTTGGTGCGTAGTTTATACCATATACTATATCTAGTTTTCATTTTCAATCGTGGTCTCAGGACTATGTTCTATATAACACTGCGTCCACCTACCCTTTTCACAGGCATTACATTTTGCGATGGGGGGTGGAGGGTCAGAGGATGTTTCTGCCAAGTGAGGCCGGAGTCACAGTCCCAAACGTCCTCTTCTTCCTGAATAAAAGTGAGATTATGCTGCATACTTGTTCATATTTTAATTAGTTCGCACAGACACACATTTTAAAAAGAATAAAGTTCCTAATACCCACCTTCTATGAACAGTTAGCTTGCTGCCCCATCCACCTCCTCCCTATCCTCTGTTGTCTGAATCCATGGACTAGCCTCCTCCCTCCTGCCATGCATGGTCTGATGTGCTGCCACTGCCCTGCATTTTGCATGATGTACCAGTCCACTCATCCTGCCCTCCATTGCCCAATTATATGGCCCATCATTGACCTCCTGCTTAGCCTCTGTGCTTTGCTTGCTGCCCCTATTCTCCTTCCCCCTGCCCTCCGATGTCTTTGTGCATGCCCCTGCTCCATCCTTTTTGACCACCATGTTCCATGGACCTGCCACTCCTATCTACTCTGAGTGTTCTGTTGAGCTGCCCCTCCCCTCCCACCTGCCTAGCATTGTCAGATGACTGTAACCTGTCCCTGCCACCTCCACCCTGCCTGTCCACATGCCATGACCCTATCCCCTTCCTCCTGTCCTCCATGGTCCATTTTACTGCCACACCCTTCTGCCCTCCCTGGTCTGTTGTGCTGCAACTGCTCCTCCTGCCTGCCCCGTGCGGTCTGTTGTGAGGCCCCTTCCCCTGAACTCTCTTGTCTGTGCCCAGGTCCTGACCCTCCCTTCTATCCTCCATGGTCCTTTGTGCATGCCCCTGCACCCTCCTTCTTGCCCATCATAGCCATTGTGCTGCCACTAACCCTCCCACTTGCCATGCATGATCTTCTGTGCTGCCATGGCCCCTCCCACCTTCCCTGTGTGGTCAGCTAACTGCTCCTGACCCCCTCCCACCTTCCCTCCATGGTCTGTGTGTATGCCATCATAGTCTCACTGTTGCTCTCCATGGTGTGTCTTGTTTCTAGTGCCCATCCTGCCTGACCTACATGGTCATCTTGCTGCTCCTGCCCTGCCCCCTTGCCCCCAGCCCTCTGTTTCCATGTGCAGACCCCTATTCCCTCCCTCCTGGCTTGTCGGTTCCATTGTAATGCCCCTGATCCATCCCTCCTGCCCTTTATGGTCTGTTATGCTGCAGCTTTCTCTCCTGTCTGTCCATTATGGTCAGCTAGCTACCATTGCCTCTTTCCCCTCTGTTGTCTGTTGTCCATGTGCATGGTCCTGTCCCCTCATAAAACTGGGGTATGGATTTTCCCCTTTGAGTTACATTGAAAAAGAGAAGATTGTAGACAGGAAACAGATCAAGTAAAGCCCATTTGAGCTTAAAAACATTGGACGTTTCCTGGCTGAAACGGGTCTGTTGGCATGTATGGTTGTATGACCACTGCCTCTTCCGTCTGCCCACAATGGTCTATTATATTGCCACAGCCTCTCTTGCCAGTCCTGTATTGTTGGTTTGTTGCCCCTGCCCCCCTTTCCACTGCCCTCCATAGTCTGTTGTGCTGCCACTGCCCTTCCTACCTGCCTAGTGTGGTCAAATTGTTGCCTCTGAACTCTCCTACCTGCCTTCAATTTTCAGAGTCCGTGCCCCTGGCATCTGCCTCTCAACAGTATCCCAATGAACAACTAGATTGCTAACATTCTATATGTATTACAAAAGTGTGGAATGCCTGACGTCATCTTGATGTAATCAAAACTGTAATGCCTAGAGCATTTCCTTTAGAAATTACATATATGAGAGGGTCTTATTTGCATCAAAAGTATGGTTAGTGCTCTAAAAAACTAAAATGAGGACATATTTTCTGAGTTTTCAAATAGCGACAAAGAACTTTTAAATTATTTGTAATCTTAGTTTTTTTATCCAGTTGACCACTTGATTAAATGTTGCATCCAAGGGGAGAGGGTGTGGTGTTACTTCCAGAGCTGCAGACTTTGCAACTGGGGAACCAAGTTGGAGTTTCTGCTTCAGCTCAACATTCTGTGAGTCTGGTCAAATCACTTAATCTCCCCATGTCTACAACCAAAATGAATTTCATCTTGTGTGATGTAACCAATGTTCATGTAAAGCACTCCAATACCTGACAAGTCTGCACTATATAAAACTGCAAATACACAAAAAATTCCTCATTTACTGCAGTCTCCTCAGTAGGAAATGCTTTCAGTTTTTTACTTTGATTCCATCAAGAAGGTATTCAGATATGTCACACATTTGCCATAAATTCTGAATGTTAGCACTCTAGTTGCTCATTAGATCACTGTAGTAAAGCTACTGCTCACCACGGAAGTCTGCTGCTAGTATTAGAAGTGCATGTTTCAGTCTGCATATCAGAATTTTTTAATGAAATAGAAGAGGATTTGAGAAGTCACTCAAAATGTGCCCTAATTTTTCTTTCTTCAGCACTAATCATAATTTCTATGGCAAAATGAACCCCCTCATTGTGTTCCTTTTTAAATTAAATGTTTTAAGTGTTACCAGTTTATTCCAATCAAGATGGCTTCAGGTGTGCCATACTTTTGTCATAAGTAAGACAGTAAGCGCTCTAGTTGTTCTTAAGAACACTCTGGGACATTCTGTCATTGGGCGATACTTGGGCTACATCTGGGTGATATTTGGGCTACATTTGGGCTCTTTTGTCTCTGGTGGCCATCTTGGGAGATTTATTTGTTATGAAGTGTCTTAATTTCCTCATTTACTGCAGTCTCCTCAGTAGGAAATACTTTCAGTTTTTTACTTTGATTCCATCAAGAAGGCATTCAGATGTGTCACACATTTTCCATAAATTCTGAATGTTAGCACTCTAGTTGCTCATTAGATCACTGTAGTAAAGCTACTGCTCACCAGGCAAGTCTGCCGCTGGTATTCAAAGTGCATGTTTCAGTCTGCATGTCAGAATGTTTTTATGAAATAAAATAGGATTTCAGAAGTCAAAATGTGCCCTAGTTTTTCTTTCTGCAGCACTAATCATAATTTATATGGCAAAATGAACCCCCTCATTTTGTTCCTTTGTAAATTAAATGTTTTAAGTGTTACCACTTTATTCCAATCAAGATGGCTTCAGGTGTGCCATACTTTTGTCATAAGTAAGACTGTTAGCGCTCTAGTTGTTCTTTAGAGCACTCTGGGAAGCTGCAGTAGAACACAAAGGAATCAACTGACAGTCTCTGCCCTTGTTGGATGTACATGTTTTACTGAGAATGTCAGACTTCATTCTTACATGACTGAGAAAAATAATGTGAATTTACAGAAAATATGCTCTCAGTTTAGCTTATAGATCACCTTCCAAACCTCTGTGGGAAAAGTATGAGAAAATAGTTTTCTCTCAAACATGGTTCGTGATATCACAGCAGAAGGCTTTTTCACATGGTAAAATCACCTTAGAACACACCACAATTCCTAAAATGAGTATGGTACCATCAACAAATGATTTATAATGTATCTAAAGTCTTAAAACCTTCTATTAACTGCAATGCTTTTTAATGAGGTGCTATCATGTATATTGGTCCCAAGATGGCTGCCAACACTTTTTGGATGAAGTACTGACAGCCAATCAGATCTCACGATGAGATGTGTGGTTAGGCTCCGCCCAGATATGTATGTAACTTTACTTTTGATTTTCTCAGGAACTACTGAACAGATTGACACCATATTTGCAAAAGGCACATGCCTGACCTGAGGACTACCTCTTTGCCAAATTTCAAGTAATTCTGTTCAGCCGTTTGGGCTGTACCTTGGACTAAAGGTCCCTATGGAAAATTGCATGGGGAAAATGCGTTTTGGGACCCCCTTTTTTTCTCAGCCCCCGCTTGACGAATCCCCCCGAGACTTTCAGGGTAGGAGCGGAGCGGAGCGCTCCACCTATTTTGAAAATTACGCGAGGATTCGTCAACCGGCGCCAAAGTTATTCCAAATAGAATGTTGCGGATTTCCTATGGAAACACGGTCCTAACTATAACTATCTACTGGCGACCGCCAGTAGATAATATACATATATATATATATATATATATATCGCTGCTCCGTTTGTTTTGCCTCGTTACTGCACTCGTGAGCGGGTGCCCGGTCCAGCGGTGGCAAACCGCTTAATCTCCAGCTCCTTACTCCACAGTAAATTCGGACCAGCACTCACGTTAGGTTAAATCCGTTAAAGTAAGCACAACAGCACCAGATCTCTATTACAATACTTTTGTCTAGATCATGTCCCGAAGAATATCAGGGGAGGTGATAGAGAGACGAGTCTAAGGAGATTAGAATCCCGTTATATTATTGACCTGCAAACTAAATACCCAGGAGGTCTGAACAGTGGGGAGGAACTTGCAGGTCATCTATGATGAGCAACAGTATCTGAAATTTTGGTAACCTTCATTTTGATAGAATTTATGTATATAGTAAACAAACAGAAAACTATTGGTCACATTATATAGTGAATAACAATGAGTACTAATAGTTCTAGGATATACCTAATGTATGAGAAACATACACTAATATAGAAAGCCCATACAGGGCGATATGACGACATTAGTAGAAAGCGTAATATCATTATCAAAGTATATGATATATAAATGTTGATACTTTAGTGCTATGTGTTAGAATTATCACGTATTGAACCATGTATGAGAACGTGTTTAATGATGGCGCCCAATTTTGGAGCCATAGGCCCTTGTTGCCTGCATTGAATTTATTTAAATTCGGTGATTCCAATTGGTACGGGGAACCTTGAGCAACACAAAATATGGTGTCAACGTATATATCTACATAGAAAGCCCATTCAGGGCGATATCAAGTTATCATAGAACGCATTTCACTAGTGTAATCTCAGCTATGTGCGAGTACTATTAGATTTGTGTAATTATCAATTAACTGTGGCAGAGATCTATATGCTGGATGTACAAACTAGAGAACTTTACTGCATAGTAAGCCGATTAATTACCTATGCAATGTATGAGATATGTGAATGATAACATATTCAAAGATGGCGCTCAAAGTAGAGCACGAGTCCTTTGTTTGTTGCATTGAAACTGATTGGTATTTTAAGTTGCCATGGCGTTGGCGCCCCGTCGACACTGACGAAGGCTAACGCCGAAACGCGTTTGTTGTGGAGATTAATTCGCAAATAAATCTAATGTGAGTGCTGGTCCGAATTTACTGTGGAGTAAGGAGCTGGATATATATATATATATATAAATATATATTATCTACTGGCGGTCGCCAGTAGATAGTTATAGTTAGGACCTATTTTCCATAGGAAATCCGCAACATTCTATTTGGAATAACGTTGATGGATCCTCGCAAAATTTTCCAAACTTTTGGCCAGCTCCGCTCCGCTCCTACCCTGAAAGTTTTGCGGTGATCCGTCAAGCGGGGGCCGAGAAAAAAGGGGGGTCCCAAAACGCGTTTTCCCCATGCAATTTCCCATAGGATCTGTTGTCGCAGCTACAGCCCGAACCGCTGAACGGAATGACACCAAATTTGGCAAAGAGGTAGTCCTCAGTTCGGACTTGTGCCTTTTGCATATATGGTGTGAATCCGTTCAGTAGTTCCTGAGAAAATTAGGGTAAAAAAGTTAGTGATATCTATGGCCGCGGAGGATCCGCGGACCATACCCGCACCATAAGCGCACCCTCCTCGAACCGAGCGTGCACCCTCCCGATCGCGCGCTGAATGCTAATTGGCTGTCGAGTGTCTCTCTACATTCGAAACCAGGAACTGTTGGCGGCCATTTTCTGCTTCGGTAGAAGCGAGGCTGAAGAAGCAAGGGGAATAAGTGTGTAAAACATATAAAGGGGGCAGAGTGGAAATATGCTGACCCTCTATGTTATGTTATGTTATGTTAGTGTAAATTTATAAAGCGCACGTACACCCGGAGGTTTCATGGCGCTACATTATCATCAGAAGACGCGGCAGAAGGACTAGTTGCAAGATAGTACAAACAACTGGGTTTTCAAGGCCTTTCTAAAGCTAAGTAGGTTGTTCTGCATTCGGATGTGTAGGGGTAATGAATTCCAGAAACCAGGTGCAAGGTAAGAAAACCTGCACCCTCCCTGGCGTTTCCGTTTGAAGGTTGGAATGGTTAATAACGTGAGATTACCAGACCATAGAGAACGTCGAGGGATGTATTTAGTGGTCAGGTTGCTGATGAATTTAGGCCTCTTGCAATGCAGAGATTTGAAAAGAAGGCAGCCGATCTTAAAGGCTGCACGTTGAGCAATCGGGAGCCAGTGTAGTCTAGTCAGGAGAGGCCTGGCAGAGTGCCATTTAGGTTGCTTAAGGATCAATCTGGCTGCCTGGTTCTGTATAATTTGGAGACGCTTAAGTAGGAACTCTAGAGGTGCTTAGGGGGGTCCCTGGGGCCCCCCTTTTTTTAAAAAAAAAACGGGAAATACGCCCACGGTGCGCGCATCCTAACGCGTTGGGTGCACGGATTCTCACGCTTTGGGTGCGCGGATCCACGGCAATGTTTTTTGAAAAAAGACAAGAAATCATTGGTTGTATGACTACTTTCTACACTGAAAGGTAGGGTGTATATTTCTGTTTTTTAAAGGTATGAATCTTATTGGTTAACAAAAACAGATTGTAAGGAACATTATATATGATAAGCTGATATGTTGAAAAGTCAAGCACACTTCCTGTCTTGTGTAGGAACATTGTGTGCTGAATTTGTGACCTGTGAGCTCAGTGCAGTGTTCCATGAGCTGTTTCTATGGTAACAGGCAGAAGGCAGATTGGGGGAAGGGTTGAAATGTATTTCAGTTGGAAAGGGTTGAAATGTTCAACCAATAGAAATGTGTATTTGCTTTTGAGTTTATGTGTGAAGGATTGTGATTTGATGTTTACATGTATATGTGTGGAAAATGAAAGGGAAACTTTTCCAATCTTTGTTTTTGCTGAGAGGTGCACAGTGCAGAGATTCTGTAAAAGAAAATATGGTGAGTTATTGATATACTTCTTGATCTACAAAATAACTTGAACGATGAGTTATTTAATTGTGAGGGGATGTATGTAGACTATTTTGATTTTAATCAGACTACTGTATTTCTCCTGCTAAAGTGTAGGAAGTACTTTTTTTCTCTGCATTGTGTGTGCATGTAGAGACCATTCTGTGATAAGCATTTGTGTTTTTCATGTGTTTGTAGACAGATAACTGTGCTGTTTATATATTTTGGTAGAATTAGAAACCAGTCATTGTTTTTGAATTTGTGAAATGAGTTATGTTATGTTTCTATAGTAAAATGTAGTACTACTTCTAGATGAAGAAATGTGTTTTGGTATAGTGCAAGGGATAGTGTTGTTTGTCTAGAATCACACAGTGAGTCTGTGTGCATTTCGGAACCACTGTGAGAGAAGCTTTTGGTAACATCGTGTATTTGCTGACAGATAACTGTTTTAACTTGTCATGTTGTGAAGTTTTAGTAGCATTAGAAGACAGTTATGGCTTATGATTTGATTAAATGAGTCAGGCTTTGACAGAAAAGTGCAGTCCTGAAATATGTAGATTGTGTGCAGCTCCCTTACCACTTGCACTGTAGTGAATGAGTTTTGGTAAACTCCTAGGGATAGTGGTGCTTGTCTAGAATCACACTGTGAGTTAGTGTGTATTTGGGATCAGTGTGAGAGAAGCATTTGGTGACATCATGTATTTGCTGACAGATAACCGTTTTAAAACCTGTCATGTTGTGAAGTTTTAGTAGCATTAGAATCCATTCTTTGCTTATGCGTTGATTAAATGAGTCATGTTTGACACTGATGTGCTGTACTTAAATATCTAGATTGTGTGCAGTACCATTAACCCTTCCAGACTAGTGAATGAGTTTTGGTAAACTCCTAGGATAGTGTTGCTTGTCTAAAATCACACTGTGAGTCTGTCTGCATTTGGGTAAGGATTCTGAGAGAAGCATTTGGTAACATCGTGTATTTGCTGACAGATAACTGTTTTAAAACCGGTCATGTTGTCAAGTTTTAGTAGCATTAGAAGACAGTTATGGCTTATGCTTTCATTAAATGAGTCAGGCATTGATAGTAAATTGCAGTCGTGAAATATGTAGATTCTGTGGAGTTCCCTTACCACTTGCACTGTAGTGAATGAGTTTTGGTAAACTGCTAGGGATAGTGGTGCTTGTCTAGAATCACACTGTGAGTTATTGTGTATTTGGGATCAGTGTAAGACAAGCATTTGGTAACATCATGTATTTGCTGACAGATAACTGTTTTAAAACCTGTCATGTTGTGAAGTTTTAGTAGCATTAAAATCCAGTCTTTGCTTATGCGTTGATTAAATGAGTCATGCTTTGACACTGATGTGCTGTACTTAAATATGTAGATTGTGTTCAGTACCATTAACTCTTCTAGACCAGTGAATGAGTTTTGGTAAACTCCTAGGATAGTGTTGATTGTCTAGAATCACACTGTGAGTCTGTGTGCATTTGGGAACCACTGTGAGAGAAGCATTTGGTAACATTGTGTATTTACTGACAGATAACTGTTTTAAAACCGGTCATGTTGTCAAGTTTTAGTAGCATTAGAAGCCAGACTTTGCTTATGCGTTGATTAAATGAGTCAGGCATTGACACTAAAGTGCAGTCGTGAAATATGTAGATTGTGTGCAGTTCCCTTACCACTTCCACTGTAGTGAATTAGTTTTGGTAATCTGCTAGGGATAGTGTTGTTTGTCTAGAATCACACTGTGAGTCTGTGTGCATTTGGGAACCACTGTGAGAGAAGTGTTTGGTAACATCGTGTATTTGCTGACAGATAACTGTTTTAAAACATGTCATGTTGTCAAGTTTTAGTTGCATTAGAAGACAGTTATGGCTTATGCTTTCATTATATGAGTCAGGCATTGACAGTAAATTGCAGTTGTGAAATATGTAGATTGTGTGCAGTTCCCTTACCACTTCTACTGTAGTGAATGAGTGTTGGTAAACTCATAGGGATAGTGGTGCTTGTCTAGAATCACAGTGTGAGTTAGTGTGTATTTGGGATCACTGTGAGAGAAGCATTTGGTAACATCATGTATTTGCTGAGAGATAACTGTTTTAAAACCTGTCATGTTGTGAAGTTTTAGTAGCATTAGAATTCAGTCTTTGCTTATGCGTTGATTAAATGAGTCATGCTTTGACACTGATGTGGTGTACTTAAATATGTAGATTGTGTGCAGTACCATTATCTCTTCCAGACTAGTGAATGAGTTTTGGTAAACTCCTAGGATAGTGTTGCTTGTCTAAAATCACACTGTGAGTCTGTGTGCATTTGGGTAAGGATTGTGAGAGAAACATTTGGTAACATCGTGTATTTACTGACAGATACCTGTTTTAAAACCGGTCATGTTGTGAAGTTTTAGTAGCATTAGAAGCCAGTCTTTGCTTATGCTTTGATTATATGAGTTAGGCTTTGACATAAAAGTGCAGTCCTGGAATATGAAGATTGTGTGCAGTTCCTTTACCACTTCTACAGTAGTGAATGATTTTTGGTAAACTCCTACGTATAGTGGTTGTTGTCTAGAATCACACTGTGAGTCAGTGTGCATTTGGGAACCACTGTGAGAGAAGTATTTGGTAACATCTTGTATTTGCTGACAGATAACTAATTTAAAACCTCTCATGTTGTCAAGTTTTAGTAGCATTAGAAGCTAGTCTTTGCTTAGGCATTGATAAAATGAGTCAGGGTTTGACACTAAGGTGCAGTACCATGTACTATTCTGTTCACTGTGGCAGAACTGAAAATTTAAAAGTTTTACCTAAGCACTGTCCTAGAAGTAGTCTGATTATTTAGTCAGTTTCTAAGTACCAAATAGATTGCTTCAAATGTCTATGCAATATGCATGTAGTGTTCTAACATACTATACACTTGTCTTTTACACCTTCAATTCCCTAGTCAGTATCCATACACTTCCCGGAAACATCCTGTCACTTCCTTTGCAGTCCTCTAGAGACCCATTCAACAGCATGTACTAATCCATTCACTTTACTAATACCCAAACACTTATAAATTCACCAAGACACTCTCTTTCCAGTACTCTAATGATTCAGTCACTGCCTAAGTGTTTATGCACTGAGCCAGGTCTTAGCACATGGACTTCTTCAAACCCCTATCCACTATGCATGCAGTCCTCTAACCATCTACACACTTGTCTTTCACACCTTCAATTCCCCAGTCAGTATCCGTTCACTTCCAGCAAACACTCTGTCACTGCCGTTGCACTCCTCTAGTGACCCATTCAGCATCATGTACTAATCCATTCAATTCGCCAAACCCTAATAAATTCACCCAGGCACTCTCCTTGCTGTACTCTAATCATTCAGTCAGTACCCAAGTACTCATCCAGTGACCCAGGCCTTAGTATATGGACTGCTTCAAACCCTTATCCACTATGCATGCAGTCCTCTAACCACGTACACAATTGTCTTTCACACCTTCAATTCCCTAGTCAGTATCCATACACTTCCAGGAAATACCCTGTCACTCCCTTTGCAGTCCTCTAGTGACCCATTCAGCACCATGTACTAATCCATTCACTGTGCTAAAACCCAAACACTTATAAATTCAGCAAGATACTATCTTTGCAGTACTCTAATCATTCAGTCAGTGCCTAAGTATTCATACACTGAGCCAGACCTTAGCACATGGACTGCTTCAAACTCCTATGCACTATGCATGCAGTCTTCTAACCACCTAGACACTTGTCTTTCACACTTTCAATTTCCTAGTCAGTATCCATACAGTCCAGCACTTGTCACTGCCTTTGCACTCCTCTAGTGACCCATTCAGTACCAAGTACTAATCCATTCCCTGTGCGAAAAGCCTTGCACTTATAAATTCAGCTAGGCTCTCTCCTTGCTGTACTCTAATCATTCAGTCAGTACCCAAGTAGTGATGCAGTGAGCCATGCCTTAGCACATGGACTGCTTTAAATGCCTATGCAGTATGGATGCAGTCCTCTAATCACCTACACAGTTGTGTTTCACATCTTCAATTCACTAGTTAGTATTCATACTCTTCTAGCAAACACCCTGTCACTCACCCAGTGTGTCTCCTTATAGTACTGTAATCATTTAGTCAGTTAGCATGTAGTCTTTTAGTGAGGTAGGCTTTAGGGCATGAACTGCTTCAAGTAGTATGCACTATGCATGTAGTGTTTTAACGATCGTCACACTTGTGGTTCAGGGCTATAGTTTCTTAGTCAGTTTTTATATAAAATGTGTTTGTACAGTAATGGAATAGTATAAATTTGAAAGTTATTAATATACATTTATTTGTGATTCTTTTTTACAGATACAGAACAGGAGTGTTTCTCATCTGTTTGCACTCTTCTCATGCAAGATTGTTTGGATGAAGGGTTCTTAGGTGTTTCATCATACTTGCTGTGCCGCACGAGTATTTTTTGCTAGGATCCCCTCGTAACAGAACTCTTTGGCAAATCTTGCGAGTAATGAAGGTGGCATTGGTCTTTGTTTGCCCCTTGGGAAAAGTAACAAATTTCCTCACCACTGAAGAAAAACGTTGTGGGCGTGGTGCCTTCTGCAAAAAAAATTCCTCAGATTCGGTAAATATTTTAAAGCTGCAATATTTACAGATTTTGTAAGTTAAACTTATAAAATTTTGTATGCATTTTATATATCTGTGATTTGTTTCTTGTGGTATTTTGTTGAGAATGCCATGTTGTTTTTTTTTTAACAATCTTTCTGATTTTCCAGGTCTGTCGTCGACATCCATGATTCCCACAGGAGTGTTCCGCCTTGTTGTTTTGTTTTATTGTTGTTACATTTTGTTTATTAGTTTATTGTTCATATATATGTTAATAAAAAAAGAAAGTTTGAAAATAGTTTGTCGTTTATATATTTATTATTATAAAAAATAAAGTTTGAAAAAAAAATTAATAATGTTTTTGGTTGTTCTCTTAACTGCTGTGTGACTCCTCTTTCTTGTTCTTATTACTGTTATTTGATGGAGTCCACCATGGTGTTAAATTTTGGGGCACTTATCGCTGGAATACTGGTGATATCTGCAGTTTGCACCAACTTCTGAATAGTGTGTTAGATTTATCTCAACTTTACTTCCGTTAAAGTGCTGATAATGAAATGGAGAGTAGCCGTTTCCGTGCAAAAAGACACAAGGTGCACCTTTCCGATTTATTCTAAAGACTAAAATCCTGTATTGAATTGCACTGAGGTATTGGCTGCACTTACAGTGTTCACACAAAATCTATTAAGAAATCTCATTGTATTTATATTGATTGGGAATAGTGCGTCAGGTGCTGGATCTTGACGAGATACACTGCTCAGTTCGTATATTGTTCGGCACACGAAAAAAATCACATCACAACTTTCACACCAATTGCAATGCGAAACAAATTCCGGCGATAAGACACGTTAGCACCAGGGATTTTACACCTGCTTTCTGCTGGTGTTAAGCAGGACAACTACCTGCACCATGAAAGGGAACACAGCCAAGAGGCATACCAGAACACCCACAGGTGCCATAGGGTCAATGAGCATGATACAGGGATACCCATGAGGGCCACAAGACTCATCGCAACAACTTCAGGGCCACCAATTCCCCCCAAACCTGCATCTGAGCAAGTGTGTCCCTGTGGTCATTGTGTTAGCATGATAGGCACGAGCCCTGCAATATCACAGTGTGCTGTCCCCTCAGCTTTGGCAGTGAGCCTGGACATGTAGCTATGCACGCATCCTCCTGCATGTACAACCGGCGTGTGTTGGTCCGGGGTACACAGGTCAGCGCAGGGGTGTGCCTATTCGGCAAGGGGAACGGGGTGTCTCGGACATGTCCGTGTACAGAAAGTGCGGTAAGTGTGTCTCTGTGTTCTGGTGTGGCCTGCCACAAGGGCCGCAGCAGTCGATGTTGTAAAGTGGCATGCACCACCTCCAAACGGCACTGTGATGGTGTAGTTGGAATGCAGCAGGATATGCGCGAATAGGCATTACAATGGTGTGCCGTACGAGTGCAAGAGATACAACAGCGTACCGTACATAAGTGCGGGGCCTCGTGTGAGGGAGGAGCAGCAGTTTGGCAACGTGCACTCGTCCATGTGCCACGTGCTGGGCATCTCATCCATGATGACCATGGTCGCAGACATCCCACAACACCAACGACTGGCCTTTGTACACATCCTGTATGAATGCAGCGTGGTTTTCACTTCTATGCTCGTGGTGTGATGTTGGCGGGTTGTTAGTCTATACGTGTGTTGTACTTAATTGTGCATGTGTGCCATTCTGCCCATCTCCCCCCCTCCCCCCACTCTCTGCTTCTTCCTCTTCCTAGTGCTGTTGTGTCTATAATTTTGTTGCTGCACACGTAAATACATGTAAAGAATAAATTAGAATATTTCCTTGATTCTTTTAGGTTTCAAAACTTCTCTATTGGTTTCTTTTTAATTTTCCATATGAACCGTTTTTTTAATATTCAACAACACATAGAAGTCAGAAGTGCAACGTATTCTATCAACACACTTTCTAGAACATTCTACAATACGTGCAGGTTAAAAGTTCATCAATTTTTTAAAACTTAACGATATTTTTTTGTAACATTTTCTTGAACATTTAATGACACGTGCAGGTTAAAATTTGATGATTGTTTTAAGTTCGAACAGTGCCTTCCAAATGCAAGTAGCAGGTGTGGTTGAGCTGAGCAAACTTTATCCTATGATATGTACTCCACGTTGAAACTGCTTTTTCTTAACCAATCACAAAGATGCTTTTCCACAAAACTAATATGCACCCTACTTTTAAAAAAGAATGCTTTTCACGATATCTTTAGAGATAAGTTATAAATAGGAATTAGCATTTAAAAAACCTTTGAAATTCACTGAAAAAAACATAGGTTTCAGGGATGTTATAGTTAGGAATTGGCATTTAAAAAACCTTTGAAATTCACTGAAAAAACCAAAGGTTTCAGGGGCGTTATAGTTAGCTGGACATTTCCCTCGTACAAAACCCTAGAAATTCCCCTGTTATAGTTAGTTCAGCTAACTATAACTCGCGCCCCCGCAATGCACTGCTGATGACGTCACCTATTACATCACTCATGACATTGTCAGTGTCATCACTGATAACATCTCAAATGACATCACTGATGACATCACTGATGACATCATCCATGTGATAAATTACTGCATCTTCTCACACCCTAATTTAACCGTTGATACACAAACTCAAAATTTCAGACGTCCATTCTCAAAACCATAGATACTCCAATACCAATAACTACATATCCACTTATTAACTCTTAGGTCTACATACACCTCCACTCATTCACATGTACAGTCACTCATACTTACAGTCACTCAGTACAAGACTATCATATGCATTTATACACCTACATAGACACTCACACACCACCAATCATCCATAGAGATACTGTCACACCTAGTCAGTCATGCAAATAATTAATCACACTCCCATTTACTCACCTATGCAGTTATACACACTCAAGTTCACTTACTCATAAAAATAGTACCACATTCTTACGCTCTTATACAATCATTGATACAAGCACACACTCATCCATACAGCCACTCTCACAATCACACACTCTCACATATACCCACTTAAATACTCTTACACGCATATATACTGCCTTTCACATATGTAGTTAGTCACAAATGTACCACTGAGATATACATTCAATCCCTAACACACCCATACATACACACACTCAAGCATACAGTTCATCACAGATGCACTCTTAAAACCATGCACCCATAGAATCACCCACTCACACATCTATGCACAGAGTCACACACAGCCTACCCACACAAACACTCAGGCACCCATACAGATACTCAGACAACCAATCGATAACCCATATAGACACTCATATAGATATTCACAAAACCATGCAGCCACTTATACACCAACAGACAGAAACATACAGACATTCACACAGTTTAGTCACTAGTCTGCAGTAAGATACATTTAATGACTCACTTATAGAGTCAGTTACGCACCTAGAAAATCATCCATTCACACACTTGTACAGCCACTCATTCTTCCACAGGCCTTTCACTATAAATATATAAAACATATTTAAAATTTACAGAAACACACAGTCACTGGATGATGTCATCAGTGATGTCATCAGTGATGTCATTTGAGATGTCATCAGTGATGTCACTGACCATGTCATGAGTGATGTAATATGTGACGTCATCAGCAGTGCATTGCGGGGGCGCGAGTTATAATTAGCTGAACTAACTATAACAGGGGAATTTCTAGGGTTTTGTATGAGGGAAATGTCCAGCTTACTTTAACACCCCTGAAACCTTTGGTTTTTTCAGTGAATATTATCTACTGGCGGTCGCCAGTAGATAGTTATAGTTAGGACCGAGTTCCCATAGGAAATCTGAAAATTCTATTTTGAATAACTTTGGCGCCGGTTGACTTATCTTCATGAAATTTTCAAAACTAATGGGGCGCTCCGCTCAGCTCCTACCCTGAAAGCCTCGGGGTGATTCGACAAGCGGGGGCCGAGATAAAAGGGGGGTCCCAAAACGCGTTTTCCCCATGCATTTTACCATAGGACCTTTAGTCGAAGGTACAGCCCGAACGGCTGAACAGAATTACTTGAAATTTAGCAAAGAGGTGGTCCTCAGGTCAGGCATGTGCCTTTTGCATATATGGTGTAAATCCGTTCAGTAGTTCCTGAGAAAATCAAAAGTAAAATCACATATATATCTGGGCGGAGCCTAACCACACATCTCATCGTGAGTCTGATTGGCTGTCAGCACTTCATCCAAGAAGTGTTGGCAGCCATCTTGGGACCAATATACATGATAGCACCTCAATAAAAAGCATTGCAGTTAATAGAAGGTTTTAAGACTTTAGTTACATTATAAATCATTTGTTGATGGTACCATACTCATTTTAGGAATTGTGGTGTGTTCTAAGGTGATTTTACCATGTGAAAAAGCCTTCTGCTGTGATATCATGAATCATGTTTGAGAGAAAACTATTTTCTCATGCTTTTCCCACAGAGGTTTGGAAGGTGATCTATAAGCTAAACTGAGAGCATATTTTCTGTAAATTCACATTATCTTTCTCAGTCATGCGAGAATGAAGTCTGACATTCTCAGTAAAACATGAACATCCAACAAGGGCAGAGACTGTCAGTTGATTCCTTTGTGTTCTACTGCAGCTTCCCAGAGTGTTCTAAAGAACAACTAGAGCGCTAACAGTCCTACTTATGACAAAAGTATGGCACACCTGAAGCCATCTTGGTTGGCATAAAGTGGTAACTCTTAAAACATTTAATTTAAAAAGGAACAAAATGAGGGGGTTCATTTTGCCATAGAAAGTATGATTAGTGCTGCAGAAAGAAAAATTAGGGCACATTTTGAGTGACTTCTCAAATCCTCTTCTATTTCATTAAAAAATTCTGACATGCAGACTGAAACATGCACTTTCAATACCAGCAGCAGACTTCCCTGGTGAGCAGTAGCTTTACTACAGTGATCTAATAAGCAACTAGAGTGCTAACATTCTGAATTTATGGCAAATGTGTGACACATCTGAATGCCTTCTTGATGGAATCAAAGTAAAAAACTGAAAGTATTTCCTACTGAGGAGACTGTAGTAAATGAGGAAATTAGGAAACATCATAACAAATAAGTCTCCCAAAATGGCCACCATAGACAAAAGAGCCCAAATGTAGCCAAAATATCACCCAGATGTAGCTCAAGTATAGCCCAATGACAGAATGTCCCAGAGTGTTCTAACGAACAACTAGAGCGCTAACAGTCTTACTTATGACAAAAGTATGGCACACCTGAAGCCATCTTGATTGGAATAAAGTGGTAACACTTAAAACATTTAATTTACAAAGGAACAAAATGAGTGGGTTCATTTTGCCATAGAAATTGTGATTAGTGCTGTAGAAAGAAAAATTAGGGCACATTTTGACTTCTCAAATCCTCTTCTTTTTCATAAAAAAATTCTGACATGCAGACTGAAACATGCACTTTGAATACCAGCAGCAGACTTCCCTGGTGAGCAGTAGCTTTACTACAGTGATCTAATGAGCAACTAGAGTGCTAATATTCAGAATTTATAGCAAATGTGTGACACATCTGAATGCCTTCTTGATGGAACCAAAGTAAAAAAACTGAAAGTATTTCCTACTGAGGAGACTGCAGGAAATTAGGAAACTTCATAACAAATAAATCTCCCAAGATGGCCACCAGAGACAAAAGAGCCCAAATGCAGCACAAATATCACCCAGATGTAGCCCACATGTAGCCCAATGACAGAAGTGTGCAAAACACTTATTTTTTGAGTATTTGCAGCTTTATATAGTGCAGACTTGTCAGGTATTGGAGTGCTTTACATGAGCATTGGTTACATCACACAAGACCAAATTCATTTTGGTTGTAGACATGGGGAGATTAAGTGATTTGACCAGAATCACAGAATGTTGAGCTGAAGCAGAAACTCCAACCTGGTTCCCCAGTTGCAAAGTCTGCAGCTCTGGAAGTAACA
The DNA here is from genome assembly GCF_964204655.1 of Triturus cristatus. Classification (NCBI taxonomy): domain Eukaryota; kingdom Metazoa; phylum Chordata; class Amphibia; order Caudata; family Salamandridae; genus Triturus; species Triturus cristatus. The sequence goes on from NC_140582.1 coordinate 1,134,594,510, forward strand.
CCACATCCTCTCCCCTAGGTGCAACATTTAATCAAGTGGTCAACTGGATAAAAAAACATAAAGAATACAAATAATGTAAAAGTTCTTTGTCGCTATGTGAAAACTCAGATAATATGTCCTCATTTTAGTTTTTTAGAGCACTAACCATAATTTTGATGCAAATAAGACCCTCTCATATATGTAATTTCTAAAGGAAATACTCTAGGTATTACCGTTTTGATTACATCAAGATGACGTCAGGCGTTCCAAACTTTTGTAATAAATATAGAATGTTAGCAATCTAGTTGTTCATTGGGATACTGTTGAGAGGCAGAGGCCAGGGGCACGGACTCTGAAAATTGAAGGCAGGTAGGAGAGTGCAGATGCAACAATTTGACGACACTGGGCAGGCAGGAAGGGCAGTGGCAGCACAACAGACTATGGAGGGCAGTGGAAAGGGGGGCAGGGGCAACAAACCAACAATACAGGACTGGCAAGAGAGGCTGTGGCAATATAATACACCATTGTGGGCAGAAGGAAGAGGCAGTGGTAGTACAACCATACATGCCAACAGACCCGTTTCAGCCAGGAAACGTCCAATGTTTTTAAGCTCAAATGGGCTTTATTTGATCTCTCTCCGGTCTACAATCTCCTCTTTTTCAATGTAACTCAAAGGGGAAATTCAATACCCCAGTTTTTTTTCAAAATCTCCCTCTTGCCAAGTTCAAAATGTTCGCAAGTATGGTACATTGGATCATGGTAGGCAGGAGGAATTGGGGTAGGGACATGGACTCAGATAACAGAGGACAGGAGGGACATGGAGAGGTGCACCAAACTGACCGTACAGGGCAGGCATCAGGGTTTGCAGCAGCACAATACACCACACAGCGCATGCGGGACAGGAGTGCAGCACAACAATCCATAGAAAGCAATAGGGAGGGGACAGGACCATGCACATGGACAACAGAGAACAGAGGGGAAAGAGGCAATGGTAGCTAGCTGACCATAATGGGCAGACAGGAGAGAAAGCTGCAGCATAACAGACCATAAAGGGCAGGAGGGACGGATCAGGGGCATTACAATGGAACAGACAAGCCAGGAGGGAGGGAATAGGGGTCTGCACATGGAAACAGAGGGCTGGGGGCAAGGGGGCAAGGCAGGAGCAGCAAGATGACCATGGAGGTCAGGCAGGTGGGGCACTAGAAACAAAACACACCATGGAGAGCAACAATGAGACTATGATGGCATACACACAGACCATGGAGGGAAGGTGGGAGGGGGTAAGGGGCAGCTAGCTGACCACACAGGGAAGGTGGGAGGGGCCATGGCAGCACAGAAGACCATGCATGGCAAGTGGGAGGGTTAGTGGCAGCACAATGGCTATGATGGGCAAGAAGGAGGGTGCAGGGGCATGCACAAAGGACCATGGAGGATAGAAGGGAGGGTCAAGACCTGGGCACAGACAAAAGAGTTCAGGGGAAGGGGCATCACAACAGACCGCGCAGGCTGGCAGGAGGAGCAGTTGCAGCACAACAGACCAGGGAGGGCAGAAGGGTGTGGCAGTAAAATGGACAATGGAGGACAGGAGGAAGGGGATAGGGGCATGGCATGTGGACAGGTAGGGTGGAGGTGGCAGGGACAGGTTACAGTCATCTGACAATGCTAGGCAGGTGGGAGGGGAGTGGCAGCTCAACAGAACACTCAGAGTAGATAGGAGTGGCAGGTCCATGGAACATGGTGGGCAAAAAGGATGGAGCAGGGGCATGCACAAAGACATCGGAGGGCAGGGGGAAGGAGAATAGGGGCAGCAAGCTAAGCACAGAGGCTAATCAGGAGGTCAATGATGGGCCATAGAATTGGGCAATGGAGGGCAGGAGGAGTGGACTGGTACATCATGCTAAATGGAGGGCAGTGGCAGTGCTCCAGCGCGGAGTGCAAAATCCCTCCCTACCGTTGCGGACCAAAAGATCTCACACACGCACACTATCCATACATTCGCTGGTGGGGCCCATAACACCAACTCACACTCACCATTAGTCCGTACGAGAGGCGATTATCCTTCCAAGTGCTGGATAATGAGGGAGGAAGATACCACTTTACCCTAATGAGCAAAAAACCTACAAACCCTTCTTATACTCATTAGGCCCTAGATTCTACATTTGGTATTCCCCTCATGACCGGGATGGATCTGTTAGTTGTAGATTTAAGTGAATTTCTAATACTCTAATTAACCTTTTCATTAACACATTTCAATGAATAAACAACCCAACTCATTTCTGTAGATGTTCAAATCCAAATTGATATTAATATTGCAGTTTAAATCATTCATTTGATCAAGTTGCCATTCATATTTACCTATTCTGGCTAAAGTCGTCCTCCATGTCTAATCTGGCAATCTCGCAAATCTATGCCCATCAATTTAGCAGGTTAAGTTCATCAGGATTTGGGCATTAATTCAGTCCGTCAAAGATTCAGGCTAACAGCTGTCCTGCAGTGTCACCGTCCTCTTCGTCAGCATATCATCAGGAAATCGAAGGAGCGACCCTCCAACCTCTCTATTTTATGGGTTTTATAATAATTTCAATAGCAAAATGTAACAACATTGAGTTTTAAACTGTTCTGATTGGCTGATCAGGGGTCAACCTCTTCGTCCACATAAGGTTTAGTCCATGTTGTCAGCATACTTGCTGGTTCCGGTTCTTTAATAAAGCCTTTTGTCTGTAGCGCTGGCACCTTTCCCAGTGGCCTTGATAAGTACAGCTTGCCTGGGGTCAAGACAGGGCCATTGTTGCTCATTTTTTAGCGCAGGCGCACTTCACCCAAGCCTGGTTCAGCGTCGGCAGTTGGGTTAGGCACCAAAAGCAGCCATCATTTGATAGGCCAGAATAGTCAACTTAAGCAAAGAAACACAAAAACGTAATTAATACATAGAAATGACTAATTAAATGTTATTTCCTCACTAATACCCATATGTGTGTGTATTTATCTAGCCAAAAGCAACACTCAATGCGGTTTATACTTACTAAATAAAGCACGAATCACAATTTCATCACCAAAGCGACATATATCATGCAATGTTCTAATTATCTATCATTAATATGCGTACGAAATTTAGTTCACGTCATTAATTAGGCCATGCAGATGCAAATCTCACGTGTATTTCGGTCATTAAAAAGGTTGATTAGTTATTTCCACATCACTCCAAACCATTAGTACGATTATGATTAATTAATTAATCTAATTAATAAAACGACATGCAAAATGGGATGGGTATACAAAGATTTGGCATAACCCGCTCCAGCAGAAGCACATCAGACCATGCATGGCAGGAGGGAGGAGGCTAGTCCATGGATTCAGACAACAGAGGATAGGGAGGAGGTGGATGGGGCAGCAAGCTAACTGTTCAGAGAATGTGGGTATTAGGGAACTTTATTGTTTTTAAAATGTGTGTCTGTGCAAACTACTTAAAATATGAACAAGTATGCAGCATAATCTCACTTTTATTCAGGAAGAAGAGGACGTTTGTGACTGTGACTCCGGGCTCACTTGGCAGAAACACCCCCTGACCCTCCATCCCCCATCGCAAAATGTAATGCCCGTGAAAAGGGTAGGTGGACGCAGTGTTATATAGAACATAGTCCTGAGAGCACGATTGAAAATGAAAACTAGATATAGTATATGGTATAAACTATGCACCAAAAAGTGTGATATAAGATGAACCGGGGCGTGAAATATAATATCTAATACATTGTGCGCAATGACAGATTCATTGGAGAGCGTGAGATAGCACAGGCACTAGCGCGTGCTATGCGATATGCGCCTTGGAGTGTAATATGCACAGGGCAGTGTTGTGTAACCTAACTAGTCTCTAAAGTTGTAATATAAAATATGTGCTGGGGAGTGTAACGTTGCATATGCACTGTGACAAAGATATGGATCCCAGATTGTAATATGTATGGCATAGCGCTGTGCGTTATAACATAGGCATCGAGGAAGGCACGTTAGATGGGGCAATATAACCCGTGCGAAGGCAAGTGTAGCATGACATATTCACGGGGTGGTGTTACAGTGCACATGGGCTAGAGAGTGTCATAGCATACGCACTAGCTGGTGGAATACAACACAGAGGTGTGAGGCACGCAGCGGGCACTGGTGGGTGTAACATAGCATTGGGCTCAGCCAGGAGCACGCTGTGACTCTCAAGTGAGGTTCGTCTCTTTTCCAGAGAGTAAAATAAACAGTATTACACATCCGGTGGTGGATGTGTGTTTTATTAACCGTGAGAGGGATTTCTTGCATAGTTTGGTCGAATTTTTGTCGATTCCCCTTTGAATGGCTTGGTGTGCGTGTATATTAAATGTGCCTGTCAATAGCTACCCATGTTTGTATAAATAAACGACAAGGGTGTCTACTTGGAGAGTACCCACCGGCGGGGGTGCCGAGATTAGGCACGGTAGGGCGTCAGACACGTCAGAGCTTCACTAACGGTGTAAATACATTCCATGTGGATTCATTCTATGCATAGTTGCCTTTTAATGAATATCACGCAAATCGTCATGGTGATAGGTACATAGGGTTTGTCCAGCATGTCCTAGGTGTTTCTATAAATATATATTTTTTTTAAAATAATAAAAAACAAAGGCCGGCCCCGGGGGATGGGGTCCCCTGGGCCATAAGTGGCCTGAGGAGGGGGGCAACGCAGCCCCCTCCTAAATAATTGTTTTTAAAAAAGGTCATGGTTGGGGTCCTCGGGCCGATTAAGGCCTTGAGAGGGCAAAATGTATTTTCTTCAACGAAAAAAATTAGGGTGCAGGCCCTGGGGGATGGTGTCCCCAGGGCCAGTAAATTAGAAAAAGAAGGGGGGCCACACAGCCTTCCTTCTTAAAAAAATAAAATAAATAAAAGACAGGCATCGCACCGGAGGCCACGCCCCCTCCTTGCAGCACTCTGCAAACGCACCCCCTGGCCAGTTGTAAGTTGGGGAATTAATTCCCCTTCAATACTGAGGGTCCCTGAGGGCCAACTAGCCCAACAGGTATCTCCAGTATGTGCCAGGGAGCTGCGTTGCAGACAGGTGTTCTGAGGCCACGCCCCTTTTTACACCCATAGGGACCCTTAGGATTCAAGGGGACTTAATCTCTCAACTTAGAACGGCCACAGGGCACATTTACACTGTGGTAAAGGGAGGGGATGGGGCCTGAGGTGACGTGTGCAAACACGCCCTGTGGCGCGTTTTAAGTTGGGGAAATAATTCCCTTTCAATCCTGAGGGACCCTGAGGGCCAACTAGCCCACCAGGTGCTTCCAGTAAGCGCCACTGCTCTGCTTTGCAGAGAGGTGGTGCAGGCCGTGCCCCTTTTTACACCTCTCTGCAATGGCGCTTACTGGACGTACCTAGTGGGCTATTTTGCCCCTAGGGATCCTCAGGATTCAAGGGCACTTAATCTCCCAACTTAAAAAATGGCCACAAGGTGTGTTTACACAGTGGGGAAGGGAGGGGATGGGGCCTGAGGTGACGTGTGCAAACACGCCCTATGGCACGTTTTAAGTTGGGGAAATAATTCCCGTTCAATCCTGAGGGCCCCTGGGGGCTAACTAGCGCACCAGGTGCTTCCAGTAAGTGCTACTGAGCTGCGTTGCAGAGAGGTGGTCCAGGCTGTGCCACTTTTTACACCTCTCTGCAACGCAGCTCTGTGGCGCTTACTGGAGGTACCTAGTGGGCTAGTTGGACCCTAGGGACCCTCAGGATTCAAATGAACTTAATCTCCCAACTAAAAACGGCCACAGGGCGTGTTCACACAGTGGTGAAGGGAGGGGACGGGGCCTGAGTTAACATGTGCAAACAAGCCCTGTGGTGCGTTTTAAGTTGGGGAAATAATTCCCCTTCAATCCTGAGGGACCCTGGGGGCCAAGTAGCCCACCAGGTGCTTCCAGTAAGCGCCACTGCGCTGCGTTGCAGAGAGGTGGTCTAGGCCGTTCCCCTTTTTACATCTCTCTGCAACGCAGCTCTGTGGCGCTTACTGGAGGTACCTAGTGGTCTAGTTGGACCCTAGGGACCCTCAGGATTCAAGGGGACCTAATCTCCTAACTTAAAACGGCCACAGGGCGTGTTTACACAGTGGGGAAGTGAGGGGACGGGGCCTGAAGTGACGTGTGCAAACACGCCCTGTGGCGCGTTTTAAGAGGTAGTTTTAATCCACTGCCCTATTATATACGAGGGGCTTACAGAGGAGGTCATGCTGATCACGGGGGGACCCCAACGCATAGTGTTCCCTAGTGTATGTAGGTGTTTTCACTGTATTCTGAGTGTCTTTTAACATAGCACTGGCTCTAGGACTGGTTAGTCAGACTCAGTTACCACCAGTATCCGTCTGAAAAAGTTGAGGGTACAGGATGATTTTGCAACAAGGCTGCTTTCTGCTCTTCTGTTTGTTCTTTCTGCACGTTATCCTTCTTCCTGCACTTTTCTTCGTCTTTGAGGACTTCTGTTGCTTCTTTCTGCATTTCTTTTTTTTCTTTCTGTGCCTTTTTTCTTCTTTCTTCACATATCCTATCTCTGTAGGCATAGTTAGAAATTAGCATTTAAAAAACCTTTGACATTCACTGAAAAAACCATAGGTTTCAGGCATGTTATAGTTAGGAATTAGCATTTAAAAAACCTTAGAAATTCACTGAAAAAAACATAGGTTTCAGGGGCGTTATAGTTAGCTGGACTTTTCACTTGTACAAAACCATTAAAATTCCCCCGTTATAGTTATTTGAGATGTCATGAGTGATGTCATGAGTGATGTCACTGATCATGTCATGAGTGATCTATTATGTGACGTCATCAGCAGTGCATTGCGGGCACGCGACTTATAGGTAGCTGAACTAACTATAACGGGAGAATTTAAATGGTTTTGTACGAGTGAAAAGTCCAGCTAACTATAACGCCCCTGAAACCTATGGTTTTTTCAGTGAATTTCGAAGGTTTTTTAAATGCTAATTCCTAACTATAACATGCCTGAAACCTTCACCAACGCGTTTCGCGGTAAGCTTGTTCACGGTGTGATTGCAATACAAACACGTTCTCTACATATGCGCATTCAGTGACATAGAAATGGGACTGATCAAAAATATGCTGTACAAAGTATGGGCGCCATTTTGTAATGGTTTAAAATACCCATTTTGAAAACGATCCACATATGTTAAGTCTATATAACAATTAACGCTTTGCTATGTCATTTCATCAAATCGATCTTTGAATAAACAAAGTATAAATGCCCGAGTGGGCCAAAGTTAAATGCAAATGAACGTCAATGATCTACCAAAATTGTTCAAATTCGTCGTTTTAATAGCCCCAGTGGGCTATTGTAATGCTTGAATCTTTAACATGACAAGGGGTTGTGTACATAAATTCATTAAATCAGGACTCTAAACCGCGGTAAAAGGTAAGAACTCCAAAATACCCACTGAAAATTGCATTATATCAATCCACAAATTAAGCCCAAGTGGGCAAATCCCATTGCAAATCATGTGCTAAACTTTGAAAAGAAATGGTATGCAAAGTTCCATGCCGTTCCATCACGTACAGTCACCTCCCATCTGATGTAAATTCAGAGAATGCTGCATAGAGGAGAACAAAAAAGAAAAGGAAGGAAAATGGAGGGAAACAACTGAAAAGGGAGTAGGGAAGAGAAGAAATATAGTATAGCTTAGTATAAACATATCCCTATCTATATTGAAATCTCTCTCAAACCAACATCTAAAACAGTCTTAAAATCGTAAGCAAAATCAATAAAAATATACAGATATCATTACTTCACAAGTGTACAGATAACTCTTCACTTGAATTTAACCCAATAGGTATAGGTGTATCAAAATCAATTATAAATCTCGATTCCATCCTTCTTAGTTCACGCTGCCTGTCACCCCCTCTTACTGGTCTCGGAATAGTATAAAATACTACAAAGGACAACAATTTAGCATTCTGGTTGTGTTCTTTAAAGAAATGTCGTGCTACTGGATATTGCACGTCATTTTTCTTTATGGCGCGTAGATGCTCCAGGATTCTTTTCTTTGCACGATGGATGGAGCTCCCAATGTACATTTTGCCACAAGGACAGCGTAAGCAGTAGATACAGTAATCCGTTTCACAGGAGAAATTGCCTCCAATTTGATAATCTCTGTTGTCTTTAGGGAAAACTAAGGATTTACAATCTCTACTGTTAGCACATGCTTTACAGTGTTTACACGTTGTAAAACCAGCAAAATTCATACTGCTGACCACATTGATGGAAGAAATGGCATTTTTACATAGTTCGTCTCTCAAAGATTTATTTCTACGAAATGTTATCTGTGGGGTAACATTAAGACACTTTTTCAAGGTCACATCACTCAATAAAATGTGCCAGTTATGATTAAATAACTTCCTGATTTTAAAAGCACTGTTAGAGAAGGTGGTAATAAATCTAACAGTCTCATTCTGTTCATCTACTGACGGTTTAGGTCTCAAAAGTTCAGCTCTTATAAGCAAATCAGCCTTATTTTCAGCTTGTTTAATCAATTTGTGACTGTACCCGCATTCGCGGAAACGATTATACATGACCAACTTCTCTTTTTCATATTCAACCTGTGTGCTACAATTGCGTTTGGCACGTATGAGTTCTCCATAAGGGATGCTTTGAATAAGACTGAATGGATGGGCACTTTGTGCGTACAGGAGACTATTACCAGCAGTGTCCTTTCGATGTAATTTTGTGACAAGGGTTAAATCTTTGACTTGAATTTCCACATCTAAAAATACAATATGTGTTTTACTGATGTGTGATGTAAATTTTAAATTCAATTCATTGTCATTCAGCATCTCGATAAATTGATTAGCAGATGGTATATCGCCTTTCCAGATTAGGAAAATATCATCAATAAATCTGGCCCATGTTATAATATTGTCTCCTTTCAAGTCCCACTCCTGGGACACCTGCTCCTCCCACCAGCCCATGAATAAATTCGCATAGCTGGGGGCGAAGCAGGTGCCCATCGCAGTCCCTTGGATCTGTTTATAGATGTTGTCGTTGAAGAGGAAATAGTTGTTAGTCAGACAATATTGTGTCATTTCAATCACCATTTGTGTGTGCATTAATAGCGAACTATGTCTTGCTCTTAAGAAATGTCTCATAGCCTGGAGCCCCAGGCTATGGGGAATACTGGTATAAAGGCTGGTTACATCTAGTGTAACCAGTAACATATCCTCTTCCCATACCATCCCATCAATTAGTGTCAAGAAATGAGTAGTGTCCTTAATGTAGGCAGGTAGTGCCATAACGAAGGGTCTCAGATAGTGATCAATGAATTTAGAAGTTGTTTCTAATTGTGAGCCCATCGAAGAAACAATTGGTCTGCCGGGTGGTTTTTTGCTATTTTTGTGCAGTTTGGGAAGTAAATACATGATAGGTAATTTGGGGTGTTTGCAATATAGTGCCTGAAATTCATCCCATTCAAGTAACCCTTGATCTTTCCAGTTAACAAGCATTTCATTGTAGGTAGAGTATGATTGGAAAACCTCTGAATAGCTACTTAAACTGTAACATAGTGGGTCATTAAGTTGGCGTATTCCTTCACTCAAATATTCCTTTTTGCTCCAAACTACAACGTTTCCACCCTTGTCTGAGCATCTGATGACAATCGATTGATCATTTTTAAGTTCTTGTATAGCTCTAAAATGGTTAACACTCAGGTTTTTACGAGCTCTGCCCTCCATCTCATGCCTCAATTTCTTGAGATCATGAGTCACATTTCTTTCAAAAACCTCAATTGCATCACAATGAATATATGGTGTGAAAGTAGATTTAGGTTTAAATTTGCTTGACTCCTGCAAATGCAATGGTACTTGTAATCTGTCCAAATCCATGACTTCATCATCTTGATACACTAAGTTATCTTTAAGTTCAGTCAAAGTGTGTAATACATCAACATCAGATATACATAGTGATTGAGAACCTTGTATACAACTGATCTCAGGAATTGGTGGTATTTTGGTTGAAAACCACTTCTTTAGCTTAAGTTTTCTCAGAAAACAAAAAACATCAATGCGGGTTTGCACGTAATCAAAATGTCTTGAGGGACAAAAGGAAAGGCCCAGAGATAGCAGTTTGATATCAAGGGGAGATAACTTACGTTCCGATAGATTTACAACAGTCATTTTGCTCCCCTCTTGGCACGGGTTGACCAGGCCACTGATTTGCTTGCTTCTCCTTTTTCTTCGCCTTGTTCTGGCTTCTTTGTTCCTGCGATTCCTCCGCGTCCTCTCATTTTCCCTCGTGATCCTCGTCCTCGACCACGACGAAAATCCTGATTCCCTTGTGGCTGATTTTGTTTTGCTCGTGTTATCATTTGAAACTGTTTTAGGAAGTTACTTTGGCCCACATTGCTAGTTGGTATAGGTTGGCCTAAAGTTTCTGCTGACAGATCAAAGACATTGCTATCCGAGACGTCACTTTCCTCTGTTGTCACACATCTGGATGATGCTTCTGAGATTGTACTCCGTTTTATGGTGCCACTTTCTTGAAATAAATGATCATATTTTTTATGAAAGGTCAGAGTTCTGCCAGATTGATAATCTTTAAAGTCTCTTATAAATTTCCTCTGTTTTTTGCCAGTAATTTCCTCTCCGATTTTATCCAATTTCTTTTTTTTTTTTTTTTTTTTTTTTTTAAACCGTTTATTGCAGTTCGTAAAAGTTACAGGTATGGGCCTACAACCATCCGGCCGGCCGCTAGAATGACAAAAACATATTGCACACATACAGTAAAAAGTCTCTAGGCAGTGTAGAGCAGTGAAACAGGAGTAATCAATGGTGCAGGCCACACAGCTCCAAGCCCACAGTACGGTTCCCTTTTCTTGAAACAAAACAACACCAAAAAACCACACCCGCAAGGCAACCCGCGATCCAAAATAACAGCACGTGCTCCATAAGTGGGGGATCCAAACCAGCAGCAGAACTCTGGAGAGGGGAATGGGAATAGGTCAAGGACTGGGGGACCGCGCGCCCGCGGCTGAGGGAGGGGGGCCGTCTAGGGAGACGGAGCAGGCGAGGCAGCCTGTAGCAGGGGTGGCTCACAAATACCCCCGCGGTAGGTGTTCCAGGGGCCCCAGATTTTCACCCACGCCCCAGGCTTACCTCTCGCCACATACACCACCTTTTCACGAAACATACACCAATCCATATGCTCTTTCCAGGCCGACACCGCAGGGGGCCTCTGGGATCCCCACAATTGAGCAATGTCGCGCTTGGCTATCATGTATCCCAGAGTCACCCACCGCGTCTGCGGGACCGAATAGTCATTCGGTTCCCATACATTCAGCAAGCATCTCCTCGCTTCAGGCAGCAGCGCAACACGCGTCACCACACGCAGGACCTCATGCACACCACGCCAGAATCGCTCCACCTTCGGGCACTCCCACAGTATATGCATGAAAGTCGCCAACGCACCACAGCCACGCTTACACATTCCGTCACCAGCAAAACCCATACGCAGAAGCCTTGGCCCCGTCACGTAAACCCGGTGAAGGATCTTGAGCTGGACGAAACGAAGGCGAGCCGGGATGGCCACCTCTTTCGGAGAGGCCACCGCGGAAATCCAATCCTCATCGTCCAGCTCCAGCCCGTCGGCAACCCAAGCCTCGCGGAGACTAGTCAGCAGGCACGATCTATCGTTGATCAGTTTTTTGTATATGAGGGAGATCGTGCTGTCCGGGACATGGCCATCTAGGACTCTGTCCTCCAGGGGGGAAGACTCCGGAATGGATGCGACATCCGGGAAGACGGAGCTCAGCGCATGGCGGACCTGTAGGTACCGAAAGTACTCACTGCCCTGTAGCTGGAACTCCGCCTGCAGCGTCTCAAAAGTTTTGAATCCCCCCCTCGTCCAGAGATCTCCCACCGTGCTGATTCCGATCGTGTCCCACTTCTCGAAGCCCTTCGACGTCCACAGGGAGCCCAACCTCTCCGACGCATACAGCGGTGACGCCCGGGTCAAACGGTCCTTCCACCCCATAGCTGCATTAGCCGCGTGCCAGACACGCACCATGACACGCGTCGGTCCCGTCAAACGAGAGTCGGGCGCGCCAGCGTAGAGCGCTCGATTGTAATCGCCACCGGGCAGGAGCATCTTATCCATCTCGAATGCCGGGTTCAAGGCGGGCCCGTAAAGGCCATGATTAATTGCAGCTAGTTGGGAGGCCCAGTAATATCGTTTAATGTCAGGGAGGGCAACCCCCCCATCGTACCACGGGAGCGTCAATTTAGCCAGAGCAATGCGCGGCCTCCCGTCCCAGAACAGGCGCCGCTGGAGGCCCTCCACCTCACGGAAATAGCGTGCCGGGACCAAGTCCATAGTATTCTGGAGGGCGTAGAGGAAGCGTGGCAGGGACATCATTTTAAACAAGGCCGCTCGGCCGAGCGGCGAGAGCGGCAGACGCCGCCAGCGCACCACGTCCTCCCTCAAACGCCGAAGGGGGGGTAACAAATTCCGCTCGTAGCGGGCCTCCGGGTCAAGAGTGATATAGATACCCAGGTACCGAAAACCTTGGGAGGCAATCTGGATCGGACAGTCCCGTGGTAGGGCCGGAGCCTCCCCGGAAAGCACATATACACAGGATTTCGCCCAGTTGATGACCAGGCCTGAGTTGCGACCGAATGAACGCAAAACATCAACCAGGACGATCAGTGATTTACGCGGGGAGGCGAGATACAGAAGGATATCGTCAGCATAGAGGGACACACGGTCCTCATACTCGGGGGTCCAGCGGAGACCACGGATAGAAGGGTGCCACCGCAGCCACTCCGCCAGGGGCTCCAGGGCCAGGGCAAACAGGAGAGGCGACAGGGGGCAGCCCTGTCGCGTACCCCTCCCCAGCGCGAATGGGGCCGAGACTCGCCCATTCACTACCACCTGCGCCAATGGGCCCGAATATAGCAATTTGACCCAGCTAATGAAACCCGGGCCAAACCCGAATTTTGCCAGCATCGCCCAGATGTATGGCCATTTAAGCGTATCAAACGCCATGGTGGCGTCCAAGGACGCCAAGACGGCCGGCTCCCGCACAAATGGGACACGCGCGAGCACCCCGTGCAAGCGCCGCAGATTAAGCGCCGTGTTGCGGTGCGGTATAAAGCCAGATTGGTCTTGGTGGACCAAATCGCCCACCACGCCAACCAACCTGTTGGCCAACACCTAGGCGAGGATTTTGGGCTCCGCGTTCAAAAGCGAAATCGGCCTATAGGATGTGACCCGTTCACGGGGCCTCCCCTCCTTGTGGATCACCACAATTGTGGCTAGACGCTGGTCCGGCGGGAGGGAACCCCGCGAGTGGGCCGCCAGGAACATCGCGCGCAGGTGGGGCGCCAACACATCCGGGCGTAGCTTGTAGAGCTCGATGGGAATACCGTTGGGGCCCATGGCCTTGCCGGATGCAACCGAGCGAATAGCCAAGGCAATTTCGTCCGAGGTGGGAGGGGCGTCCAGCGAATCCCTGTCCTCCACCGTTAGGGAGGGCAGTGCGATGTCCCGAAGCAGGGCATGGGAGTCTGCCTCCGAGCAGGGGGAAACCGGGGAGTAGACTTCGCGGAAATAATCCGCGAAGCAGGAGACAATGGCTTCCGGCTCAGTGACACACGCACCATCAACACTCTCAATCAAAGGCACCACACGGCTCGCTCTCTCCCTCTTATCCAACCACGCAATCAATTTGCCAGCCTTATCACCCACATCATACAATCGCCCCTGCTGCTCTCTACTGAGGCCCCTGGCCGCCTCCGTGACGAGGGCCCGATAGGCCGCCTGCTTTAGGTGTAGAACATGCAACTTGTCGTCTGTTACCCCGCTTCCCAGGTCACCCTCCAGTTCTGCAATCTCGGCCTCTACCCGGGTCGCCTCCTCCCGCTCGCGCCGCCGGGCATGGGAGATAAAGGAGAGGGCCTCCCCTCTAAGGACTACCTTGAAAGCCTCCCACAGGGAGATGGCCGAAGAGACCGACCCCACATTCTCATCGAAATATCGCTGTAGGGATTTGATCAAATCAGCACGAATGGTGGGGTCGCGCAAATACCATGCATTGATTGGGGCCACCCTGCCATCCCCCCTCGGGAAGACATCGAGATGCAACAACAATGGGGAGTGGTCTGAGATACCCCGCGCCAGATGGCGCACCTCCCCCACCCTCCCTGCGTGGGCCGCCGGGACAAGGATGTAATCAAGCCGCGAGAGGCTACCATGGGCACCCGAGTGGAAGGTGTACTGTCGCGATGCAGGATGCTTTAATCGCCAGCAATCCACCAGGCCCAGCGTGTCAAGAAGGCCGGGCAGCCACGCCTGTGCCCGGGGGAGGTCCCTAGGGGGATGGCGATCCATAGACCCAGAGGCTACCGCATTAAAATCCCCTCCAACCACCAGCAGGCCACTCGGAAGGTCCAGAAGGAGGCGCCCCAGGTCCGCAAATGTGGTGGCTTGTAACCCAGGCGGGACGTACACTGATATAAAGATAAACACTCTACCCTCCATTCTTCCCACCAGAACCGTGTAACGTCCCCTCTCATCATGGCGCACCTCATCAATCTCCAACGGGAGCGAGTTCTTGATCATAATACCCACCCCCCGCGAGCCCGAGGTGAAGCCAGAATGGGCCGCCAAACGATATCCCCGCCGGTTCATTGCATGAAAGGAGTTACCTATAAGGTGCGTCTCCTGCAGGAAGACAACATCTGGTGAAATACGTTTTAAGTACTGCAGGACCACACCACGCTTAATCCTATCCCCCAGGCCATTAACATTCCATGACAACACAGCCAAATCCCTACCCCCCATCATACGTCGAAACAATCGGTCGTCCCCCATCGAGCATCCTAAAAACAACAACATAGTAGCGGGTTTGCCCTGCGGTGCTAACAAACAACACACCCCCCCCCACCCCCCGGTCCCAACAAAACTCCCCCCTCCCTGCACCCCTGCATGAGCCCAGACAGCCCCCCCAAAGTGCAGTGTGCCTGTCGCCCCATAGCTAAAATACTAACTAGTCCCCCAGAGGAGGAGGGAAGCCCCCAACAGACCCCGCACGACCTCCATAGGAGGGGAAAATACGCAATCAATAAATGGTGAAGGAACAACGGCCAGAGCACGGCATATGCAGTCACCCCTCAATTCTGCTCCGGCGGGCCCTCCTCGCCAGCCGCACGGGCCCCGCCCCCCCGGCCCCGATCTCCAGGCAGAGTGTCCAGCCAGTCCCCAGCCGCCTCGGGCCGGTCGAAGAAGTGCGTGCGACCATCGACCTCTACCCTCAGCTTAGCTGGAAAGAGCATTGAGTACTTGAGGTTGAGGTCCCTTAGGCGACGTTTAACACCAAGAAAGCTCTGCCGCTGCTTCTGGACCGCCGGGGTAAAGTCCGGGTAGAAATGTACCTCCATGTTGTCAAGCTTGACCGGTCCCTGTTGTCTGGAGGTCTGGAGGATAGCATCTCTGTCCCGGAAATTAAAAATCCGGGCAATGAGAGGCCGCGGCGGGGCACCAGTCTTAGGTCTGCCCCCGGGGACCCGGTGAGCACGCTCCACCGCAAAAAGCTTACTCAGCCCCCGGGGCTGGAGATGGGTCAGGATCAACTCTTCCACGAAAAGATCCGCCGCCTCCGCCTCTCGTCCCTCCGGCACCCCCACAATACGGACATTATTCCTCCGGGCCCGACCCTCGGAGTCCTCCAGTCGCCGGTCCATCAGGGCGCTCGCCTGGCCAAGCCGGCGCACCTCCTTCTGGAGGGCCACCACGTCTGTCGTGAGGCTCGTTGTGGTGTGGGCCAGGGAGTCGACTCGGTCGTTTGTTTTGGACAAGTCTGCCCTCACAAGGCTCACATCCACCAGGACCGAGTCTATTTTTTGCGCTAAGGTGTCGAAACGCTGGTCCACCGAGGCCTTCATCTCTGCGATGGCGCCCATGACGTCCCGGAGGGTCAGATCCACCGGATGAGCGGATGCCTCCGTCGGGCCCACCGGGGATGCACGCGATGTCTCCGGAGAACCCTTCTGGAGCGTGTAGCGGTCCATACTGTTGGCCTGGTGTGCCGTGCCACGGCGGGTCGTCTTCACCTTCGCCCGGTCGCCATCTTGTTTGGTGGACATGCTGGCTCTTCCACCGTCAAACCCAAACCCCAAACCCCAAACGGGCCGCTATACCAAGTCACGGGTGCCAGGGGGGGGGGCAGGGGCGACCACCGGACCGCGGGTCAACCCACCGCCGGCGGGTCAGCCGGGCTCCTGGACAAGGCCACACCACCACACCCCGCTCCGCAGTCCGACTCCGCTTGAGAGCTAGGAGGGCGCAAAAGCGAAAGTGAAAGTGCGGGGTACGCCAGTCGCCCAGCCCCGCTCGCCGCTGTTATTCACTTTGTCCCCGGATCGCCCCACTACTCCAATCCGGGGGGCCGGCGAGGAGAAGGCCACAACCTTCGATCGATGCTCCCACCGGCGTCCGGGGTCCGATTCGAGCCCAAAAAACGGGTGGCGCCTCAGCTCCGGTTCCCCAACACAGTCCCCTCAACAAGGACAGGATATCGCCAGGATTAATTCAGGAGGTCGCGGAGGTCCTCGGGAGCCTCGCACCTACGCGGCCATCTTGGTTGCGCGCTCCACAGTTGACTATTGATTTTATCCAATTTCAATTGTGCTGTTATATTGAATTCATCCAACGCCTCTTGAGAGACCAATTTCAGTAACTCCTCACTGATCTTGTTGATCTCTTCAAAGATCTTGGTACGGTCTTTCAAAGCGTATTTAATCAATATACGCATCATTGTTATAGAGCACTCTTTAGAATTACCAGCCCATTCTTCCAACATCTCGGGGTCTGGATGTTCGTACGTAGGGACTGTGTATATACGTAAACCCCTAGGTACACGTCCCACATCAATGTATTTCTGCAGAGATTCTGCTTCCCACCACTTGGCGAGTTCCTTTTTGTATAACTTTTCAAGTTGGTCATATAATGCCAGGATTTGTACCTCTTTATTGATCTGCACATATTCATTGCTGGATGCTCCTTGTAATGAAGAGTCTGTACTGCCTTGTGTGAAAAAAAGTTTGTTTGAAGTTGCTTTCCGTTTTGCTTCTATATTAGAAGCCATTTCAACTGCACCCAACCTAGATAGCAGCCTTGATTATTGAACAGCAAACCAGTGCCTGACAGTACACTAATCAGATTCCAAGGTCTGTCGGCTCCGTTCCGCGAATCTCCACTGCTAGGATCCAATCGTTTCCAACACGAAACAATAAACAGCATGCACCTCCGTGGTGCTGTCTACTGAACCATGCCAGCCGGTCTGTGATCCCGAATACGCTAGTAAATATGAATGTAACTCACCAGTCACGGTGAATGCAGTGCTCCCAAATCAACGGAGAGCGGCATTAAAGATGTTATGCCGCCGGGAATTTTCGCGGGTAGCTCCGCTCTTGTAGTTTCTCACAAACACGAATCCCGGAAGTGCGGAGCTTCAGATACGGCGGTCCTGGATGGGCTCCGGTGGCCCCAAACATTCAAAACACAGCTTTTCGAAAGTGACGAAAAAGAAATCCAGGACACCTAGGAATGCTGTTCACCAAGTATTTAATCCAGGCAAGTGATAGCCTTCACCAACGCGTTTCGTGGTAAGCTTGTTCACGGTGTGATTGCAATACAAACACGTTCTCTACATATGCGTATTCAGTGACATAGAAATGGGACTGAGCAAAAATATGCTGTACAAAGTATGGGCGCCATTTTGTAATGGTTTAAAATACCCATTTTGAAAACGATCCACATATGTTAAGTCTATATAACAATTAACGCTTTGCTATGTCATTTCATCAAATCGATCTTTGAATAAACAAAGTATAAATGCCCCAGTGGGCCAAAGTTAAATGCAAATGAACGTCAATGATCTACCAAAATTGGTCAAATTCGTCGTTTTAATAGCCCCAGTGGGCCATTGTAATGCTTGAATCTTTAACATGACAAGGGGTTGTGTACATAAATTCATTAAATCAGGACTCTAAACCGCGGTAAAAGGTAAGAACTCCAAAATACCCACTGAAAATTGCATTATATCAATCCACAAATATATATATATACATATACCTACCTACTGGCGGTCACCAGTAGGTAGTTATAGGTAGGACCAAGTTTCCATAGGAAGGGCATTTTGTGTTTTGCTTGTAACTTTTGCGTCGTTTGATGAATCTTCATGAAATTATCAGCTCCTATGTTGAAAGTTTGGGGGGATTCGTTAAGGGGGGTCGAGAAAAAAGGGGGTCCCAAAAAGTGTTTTCTCCATGTCAATTTCCATAAGACACTTTAGACAAGGCTACAGGTCGAACGGGTGAACGGAATTACTCCAAATTTGGCAGGGAGAAGTGTCTTGGTATAGAAAGCACGCTTGTGTTTATTTGGTGTAAATCCATTCAGTTGTTTGGGAGAAATATCGAAACTTACAGATATTGATATTTGGGAATTCTGCCATCTGATTGGCTGAGGCGTTATGAGCACGAGCTTGCTGCTTATTGGCTGCGAGCGTTTGCAACTAGGAAGTGTTGGCAGCCATTTTGTGATTCTGTTGAAATGAGTAAGGGGGAAAAAGGGCGAAAAGAGTAGGAAACAGGAGGATAGGAGCACTGTAACGTCTGTGGGGGAGTGCGAAGCGAAGTAGTCACTCCTACCGGACTGAAAGTGCGGTGTTGCTCAGAGGGACATGGTGCTGAGATGAGATGCTGCTACACTCGGCTATGAAACCGAGAGCCTAAACTGTGAGGTCATTGCTGTAAAGTGATGTGCTGGAGAAGACGGTTGCTTCGCTGTCTGCTCCTGTTGGTGGCTATTTAAGCTGTCTTCTTTTCCTGCAATAAATCTACTTATCGGATCCACTGCTGTCTGCCTCTTTACTCCATAAATTTGCTGACGAGCGGGAGAAGGTAAAAAGAATGCAGCACTCACCAATATTTTGAGGTTCCTTGCATTCTGCTGAAGACCCGTTTTCTACGTGAAGCTGTTTCTACTCATCCCAGGGTCATCGGCTGATCGAACTATGTGATCCTACCTCTGGTAGGATTTTTGATTTTGGGCTTCCTCTGCCTCTTCACTACACTCTGGTTGCTGTACTACACGTTTGCAAGTAGTGTTAGTATGCGTTTATACTAATTCTGTAGTTATGCAGTAACCAATGCATCATGGCCCTATGGAGCGCCACCTCCCAGGCGCAGCTCATATAATGTCCCGGGGTGTGCATCCGGGGGACATTAATGTTTGCTATTACAGGGCGGGAGCATTGCTTCCACCCTGTGATAGTAAATTCTTGTTTGCCTCGTTGAAGCGAGAGGAGGAAAACCTCGTATCGCTTCAATAAAGCGAATCCGGATGGTAAAAATGGAGAGAGAAAAAATGAGTCGGGTCTCACCCGTTCATTTAAATGAGCCCACTGGTGGGTAATGTTCCGGGGCCAATCCTATTATTATATTGCGGGGTCTCTGCAGCACTGGCGACCTTAATCTCACATGTAAATTAGGCGCAGGAGGGCACAGAGACGTTTCGCACCCTAGGGGATCCACACCTCCCCGGGTATTGTTTACGAATTGTTCGGGGGGCTTCGAGGCCAACTCAAGACCAGGGATCGGTAACCTCTGGGGCTTTACTTAAATATGCAGGTTGGGCCTCGCCAGTCCTTGAAGACTAGGTGGCCCAAGGCAGTGCCTTATTGGTTCTGAAATCATACGGGCAGTACTCATGGTGTTATAAAGTGATACACTCAAAGAACTCTTGCCGTTGTACAATTACCCAGGCTTCATTTATGTAATAGTCTGTTGGTTTATATTTGGTAGGTGCACCGCAAAATTAAAAATGTTTTCCCTCATAACCTACTATCAACCGACGATTTTCAGATTAAACTACAGACAAGTGTAGTCAGAAAAAGAAGACCCATACACTCACTTATTTATTGGTAAGAAAAATAAGTTTTATTAAAACAACACAAATAAATGGAAATGTAACTTTATTCGAACAACAGTAAAACATGAAAGAAGTGGGTGGTACTCCTCCGGAAGCAGCGTACAAAACCTGCAAGAGAAAAAATAAACATAAGTATGTGTGCCATGTCCAAGAGAACAAGCATTTGCAATGCAATAGGTCTCACATTAACGCAAGTTTAAGCTATTGGCATTGTAAATGACCATGGGCCAGATATATCAAACCCCCTTTTTGTGATTCCCAATTTGCAATTTTTCGCGAATCACAAATTGATAATCACAAAACGGTATGTAAATAAAAAAGAGCACAAAAATAGCGATTCCGTAAAAATAGCTATTCCCATTGCGACATGTCAGATAGCGATTCCTTATTCCCAAAAATCGCAAATTTGCGAAATTCGCAAATTAGAGAATCGGAAACTCAGGTGCAGCTTGATGACATCACAACCAGGAAGTGTGACTACCCATGCTGCACCTGAGTTTCAGAAGCACAGTGAGAGAGTAGGAGTGGAGGTGAGGGGTCACTGTAGTGCTACAAACAATGGCAGAGGCTGGAGACATGGCCAGCAAGGACAATCAGCAACAGGGGAGACACCCAGAAAAAGAAAACAAAAGTTCTCTGAAAGTGAGCTGGAGGTCCTGATTCAGGAAATGGTCGTTAGCCACGAGCACCTCTTTGGAAAGAAGTCCCTGCGTGTGCCTGAGATGCGCAAGAGGAGGATTTGGGCTGATATCCAGCATAAAGTAAACGCAATCGGCGTCACCCACCGAAGCGTGGAAGACCTCAGGAAGCGCTGGTACGACATGCGCCAGCGCTCAAAGGAGAAGGCCGCTGCCAGATTGGAGCAGGCCAAGAATACCGGTGATGGGACCTCTACTGCCACTGCCTCAACACCACTCGAGGAAATGGTTGAGGGGACCCTGCTTCCGGAGAGTGTAATGGGCGTGGGAGACCTGGACAGCTCCGACTCCCCGGAACCAAGACAAGGTAAGAAGCATGCCATCACACCCCTGATACCCCCATACTTCCCCCACACACCCAGGAGAGACCCAGGGGCACAACAAAACTAAAAGTCCAGTGCAGGTACACAAGCACACACAGCAATGCTTTATGGGAGATGTAGTCACATGCACATAACAGTGGAGCATTGACACCAGCCAGTCCCAAACAGTATGTGCGCATCATGAAAGGCAAAATACAGACAGACAGGACCCACGTAACTCCAAACAGTGAATTTTAATGCATGACAGATGCAAGTCATGACAGAAAATTAATGTGTGCATTTACGTCCACAGCACCATCAGAAACACAGGGAACAGTCAGTGGAGGCGAGGATAAATCCCCTAACCCAGAGGCAACAGGGCAACAGGAGGAGGAGGGAATGGAGGAGGAGGGCAGCCCAGTTATCCCTCCAAAACGCAGCAATCAGAATTAAGTGCCACTATTGCCCCCGCTGGAAGAGGAAGCCCGGGACACCGATGGCGATGTCCAACCAGTTCCGGGACAGACAGAGCCACAACACCATGCTCGAGCACGTGCTGATCCAATACCGCCAATACCATCCAGGCGCAGGGCACATGCTTTCACCAGTGCAGCAGTTCCAGGAGAGGACACAGTCTTCAGAGGGCTACAGGGGCACATGTTGGAAGTCCAGCGCCTGCAGGCAAGAAATATTAGGTCAATACAGAGGCAAATCAGGGTTGGCTTCATGGGCATGACGGGTGCCCTGGAGGCACTCTGTGCTGAACTGAGGGCAGATCGTGCTGCTAGGTGCCGGGAGATGCAGCGCCTAGACCTCTACACCAGGGAGGTCAACCGCCTTTCCTCAGCGACCAATGTGCTGTCAAGGCGCAGCATCAGTATGCAGCGTGAGGTGGCACACAACAGCCAGGACATACAGGTGATATGTGCTGTGGATGAGCTGCGGGCGGCTTGCACTACTGGCCCAGGAGTCCTCACTCCAACAGACGAGGGCGCCCAATCTGGCAGGAGCAGCATTACACCCCCGCCCTCCCCCGGATAGGCACCGTAGTGTGCGTCACAGAAGGGCTTCTGGGACAGGTGAGGAGGGCACTGTGCACCCACAGCCAGGGGCTACGGGCCGACAGCGCCGCAGTTGAGGTGCTCAGACTTGGACAAGGAGATGGGTGCATCAACCCAGTGTACACGGACACCTGGTCCAGATTGTTCATTCGCACTGTGATCCTAACATGTGCTGGGCATTGAACATTACATTGTGTGCTAAACAGGCTGTGTGCCGATATTAATCCTGTAGCAAAGGAAATAAAACACAGTCTTGTAATTGATATTTAGCATTTTGTCATATTTTCTTACCTAGAAATAGTTCTGTGTGATCTCATCTCGCTTCTGGCGCCCAGCAGCTGCACCAATTACACCGGCTGGCATGCGTCCTGGCGCTGGCCCCTCTTCATCTGATGAATCCGATTCACTGAGCTCCACTGGTGATGCTACCACTATCTTGCAACTGGTCTGGGGGCTGTATTGTAGTGCCCCTCCACTCTTATGTAGGCATCTGAATCTGCTTTTGAGAATTCCGAAGGTCCGCTCAATGGTACATCTGGTTGCTATGTGGGCACTGTTGTACCTCCGCTCCCCAGCGTTGGCAGGATTCAGGTAAGGAGTCAGTATGAATTCACGGACCGCATACGCACTGACACCTGTGGGGTGCGAGGAATATGGTTAAACACTGTCCTGCCAATGCTGTCCTTTACTAGTGTGTCCTTTGTACA
Organism: Triturus cristatus; assembly: GCF_964204655.1. Lineage (NCBI taxonomy): Eukaryota > Metazoa > Chordata > Amphibia > Caudata > Salamandridae > Triturus > Triturus cristatus. The sequence continues at coordinate 1,134,617,250 of NC_140582.1, forward strand.
AATGCAATTACCTAGTAGGTATCCCTCACCAAACTCCCCACTTGTGAGTCGGCGGTGTGTCCCACTGTGGCGGAAGATGAAAGTGTTGTGCGTGCTGCCTGGGTATTTTGCGACAATGTAGTTGATAATGTGCTTGGCATTACACACCACCTGTATGTTTAGGGAATGGTAGGATTTGCGATTCCTGAACACATACTCGTTCTGGGAAGGGGGGGATATGGCGACATGTGTCCCATCTATGCATCCAATGACGTGGGGAAACTGTGTAATTTGATAGAACTCCTGCTTCATCTGGTCTAGTGCCTGTGGTGTGCTGGGGAAGTGGATATGGTGATGCAGCCTCTGTACCATGGCATCAGGGAACGTGTGGAAAAAGCGCGACAGTGCACTCTGTGAGACCCCTCCTGCTGAGGCTATCACCCCCTGGAAGCTACCTGATGCCAAGAGGTGCAGTGAGCACAGGACCCGGATGTGGGTGGGGATGGTGTGTGTCCTGCGTGTGGGGTGTTCAAGTATAGGTTTGAGCTCCTCTTTTAATTCCAGGATGCTCTCTTCATCCAGCCTGTAGTTTGTATGGATCTCCTCCTCAGTCCGCTGGAACAGGGTTATGCGCGCGCGAAAGATCCTTTCCTGGCGTCTCCTTCTCTGTGCAGTTAGTAGTTAGGAATTGGCATTTAAAAAACCTTAGAAATTCACTGAAAAAAACATAGGTTTCAGGGGTATTATGGTTAGCTGGACATTTCCCTCATACAAAACCCTAGAAATTCCCCTGTTATAGTTAGTTCAGCTAACTATAACTGGCGCCCCCGCAATGCACTGCTGATGACGTCACATATTACATCACTCATGACATGGTCATTGACATCACTGATGACATCACTGATGACATCTCAAATGATATCACTGATGACATCACTGATGACGTCATCCATGTGAAAAATTAGTGCATCTTCTCACACCCTAATATAACCTTTGATAGACCGACTCAAAATTTCAGACGGCCATTTTGACAACCATAGATACTCCAGTACCAATAACTACTCACCCACTCATTGACTTTTAAGTCTACATACATCTCCACTCACTCACTTGTACAGTCACTCATACTTACAGTCACTCTGTGCATTTATACACCTATATAGACACTCACACACCGCCAATCATCCATTGAGGTACTGACACATCTAGTCAGTCATGCAAATTATTAATCACAGTAAAATTTACTCACCTATACAGTTAAAAACACTCAAGTTCACTTACTCATAAAAATACTAACACATTCTGTGTCGTCCTGCAGAAAAACAAACAGCACATGACACAGATATCCTTGCACTATGGCGCATACAGCCACTCCCAAAATCACACACTCTCACATATAGATAGTTATATACTCTTACACACATATACACTGCGTTTCACATATGTAGTTACTGGCACATGTACAACTGAGATATACATTCAATCACTAACACACCCATACATACACTCACCCAATATACAGTCATCACAGATGCACTCTTAAAAACATGCACCCACTGAATCACCCACTCACACATCTAGTCACAGAGTCACACACACCCTACCCACACAAACACTCAGGCACCCATACAGATACTCAGACAACCAATCAATAACCCATATAGACACTCATATAGCTATTCACAAAACCATGCAGCCACTTATACACCAACACACAGACACATACAGACATTCACACAGTTTAGTCACTAGTCTGCAGTAAGATACATTTATTGATTCACTTATAGACTCAGTTACGCACCTAGAAAATCATCCATTCACACACTTGTACACCCACTTATTTTTCAACAGGCCTTTCCCTATATATATTAAACATAATAAAACTGTTCAGAAACACATACTCAATGGATGATGTCATCAGTGATGTCATCAGTGATGTCATTTGAGATGTCATCAGTGATGTCATCAGTGATGTCACTGACCATGTCATGAGTGATGTAATATGTGACGTCATCAGCAGTGCATTGCGGGGGCGCGAGTTATAGTTAGCTGAGCTAACTATAACAGGGGAATTTCTAGGGTTTTGTACAAGGGAAATGTCTAGGTAACTATAGCACCCCTGAAACCTATGTTTTTTTCAGTGAATTTCTAAGGTTTTTTAAATGCCAATTCCTAACGATAAAGCCCCTGCAACCTATGGTTTTTTCAGTGAATATATATATATGGCAATAAATGTACCCGTGTGGTAGGCTTTTTTCATTAATAAGCTTACTCATCAATGAAATTATTTCATGCATTATGCAATTTAATCAAATTAATTTTGTTTATATATTTAACTATGAGAATATTATGTTTTTTAAGTTATTTATATATTTATGGATTTTAACAAGTATTTCTGCAATTGAAGTATTTTGTTTAGCTCTATTTTCAAATGAAACGTGATTGTAACCAACAACATCCAATCATGCACTGTATAAAAATCATGTGTTTCACCGGGGGGTCATGTGATCAAGGCTGTGTGTCAACAGCCGAAACGCGTCAAGCTGACCGTGGAGAAAATAAATTAAGCACGTTAAACTTTCAATGCACTTTGTGGTCTGTACCTGTTCAGCAATTGAGAATACAGGACAGTTGGAGAAAATTGGTATTTTGGTGGATTACGGCCGTTTCCGCCATTACGGACCCTCCTCTCGCTTTTGGGCTGGCTCAGTATGCGGTTGACCTCGCTGCAGCGACTTTGTTACTAACCTGGAAGGAGTAGAAGATTAGCCAGCCCCCCGCATTTTGGACTGCATAGCACGCGTGTCTGGGAACTCGAAAGTGACTTGGGGAACCTAGTGGATGTCGGAGGACGTTCTCAGGGATTATCGAGGATCTCTTGTGGTAAGCAGATAGTGCTTGTTGAATTGTTGAAATATGCGGGTGAAAGGATTGTGCCTTCAAACAACTTTCTATGCGACAATACGCTATAAGTATATTAGCGTTTGTAAAATTGCTAAGTTAATTTATAATCCACCAAGTATGTCAACGTCAGCGGAGACGCTCCGGAGCCGTGAGGCATTAGCAGATACTCTGTTCCTAAACTTGCCGAGTATGAATGACAATATTCGAGCAAACAGCACAGAAACTAAATCCCAGAACGACGTTAAATCATTAATAAGAAAATTGGAAAAGCTGCTTTGCACTGAGATCACTAAGTGGTGGGAGAAACGCTCATTGGAGCAGTACAAGGAAGTGGGCCGTGTACCACGGGGGTTAAGGGTGCTCATAGCCCCATCATTTGAGAACCCTAACCCCTTAATGCTGAAAGAATGGGCAACCAATAATTTGGAAGCATCGATGAACATGGTATGTATCCTGATTAAGTATGCAGAAATAGACCGCAAGGAAATTTTAAAAGAATTAGAGCAACTTAACCAGGATTTAGACCAACATCAAAATCAAGAGTTTGTAAAGAAAAGTAGAGATGAAATTAACAGTCGATTGGCAAAATATGAAGACACTATAAGAACTCGTAAACAATTCAAATTTGCGTGTGACAAACGCGACTACGAAACAGGTAGAATTTTCACATTTGCCCGCAAATACGATACAGCAAAAAGACAGGCACTAGTAGAAAAAACCCTTACAGTACCCAGTCATAATATCACTGACAATGAGGTGTCAGATGTGGACTCTAGTCCTGCGACTAGTAGCATTGATTCAGATGATGGAGAATCCGCAAATACAGCACCAGCTCGAGCAGTGACAAATTATTCAACCTCAGAAGAATTGGGTTTTTTAATAGAGGACCGACGCCAAACCCTAAGGCCGCGGACACAGCAAAAACGAGCGGCGCAAACAAAGGAGGAAATGCAAGAGGGCGAGGTTTCGCCAAGAGAGGCAGGGGAAAGAAGTGGTAGGTATAAAATCTATAACCACAATCCCAGACAACACAGTGGTAAATCTATCGCATACGGAGCTCTCTAAACAGAATCTCAGTTATTATCTTTGGGTTTGTCTTTTTGCCCACGCAATAGTTTCATCTATGTTCAAACTCGAATTGATGTCTTCAAATTTATACGCAAACTAAAATTACAAAAATACTTCAAATTAAATAAAGTACAAGAACAAGCAACAAGTATTTCTAAAATGCAACAACCCACGAGCAAATTTCAAGTAGCAGATGCTGGTATCCTTAAAACTATACATGCCTTATCTACAGATGGAGAAAGTAACATATGTTCTACACAGGATAATCTGACATCCATGGGTATAATAAGCAGCTTACCATGTAACAGCCATTTTAAACCTCCTTCTACATTCATACCTCTAATGCCTAAGGACGCTATTGACACTTTCAATGATATAGTGGTTGAAGAATTGAAAACATTACAAACTATATTGTCTCGCAAACAGAAGAGATACAAATATATGGAAGCACAATATGCGAAATTAATGAAAAAATTAAGGAGCAACTCTAACTTAGTTATTAATAAGGCCGACAAAGGAGGCAACATTGTTATTTGGCCGCGTACACTGTATATGGAAGAAGCGAAAAGACATTTGGATGACATTTTATGTTACAGAAAAGGCTCAGTTATGGATATCAAAAATCTTAAAGAAAATGTTGTCAAAGAACTCAATCAATGGAAGAGAGAGGGCCTATTGAGTAAACAAGAATTTGGTTATCTCAAAAATGAATTCCCTGTCACACCTACTCTGTATTTCATCCCTAAAATTCACAAACAAATTTTGCCGGTACCAGGACGACCGATCATTTCAGCCCAAAGAAGCTTCCTGGAACCAATGTCTAAATATGTGGACCATTTTTTACATGAATCATTTGAGAATTTACCTTCTTTTATAAAAGATACAGGGCATTTTTTATCTAAGTTGAAAGAAGTAAAATGGGAAGAAGACTATGTTTTAGTGGTTATGGACATTTGTACCCTATACACGAGTATTCATCATGCTAATGGGCTTAATGCTGTTAAATATTTTTGGGACAAACGTAATATGAATTATTGTCAGCATAATGGAATGATATTGCGCATGATACAGATCTGTTTAGAGAACAATTATTTCTTGTTTAACAAAGAGATTTATCAGCAGCAGAGAGGAGTTGCCATGGGGGCATGTTTCTCCCCATCATATGCCTGCCTACATGTTGGGTGGTGGGAGGAACATGTCCTCAGGGGCACCCATAAAACAATATATGACTCCAATGTAATTAGATTTTGGCGATTCATTGATGACATCTGCATGATATGGAAAGGTACCCCGGAATCAGCGAAAACATTTACCAATGTGATCAACCACAATAATCTGAACTTACAATTTACTGCTGATATCAGTAAGTCTTCTGTCCAATTTTTAGACGTAGAAATATATATTAGTGATAATGAAATTCAGACTAGGTTACACAGGAAATCAACGGCAGGGAACTCAATCCTTCACGCTAGTAGTGCCCACCCTGGTCACCTTATTAAGAGTATACCCTACGGAGAATTTTTACGTATGCGCAGAATCTGTAGCTCTAACACAGATTTAGAAAAATGCCAAGAAGAGGCCCTAGAAAGATTCCTTGCTCGTGGCTATTGCTCAAAAGAGTTAATACAGGCCAGAAATAAGGCAAATAGTCATACTAGAGAGGAATGCTTAAACACTACTGCTATATCTAAAAATAAGAGTTTAAAGAACAAGGATGAGGATCCACAAAATAGCCAAGGAGGAGTCAGACTTATAACCACATACAATGTAGAAGAAAAGAAAATTAGGGGTATTATAGTAAAACACTGGCCTCTATAAAAAATGGATAATACTTTAGCCCCTCTTCTTCCTACTAATCCCCTTATCACCTTTAGAAGAGCGCCCTCAATGAGAGATGCGTTAGTTAGGATGAATCCTGAGGTGATAAACTCTACTAATTGGCTATCTAATAAATCTGGTTTTCATAAGTGTATTTCATGTAGGGCTTGTAAGTTTGGCATCAACACTACAGAATATATAAGCGTATTCGAGAAAAATCCCATTAAAATTCAAAGTCTATTTACTTGCCGCACTGATTATGCAGTATACGTGTTGGAATGTACTTGTAAAATGAAATATGTGGGAAGCACCAAGTTACAGGTGTTCAATCGTATCCTGCAACATTTAAGAGCAATAGTCAATTCTGACGAAACGTATCCGGTAGCACGCCATTTTAAATTAGTTCATAATAAAAACTTGAATGATTTGTGTTACTACGTCATTGACTCTGTAAAAAAGATTATAAGAGGCGGCAATAGAGAGAAACAACTAAGACAGTTGGAATCTAAATATATCCTTCTTTTAGATACAAGAATTCCGAAGGGACTCAATACAGGAGAGGATTTACATAATTTTTTATAAGGTATTTTATATAGTACATTATAAGATTTTTAATTCTTTTTATGTATTTATATACCACTATACCAGTTAAGAGTAACTAGATTTATGCCCATAGGAACTACTATACCCATTAATGTTAAGAACTTCAGATCTGGGGGATTTAAGTTGTATGCAATTTTTTGAAATAGTATGTAATCATGAGAGTTTTTAGTGGATCAAATGTTACCATTTTAATCCATTGAATAGATCATGTACATCAAATTAGGAACTGTTATTCTTGAGCATCGAGATCATATATTTGATTTTGGCAATTTTATTGATTTTTTAAGCACTATTTTTATTATTATTGTGATTTTGGATGTAATATGAAGATATTATTATTTATGTTATAAATATTACTATTGCACTATGTTTACATCCGAAAAAATTATAGCACTTGCCCTTTATGATGGTAGGCTACGACGTGTTTTTGACAATGTCTATATTGAGCGTAATTCATATAACAGGGGACATATCGTGTCACTATGGCAATAAATGTACCCGTGTAGTAGGCTTTTTTCATTAATAAGCTTACTCATCAATGAAATTATTTCATGCATTATGCAATTTTATCAAATTAATTTTGTTTATATATTTAACTATGAGAATATTATGTTTTTTAAATTATTTATATATTTATGGATTTTAACAAGTATTTCTGCGATGGAAGTATTTTGTTTAGCTCTATTTTCAAATGAAACGCGATTGTAACCGACAACATCCAATCACGCACTGTATAAAAATCATGTGTTTCACCGGGGGGTCATGTGATCAAGGCTGGGTGTCAACAGCCGAAACGCCTCAAGCCGACCGTGGAGAAAATAAATTAAGCACGTTAAACTTTCAATGCACTTTGTGGTCTGTACCTGTTCAGCAATTGAGAATACAGCACTGTTGGAGAAAATATATATAAATATATATATATATATATATATCCACACATGCAAACAGCTCCTACTGGAGCGTACGTGATATACTTTTGGTTTGGAATATATATATATTCACTGAAAAAACCATAGGTTTCACACACGTTATAGTTAGGAATTAGCATTTAAAAAACCTTGCAAATTCACTGAAAAAACCATAGGTTTCACACATGTTATAGTTAGTGGAAATTTTACTGATAAAAAACCAATGAAATTGCCCCGTTATAGTTAGCGCAGGCAACTATAACTCACGCGACCACAATCCTCTGCTGATGCTAATACTGTATTTAGACACTTATTTGCCCATGTCTTCTTCCATACATTTTTAGCTATACATATATTACAAATATTTTTTTTTCATAAAGACACATATGTCATCAGCAGAGGATTGCGGTCGCGTGAGTTATAGTTGCCTGCGCTAACTATAACGGGGCAATTTCATTGGTTTTTTATCAGTAAAATTTCCACTAACTATAACATGTGTGAAACCTATGGTTTTTTCAGTGAATTTGCAAGGTTTTTTAAATGCTAATTCCTAACTATAACGTGTGTGAAACCTATGGTTTTTTCAGTGAATTAGTACGGTTTTTTAAATGCTAAGTTTTTTTCCCTTATAATAAGCCCTGTACATTTGGTGGCCTACGGCCACCAAAAGCACAGGGGGTGGGGTAAGTGTGGATAGTGTTTTTTTCCATTGTAATAAGCCCAGCACATTTGGTGGCCTTCGGCCACCAAAAGCACAGGGGGTGGGGTAAGTGTGGATAGTGTTTTTTTTATTTTTATTTTTTTACCGTACGCTTACCGTAAGCGTACGGTAAGCGTACCCCGCGAAATTGCCGAAAAAAAAATAAAACCGTTTTTGCACTTGGGGGATGTTTGGGGACTCCCTCAACATGACTATGTGGGAGGGAGTTGTCAAAACAGCCCCTTTACATGTTTTTGGGCTTCCGATTTTAAAAATCTCTCTCAGTGCGAGAGACAAAATGGCGGCCGCCGCTTCCTGGTTTCGGCCGATTCGAATGTTTACTAAGATCTAAGAGCCAATCAGAATCGCGCTCGCGCACGCCACCGTACGCTTACCGTAAGCGTACGGTAAGCGTACCGTAAGCTGGCTCAGATATATATATTGATTTAAAGGCTATTTTCTCAGAATCTACTGAACAGATTTACACCAAACCTACAAAAGGCACTTCCTTGACCTAGGGACTACCTCTCTGCCAAATTTTGAGTAATTCTGTTCAGCCATTCGGGCTGTAGCTCGTTCTAAAGGTCCTATGGAAAAATGCATGGGAAAAACGCGTTTTGGGACCCCCCTTTTATCTCAGCCCCCGCTTGACGAATCCCCCCGAGACTTTCAGGGTAGGAGCGGAGCGTAGCGCCCCACCTATTTTGAGAAATTCGCGAGGATTCGTCGACCGGCGCCAAAGTTATTCAAAATAGAATGTTGAGGTTTTCCTATGGAAACGTGGTCCTAACTATAACTACCTACTGGCTATCGCCAGTAGGTAATATATATATATATATATATATATACATATATATATATATATATATATATATTTACTACTTAATGAAGCTCTTTTGTCATTCATAAGAGCTGCGAGGTCCATACCTATCTCAATTTCTTGCATGTTGACATCCTACAGTGTAGTCAATGCTTCCAATAGCTCTTTGACTTTGAAACTGTAATTCAGTGAAAGCATCAATTGAAATACATGTTTATAACTTTGGTATTTTGAGTGCACCTTTGTTTTATTCAGACAAATGTTGGAAAATTTAAGTACTTTCTTTATACTCTTTCAAGGGTAAAGAAAATCCATACTGGTGGTAGGTCATTCTTTCTTTCCGGAAGTGCCAAGTATGAAACAAGCTAAAGAACTAGAGAGCTACAGAGTGTTGTACATTGCGGTGAGCCCAGGTACACCCTTCAAGATCATTTGCAATGTTAAAAATGTTAAGGGTGTAGATCCTTTCACTGGTGGTAATATTGCTCCAGATTTTGGAAGCTAAGATGTTAGCATTTCCTCTCCCTGGATCTCAAAAAAGTGTAATCAACCTCCTCTCAGGCCAGTCTTAAATACCCATATATTTCCAGTGAAATAACTCCTGCTGTGTCATCAACACAAACTCTCCTTTTCTGATCAAGCTAAAGGGAGCTTTTCTCATATGCATATGTTACACCAAAGTTGTATTTGTGCTTTTTAATTTTGTTTTATAGTGAAAGACTGAGGCTTAACTTAATTGAAAATGTAATCAAATCTGCCCTAGAATATGTTATCAATACTCACAAGTAGACAGAAAGTTGGCTTTTGGTTTGATCCCCAAGCCATTGCCTTAATTGGGGTAGCTGTCTTCAGCCATTGCATGTTTGAAGTTTCTTTCACACTCTGTATCAGTCCAAAACACTATTGTGCAGTTACTCAGTTATTGGAAAAGGATTCTATTTCCAGCATTGTATAAATGATACAAAGTGGTAGTAGATAGCAATTGATCAGTGTCGTACATAAAGTTCTAAACTTGGCCAGAGTAAAAATGTGATTATAGGGGCATAATTATCGTAAATTCAGGAATGTCACTTAACACTTGTTACGTGAAATTCACGAAATTACGCCACTGCGCTACTTCACATAAATATGCGCCATTTACTGCAAATGCACAGGAACAACAGAATTTGAGCAACTGTTATTTATAATGCTTGTGGTTTTTTTTAAACTATATTAGTGGAAATTCATAGACTTTGATTTTTCATAATTTTGCAGAAAACAAATTATGACCATTTAGCACAACCCTACTCTACTCTCTAAAGGGTAACAAGAAACAGCACTGTTTATGACTTTTGCTGTTGAATCTTTCAAATAAATGTCAACTGAATAAAAAGAAATAGCCCATTTTCGTGATCTGACTACATGGCCAGTCAAATGAACTCCATTCTGGGCAGCGCACTGTAAGGTCTACTCATAGAAGTACGAAAATGATCTGCGTCCTAGTGCCGGTGTGCAGCTTTAATATACAGAATACTAGTAAAAGGCCTCAAGTAGTGTTATGCATTCTGAATGCAGGTCCACTAATAGATAAAAAAATATTGCTGCTATTTTGGGTCTTATGTTGTTATCAAAAATGTTACTTCACATTTGTTACAATGCAGAATAATTTCGCATTGCAAATCTAGATTTCAGCACCACACTCACCTCACAGCTGCTACTTTCAATATGAATGGGGATAAAAAACTGAACGTAAAGCAACTGTACAACTTTCAGGTACTTAACCATGAAGCCTATATCTCTACAAGGAGTCTGTATGTTTGGAAATCCTCCAATAAAAATGCTACTTTTAACCGCCTCATTAGTGCTAGAAGAGTTACAAGTAAACCCCCAGAAAGCCAGCATACAACTTCCTCTTTCTGATGATGGTTGACCCATTTCACTGTCATTCTTATAACGAGTAACAAGTAACAAGTAATTTTTATTATGCATGATTAATTAAAACCTTTGAAATAAATAAAACAATATTAAAAACCCTCATTAAACATTGTTGAAAATTATACAATTGGGTTTAGGGCTCGTCAGCAAGTCTTAAAGTGCTTCTGCTTCAGGATACGTTATGCTGGTTATAGTCGTCCTGAATTGGGCTGCAGTCCTTATACAGCTAAATTAATGTGCGCTGTTTTGCGCTTATAACCATTACTGGTTTTAAAATGCCGGTGCAACTGTAAGATGTTGTTATTAGCACTTTTGGTCTAGCTTCAAGGCCGTTGTTCTGCGTATATTGCCATTGTTAATTAAAGGTGCCAGTGCAGCTTTAAAGTGTATTTTTTGTATTTTGAGCAAACATCAAGCGGTGCCCAGTTCAGCTGCATTTTATGTGTCTGCATACAGTATGTTTTTGAGTCTCTTTTTTTCTGTCTCAAAGATTTTTGTGAGCCGGCAGTTTAGCTGTGCCTCGGCTGGATTGAAGCATGGCTTTACTGGCTGTCTACAGGTCCGGATACCATGCCACTTAAAGAATGGTCGTCATAGAGTACTTCTTATGTCCTTTAAATTGGGGCAGATTCAAATGACATGGATGATATCCTCCTTACCATGTCCACATAGGCGACAAGACTGCGGACATCCATGACTGCTTACCACGAGACCCCTGCAATAATAGAGTGCATTCACCCCATGGGGTGGAAATAGCTTCCATGCAGGAGCTAGTAGACTTTGGAACACCCTGCCTCTCCATATAAGAGCTTCTCCCTCTCTGCTGGCCTTCCGAAAGCTGCTTAAAACCTGGCGATTTAATCTGTAATCTATTCGTCTCTACATGCTCCGGTACTTTGCCTACTATTAGCGCAAAGACACCCTCGGGTTTACGTTGTGCTTTACAAATATACTTAACAGAACATAACATAACACTCTACCTGTAAACTACAATCCCACTTGGAAAAGCAAATACCAATTTAACACAGCACAAAGGCTTCGTTTTACCTGTATTCTAACTAAAATTAACCTAAGGTTTCTTGATTGTGCAACGGGAGTGTGGGCATAGAGACTCCATACACAAGAAAGTGGGTATGTAAATGTCCAATACTGCCGCAGTGCATAATTTGTAAGAAAATAAGTCCCAGAGCTTTCGTTAGGCATCCTCTGCAGGTTACACCACCCATCGCCACTGCTGGCGTTGCCAGTGACAGTACCTACAAAACTACTTACAAGCACACTGCTAGAAGTGTGACAATTCAGAATATTGTAGGCCCTTAAAGCTATAAAATAGCTTGGAAGCCAGGTATCAGTTGTTTTTAATATATAATGAATTAATAAACAGTTGCTGTTTTGTTCATCTTATACAAACTGTGCCACCATGTGGTAGCTTTACAACAAACAAATGATGGACGGAATGCTGACAATGCAGACATATTCCCCCAGTCAAGAGAACTGGGTTAAATCCATCGTTCTTTTGCCCACTATGCCACCCCAGTTTAGACATGGCCATATGCAAATCAGTCTTGACCCTGTGCCTCATGGGAACAGTCCAGCCCGAACTGCCAAGCCATGTCTTCCCTGGACCGGAATCAAGCATCCTAGGACCGGTTTCTGGCTATCAGCCGTCATCAGCCAGGATAGCTTGACTCCACTGGCGTAGTGAGCACGGGTCCCACGTCTGTGAATACCCATCCCACTTAGGGCGAAAAGCGTTACAACAAACAAATGATGGACGGAATGCTGACAATGCAGACATTCTCCTCCAGTCAAGAGATCTGGGTTAAATCCATCGTTCTTTTGCCCACTACACCACCCCAGTTTAGACATGGCCATATGCAATTCAGTCTTGACCCTGTGCCTCATGGGAACAGTCCAGCCCGAAATGCAAAGCCATGTCTTCCCTGGACCAGAATCAAGCATCCTAGGACCGGTTTCTGGCTATCAGCCGTCATCAGCCAGGATAGCTTGACTCCACTGGCGTAGTGAGCACGGGTCCCACGTCTGTGAATACCCATCCCACTTAGGGCGAAAAGCGTTACAACAAACAAATGATGGACGGAATGCTGACAATGCAGACATTCTCCTCCAGTCAAGAGATCTGGGTTAAATCCATCGTTCTTTTGCCCACTACACCACCCCAGTTTAGACATGGCCATATGCAAATCAGTCTTGACCCTGTGCCTCATGGGAACAGTCCAGCCCGAAATGCAAAGCCATGTCTTCCCTGGACCAGAATCAAGCATCCTAGGACCGGTTTCTGGCTATCAGCCGTCATCAGCCATTATAGCTTGACTCCAGTGGCGTAGTGAGCACGGGTCCCACGTCTGGGAATACCCATCCCACTTAGGGCAAAAAGCGTTACAACAAACAAATGATGGACGGAATGCTGACAATGCAGACATTCTCCCCCAGTCAAGAGATCTGGGTTAAATCCATCATTCTTTTGCCCACTACACCACCCCAGTTTAGACATGGCCATATGCAAATCAGTCTTGACCCTGTGCCTCATGGGAACAGTCCAGCCCGAACTGCCAAGCCATGTCTTCCCTGGACCGGAATCAAGCATCCTAGGACCGGTTTCTGGCTATCAGCCGTCATCAGCCAGGATAGCTTGACTCCAGTGGAATGCATGGTGAACAAAAAAACGATGGATTTAGGCCCAGATCTCTGTACTGGGGTGAATGTATGACATTGTTCTGCATTCTGTCCATCAATTGTTGTTTTTGCATTTGTCACCCCGAGTGGGACGGGTATGCTCAGACGTGAGTCCCGTGCTCTCCATGCCACTGGAATCAAGCTATCCTGGCTGAAGAGGGGTGAAACCCCGAAACCGGTCCTAGGATGCTTGTTTCCAGTCCAGGGAGGACCTGGCTTGGCAGTTCGGGCTGGACTGTTCCCATGAGGCACAGGGTCAAGACTGATTTGCATATGGCTGGGTTCAAACTGGAATGCATGGTGAGCAAAAAAACGATGGATTTAGGCCCAGATCTCTGTACTGGGGTGAATGTATGACATTGTTCTGCATTCTGTCCATCAATTGTTGTTTTTGCATTTGTCACCCCGAGTGGGACGGGTATGCTCAGACGTGAGTCCCGTGCTCTCTATGCCACTGGAATCAAGCTATCCTGGCTGTAGAGGGGTGAAACCCCGAAACCGGTCCTAGGATGCTTGTTTCCAGTCCAGGGAGGACCTGGCTTGGCAGTTCGGGCTGGACTGTTCCCATGAGGCACAGGGTCAAGATTGATTTGCATATGGCTGGGTTCAAACTGGAATGCATGGTGAGCAAAAAAACGATGGATTTAGGCCCAGATCTCTGTACTGGGGTGAATGTATGACATTGTTCTGCATTCTGTCCATCAATTGTTGTTTTTGAATTTGTCACCCCGAGTGGGACGGGTATGCTCAGACGTGAGTCCCGTGCTCTCCATGCCACTGGAATCAAGCTATCCTGGCTGAAGAGGGGTGAAACCCCGAAACCGGTCCTAGGATGCTTGTTTCCAGTCCAGGGAGGACCTGGCTTGGCAGTTCGGGCTGGACTGTTCCCATGAGGCACAGGGTCAAGACTGATTTGCATATGGCTGGGTTCAAACTGGAATGCATGGTGAGCAAAAAAACGATGGATTTAGGCCCAGATCTCTGTACTGGGGTGAATGTATGACATTGTTCTGCATTCTGTCCATCAATTGTTGTTTTTGCATTTGTCACCCCGAGTGGTACGGGTATGCTCAGACGTGAGTCCCGTGCTCTCCATGCCACTGGAATCAAGCTATCCTGGCTGAAGAGGGGTGGAACCCCGAAACCGGTCCTAGGATGCTTGTTTCCAGTCCAGGGAGGACCTGGCTTGGCAGTTCGGGCTGGACTGTTCCCATGAGGCACAGGGTCAAGACTGATTTGCATATGGCTGGGTTCAAACTGGAATGCATGGTGAGCAAAAAAACGTTGGATTTAGGCCCAGATCTCTTTACTGGGGTGAATGTATGACATTGTTCTGCATTCTGTCCATCAATTGTTGTTTTTGCATTTGTCGCCCCAAGTGGGACGGGTATGCTCAGACGTGAGTCCCGTGCTCTCCATGCCACTGGAATTAAGCTATCCTGGCTGAAGAGGGGTGAAACCCCGAAACCGGTCATAGGATGCTTGTTTCCAGTCCAGGGAGGACCTGGCTTGGCAGTTCGGGCTGGACTGTTCCCATGAGGCACAGGGTCAAGACTGATTTGCATATGGATGGGTTCAAACTGGCATGCGTGGTGAGCAAAAAAACGATGGATTTAGGCCCAGATCTCTGTACTGGGGTGAATGTATGACATTGTTCTGCATTCTGTCCACCAATTGTAGTTTTTGCATTTGTCACCCCGAGCGGGACGGGTATGCTCAGACGTGAGTCCTGTGCTCTCCATGCCACTGGAATCAAGCTATCCTGGCTGAAGAGGGGTGAAACCCCGAAACCGGTCCTAGGATGCTTGTTTCCAGTCGAGGGAGGACCTGGCTTGGCAGTTCGGGCTGGACTGTTCCTATGAGGCACAGGGTCAAGATTGATTTGCATATGGCTGGGTTCAAACTGGAATGCATGGTGAGCAAAAAAATGATGGATTTAGGCCCAGATCTCTGTACTGGGGTGAATGTATGACATTGTTCTGCATTCTGTCCATCAATTGTTGTTTTTGAATTTGTCACCCCGAGTGGGACGGGTATGCTCAGACGTGAGTCCCGTGCTCTCCATGCCACTGGAATCAAGCTATCCTGGCTGAAGAGGGGTGAAACCCCGAAACCGGTCCTAGGATGCTTGTTTCCAGTCCAGGGAGGACCTGGCTTGGCAGTTCGGGCTGGACTGTTCCCATGAGGCACAGGGTCAAGATTGATTTGCATATGGCTGGGTTCAAACTGGAATGCATGGTGAGCAAAAAAACGATGGATTTAGGCCCAGATCTCTGTACTGGGGTGAATGTATGACATTGTTCTGCATTCTGTCCATCAATTGTTGTTTTTGCATTTGTCACCCCGAGTGGGACGGGTATGCTCAGACGTGAGTCCCGTGCTCTCCATGCCACTGGAATCAAGCTATCCTGGCTGAAGAGGGGTGGAACCCCGAAACCGGTCCTAGGATGCTTGTTTCCAGTCCAGGGAGGACCTGGCTTGGCAGTTCGGGCTGGACTGTTCCCATGAGGCACAGGGTCAAGACTGATTTGCATATGGCTGGGTTCAAACTGGAATGCATGGTGAGCAAAAAAACGTTGGATTTAGGCCCAGATCTCTTTACTGGGGTGAATGTATGACATTGTTCTGCATTCTGTCCATCAATTGTTGTTTTTGCATTTGTCGCCCCAAGTGGGACGGGTATGCTCAGACGTGAGTCCCGTGCTCTCCATGCCACTGGAATTAAGCTATCCTGGCTGAAGAGGGGTGAAACCCCGAAACCGGTCATAGGATGCTTGTTTCCAGTCCAGGGAGGACCTGGCTTGGCAGTTCGGGCTGGACTGTTCCCATGAGGCACAGGGTCAAGACTGATTTGCATATGGATGGGTTCAAACTGGCATGCGTGGTGAGCAAAAAAACGATGGATTTAGGCCCAGATCTCTGTACTGGGGTGAATGTATGACATTGTTCTGCATTCTGTCCATCAATTGTAGTTTTTGCATTTGTCACCCCGAGTGGGACGGGTATGCTCAGACGTGAGTCCTGTGCTCTCCATGCCACTGGAATCAAGCTATCCTGGCTGAAGACGTGTGAAACCCCGAAACCGGTCCTAGGATGCTTGTTTCCAGTCCAGGGAGGACCTGGCTTGGCAGTTCGGGCTGGACTGTTCCTATGAGGCACAGGGTCAAGATTGATTTGCATATGGCTGGGTTCAAACTGGAATGCATGGTGAGCAAAAAAACGATGGATTTAGGCCCAGATCTCTGTACTGGGGTGAATGTATGACATTGTTCTGCATTCTGTCCATCAATTGTTGTTTTTGAATTTGTCACCCCGAGTGGGACGGGTATGCTCAGACGTGAGTCCCGTGCTCTCCATGCCACTGGAATCAAGCTATCCTGGCTGAAGAGGGGTGAAACCCCGAAACCGGTCCTAGGATGCTTGGTTCCAGTCCAGGGAGGACCTGGCTTGGCAGTTCGGGCTGGACTGTTCCCATGAGGCACAGGGTCAAGATTGATTTGCATATGGCTGGGTTCAAACTGGAATGCATGGTGAGCAAAAAAACGATGGATTTAGGCCCAGATCTCTGTACTGGGGTGAATGTATGACATTGTTCTGCATTCTGTCCATCAATTGTTGTTTTTGCATTTGTCACCCCGAGTGGGACGGGTATGCTCAGACGTGAGTCCCGTGCTCTCCATGCCACTGGAATCAAGCTATCCTGGCTGAAGAGGGGTGGAATCCCGAAACCGGTCCTAGGATGCTTGTTTCCAGTCCAGGGAGGACCTGGCTTGGCAGTTCGGGCTGGACTGTTCCCATGAGGCAGAGGGTCAAGACTGATTTGCATATGGCTGGGTTCAAACTGGAATGCATGGTGAGCAAAAAAACGATGGATTTAGGCCCAGATCTCTCTACTGGGGTGAATGTATGACATTGTTCTGCATTCTGCCCATCAATTGTTGTTTTTGCATTTGTCACCCCGAGTGGGACGGGTATGCTCAGACGTGAGTTCCGTGCTCTCCATGCCACTGGAATCAAGCTATCCTGGCTGAAGAGGGGTGAAACCCCGAAACCGGTCCTAGGATGCTTGTTTCCAGTCCAGGGAGGACCCGGCTTGGCAGCTCGGGCTGGACTGTTCCCATGAGGCACAGGGTCAAGACTGATTTGCATATGGCTGGTTTCAAACTGGAATGCATGGTGAGCAAAAAAACGATGGATTTAGGCCCAGATCTCTGTACTGAGGTGAATGTATGACATTGTTCTGCATTCTGTCCATCAATTGTTGTTTTTGCATTTGTCAGCCCGAGTGGGACAGGTATGCTCAGACGTGAGTCCCGTGCTCTCCATGCCACTGGAATCAAGCTATCCTGGCTGAAGAGGGGTGAAACCCCGAAACCGGTCCTAGGATGCTTGTTTCCAGTCCAGGGAGGACCTGGCTTGGCAGTTCGGGCTGGACTGTTCCCATGAGGCACAGGGTCAAGACTGATTTGCATATGGCTGGGTTCAAACTGGAATGCATGGTGAGCAAAAAAACGATGGATTTAGGCCCAGATCTCTGTACTGGGGTGAATGTATGACATTGTTCTGCCTTCTGTCCATCAATTGTTGTTTTTGCATTTGTCACCCCGAGTGGGAAGGGTATTATCAGACGTGAGTCCCGTGCTCTCCATGCCACTGGAATCAAGCTATCCTGGCTAAAGAGGGGTGAAACCCCGAAACCGGTCCTAGGATGCTTGTTTCCAGTCCAGGGAGGACCTGGCTTGGCAGTTCGGGCTGGACTGTTCCCATGACGCACAGGGTCAAGACTGATTTGCATATGGCTGGGTTCAAACTGGAATGCATGGTGAGCAAAAAAAGATGGATTTAGGCCCAGATCTCTGTACTGGGGTGAATGTATGACATTGTTCTGCATTCTGTTCATCAATTGTTGTTTTTTGCATTTGTCGCCCCGAGTGGGATGGGTATGCTCAGACGTGAGTCCCGTGCTCTCCATGCCACTGGAATCAAGCTATCCTGGCTGAAGAGGGGTGAAACCCTGAAACCGGTTCTAGGATGCTTGTTTCCAGTCCAGGGAGGACCTGGCTTGGCAGTTCGGACTGGACTGTTCCCATGAGGCACAGGGTCAAGACTGATTTGCATATGGCTGGGTTCAAACTGGAATGCATGGTGAGCAAAAAAACGATGGATTTAGGCCCAGATCTCTGTACTGGGGTGAATGTATGACATTGTTCTGCATTCTGTCCATCAATTGTTGTTTTTTGCATTTGTCACCCCGAGTGGGACGGGTATGCTCAGACGTGAGTCTCGTGCTCTCCATGCCACTGGAATCAAGCTATCCTGGCTGAAGAGGGGTGAAACCCCGAAACCGGTCCTAGGATGCTTGTTTCGAGTCCAGGGAGGACCTGGCTTGGCAGTTCGGGCTGGACTGTTCCCATGAGGCACAGGGTCAAGACTGATTTGCATATGGCTGGGTTCAAACTGGAATGCATGGTGAGCAAAAAAACGATGGATTTAGGCCCAGATCTCTGTACTGGGGTGAATGTATGACATTGTTCTGCATTCTGTCCATCAATTGTTGTTTTTGCATTTGTCACCCCGAGTGGGACGGGTATGCTCAGACGTGAGTCCCGTGCTCTCCATGCCACTGGAATCAAGCTATCCTGGCTGAAGAGGGGTGAAACTCCGAAACCGGTCCTAGGATGCTTGTTTCCAGTCCAGGGAGGACCTGGCTTGGCAGTTCGGGCTGGAGTGTTCCAATGAGGCACAGGGTCAAGACTGATTTGCATATGGCTGAGTTCAAACTGGAATGCATGGTGAGCAAAAAAACGATGGATTTAGGCCCAGATCTCTGTACTGGGGTGAATGTATGACATTGTTCTGCATTCTGTCCATCAATTGTTGTTTTTGCATTTGTCACCCCGAGTGGGACGGGTATGCTCAGACGTGAGTCCCGTGCTCTCCATGCCACTGGAATCAAGCTATCCTGGCTGAAGAGGGGTGAAACCCCGAAACCGGTCCTAGGATGCTTGTTTCCAGTCCAGGGAGGACCTGGCTTGGCAGTTCGGGCTGGACTGTTCCCATGAGGCACAGGGTCAAGACTGATTTGCATATGGCTGGGTTCAAACTGGAATGCATGGTGAGCAAAAAAACGATGGATTTAGGCCCAGATCTCTGTACTGGGGTGAATGTATGACATTGTTCTGCATTCTGTCCATCAATTGTTGTTTTTGCATTTGTCACCCCGAGTGGGACGGGTATGCTCAGACGTGAGTCCCGTGCTCTCCATGCCACTGGAATCAAGCTATCCTGGCTGAAGAGGGGTGAAACTCCGAAACCGGTCCTAGGATGCTTGTTTCCAGTCCAGGGAGGACCTGGCTTGGCAGTTCGGGCTGGACTGTTCCAATGAGGCACAGGGTCAAGACTGATTTGCATATGGCTGAGTTCAAACTGGAATGCATGGTGAGCAAAAAAACGATGGATTTAGGCCCAGATCTCTGTACTGGGGTGAATGTATGACATTGTTCTGCATTCTGTCCATCAATTGTTGTTTTTGCATTTGTCACCCCGAGTGGGACGGGTATGCTCAGACGTGAGTCCCGTGCTCTCCATGCCACTGGAATCAAGCTATCCTGGCTGAAGAGGGGTGAAACCCCGAAACCGGTCCTAGGATGCTTGTTTCCAGTCCAGGGAGGACCTGGCTTGGCAGTTCGGGCTGGACTGTTCCCATGAGGCACAGGGTCAAGACTGATTTGCATATGGCTGGTTTCAAACTGGAATGCATGGTGAGCAAAAAAACGATGGATTTAGGCCCAGATCTCTGTACTGGGGTGAATGTATGACATTGTTCTGCATTCTGTCCATCAATTGTTGTTTTTGCATTTGTCACCCCGAGTGGGACGGGTATGCTCAGACGTGAGTCCCGTGCTCTCCATGCCACTGGAATCAAGCTATCCTGGCTGAAGAGGGGTGAAACCCCGAAACCGGTCCTAGGATGCTTGTTTCCAGTCCAGGGAGGACCTGGCTTGGCAGTTCGGGCTGGACTGTTCCCATGAGGCACAGGGTCAAGACTGATTTGCATATGGCTGGGTTCAAACTGGAATGCATGGTGAGCAAAAAAACGATGGATTTAGGCCCAGATCTCTGTACTGGGGTGAATGTATGACATTGTTCTGCATTCTGTCCATCAATTGTTGTTTTTTGCATTTGTCACCCCGAGTGGGACGGGTATGCTCAGACGTGAGTCCCGTGCTCTCCATGCCACTGGAATCAAGCTATCCTGGCTGAAGAGGGGTGAAACCCTGAAACCGGTCCTAGGATGCTTGTTTTCAGTCCAGGGAGGACCTGGCTTGGCAGTTCGGACTGGACTGTTCCCATGAGGCACAGGGTCAAGACTGATTTGCATATGGCTGGGTTCAAATTGGAATGCATGGTGAGCAAAAAAACGATGGATTTAGGCCCAGATCTCTGTACTGGGGTGAATGTATGACATTGTTCTGCATTCTGTCCATCAATTGTTGTTTTTTGCATTTGTCACCCCGAGTGGGACGGGTATGCTCAGACGTGAGTCTCGTGCTCTCCATGCCACTGGAATCATGCTATCCTGGCTGAAGAGGGGTGAAACCCCGAAACCGGTCCTAGGATGCTTGTTTCGAGTCCAGGGAGGACCTGGCTTGGCAGTTCGGGCTGGACTGTTCCCATGAGGCACAGGGTCAAGACTGATTTGCATATGGCTGGGTTCAAACTGGAATGCATGGTGAGCAAAAAAACAATGGATTTAGGCCCAGATCTCTGTACTGGGGTGAATGTGTGACATTGTTCTGCATTCTGTCCATCAATTGTTGTTTTTGCATTTGTCTACCCGAGTGGGACGGGTATGCTCAGACGTGAGTCCCGTGCTCTCCATGCCACTGGAATCAAGCTATCCTGGCTGAAGAGGGGTGAAACCCTGAAACCGGTCCTAGGATGCTTGTTTCCAGTCCAGGGAGGACCTGGCTTGGCAGTTCGGGCTGGACTGTTCCCATGAGGCACAGGGTCAAGACTGATTTGCATATGGCTGGGTTCAAACTGGAATGCATGGTGAGCAAAAAAACGATGGATTTAGGCCCAGATCTCTGTACTGGGGTGAATGTATGACATTGTTCTGCATTATGTCCATCAATTGTTGTTTTTACCATGTGGTAGCTGTCATAAGTACTGGTGTTAACAATTAAGTGCAGGTGCCGAGCACCGGAAACCACTGGCTCAAATTAAGCACTACCTGCACCTGACCCTGTTTCTTTTTTTTGTTGAACCATTTTATTGGGGTTTTCTTTCTTTTTTTGCTTTTTTTACAAAACATTTTCATCCCATGGTATAATTCAACAGAAATGACATTCTTATTTCCAGGAAATATGATTACATGCTAGTGTGGATGTTGGCATAGCTGTTAACATTTTCTCGGCCCATGTTTAATTGTCCTTCCTATATTATGTCCGGTTTGTGTAACTGCCGATGTGATCAACTGGTTACTAGCTTTGTGTTGAACTGGGTAGAAGTGCATATGGGTGGATGGGTGTTTGTCACAGGTGACTTTGGTATGGGACTTAAGGGTCAGTTCCAGTACATGGTGGCTCCGCTCCTGTGGGGGCTGTCGGGTGAACCCGCATGTTCATTGTATGTGGATGGGGCTTAGTGGTGTTGGGCACTGCAGAGAGGGCCACAGTGGGAGGGGCCTGGTTGGGCTCTCCAAAGTGCACTGGTGGTTTTGTTTGTGGTGGGGTGTCTGCCGTGTTATGTCTGAAGCATTGAAGGAGTTCGGCCCATTCTGTGGAAGTGTGGCGCCGGCTCACACCCCATATCTCTTCCTGCCTAATTGCGTCCTCATCTGCTAGGCCCCATTTGTTGACTGCTCCTATCCAGGCTGCTATTGGGCGCCCTGTTGGGGTCCACCATTGCATGGTGATCCCTCGTTTTGCTAGTAGGATAGCCAGTGATGCAAATCGCATTTAGGTTTTGAGTTGTTTCCGGTGTCGGAACACCCCCAGCGCGCAGGCCTCCCATGTGTTTATGCAAAAGACACACAATTGATGGACGGAATGCAGAAAAAATCAAAACATTCACCCCCAGTCAAGAGATCTGGGTTAAATCCATCATTCTTTTGCTCACCATGCCACCCCAGTTTAGACCTGGCCATATGCAAATCAGTCTTGACCCTGGGCCTCATGGGAACAGTCCAGCCCGGACTGACAAGCCAGGTCCTCCCTGGCCTGGAAACAAGCATCCTAGGACCGGTTTCAGGGATTCACCCCTCTTCAGCCAGGATAGCTTGATTCCAGTGGCACAGTGAGCCCAGAACCCACGTCTGGGCATACCTGGCGCACTTAGGGCGAGAAAGCAAAAGACACACAATTGGTGGACGGAATGCAGAACATTCACCCCCAGTCAAGAGATCTGGGTTAAATCCATCATTCTTTTGCTCACCATGACAAAAGCATTGGATTTGGGCCCAGATCTCTGTACTGGGGTGAATGTATGACATTGTTCTGCATTCTGTCCATCAACTGTTCTTTTTGCATTTGACAACGCGAATGGTACGGGTATGCCCAGACGTGAGTCCCGTGCTCTCCATGCCACTGGAATCAAGCTATCCTGGCTGAAGAGGGGTGAAACCCTGAACCCGGTCCTAGGATGCTAGTTTCCAGTACAGGGAGGACCTGGCTCAGCAGTTCGGGCTGGACTGTTCCCATGAGGCACAGGGTCAAGACTGACTTGCATATGGCTGGGTTCAAACTGGAATGGCATGGTGAGCAAAAAAACTATGGATATAGGCCCAGATGTCTGTACTGGGGTGAATGTATGACATTGTTCTGCATTCTGTCCATCAACTGTTGTTTTTGCATTTGTCATCCCATGTGTTTATGGTCGTGAGCTATGTGACCTTCCCAACCGTGCCATGGACTGTGTTCCAGTATGGTGTCAGAATGGGGCAGTTCCAGAACATGTGCTGAAATGTTGCATTGGGGGTACTGCAGCGCTGGCATGGAAACTGTGTTTCGGGGTAAAATCTCTGAAGACGTGCTGGTGTTAGGTATGCATGGTGTAGGATGAAAAATTGAATGTTTTTGAACCACGAGTTATGAAAAACTTTCTTTGGGTACTCTAGGGCCAGCTCCCAATCTTTATCATGTAGTAGCCGCTTGAACTCTTCCTCCCACTTGTGTCTCAGTGGATTACGTGATGTGGCCGTAAGTTTGCGTATGGCTTTGTATAGCCAGGTAATTAAGTGGCGTCAGGGGCCCATGTGTAGTGTTGTGTGAAGTAGTGGATGTTTCATCGATTCTCTCTCAGATAGGTCCCAAAGTCCTTGACAGTCTGAGATGATTTTTCTGTGAAGGAGAAACTGTCCTCTTGGGTGGACACTCTACTCTTCCAGATGAGCAAATGTGAGAAGTTGGCTGGCCCCAAACAGAGAATCCACCTCGAGGAGCGAGTGGTCTGTCCAGGTCCACATGATTTGAGTTGTGTAGTATTCTCTTTACTGGGGTAGAATGGCCAGAGGTAGTGGGGGGCTAAAGTGGAATCCCCCGGGACTTACGATGTATCCATAGCATACACATTCGGGCTATTGTTACCTGTATGGGGTATGTCGAGCTAGGCTGGGTCCCTGGTAGTAGTAAGCGGCAGATAGCAAGTATGGGCAAAGGGCTGGTATCCGTGCTGGTTTCCTCCAGGTGATGCACTGCTGTCCAATGGGATAGCCACTGGAGTTGTGCTGCCAGAAGATACGCCTCGAAGGATGGATCCCCCAACCTTCCACGGTCGATTGGTAGCTGCATCTTTGTGAGGGCTACTCTACGTCAGCCATTACCCCAAATGAGGGAGCTAAGCAGGCAATCCTGTTCTCAGGAAAAGGAGCTGGGAGGAGTGATTGGTATATTAGCAAAGTGATATCGGAGCTGGGGCACTATAATCATCTTTGCTATGGCTATTTTACCGACTGGGGCCATGTGTAGGCTCTGCCAAAATCCTACCGATGCCTGTATGCATCCCAATGCCTAACGGTGGTTGCCTTCATATAGGTCGGCTGGGGTGTGATAGAGTTGGATGCCTAGGTAGCGCAGGGCCTGGGTGCTCTAGGCGAGTTTGATGTCTCCTGTCTGTACCTGTAATCTGGGTTCAAGGGGTAAATGATGGATTTCGTTCAGTTTACTTGTAACCGGCTGCGGCTGCAAAGTTCGTAAGTGTGTCCCATAGTGGGTCAAGGTTCATCGTTCTATCCTGCACACATAGCAGCAAGTCAACTGCATAAAGGGACACACTGTGGGTGGCGCATTTCAATGGGATTCCCCAGGCCTCCCCCTCCCGACATAGGTGAATTTCCAGGGTCTCCATTGCCAAGGCAAAAAAGAGGGGGTAGAGTGCAAAACCTTGTCTCATGCTGCGTTCCACTTGGAAAGGTGCCAAGATGTAATGGCCCAGGTGTATTCGGGAATGAGATTTGAGTACAGTAGCTTTGTGTGTTTTAATAGTCTGGGGCCCACTCTCATTGGTTGGAGGACTGAGAGAGATATGGCTATTTTAGGGTATCAAAGGCTCTCTCCAGGTCAATGACCATGCACAGGGCATGGGGGGAGTGGCCCCACACCTGACCCTGAACATGGAGCAGTCTGCAGATATAAAGGGAGGTGTTGCTGCCCGACACAAATCTTCACTGGTCTTGGTGTATTACTGTTGGAAGGACCTGGACAAATCGGTCTGCCAGGATCTTACCCAGGATCTTATAGTCTGTCAATAGCAGTGTATTTGGCTGATATGAGGTCTGGAGTGCCAGGTCTCTTTCGGGCTTTAGGAAAGATATCAAGAGGGATTCTCGTAGCGAGCCTTGGAGTTCTTCCCTTTCAGTGCTGCCCTATACATTTCCTCCAACTGAGGCGCTAGTAGTGTGGAGAATGTGCTCTAATATTCTAGGGGTAGGCCATCTAGGCCTGGGGCCTTTGTTACGTGCCATAGCTTGGCATGCTTGCTTCACATCTGCTGATGTAATCACAATGTCTAGGGAGGACCTTTCCGCTGCCTGGATTTTAGGGATGGCCAGGGGGCGAGGAAACTGTCTACCTGCTCCTGGCAATCCACTCCTGGGCTCCCGTACACCTTAGCATAATAGTCATAGAAGAGCTGCAGGATGTTTGCTTGCGAGTGGGCCATGACCCCTGTTGGGCTGTGTAATGTTGTAATGGGCCGGATGTCCATGTCCAGGCCAACCAACCAGGCCAATTATGCTCCTGCCTTGTCCACCTCACGATCTGTTTTGCTGCATACGCCTTAAAGTTACATCTACAGACATCTGCTAACGGCTCTGCATATGATGTCTTTGCCTCCGCGTCTTGAGGCAGTGACGCCTTTCCAGCATCCATGTCTTTGGTTAGGGTGCTAACCTGCCTTCTATCCTCTGTAAATGCCGATCTAATGTCTGGTGGGCCTCTGCTATCTGCCTAATACATGCCCCTCTAATGACCACATTGAATGCATCTCATTCTAGCATTCTGGAGGACGCTGTGTGGGCGTTTGATGAGACATAGCCTTGAATACTGTCCTCCTGTTCATGGCGTAATACTGGGTCTTCGAGGCAATCTTGTCCTAATCTGCATGTGAGTACCGGAGGAAGAGGGGGTGCCATCTAAGGGTCAGGAGGTGCTCTTTCATGGTCATATATGACCCTACCCAGATAATCGGCATGTTGATTCATGGGGTTAATTGCTGATGAGCACAGGAAACGGTCTAGGCGCACTTGTTGATTGTGGGGAATGGAATGGGAGGAATAAAGTTTAGTCTACGGGTGTCGATTTCTCCATGCGTATATGAATGCCCCATGTTTTACCCAGGACCGATATCGTTCTGTTTGTGCATGAGCCAACGTGTGTGGGATGGGGGGGGGTGATCTATCCAGGAGATGTCTAGTACACAATCATAGTCTCCCCCTAGGATCCAGGGTGTTGTTAAGAACTGGGCCAAGACCCCCGACAGGGAGTCCCAAACTTTTCCCTGCTCCAAGTTTGGTGCGTAAATCTACCTATTAATACCGGTTGGCCATCCAGGAGCCTCTCTAAAAGTGCAAACCTTCCCTCAGTGTCCACCACCCTGCTGGTTTCCTGAAAT
Source organism: Triturus cristatus (assembly GCF_964204655.1). Taxonomy (NCBI): domain Eukaryota; kingdom Metazoa; phylum Chordata; class Amphibia; order Caudata; family Salamandridae; genus Triturus; species Triturus cristatus. Next base: position 1,134,643,774 of record NC_140582.1, read on the forward strand.
GCAACCCCTGGTCGGATCCATATCATGGCCCCTCGCTCGTAAACTGAGTATGCAGTAGCACAGAATGTGCTTCACCATCGCCTGCGCAGTTGTTTTAGTTCTGCCTGTCTGAGGTGTGTTTCCTGAAACGGGCTACCTGTGCCTGTTGGCGTTTGACGTAGAAGTAGATGGCATAGCGTTCACGCGCTGTGTGCATTCCCCGGCTATTGAGGCTGATGAGACTAATGTCCGTTATTGGAGTCATGATGGGGAGCTGAGGTTGAGTATTGAGGGTTACTTGGTGAGTCATCATGTGGACACCGCCCCTACCCTGTGTTTAGCCGATCATTAACGATTGCAAAGTCTGTCCACATTGGATGTCTGATTATGGTATGAGGAGTGAGCCTGGGGAAGGGAAACAACAGTGGTGGGAAATGATCCTAATGCTGCGGACCTAGCACAACCGGTAGTGCGTCCAAACTAAACATGGTCCAATCGCACTAGTGTACTATGTGTGGGCTGTGCTTCCACATCCTAGGAGCTTGCGGTGTGTGCGTGGCCCTTAAAGGAGTCTAGGTGCTCAGAGGGGCCTCATGCTTTTGAGGAACTATGCTCTTATTTGTTTTTTGAGGTGATCAGAGTCTTGCCAATTTGTCTAAAGGTGAGATGAAGGTGGCTTAAGTGGAGGGATAGAAATAGTTCTGGAGTTGTTGCATGAGTCCTTCAGATGAGCGTACCTGCAGTCTGGGGGGTCACCAGTGGCAGAGTCACCAAGTCCTAGATGTACAAGTGTCACTGGATTCTTCTGGCGTCAAAATGGGAGGGCCCCTCTCACTGTCCGAGACTTCTGATGTGGGACCCAGGTTTGCAGCTGCCTGCAGGGCATTCTTACATTCTGCCATGATGTGTTCCAGGTTGTGGAGGCTTGTGAGAGCCCCTCGTAGTTGAGATTTGGATCGTTGATGGGTTTTCTTCCCTCCGCGCCACTGGTTCTCTGGTTCGTCTTCATTTTGTGTAGCCTCTCGTGGTGCTTCACCCTGCATTTGGAGTTCCTACAAGTCGTATCCATCTTTCGGGTCCGTGAAGAATGTGGTGACTCCCTCATGTAGTATCTTGAGTCCAGTTGGGAAGAGGAACGAGTATTGCATTCCTTTATTCAGAGGAGGCATTTTACTTCGAGGAAGGATGTTCGTTGGCATTGCACTGCCCTGGAATAATCTGGCAAAAGCACCACCTGTTTGCCCTCCACTCAAATGGACTTTTTTTTTGGGCCGCCCGCAACACTGCATCCCTATCCCGAAAGTGGAGGAGCTTTGCCAGTAATGACCGTGGAGGTGAGGGCGCCGTGCCGGGACTTGGTGTGCCCTTTCCACTGAGAACACGGTTGTTAGTTCTGTGGCTGGTGTGAACGATTTCAGCCATGTCGCTATGTAACTGACTGGGTCAGACCCTTCCACTCCCTTCGGAAGATTGAGCACCCGGATGTTGCTTCTTCGAAAGCTCCCTTCTAAGTTGTCGGCTCTTTCCTCTTTGGAGTTCTCAGAGGGTCTCCTGCTGTGTTTTGGCTAGCCGCTACAGGATAGAGAGTGCTTTCTCCCCGTCTGCGACCTTGTTGGCCAGCTTACGGTGGTCATCTTGTAGCAGGTTGATATCAGTAACCAGGGCACCAAATCTGTCCTCCATGGTGACCTGGGAGTGTTTGATCATGGCAAGCACCCTATCCAACTTGTCTGACATTGAAAGCATGGTCATTGCCCCCTCGTCTGTATGCTGTCCTTTAATAGACGGGGAGGGATTACGCGCTGAGGATAATGTCTGCGGCCCTACATTTGAGAATAGTCTTCCCATGGCATGCCGGGGAAGTAGGGGATCGTCTGCCTGCCCTCTGTTACTTTTTTCCTGCTTGACCGCTGTTTGGGTCAGCTATGTTTTGCCTGGTTTTTCTTTGGGGCTCAGGGGGGGCTTGACAGCATTTTAGCTCCTGCTACTGGGGCAGGTGGGTCCTTTTCCGGTGTGAGGTTCTCTGTAGACCACCCCCCTGGAGTAGAAGATACTAGTGTCCTGTAGCTCGCCGGGTGATTTTTGCTTGTGTTATTTAAACTGTGTTATTCTATCACTAGCGGCAAGTCCTGTGCTGGTTTTGCCAGGAGCCTGCCTATTTCTGATGGCATCGAGAGATCAACTCTCCTTGCGTGTCCCTGCTTTTCTGGGGTGAATTGCATCCGGCAGTGCAGTTGATGCCTCCTGGAGACTGTTGGGATCAGCAGCGTGGCCTTAATTTCGCTCCTCCACGTTTGCCTTTGGGGAATTCTACTCCTCCCTCGCACCTCGAGGCCTGGTGCCGAGCGGTGTAATCCAGATCTCATTCCATGTACCCCTCGCTGCCTGTGGTTCTCCGTTGTGTCTTCTGCTCGCTCACCCTGCGCAGCAAGGGCTCAGCTTCGGGACCCTCCAGTTGGTCGCGTCGCAGCCCCCGTCCCCGCGAGGTGATCTGGGCCTTGGTTTTTGGAATGTTCCGGGATTTGCCTGGGGCCCGTAACTAGTGTGATCTCGCTGCCCCGATGGTTAGCGGGGGGTTGCGGGTGGCGCCCGCCTTGCATCGCTGGTCTCACCGTCTTTCTGGTGTGTCACCTCATCCTGCTGGCATCAGTTTATCCCCCTCTCTCTGGCCTGCAGCGACTCCTCTTTGATGGCGCGGTCCCTCGAATTCGTCGGTCTCATTTGTTCGCCTAATGTTACTGATTTACCACTGTTGGTGCCATCTTCTGTAATCCTAGTCGTGGCTGTATGGTGGGTTGCACTGGCCTGTTGTTCCGGCTCTGGGGCTCCTACCATTAATTAGGTGCCGCCATATTTGATGTGGCCAGGCGGAGGTTCTCCGTTCTGTAGTATCCTGCAGTCTAGTTGTGCAACGTGACGTCGCACCACATCCGCAGGCCAGGCGCGGCCTGCGGGGTTGAATAAAGGGAGCCACCCGCTCGAGGGCGCGGTCTCCGTCCCACTGTCTGGTGTTGGCTAAGTGTCTCCACGCCGCGTAGCAGCGCGGCCTATGAATAAGTTACCCCTGTGCCTGTCCTTGGCACATCACACGTTCCACTGCGGTTCTTCTGCACCCCGGTTCAGGCCGTTTTGGCACTCGTTTGGTGTTCACTGGCAGTCCATCATTATTTTAGATGGGTGTGAGGCTCCACCGGTGTAGATTAGTGCAGATGGTCGGGCCACTGTGCGGAGCTCTAGTCAAACATGTCTGCCATCTTGGCGAGCTTGGCCACACCCCCAACTGATCCTGCTTAGATCCATCACTCACATGCTGGTCACTATCAGGGATCCCCGACATTATTGACATTGAAAACGAGACCCTTCAGAAAGCTTCAATAGTGTATCTATAATCTGCCTGCTGGGATTGGGTCAGTGTTCTGACATAGCCGCGTTCTTCTAGTACATCTGTGTGCATGCATGAGCTGCCTATGTACACATATAAACTGTGAAGAGTGGTAGTCAGCTATCTTCTGAAAATGACAAGAAGCACATGCGGAGGCCCTGCATGCTTCTGCCTGACATTGCATGGCCACTTATAGCACATCTTTATGAGGACAAAAATACATAACATAGAATATGCAATATTGATTTTTGGCCAATGACTGTTGATATAACTTTACAATATAGGAGGTAAAAATCAATCACAATGGTGTTTTTCCTGATATGCAGGGAGGCTTATGAGTGTAAGGACATAGGGTAATCAACGTTCTACTGCACGTCTTTTACCAACATAAGGAGGAAAAAAAGGGGATAAAAAATCACTGATGTGGAAGTAGTCTTATATGTAAATGCACTAGGAAAAGTGTCCCCACCTTGCCATAAGTCAATATTAGTTACCACAAAGTATGACCAAGCTTGGACGTACAGCTAGCATCAGTTATGCATATCAAACATTACTTTTTTAATATTAAATCCATCCTTGAAGAAATATCAACACAGTTGCATCATAGTCGGAATAAAACAAGATTCTTAGCAAGTGAATCATAATTAGCGCTCCCGGTTTTATGGTATTTATTTTCTTGACATTTCCGTCTGTATTTATCCATATTTATTTTTTACAAACTTTATCTGTATTTATCCATTTTTATTTCAGGTTTTGTGAGACAAATGAAGCAAAAATAGTACATTTCCACATTTATTTAAACAATAAATGTAAACTCTTGTCTGAATGTAAGCCCGATTTCAATAATATGAAGTCCGACAGATGATAAATCAATGCACATATATGAAAATATGAACATTTTGGTATCAACCTTTTGCATATATACGCAGTTAAAGCCTCATAACAATAATTTCTTTCCTTTTTAACCGCTTACCTGTAAATCTACACAGCTTATGGCCTGACAGACATGACTGACAGAATTTAGAATCACTCAAAAAAGAGACTAATTTCCGTTTTTATCCACATTTACATATAAATACATACAGGAAAATAAATGGTTTTCTGTCTGTATTTATCTGTAAAAATCAGTAAAAACGGAAAACAGGGAGCATTAATCATAATATATTCATGATCTCTCTGCCACCTCAGTATGAAGTTCATTAAAACCATTATATATATATTTTTTTTTAGTTCAAAAGATCTTTATTAAAGAAATAAAGGTGTCGATACATAAGAAAAACTAAAACATAACAGCAGTATAATAAGTAGAATAAACATGTCTGTGTAAATAAACCCAGAATTGAGAGAAAACAAATAATTGAGGCTATATAACAGAAAGCAGTACTGGAAATAATATGCAATAAAATAGATTATATAAAATGCAAAGGAACAAAAAAGGTCAATCAGGGAGGCTTGGAGACTTCCTGCTGAAAGGGAGGCAAATGAGATGAGCGCTTAGCACAAATATCAAGGTACAAAGTCACAGGTAGCCAAACATCATGTCGCTTTTTAGCCAGACTAAGGGGATAGATAAAAACAGTATCTAGCCTGTGATTGTGGCATACATTGTACCACCATGCTCTAAAAGAGATATTAGCAACATTTTTCCAATTTACAGTAATTTGCTGGAATGCAACAGCTAGCAACAAGTCAACAATCTGCACATTAAAATCAACCTCTGCCCAGCAGGGAGAGAGACTTCCTAAAAAAACATTGACAAAGGAGAAGGGAGATGCAGTGTAAAATATGGCATTAATCTGAGCCCAAACTTGCTTCCAAAAATTGTTCACATCAGTACAAGAAAAAAGCATGTGAAAAAGAGTAGCCTTGGGTGTCGAGCAGGACCAACAATGGTCAGGAATTGAGGGGAACCTCCTATTCAACATATGGGGTGAAAAAAGAAGTCTGTTGTAGATTAAAAAAAGGGTTTGCGTAAGGGAGGCAGCCCTGGATGATTTGCGAAGTTTGGTCCAGACCTTATCCCAAAGAGATGTGGGCCAAGAGATATCAAAATCAGATTCCCATTGTTCCTCTACCGTGGATTTTGGCCTGGGGGTGAGAGTCTTGTGAAATGAGTGGTAAATTAAGGAGGCAGTATTGTGAGTGCGAAGCAAAGAGTGAAGGCGTAGAGTAGGGTTGAAAGGATCAAGTTGGGCGGGAGAGTGGAGGAGTTGGGTATAGGTGGACATAACTGCATTTTTGAGCACGAGGTACTTACGGGCAAAGGAGGAGGGGAGATTGAAATTATGGCAAAGAACGGAAAAAGGTAAGAAATCAGAGCCAGAAAAGAGGTGGGATACCCAGATCAATCCTTTTTGTCTCCAAGATTTCCAATAAAAGGGCTTATGATTAACGAGGATGCTGTTGTTATGCCAAATGGTGGTATTGAGAAATTCGGCTACAGAAGAAGGAGGGCTTGGGGAAGTGGAAAGAAGAAGCTTGGTGGTGAATTTGTGGATGGGAGTGGAAGTGAGCTGGGGTTTACGAGAAAATGAGAGATATTCAGCGAAAGTAAAGGGGGATAAATAAAGACGCTCAATAACAAGCCATAATGGGGGAGATTCAGCAGGATCTCGTAACCAGAGGGAAGCTTGTCGTAGAAGAAAAGCTTTGTGATAAGCGGGAAAATCTGGGAAATTGAACCCACCCTCTGATTTGGGGAGTCGTAGTCTGTACAGTGACATACGCGCTTTTTTGCCGGACCAGAGGAAAGAAGAAAGAATAGTGTTGATTTTCCTAAAAAATTTGGCTGGGATAGGAATTGGAATATTGGAGATAGTGTAAAGAACTATTGGGGAGAGCATCATTTTAATCGTGTCAAGGCGACCCCACCAGGAAAGGTAAAGCGGGTGCCACCTAGAAGTAAGGTCAGACAATCTCTGGGTACACTTGTTAAGGCATAACGAGACAGTGTCCGAAAGGGAGGGGGTAATGTGCAAACCAAGATACTTGATATGTGAGGTACTCCAAGTGAAATTGGACGTGACAAAATCGGGTTTGAAGGTAAATTTTGTGAGGGGTAAAATTTCACATTTGTCGTTGTTCAACTTATAACCGGAAATTTGGGAATATTCATGAACTTCAGTTAGAAATGCAGGAATGGAGATGGCAGGGTTGGAAATAAAGAGAAGGCTGTCATCTGCATAGGCAGCAAGTTTAATGTTTGTATGAGAAAATTTGAAACCGTGCAGATTCGGATTCTGGCGGAGTTTTGAGAGGAAGGGTTCTAAGGCCAGATTAAAAAGGAAAGGGGAAAGGGGACAACCCTGACGAACTCCTCTACCTAAGTTGAAGAAAGAAGAGACTAGGCCATTAGCACAGACCGCCGCCCAGGGATTGGAATAAAGGAAAGAAACAAAGGAAATAAAATTAGGACCAAACCATCTGAGGGCGGAAAAAAGAGAAGTCCACTCCACTCTGTCAAACGCCTTTTCTGCGTCCAAAGCAATTGCTGGTAACGAATCCTGGAATTGTGAGGATTTGGACAGGACATTAAACAGAAGTCTAGTATTATCTGTGATGAAACGACCCCTAACAAATCCTGACTGCTCTGGGCCCAATAATTCAGGAAGAAAGGGGTCTAATCTCATGGCAAGGGATTTAGCGTATATCTTGTAATCAATGTTAACTAAAGAGATTGGTCTATAATTCTTGCAATACTGGGTATCTTTTCCTTCTTTGGGTATTACGCATATGTAGGCGTCTGAGAAAGTACCAGAGGAGGTGCCACTAAGGATAAAAGAGTCAATAAGAGAATGTAATCTGGGTAATAGTAATTTAGAGAATTGCAAATAAAATTCAACTGTAAATCCGTCCGGACCCGGGGCTTTATCCTTCTTAAGTGACTGAAGTGCCGTGTGTAGTTCGGAACTGGAGATGGGCGTTTCAAGAATGGATAAGTCAACAGGAAAATTGGGGGGAGCCTGAATGTTAGAGAAGAAGGCAGCGAGGGATTGGGGAGTAGGGTGAGTTTCAGAAGAGTAAAGAGTGGCATTAAAGCGGGAAAATTCTTCTAAAATATCAGCATCTGTGCGCCTTAAAGCAGAATTAACATCAAAAACAGATTCAATATTCAGTTTGTGTTGCTTAACTTTTAAATAATTGGCTAAAACCTTCCCCGCTCTGTTCTTACCCCCATAAAATTTTGAACTAGATTTCAATAAATATAACGAAGCATCATCAGTGGATTGCTTGTTAAATTGCATCTTAGCTTCAATAAGAGTAGTCAAACTGTCCTGCGAGTGAGAAGTATAAAAAGAATGCTCCAGCTTTTTGATCGTAAGGAGGAGATCACTAGTACGCTTGCGAGCGATTCTACGCTTTTTAGCCACAAAATCAATGATGAAAGCTCTGGCTGCAGCTTTGTAAGCGTCCCAAATAACATGCTTGGGGACATTGGGCGTATCGTTGATGTCAAAAAATTCTGTGGTAAATTCAACAAAGGAGGATGTGAATTTGGGATCAAGAAGGAGAGTATTATTAAAGCGCCATCGCTTTGGTCCAGTGGACTTGGGTAGGACATCAATGTTAGCCAGAACAGGGGCGTGATCAGAAAACAAGATGGGGCCAATATCGGCGTGAGTGAGGGACTGAGAGATATGATGGGAAAGAAAAATGTAATCAATGCGGGACTGTGATTTGTGGGATGGGGAGTAGAAAGTGAACTCTTTAGTAGTAGGGTTACATAAACGCCAGGCATCAACAAGTTTGTGCTGGGACACTGCCTGAACAAACAAATTGTGAGACTTATTAGGGACATAGGATGCTTTGGAATTCCTGTCTAAAAAGGGGTCATGGGGTAAGTTGCAATCTCCTGCCATAATAAAATTATCATCAACATATTCGGAAATACGAGAAGCCATTGTGCGGCAAAAGGCGGGGTCACCACCAGTAGGTGCGTAAATGTTGAAAAGAGAGATGGGAGTACCCTTCAAGGAAAGTTTGACATACAACCATCTGCCCTCGGGATCTGACTCAGAAGACAAGAGAGAGTGAGAGAGAGATTTGCGAACTAACACAGCCACACCATTTCTTTTACCATCCCCAGGAGCAGAGAAAACATCACCGACCCAGCCCCTCTTGAGCTTAGCAGCTTCAACATCAGACAAATGTGTTTCTTGCAGAAAGGCAATGTCTACATTCAACTTGGCTAGATGAGAAATAATTTTTTGCCTCTTAATGGGAGAGTGAAGACCTTTAACGTTCCAGGATACAATACGTACTGACATTAAAGATTATTAAGAGAGTAATGCAGAGAGGGAATAAAGCACTGAGAGAAAGCCTCGCGAAAGATAAAAAGCGTAGGGAAAAGATAGAAAGAGAAAGAATAGAGAAGAAATGAAATGAACAGGAGTAAGAAGAGTTAGAGAAGACTTAGAGATATCATAGAGATAGAGGAAAGCCAAAGTGTTACTAAAATCAGTGAAACGATAAAATAAAGTCAGGAGATAATAATAATAAAGGTCCAATGAAAGAGAAAAAAGAACATGCGCAAAGAGACCAATAAATAAGCAGAATGAAAGAGAGAGCGGCCAAAAGGAGAGGAAAGTAAATATAAGTTAAAGGAGAAGTGAAGTGACAGGGGAATAAAGTGTATAGTAAAAAAGAAGCATGACCAAGGGAGCCAATGAAAGGTGAGGAGAGAATGTGAGAACGAGAGAGAAGAGGAAAAACGTCGTAAAGAAGGTATTGACACCGATAAACCTGAAAACATGAAAGGAAAAATCAAGGTCAATGTAAATAGAACAGAAACAAACATACCATAAAGGATATGAGGAATACTTACAAGGGGTAAGTTAGGGGAGATACGATCAGGAACAAGAACATGCAGAGACGTACGTGGAGACGAGGGGAGGGAGGTAGGGCCAACTGGAGAAGGCAGGACACTCGGGTCAATGAGACGTCCGACCAGAGGAACAAGGCGGAGCGCGGAACAATGAGCTACGAGGGAAAAAAAATACCAGGGATAGGCAACGGCAAACGACAAAGATATAAGACAAGCAATGGATAGGGCGGACCAAGAAACTATGACGTAAGTAACAAACATTTCGGTAAAAAGTATAAACTCATCAAGAGAACATATAAATCTAAGAACATTTGAGTTAGAAAAATCAGCGAACAACGGAAACTGAAACAGCATAATACAGTATCGGAAAAAGTCACGGTGGAAGAGAAGAGGAAGGCCCAGAAAGCTCCATGTCAGTCTGGCTGCAAGAGTTCAGGAAACTCCGAAGTCGCGCAGGCTCCTCATATGTCGTGGTTTTATTATTGTAGGTAACTTTAAATAAGCAAGGGTTAAAGAGACCATATCGGGCACCAATGGAGCGATGGTCAGGTCTCATGTCCAAAAAGGCCTTACGTCGGTTCGCAGTGGCTCTGGCATAATCCTGTGCAAAGAACAAAGTGGAACCCGACCATGTGAGACGTGGAGAGGCTCTGGCTGCTGTAAGAACTTTCAGCAAATCTGTGTATTCCAGAAAATACATTATTACACCTCTGGGCTTCGCTGGCGCGGATAGAGAGGAGGAAACTCGACCAAGCCTGTGGGCACGCTGGATGTTGAGCGGTGGATTCTCGGGCAAGTGTAAAAGCTTGGGAAGAAATGACTTGAAAAAATTGATAGGGTCACTCCCCTCACATCCTTCCACCAGGCCGTAAAGGCGAAGATTGTTGCGCCTATTTCGATTTTCCAAGTCCTCCACCTGCTTCTGAAGAGAGGAGACTGGCGTATGCAAATGATTGACTTTGGCTGCAGAATCCTGAAGAGAAGAGACATCACGCTCCACTGACGACACTCTTTCATCCATCGAAGCCCAGTTGTCAGTAAGAACCTGCAACTTAGCGTTGGTTTCTTCCATAAAAGGGCGCAAGGCCCGTATCTCTTCAAGGAGTAACTCCATCGAGATGGTCGAAGAGGACTTGGGAGGCGAAGGTGGATCTTTTTTCAACCTCTTAGGCATCGCTTTTGCTGAAGGTTGTGAAGAGGCTTCCAAATGCGACGTCATCTCATCGATAGGGAGAGACTGGGAGGCTTCTAAATGGGCCAGTTCCATAAAAAGCTTGGAATTCTTAATATAATTGCGCTTATGGATCTTGCTGGAGTAATCAGCCATCGAGGCGCCTATGAAGTGCAGGTACACCTGGGACACACCGTAAGATTGGAAGCAAAACAAGCACTTTGCGGGATCCAAAGAACGTAAAAAATAAAAGAGAGGCAGCTAAAAGGAGTTGGCGAGAAAATATGCCGGGCCCTAAAGAACAAAAATACCAAGAGCCAGGAGAAGCAAAATGAAGTCCCAAAATGGCTGCCGGGTTTGAGGAGAATCAGAAATGACCATTAAATCATGAAAAAGCCGTAAGAATTAGGAAAAAGTCACCTGGAAATGCTTTGGCTGTGGCATCTGTTTCGCTTGTGGTGCTGTGGTTAAAGCAGGTTTGATGAAACATCCAGCAATTCAATGCGTGCTGGGCGCGCTGCTGAGAGGATCCCAGGCATTTATAAAACAAAATGGCGGTCGCGGCCGTTGCATAGCCGCGACCGGGGCTAAAAGGGACAACAAAGTCGAAAGGAAAGCTGTCACGGCGGCAGAAATGGGCTCAAGGCATGCCCATCATCTTCGAATATCAGAGGCTTCCCTTCAATGTTCGCGTGTAACGCGCGAACCGCCGGCGGACCCTGGTTCGGACGGAGCTCTACTCCGGCGCCGCCATTCTCCTCGGGCGCCTAGCCACGCCCCAAAAACCATTATATTTTTTCATGATCAAAAAAATATAACAATTCCCCTCAATGTTGTAGCTAGTGGACAAATACATTTATTTATTTAGTTATAAAGTTTTATATAGCACGAACTTGACCCTAGTAGGGTATCAGAGCGCTTAACAATAGGTTAGGCAAGAAGAAAACATGACAGCCAAGCAACACAATCTATGTCAATACCCGTTGCAAGTCGGGAGGAGGCCAGTAAGTTAAACACCCGGACGTCGACAGCAAGTGAGAGCCCAGGTTGAGACACTGTGTCTGCTAAATATCCATATACTGAGTCAGAGAGTTCTGGGGTAGAGTTTTGTTCATGAAAAACAGTTTGACTTATTTTTGTAATGATGTGATTGACGGGTTCAGTCTCATTTCAGTGGCTAGGGCACAACAAACATATAAACTAGATTAAATGACAACAAGTGAGAGGGTAACAGTAGATATTATTCAGTGGTCCACTATTCTATCCATCACTGGAGCCAGTCCCAATTTTGGGTTTGTTTTGACCTATTTTGCTTTATGTAAGATTATGAACACTTGTTGACCTGGCACACTGCACCCTCGTATTCACCAGCTGAACTATAAAAATGACTATTATTTTTTACTGTAGCTCCACAGATTTTGCAACCCCTCTATACATGAGTGTGTACAAAGGATTAATGATTAATTGGAAAAAATCTCAACATGCATTAATGATTAACGGTGCAAATCCGAACATTCCTCAGCGTTGGCGGGAAGTCATGCAACTATGCCCATGGAGTCTCATCTTACTAGTCACGGTGTAAAATTGGACCAAAAAGTCCAAAAGTCTTAACAAGCATTCATTTTACTTACATAAAAAATTTAAATATGCAGAAAGCTGGTATTTTTGATAAATGGTGGACAGTTTTGGCCCAATTATGCCCACTAACAAGTCATGATTGAACTGGCATAATGGTGGTAATGTTGAGACATATTGTCGGCCATCTTGGTTCAATGGTGCCCACCCTTGGTGAATGTTTGTAGCATTTGTAATCATTACTGCTGTCTGAGTCCTCTGCCTTTAGAATTGGTGTAACCTGTCTGCATCCACTCATGTTCTCACTCCACCTTTTATTCATACCTTCAACAATTCATTCAGCCATCCATCCGTTTGCTCATGCATTCAAGGATTCATCCATCCAACCATGATACTCCTATAAGTATCCATACACTCAGTCACTCGGTTATTCATCTATGACTTCAACCATCCATCTAACCATTGGCTTGGTATACCTTTCGTCTACTCGTCCATGAACACATTGACACACTTGCCAATCAATGAAGAATCGTGTCCACATACATATTAGAACCCCAATAGCCTATGCCAATGCTTAACTGTCTTAACCTCAAGATGCCACTCTGGTGGCAAACATTGCAATCAAGAAAAATCAACTAGCATTGCATGTGGGGGAAATAATAACACACCCAATGCTATTTTGGGGTTTAGGGTTCAGTAGAAAGACTGATTTATGCTTGGAGCATAGAGTAAGACTGAAAGGATATTTCAAACATCAGCACAGTGTAACGAATAGCCCCCGGTGATTTAGTTCAACCCCCTAACTGTATAACTATTTGTATTTCCCACACAAATAACCACTGCCCATACAATATTGTCACGAAGACTTACATGGAGAAATAGAGTGAGGCAGAAACCAAGTTTACTTTATAACTCCCAGTTGCCTTGCACCAGTTCTTTTTTCATTAGAAGTACTTGATTCTTTATTATATTTGTCTCTGTAATTTGGAAATTAAACTATCCAACAAGCTTCCCTCCATTTGAGAAAAAATAACCTCTGAGTCATTTAGTGAAGATCCCATCGAGATACATCTGGATTACAGTTTTAACATCTGTGCTCACATATATTTAGATCCCTGCTCTTCTGTCCCGGATGGCAGCAGTGTACTAATAAACAACGAGTCATTAATGCTTCTCCATCAGCTAATAAAGATGGCCTCTTGAAATGAACATATTCGCAAAGACTTAAGCAAATAATGAACAACCTTTTTAAAGGAGGGTGTGTATTGTTTCAAGAGAGTTGGTTTCAAACATCTACAGCCTCTGGAAGCAGCAACTGCAACATCAAAACGAAAATGTCAAATATTTTAGAACATTGGAAGTGGGAAAATGTGGAACTGAAGTGGGTATTGTGACCAGAGGCAGAGGAATGCTGCTACCAAGGCCCTGAATTACAGCGTCTGCCTCTCCCAGTCCTCTGCATCTGTTATGGTTCTTATGGAAGTGCATGATGCAGTCAGGGCCAGCTTTAGGGCTGAGCGAGCGGTGCAGTCACACTGGGTGCTGACCTTGGGGGGAACTAACCTCAGAGGGGGCGCTGTGCTTAGCAATATCTTACGATTTAAAAGCGCCTCCTGCAGAGTTCCTTGTGCATCCAGCTTTCAGGCAGTAATAAAAATGTCAAGATGACTCTTGTGAATAATGTGCCTGCCAGAGAGGGTGATCAGATTTTTTTTAGTGGCAGTTTTGACTCACCATCAAGTAGCGCAGAGTGTAAGTATGCCTGCTGCAAAGAACAGATCTGTATTTTATGTGGATAGCGGAGTGGATTAGTAAAGCGTGCCTTCACTAGTGCATTAACACAAATTAGATGCATGTGAGAGAGGGGCTAGAGAGAGATGAGGGGCACTTTTGCTGGGTGGAAGTGAGGGAATATGTGGAGGAGGTCATGGGGAGGAGGACACACATGAAAAGATTGTTGCACCGGCCGCCACCAGCACTAATGTTGGCCCTCTGTAGGTATGTGCCCAATTGAAGGAAGAGGAGATTATCGGGGAACATGTATCTGCGTCATCCTAGTGGCAGGGTAACTGGAGTAGACTTAATATTGATTGCCTGCTACATATACATGTCGCTACATGCTTTTTCTACTTATTATTACGTAGTACTAGAAAGATATCAATTTGTGAGACTACTCTTAGTATCCCTATAAGAGATCCTTTCTACCTTTTTTGAGATATACTGGCTGGTTGATGACTGTCTAATGGATGTCGGTTCATATATACTTATGACCTGTATTATGACTTAACGATAGTAAAAGTTGTCTTATCCATCCTTGCTATTGTGTTTTTCTGCTTTCTTTTTAATTCTAATCCAGCTTGCCAGAGCGGTAGACGGGTACCAATTGGCTTTAGATAAATAGAGTCAGCCTTCCCACACAGTTAACCATATTCACGTTTGAGACACATTTGGATGTCTTCCCTAACACAATGTCATTTTAATGATGGAGGGTTGTATGGATGTTTGTGGGTTATGATTAGTTTCCAATGATAACAGAAAGGCGAAATGCATCTTGCTCCTTCTTGTGTTACAGATGGAGGTGACGAACTACCAAACAAGACCTCTGCAAACGGCCAGTATAGCCATTTGTATTACGAAAGAGATGATTATGGCATACACATATACAGAGTGACGTTTATAACAGATGGTCCTGACGAATACCTAAGGACTCTATTTGGAGCCAAGGAAAGGCAGAAACATGTTGACCTACATAGGGGGATATTTGTTATGAACCCCCCTGTCCTCTGCTCTTTTAATCCTTTCCGAGGACTCTACCTAATAAAATTATTTGAGCCCTAGAGAAAGTTTTAGTTTTCATAAACACTTGATTCACAGCACTCTGCCCCTCACTCACCATCTACCTCTTTTGGCATCCTTTTGCCTTAAAACACCTCAGCTTCTCCCCACACTATTACATTAGGTGGGGAGTTGTAGCCCACATTGGGGACCGATTGGCTCCGATGTGTGGAGGGAGCCCAATGATGAAGCATGTCACCTTCGGGTGAGTTAGGGTTCTTGTCCATTAAGGACCTTGCTTTCCCACTCACACAACATTCCAATCCCCAGGTTGGTAGAACATATCTTGAGTGAGTTTGAGATTACTCCCTCCCTACTTTCACAGCTCTAGCATTCAGGGGCAGAGAAAGTGCTTTGTTTGCTCTGGTGACTGCAGGTTGGGCCCACCAGCCGTATTTTGGGGGGCGAGCGCTTATTTTTCATTAGTAAACTTTGACCCAGAAAGAGAAAAGCTGCAAAAAAGTAAAGGGGAAGGAAGAGAAAACAGTAACAAAGGGAGAATCCAGGGATTAGCAGCAAGCTGCTATAGTGGGAAAATAGACAGAGTGTGTGTGGTGAGGAATAAAGAGGCGTAATCAAGACTGCTCAGCTTTAGGCCCAGACTTACATAGATTTTGCACATGGTTTATGTTACTTTTTAAAGGCAGACCCAATGCAAACTCCTGGATCGTATTTACACACCAATGCAAATGGCGATTTACATTGGTTTGTAACCAAAGATAACTCATACACCGCACTGCTTTACCTTACTTCCCGCCAAGGAGGCATACCTTGAGTGATGCATGGGCGTCCTGCACATCCACCTAGGGATTTTGAAGCAAATTCATATCAACAATGACTTTTGAACATGAATTTGCAACAAAATACATTGCCTCCCTGACACCTGAGTAACAAGGAGAAATATTCTAATATCTCCTTGTTTTTTCCTCTTTGAATGTGTGATGCATTCTGCAAAGAGGAAATTGCCCTTCAGAAAAGTTTTTATCCAGGAAGGGAACATTTCTGTGGTATTTATCTCATGTAGTGCTATGTACCAGCAAGCTGCTTCCTTGTGGAATACCCTGTCATTATTATTCTCAAGTGTTGAATTCCTTGAAAATACTCATCTGAAAACAAGAATACTTGCTTGTCAAACTACTCCTTGGTTCATGTACATCACTTTTTAGTGAATGAATTGTACGCCTATTTAGTATCTGCAAAAGTGCTAACTGTTATTGCTAGTTTTACTCTACTTATTTACAACTCATCTTCTTCAATAATAATAATACATTTCTGGTTTACAAAATGCAAAACGTTACACCTCTACCCTTTTTTCTTTCTAACCCTGGTGGTCCTGTTATACGTTGGTCAAAATGGAAAAAAGTTTTCCTTAAATATGCACAAGTTTGCGGGATATCGCTAAGCACAGAAAAAAAATCAGCGTTACTGTTGCACTGTCTGGGTTCTGAAGGTCAAGAACTGACTTGGATGATAGTGAATCAGACAGTCACAATGAATTTGAGATTTGCCTCAAAAAACTTTATAAACACTACCTTCCAAAAGTTAGCACCTTTCTAGAGCGGTACCATTTTGGAATGCGTGTGCAAAAGTCTGAAGAATCTGTTGAGGCATACATTACTGCTCTTCATAAGTTGGGTGCTACTTGTAAATTTGATCGGTCTCTTGAAGAGCGAATTCGCGACCAGTTTATGCAAGGATGTAATGTTGAGAAAATTAAAGCTGAACTTTGGCAGAAAGATGACCCAAAGCTAGACAAGGTTGTTTCTATAGCCAAAAGAATAGAACACTCTCTCACTTGTGTTGAGGTCATCAAAAAGGAAAATGGTGTCAAGGAGGAAAAAGTTCACTCTGTTACAAAGAACCCCATAAAACCTACTTGGAAGCAGCGTGAAAACATTCCCCCCTCTTCTACTTCTAAACTCAAGGGAAACTCCAAGATGAAGTGCTACCGATGTGACATGATCGGACATCTTGCCAACGACAAGTTGTGCCCTGCTCTCTCTTCTAAATGCCACAATTGTGGAAAAATTGGTCATGTAGCTAAAGCTTGTAGAGCACAAAAAAACAAGAAGGGCAGATGGGTTAAAGAGGTTTTTCTTGAGGATGACAGTGATTCAGATTATGATGAACTACACTGTGGAGAAGTCTCATCACAGAATTGTCAAAACAAGAGAAAGGGACCAGTGGATGAGGTACAGGTGAATGATTGCAAAATCAGAATGTTTTTTGACTCAGGCACAAAGATCTCTCTTATCCCTAAAGAGTTCTTTGATGCGAAAATTTAGGGGAAAGTGAGAGTCTACAAACCTGACATTAAGCCTCTAGCTTACGGTTGTCAACCTATAAAGTTGTTTGGGTATTTTATAGGCAACATTGAATACAAAGGGAGACTTACTGCAGGAGAAATATATATCTCCTGCAGAGGTGATAGCATAATTAGCTAGTTTCACCAGGCTGATCTGGGTGTGTCATTGGTTCTTGGTGGGGATCCCTGCATCGATCTCAGAGACATCTCTTCAAATTCTACCCCTTTGAATGTTGTTTTAAGTGAGACTGATCCAAGCTGTGCATTACGTGCTGAGTTTAAACAAGTTTTCTGCCAAGAGTTGGGTTGCCTCTCTGGTTATACCCACAAAATCACTCTAATGCCTGGTGCTGTTCCGGTGACATGTAAAGTACGCAGTGTATCATTAGCCATGCAGGAGTCCATGTGCTCTAAACAAGAGAAATTGAAGAAAGGGGGAATCATTGTTGAAACAGAGGCGAGTGAATGGTTGGCTCCGGTCATCCTTGAAACCAAGGCCTCTGGAGAAGTACGCTTATGTGTGGACCTCCGTGCTCTAAACCGCGAAGTTGTTGCTGATAGGTATCCTCTGCGTTATATCACGGAGATGCTATCTCAGCTAAGGGATGCACGTGTTTTCTCAACTCTCGATCACAGGGCAGCCTATCATCACGTTAAAATTGATGTTGAGTCCATGAACTTGACAGCCTTCATAACACCTTTTTGAACCTACAAAGGTCTTCCATTTGGCCTGATCTCCGCAGCCTCTGTATTCCAAAGAGTCATGGAAGATGAGTTGAATGGTGTGGAAGGAGTTTGAATATATCAGGACAATGTCTTGGTTCATGGCTCCTCTCAACAAGAACATGATGTGAGACTGAGGGCTGTTCTTGAGCGTTTTGGTGCAAGGGGTTTGACTATGCGTGAAAACAAATGCAAGTTCAATCTCTCTGAAATTGATTACCTGGGTCACTGTTTAACGGAGGGTTGAGTTAAACCCAGGGATCGCCTGGTAAGGACCATTGAGGAACTCCCGGTTCAGCAAACCAGAGATGAGCTGGTCACCTTTTTAGGGATGACTGAATACTACAATAAATTTGTTCCCCGGTTTGCATGCCGCACCTCCACTTTAAGATCCCTTCTAATAAAAGGGGTAAGGTTTTTTTGGTCTTCACAGTGTCAGTTGGAGTTTGAAGATGTCAAGAACGTTCTTTGTTCTGCACCTTCCCTTCAGAGCTTTGACACCTCTTCAAGCTCAATTCTGATCATAGACACTAGTTTAAAGGGTTTGGGCGCTGTTCTTAAACAGGAGAGGGGTGGTAAGGACGTCACCATAATGTTTCTCTCCAGGGCTCTTGTTGGTCCAGAACTTCTATATTCCATAATCAAGAAGGAAGCACTTTGCATCTTCTGGGCCATCAAGAAATTGAAAAAGTTTCTCTGGGGCAGCTCATTTGTCGTTCACTTAGATCACAAGCTTTTAAAGGACCTGTTCTGCAAGAAAGGTCTAGATGCAGTCTCCTCTAGAATATGTAAGTGGGTGATTGCCTTGCAAGACTTTAACTTCAGTGTGAAGTACATACTTAGAGCAGACAATAAAGTTACTGACTGCCTCTCTCGCTTGGTGCCTAAACGGTCTGAAGAGGTCCCGCTTGATCCTGAAAACTCATGGGAAATTGATGAATTTAAAGTGTGCAAGATTGTGGAGGGAGTAGTTTCCAAGGCAGAATGGAAGGACGCCATGGGGAGTGATGTAGACATGCATGTAGTGTGCAGGCTGGTGTCCGTGGGTTGGTCAGGTATCAAGACCCTGAGTGATAGTGTCCGGAAGTTCTGGAATGTTAGAAATGAGCTTTCTGTATGTGAAGGTTTGCTTTGGGGAGGTACTAGACTTGTTCCCTCTTCATCAGTTAGAGCGAAAATTGTCCATTTAGCTTACCAAGGTTACCAGAGAATCTCCAAAACCAAGGAAAGGGTTTGTCTGCACTTCTGGTGGCCCGGTATTGATATTCTTGTAGAGCAAAGGATAAGAGATTGCATACAGTGCAATGCTTGGTGTAAAGTGCACAAGACTAGGGTACAACCCATGGTCATATAAGAAGCACCCACACGATGTTGGCTAGGTGTAGCCTTGGATCTCTTGGGGCCTGTCTCCAGTAAAGCGGGACAATCCTATGTTCTTGTGCTAATTGACATGTTCTCATGATGGCCTGAGGTCAAGGTGACTCAAAGCATAGAAACTAGAGACATTACTAAATGTTTGCAAGACATTTTCTGCAGGGAAGGACTTCTAGAATCACTTTTGACGGACAATGGCGTCCAGCTTGTGTCAAAAGAGATGGAGGAGTTTTTGGCCAATAAATCGATTAAACACAAGCGTTGTTCTCTCTGACATTCCGAGTGTAATGGAATGGTAGATAGGTTCAACCGTGTACTGAAGGAATCTATCCAGCTAGCCAAAGAACAGGGTAAGGACTGGAGAGCTGAAATACTTGAGAGAGTCATGGTCTACTGTTTGACTCCCCATTCTACCACTGGGAAAATACCCTTTGAGCTGTTTAGGGGCCGCACCCCTAACACTTACATGTTTCAGTCTTAGATGAGAGGAAAAGGTGCCGACATTGTGAATCGACAGGATGCTCAATGGTGGGCACTCCAGGATCTCAAGTCTGCCAAAAGAAAAGCAAATTTTGATGCCAGGCATGCTGTCTCACACACGATCGTGCCTGTGGGTGACCGTGTGAAGGTACGCTTTCCCCAGAAATCTGCTGGTGCGAAGTTCTCTTCTCCCTTCATGGTGAACAAGTTATTTCGCAATGCTATGAAGCTCAATGATGGGCGCATTTGGAATTTGGGTAGGGTTGCTGCCATGCCTTTGGTTGCTCCCAGATGTTCCAGCAAATCCTCTGAACTTGATGACCTGTCTACTCACCCCAAGGTTGTTACTCCTCTGCGAAGGAGTTCTCGCATGCCTAGAGCTCCTGAGGCTCTATGTGACTATGTTTTGAACTGAATATGATTTTATGTTCTTGGTAACTCACTAGCTCTATTTCTCCTTTAAAACTTATTCAATGTTTCTTGTTTTCTTGTATCAGCATGTTCTTACTTTAGGTTTGGGGGAAGGTGTGTGGTATTTATCTTATGTAGTGCTATTTACCAGCAAGCTGCTTCCTCGTGGAATACCCTGTCATTGGTATTCTAGGATATAGAGTACTTGGGATGGTTGCCAAGTGATCGAGGCCTGTTGCTGTTGGGTGTCCTGTGGATAGGACCTTGCTTTACCTAAAGCTTGAATAAAGAAGTTGATCCCCTACCATCCTGTTTCCTGAACTTCTTCACACGTTCTTTCACAAAAACTATGCTGTCTACAACACAGACACCCTTGGTCTATGGCCCAAGGGTGCCTGGGTTGGCGTATGTCTGTAGTAAGTGCACCAGCACAGGGAGAGAGCAGAACTGCAGCACTTTGTAAATACAGCACAAATCTGCTCTCTCCAGTTGGCGCAATGGAGCACACAAACTTTGCTGTTGCCATTTGTTGCGTCAAAGCTTTGTCAATCTGGGCTTTAGTATTCAGCAACCCGACCTTCAATCAATCAATCTATCAATCAGGGTTGGTAAAGCACAACCACTCATCGATGAGAGTCTCAAGGCGCAGGAGTGGAGAGGGGCAACCTTCAATAATGCCAGCCACGGGCTTCTGAGGTAAACGTTTGGCCTCAACACTTATTCCTTCAGAAATCAAGCACTGGGGAGAGAGGGCTGCTAAACATCTGCATTAGCAAATTGAAGGAGTGAAGCAGTTTAGCAAACTAGGGGGAAAATCAAAGATTGTGAAGGATTGAACCTCCCTCGTTCACCCTCTTCCACTTTCATGGAGTAACAGGATGTGCACAGGTGGTGCATGCTTGCATGGACACTCCCTGCTGCAACTGTTTTTCTGTGACTTTGGGAGGAGCATGTGATGTGGCCATTATGAGATGACATTTTCTTAATCAAGTTTCTATCAAGACACAGACGTGAAGAGAAGAACACAAAGAGCTTCATTAAGAGTTGGCTGATTTTTGGTGCGGGGATATCGTGGGGCAGAATCTCTAATTCCAGCTGGTATTTCATAGGTCGCCTCTTCACTGGTTGAAACCAGATGGGAGGCTGAAGGTGGAGCTAATGATAATCTTTCTGCCAGTTCAATTTCTTTACTAATTATCCCCACCGCTTTTTTGCAAAAAAAAGTCCAAGGAGGCTGTTGGTGCCAGAGTGTTTTTTTGCCTCCACATAGCTACAATGTCAATGACAAAAAGCACTACCCTTTCTAAATATCCACTTAGTCGTTCCCTTTTAGGCTCTGTGGCGTGTACAGGGACACGATCCAATGCCTAAAAAAGCAGACCTTGCAAGCAAATCACCGTTCATTCATACACATCATGTAACCTTCATCGATTGATTCCCACTTCTGCTGATTATGATAATGTATAAACAATGGAGCCAAAAGAGCAGGCCCAGCCCAGCCTCATTCGGCTGCGGAGAGGTGCAGATTGGCCAGCTCTTCACCCAGGCTACGCCTTCAACAAACATATGGCAGGCAAGGGATACTGGGGGGTGAAGTCCTCCTCCCGGCACAAACCAACACTCCCAGGGCAGACGGTGGCAAGACTAAGGTCCGCACTGTGGGACGACTTCAAAAAACGTATGGCACTCTGGCACCTAAGAGCAATGTCAGCAGGCAAGGGTTGCAGGAGAGTGGAATCCTCCTCCTCCCCAGCACAGTGCAACACTCTCAGGACAGACAGCGGCAAGATGAGGTTTCTCTTAGTAGATTGAGCTTTGCTCCAACACCTACTGGTGCTTGCACTGAACTGCCCCACTAAGGCCCAGTAACACCTACTCGTCGCAAAGCAGAGAAAAGGGGTTGTTTCACTAAAAAAGCTAGTGTTTCAGTGCAAAACATATTTTGCACTGGATAGTAAAAAGCTCTGCCAAGAGTCTGCATTGCATCAAACTGTGTCACTTTGAGCAAGTACAAAGCTTTAGTAAATCTGGGCCAAAGAGGTGATGAAAATGTCTATATTTTCAAAAGATCCATAGCGAGTGACAAATAACCAGGCTTTTTGAAGATTGCAGTTCAAATGTTTAGACTTCAATTGCGTATCCCCTCTCATTTGGAGATATCATGAAAGCACTAATATTGATCCATCTTTGTTGTAAGGGTTTTTCAGATCTTTTGTTGAAATAGAGTGGTTGGATTCAAAGGGCTTAAGAGGAACCAGGGTCCATGTGTGCCACAGAAGCCACATGTAAAAACATAAAGCAAGGATACATGAAGAGTTAGTAATCTTGCAATGTCTGCATTCTTTTAAGCACAGAGACTACATTTAGGGGCTGATTACTAGTTAATCGGTCCCAACGACAGCCCACAGTGTTAGTAGTCGGGAGAATGCCGACAAGGTGGCAGCATCCCAACTGCTGTAAAATGAGTACACCACTGGCGTGCAGCATGCTTTGGCTCACAGAAAGAGCCTAAAGCATATGCATCTGCTGTGGCAGTGCCGCTTGCATGTTGGTGCACTGTGTACCATGCACCAGGGCATGCATGTCACACAGTGCATGCACGACAGTGCAAGCAGAGGGAGGCACACCATGTGCCTCCATGCACATCCCCATGGGCTACAATGCCCTGGGGCCCTGTTTTGGCCCTTTTCTGCCTTTCTGCTGACTTTTCATGGTGTGGTCCCCGTCATGAAAAGGTCGACTGAAGGGCAGCTCGTAATCGCCATGGCGGTGTCGGCCTCGGTAGTCTCTATTGGCTGCCAGATGCCCAACCACCAGACTATCAGGATTCAGGATCCTGACGGTGGCGACGGTCTTGCATCGGGCTTGTGCAGTCCAACCGCCAATCTCGTATTTGGTCGGTCGGAACACATAATCAGGCCCTTAGTGTGAATGACTTGGCTGTTCAGGGACTCACAAATGATCATACAGCTTCCCAGCATTACTACAGTTAAAAACAAAAACGAGAAAGCAAGTTTTAACTGTTTGAATGTTATGGGTACCACAGTTCAACATCATTGAACAAGAGTAACAATTCCTTTTGCAAGCTCAGTGAATAAAGCAAAGAGAGGTGGGCTCTAGATTGACAATCTTGGGTGGCAACTCTTTGGCTTCTCATAGACAGTCGCTGACGTACAAGAAATCTACTGTACATTTCTCTACAGTGTGTGCTGAATAGTGGCCCAATTTAAGGGACACACAACTTACATTGTGTAGTTGCCAGATGGAGATAGGCCTCAGTCCAGGTAAGTAAAACAATGGAGTTTTCCAGCATTTACATGTTTCATCATGGGAAGCAAATCTTGCACTTTCTCCCCTGCACTCTTTGCCAACATCAGCTTGGAATTGCCTACACTTTCTAAACATGGCTGGCGATTGGGGTGGCGTTGCTGGCAGCTTTAAAAGCTCTCACCAGAGGCAACTGAGAATTTCTCATTAGTATTATCCACATGTCAGCAGGCAGTCTCATGCCAGTTCCAACTTCAGGCAATCAGGGTTCTTTAAGGGGTCATATGGCACGATCACAGACAGTCCTCAGCATATACTTTAAAACCAGGAAAGTACCCAGGCAGAACTTCAAGACACTTATACAGGGTTTTGGTGTCACGCATTTATGTATGAGGTTGGAAAAGAGTCGGTTGTTTTTCTTTATCTTTGAATTTGCTTCAGCTCTTTTCTCTCCCATATGTATTTCATTTCATTTACATTTATTTGGGTATTGGGATGTGGGACTGGACTATGGAAACTCACTCTACACCTGCATCAACCAGTCCCTACTCTGCAGACTCCTGATGATACAGAACGCCGCCGCCAGAGTCGTCCTCAACATTCCCAAGCACAAGCACATCAGCCAACACCTACGAAAACTTCACTGGCTCCCTGTGGAAAGAAAAGTCACTTACAAGATCCTCACCTTTGCCTACAAATGCCTACACAAAAACGGGCCAAAATTAATCAACGACAGAATCAACTTCTATGCACCCAAGAGAAACCTCCGATCCTCGAATCTCGCACTGGCTGAAACCCCACGCATCCACAGAGCTAGGGCAGGCAGAAGATCCTTCTCCTACATCACAGCCAAGACCTGGAACAAGCTAGCGATAGATATCAGATGTGCCCCTTCCCTAAACACCGACAGGAAGTCCCTCAAGACCTGGGTCTTCAGTTAAGCGGACCTGCTGACCCTCCCCCCCCCCCCCCCAGCACCTTGAGACCCTTGAGTAGCGCACTTCTAAACCCCCCGATTAATTGATTGGGAGAAAAACGCCATATATATTGACTTAGCCAATGCTTTATTTTTGCTAGTGCAGAGCCAAAAGATTGGCTAATTCCTTCAGAGGCGAGACGTATTTGTTTTGCCAATGCTTTTTATACTTTACGCAGCAAGTCCTGTGGGCTTACAAGGCACCCTTAAGGGCTGATGTATCTAAAATATGAAAGTACGTTCTCACACATCAAACAATTGTCCTTGCCATGTATTACTACAGTGGTTTCAACTTGCAGACCAGCTGGAGAAATATGGTGTTCACAGGAACCATAACATTGAGTCACATACATAGTGATGTAAATATGCACTTTAACCCACATATGTTATTTCATTTCCACTCCATTGGTGTAATATTTGTGCCAGGTTACAATGCCCATACAAGACAGTTAAATAAAGTAACTGGGTCTTTTTACAGTAGTATTTTAAGGGAAGAGCCTATGCGCTGTAGGGCAAAATAGGGCATATAAAAGGGGAGAAATGTGTGGTGACCATGCAGAAAAGTTGGATTTTGTACAGATACTAATCACTGTTGAACACCCAACACTCTATCAGGCTGATATCTGTCCGGCACTAAACAATTATTTTAAGAGCCTTCATTAGCACCAAAAGAGGCAACATCTCTTTCAGCAAAGAACTATAAAAGGA
This sequence comes from Triturus cristatus, assembly GCF_964204655.1. Classification (NCBI taxonomy): domain Eukaryota; kingdom Metazoa; phylum Chordata; class Amphibia; order Caudata; family Salamandridae; genus Triturus; species Triturus cristatus. The sequence continues at coordinate 1,134,668,784 of NC_140582.1, forward strand.
TTCAAAATGTGAGACTGTAACCCAATCTAACTAGCAGTAATAATAATCTTTTTGAGCACTTATGTGGTCTTGGGACGCGGAATTGAATAGCAACCTGATTCTGGTACTTATTTTAATTGTAATATAATTTTGCCGAAGTCCTTCCAAGGTTTACCCTATCAGCTAACTGACTACAAGGACAGAGAAACGAGAAAGAACAAGAAATAAATAACACGCTGGTAAGTAGGTCAAAGAGGAGAGATTTCTAAATTGAGTCATGAATTTTCGCTGGCATATGGCAAGAGGTTTATTCTCATGTTGAAGATGGTGAGCTTTTATTAATAAACAGTATACGCTGGGAAATATTTTTTATAAGTTCGCATCACTTGCATGCTTATGATCCAATCTTTAATATTATACCCGGACATTTCAAGGGTGTCCTCACATAAACAATTGTTCATTGCATCAGGGCACCACTGGTGTCCCCCATCCCTCAGACAGTGATGTCTATGGAAAAAATGTCTTCGGTTTCCCTTCCAAGTCTTCCTAGTATTTCTTTTCGTCATACCTCGGTATTGATCGGATGGACAGTTGGATAATCAGAGAAGATGAACCATGTGGAGGCATCTGAGGACACGACCTGCACATGACCCAGAAGGTGTCTAATTATACTAGCATAAAACAGCATTTCATGGATGAAACTCTTCAGGAGAATAATCCTGTATACAGATGAAACATGCTTTCCCTTTGCCACTATTTCTAAACAAACGCTCTGCTAAATTCTATCCTAAAACGCAAATTATTAATGCAACTGGTAATTTAATTACCGGAGAACACCAAGGGCCTGATTTACGCACAAGCCATTTTGCAGACCGAGTGGAGTCATTTTCAAAGCACAGGGATGCATCATATTAACAACAATACGATGCCTCCATGTGCTCTCCCCTGTGCTGGCACACAATTGACTGTCATGCACCAGCGCAGGCACCCTTGCGTCATGTTGCAAGGGCGTCTGCATTATGGAGGTGGTTGTTTTTGTGAAGGAAGGGACACCTTCCTGCACAAAAGCAATAATTGATGGCATTTTTCTCTTTCTATGCGTGCTGCAGACTGCAGCACGCATAGAAAGAGAAAAAACAAAGAGAAATAAAACTATCTCTCCTCGTTGTGCCACTTGATTCTGAAGCTTTCCCAACTTAACAAAACTTTGTAAATCTGGGAATGCATCAGGTTCCTTGGATGTTGCATGGAAACACCCACCGCAACAACCATATAATGCCGTTTCGCGCAGAGTAGTGCATGAAAGGGGCCCATATTTACAAGGCCATGAAAAGTCACACAGGGTAACTTTACGTGGCCTTGTAAATATGGCAGGCACACTGTGCTGCCGGTACGTCAAAAAAAGTGATGTACTGGCAGTGCAATGGCCTTGTAAATGAGGCCACAAATCTTTATCACTTGGCCACAGTGCATCTGAAAGCTCTGGTACTCCAGGTCATAAGTACCTAGCATTCCTTTTATTTAATCTCTTCAGATTTTGATTTTATAATGACATTTTTGTGTTTGACTGATTCACTGTAGTATGAAAGTACCATTAAACCACTGGCTAAGTTATATGTTTCCACTATTGACAATGCAGTCTAGGAAACATTCAGACCTAACCTCTTATGTCCCCATTTCTAGTACAAAAATCATAAATTTAAGCCTTACCTAGAAATCACCTCTTTTTTGCATAATCAACCCATATTTTTGGACTGATGCTGGTAGTTTTAGACTCTGTGCACTGAGACTCTTCTAATCAGCCTCAGGGAATGTGCTCTGACCCTAAAACATGATAAAATGGGTATACTTCTTACAGGCACATTTAACTTACCTATATGTCCCTGGTATATGGTTGAAAGTGTACCCAGGACCTGTAAATTGAATGTTTCCAGTGGACTGTAGCACATGTTGTGCCACCGCTAAAGTGACAATAGTAAAACACAACTGCAGGCTTTCAACCAGTAACTTGGCCATGCAGGTTCAAACTACAAATTCGTCCTGTCAAAATAACCCATGTTGACAGGCCTAAACCATCATTTGAAATATTAATTAATCCCTCATAAGTAAGCCTTAATACAGTAGGGTTGTAGGACATGTAAAAGTATAATGTAAACCATTTCCTTACAGTGACAAGGCTCCAAAAGCAATTTTCCCTTTAGCAGGGTTGGCTCTTTGATATGAAAGCATTGAGAGTTAGTATTGATAAGGAAAAAGAGATTTAGAAAGAATGTCGATACTTAAAAGAGTGTCCAGGTGCTGGCTTCACAGCGATCTGCACAAGCAAACAGTGACACTATTCCTGTTGAAACATCCAAGTTTTTAATTTTTTTTCTTAAAGATTGATGTCTCAGCTTTTGTGGGTAGCTCCAAAGGGAGTTTATTCCGGGCAACCGACCCAAGATAGGAGAAAGATCTATCACTAGTTCTCGCTCGATGAATCTTTTGGATCATAGCCAACCAACCGGTAGAAGATCAGAGACGTCTAGAAGGAGCATACTCTTTAATCATTTCTCTGAGATAGCTTGCCCTGATGGCCTGCAGTGCTTTGTGAGCAAGGACAAGTGTTTATAAGAGAATTCTTTTTTTATTGAGAGCCAATGAAGAGCCTTCAAGTGAGAGGAAATATGAGACCTTGGGGGGGGGAGATTCAAAAGAATTTGAGCTGCCGAATTCTGGAAAACCTGCAGTTTATTAAGAAGATGGTCTGGAAGTCCCAAGTATAACGCATTTCCATAGTCCAATGTGGACATTATCAAAGCCTGAATGACCGTTTCTTTATCAGGAAAGGAGAGCAAAGGAAGGAACTTTCGCAGAATGCATAGCAGCCCAAAACAGGATCCTTTCACCGATTGAATATGTGGTTGAAAAGACAGGGCTCCATCAAATTTGATGCCTTAGTTCTTAACTGTATCCTGTTGGCTGCCAGAGTGTGGAGTGTCATTTGGCCAGAAGGTCTGCCATATCACTGGCTAGAAAGAGCCAAAGAATAATATCTCTGTCTTTTCGGCATTGCATTTCAATTGATTAACAGTCATCCAATGAAACACAGATGAGAGACATTCTTTAACAGCCTCCCCAGCAATCTCTTCTCCCTTTCCACAGGTAAACAACAGCTGAGTGTTGTCAGCATAAGAAATCACTTTTGCCCCTAACTCATCAGCTAACCATGTGAGGGGTGTAAGAAAGACATTAAATAGGGTGGGGCTAAGAGCTGAGCCCTGGGGCACTCCAACTGACTCCTCATGCACTTCTGAAGAGAACGGGGTATCCAGACTTCCTAACTTCACTCTTTCTAGAAAGGATGAAAGCCACTTTATGTTTGATTGGAGTTGGGATAACGACCTTGAATGGGGACTGTATCGATGGCCACCGACAGGTCTTGCCTGACCAAGACGGCCTTCGCCCCATTATCTAGGGTGCCTTTAATATGCTCGTAGACCTCCATCAGTGCCATCTCAGTAATTAAACTGGGTCTGAACCCAGATTGGCTTGGGTGTAGAAGATCATTAGTTTCAAGATATTGTGAGAGATGTTGGTTTACCCATTTCTCAAAAATGTTTGAAAGAGCAGTAAGTGAGGAAATTGGTCTATAGTTTTCCTGAACACTTGAGATCCAACCATATACTAAAATAGTGGAATGCGAACCACAACTTAAGTCGGGACTGGAGCCAGAAGACCCAAGGAAACACACACGGTAAATACCCAGGAACCCCACATAGGCCGTGTGCAAAGTGGGAACACAACCGCATGCTCGATATAAGTCAATGGGCAAGTCACAGTTGCAGTTTTAAAGAATAAGGACCCTTCCCAGAGAACCCTGAAGAAACCCAGTGGAAGATGGAAGGTTGGAGAGTCACCTCACCCGTGGATACCCCGGGAACCAGGATACCTACACTAGAAAAGCTGGTGCAAAGTGACGTCAGAAACCGCTGTAGACCATAATGGAGGACTTCAGTGAAGATGCCACTGGCAAACTAGGTGAAAGAGTCTGGTGGAACCCAAAGGTGGTTTCAAGATGAGAGGTACCTGTAAGCAGAGGGGACAGAGTCTATGTCACTCAGGAGTGACCAGGAGGCACAGAAGACGAATGCCCACCGATGCCAGAGATGCAGGAGAGTTGATGGTGCCCTTGTTGTCCAAGAGCTGTCCCTCGTCGGATATCAAGAGCCTTGGCAATGGCAACCAACATAGTACTAAAAAAAGGTGCAATGTCTGGACCTGCAAGGTCCAAGAGACTCAGCGTGAGCAGGAAAGTCAGAGCAGGCCCAGAGAAAGCAGGGGAGCCCACTGAAGCCAAGGAAGACACTCAAGAGGACCCACGGGCCAAAGGCACAGGTGTCGCAAGAGGACCTAGAGCAGCTTACCAAAGGATGAAGGTCAACGGTGCAGAGGATGCGTTGCAGGCAAAGATCTTGGTTGCAGAAGATGTTTAAGGCTGGAGCTTCTGGGGACCCAAAGATCTCTGGTGAAGAGAGTCAACAAGCCTTGGCAACAGCAAGTCGAAATGGTGCATAGGGTACTACTCCGGCGGTTTTGACGAGGGAAACTGGCTTCAAACTTTCTATGAAGACAGTTTAGGCCTCGAGGGAGTTTCTGAACCTTTCCGAGTCCGTAGGAGCTCAGGTTCGTTCCGGTGTCTGCAGATGCAGGGAATTGATTCCTTCACTTCAAGGGAAATTCCTTCGGGTGTCTTGAATGTCCACAGGCCTGTAGAAGAGCCTGTATGGAGCACAGACGAGGCAGAAGACTGGCAGGACAACAAGACCAGTAGCTGCAGGAGTCTTCCCAGTTGCAGTCTCGGTTCCCAAGCGAAGTCCATTGGGAATTGCGAGCACTCACAATGTCTGGGACTGCTTTGTCAATAAAGCAGTCCGGGCTGCATTTAAAAAAGAAAATTGCAACTTTTCAGTTTCATTTTTTAGGGGCAGGCAGTGGTCCCTTTATGCACCAATTCACAAAGGGGAAGGGGTCCCCTGGGTGCCCCTTCTCATTTGCGAATGGTTTACCACCTACTTGAAGTAGGTGGGAAACTGCAAGTTTTGTGCAACCACAAATTTTGTCGCAAAACCCTCATACATGACATTTGCACTCGCTGTTGGCACGCCTCTTCCGAATTACGAGTCTCTAATTGATTAGCGACTTGCAAAATAGGGTTAGTACATTGTGCATCCATTTGGCACTTTGCATCCACAATAAATGGTCGTTCAGCAGGCCCTCAGTGCTTTTTTTCATTGTTTTGATGTTTAAGGGGTAGATGTACAACCGTGTTTTGCGATCGCAAATGGGGATTCGGCCCGGATGTGACTGCAAAAAAGGTCAGCCCCATGTACAAACAATATTTTGCGAGTCGCTAACCTATTAGCGACTCACAAAATACGGTTTGCGGCTCGCTATTAGGAAGGGGAATGCCAAGGGCATCCCTTCCTAGTAGCAAGTGCAAATGGCATGTAAGATTGTTTTGCAAACGCATTTGCTGTTACAAAATTCTTGCACTTTACCCCCCTTTTAAAAAGCCTTCCCCTTTGTAAATGGGTGCGTAAAAAAATGTAAGAGCCGCCAGTGGTCCCATGTTTCATTTTTTTTAAATGCATCCCATGATGAATGAATGGTCGTAAATCTGGCCCTAAGTCAGATATTTTAAGGGTCTTTTTGGCTTGAGATTGTACTGTGGGATTTAGTCTGCTATATTCAGCTGTGTTTTTATTACTCATATTCTGGTCAGTTATGTAGCTAGTTATGTTTTATTTTCATTTCCTCTTATCCCTGTTGCTGGGCAGCACCTCTGCATTCCATGTGTCATCCATGACAACACAATGGTCTATCTTGTCCTGCTGCACCTTTGGCAGTTGGATTTGAGCTGTTGCTTGGGCTGGTGGTCTGTATCTGTGCTCCTGAATAAAACTACTAAAGAACTGCTAAACGTCTACTGGAATTGTTAACAGATTGCTTGCTTTCATTGGACTATGGTGATTGCAACTTTGCTGGGATATGTAGATTGTCTTAAAATGTCATCAGTTTTTCATCAGTTTCTCATGTCATTGTGTGGGGTAGCAGGTCAAAGTGCGAATGTGCTCTTGTCTAGAAATGAATTTTCGGGATACAGGTTCTGGTAATTTATTGGTACACTAAAGGTTTATAACAAGGAAAACCAAAGCCCGCAGTTATGTAGCAATAAAAAAGAAACCTATACAGTTCAAACAATAAGGACTTGTGTTGAGAAGAGAATTCTCTTTATTTTAGAAATACGTAGATTCAATGATCTTCAGTACATTCACGTTTTACCAAATTCACTTCTTAATACTGGAAAACGGCCAACTCGTGGTTGAACCTTATACTTTTTATATTATTATTACACAATTGAGTGCTTTGGTTTTCCTTGTTGTAAAATAATCGCTTTGGATCTTTCGTCCTATTATGAAATCACACATTTGGTAATAGGGTGTAAAATAATCTCAGAAGCACCACCCCAAAATTTCCTGTGCTCTGCTTGTATTACTGTATTCCCACTACAATTGTATACTAATATGAGGTGTGATTATTAGTCCATCACCACCTTTTCTTATATTTACACTTTTTTAACTTTTGAATACTTTAATCATGCAGCACTGCTGGCTCTCGCTGTGTGTTTGCATACATTTGGCTTGTGCCTATCATGGAGATGGCCGACGGTCTGTTAAAGGAACATTGAAGAGCCATTGCTCATCTAAATTGACACCTAGAGAAGCAAGAACAGTTTTGGAGTCAACAACGGTCCAGAACCAGAGGCGCCTGCTGCCCAGAGAGACCCGCATCAAGAGGGCATTGTGGCTCGGAGAGAACCCCCTGCATCTTTATTCAGGAAGACTGAAGTCCTTGAGGTCATTCAGGAAGTAGCCCCTGGATACAGATGCTTGAGAATTATAAACACTTGGGGGCCTATGCATCAACAATGCCATTTGCGATTCCTTATTAGCGAAAAATAAGGAATCGCTAATAAGGAATAGCAAAAGGCTATGCATGTAGGAATCGCTATTCAAATAGCGATTCCTTAATATTCCTTATTACCGAATCGGTAATACCGAATCGGTAATAAGGAATACCTACCCATTCATTCCTATGGGCTTGGAGGCCCATAGGAATGAATGTAAAGCCAGTCTGTATTAGCGATTCGGTATTACCGAATCGCTAATAGCGGGAGCACTTTCAAGGGTGCCAGGGTGTCAAAAGGACACCCTGTTGCACCCCTGAAAATGATATGTGCACATATGTTGCACACACACATGCTCTAAGGGCATGTGTGTGCGCAACATGAAACTTTGAAAAATGCACAAAAGTGCATTTTTCAAAGTTTTTGCAAATTACCATGCAGTTCATCTTCATGGTAATTTGCTCCCCCTATTAGCGAAATCGCTAATTTTTTAACTTTGATGCATTGCATTTAAGGAATCTCACTTTGGGATTCCTTAAATGCAATCGCTATTTAAGGAATCGGTATTTAAGGAATCCCTATTTAAAGAATCGCTATTTAAGGATTCCTTAAATAGCGATTTCTGCTTTTGGGTTGATGCATTGGGATTGGGTATTTTTTACTTAATACCGGGAGCTATTACCGAATCGGTATTTTACCGACTGGATTTTGGGTTGATGCATGAGGCTGTTGGATCCTACTTAAGTGCCAGCCTATGTATTAGAAAGTCTGCACCATCCCTACTGACTCCACCCAACCCCATATACTCCTCTGGACTGAAATTCCATTGGGAATATTCCAAGTGCAGTGCTGACATTCACTGGATACTTTTCAAACCATATTCTTTGTTGCTGTTGTAACACGTGTGTATGCATGTCTGTTTATGTGTGGGTACATAGCCTAAGAAAGGCGGGAAGCCTGAGTTATGATTCATTGTCACAACAAATACTATCTCTTTTCCTTTCTTTTCATAAAGCAATTTTATTTCCCATAATAATATTTGATTATCTGAAATACTTTTCTTTGCTTTACTTATTTAACTTGGAACAGATCTAAAAAATGTTTATTTCGCTGAGGATTACTGAGTTGCTCAATCTAACTTGACAAAAGTTTCTCATTAAAACCCATTTTCTTCTTGAAAGTTCTTTGTCAGGCAGCGCCAGAGCTCTTTTTAAAGTTCATCCGGGTTATGTGTCTTATTTATTTGTTTTTGTTTGTTTGAAAAGTTATTAAATTATTCTTCTATTAGTTTTTAATGCTGCCTAAAACAATGTTTCTTTTTTTATACATCTTTACAAGAATATAGTGATAAAAGTTACCATTGTCTGCTCCTCAGTTTTAACTTGTGCCTTGCAGATCTTTGCACCCAGCACACTATCGTCTGAAGCTTCTCACTACTACTGCTTTTAATGTGCTTTCTTATGTAAAAACATTATACGGGTCGAAACCTTTTAATTTTCAATTGTCCCCCCAATGTAGCTTCATTTCTTTTCATTATCCCATTCATTTCACATCCATTCTTTCCCTTCCTTCGCCTGTTCTCTTTTTATTATGCATATCTATGCCTCTCTTCTCATGAAGATCTGCACTAGTGTTTGAGGAGTTTTGACATTTTGCTCCTCTGTTCAGAAAAAGCAAAAATAATCACCTTTATATTGGGGAAAGATTCACAAATCTGCTATGAATCATTCAGCAAGAGATTCCACCCAGCTTATTTACAGGGGAAAGTCCACCTTAAACCCCAATGGCTCAGGTATGGCCAACTCAACTCCTCTCCTTTCCTCTACTCTCCTCTCCTCTCCTCCCTTAACCCCTCACCTCTCCTCCTCTATCCTCTCCTCTCCCCTCCTTTCCCTTCCCCTTGGCATAAAAAGAGTAGCAACAATTCCCAACAAAAATAACTCCAATAACAATACCCCAAGAGATGCCATGGATGTTAATTGAAGCTCAGTAATTGCCATTCTTATGCAAGGGCCTGCAGTATACAATGGTGGGTACGATCGTGCCATGGATGACTACAATATACCAGACCTAGCATCTTACCCGTAGTGGGCATCACCACACCAGGGATGTCTGAAATATGCCTAATTTGACCACCTTTATACTGGGTTACATCCAACAATCCGTTCTGAATGAAATATTTACTCTTTTGCTACCCATGCCAAATGTGCTTTTGTGGTCAGTTAAGGTGTGCAGAAACAGTAACACCTCATTAATAGAGATATTTCACGTGGTTTGTGTTCTTTCCCACAACGGTCCCTGAAGGTAAAGGGAAATGCAGACTGGTGGCACATCCCTTAGAGCATTCATGCACTTCCTCTCTTCTTTTACCCCATCATTCCAAGAGTCTGAATGTGTGCAGACCTCAGTTCAAGATCCTTGGAGTGACAGGGAAAATATACAAACTGCTCATGTTTTTGTGTTTTTTGGCCAGCAGTCCACACTTGGCTTAGAAGGTATGTTATGTTCATAATATTCAGATGACATCTCCCCAAAGCCCCGTAAGAGATGTGGAGTTTATATTCCCATCCTGTGGATTTCTAGTGGAGAATTGTACATCAGCACTCAGAAGTCAATGACAGAACCCATGTAACACTAACAGTGTCATTAACAACACATGGTCAATCACACTGTACTTGGGAGTCAGGGTCGACCATGTTGCAGAACCAGAAACTGGCAAAGGAGTGAAAGGGAGAGGTCACGGTCTGAGCTGGATACATACAGAGGTGGACAGGACAAGAGAAGTAATTCAATTAAATACCTCAACTGCTGCTGTCATGTGTATGCATGCATGAGTATGTGTCTGAGAGAGTGTGTGTGTCTGTATGTGTGTGAGTGTTTGTATGTGTGTGTGTGTGTGCGTGTGTGTATAGAAGTAAGTAATTGTGTGTGTGTGTGTGTGTGTGTGTGTATGTATGAATTTGTGGATGCAGAGTTTTCATTTTGGTGCCCTAGTAAAGTGTTGATCTGGATTAAACCTACTGTGGGCACCTGTGGCATGATGATGCTTACCCTTAGTATGATCCTAGTCTTAGTTAATGGAGACCTTTGTGGTCATATTACAGATATATAAGACATAATGATGCCCACTCTGGCACATGGGTGGCATTGGCACAATAGTGGCAATTCATAGCATAATATTGCATTGATGGCAAGACAGGGCCCACCTTTGTATGTTGCTGGCCCTGGCATATATCTGGTAATTCTTGGCTTATTGTGGACATCCAAAATGTAATGATGCTCACTCTTAGTATATTATATGTCTCACTCATCTTTGTTTAAAAAAAGCTCCTCTAATCTGTCATTCACCCAAAAATCTGGGCCTATGTTACTCAAACAGCTAAGCTGGCTCCCTAGTGAAATGAGGATTCAACTCAAAAGGAAATATCTCACTAAAAGAAATCCAAGTAAAATGACCTCCCTTATACCTGGCTTGTCTTCTCAACATCCAAAGAAACTGAAGCATTTTCAGGAAGAAAACATGTCAATATCCCTACACACCTACATTGCAGATGCAGTGGGCACCATGCGTCATCCCAATGGGAGGTGTTTCTTCTTGAAATGAGCACTTCCTTCTTGTCTGTGTTCAGCTTCAGGCAGTAGCATCTCATCCAGTTGGTGACGTCGGTCATGGCGTTCTGGAAGTTTGATCTTCTGTGAGAGAGAGTATTAGTTGGGGATCGTCCATGTTCAAGATGATGTTGAGTCCGTGGGTGCAGATGATGTTGGCCAATGGTGTTAGGGCTGAGAGAGAATCCTTGGGGGACCATGCAGATTATGCTCTTGGGTCAGAGGTGAAGGGAGGTAGGCAGGTTCCTTGTGTGCGTCCTGTGAGGAAAGAGGTGATCCACTTGATGGCGTTTCCTCTGATGCCGATGTGGAGGAGTATGTTGATGAGCATGTGGGATATAGTTTGCAAGGCCACTTAGATGTTGAAGAGGATCATGGCTGCTGTCTCGCCATGGTCGAGGATGGATCTGATGTCGTCGGTTGAGGCTTTTAAGGTGGTCTTGGTGCTGTGGTTGGAGTGAAAGCTAAATTGGGAGGCGTTGAGTAGGTTGTTTCCTTCCAGGTGTCTGGTGAGTTGGCAATTGATAGCCTTTTCCAGGACCTTTGCCGAGAAGGGGAACAGTGATATGGGGCAGTAGTTCTTGAGTTCGCAGGGGTTGGTGGAGGATTTCATCAGGAGGGGTTTAACCTCAGTGTTTCCAGGTGTCACGGAAAGTGGCAGTGGAAATGGATAAGTTGAAGAAGTTGGTGAGTGCGCTGCTTATTTCCTTTGATCACTGGTTAAAGCGGAATAGCACTCGTTACAATCTCTGTTCCTAATAATAAACTTAAGACAAACTTAGGTCAGACTTAAGACAGACTTAAGACAGACTTAAGACAGACTTAAGACAAACTTAGGACAGACTTAAGACAGACTTAAGACAAACTTAAGACAAAATCCTAACTTTACTTCTACTAAATGCCTTCTGTGAATACCAAAAAGTAGTAAGTTTAGGACTTTGTCTTAAGTTAGTTCTGTGAATCGGGCCCTCTGTATCCGAGAGCGTCTCTAAATGCAAAAAATGTTTTAAAGGATTGCTTGCAACGATCCATAGAAAGAAACTTGATTACGAGCGTAAGAGAAGGAGACACAGTAATAATAGCAAGCATTTGCCAGGAAGTGCAGTCCATATAACATAATAGAGCGTTGCTGACCTGTCCGGGTCAAAGGTTACAGTTTCCTGCTGTGATTGGCCCATCACTCAGACTCGTGCCCCAGCAATGCATCAGCAGATATATGTGCTTTATTCTCAGCTCACTTCATCTGCAAGTCACTCAGCAGTTCTCTATAGCTGCCATCATCCGTAGAATTACATCCCTGGAGTGCTTTTATTAGGACAACAATTGATTTTTGTTTTATTGATAACCCCTTTGACTTGCTCAGGATAAAAAGAGAAAGCACCGTGCTTAGTGTGCAGATAGCTGGGAGTTTCTCAAGATGGTGGTCCCTGGGGGTTTGGTGATATATACATACGTGTGCAAACGCTGCCACATTCAGCCCAGCCGCCCTGCCATATAAACCAATGCACTTTCACACGATAACCTTCCACTTCTATATATCTGCGATAAACATGTGATATTTCGTGCATGTATCCGCCATTAAAAATCAAGTAGAAATATGCCCATAAAATGCTCCGTAATTTTGGGGAAACATGCGGAGATCAGTGCTGTAAAACCGTTCGCATTTCACAGTCACCCGGAACAGGTGCTGTAATACTTCCGGGTGTGGTATCACTGCATCTTGAAGATACTAGACCTCTCGTGTCAAACTACGATTGACCTGTATTGTGGGTCTTTTTGAATTATATAATTCCGTGCTCGGAAACGTATGCCGCACATTTCACTACAGCAGTTCTTCCCAAACATTTAGAGCCATGGCCCAATTTTTAGAATAGAAAGGCGGGGCCGGCATCGGCCACGCCGAAGGTATGGCGGGCGTGCCGGCCCCCGATGACCAGACAGGGGCGGGCCTGTCGCGAGTATTGTTGACGCGACAGACGCGCCCCACCACCAACTGGTCGAAGTCAGGGGCGTGACCAGGAAGTAATTGAAAGTACTTCAGGGTCACGCATTCGGGCTAACGCCAGGCCGGTTAGAACTGGCCTGGTGGGAATATGGGCAATAAAAGGCTGGGGAGCGGCGGAGTCTGCCTCTTTGCTCGCCGCTCCCTCAGCCTGCCATTTAGTCACACCAGCCTCGCTAGGAGGCGGTATTTTAATTTCTTGTTATTCTCTTCTCCAGGTTTCTCTTTCGATCCGAGCTGCGCGACGGACATAGAGGTCCAGAGTTGGGCGGCCTCGCGTTGAGGCTCTTTTCACTTGTATCCCTTTGTTTTACAGGCTGAGAATCGGTGTGGCAGAATAGAAAAGCGAGTGGTAGCCATGCGGTAGCTGTTACCATACTGGAAGCGGTACAATTGATGGGAGAAGCCGACGGAGGGGCGCGGTCACTCAGGAACAAAATAGATATTGTCCAATCCGGTCGACGGTCTGCGCACAGTGTTTGGCACCGAGAATAGCGTGATTCTGGACAATCGCCCGCAGTAATGGCAAGGTGCAGGGCTCCTGCTTTGGCCTAGTATATAGAACTAAGGCGGCGGGGCTGCTAATTTCTGGGGGGGGGCCTTCGAGGTTGCACCGTAGGTCACGAGTACTCTCCTTCTGGTGCTGCCGGCGATCATGAGCCAGCAAGCGCGAGGGTCCAGTTGTTTTAATGGGAAGTGGCCTCAGTTTTGGAGATGAGGGTCATGGGGGCAGAGCGATTATTTTCAGTCCCCCACAGCGCTTGATATACATGGATGCAGTTGTATAGAGATGGTACCTGTTGGGTTGGCTGTGAACAGAGTCCCATGTGTGGTGTGCTTTTTCAATGTTGGTACGTGGATGTCGGATGTCCACTGCAAGAACCTAAATCCCCAGGGGTGTGCGTGTGTGGGCTCCCCCGTTAAAAGCAAGGGTGCATTCGAGGGACATCGCGACGTATCAGGAGGGTAGGGTTAACAGAGGTCTTTACCAGAAAGGTTTGGATACTTCTTTCCCTGGAAGTGAATGAATGGGTTAGGATGTGCTCAAGCTGGTTGTGCATTCCTCTCTTAGGGTGTGACGTGTATGTTTTAAAGATAGTGGCTGTAGTATCTGAACTTGTTAGTCTTGGCTACTTGCCCTCACAGCACTATAGATGCATTCACCTGCTAGAAGCAGCGCGGCCAGTAATGCACGTGCACCGCTGATCCCACAGTCCAGTGGGTAAGATTTAATTTGCAGTGTTACACCAAAATAGACACCAGAAAACAAGCTGGTCTCCATTTTGGTTGTCATAGTGAGTACTTAGTTAATGAAATTGCATTCGATTGTGGGTGATTAATAGATAAAGCAGCGAAGAGGGCGAGCTCACCCACATTTGTTATACCATTGTGTTATGGTATAGTTGAGTTTACCACCTTTTAGATGATTTGCTGTACGTTCTAAGGATAGGCGTATTGTATCAGTTAAGAATTAAGCTGAGCGGCTATGTGCAGAGCTGTTCATAGGACAAAAAATTGGTTGCTCATTAAATTTTTCTGACCTGGTTTATAGGAAAAATGCCTTGTCGTTTGGCTATGCTGGGCTATAATGTGTGCATTTGTTATTGCGAAATTTATTAAATAGGGTGTAAACATGTTGGCACAGGATACACATCATACATAGTACGTGTGTGAGTGTCCGTGCACCAAGCACATGATAAACACGTGTAAGGTTTATAGAGTGACTTGTATATTTTTAGCACATGCTAGACATACCACACTGTTTAGTGTCTGTGGGTGTGCACAAAGCACCTGACAATCATGGGTAAAGTTGACAAGAGTCCATGTATGTTCTAAACAAGGATAAAGTTCTATGCACTCTATACGTCATGTCTCTGGAACGTCTGTGGGTGGACTAAGTATATTACATATGCACTAAACACTCCATGCAATCACTGCCATGTTTACAGTTTGCGTGTGGGTGCACTAGGTCCATGAGAACACAGTTGCATATGTACAGTCTGAATGTGCACAAACAAAATGCAAGGAACAACATGGTACGGTATACTTCCATTTGTATAGTCTGTAAGGTGCACTGAGGATACAAGAACATACATTGTCCGTGTGTTCACCAGGCACGATACCAAATTACATACTCTGTATGTGTTACACTGGGGACAAGGGAAAACGCACAGTACCGGATTTGTGGTCTGTGTATACACTGGGCACATGATACATGTATACTTAACCCCATGTTTATGGTCTGTATGTGAAAAATTTATATATACACTTAGTGTCATATTTAGAGACTGAATGGGTATGACTCGATCTGAAGACAATAAAATGGTTACTCGGGGAGGGCCTCCTCCACATGCACACAAGGGTGGGCTAGGATTTTTTATTAAATGCTTTGACAAGGCACGCGCGAGGTAACCCATCATGTGTGGATCCTGCCTTGATTGGGACCAAGCGTTAGGAAATCGTGTGTGTTTAGATGCATTTACGTTTAAACAGGATTTGGCAATGCCAATAGCACCGGCTTGGCAAGGAATGTGCATTTCGTGCCATGGCTTCAGCATTCCTTAAGTAACCATGAATGCGCTATTGCACTCCACTCTATACCCCGTACTTTCCTTAAGTAACCATGAATGCGCTATTATATTCCACTGTATACTTCCATTCTTTAAGTAGTGGGGCACTCTCACACGTGGAGTACACCTTCGGGGGGGCCAGGTACATGGTATGCTGTTAAATATAAGCCGGTTCTATAACAAAATTAATGGATTTCATCCCCTCTAGTCGGACACAGGGGGTTAGCCATGGGCATTTCACTTTGTTTGCCACATTTCTCATAAGGGTCCAGGATTGGAGATGGTACTTGTCCATCCCCTTCAAAGGCTTAATTTATCGGGGTGTATCTATAACATTCATACAGCTGATGCTAGGGAAATCAGTTAATCTCTTGCGGTAATATATGAAGAGGTCCCCATGTATACAACTGGGGCTATGCTAGGCACCCTCACTTTAAGCCTAATTTCAATGTTCCCTAGATAATAGAACTGATGCTATGCTAAGCGCTCTCTGTTGAAAGTCTGATAGTAATGCAACTAGTGCAATGCTAGGCACACTCATTGAATGTCTGATTTCAATGATCCTTATGTAATTCAACTGATGCTACACTAGGCGCTCACAATAAAAGGTTAGGGAACATAAACTATATATTCAGCTTATTACTGGTTACTTTTATGGTTGCTCCACAAATTACATATTTGGTGGCATTACTTACTGAGGGATTTAAGTTTAGCATGTTACAGCAATTGATTACAAGGTTTCGAGGTCAGTCCTGCGAGGCACTGGCCTCGGTGAGGTCACTCAAGTACATTGTCAACACTTATGATGTCAAAGCAGTACATCCCAGGCCAGGTTGTCACACCTTCAAGAGTACCTCTGCACGCGTGTGCGGTTGCACATATGGATTAGGGGTCTGTGTCAAAAGCATCTAGCTACCCATTACAGGTACACATATGCCTGGGAAGTGCGTTGTCACGCAGTGCTATAACACCAGTCCGCTTATACACGTATGCGTAGTATGCCGGTGGTTTGTTACACGGTATCTATACACCCTTGTGCTCATACACGTATGCACAATAATGTATTGTGTCACACAGTACCTCTGCACCCATGTGTTTGTGCACTTGTGCATTGGATGTCCGTG
Source organism: Triturus cristatus (assembly GCF_964204655.1). NCBI lineage: Eukaryota > Metazoa > Chordata > Amphibia > Caudata > Salamandridae > Triturus > Triturus cristatus. The sequence continues at coordinate 1,134,685,017 of NC_140582.1, forward strand.
TGGCATCACACAGTACCATTGCACCCCTATGCTTGTACAAGGAAGCATTATATGCCTGTGGTTTTTCACGCGGTATCTCTGCACCTCTTTGCCGAAACACTTATATAGTGAAAAGTCCGTGTGGGGTCACACATTACTGACGTCCTTGGGTCTGTTCAATTAAGAAGGCTATTTCTGTGTTGTGTCACACTGTACCTATTCCCCTGGGGGGTTTGTGCACTTTGGGTGCATTTGGATGCCTATGTTGTCAGACAGTACCTGTGAGCCATTGGGCGCGTACAATTTGGCAAAGGGTACAGGTGTAGTATCACGCAGTATCGATGCATCCGTTGGCCTGCACATTAGATGTCCGGTTTGTGTCACAACAGTACCTATGCACCCTAGGCTGGGGGTGTGGGTGAAAAGGGGGGGTACAGTCTCACGAAGTAGAGCTGGCAGGTGAACTGTATCTTTCATCTGAAAGTTAAAAAAAAAAAGGAAAAAAAAACACACACTAATCATTTGTGTTTGATTTTCATTTATGTATGGCTGGATCCATGACTGATACCCGGGAAGTGCGCCACACCACAACGACTGCAAGATGTGGACAGCCAAGGTGACCGGAAGATCCGGGACATGAGTGGCAAGCGACTGCATCAAGTGTGATGGGCGATCAATTCAAGGGCTCAAGAGGTGCCAGCATGCATGGGTGAGACGGTGTGGCCCATGCACTATATTGGTTGTGTATAGGTGTATTAACCATTTGTTGTTGCCAGCCGTAGTATTTTTTAGCAGTACGCTGCTTTGCAGGTGTATGCCTTGTCAGCTCGACCAAACCCTGGGGTAACGGGCGGATGCAACACCAACACCTCTTGTCGGAAAACAGTATTCTGTCATTGCGGCGCCTGTGCTCGCAGGTGCCATTGTAGCGGACACTGCGCGGTTTTGGGATGCCCCGTAGTAGGGGCAATAGGCTTACGCAGAGTCTATGCCGGGGCATAGTGGTCAGGTGTAGGTGCTTTCACGGATTCCATGATATACTTATGGGAGACATTGGGGCCTGTGTCTCCCTTGGTAGCCATCCAATTGCACCAGCAATGAGCATCGGGCGCATCATGATGCCATCAATTGTGCCTAGGTAGTGGCCCCAAGACGGTATGTCAATTTTCCCTGAGTCAGCCAGCCCTATCATCTCTATCCCGCACTTGGGGGGGGGGGATGACTGGGTATGCCTGGGTAGAAGGGGGGGCTGGGTGCAACACTATTCACTGAAATGGGTGGGTCAACATGTCTGTGCCCGGGGTACACCCTGGCACAGAGACTCCAGAGATTCCAATGGGGGGGAAGCAAGTCTGTGAGGGCAGTGAGCCACTCAGAAAATAACTAGTAACAAACTGGTGAGGCTAACTAGGGCTTTACACCTGCAGACTATAGCCAATGGGTGCAGCTGGGGGAAGTAGTGCTTCTTAAAAGGGCGGCGTCCATTTATCCAAATTAGGGAAGGAAATCTTCGGAGAGAATCTTCTGGCCTAGTGAGTTGTTTATAGGGACAGGGCATGACCTTTCAGGTAGCTTTTTGGGGGGGGGCCTGATCGTCGGGCTACTATGCAGGCCTGTGGCGGTAAGGTCATGATTGGTGAGCAGTAAATTGAAGGTCTTTAGAGGGCGGCGCCATTCTTGAATGAGGTCGCCCAAGGGGGAGGAACAAGTGGTCTCTCCTAGAATTCCGGATGGAGTGCGAGCATAATTTGATAAGGATCTGGCACCAGTTATTGACCTTGCTGTAGGCTCACAATAGGGATACGCAGAATGCTAAAATGTTAATTTGATAATTGATTATGGTATGTTAGATTCGGATAGGAATGCTTTGTATTAGAGATATGTTAAGGTTAGCCATCTAACATCTGCACCTATCAATGTAATCAATGTAATGTAATGGTTTTCTGTGTATTGTGTATATTAATTTTTGTTTTAAAAATGTTATGTAAATAAATACTGCCGGGGGTTTACGACCCCCTAATCCAAAAATGTCTTCTCATTTTATCTTGATATTGACAGGGGATGAGGGAGTATAGGTAGTACCTGGCCATATGACAAACTTTCCAGACCCACCTATCTTTAATGGACTTGAACATATAGCATCGTGTGGTAGTGCACTGTCATTTACAGTACATTTGAAATAGCCACTCAATTTGACATACTTTTTACTTTTAAAACTATATTGCACACAATTGATAATGTGTGGGTGTTTCAGTGAATAGTTATCATTTGCGCATCACCAAGTAAAATGTCTTAATTTGATCGTATTAAAATCTTTATTTCTATTACACATCAAAATTTCAAAAAGACGTGCTTCATTTTGGCTTTCCTAACTGCTGAATGTGTACAGGTCTTTTCCAGGTATTACCATTTGGTTGTGTTTAAAGAAAATGACATCCTACAGCCTTTCCTTTCACACTGCCTGCACCCCAAGCACGATTGTCACATAATTTGCTTTACTTTTCTTTCTCTGACTGCAAAGCGAACAGAGTATGTAAACACCAATCCCCATGTTAAAACAAGCATTTGCATTGCAATAGGTCTCACATTTATGAGTGTTTGAGCTATATGCATTGTAAATGACAATTCCTTTGATTTATGTGTTGTTTTTTAAAACAGATAAATAAAAGGCAATGCCATTTACAATGCCAATAGCTTAAACTCTCGCAAATGCGAGACCTATTGCATTGCAAATATGTGCTATACATTTTTTTAAAAAGCGTTAGGAGAGAGCGTATCCGACAAAGTTATCTGAGAAAATAGTGCTCGGAGGCTGTAATTAAAGCCTACAGAGCAACAAAAACATGTAACAGGGGGTGTCACCATGGGAGGTTACCAAATTAAACAAGGCAGTACTAAGGAGGGACTACTAAGCTTTTCGACCAATGAACTGCCACAATTTACAGTGGACAATGACACAAGCCAATGAAAAATGCGGGCGGAGAGTGGGCAGAGCTTCAAGTCCCTACCTCAATACAGCATGCTTCACTGAGCAGGTCATGCGCTGTCCAGGCTCGACCTAAAAAATAAGTAGCAATTTGTCAAAAAACACAGCCTGACATTTGACCTCTCGGCTGAAAATGACAGAGACTTGCTGGAGTGTCTGTTATGGTCACGCTGGAAGTACAGTTTTAACAACCCCTTTAGACAAAATGTGACATTTTAACAAGAAGCAGTATGACTTTTAATGAGATTCCCTTATTTGTACTTGCATATATTAGGGCGAAAGGGGGTGATCTTCTGCACAAAACTCAGCTCTGAAATTCATCAGGTTAGGCAGACTGTCTTGTGATAGGAGCTTCACATACATCTAGTAGTGCATCTTCCGTACTGTGGTTAAGACAGAAAAGTGACTAATGACAATTCAACAGTTGTCTTGCTTCTAAATATTTTTCAAATTGTAGGGTGATTATTCTTTCCAGGTTTAATGGGGTCAGAGGAAGGAAGAAAGGGGAAATGTTTGTGGTATTTCTCTATTTTTGTAATGTTTGTGCTCATTATGGCAAGTCTGAAGAATAGACTAGATGAACCTTGACTCAGTGGGACACTGATGATGGTAACAGTAGTGTCGAGCAGTGTAGGAGCAGAGTCTTTTTTAGGGTCTTAATTATTGTTCTATTATTGTCTTGAGAAACTGACATCTAGAAAGAGTGTGTTTTTTATGCATGATGATCTGTGACATGAGCATTCTACTGGACTAGGTGATGTACCAGTGCAGCGATGGTGCAGGTTTTCGCAGATCTCTTGTCTGTGTTGTAATGTTGGTCTAAGTTTGTATTTTTCAAGAATTTGAAAGTTGCATAGCAGTTCAGTGATCACTTTTCTCACCAATAAAAGCCTTTAAGCGCACAGCCCACTCGTAGTCATCCCGTTTCACTTCATCTGAAAGTTTTCTTGTTAATTGCAGCTCCAGACGGGCATCGCGATTAACCTGAAAACTTTAACAAAGGCACACAATCACCCTGCAGCTGCGCTCTATTAAGAAAAGAAATGCAGCAACTCCACAAACATGGCGTGTTTAGCACACGCCAGGTTTATAGACTTGCTGTATTTCTCTTCTTAATAGAGCTGGGCTGCGGGGTGATTGTGTGACTTTTTAAACTTTTCTGTGCTTGGCATAGTGTGCCCCCCAACTTGTATTTTCCTGTTTCTGTCATTGCATCCAGATATATGATACAACAAGTAACATCATACCTACAACAAGTCGGACTATTGGCTTTGTCAGTGGTTGTTAGTTGCATAAGATAAACAAGCAGCAACTATGGCTGTATATAATATTGAAAAAGCTTCCACTTAAAGCCCTGGTGACGCCACGACAACGTTGCTGCCCCTGAGTTTCAAAAAGAGAAGGGAAGCAAGTGTTAGTGAAGAGAATACCGCCGACAGATGGATCAGTCATTTACACACTTGCAGCTGCCATCTGCTCAGACCTGCATCTTGGCAAGATTAAAAATCTTGGCAAGGCCTAACCAGCCTTCCACCCTTCTTAGTTTGTTCAGGTGAGCACAGTTACATAGAGCAAGCGTTTAGAAATGACAAGATGGCGAAAAAGGCTCCGTATAGAACTCTCCATCGTCGATATGCAGAGACGCTACTTCTGAAGCATTGCCGTACCACACTCACTGTCTTCTCTGACATATCTTTTGTCCTTTTTAATTCCACTCCACAGCTGCTCTCGCCATCTCCTTCTCTTCTTTTTCTTCTTCCTCATATCAGTCCTGCTCCACATTTACCCACTTTCCCCTTCTCCCCTATCCAATTCTTGTCTCCATTTCCATCTCACTGCCTGTTCATTGCTTTCTCTCTTACTGGTTTTCCAATCTTCGTTCTCCCTCCCAGTTCTCCAAAGCCTCTGGCTGCTTTTCTCTTTCCGTCCCTCTCTTACCAATTTTTACCCCCTTCCCCATTTCTCGTCTCTGCGCCCTGAGTTTTTTCTACTTTGTTCCTCTCACCCCCTTTCTCCGCCACTAAATCCTATTTCTCACTAATCTCCTCTCCTTTTCCTTCAGGCTATGTTACCATTTTGAAAACACATACCACTATCCTAGAATATTAGATGGAAGCACATTTACAATTTGGACCAGTGTGTCTCTGCAGTGTTGGTGACCTGGCCAAAAAGGACATGAAAAAGCTGAAATTGGATCATAAATCTAAACCCGTTCTAATCAGGGGCCCCAGAAATAAGCTTCACCCAGGGCACTCAAAATCCTTAAGATGTCCCTGTGCATTTGTTTAAGTTTTCATGTTAATCGCAGCACCCATCATGAGCTGCAATTAACACGAAAACATTAACAAATGCACACAATCACCCTGCAGCCCAACCCTATTAAGCAAAGAAATGCAGCAACATAGTTGCCAAGGTTTCAAATTGCAACGTGGGACGTTTTCATAATTTCACTGTAATTATTAGTGCCATTTGAACAGGGCTGGCTTTAGTTCTGGTGGCGCCTGGTGTGACAATGTTTGTTGGCGCCCCAATGACCACCTCTGCCATGGACACTCTCATTACCAAGCTTTAACAGTGCCTCTCAAGTCTCCATAACCCCTCTTTCTTTCATATTTATTTTGTTTAATAGTTCCACTCATACCAGTGTAAGGTGTTAAGCACTTTACATTGCATACACATTACACAGAGACACTGAATCAGTGTGTAAATCAATGTATAGGAAATGTTACATCAGACAGAAGAATACAGTTTCTCTTTTTAACAGCTGGGCTGCTAGGGTTAAGCAAAAGTTTGGAGTGATATTTAGTGCTGCACACACATGCGGTCTGGTTCCTGGTGCACATAGCCATAGCTGCAGTGCACAGAAACCCTACACTGCCGCACACCGGTGAAAAAAATTAGAGGGAACATTGGTTACAACACATGCGTTTACAACACAAGCCATGACAACGCTAGTCGTTACAACAACGCGTTGTTACATCACATGCCATTACAACGCAAGTCGTTACAACGACTTGCTGTGGTGGGGCGCTGGAGTTTGGAATAGTATCATTTACTATTCCAACTCCAGTGTGTGCAACAGAAGGGAAGGTGTTGGATTGAAAATCCAACAAATCCAATACCTTCTGCCCCCTACAGCAAGTCCTAGTAATGACTTGCATTGTAATAGCATGCAATGTAACAGCGTGTTATTGTAACGACTTGCGTTGTACAATGTAATGCCTGCGTTGTAATGGATGTTTTCCGTTGAAGGGATGGTGGGGCAGGGGGTCTGTCGGTGCTCCAGAGTGAATGCAGGGCATGATCGCTGTGGTGATTAGCATGGTGAGTGGTGTTCAATTTGTGAGGTGTCTGTGGGAGTTTTCATTCATTTTATGTCAGGAGGTGGCTGAGATCGGTTGGCTGCAGGGCAAAGTTGCTGTCTTGTTGTTGAAGTGGTCTGCCAGGGAATTTCAGAGGGCTTGGGAGGAATGGATCATAGTCTGGGTGGCAGCTGGGCAGGAGAATTCTCTGACAATGCTGAAGAGTTCTTTTGTGTGATTGGAGCTTGCCTCGATGCAGGTGGTTAGGGGCATAGTTTTTGGTATCTTTGAGTCGGTGGTGGTATTTGCTGACAATAGATTTGAAGGTGGTGAAGACTGAGGGGTTCTTGCTGAAGCACCATTGTCTCTCCAGTCATTTACATCTGCATGTGGAGGCTCAGAGTTTGGTAGTAAATCAGCTGACATGCCTGCTGGGACTGCTGGTTTTGGCCAGTCTCATTGGGAGTGATTGTGTCAGCGCAGCTGGAAATCCAGTCCACGAAGTTTGGGGTAGCTACCTCAAGCTTTCCAGGAGGTTGGTGGAGTTGGTGTTATTGGGGTGGTTGAGGTAGAAGTTGAGGTTGCAGAAGAGGGTGTAGTGATTGGAGTCGATAATAAGGGGGGCGACGAGTTCAGATATTGTGTTACAGAAGCCGGGGCAGAGGCCCAGGTGTCTGTAGACGAGGGTTCCTCAGGCGGTTATGTTTCTGTCAAATCAAATTTGGAAGTTGAGGTGTTCCATGATTGAACAGCTGTTGTCTTCGAAGGTGGTGCATTGGAGGGTCTCCTTGTGGATGACGGCGATGCCACCTCTATGTTTGTTGATGCAGTCTTTGTTTATCATCTTGTAGCCATGGAATGTTGTGGTGCCACCATTATGACATGGACAGTATTTATTTTTCCTTTATTTAGTGGTTTATATAATGCTCTTTCACCATGCGGCAGTAGTGTGCTTTACAGAGAAGTAGGAGATATAAAATAATAGGTAAACAAATGCAACAGACAACAGAGAACAACAAGATTATACTACTTACAATTATTTAGTTGGGAGAAAGAATGATCAATTGTACACAGAAGAGGTAAATTTTCAGCAGTTTCCTGAACAGCAGGTGGGTGGACAAAGTTCACTAAAGCCTTCATCACCAGCCGACTGTACTATGGAAATGTGCTATACTCCGGAACTACTACCCATCTCCTCAAGCGACTACAAACCATACAGAATTCCGCAGCCAGATTCATTCAACGTCCCCAAACGAACCAACATCACCCCCACCTCAGAAGCCTCCACTGGCTCCCCGACCAGAAGAGATGCCAGTTTAAGCTGCTGACTCATGCCTAAAAGGCCTCCACAACAGGGCACCCTTCTACATCAACCAAAGCCTGACCTTCCACCAGCTGACCAGACAACCCCAGTGCACCTTCCTCGCACACATCCCCCCGCATCCGGCAGAGCTACTTTCGAGGTCGTTCCTTCTCCTACCTTTCCGTCGAGTCCTGGAATTACCTCCCTCTCCACCTCTAAGCCTTCCCTTACTCGCCGAGTTCAGAAAGTGAACTGAGACTTGGCTTTTCAATTAAGGCCCTCCAAACCTCAGTGCTGGGATACACCCCGGGATGATAAGCTGCGCTATATACATACTGATTTATTGCATTACTGTCAAATTGTCGGAACCTATGGCATGATGATCCCGAACCTTGATATAATGCTGTGTAGATACAATCAGTACACATTATTTGTAAGTCTTAGTAGATTGTGGGTATCCTTATCATGATAATTCCTACTTCCTGTAGCATAATTGTGGATACTCTTGGCATACTGTCTGCAGGCATGGCAATGCATGGCAATGTGGGTCCCACTGCTTGTATAACCCTGGTCCAGGTCTAATAGTGATAGGTCCTGACTATTGTGGACTTCATTGGCGTGATGATGCCTACTCTGGTGTCAGGCTGGCTGTAGCATAAGTGTAGTCAATCTTGTCATATTGTGGGTTTCCATGGCAAGATGATGCCCACTCCCTGCATAATGCTGGCCCCGGCAAAATTGTGATAATTCATGCCCCATTGTACACACCAATGACATGCTGTTGTCACACCCTAATTTAATATTAGTACTGTTATAATGGTTATAAGTCATGGCCTAATATTGACATCCATTGCATAATGATGCTTACACCTGGTATAGCGCTGGACATAGTATATTCAAGGTAATTCCTGCATATTATAGACATTCATGGCAAAAGGGTGCAAGCCACAGGAATAATAGTGGCCCTTGAATAGTGGTGGCGATTCCAGATCCAGATGAGCATCCATGGCATTATGATGCCCCCTTTGTTATAAGCCAGCCCTAGAATAATAGGGAGATGTCTTGGCATGTCATGGGCATCCATGACATGATCATCTGAACTCGTATAATATTGCATGAGGAGAAATTGTGGTAATTCTTTGCTTACTGTCAGCATTCATAGCAAGGTGGGGATCAACCTTGGTTAGAGAATGCTGGCCTTGACATCATTATGGTAATTCCTGGTGAGTGTAAACATCCATGATATTATGATTCCCTACCTTGATTATAGGCAGGGCCACTGGAATTATGCAGCAAAGGGAGGGCCAAACTATGAAGCAGGGTTGAGTAAATTATGCGCCACATTTTGTGATAATAATACCTTATTATATTCTCATTTTAACACTTGTTAACACTGTCTTACCATTGGTTCCACCTCATTAGTACCAGTTTAATGCTCAAATATAGCAATAAGCAACAGAAAAGTAACCATTCAACCTTTGCAAAGGGCCTTCCACTGCATGGAAACACGTGTCACTTGATTTTGAATAACGTTTGAAGTATTTGAGCTAGAAACAAAAATACAGTTTTTTACAATCTGCAGATTATGTGAGAGATGATGAATTACGTAGCAGATGTGGCAAATATATAATTATACAAAAATCGCCACACAACCAATTAGTTCAATTGGCCCTGGGTATAAACTTGACCTTGAATAATGTTTAGAATCTCTGGCATAAGGCATCTACCCAGTGCCCGTAAATTGAATGCTACTAGTTGGCCTGCAACACATATTGTTTCCCCCACTTAAGTAGCCCCTCAAACATGTTGCAGGTCTGCCATTGCAACCTGAATCAAGTTTTATACTGCCATTTTGACTTGGAGATATAAAACCTTGCCAGGCCTTAAGCTCCCCTTTTATTAAATATAGGCCTCCCTAAGGTAGTCCCTAGGTAGCTAATAGGGCAAGGTGCATTGTACGTAACAAGTTGGACCTGTACTTTTAAGTTTTACATGTCCTAGTACTGTTCCTTAAGATAACATTAGGTTGCCTTATTACATTTAATAAGTGCTAACTGTTGATTGAGGTCAGAAAAACATTTCATGTTTGGTATCTATGAAAATGCAATTAAAAATCCTCTTTAATGGTAAAGTCGGATGTGAAATGACAATTTTGAAAATGCCACTTTTAGAAAGTTGAAATTTTTCTGCACTTTTGGTGCCTGCAGCCTCTCCTGGGTCCCATGACTGGATGAAACTGACAGTTAGACTTTGTGAATTCCTCCCACATAGTCACACAATAGAGGGATTAGATGTGCCTGAATGGCCCATCTGCTGGCAGGATGCGGGCAAAGCTGGGTACAGCCCCACTTGCAAATGACTAGGCTGTCCTCTGCCTTCGCACAAAGGGCTTGTCACCTCCACATTGTCTTTGCAGCCAGCTTGGAGGCAAGGCAGGGGAATCAGACAATTCCAACCACTTAAAAGAAAAACCTCTACATACTTCTCCCAACTTCAAAGGAGGCACCAGGTATTAAAATAGAACCATCAGACTCGCTCTTCAGTTTACTTTCTGGACCTGCAGAAGTACTCTTATACGACTGCCTGTTGCTGTGGCCTGCCGTGTACTCCACAGGACTGCTTTGCTGTACTTGAGAGGACTGCTTTTCTTCCTGGGGCCTGCCTTGAACCCTTAGAGGTAAAAAGAACAGATGATGGATGGAATTCTGAACAAACCAAACATCACTCACAGTCTCAGATCTGGGTTAAATCCATCAGTTTGCTCGGCATGTTGTTCCAGTTTGGACCCAGGCATATGAAAATCAGTGTGGATCCTGCTCACCACCTAATAGGGTTGAGTAAGATATTAAATTAACCGTGGCATTAAAGGCAGTTGCCACAGAGTGAGGTGAGATCTCCTCTCCCAGATGGCCACTTAGGGTATTAAGTCAAAAGGCGAGCTTCAAAGGGGAAACCACCTTTGAAGGGACAACTGCAACAACACCCCTGAGCAAGATGCCTTTTGTTCCCATAGACAATTCGGAGCCAGAGCTAGAGAGAGAAAACCCATCTCCAAACCGTTCTTCTCGTAGGGGTGTAGCCAACTGCTTGTCTGCCTCTAGGGTGGGCTACCGTGCTGCTGATGACCAAGGAAGGGTTGTGCATTTTAGAAGAGGCAGGAATGAGGCACTCTGAGAAAGCTAGATGCCACACATTTCAGGAAACACATGACTAGGTAGGAGGGGACTGAGTTGCACATTGGCTGGTGTCCACATGGTCCCCTCGAGCACATTCCTGGGATAAATGTGGCACCCCTGGCATTCTGCCCCTCAGATCACACTGGAATTGAAGAGAAGACCATAGAGAGGACTGCACCTGGTGAATTTTTGTGCTAGTGCGATTCGGGGTTCGCCTGTGTTGGAAGGTGATTTATTAGTAGGTGCAGATAGGTACCTACAGCTAGTAATAACACCACAATCTTGAATAAGGTCCAGTCAAGTTCTCAATAAATTAATTCTTCCTCAACCCTTAGTACCTTGGCTGTGAGCAGTGAGGCTTAACTTACTTTTTAAAGCATATAAAAATATACCAATACAGTAAATAAGCAAGACACAACACACAATAAAAATCCAACACAAACCTTTGAAAATTATTTAATAAAAATTATGATTAAAATGACACCAAAACAACAAAAATCCAATGTAGGGAACCAGAGGTATGAATTTTTTAAGATTAAAAGTAAAATTAGCTCTTATTAGAAGCAAATAGTGCTCAGAGGGTTAAAAAAAGGTTGCGCTGGACTTGGGCATATCAAGAGTTCAGGCCCCTGACGATGTAACACTTTCAGATTTACTTCCAGAAGTTTTTCTTTTTACAATAATGTGTTCCACAGCACCAGCCAAGGGTTCAGAAGCTCTGGGTTGTCTCTTGGGGCCTGGGGCTACAACTCCTACCATGCACCTAGTCAATCCAAGTAAAATCCAGGTGAAGCTTATCAGCCAGAGGTATGCTTGCTGTTGATTTTGCAAGTAGCCCTTCCAGCACTTTTCTAAATGTTGATGATCAGGGAGGCTACTCATTATCCTTCAAGACAGGCGCAGTCCTTTTGTGGAGCCTTGTGAGTGTAGCAGGTGAAGTCCTTCTGAGTGCAGTCCTTTCTTGCGCACTCTGTTGTGATGTACCAGACATAGCGGAGGAGTATCTTTGTAGTTTCTTTATTAGATATACGTTATAGCTTGGTTTCCATGTAAATCAGCCCCACAAGGTGCAGCCTGCCTGCAGCTCAGCCCATCTACAACTGTTACACCTTACCACACAGGCACCCAATCATTCCAATAATCTCCATCACACCAACTTTGCAATCAGAACACTCACACTGGCTGAACAGCTAGGAGCTAGTTAAGATATAAGTAACATTAGTACATAGGCAGGATATAACACACTCCTTCTTCTCCAGACGTTTCTTTTGGGTCTTTGAAGGTCCACAACACCAATCCAAGGTTCCAGATTTTCTGAGTTGCTACTTGGGAAGTTGGGCCCACAAGATGCACTGTGCACCTGGCCAAACCCTTACAATTCCACTAAACGCTGTCCAGCTGGGTTCTTCTCTATGGAGATGATGCAGGTGGAGCTCTTTTAACCTGTTGCTTTGAAAAAAGTCCTTTTGTTTAAGTGTGCAGCAGGTGCAGTCCTCCACAGTGTAGTCCTCTCACTGCAGTCCAGGGGTTCAGCAGGGCTGTATTTCTTCTTCTTGTTTCTTCTTGGCAGGTATCTGAGTTTCTGGGCAGATCTCCAATATTTATCCGTGCTTCTGGTGTGACAAGCAGGGGGCCACCCCTGACCCATGGGATGCAGGGTGCCATCCTCAGGTATGACAACTTCCTCCAAAGTGTGGCATATTCTTGTCCCAGAAAGTACTGTTCTTTAAAATCCAAGATAGAAAAAATCTCTCCTGGAGCTTAAGGTGTGGCTAACCCAATCCACTGGTATGGCTACTTTTCATTAATACTCCCCTTCCAGTTCCTTTGCTAATTCAGTTACAGAGACTCCCATCTGGTTGGGGGTGCAAGAAGAGGGGTGTGCCTGTGTCCTGCCCTAAATGTCTAATTTGGCTGCCCAGCCCCCTTCCTTCCTTTTGCTCTGCAGTTCTCCTCCCAATAAATGCCTCCTTTGTCTCAATGAAGGCCTTGTCACACCTCACCAGGTCAGTTTGGTTCAGCCTGCCATAGGCTGGCTAATCTAGCGATGCTGCTAGAAGGCTGGATTTTGGCACAACAGAAAAGCAAATTCTATTACTTTATTCTTTCATAGTTATATAAATCCAACTTTGGCAATTTTTTGAATTAATTCGAACTATTATTGTGACACTTTGTTAATAGTTAGACTTTATTAAAGTTTAATAAAGCCTTCCCATGTTAGTCTATGGAGCTAATACACTACAAAGGAGAAAAACAAAATCAGCAGTTTTCCCTCACCGGGGCTGATAAAGCATATTTTATAATGTCCCTGCTTTTAGTTACAAGGCACCCTACCCCTGGAACACCCAGTGGGTACCTTAGCTGTGACTTAGATGTAAAAATAAAGTAGTTTAAGACTTTGGAAGTACTTTTAATTTCAAATCTGAATTATATATAATTTTTTAAGAGCATAGCAGTGCTGTCTATGAAATGACAGCAGACAACACAGCAGTGCACATTTAAGTGCATTAAATCTACTGGGCCTCTAAAGCTACATTCCCTACCATATACTAGGGACTTACAGCTAGGCTTTCAGTACCAATTGTACTTATACCTAGTTGCTATGGACTTTTAATCAGAGCACAAGCCCAGAGTCTGTTTAGCAGAGCCCATGGCACAAACAGAGTTAGAAAACCAGCATCTAGTCGTCAAAAATGGGGACACAAATTGGGGGGACACTGCAAAAAGAAAAAGTCCTGGTTTCTCACAGCCTGCAGCTCCTGACATGGGGAAAAGTTGGTTTCCCATCTTCAACCACAGCAGTGCCTCAGAGAGGCAATCGGCTGATCCCCTGGAACCAGCTCCAGGCACACAAGAGCTGAAAGAGCCAAACCAACAAGATGGTAGCCACTGCAGATGTTTTGCCTCTGCCAGTCACTGGGGCACAAAAAAGGACAAATCTGAGATAGCCAAATGTTGCACCCATATCTGCTGTACATGGGGGTTCTAGAAAAGTCTGGATGCGTCTTACTCAAGGGACACCAGCCCCCAAATAAGGTTTTGCCTCCATACCAAAATTCAAAACAAAATGCTCTGTTTATTGATAAGTAAGAGTGAATAGGTTCTTTTTTACCAGGGTCACTGGAGTGAGGCCTACAGGTTCGCTCACCTTTTTAAATGTTCAGCTGCTGTGTGCTGAGCTCACAATTGGCCTACATCAGCAAGCCCAGAAGTGGTGTGCCTGTGCTGGGTGTATGTGTCCCTGAGGAGGGTACCAAACAGGGATAATGCATTACTAAGTAGTAGGTGTATGCATGTGTTGGAGGTGCAGGTGCCTATGAGTGATACAGAACCTGAAGAATGTAGGGCTGTGCAGTGCTAGCAGGAAAAGTGCACATGCTGGATGTATATGTACCAGTGAGTGGTGCAAAAAAATAAAAAGTGCAGTTCATACATGTTTAAATGTATATGCTGGATGTATTTGTGCCTGTGAGTGGTAGAGTACATGGAGGATACAGTACTGGGCAGTGCGTGATTATTAAATGCATGTGCTGGATGTATGTGTGCCTATAAATGTAACAGTACTATGGAGGAATCAGTACTGTGGAGAAGTGTGGCTCAATGATTAGAGCGGCAGACCCTGATGCGGAGGTCTATCCCGGGACCAGTGTTCAATTCCCCGCCTCGGCGGGTCTTGGGCTCAAAAATTCCATGGACCTGATCATTCTCGCCTCGGTGCCATTCCAATCATGGAGTCCCACTCTGCAACTCTGGGCAATAGCTTGCTTAATCCCCACAATGGCCCCCACAACGCTAAGGATGCCTGGCCTCCACCTTGGGGGTGCCCAGGAGTGGACGCCTCACAGGGAAAGCCAGGATGGGTTCCACAGCGGTATTCGTACAAGCGCCTTGAGACCCTTGTGGGTGAGTAGTGCGCTATACAAGTATCAATTTACATTTACATTTTACTGGCAGCATATGTATGCTGTATACATGCAGTGGGTTTATGTGTGCCTATGGATGGTATCCATCAGCCATGGCTTCCATTTTGGGAGATTGACGCCTGCATGGTGAAACATGGAGTGGAAATAGATTGATCCCCCAGACAGATTTGTGCATTGCTGCATTCCTTTAAGCTGAGTGGAATACACACTGGGGAGTGGAGGACCAGGCCTCTCCTGTACACTGCAAAGGATGATCTGTGATCCACTGAAATGTAACAGGGAAGAGTCCTGGGTACATCTCAGGAAGAAGATGGGGCTAATAAGAGAATCATAAAGGGCGGCATAGAGCTGGCAGCCATGGGCTAACCTTTTTAGGTTTGACCTAATGGTTTAAGTTTGACCTAATAATGACCTTATCACGGATGTTTTTGACCAATTAAGTCACAGAGAGCATCCCCTTGCTTTGTTTTAAATCTTGTCCTATGACCCCCACCAATAAATTTCAAGGTGGTAATTTTAATCACTGTCACTTGTCACTCACTTTGCCCTGTCAAAAAAACCTGCTCTGCTGTAACTCAGGCGTCGAAGCACACCCGGGAGGCACTCGCCCCTCGGGTGGGAACCCAATGATGAAGCATGCCACCAACTAGGTTGGTGAGTGAGGGTTCTTCTTAAAAAAGGAATGTTTTCCTTTTCCCCCACATTAAGCAGTAATCCATATTCGGAATTACTCCTTCTATGTTGGCTGTGTTAAGCTTAAGGGGACTAGGAGTAGTTCCATCATACGCTCTCTATCTTTGTGTTTTTTGATTCAGTTACACAGACCCACACAGCAAGGAGAGATTTCTTCCATCTTGATTTTTGTGAAAACAGTGCATTCTGGATCAAATATATCCTACACTTCACAGGAAGTGGTCATAGTAGAGGGACATAACTATACCCCTATTGGTTGGGGTGTGACCCCCTCTTGCCAGCCTACAATGGACGATAAACACGGGAGAGCTGTAGGAGCTTCTCAGAACACTGCCTGGAACAAAAGAAAAAGAAGGACTTCCATTCTAGATACTTAAACTGCACCACAGAAGGCTTGCACTCAAAAGGACTGCACATGTTGCACTCTCAAGGCTCCATAAAGAAAGGACTGTGCCTGACTCACAGGAGAAGGAGTGGACTCCCTGATCAGCAACAAGTACAACAAGCTTAAAGAAGTCACCAGCAAGACCAAAGAGAGAAAAGCTCCAAGAAAAATTCTAAATTCGAAGGTAAACTTTTGATCAGGACCTAACACTCATCCTATCTAACCCACGCTCCATCGGGGTCGACATTAAACTCTGACGTTGTCCCGGTCTGGTGCAACCAGATAGCTGTGAATGGTGCTTCAAAGATTGTTGTGCTAGAATGTGTAGTGTCTTGTGAGTCAGAAATGACAGGACCGTTTTGGTTCCTGATGAACTCTGTAGAACTGTGGCATACGTGTTCGGGTGTGGTTAATAGAATTCAAGATTTAGAATGTTGAGTTCACGGGTAAACATGGAGGCATAAAGATGTGTGATACCAAGCTCCGTGTGTGGCATAATCATTTACATGTGCCGAGGCTGTGGTGGACAACACGGAATGCACAATTTTTAATTTAGTCTTTAAAATTCATATCTTTGGTTCCCTACATTGGATGATTGTCGTTTTAGTGTCATTTTAAAGATAAAAATATTCTCTATTTCTATAAATTGGTGTTGGAATTGTATTGTGTTGTGTCTTTTACTCTTTTACTCTTTTGGTGATATTAAATGCTTTACACATGCCAGTTTGTTAAATTAAGCCCAACTGCTTGTTTGCCAAGATACCAGGGGTTGAGCAAGAATTCATTTATTGAGACTTGACTGGACCTATTAGGGATTGAGGTATTATTACAAGCTGAAGGGGTATTACTCTGTTGTTGACTCTTGGGCCCCTCTTCCCTAGAGGGGGGCAGTACTTATGAGGCGTAATGGGGAGGTCGGTACTTCACCTTGACCCGTGGGGCCCAGTCTAACGTGAGACCGATAGCAGTGTCTATTCCCAACAGGGGAGGGGGCACCCAGGCAGGCCCCCAGCCTCCCCGCACTCACCGCTCCTCGGTGGAAGTCTGTAGGGATAGGCCCCGCAGTGGTGTGGGCCCGGACGGAGGGAGGCCGCCCCCTCCTCAGCAGCCCACTCCTCCGTGGCTTGGGGCCCAGGCTAGTGGAGGCGGCCTCTCACTAGGCTGTATTTGCGCTGGGGGGGGCCGGCCGGGCCTGGCGCCGCTCCTCCTCATGCGGTCTTCAGCGCGGCCGGGCTCCGGACTCCTTCCGCAACTCCGGGGGCAGCAACCAATGGGGTCGCGGCATTCCGGGGGCGCAGCCTATGACGCGGCCGGTTCCCCGGGAACCACGCAACGCGCACTCCTCGCGCCCTCAGACTTCAAAAACGCTGCGGCAGCCCTCCCCAGCCTTCAGGGGCCGCAGTGGTGAACCGGACCACCGGATCTTTGTTGGTGTCAGTCCCGGGACCGCGGCAATGGATTCGGTCACAGCGCCTCCGGCGGTGGCACGCCCAGCAGTCCCAGCGCCACCCTCAGGTACCTGGGCAGCCCGTGCTCGATTCCACAGCGCCAACTGGCACTCCGCGAGCGCGCTGGCTCAGTGCTCACCGGGGGGGGAGGGGGGCGGATTTGGTCCATTTTGCGCGCCGTTGGCCCAGAGCCCAGGGGGGGACCTCACGGGGCGATCAAACTCTGAGGACCACGGCAAGCAGGGGCCCAGCAGCAGGTCGAACCAGTCCTGGGCGGCGGCAGTGATTTTGGCGATCTAGAGCTTGGGAGTCTAAACAGGCAGGGGAAGGCACGGCAATTCAGGGGTGTCATGAAGCCATAGCTCTGAGAGGTTACACAGTGCTTACGAATCTAAGCGTGCAGGGGCACAGCAGTTCTAATCAAATAGCGCTAGGGGGACGCAGTTCTGGCAGTTTAGCGCTAGGTGGGCACAGCGCTTTACCAGCAGTTCCTGATCAGCAGCGCACACAGCAGGCAGTCCCCTTCTTCCTTACAGCGCCTGGATGGCACAGCGCTTATCTTGGGGGAAGTAGATGGCTGGTCTCAGTTGCAGTTTCTTGGGGGGGGATTGTAGGGGTTGAGTTGGCAGGCATAGAAGGGCAGGATGGTTCCCTGCAGCACACTGGAGCTGGTCCCCTGGGCTCCCCCTCACTGGGCAAGATCAGTAGGCTGGCAGAGTCCCTCATCTAACTTGGGTAGAGCAGGGCCTAAGCTCAGTCAGTCCCAGTAGCCCAACCACCTACACTCCAGCAGAGGTTCCCCCAGGTCCAGTGGTGCCCCAACTGACTAGTTCAGTTTCCCTCCTTTCCTCTTATACCCCCAGGTCAGGTGACCCTCCTGTTAAGGCGGCAAAGCATAATCCCTCCCAAGGCTGGAAGGTTCCAGGAGCTTCCACATAACTGTCTATGGGACAAAAAGGCTGGATGGTAAAGATACTGTATCAAGATGTCCCAGCCTGCTCCTAACCACTAGTGCGTGTATGCAATGGCCACTCCGCAGTAGCAGGGGCCTGTGGCAGCCATGTTGTTAGGAGAGAGCACCTGCACCTCAGCACTGTTTAGCAGTGGTAAGGCGCCCAGAGACCTAGGGCAAACAAAAAGATTGCGCCAAAAATGAGGCGACAAGGGCAAAAAAAACGGGGTAAGACCACCCTAGGGCTGACAGGTCTAACAGCCTTCCATAAATGTTAAACATTTTTGTGACACTGCTCATTTGATGCTTATATAAATGAATTCACATTCCTTGGAAATGTTTTCACAAGGCCCAGGAGAAATGTCTGTGGCATAGTGTAATCTCGTATACGTTTGGTAATTTTACATTATGCTCGGTACATAAAACTCCAGAAATTATGCTATTACACAACACCACATAATTACGCTGCTTTCATGGCATACATTTTGTGTGAGCACATGAATCCGTATTTGTAAATAAATAAAAACTAAATCCGTTTTTGTAAAGTACAAACTACTCACCCATACGGGTCTTAAGGCGCTGGGGGCGATCGTGGAAATTAAGTGTGCTATTGCCCGGAGTCACATGGTGCGGAGCTGAGCTGCCGCCGGGTATGGAACCATGAACCCTGTCTCCGAAGTCAGCTGCCCTGGCCGCTGCACCACACCTCACCACATGGGAGCAGAGCAAACAACCAGAGCATGAGAGACTGCTGTTTGCAGCACTTGAGCTTTTTTGTCCGATTCAAAATATAACATCAAATGTTGGTTTTGCATTTTGCATAATTTCAATAATTGTGTGTCTTTACTTAAAAGCAAATTACACAAATGCCAATCACTCCTAGGGTCTCATTTATTAAAAGTGACGCATTGCTGCGTGAAAACAGCGATGCGTCACTTTTATTGCGCCCTCCTAGCGACATGCTGGATGCGTCATATTTACAGTATGACACATCGCGTTGTAAGGAGTTACAGATAGGTCAGTTTTTCTGACGTATCTGTAGCCGCAAAAATGTTGCATTGCTGGAGTGTATCACAAAAGTGGTGCAACTCCAGCAATGGGTCATTTCACATGGGCAGGTCCCATTGAAAATGTGCCTGCGTCAGTCTCATGCCTGCTGAGAGGCAGGTATAAGATATTGACGCATTTGCGTCCTAGAAGTGGCACAGTGAAATCTCCTAGATTTCACTGCGTCACTTCTACGAGGCTTACTTGAGTCAGAACGCCCACCCTGCATACATTACACCTGGCACAGGTATAATGTGGCGCAGGGGTTTACAAAGTGACACGTCTATCTAGATGTAAATAAATATGACGCAACATGGCACATTATTTACGCTGCTGGTGCATCACAAAAAGTGACATACTGGCGGCTCAAAAGGGACACCAGGGTTCGTAAATAAGCCCCCTAGTTTTCAAGAAGGACTAAGGACTGGTAGAGGAACATGGCAGTGTTCCCAACACCATTCTGCCTGTTGCCTCCCACACCACCCTACATCTTCCCATCCTGCTGGAGGCAAAGTATTCCCAGTGAGTCGCTATTTTTAACTAAGACCTGATTCTCTAAGAAATGAATAAATCTACACCCTTACGTTTACTCCATACAATTACTCCAATGCGTTCGCACTAGAGCAATTGCAATAATAAAATATGCTTCTCCTTATAGAAAAGACCTACCCGGGACTACACCAGTTTTGGAGTGTTCTGCTCCAACTCCCACCCTGGCAACAGATTTATGTCAAACTGCTTACATGATGATTAATCATGGAGATGTTTGCAAATACCCATTAACTCACATGTTGTGTGTCTTTCATGATCTGCCACCTGTGGAGTGCCTAAACTCTGTCCCGTGTGTCATATTGAGCCACATCATCAAGAGTGTATCGATTTATGACGACTTATTTCCTTTGGGTGAATTACAGAAGCATATTTGCAAACGTAAGCCATGTCCTTTGAGCCTGTAAGTTGAACCTATGTATGCAAGTAGCTTTGTTAATGATGCTTGTAGGGCAGTAGCTTCGTGGACTCCCCCCCCCCCCACCTTTTGCAGCTTTGAAAGGGGTGGTTTTGAAACTCACAGTTATTTATGAGCTTTGTTTGTCTGCAGCTCTGCAGACAAAAGCTCTTAAAATTCAAAAATATGGAACACCAATAACAGAGGTCAAGCAACGTCAACTAAGAAATGAAGAGGAAAAGAAAGAAAGAGAGAGGAAGAGCGAGGGCTGGATGTAAGAGTGAAATGAAGGCCCTATGAAAATAAGGAAGAAACTGTGACGATAAGGAAGGGTAAAAAGGATGAAAGGCCTGATGGATTTAAGCATAAAATAATGTCTGCATGAGTAAGAAAGAAAGTGGCTGGAATGAAAAAAGTCTAGAAAAAGGGATGAATGGTCGCCTGGAAGGAGGTGTGGAAGGATGGATTGCTGGACTGATAAAAGGAGGATGAATTGGTGGACGGATGAAGAAGAATGGATGGATAAATTGATGGATAAAAAGGATGTATGAATGTTTAGAATTGTGAGTGGAAGGGATGGGTGGAAGGAAAACTAATAATGAAAGGGTGGATGGATGGAATGATGAAAGGACGGATGAAAGTTATGAAAAGATGGATGAATGTATATGTGAAAGGCTTAAAGCTGAATTGACAGCATTAATAGGGGACCTCATCTAGAGTGGGTGGGGCTTACTCGCTTCGCTCACCCAATGGCATTCGAGGTATGGATCAAAGTGGGGGGTATTTTAATTTGCTGGCTTCGCCCTTGTCATAGTGTATAGTGTAATGAACAGATATTGGCATGTAGTGCACACAGTATGTGATTCTGCAAGGTGAGTAAATTATCTTTATTGGGCCCGATTCACAGAACTAACTTAAGACAAAAACCTAAACTTACTACTTTTGGTATTCACAGAAGGCATTTAGTAGTAGTAAAGTTAGGATTTTGTCTTAAGTCTGTCTCAAGCCTGTCTTAAGTCTGTCCTAAGTTTGTCTTAAGTCTCTCTTAAGTCTGTCTTAAGTCAAACTTAAGTCTGTCCTAAGTTTGTCTTATGTCTGTCTTAAGTCTGTCTTAAGTCTGTCTTAAGTCAAACTTAAGACAACATCCTAACTTTACTACTACTAAATGCCTTATGTGAATACCAAAAGTAGTAGGACAGACTTAAGACAGACTTAAGACAGACTTAAGAAAGACTTAAGACAAACTTAGGACAGACTTAAGACAGACTTAAGACAGACTTAAGACAGACTTAAGACAGACTTAAGGCAAACTTAAGACAAATTCAGGACAGACTTAAGACAGACTTAAGACAAAATGCTAACTTTACTACTACTAAATGCTTTCTGTGAATACCAAAAGGAGTAAGTTTTGGATTTTGTCTTAAGTTAGTTCTGTGAATCGGGCCCATACAGTTTAAAGTATAAATGACAAAAGGGTCTTCTCGGATTGGGTTTCATGGGATGTTTATATTTGCACTAAAATCTTTAATATTCGAGAGATGACATCTCTTTAGTGTGGGTGTGCAGGGTTTTTAGTATGGTAGAGCAGAGTCTCGTAAAGATCAGGTTATTGGCTTCCCTGGAGGGTTCACTCTCTACCTACTCTTGCAGTTTTGAAGTGCTGCACTGTAGTCTTGAGCTCTTGCAGTTTCACAAATTACAAAACTTACTCGCAAATGTTCGTTGCTGCTGAAATTTAACGCATTTCATTCCACAGTTAACTTTGCAATAATTTTCATTGCGACTTTCAAACTGGACTGATGTCGAAGACCTTTATTTATAGTGAAAGAAATCAAATAGTTCCCTTTTTAACGTGAACACCCTTTTTAAAAGCACCAAATGAATTGCCTGTATTAATCATAATATTTGTGAGAATTGCAAAACGTTTGAGAGAGAACATATTTGCCATTTTGAGCACATGCTCTTTGGCCTATGTGAGCAGGCTACATATTTATATTCATGTCTTTCGCCCTCACCAGGACTATGTCTCGTAAAAATGGAGGAAATTCTGGGAAAAATGTGTACTAAGCTTCATAGAACTGGGAGTTTTCTTTAAATAGTTTGATGAGGACAATGTGCAAAAATAGACTCTTTGGGAGGATGGACACATTTCTGTTGTTTCAATTCTTTTGGTAAAGAAAATCCTCAAAATTGACTTTTGTAAGTAGTTATTGGCATTAAAAAATTGACAGGAGGCTTTTGCTTGTGTGTTTATTGAACTGTAAAAAATCACTATTTTGCCTGGCATGAATTGTAGCATTATTTAATTTTGAAGAAACTACCAGCAGAATTATAATTTCACACTGTTAGAAATGGGATATCTATTTGGCAGTCACTCTACAACTTGTCCAAGTCAGGTAGTCAGGTTAAGTAAGTTACACAGCTAAGATAAAGCCTTTTCACCCACTTAGTAGCTTGGCACGAGCAGTCAGGCTTATCTTAGAGGCAATGTGTAAAATATTTGTACACACACACGCAAGCAGACAGGCACACACACACACACACAGTAGCACAAAGTAAACACTATAAAAGGACTCCACACCAGTTTAGTTAAATAGTCAATATTTCACTCAGTAAAACAAGACCAAAATGATAAAATTGAACATACACAAGTAAAGATATGAATTTTGCAAGACTAAACTTAAAAATACAGTTCCTTGTAGTCGATAGCATTGACCAGGGCTATCGCGGCATTGTGAACAACACAACTCCAACATTTCTGTTATACGGCATCGACAGACCTGCAAAACAGTACCTTTGGAGGTGAAGAGGCCTTGGGGACCTTGCGATGAAATCCTAAGGTGTGGCGTCGCCGGGCGTTGGTTCCAAAAGTCAGGAAGAAGTCGTTGAGGCCTTGGAGTCCCACACGCTGGGGATCGTGCTCTGCGATGTCGAGGTCAGGAGCACAGGCATCGGTGGGGGCGGGTCTGTGATGTAATCGTTGTCGATGCACCGTGCTCTTCAGGAGCGGTGGCCACTGCTTTGGTGCAAGCAGCAGTGCGGGGTTCGTGCTAAAGACCTGTAATCGGTAGACCCAGGGCTGCGATGTGTGCTGGTGCAGAGCGTCGTGCTCTTCGAGAGAGTTGCCCTCAGCCACGGTGCAGGCAGTAGTGTCAGAGATGAGGTCGGAGTCAATAGCACTGCCCTCGGTACACCAGAGGCTGCGATGTAATTGAGGCGATTCGTCATGCTCTTCACGAGCGGTGCTCTCATCTTTGGTGCAGGCAGTGGCGTTTATGCTGGCGTGAAGCGATGACATCCGTGAGTCCAGGGCTGCAGTAGCATCGTGGCCGATCCGCCGTGCTCCTCATGAGCGGTGACCGCAATTTTGGTGCAGACAACGGCGTCAGGGACGGCATCTGGGTTACTTTCCTGGAGGTTACAGCAGAACTGGCAATGCAGAACTCACAGCAGAAGAGTTCCAGTGCTGGTAACAAGATGTCGATGTAGTCATTGATATCCCTCGCTGACACTTTCAACAGGATGCAAGCTCAACCTCAAGCCTGTTGGAAAACTTGGAAGGCAAGATACAGAAAGCAAAGTCCAATCGTTTCACTGCCCAAGATAGTAGCAGGCCACAGAGCAAAGCATACAGCAAAGTGGTAGTGATGGAGCAAGGTTTCGTAAAGAAGAAACTTGCTCGGATGCAATCCTCTCAAATAACGTATACAACCGTAATCAATCTGTTTGTGAATACTATTATCACGTTACACACATTATACTGTATCTAGGGGATGCTTGCTTATGTGTATTACTAACATGTAACCAGAGTGTCCTAAAATGGCCGTCAAAACGCGGGAATTTCACTGCGCATGCGTCTACTGCATCTACAAAGTATAACGTTTTCTATGCTTGGAGGGAAAACTTTGCAGCTGCGCAATAGCTTCTAAAATGGCCGCTTGAAACTCACATGTTAATGCGCATGCTTTGCTTAAACTAAACCTCATAGGTTCTACTAAATACTAATGCGAAAGATTTATAGAAGTAAATGGGGATAGAGTAGTGATAAGTGGTATACAGTGAATTCATTTATTTTCATATTCTAACGTCTTTCTCTGACTTTATTATTAGTTCGTATTTGGGCCTCAGAGGGTGACTGAAATCCCTACCCTACCTGACCTATGCGCAAGCGCACTAAACCCTGCCCGAAACTATGGTGATACCGTTGAAACCCAGCCAAGGTCAAGCTGGCAAGAATCTCTTGGGAACTTAACCCATCGACCCAAACAGAGGAAACAAAAATTACAATTTATATAAAATGTATTGATCATCATGAGAAATGCGGGTGGGAATAAAGCTTTGGGAAAGTAAATTAAGGGGCGAGAACATTGAACCTAAAGTAAAATATTACATTAAGCATGGTGTGATGAACTCACCTCCTTGCTCTGTCCAATCAGAAATAGGGGATTTCATGATATTGAAACCTTATGGGGGTGGTACGCGAACACAGAATAGTATAATTGAGGTAGGGTAGTTAGTTAGATGTCACAGACCCGACACAGATGCTGCCACAGACTCTGTCAGAGAGGCTGTCACAGACCCGACACAGATGCTGCCACATACTCTGTCAGAGACGCTGTCTCAGACCCTGCAGATGCCAGAGACCCTGCTCGAGAGACCGAAATACTGATCGATAATCCAATCATCTAGAAGGGGAATCGCGGAAGAAAATTGAGGAACGTAGTGCCAGAGAGGGGTGTGACGCTGGCGTTGCACTTAGAAGAGGTCACCTTCCCGGTCCTGAACCTGTCCTGATGCTTTGTCTTCCACCTGTCCTGGTGGATTCCACCTGTCTCATTTTCAAGGAGTTGGGTTAATCTATCATCTTAGGTAAATATAATTTTGTGACATCTGTCCTTGTACCTGCTCTCTGTTTCCTCCCTCTTCAGGTACTATCATCACAATACTTTAATGAGACTTATATTGAACTAATTTTGATTTTCTTTCCTGAATGAAACCAATGTTGATATGTATTTGATCTTTAACTAACAAAAATTTCGATTAGATAAAACTTTTAAAAACTCTTTTGAGTTGGTGGTTATTGGAGAGAACCTTAAATGTTATTTCTACCTATTCTACTAGCTACTAGATTCATTGACCAGAGAAAATGTATTGTCAAGGAGATTGGATTGGTAAGATTTGGGTAAAGATAACAAAATCTTGCAGGTAAACAAAATTGACTCCGGCGGTACTACTAGCTTATTTGTATGAATGTTTATGGGCCCAGGTGAGTATATGGTATATGAGTAACCCAAGCTGGTAAGCTGCTGGATCAGTAGTCCCTCCTGACAGCAACACAGCTCTGCTTCCTGGCAGAATGCCCTCAATCCAGAAGGGTTCTGAAGTTATGGGTTGCAGCTCCAGTACTTATACCAGTTTCGGTCTTTGAAGTAGACAGACTTTAAAAGCAAAGTCTTTGTAGTGCACAAGACCCTGCCTTTCCCTGACCTAGCTCCAGACCCACTATTGGGCAGTGGAGACAGCTTTGTCTGAGAACAGGCACAGTGCTATTCAGGTGTCAGTGACAACTCCTCCCACCACTTTAGCTCAGGAAGGCCTATCAGCCTGGAGATGGCCCATCAGGATATGCAAGGCACACCTCAGCTCCTTTTGTGTGACTGTCTAGAGTGAATGCACAGGAGACCAACTGTCATCCTCAAGCAGACGTGGAGTCTACAGGCAGGCAGAGGCACAGAATGGTTAAGCAGGAAAATGCCCACTTTCTAAAAGTCAAGGCAATAACTGGTGCGTAGTCATGATCCAGTTTCGGGGCGCACTACAAGTCAATTATCTCAATCAGTCATTCTGTATTTGTACCAGTTACCATATTCATCCATAGTAATCCAATCACTTAATAATTCAAATGGAGGCAAAGTGATGTCAAATCCTTTAATGCTCTAAGAATGCCCATCCAGGCTTTTTCGGACAGCTCGGCACATCACTTTCATTTGCTAATCACCAAATTGGGAATCCACCCATTGCATTTTGGGCTACTTGCCCTTCGTCAGGGGTTAATAAAATTAAAGTTGGAAACAGCCCATCAGAGACCATGAATCATTATGTCCTATCCTTTATCACCAGAACCTATTGTGTGCAAAACATAAAGTGTTCGAACCCTAATTAACCAAAACAAGTGCAAAAAAGTGCATTCCTGTTATCTGGTATGGTAACTGGTACCAATACAGAATGACTGATTGAGATAATCGATTTGCAGTGCGCCCCAAAGCTGAGTTGTGAGGACACACCAGATATTTCCTTGATATTCAATCTGTGCCGCTGGGACAATGCACATTTTGGAGCACGCACTCTAAAACTTTGCCTAGAGCATTAATTAAAGTACAAATATGGAAACTCAAAAGGGAAGGAGTGCATTGCATCTACCTTTCACACACCTATTCTAAAAGTGCCATTTTCAAACACGCAATTTAAAAAACAACTTGCCCAAAAGGTGTATTTTTAAATTGTGAGTTAAGAGACCCCATACTCTAACTCTCTATATGCTCCCCATGGAAACTACACTTAAAAGACATTTCTTTTTCTTTTTTATTCCATTTCTTTTGTTTTTAAATATGTTTATTAATGCAAAGGGGAACATCAAAGTACATACAAAAATACTGCAATGGTAAGTCGGCGTAGCTTCATACTTATATAATTTACATAACACAATCCTTAACATCCGATAAAACAAAAAAGAAAAAGAGGAGAGCAAAATCAGATAATATTATTCATCTATAAATACATCATGCAAAACAGTTTGGAATTTCCGCATTGAGCATATACCTCTGGTTTTTGCCAAGGCTTTTTCTCTCAGAAATCTCGACCAATATTGTTCACCACTCTACGGGGCTGCAGGGTTTGGGGGAAATCCAGGCCCTGGCAATGGTAAGCCTAGCAGTGACTACTATGATAGCGAGAAATGCGCGGTGTGCAGGGCTAGGTTCGGCCTTGAATCCCATCATGATTTCTTGCACTGAAAAAGTTAATTCTAAACCAAGTCTAGCTTTGCAGATGTGACTAATGCCCTCCCAGAATAGCCAAATTAGAGGACAAGTAGCAAGCAGTGTACAATGTCAGGTGCAAAAGCTCCACATGTTGGACATTTAGGGGCTTATTAGGATCCGCCCACCATCCGTGCGATGTCGGGACCGACCGCCAGACATGCTGCGGTCCCGCACCGCCAATCAGGATGCGACTGCCACCCTGGTGGTCGCATTCGCATTTCAACATTGCGGCAGGTGTTGAATTCGCCCATAGTGCATGTCACTGCACCACATGGCAGACACTGGTGCCACTTGGTGCATTGACATGTTGGGGGGTACCATGTGTATCCCCTAAGTGCACCCCTCTCCCTCCCCAACACAATTAGCAAAACTCTGCATGCCTTTCCATGGCAGCATCGCCGCCATGGAAAGGCTGGTTTTTGCATGTATCCTAATCTGGTGGATGGTGCCTGCTAGGCACCGCCACCATTTTGGGCACCCTGCACCATCCGCCAGGCAATCGAGACTGTTGCTGGCAGCAGACAGTTTTTGCATCCGCTGGGGACGCAGTCAAGTTCCCACCGCCATCCTAATCTGGCGGTGGGAAAAATCAGTTTGATGGCGGAAGGACTGTCACCGCAGGGCTGGTGGCTGCCACCGCCGGCCGTACGGTGGCTGTCCTTTCGCCATCCTAATCACCCCCTAAGCTTTATCAAGGGATTAACCACCACCTTTCTCCCGCCAAATACCTATCTTCTCAGAACTGTCCTAAAATGTTGGAGCTTTGGGTTAACTGAGGCTACCACTTCTTTTAGTTTTGTGAGTGTATCATTTATAGCTATAACGGTGATGTTCGTCTCCCGAAGTACTACTCCATTTTAACGCAAGCTGGACCCATGGATCACTTCTGTACTGTGCTAAAAGTTGGTAAGCAATGCAAATTGAGTGTTTACGGGGTATTTCTTGCATACATGTCAGAATCTCATAAACCGCTATGGATGCCATCCCTTGTAATCTCAGGAAAAAATCTCTAATTTGAATATAATTATAATGATGTTGTCGAGGGAGGGAGAATGTGTTTGTTATGTTTTAAAGCCATTGATATCGTATAGATGGCCAAGTCTTTCCACCCTGTGCGTGACCCACCTTTTTGCCACACTGTCATTGAAAATCACGGGTAAAAATGGGTTGTCCAATAAAGGGAGCCTGTCGTGGAATATTGGAAGCAAATAGGCAGAAAGAATTTCCCACCAAACAGTAACAGTATCTCTAATTGTCTTAAAACAAACTCGTTTGTAATAATTCGGATCTAGAGTACGATAAAGAAATCTGCTAGTGCCTTGGCCCAGTAGAAACTGGCGGTTAAAGTCTTGATCTTTACTTGAAAGAAGGCTGTGTAAATGCCCCATAAAAGAGGCCCAAAAGTATAGTTTAAAGTCAGGTCATTGAAGACCTCCTTGTTTGTATGGATATTTTATAAACTTAATAGCTGGACGATCTCGCTTATACCCCCAAATATTTTTGTTAAGAGGAGTCTGATAAGAAAGTGTTTGACTTATTCCATAAAAAAAATGTTTTGCGCAATTTTGTGATTAGGGTTCTGTATATCTTTAGAGCCACTTGTGCAAATAAGACTACCTCCAAGTGTATTACCTATAGGCTTTAGGTGAACACTTTCTCTTTTTTCGACGATTTGGGTAGAAGGAACTTAACATTTTTGTTATCATTACTATTTTTTTGCAATTTTGTATATAAGTGTTATATGTGTATGTATATATATGTATATTGAGAGAAATTCTAAAATTATGATGAAATTTATCTGGATTACGTTAATTAAATTTTGTAATCATTTGGTCTTTGGTATGTGATTGTTTTTCCCCTTTTTGAAATGTATGTGAATGAGTAATAGGACTGTGTTCTATCAATGGAGGAATATTTAGCCTCCTATTGAGAAATAATTCTCTTTTTTGTATATATTTTTTCCTCCTGGCTATTTCCTTGATTTTTTCATTATACCCCCAAATAAAGCTGCTTCTTATACCGTCTCATTTTTTAAAGAAGAAATTGGGGACTCTTAAAGGAATAGCACAAAATAAGTATAATAATTTAGGTAATATCGACATCTTTATAACGATACATCTGCCAATAATGCTAATAGGGAAATTATGCCATTGTTTAAAATTTTTGGTGACATCGTGTAACAAAAAGTCATAGTTCAGATTTAGTATATTTTCTAATTTCAAAGATGAAACGCTACCGGCCACACTCCTGCTAATGGCCTAGCAGGTTTAAAGTTTATGATCTTACTTGGTTTTAATTTGTACCCAGAGAGTGACCCAAAGGTATTTGCTTCATTCATGATTATTTCTAGAGAAACAGCTGGGTTAGTTGTGAAGACAGCGGTGTCATCTGCGTAAGCAGTGACTTTGAGTGCGCATATTCCGGAGCGTAATGGTATAATATGTACATTGGTCATCAGTATCCTTATGAGGAGCTATATATATAGTGCAAACAAAAGTGGGAACCAAGGGCACCCCTGCTGTGTCCCACTGTGTATAAGAAAAGGTGCGGATTGAATACCTAGATAGCTCAATTTGGCCTGCGGTTTACAGTACAAGGCTCAAATGCACGTAAGGAATCGGCCCATGATTCCAAAAGCTGCAAGAATAGGCCAAAGACGCCCCCAAGCTACACGGTCAAAGGCCTTTTCCGTGTCTAAAAGTATTGTACCTAAGTTGCTCCCTATTTGTTTTCGCATAATCGAAGGCCATAATCGATGTGTTGGTGTATGTTGTAGTTCCTCGACCTACTAGAAAGCCGTCTTGTTGTCCTGAAAGCAGGCCTGGCATCAGAGGGGCGAGGCTATTAGCCAGCACCTTAGCGTAGAGCCTAGCATCCGCATTAATGAGGGATATTGGCCGACACGGCCCACATTCATTAGGGGGCTCACCTTTTTTAAAAAAAGAATACAATATTAGAAGTATCCCAGGGTGATGGAGTTGTCCCCGAGGTAACGATCTCTTGTATAATCTTGGCGAGCACAGGTGCCGTAACATTTTTAAATATTATATAAAATTCAACAGGGATTGAATCATCCCCTGCAGCTTTACCTGGTGACAGCACCGATAAGGCCACTAAGAGTTCCTCCTGAGAAACCTCAGAAGTCAGATGCGAGGTGGCCTCCTCCTGCAAAGAGGGGAGAGCTGCCCTTTCTAGATATTTAGTCAATTCCTTGAAGTGTACCTGGTCTGAATCGGCGTATAAAGTTTCATAGAATGTAATAAACTGTTTAAGGATCATGTGGGTCTCAGTAAGAAATGTATTATCCATCCCTTTGATAATCTTAATTGAGTTTTTAGCCTTTTTGTCCGCCAGCTGATATGCCAGTACCTTCTCCACCTGTTCCCCATATTTAACCTGTGCAGACCGATATTTATTATAATTCGCAGCTACATTCTCCTTTAGAACCCGCCCAGCTAAGACCCATGCTGAGACCATGTCAGACTAAATCTGAGAATGCCTAGGGTCATTATGGTTAAGAGCAATTGCATGAGATCATTACAAGTTGACACGAACTGCACATATGGCTTTATTTGCACCTTCTCTAGCTTTATTCTCTTGCAATATGAACTGCTTTCATTGAGTCCCAAACAATGCAAAGGTTAGTAGAATTAACATTGAAGTGAATAAATTCTACCAGGAGCCTTTCCATATATGCGACATACTGGTTGTCTGTCAACAAATATTGGGGGAAAGAGAAGGAGACTTTGGTTTTACTTGTCGGCTGCATTTTCAAACTGAAAATGATAGGGTTCTGATCTGATGTAATTTTTGGGCACAGCTCAATCGTCCCTGTCTGAAGTGTCTGATTGTGAGCCCAAACCATATCGATCCTGGAAAACTGACTGTGTGGACATGAGTGGTAGGTGTAGCCTGGAATATCTGGGTGTAGTGTTCTCCATATATCTTTAAGGTCATAGGTTAAAAGATATTTCAAGGCAATACTCATGCTTCCATATGGGAGAATTAGCCCTTACAATAGTGAAAAACTAAATTAACAATATTTCACTACTAGGACATGTAAAACACACCAGTACATGTCCTACGTTTTGAACACACTGCACCTTGGGTCTACCGTAGGGATGCCTTACATGTAATAAAATGTAATAAAAAAGGTTTGGGCCTGGCAAGTGGGTGCACTTGCCAGGTCAAGATGGCAGTTTAAAACTGCACACATAGATACTGCAGTGGCAGGTCTGAGGCAGATTTGCAAGGCTACTCATGTGGGTTGCACAATGAGTGCTGCAGGCCCACTAGAAGCATTTGATTTACAGGCCCAGGGCACCCTGGTGCACTTTACTTACTTACTAGTAAATCAAATATGTCAATCAATGATGGATTCAACCAAGATCTGTGACTTTGGTGAGTGTCTGAAAAGTTTCAGTGCTCCGTCCATCCTCTCCTCGTGTTTGCTTTGTTTGCCCTAAGTTGGCAGTTGGCAGTGTATGCCCAGACATGGGTCCCTTGCTCACTTTGCCACTGGATTCAAGGAGGAATCGTTACTATGCAGGGGCTGCCGTTCGTGTGAAACCATCCACTCTCCTAAGAGCCATCCCATATGAGGAAACCATTGACCTTTAAGAATAGATGTGATACGCCGTGGTCATAGAGAAAAAGACAGAGGACAGCACAAGAAGATATCCAGAGATATACAAGTGGATAAGGAGTGACTAGACGATAAAATGAAGGATGGCACCGTAGCTGAATCCCTACAACTATGCTGTAGAATTCTCAGCTTATGGGAAGATAAACCCATCTAATTTCGAGAACACGAAGTAGCTTTAAAGAGCAACACAGTAGCAGTGGGTACGCGAACGAAACTATAGAGAGCACCTACTGCTATCCACACAGCCACATTAAACAGAAAATGTATCCCCCACCGACTTGCCCGTTACAAAACCACAAAGTAACAGGTCTTGAAGAAGATGGCACTTAAAGAGGATTAAGCCATCGAAAAGCGCGTCGACCAGTTTGTATGACACGCCTCAGCGTTCAGCAAAACATCAGAGGGTTGAGCGTTTCACCCGTGTTAGCTTGTCTTTGTGCATGCTGTTTGGCTCTGGGGTGTGTAGTGTGCATGTTATGGATGCCAGTGATATGAATGTGAAGTGTGTAGAGGTATAAATGGTATGGGGATTCCTTGACTTTTTGTTTTCTGATTAATGCCAATATCTGTATGTTAGTTCTAACAGATACAATAATTCTTTCCATCTACTTTGGTATAGATTTTGTTCTTCCAAATTCAATATATATATGTATAGATTGTCACATTTTTGTACGATTTGGATTGTTTTGTATATAAAAAGAATTTTTTGTATGTTTTTTAAAAACAGAGATGAATTGCACTTATATGCTAAAATGATGAAAAAATAAAAAAAATTAAAAATAGACACAATTAAAATGTGTATATAAGGGTGTTTTTTGCTTGTCACATGTGAGCCCACATAAATTTGATATAGAGCAATATAGGTCTAGAGGGATACTGTGCATTGTAGTCTACTGGATTCAAGCTAGCCTGGCCCTGGATGCTTGTTTCCAGTTCAGGGAAGACCTGGTTCAGAAGTTCAGGCTGGTGTGTTCCCATGAGGCACAGGGTCAAGACTGATTTGCATATGGCTGGGTCTGAACTGGGGTGGCAAAGTGAGCTAAAGAAATGAAAACATTCTCCTCTTTGCGCCTCGCTACACCACCACTAGGGTGGCGTAGCATTCTGATGCATTTCCAGGTTTACGATTGATCATAAACCTGGAAATGCATCATTGGACATGGGTGTTGCGTGAGAACACCCACAGCAACACCCATGTCACGCCACTAACACGCAAAGTGTTGCATGAAAAGGGGCAATATTTAGAATCACATGTAAAGCCAGGCATGGTGGCTTTTTGTGTGCTTGTAAATATCATGCAGCAGGTTGCACCACTGGCGCATCACGTGATGCACCGGCGGCGCACACAGATTGTAAATAAGCCCCTGAGTGTTTTGTTGATTTGTTTGGGCAACTGACGGGCCAAATACATTTTCAGCTCATGACCCATTCTTTGTCGGTCCTGACAGAGTTACCGCCCACCGAATTTAGAAATGACCGCCAAGCTGATGGTAATTTCTAAAGCATTGCCAGGAACCATGAATGCGTTTCACAGTTTGCTGCAGGGCACCGTCGATATGTCGGAGCCTTGCATCAAATTGGTTTCTTTTTTATTTTCAAAAAGATAATGCATCCCCACGCCATGGAAGTTACCTCCTAAGGCGAGGGGCCATTTTTTGTTTTTACTGTCGTTTACTTCCAGGGCTTGCCTGGCGAAGATGGGCAGGAAGAAAACTGCTATATGTCTGACCAACTTAATTGGGCACAGGTACATATAGCCAGTTCTCTGATGGCCCTTACTCCATTGGGCTCTCGGAGACGTTTGGCTACGGTGTATTTTCGAAGCGGGAGGACCACTGTGTAGGTGGGGCGGGAACTCCATCGCCATTGCAACAGAGTTCCCTCTCCTCCAAAAATTAAATCGCCTCCTTAGTCTTTGTCCAAGTGAAAACAAATATTGTAAATTATGGTTGAGGGTACCATAGAAGTACACATGTCAGAGCCCAAGAAGGCTAAACTCTTTTTGAATGCCAACTGATAGCATCTCAGTTTTCTCATCATTATTAGGCCTGGTGTTTACCATTTGTCCTTACAGTGATGAACTTCATGCAATTTTGAAAATGAGTGGCAGTATTTTTGGAGATTACTCCCATGGGTACCCTCAGCCTATGTGTAGATAATGAAGCCAAACAACATTACAATGCAGGCCATGGGCATAAAATAAATATTACACTGATCCAGGATTATCGAAAAGCTTGTAGAACTTGCCATGTGTAGGTGTATGAAGATGAAATATGAGACGGAATGACTCAAACTGATCTATTTGACAGATAAAAGAGATCACCCATTTGTGTGCCAATCCCTTGATACCTGTATTCTACAATCACTCACATAAATCACTGCTGAGATCCCCACAAAATCTACTGTGCAGAGATACCCAACTACCCCTGTGGAAGTTAGGTCTATGTTAAATAAATAACAATACCTCCTATAGGAATATAACAAGCATTGTTATTGTCATTTATCAACATTTAATGGATTTCATTTTTATATGAACTAACGTTATTATTTATTTATTTATTTTATTTTTATTGGAATTTCATTAAAGGAAAAAAATGAAATTCATATCGCCATCATGGCAACAAATCACTGCATCATGTTTATGCATAGAGTAGTATATGTTATATGGTCTAACACTTGTCAAACACCATCTATGTTTCAAATTCAACCAGACAATCTTCCCGAACTTGGGTGACCACATAGTTTGTAAAGGAGCAGTGGGACACTCAAAGGACAACCAGGGATTAGTTTAGGTGTGCTTACAGACGACATGCCTTTCTGACATCTTTAAAATATCATTCTAGGTCCACTGGCTTTCAATTCAAATGTAGTTCAGATAAGAAGGAAAATATTATGACAGTTTTCACAGCATCTATCCCTATTGCAGCAATCTGAACAGACTCCAAGGTATGTTGTGATCTTGATCTAAAGTGAATGTCATCTTTAAATGTCTATTGAAAATAAATTCTTTATTGTTCGATTAATAATAATCATTACCATGGCAATCTTCAGTGCATTGATTCACACACTCAGTTAAAAAGAGAGAGATATATCAATACATACATAAAATGAAGAAACCCACTAAAATATAAATGAATTCAAAATCCATACTACTTGTGTTAAGCAGGATGTGCGGGTGTCACGAATTGCTACAAACCTTTGTTCCTTGGTTGGTTCTCAATTGGGGGACAATAATAGACAATTGAGCTCCAGTTTGATTACCGATGAGGGAGTACAAATAACTGTTCACAAGAATCCTACTAGTCGTTCACCTGGCTTTGCCAAAACGTTTTATAAATAGGAAAAAACAATACAAAAAATAGAATGTGCTGTGAGATCACTGACAATGCAAGCCTCTAGGGGATCAGCTAGGAATGACTGTCAGAAGCTGCTAACTGTGGGGGCAATGGTCTAAACCGGTTGTCATCTTATCTAAATGCTGGTTCGGAAGAGCCAAGTGCGGGATTACAGGTGTCGACAGGTTAGTCCACCAACTTGCTGAACCTTTTACCTGCTCTTGTAACAAACTTGGTGAACCGAATATTAAGTACCGTATTGTTCAAGGACACAATGATGGCCCGTCGACGGGAGCGGATACTGAGTTTGTTCCATTCCCCCCCCCGCAAGTGAGCCCTGTGTTCTTTGAGGAGTGCTGGTCAGAGGCATACAACATGTTCAAGTAATTCCTTACTAGAGCCACAACCCCTGCACATTGTATTGTCATTTAGGCAATGCCAACTGGCTAGATGGTAAAGAAAAGGCCACTCCCCCAACCCGAGGGGCATAACTCTTTTTTTCCAGAAGACTGCATAGGTGCAAGACAGATATGGTGCCATAATACATGGCTTAAACTGGGTCATATTCGACCAGGTGTGTGTGCATTTTTGCCATATTGTGCTCTGTCCGAATGGAACGACCTGAGACGTACGCGTAACTTAATGTACAATTTGAGAACCTGCTGAGGTGGGTTGGTGTCCCAAAATTATTTTGCTTTTAAAAGCTGCAGGGAGTTTTATAGATGTTGACAATGTTTTTGCCCCAGTTGACTGGTGGTAATTTCCCACCACAGCATTGACTCCAAGCTGCCTGTTTTGGATGTTTGTAGTTTATTGCATATTGCAGTCTGCTAGTCGAGGAGGCCGAGCTCAAGTCTGATCTGGGCAGAGATGAGGTTTGCGCTAAGCTCAGTGCTGGCTTATGAATGGATGTATGATGTTACAACGCATGCTTTTACAACGCATGCTGTTACAACGAAATTTTTACAACGCAAATGCAGTGACAACGCAAGTCTTTACAACGCAAGTCTTTACATCGACTTGCACTAGATGGCGTGCTAACATTAAAAAAGTGTAATTTACTATTCTAACTCCAGTCCACGTTACAGTAGGGAAGGTGTTTGGATAGTAAACTACACTATTTTTAATGTTAGCACGCCATCTAGTGCAAGTCGATGTAAAGACTTGCGTTGTAATGGCATGCGTTGTCAATGCATTTGCGTTGTAACAGTTTCGTTGTAATGGCAGTGCGTTGTAAAAGTTGTGTTGTAAAGGTTGTTCCCCTTATGAATTGTTGCTGTTAGTTTGTTCAACGGACTGGAGTCTTTTCCCAGCATAATTTCCTGTCCACAGTGTTAGGTCTTCCAACAACAGACTTGGCTTCAACATCCAGCAGGGCTATAAACCTATAGTTCTTTGGGTCAGATCTTGTACCACCTTTATAGATTGGGTGTATGATAGCCCCATGCCATGACTGTGGTATCAATGAGGTGGTCTGGTGATAATCGAATAAGGATGCTAAATGATCGGCTCAGAACTCTGTATCCTGCTTGCACTGAGCCAGGGGTAGTCCATTTGGTCCAGGTGCCCCGCCGGAGCGGCCTTTGATTATAATTTGTGCCCTTCTAATTATCAATGCTTCTGGGGCTTTGGTGGCCTGTTGATGTGACTCCCATTGCTGGCAAGGTTTTATTTTGTCTATTGTTGATAATGTCCGATTGGTCCTGTCCGGGGATTGTTCGCTTTCCACGGCAGGGGTTGTACCCAAGAGGGGCTTCAATTGACTTGTTTTAATCGAGGGGGCCAATTTTGTCAAGTTAACTGATAGATCGTCTTCCTTATCAGTAGCTTCAAAGTGAGTCAATAGGAAAGATGCCCACTCTTCTTGTGGGATGTTTGCACTGCTTTGTACCCTTTGACCGTGCATTTTCCCATTCACGAGTGACCAGAAAGCCTTTGTTTTCGCGTTTTTGCTTGCATGAACTAATTTTGTCCAGAACTGATCAGAGCGTTTTTGTTCCTCTAAGGACACTGCTTGACTGAGTGATTTTTGTGATTGCTTATAGATGTTAAATGGCAATTCAGCCCCCGGGCACCTCCGAGCTTGTCTTAATGCGGAGTTGCGTACCGTCTTTAATTTCTCAATCTCAGCTGTAGTGACAGTATGGTTTCTTCTATTAAATTGCTGTGTATTGTGGGCATATTTTTGAAGCAATTGTCCGGTGAAAGTCATCCATGTTATCATTGGTGAGATATCGTCAATGCTCCTCATGCCTAAAAGGGCTCTGTATACTATCATAATAATTGGTATGGAGAAATGTGACCATTTGAACCTTTTTAGATTCTCCGTGTAGATTCCACAGGTTGTCAAGCTTGTCACAGTATTGTCATATGGCCATGGGGACATTGTCGTTTTCAGGAAGTTAGCATGAGCACACTGCAGCTTGCCCCCTGATTTGCACATGTTACAACACAACATTGTTTTTGTAACAATTTCTATGGCTGCTTTCACATGAGAACTCATTGCTGTGTTCGCTCTCTGCAGATTCCTTGGATTTAATCTGAACATTGTGAGTAAGGTCAATAAACAATGCCACTTTTTATTTTTTTCTGGTCAGGCCTTAGTACCTAGACAAAACATACCGATGAAGCAGTTATTTGGGACAACGTACTTTAGTCTTACACGAAAAGGTAGCACACACTTGGAGAGGGACCGTTCCAGGGAGAAGAGCGAGACAGCAACTATGATGTAGATCTACCATCTATAGCCCAAGGTATGGGGTCTACTGACAAAGCCCAGAAATGTTCTAATATATAATAATACTGCTTCTTAGCAAGGGCAGGGAGGTTAGGCTCTAATGCCTTTTCTCTATTGTCTTTTCATGATGACATCTCTAAGGGTGGACGACAATTTCCGTTCCGCCCGCGGAAATCGCGAAATTTCAACATTTTCGCATTCTGCACAGAACGTGAAATTGTCGAAACTTCCACGATCTGCGGCGGAACGGAAATATGCAGGGCAGGATTAATTCTGGCACGATGCTCCTGTCATTAAACCTCAACAGGAAGCACTTACAGATTTAAATAAAGCAGGTGCCTGAGTTGAAGGTCAAATTCAGTAACGCATTAATCAGGCCAAAAATTCCGCGAGCACGCGAAATTTCACGTGTTCGCGGAGATTTTTTTGCCGTTTCGCGAAATTTTGCATAAGGCAGTGTCGCAAATTCCACCCACCCTTAGACATCTCCCTTCGTGATATATGGACAAACTGCTATGCTGACTGTATTTGTACTATGCATTTTCCTGCTTGTTGCGGTACGTATACTGCATGTTAGGGCACATTAGTTGGAATAAATATTTTAAACTTTTTCGTGTCTCTGTGTAACGAAGCGCTACTCCCTCAGACTAATACTCCACACACAGGATCGGAACCAGGCTCCCTTACCTGTCTCCCTTTCCTCTCCTCTTTTTGCAGAACGCGGCTGCAGGAAAAGACGTACACTGTTCCTTTAAGGACTGGTTCCCATCAGATCCGCTCCCCGATCACATGACTGCATCAGGAAACCCACTCTTGCTAAAATCGGAAAAGGTGGTATGGATGGGGCGTGCATCTGGAACACCGTGGAACGCAGGAGAGGAATCGAAGGAAGCAGAGAGGCGCGTACAAACCTTCGTCTCTCCAGGACTGCCGTTCCAATGACGTCCGAAGACGGGCTGAAAGCGACGCTGGAACAAGGACCAGAGGACGCCCTTTTCAGCCGGGAACCAAAGAGGGAGCTGGACCCTATCCAGCATCACGCAGACGCCTGCCGCGTCCCTGCAGGGATGTGGCTCCACATGGTACGGGCCCGGGTGGAGACCGCGTGGGGAAAGGGGACCAGTACTCCCACGGCAGGCAAGGGTGGAGGGAACTAAGTACCGCAACGTGCTTTTACTGTGTGGCATAACGTTGTGCGCGTAACTGCTCTTCAGTGCACAACCACACTGGTGCTGGTATCGGGTGAATAGTCCCCACACTCCCCATCCCTGACCACTGTTTAATCAAACG
This sequence comes from Triturus cristatus, assembly GCF_964204655.1. Classification (NCBI taxonomy): domain Eukaryota; kingdom Metazoa; phylum Chordata; class Amphibia; order Caudata; family Salamandridae; genus Triturus; species Triturus cristatus. The sequence goes on from NC_140582.1 coordinate 1,134,724,204, forward strand.
GAGCCTCCTCCTTACGGGGTATCTTTTTTTGTTTTCCTTATGTTTTTGGGCCACTGACGATCTGGTGAGATCTTCCCCCTGTGAGCCATTGTAAGAGAAAGTCGAGGACTTCCACACTCTCTGGGAGAAGAGAGAGAAGACGATGTCCGCCCACAAAAAGACTCCAAAAGAAGACTTTAAGCTAACAAGCTGTCCATTGACTATCCTGATAGCATTGACTTGCTAATAAAGCATTCCAAAAGTTATTGGTTGTGTCCCTGTCTGCTTCTCCACCACACCACACGTGGTGTCAGAAGTGGGATACGTACGCCTAGTAGACTGCCAAAATGGAAAACCTAATCCAGCAATTAATACGCGGCCAGGAGAAGCTGGAGTGGGCGGTAGAGTAACAAATGACCTCAGCCCAAGCAGACAGGGAGCTGCTCAGGGACTCCATGGCGAGCCAGATAGGAGAGCATCCGTAAAGTGACAGACGAACCCCTACAACTACAGACTCGCACTGGGAGCAGCCCTAATGTGTTGTTACAAAAATATCTGCTCGGGGAGGATCCTGACGGATTTTGCTGAATTTGAGAGGGCTGCCAGAGCGTCAGGCTGGCCAAAGACTAAATGACCTTTTTATTTGACCCCTCTTCTCACTGATGAAGCGCAGACCGCCTACCAGGTGGCGAATGCAAACGGCAACACACCCTACCCAGAGATAAGGGGTATCATTCTAGACCATTCTGGACTCCGAAGCATATAGAATACGCTTCAGGAAAGAAAGAGAAATGTCCGCCGACAACCCAAAGACTTTGTACTTTAAGCTAAAAGCTGCTGTGGACAAACGGTTGAAACCAGAAAGCAACACAAAAGAGGAGATCATTTCCTTGATTTACAGTACCTAGAAGCCCTTCCCTTCCCCATACAGCGTTGGCTCAAACAACATAACCACCTCACAGTCGAACAGACTGTCAAAACAGCCACTTCTTTTTATAGGGCCCAGCCCCGCTCCCTGCCTTGGACTCCGATAAAACCTCACGGTCCCTTGGCCTCCCTAGCAAGCCCGATTGAAAACCCCTGAAGCCTGTCCCAGAGCCCATAAGACCCCGCCCCTTACGTCCTGATCCTGTCCCCACCAAAGGACCTCAATGCTTTGAGTGAGGGGAATAGGGCCATATTGCCAGAAACTGTTCCAATAAGAAGCCCCAAGATGAACTAATGGACGTAAGCTGCATACCCCAATCAATACTTTACACCAAGGAAATGTAACCTAGTTTTTATGTGAGTGTACTTGTGAAGGGGGTATGGGCTAAAGCATTACTGGATTCCGGCTGTCGCCAGTCGGTTATCCTTCAGTCACTGGTAGAGCCATCAACCATCTTGACTGGAGACCACGTCCCTATTAGGTGTGTTCATGGGGACTTCCGGGTCTATCCTTTAGTACAGTTACCCATTGCCCTGCCTAACGGTCAAACCCTCCAGGCCAAGCTCGGTGTTCTACCCGCTCTCCCAGAACAGTTGATCATAGGCAGGATAACCCCTCGTTCTTACCATTAATAAGGAACAGGATACTACTCACAAAACCCCACTCAGGCCCCCTGGCTTTCAGACAAGAGCTTTAAGTTTAACCAAAAAAATTATCCCACACTCAGAGCAGCCAGAGGACAAGCAAAGCAAACTGTTTCAACTACTCCCTCTGTTTACCCCTCTTTCAGATCACAAATGAACTCCTGTACGGGGTAGGGAACCATGGAGACCCTCCCCAATTGGTCGTGCCACAAGCTTTCCGAGAACATGTGTTGTTCTCCGCACACTCGCATCTCTTGGCAGGACACAGGGGCACGTAAAAAAACCACCCAACTACTGTTACGCCACTTTTACTGGCCAGGAATCTTTTCTCAAGTCTCTAAGTTCTGTCATGAGTGTGAGGTGTGCCAGCGGAAAAACCCCTACAAACCCCCAGCCGTTCCACTTCAACCACCTTCCGGTTGTTGGTAAATCATTCGAGAGAATAGGCATGGATTTAATTGGTCCGTTGCCTCGAACCAAGCAGGGTAACCTTTATGCCTTGGTTTTTGTGGATTACGCCACGCAGTACCCAGAGGCTTTTCCTCTGCGTACCCCCACCACCTCAAACATAAGCGATAAGCTGTTAGAACTGTTCTCTCATGTTGGTTTTCCCCGTGAGATTCTCACGGACCAAGGGACCCCCTTTGTTTCTAAACTAATGGCCCAGGTTTGTAAGTCCCTTGATATTTCACATATAAAAACGTCGGTTTATCACGACCAAACCGACGGGTTGTGTGAACGCTACAACGCTACACTGAAGTTAACACTATAAAAGTTGTTGAGGGTTGAGGTAAAGGAATGGGATAAGCTTCTTCCTTTAGCCCTTTATGTCATCCAAAGCCAGACACAATCTAGCCTAGGCTGCTCCCCTTTCCAACTCCTTTATGGACGGGAGCCCCGTAGTTTATTGTACATAACCAAGGAGATCTGGGAACAAGAAACGCAAGGGGAAACCAGATCCTTCCCTGCTTATACCCAAAGCCTACGCACCCGGTTACAGAAACCGACGCAACCCTAGAACAAGCCCAGGTCAAACAGAAAATCCTATACAATAATGGAAAGAAGTGGAGACATCTAAAGGTGGGTAATTGGGCCCTGGTCCTAATGCCATCCTCTCTACCGAAAGTCATGTCCAAATGGCAAGGCCCGTACCGGATAGCGAACAAAGTAGTCTTGACGTCCTACCATATACAAGTCACACCCAAACGCACACAATTATACCACATCAATCATGTAAAAAAATGGTTAGGCCCCCTCCCCAAATACCTGCACACAGTAGACCCCGTCAAATCCCATGAGGCCACTCTACACCAACTGGTTGTCAACCCCAGAGACAGAAAGAAACATTACAGGAAACCTTATGGCCTTTTGCTCCCTTATTCTCGGATCTCCCGGGGAGGACTTCTCTAGTGGAACATACCGGTCAAATAATAAAACAAAAACCATATCGCATTCCTGCTGTGCATAGATAGGCAATAAACCAGGAAGTCATACTTTACGGCTACCATGCTGAGACGCGACTGTTTCTTTGGAGGATAACATTATTTTTTTTGCCTTCAATTGCCTATTTCGCCATCTTTCATATGTACCATCATTATGAGTATATGAAGGTCTGCCTTATATATACTTCACTATATTAACAATACAAAAGCCCTGACGAAGTTCCTGCAAGGAACGAAACGTGTTGTCTGTACGTTGTTCGTGTTACATTCATCAGAATTAAAAAGAAAGAAACATCACATTGATTGGACTATTTGATTTAATGTGTTCAATCCCAATGAGTGCACCTTCCACCTTTGGATCTATGTTTTGATTTACTTTGCATCTTTGGACGACAGATGTAGGAAGTGGTTTTTGCACCAAAGTCTTTGATTATTAACAACACATGTGTTCTGGTTGAGCTGGACCTTGGTCGGTCGTTCTGTCTTCGTTTGCAAATCAGGAAGTCGACAGTATGCTTGCCTTGGGGGTGATAAAGCCATGCCAGAGCGAGTGGTCATCTCCAATAGTGCTAGTGCCCAAACCGGATGGTTCCATCTGATTCTGTATTGATTTTAGAGCTGTGAATGCGATTTCCAAGTGTGACTCCTATCACCTCCCTCGTGTGGATGAGCTTATCGAAAAGCTGGGTGAGGCACAGTACATAACCATCCTGGACCTCACAAAGGGTTATTGGCAGGTGCCCCTGAAAGCACAGGACCAAGAAAAAACTGCCTTTACGACCCCCCACAGGCTTATTTGAATTTACAGTTCTGCCTTTCGGTCTACATGGGGCACCTGCCACATTTCAGAGGCTTATGAACAGGGTATTGTCCAAACACCAGACATATTCATCCGCCTACCTTGACGATATTATAATTTACAGCCCCACCTGGGACAATACTGCTGTTAGGTCCTTCAGGCCCTTCAGGAAGCAAGCTTACACATAAATGCAAAGAAATCCCGCGCAGGCTTCCAGAAGGTTAAATATCTGGGGTACCTTCTTGGGAATGGACACAATGAACCACAAGAAGAAAAAGTAAAAGCGATAGCACAAGCCCCTTTTCCCACCACTAAGAAAGAGGTCAGGGCATTTCTAGGCCTTCTCAGATCCTGCAGATGCTTCATTCCACAGTATTCCGAAATGGCTACCCCTCTTACCAACTTGTTACAAAAACAGGTAAAGACAAAAGACCTACTGCGTCCCTCCCCTGAAGCCGGGAAGGCTTTTTCTGGTCTTTGGTCCCATTCTAAGGTCACCAGATTTCTTGAAGCCTTTTCTACTCCAGACTGATGCCTCTGAACATGGGGTGGGGGCGGTATTGTCCCAAATCTCACTTGAGGGAGTTGAATACTCGGTCCTCTTCATAAGCCGCAAACTCTACCCTCGGGAGCAACATTATCCAATAATAGAAATAGAGTGCCTAGTGATCAAGTGGGTGGTGGACAAGCTGAGGTACTACTTGGAGGGTTCCCACTTCTTCTTATATACCGACCATGCCCCACTCCTATGGATGAGTCGAAATAAAGGGAACAACCCACGAATCTTATGCTGGTTCCTCTCCCTCCAGCCCTTTTCATTTGAAATCCACCACCGCAAGGGCTCTGATAATGGGAATGCGGACTTCCTCTCGTGCATTTCCCTGTACCCCGACCGTGAACAGACTGGGGTAGGGGTGTGTGACGAAGCGCTACTCCCTCAGGCTAACACTCCAAACACAGGATCAGAACCAGGCTCCCCTTACCTATCTACCTGTCCCCTCCTCTTTTTGCAAAACGCAGTTGCAGGAAAAGACGTACACTGTTCCTTTAAGGACTGGCTCCCATCGGATCCGCTCCCCGATCACATGACCGCATCAGGAAACCCGCTCTCGCTAAAAGCGGAAGAGGTGGTATGGATGGGGCGTTCATCGGGAACATCGTGGACGGCGAGAGAGGAATCCGAGGAAGCAGAGGGGCGCATACAGACCTTTTTCGTCTCTCCAGGACTGCCGATACTGATGATGTCCAAAGACGGGCAGAAATGGACGCTGAAACAAGGACCAGAGGACGCCCTTTTTAGAAGAAGTAGAACCTTGTGGTTCTTTAAGAATCACATCAGGGGACTGGATTTTCGAGAAAGGCCATTGATGTTTCAAGAGCACACTGATAGTCCGGATGTTTTAGCGCCGACTGCTGTTTGAACATTATTTCAGTCGTGACTCCCTCTGGATAGGACTGCTGGCAGCCAGGCAAAGTCATCTTTCGGATGATTTGGGACATCTATCATTTGGGCTTTACTACCTCTTACGGCTCGGCCTAGGGCGTTTTTTAATGTTGAAAATTGATTATTACTGATGTTATTAGAGGTAACCAAAGGCTTTGCTAATACTGTGGGATACCCTTGGTCAATTATTTTGATACCCCACCTGTTAAATTGCTCGGATCTTGATGAAACCTGCTCTTTGATTGCTACTGATGCCAATGTAATTAGTGTTGTTACAGTGATTTGTTGGCCATTAGGGGGTATAAATTCTATTTAGAACACCCACAGAACGTGAATCACGAAAAGTCTATGTGGAGGAGCACCGTTAAGTTGACTAAATGTTCTTCACAACACAAGTCATAGTTTCTTTCAAGCATTCACCTCTGTTACTCAGATTTGAAAATAATAGTTCATTTCTATACCAAACATTAAATCATGATACAACAGCAAAGAGTCCTATATGTTCTTTCTGTATTTTCTTTTTTATTGCTTACTTTCTTATCACATAAATGACATCAAACGCTACAGCCAACACGTTTCATCCCACTCTGGAGGCTTCTTCAGGGCTGTTAAAAAACACACAGGACACACATTTTCAATAAATACAAAAAACAAAAACAAACTAACAAGACAATATATACAATATGCAATTCTCATAACTTCTGAACACTAAAAATTAAAAACAACACAAGACAATGTTTGAATACATATAACACATGCCAGTGAATGTAAAACAATACAAGAATAGCAAAAATATCTTGTATATTTCATTGATGTAGTACGCTCAAAAAGGCCTATCATCCAATTGGACACTACATTCAGATATTATATTCAGGATTTCCTTTTACAAGTAGTAAGGTTATATTTGTGTTCAAACCTGTAGTGACAAATAAGAACAAATGGGCTATTTCCAAGTCCTGTAACCTTGTCTTGTAATTAGTTATTCATTAATTAAGAGAAAAAGCCAAGATGTGTTAGGTAACATTATTCTTTTATGCAATTATGTACGAGAACAGGAATAAAAATGTGAAAACCCCCACTCCTCAGCTCATTCTCTTCAAGAACATTTACCAACTGTTAAGATAAGTAGACTATAATTCAATGGTTATCATAATCCCTACCCAAATGCAGGAACTAGCAGTCGTTCTGACATGCTGTCAGATTGAATCCGCCCATCTGGACCTTGGCAGTTGGTATTTCCGACCGACACACTTCCACCGGCCATCGTAATATGGCAGGCGAAAAACCGCATTATGATGGTGGAGGGACTGCCTGTCGGTGGCAGTCCTTCCATCATCGTAATAAGCCCGAAGTGCTTCAGTCTAATTGACTCCAAAATATTAATAAAATAAAATCACACCCGAAAGACCTGTATATAAAACATACTCAAAAGAAACTTTAAGAAAAGTTATTACACCATAGAAGGGCAACAGAAGGACAATAGTGCTTATTTGTCCTGAGCACATATTATTCCATCTTTTACTAACTAAGGAAACCACCGGGAACTTTAAACTGTAATCTCACTTTTTTTAAATATACGACCTCAAAGTAATTCAGAGAGCTATACCTTATAAACTGAAGGATATCCCGAGCCCAGGATACTCCATTCACACAAATAATTGCGATTATCATATCTAAACATTCTTAAATACCACCTTATCTATGGAACACACAATCACAGTAGAGTCGAAGTTACAATGTCATGCTGGTGTATCATAATTTAATGTTTGGTATACAAATGAACTATTATTTTCTGATCTGATTGATTAACAGAGGTGAATGCTAGAAAGAAACTATGACTAGTATTTTGAAGAACAACTTGCCAACTTAAAGGTGCTCCTTCACATAGAATTTACGTGATTCCCGTTTTGTGGGTGTTCCACACAATTTGGGAATACAATTATATAACTCAAGGATGTTCCCTCTGTTTAAGATGTCATGCGGGCCTTGAGAGAGATACTCTGGAATAAACCCCAATTTGGATGTTTGATTTGTAACAGCCAAATCCTATCCTGGGTCCATGTTGTTGCTCTTGTCCTTTATGTGAACTGGTTCATTCCTGCTCAAGACTGTTGTTACCCCTTGCTTGTGCTCATCAAGATGACTGTAATGCTGATGAGTCGCCTTATTAGGGGTATCTTTACGTACTTTAGCAGTACCCAGGTCTTTTGCGATTGTTATCCAAATGCACTTGTTGCCTCCGGATCTTGGATAATCGCTGTGCTGCTCTGTAGCTCATTTTCTTTTCTTCGCTGTATTCACAGTCTCTGTTGGATGTTGAAACTTTTGATCCGCTAGCAGGGGGCATCAGAGATGATGTTGACACAGGTTCCTTATTTGGCTCCACTGGGGTCGGGGTTTGTTGTTTCTCCAGTGGGCATTCCTCCATGTGCGCAGGGGCTTCCTTGAGTTCATTGCAGTGGCCTCATCCTGTGGCATGTTACCTGTATGTCCAACTGCTGTCTTTGGGGGTGATATTATACTTGGTTGCAGTAAAGAAGAAGAACTGCTTTCACTACCTGTCAAGCCAGTTTGTATTTTGCTTTTATGAATTAAAAGGTTAGTCACAGTTTGTTTTTAGGGTCACGTGGCTGACCTTATTCCTCTGTTTTCAAAGGTTTTTTCCCTCTTACTCAGGTGTCGTTTTTGCACTGATTCATAGTTCCCTTGCTTGGTCTGACCTTCCCATTGCCCAGTGGTGTCATTGTCTTTGAAGAGGTCCACCATCAGCTCTGCTTGATCCTAATTATTTATCTTGTGTTGCAGGAAATTTCTGCACTTAGGACTAGTTGATTGATGATCAAGTGACGGGGAAACCACTATGGCTTCTTCAAGGGCTAAGTTAGCCCTCAAACCGAGGACTTTATTTCCTGTACAAATCCCTTGCTTTATGTTATGTGCTTTAAAGACATTTTAGGCGACTGGGTAAGTTTGATGTAAGTGATGTCAGTCCCTGTGAGCCTACGGGTAATTTTCTGATTTCTGTCAGGACCATGGTGAGGAACAAGGGAAGAGAAGACAAACTGATGATTATTGGCAAACAGCAGCATACTGATTGTGCTAGATTGACTTTTGATTGCGTTTTTGTTATCAATTTGTTAAGGCTTTCCAGTTTGCTGTCTATCCCTGCTGTGTACATTGCAAGTAAGTTTTTGAAGATCGACCTGAATATCTAGTTTATCCGAGTGATAGTTTAATGCAGTGACTGTGGATTGTAGGGTTTGCAGGAGTTGGGGCCAGATTGAATTTGGTTTGTTCACCACCATTTCCGGAGCTTCATGTATGCTTGGGAACCTGTTGGCATCTGCTAAACAAAATGATAAATCCAGTAGAGAGTGATTGTTTGGCTCTCCTAGCATCCTACTGGGATAGTCGTGTTTGTCCAGGTCTGGTCGAGTCTTTGGTGTAAGAAGTTTTGCATTTCCAGGCGAGATCATTGTCCATAGCGCTGCTGTGGGACTGGGGCTATTATTGTTACTGGGAGTTTCTGTGTTGTTAATATAAGAATTATTGGTTTCCTGGAGTGGGGAAAGCCTCAGGTTAATGAGAGAGGTAAGACTTTTGTGTAACTGAAGGGGTGTGGATCCTGTTCTGAATGCAAGAGTGAAGTAGCTGGAGACCCAGGGGTTGAATTCTGTTGCTCGAGTATTGGGGTTATTGGTACCATTTCTGCGGGCTCTTTGTTGTTTTCCTTATTATACGCTCTGCATTTTTTCGCCATTTCTTTCCTTAATCTTCCTGACCTCATTGTACTGAAGTTATGGATTGCTGTAGTTACACTGCTTCTTCTTCCTCTTATCGATACTCTCCGCACTGGGTGATTGAGGGTGGTGCACATGCACTCCTGTATCTTGCCCATTGCCACCCGTCGCCCGGAGTTCATCAGCCTTCCCACTCGATGGATTTTTTTCTCCACACCGCAATATGTATTATTATATGTGGGCATGGTATATCTTAGATAGTCCTACAATGCCCGGAGTGCGTTGGGTGGTGAGGTAGGTAGAGAACCCAGGACACCAGCATTGTCCAGACCGGTCTTCTTGCTTCCCACCATTCTATACCTCTGCCTTTCTGGGGTTCACACAGAGTCAGGTACTCAGTCCGCTTTACTTGGCCTTCTCATGGCCCTGTATCCCGCCAAGTGTCCTCCAAGTGCTCGCACCTACACCCTTCTCAACTGCCTTGCAGCCTATGCCCTTCATTATCACATTATCACCTCTATTGCCTTAGAAAAAGTGCCTAATTCCACATAGAGCCTTCGGGTCGATCACAGGCAATTGGGGGGTCAAGGCAGACTACCTGGGTGCCCAGGATGATGTAGGAGAGAAGGCGGGCAGTGAGAGGCAGGTGGGACAGCGGACACAAGATGCAGCAGCATAATGCCGTCCATCTCCATAAACCACTGGACCCACCTTCTGCTTCTTGGAGCTCTTCCTGCCTTGCCCCTGGTGTAAACTGAGGGGCTGGGTGACTGAGGGTTGGTGCCACAACAAGCGTGGTGGCTCAGCTGACCTCTTGTGAGAGCCGACCTGCCCCCAGTTCATGGCAAGCACTGAGGAGTGGGGGTAGAAACACAGGCACGGCTCGGGCTCCGATGGTATGATGGTCCGCCAACAGCCTCAAGCATGACCAACCCCCAGCTGCTTACCCCCAGTGCTTGCCATTCTTTGTAAGTCAGGTCGGGTTGGGAGGGTCGGGAAGGCAGGCCGGCTCTTTTGATTCCTTCGGCTCTGCGCCCCCAAGTGCGGCTCTGCTCTGCGTCGGCTCTGCTTCAGCTCTGCATCCGCTTCCGTGAAATGGTTTTTATTGTTATAATAAAGCCTTTTCTCAAATGGAAGATTTCTCCATTTACAGGAAAATATTAGAGGGAATATTTGGACATGCTTTCTAACTTTGAGAGACCCCTTCCACCTCTCCTGAAGCAGACTGTGTGCTAAAGAAGCAGAAAACATGCTTAATAAATAAAATAGTATTTACCTGCATTTTAAATGTTTGTTGGAAAATGAAATCATTTGCAGGAAGATCTTTACATTCTAATGAATGTCTACTTTTTAAACTTGCAAGGAGGGCAGTGAGTATGCAGAACAAACATACATGAAATATGTAACCTCTGATAGATGCTTTCTCTTGTTGTACTCAAAGAAGTTTCATCTCTAAAGTTTCTTTGCCAAGCTTTCAAATTGTGAATATCTGTTTTGATCGTGATATGTCCCTCTTTCGACCTGCTGGACTGATTTTTATTCTGACAACAACTGTAAAATAATGGATTTATCCATCCATCTATCCATTTGACTGCACTCACTAGTCTTTCTAGCTTGGCCTTCAGGTTCCAGTAGTATTTGTATGAGAAAACTTCAAATTTTTTGTGGACTTAATACATTTCAAACTGACTTACATTAAGTTGTTGTTTTCTGTTGCTTCTTATAGAAAAATGGTTTTCTGAACATCGTCTGACTATCTTATCCAATATTATTCATGTTTGCGAGGTGTTGCTCGTTAAAGTTTTAACTTGTTAATTCTTCTAAAGTTTCACCTGTAAATTCCTAATTTAACTGCCCTTTTATTTGATTGATTTGTCTTCATCAGTCCCTAAAGGCAACCTTAGCTGTTCAGTGAACTCTATAAATGCTTTATCTATCTCTATCTATCTATCTATCTATCTATCTATCTATCTATCTATCTATCTATCTATCTATCTATCTGTCTGTCTGTCTGTCTGTCTGTCTGTCTGTCTGTCTGTCTGTCTGTCTGTCTGTCTGTCTGTCTGTCTGTCTGTCTGTCTGTCTGTCTGTCTGTCTGTCTGTCTGTCTATCTATCTATCTATCTATCTATCTATCTATCTATCTATCTATCTATCTATCTATCTATCTATCTATCTATCTATCTATCTATCTATCTATCTATCTACCTACCTACCTACCTACCTATCTATCTATCTATCTATCTATCTATCTATCTATCTATCTATCTATCTATCTATCTATCTATCTATCTATCTATCTATCTATCTATCTATCTATCTATCTATCTATCTATCTATCTATCTACCTACCTACCTACCTATCTATCTATCTATCTATCTATCTGTCTATCTATCTGTCTATCTATCTATATGTCAATCTTTTTGTCTACATCACTCTCCTATTTACATGTCCTCCCATTTGTCTGCCAAAGTTTGGTTCCCCTGTTCTGTCTCTCCATTCATTTCTCATTTAGCCTATTCTGTGACGAGAGGTCTTGCTCCTCTTCCTAAGTTGTCAAAGGTGCGTTAAGGATAACTTTGGGGAAAATTGATTTACCCTTCACATTACCTCTGTTTACGGAAAGCGGAATCTAAGTAAATTATCATATCAGGACTATGCTTTCTCTGTCACATAGCCTCCTAGTCATTAACACTTAGGGCCTTACTTAGGAGGACAGTTCACTTGTCCGTCAGGATGACATAGGCCTATACAAACATTCCTGGACCTGTGGAAGATTCTGAAGAAGAACTGACCTGCTTTCTAAAGGAGGAAGTGTGGACATGCTTGCCTTGAAACCAGGATGCCCAAATGTGATCCCAAGGGTCAGTTGGCTGATGTCCTGTTTAAGCTACAGGGTCGCAAGAAGCTTCTAGAGCCCCTCCCTGCAACTGCCCGGCTGACAAGCTTTACCTGCACCTGCCTGAGCCCTACTGCTGGCCTCTGCTGGATTGTGTCTTGATCCCCAAGAGGTGCCAATAGGGCCTGGAGCCTTAGCTGGCATCAAAGTGTACTCTTCCAGTTTCAGAACTAAGCTAAAACTGAAAATACAGAAGTCTAAGGCACTTCGCGACCACCAGAGGGCACCTCGTGTCAGCACGAATCTCCACTTCCCTACCTAAATAAAGTTCTGATGATGACCTACTCTCCGCTCCAAACAGCGAGTTCCCATGGCATTTTAATGCTATTTTCACCTGAAACTGTAAAAATTCATAACTCCAGTAATATTGATTGGATTTCAGCATTTTGGTGTCATTTTATTTAATACATTTATTTACAAAATGTATTTAATACATTTTATTTAATAAATATATTTTTCTAAATTAGTTTGTGATTTTTGTGTGTAGTGCTTTCCCTTAATTACTGTTTGAGTGCTGCACAGATACTTTACACATTGCCTCTAAGTTAAGCCTGACTGCTTTTGTGCCATGCTATTAGACAGTTAAGCACAGGTTTATTTAGTGATTTTTGTGGTTCACCTTGACAAGGAGTGTATTTATTACTTGAGGACGGTTCTCATCTCTCTCAACTATTAACCTAATTTCTTACAGGAGTCTATCAATTAAATGTTTTGAGATGCATCTAGTATCTCAATATATGGAATAGAATATAGTGCAGAAATGTAGCAAGACTGTTGTGCCCTGTACATAGAGACACAGGTAGCCTTGTAGTATTTCCAAGTCGTCTTTATTGGTTCCATGTCCAGTTAACATCTTCCTTAGTCCAGCCAGCTCTGGTCAAGTACCAGCCCCACCAGTAGCAGCCTGCCTAGCTGCTCAGCCTACCTCTAACTGTCACCACTCATCCACACAGGCACTCAGGCATTCCATTCATCACAGTCACACCAACATTCCATTACCATCTCTCACTCTGGCTGAGCAGCTAGGAGGACCTAGGCTGGTTACATGTAAATGTAATACTGAGGATATAACATTATCCCTTTCCTTTAAATAAAAAACAAAAATATCAATACTAAAGGAGAGAACTATGCACAAGAAAGCAGTAATGTTCGGAACTCAGGGATGCAACATAAAGCAAAAAATCACGAGAGAGTGAACAATACAAATCAAGAGAAGATGGGCAAAATACAACATCAAAAATATGAGCATCAATAACCCCCATCCTCCCCCATGAAAATTATCAAAACATTTTGAAACGTAAGCTTGTAGAGATTCAAGCTCAAATTGTAATACTTTGTAACATAAAGAGAGAGTAACATTATGTACTGTAAGGCAAAGGGTAAAACACCTCGCAACACCAATCTCAATAAACATAAAGTAGAATGGAGCAAAGGATAACACACCCCGCAACACCAATCCCAATGAAGATATGTGGAGTGACGCAAAGGGTAACACACCCCACGGCACCAATCCCAACTGCAAGGGAACTAACAAGTATATGGGACAGTGACCCAAGGAAACTGTGTAAGGGGCCAGCACCCATAACACACACCCTATGTAGGGTTGTACCTTAGTACTGCGTGCAACATGTAAGGGGGGTCTAAACCCATATCCTAACCCTGTGTAAGGGTTATACTCAATAACGATTATGTATGGGAACTAACCCATGGCCCAAACATCCTGTAGAGGTCACTAACTGGGACTCAAACCCAACCCCATCCCTGACGTAAGGAATACAACTGTGATGGGACTATTGCCATTGCCCCAAAGCCATCCCACATGGAAGGGATTAAACTGACTGTGATAACCACCCATAAAACTCACAGACCACCATAAATGGGGTAACATAGACTGTGGCATCACGACAAGTATTATGTGGGAGAAAATTACTTAAACTCTAAGTAATGCAGACTCTATATCTTTGGAATGCAACACTCTTGGCAAACTAATAGGTCATGCACCTCAGAAAAACTTGGATGTCCGTATGCGACTCGCCGGTGAGCAATCTCTCACCCGAGTTGTGCTAGGTAAGAACAACCCCTGAGTAATGGAACCAAAAAAAAAAAGAAACAGAACACCACCAACCAAATTGCTAGACATCACACAAAATATTTGCAGTCAATAAGCATTTGAAAGATAGACAATAACAACCAAAGTTATGCTACTCAGCGTGCACAAGTACAATGCACATAACCTGAAACATATTAATGATGGAAATAGAAAACGTAGAGCCATGGAGCCCCCATAAATAAACATTGTCCTCTACTTGTGCGCCCGAACTGAAGCGTATCAAAGCAAACATGTAATAAATTAGACACTGAAAATACACTGTTTCCATAGTTAATATTCCTCAGCTCTTCATGCACCGTGAGTCATACAGGACACACCGCACGCTGGATTCTGGCACTACAGAAAGGACCGCCGAGAGATTAGAAGAGGAAAGTACCTTTTCTTCAGTGGAAAACTCTTCTGCCACGCTGTCCTGTGAAAAGGAAATATGCAGTGTCCGCTACACTGCTGACAGACGTGAAGACTCCCGCGCCGCTACTCCCAGCTTCATTACAAAAGTCGATGCGTCGATGACATATTCCTCGCGTTGTCCCCAGACGTCATTTAGCTTCACTGAAACTTTATTCAGGCAAGCATGGGGCAGCGTGGTTGACAGAACAACTTCCAAACAAAGTAGACCGCATAATACCTCCAAACACAAGATGGCGGCACGTTGCAGATGTCCCGCCGGATGGCCCCCGACACGTGTGTGCATGCGGCAACTGGACGCAGCGTCACGCGGATCCATGGAGACTGAAGGAGCAGGTAGGGCTGCGCGTGAGCTGGGAATGGCGCGCGGCTTCAATTTCAAACCACTCAAAGGCGATAGAATTGGCAAATGTAAAGCGCAGCCAGTGAAGAGTAAAAACAATAAAGTGGCTCACCTCACAAGTTCACATAGACAGAATTTGTGCATCTGTCTTTGTATCCAACAGCATAAAATGTAGAAGAGAGCCACGCAATGACTCATCATTTGTTTCGGTACTCACATCGTCAATGTGAAAATGAAGCATACGATCATGCCAATAGCTCTACAGAGTCTTGAGCAGAGAGTTGTATACTCCATGTGTGTGCACAGCAGGTGCACGGTTGACGGGAACCGCTGTCCCTTGCCACAAGATTTAAGTTAATGCATTCCTCATGCTCCAAGCACAGAGATGTTGAACTGGCCAAGCAAAGACAAAACCAGATGTGTAAATCCATATGGATGTAGAAGAAAGATGCCTTGAAAAGAATTGTGAAGTGGGAATAGCATGTCCTTGATCGTGCTTTTCATGTGGCAGTGAAGCACAAATAACCATCACACTCTTGTGTGGCGCTTGTGAGGACCACTCACCTCAGGAGAACGATGTGGCTTGAATGCCCATTTGTGGATGTAGTTTAACTACTCCTTCAACTCACCAAACCTTTGTGTAGAAAACGCTGTGGCTGGAACACCTACATGTGGCCGTAGTGTAACTACACCTCCAACTCACTGGAACCTTTTTGTAGTTCCTTAGGAGTATTTCCAGGCTGTAGTGTCTGTTGGTAATGACACTGGTCGGTGGGGCTGTCCGTTGACAAGGACACTGGTGGGGCTGGGGCTGGCGCTGGCTTGCCTGGAAATCCATTCTTAGTTCATGTAGTTTCTACAGTTTCTTGTTGTATCTCTGGTTACTGTATTTTCTTTGTAGTCTCTTGGTTTCTATACTATCTTTAAGTACGCTTGGCTCCTGGTACATTCATCGTCAAAATAATGTTGTGCCCTGTACATTGAGACACAGGTAGCCTTGTTGTATGTCCAAGTCTTCTTTATTGGTTCCATGTCCAGTAAACATCTTTCTTAGTCCAGCAAGCTCTGGTCAAGTACCAGTCCCACCAGGAGCAGCCTGCCTAGCAGCTCAGCCCACCTCTAACTGTCACCACTCATCCACACAGGCACTCAGGCATTCCATTCATCACAGTCACACCAACATTCCATTACCATCTCTCACTCTGGCTGAGCAGCTAGGAGGACCTAGGCTGGTTACATGTGAATGTAATACTGAGGATATAACATTATCCCTTTCCTTTAAATAAAAAACAAAAATATCAATACTAAAGGAGAGAACTATGCACAAGAAAGCGGTAATGTTTGGAACTCAGGGATGCAACATAAAGCAAAACATCACGAGAGAGTGAACAATACAAATCAAGAGAAGATGGGCAAAACACAGCATCAAAAATATGAGCATCAATATCCCCCATCCTCCCCCATGAAAATTATCAAAACAGTTTGAAGCGTAAGCTTCTAGAGATTCAAGTTCAAATTGTAATACTTTGTAACATAAAGAGTAACATTATGTACTGTAAGGCAAAGGGTAAAACACCTCGCAACACCAATCTCAATAAACATAAAGTAGAATGGAGCAAAGGATAACACACCCCGCAACACCAATCCCAATGAAAATATGTGGAGTGACGCAAAGGATAACACATCCCGCGACCCCAATCCCAATGAAGATATGTGGAGTAACGCAAAGGGTAACACACCCCACGGCACAAATCCCAACTGCAAGGAAACTAACAAGTATATGGGAGAGTGACCCATGGAAACAGTGTAAGGGGCTAGCACCCATAACAGTCACCCTATGTAGGGTTGTAACTTAGTACTGCGTGCAACATGTAACATGTAAGTGGGGTTTAAACCCATATCCTAACCCTGTGTAAGGGTTATACTCAATAATGATTATGTATGGGAACTAACCCATGGCCCAAACCTCCTGTAGAGGTCACTAACTGGGACTCAAACCCAACCCCATCCCTGACGTAAGGGATACAACTGTGATGGGACTATTGTCATTGCCCCAAAGCCATCCCTCATGTAAGGGATAAAACTGACTGTGATAACCACCCATAACACTCACAGACCACCATAAATGGGGTAACATAGACTGTGGCATCACGACAAGTATTCTGTGGGACAAAATTACTTAAACTCTAAGTAATGCAGACTCTATATCTTTGAAATGCAACACTCTTGGCAAACTAATAGATCATGCACCTCAGAAAAACTTGGATGTCCGTATGCGACTCGCTGGTGAGCAATCTCTCACCCGAGTTGTGCTAGGTAAGAACAACCCCTGAGTAAGGGAACCAAAAAAAAATAATACGTAACACCACCAACCATATTGCTAGACATCACACAAAATTTTTGCAGTCAATAAGCATTTGAAAGATAGACAATAATAACCAAAGTTATGCTACTCAGCGTGCACAAGTACAATGCTGATAACCTGAAACATATTAATGATGGAAATAGAAAACGTAGAGCCATGGAGCCCCCATAAATAAATAAATAAACATTGCCCTCTACTTGTGCGCCCAAATTGAAGCATGTCAAAGCCAACATGTAAGAAATTAGACACTGCAAATACACTGTTTCCATAGTTAATATTCCTCAGCTCTTCATGCACCGTGAGTCATACAGGAGACACTGCACGCTGGATTCTGGCACTACAGAGAGGACCGCCAAGAGATTAGTAGAGGAAAGTACCTTTTCTTCAGTGGAAAACTCTTCGACCACACTGTCCTGTGAAAAGGAAAAATGCAGTGTCTGCTACACTGCTGACAGACGTGAGGACTCCCGCGCCGCTACTCCAAGCTTCATTACAAAATTCGATGCGTCGATGACATATTCCTCGCGTTGTCCCCAGACGTCATTTAGCTTCACTGAAACTTTATTCAGGCAAGCATGGGGCAGCGTGGTTGACAGAACAACTTCCAAACAAAGTAGACCACGTAATATCTCCAAACACAAGATGGCGGCACGTTGCAGATGTCCCGCTGGATGGCCCCCGACACGTCTGTGCATGCGGCAACTGGACGCAGCGTCCCGAGGATTCATGGAGACTGAAGGAGCAGGTGGGGCTGCGCGTGAGCTGGGAATGGCGCGCGCCTTCAATTTCAAACCACTCAAAGGCGGTAGAACTGGCAAATGTAAAGTGCAGCCAGTGAAGAGTAAAAACAATAAAGTGGCTCACCTCACAAGTTCACAAAGACAGAATTTGTGCATCTGTCTTTGTATCCAACAGCATAAAATGTAAAAGAGAGCCACGCAATGACTCATCACTTGTTTCGGTACTCACACCGTCAACGTGAAAATGAAGCATACGATCATGCCAATAGCTGTACAGAGTGTCTTGAGCAGACAGTTGTATACTCCATGTGTGTGCACAGCAGGTGCACGGTTGACGGGAACCGCCGTCCCTTGCCACAAGATTTAAATTAATGCATTCCTCATGCTCCAAGCACAGAGATGTTGAACTGGCCAAGCAAAGACAAAACCAGATGTGTAAATCCATATGGATGTAGAAGAAAGATGCCTTGAAAAGAGTTGTGAAGTGGGAATAGCATGTCCTTGATCGTGCTTTTCATGTGGCAGTGAAGCACAAATAACCATCACACTCTTGTGTGGCGCTTGTGAGGACCACTCACCTCAGGAGAACGATGTGGCTTGAATGCCCATTTGTGGATGTAGTTTAACTACTCCTTCAACTCACCAAACCTTTGTGTAGAAAACACTGTGGCTGGAACACCTACATGTGGCCGTAGTGTAACTACACCTCCAACTCACTGAAACCTTTTTGTAGTTCCTTAAGAGTATTTCCAGGCTGTAGTGTCCGTTGGTAATGACACTGGTCGGTGGGGCTGTCCGTTGACAAGGACACTGGTGGGGCTGGGGCTGGCGCTGGCTTGCCTGGAAATCCATTCTTAGTTCATGTAGTTTCTATAGTTTCTTGTTGTATCTCTAGTTACTGTAGTTTCTTTGTAGTCTCTTGGTTTCTGTACTATCTTTAAGTACGCTTGGCTCCAGGTCCGCTCATCGTCAAAATAATGTTGTGCCCTGTACATTGAGACACAGGTAGCCTTGTAGTATTTCCAAGTCTTCTTTATTGGTTCCATGTCCAGTAAACATCTTTCTTAGTCCAGCAAGCTCTGGTCAAGTACCAGTCCCACCAGGAGCAGCCTGCCTAGCTGCTCATCCCACCTCTAACTGTCACCACTCATCCACACAGGCACTCAGGCATTCCATTCATCACAGTCACACCAACATTCCATTACCATCTCTCACTCTGGCTGAGCAGCTAGGAGGACCTAGGCTGGTTACATGTGAATGTAATACAGAGGATATAACAAAGACCTTTTGTGCAACTGGGGCAGAAGGGAGAATTTTGATTTACAATGTAGCACCTGTAGAGGAGGATGATGGGGACTAATAATGGGATTTATACATAGAGGCAAAAAGAAGAATGGAAATTCACTTTGATATTTCTTTCAACATCATCAGGGAGAGACAACATTTTGACTACAGATATCTAGTACCAGGCAAATGTGTATTCTTTCAAGTTGAACTCAGCATTTGCTGACATCTGAAAGCCATGAATATTTTGAAAGCATGGAAGGAGTGGGTGCCTTACAACATCATAAGCTAAATGGCAACTGAGAAACACATTGTCAAGTTATAGGAGTGTTATGATGAATTCTAGACACTTGATTAACACTCAAGAAAGAAAAATGCAGGCTGCTGCAGCCCAGCGGGGAGTTAATTGGCCACATCCTCAGTTCAGACGGAGTTGTTCCCAAGCTGCCCTTGATGTCTGCCATCACAAGGACACTATTGGCTGAAAACCAAAGCGAAGCCGCGGATGTGCAATTTTCACTCGCAATTTATGCAGGGCTGCGCCGACAAGGTTGAAACAATGAGAAGCGTTATCTTGAAGGGCACTGCCTTTGTGTGGAGTGAGAATTGTGAGACCAGCATAGAGGAGCTGTAAAAAAATTGATTTCCAAAGGCACCACCCCTGAAATCCTTCACTGAGACATTCAAATCTATAATAACAGCAGATAGTAGCCATAGGGTATTGGGAGATGTCATCACCAGGTTGGAAAGGGGACGCCTGTACACTGGCCTTTGAATGATGCAAAGCCAGAGTTCAATTATTCCGTCACTGAAGGTGAATTTATGGGCTGTGTGTGAGCAGTCAGCAAGTTCAAGAGATTGCTGTGGCACAGACCTTTCCTAATTTGTACTGACCCAAACAACCAGTGAACAGCCTTAAAAATGGGGGTGCAGGTGAGGGTGCTTTGGGCATAGCCAAGTTGGTGTGTAAATTACACAAGTATGTATTTTCAGTTGAACATATACTAGGCAGGATTACTGTTTCAGCTCCTTTCTGGTTATGGTTGCAATGTGAACCAGGAGCTTGTGACAGTAAAAGTTGTGATGATGATGAGGATGTGGAGGGGAACAACCTTTACAACGCAACTATTACAACGCACTACACTTACAACGCATTTTTTACAACGCACAATCCATTACAACGCATGACATTACAACGCATGACACTACAACGCATTTTTAAAAACTACCTTTACAACGCATTCCATTACAACGCATACTACCATTACAACGCATACCATTACAACGCATAATATAGTAATTTTTACCCCTATACTATCCAACACTTACCCTACTGTTGCACCCCCTGGAGTTAGAATAGTAATTTTTACCCCTATACTATCCAACACTTTCCCTACTGTTGCACCCCCTGGAGTTAGAATAGTAATTTTTACCCCTATACTATCCAACATTTACCCTACTGTTGCACCCCCTGGAGTTAGAATAGTAATTTTTACCCCTATACTATCCAACACTTACCCTACTGTTGCACCCCCTGGAGTTAGAATAGTAATTTTTACCCCTATACTATCCAACACTTACCCTACTGTTGCACCCCCTGGAGTTAGAATAGTAATTTTTACCCCTATACTATCCAACACTTACTCTACTGTTGCACCCCCTGGAGTTAGAATAGTAATTTTTACCCCTATACTATCCAACACTTACCCTACTGTTGCACCCCCTGGAGTTAGAATAGTAATTTTTACCCCTATACTATCCAACACTTACCCTACTGTTGCACCCCCTGGAGTTAGAATAGTAATTTTTACCCCTATACTATCCAACACTTACCCTACTGTTGCACCCCCTGGAGTTAGAATAGTAATTTTTACCCCTATACTATCCAACACTTTCCCTACTGTTGCACCCCCTGGAGTTAGAATAGTAATTTTTACCCCTATACTATCCAACATTTACCCTACTGTTGCACCCCCTGGAGTTAGAATAGTAATTTTTAACCCTATACTATCCAATACTTACCCTACTGTTGCACCCCCTGGAGTTGGAATAGTAATTTTTACCCCTATACTATCTAATACTTACCTTAAATGCAATTTAATATTATGCGTTGTAATGGTATGCGTTGTAAAGGTAGTATGCGTTGTAATGGAAATGCGTTGTAAAGGTAGTTTTTAAAAATGCGTTGTAGTGTCCTGCGTTGTAATGTCATGCGTTGTAATGGATTGTGCGTTGTAAAAAATGCGTTGTAAGTGCATGCGTTGTAAAAGTGTGCGTTGTAACGACATACATCCGGATGTGGAGGTTGCGTGGTTCTCAGAGATGCTGGATTGTGAAAGCACTTGAATGAAAGCGAATGGATGAGTGCTGTTCATGGTGATGCTAAATATACAAGAGTAATGTGACAGCTTGAACAAACAAAATATCTTGAGAATAATTTAATAATTTTCACATAATGAGTCACAGAACTCTGGAAACAACAGGTTAATGCACAGTGCCATGGGTATTTTTAACATTCTGAAGGCCACCAAACATTCTAGGGAAATTAGTGAGTTGGCTTTCATTTAAACTAATACTTAATACATCCAGGGGAATATTTACAATGAAATGGCACAGCATGCCACCGCAAGCAATCTTGCTGCGCCAAACTGGGTCATTTAAAAAATGCAGGGATGCGCCATATTTACAGGAATACGACACACCTCTGTGCTCTCCCCTGTGCTGGTGCTAAAACAGCAGCCAGGTGCCAATGCAGGCCCCCTTATACCATGGTGCAAGAGTGCCTGCACTGCAGGGATGATCGTGTTTGTGCAGGAAGGAATGCCTTCCTGCACAAAACAACCATTAATGGTGCTTTGCTCCTTCTATGTGTGCTGCAGAATGGATAGCTTCCTTCCTCTCCGGAAGAACACAATGAATCAGGCTCTCGCCATTCACATCAGAACATGAGGACCTCATCTGCGGAGTCCTACAAGGATCATCACTCAGACCCGTTTTCACTTTATACATGAATCCTCTAGCAATCATCATCAGATCTCATGGAATCAACATCATCTCTGATGCCGACGACATCAAGCTAATTTTTTCCCTCTCAAATGACACCGTCACCACCAAGACAAACTTCAAAGAATGCATGCCCAGCGTAGGCAATTGGAAGAAAGAAAACTGCATCAAGCTCAACATCGACAAAACCGAAGTGCTGATCTTTTGGAATAAGAGCTTACCGTGGGACTCCACCTGGTGGCCTGCCAATTTTGGACCCACACCAGCCGACCACACTAGGAACCTAAGCTTCATCCTGAACACCAACCTCATCCTGAAGTCCGAGGTCAATGCCATCACTTTCTCATGCTTCCACATACTTTACTATTATGTAAAATCTTTAAGTGGCTCCCACTGAACACCAGAGGTACCTTCGTGCAGGCCCTAATCACAAGCAAATTGGACTTAGGCAACACCCTTTACGCTAGCATCCAACCCATCTTCTTCACAATCTGCAAACCATCCAAAACACCATGGCCAGATTTGTCTTTTGACCTCCAGCTCCGAACCCACACCGCACCACTCCTTAGAGAGCCCCACTGGCTCCCCATCCAGAAGGGCTGCCAGTTCAAACTTCTCATACGTGCATTCAAGTCAGTGCACAACATGCCTCAATCACCGGCTTCAGTTCCACCAACCCTCCAGACAACTTCATTCAGCATCACTCTCCCTCCTACACACCCCTCACTTCCACAGAAGCAGGACAGGGGGTCAATTACTCTCTTACCAAGACGCAAACTCCTGTTAAGGTCTCCCCTAACACATCAGGGGCTCCTCCTCACTTCTTGAATTTCGTAAGAAGGTAAAGACCTGGCTATTCAATTAGTCTTCTTGAGGAACCAACAAGACTGCCTGTATTAAGGCCCAGCCTCACTACATGCCTACACTCACCTACTCATTGCCTGGATACCCCCACAGGTAACATGCAGTGCTCCACAAATCCTTTTCACATTACATTAGAACAGATACTACATACATATTCTAGGAGGAACACCCGGCAGCTTAAGTCAAACTACAAGGGTATACGTTGGGGATTACTCCTAGAAAGTAGTTTACTTTTATCTGTGAGTACCATGCAAGCTCTACCCAAAAAACATAAACCAATCTGTTCCTTTAAAAAATGCGCTTATCTAACATTTTACTTAAAAGCGCATTCACTTTAATTAGCTTCAAAGTAATTTTTTCACAATAAATTTGAAATGACAAATTGGTGTTGGATTATATGCAGATGCAAAAAGAGAATGTAAATTATGTGCCCACCTATGTTGCTTTCAAATGTAGCCTTGAAGTTAGCATCTCCTGGGATCTCCTCCATCTGGGCAGAGATCTCTCTGTGGCAAAGTATAGAGAAATAGTAAACGTTTTGTTTTTAATTCCAAAAAATTTTTTAGGTTACAAATCAATATAAATTATTTGTATATCTTTTTTTAAATGATGAACAAAATATTTAAAAATGCTACAACACCATTCATTTAATTTTGAATTAGATATGTAAATAATTTAAATGTATTAAATAGAATGAAAATTATACAAAAATATTTGGATTTATGTATTATGTATGAAAAGTAACCAAAAATGATGTATATAATGAATTAAAATTAATGCAACTTTTTGTAAATTAAACAATACATTTATTTTCAAATTAAAAACATTAATAAAATATTTTAAAATAAAATAAAAGTTAGTAATGTATTATTTTACTCATTCGATAGGCATTCACTAGTTCGGAACGGGAAATTAAGGGGCATGCTTCCTCTGGATTACTCCACAAGCTTGGTTTACCCAGCCTGGTACATTCTCTTTTTACATGACTAAATCAGGAGATTTTTGCCGCACCAGGAATACTCAATATCTCTTTTAATTCCGTTCTATAGACTATCAACTCAGGTGTCACCCATAATCTACGCCAGAACGTGATGGGTTTCAGTCCTATCTCATCCCCGATGGGTCTAATCTATAAATCCAGCCGTAGTGGGGTGAGGGGAGTGCTGGAGGGGAGACCCACAATCTGTCTCATAAAGCTATTTTCTACTTTACTCAGGTCGTGACAACAGCAGCACCCACATAATCGAATTAGTAAATTAGCACAGGCGCATGGGAACCCGTCCACAGGACAATTGACAGACACATTTTTATCCCTGAAGGATGAGTATTTATTCGAGCCTTTTCTAGATGACATCCATCCATCCCTGGCAAGGAAACTATATGTTCAGTTCAGACTGGGTACCCTCCCGCTCTGTGCCTTTTCCTGCAAATGGACAAGCGCTACCCAGAGGGAGTGCCCAGCCTGTAACTGGGAGGAACAGTCAGAGCTCCATGTCATCTTTTTTTGCCCAGCCTACAAACTAGCAAGGAAGTATTGGCTCGTTCCTCTGTGTAGGAATTTAGGGTTTGCACATTGTGCAGAGGCATTCAGAGTTTTAAAATACGACACTTGCAAACCCATCGTATTTACTGTATCGCAATTTTTGACTTCTATGTAGTGTTGGTGCTGGATGTTTGTAGACAAGTCTATACAGCAATAAAATCAACACTGTTCTTAAAAAATGTAGGTTTTATAAAGAATTTCAATATATCTCTTTCTGTTTTTAATCCTTAAAAACTATTGAAATCGGTATGTTTATAGTTGTATAAGTTAATGCTTGGCCTTATCCTAGCCACAATGTGATTCAACGAATCGACACTGTATGGCCATCTTACATTTCTAAAGCAAATTTATACTATCTGTACCATTGCTCCTATTATTTATGGGTTTCCACCAGGTGCCTGTTCCATTAAGCCTTTTTCCCTTATCTGAATTACAGAGGTGCTGTAACCATATCTACGCAAATAAACTCGGTAACTATTGTACAATTTTAAAACTGTCATGAATTTTAATACATTGTTTTTTGTATGTATGCTTTTATGGTCGTCAGACCGAAATAAAGTTTTCATGATGATGATTATTTTAACATTAAATTAAATGCACGTATATTTTTCAAAACTCAAAAAAACACATTTATAGCATTATTTCCCATTCAATTCTATTTTATGTCTCCACCTACATTATTTATTATGGGAAGGTGTTGCAGTACTAGTGGTAGTCCATGTAGGTGCTGGACTTACTCCAGGTCTGAGCAGGAGAACATTTACAATTGTTTTGGACTCATTTTCGGCTGCATTAAAAGTGCAGGTTCCGAATAGCAATGGGCTTATTCTTTTGTAGGTGGGTGTATGTACCTCCCTAAACCCCTCTTCAATCTTCCCTAAACTCCTCCTCCTTTAATGCCTCCCATATCTTTCATTTTGAGTAAGTATTGGCCTTTTTCCAGCCTACCATCCTTCCCCTCCCACATTTGCTCCTAAAATGTAAGTGTACATTTGTGCAGATTTCCGCACTCCATCAGAGATCCTAAAAGAAACAAAGACCTTCACGGTTAGGTTAATGGGTTGCATTACTATTTAAGTACTACAAAACTTATTATGAAATGCACTTTGTGAATAGGACCCTAAGATGTGGGATCGACTGAGGCACAAGTATAGAAGACAGGTAAGCACACAGAGAAACATAAATATAGGTGAATGATTAATAAAGAGACTTTTGTTTTTATTCAATCTTTTAGAATTTGCTGTCTATTACACCTGACATTCTTGGCGTGGGATTCCCCTAAACTTTTTGCCTTCACCCCTACTGTTTGCTGAATTTGGTTTTGTTGGCTTCACACCTAATTGACACATTTAATTTGTTTTTAAGTCCTTATTAAATGGCACTAAATGTACCCAGCGTCTTTGCATTTCTAGAGGGCCTGCAGCACTCATTGTGACATCCACTAAGGTAGATTTCCTAAATCTATCTCAGGTCTGCCACTGTAGCCTGAAGCGCCTTTTAAACTGCCATTTTGACCTGGCAAAATAAACCTTTTGCTAGGCATACATTTTCCTTTTTAATACATATAAGTCACCCCTAAGGTAGGCACTAAAGGTTCATAGGGCAGGGTGCATTGTATTTAAAAAGTAGGACAAGTGTACTTACATTTTACTTGTCCTGCCAGCAAACTACTCCTAAGGTTGTTTTTACCAGTTGTAAGGCCTTTATCTCCGTTTGACTAACACTGGGTTACCTTATAACATTTGATAATTGATATGTTTTGGTTGATAACAGAGAGAGATATGCTGTTTACACTCAAATTATTTACAATTTCAAATCCTCTTTAATGGCATGGTAGGACTTTAAGTCATACGTTTGAAAATACCACTTTCAGAAAGTCTGTATTTTTTTAGTCCTAACCATTTTTGCTTTCTGCCAGTGTCCTGGGTCACAATGTTTTGAATGGCTCTACTGTTGGGGTTTTATGTATTGCATCCAGGCAGTAACACAAAGGTTTTTAGTGTGGACAGGATGGGCCATTCTTGCAGGATGACTGGGAGGGGCTGCACCCATCCCTGCATACATTTTAAAGAGCCTTGTCTCCTGCACACACAAAAGATTATGACACCAGGCCTGGCCGGTCTTTTTTTTTACCCCAGGCAGTTTTGAGCCTTGACTGGAGAAGGGGAAGAACTTTTTAAAACCAGACACCACACACAAGGGCTGGCAACATGTATACATATTGGACATCCAGAGCCACTCATCAGAACACTCCTGGACCTGTGGATGTTGCAGAAGAAGGACTGCCCTGATGCCACAGGACTGCTCTGCTGTTTGAAGGACTGCCTTCCTGTCTGAGAAGGAAGATTGGACCTGGTAGCCTTCATCCCAGGCTAACCAGAGTGACTCTGAGGGTCAGCTGGCTGACCTCCTGTGTGTGTTACAGGGACACAACAAGCTTTAGAGGCCTCCCTGCAGCTGCCCAGCAGACCTGCTGCACTGGACCTGTCTAGACGTGCAAGCCAACCTCCAGGAGCCCTGCTGCTAACATCTTCCTGGAGTAAGTCCAGATGCCCAAGCGGTGCCCTTCCAGGTCTAAGAACCTTGGCTGACATGAGAGTGTACTCCTCTCTGCCTAACTGTGGGTACCTTCAAATACGATGAAGTGCAATGCAGACTGATGCAGGATCACACATCGCACCCCCTTGCAGCTTCCTATTGCCAGCCTCATCGGAGCTGACAGTGTGCGATGCAGCTCGACGCAGGACCTCGCATCGCAGCCCTTGCAGCTCTTGATCGGCACCGATGCAGCCCGACACAACTTGATGTAGGACCTCACATTGCATACATCTCAGCTCCTAATCAGGTCCAACTCAGTGCAACACGTCTCGACACAGGACTTTGCATTGCAGCACCACACAACTCTTGATTGGAACCGACAACCAGCATCGCAAAGCCTCGCATCAAGTTCATAAGGTACAACTCTCAGTGAGCCTACCCTGTTCCCTGTATCCAGACCATGCTCCATTACAGTTGGTCTGAACATGTCACCAGATAACCGCATTTGACACTTTGTGCTTCTTTCGCTATTTTTACTACAAACTTTAAAAGTGAATATCTACGGTTCTACTGATTAGATTTATGTCATTCTGGTGTCCTCTTATTTATTAAAATTTGCTCTATTTTTCTTAATTGGTTTGGTATTTTTCCTTGTTTCACTTTTTCACATTATTACTGCTTGTGTGCTGCATAAATGCTTGACGCATGGCCCCTAAGTTAAACATGGCTAGTTTGTGCCAAGCTACCTCAGGATTAAGCAGAGGTTGACTTTTGCGGTACACCATGACAAGGTTTATGGATATTGCTTGAGTAGGGATTTCACCCCCCTCAACCAGTAACCCAATTTCTTACACTACGCATTTAAAGACAGAGGTTAAATGTCAGAAAATGTCTTCTGATAAACTTCTGTTTTTTACATTTTTTATACTTAAACTAGTGTTTAATTTTCTCTTCTTCTAATATATATAGACTGAATTTTGCGAATGAGTGACAATCCTCTGTGGTAGTGGCGTAACCCAAAATTATGCCTTACCCCTGGAGAATCGGATGAGAGACCTATAAGTCTCACATATCTCACATATATTTGTTGGCTTTGAGCATAAGGGGGGCCTATGAAGGCATTGGGGGCCCTTGAAACGTTGAGGACCCCCTGCACTGCAGGGGCCTGTTGTAAGCCCCTGCTCCTGTGATACAGAGAGTGTAACAAGAGAATGCTACAGCATGTAAAATAATTTCTAACACACAACAAAATTACCTGTAAATGAACTTTACAAACTTTTCAAAATATTTCAACAGTAAGTAAAGTATAAATGACTATTGAAGATACATAAAGCCAAATATCGGAAATGCATACAAGTTGCAAATGAGAGATTTATTTTTAATTCTGAAGTGGGATGGAAACAAATATTTAATAGCATCAAAACATACCAAGACACATTACTTGCGGGATAAATACTCACAGAATCCAAATTTCCATGTTTTGGTTGAGCAGTAAAAATGCATGTCTGATGCTAATTTAATGACCATTTCAAGGGGAAATTTAAATGGGTAATATGGGGCATATTAGCAAGGACAGTTTAGCTGCATTAGCGGCACTTTTTGCCGCTAAAGCGGCGATATTTATATCGCCCTATCAGCAAGCTGTCGCTAACAGCTGTTAGCGACAGCTTTATGGCGAAAGCGAACCTTTTGGGTGCCGCTTTCCATGTCAGCGATATTTATCGCTAATGACATGCAAAGGAGGCGTTTCCAAACTGAAAGCGACTGAAAGCAGTCGCAAACACACCATCCGCCTATTACCAAGGCCCGCAAAGTGATGAAAAAACGCACGCTAACCACGTTTATCGCTTAGATTTTACACCTGTTAGTAACCTGACTTACCCATTATAGTCAATGGGAGGTGGATTCTACGGTTAACTCCTCACCTGCCTATTAGCAAGATTTCCATTAGCGATGGGATTTTTATCGCTGGATATCTCACGTTATTGTTGGGATTCGCCACTATCGCTGGATTTAATATCACCTTTGAGATAAACGATGATGATAACGCGTTATCTCTGCGATAAAATCCAGCGATAGCTGGCGATAAAAAAAACAGCGCTAAGCGCGCTTTGCGATAATTATCGTTAGTCCTTGCTAATATGCCCCTATGCTTTCTGTAAATGGCAGTACCCAACCCCCAGGCCATGCCTTACCTCTATATGTGGGACAATGTGCTGTAAAGTTCACTTCTGCTAGCATACTAAAGCCCTACCATTCTCCTGCTTAAGGAGGGGGATCATTTGCTACACTTCAGGGAGCTATTTCAATTTTCATAAAGAGTAAGGTAACATTGGTGGCAGCACCTCCACTCTGAAAATGGTTCCAGAACCACTGCCTGTAGTGTTTTATTTCATCCCGCTAGAGAACACCACACACCGATTTTGCACTTTTATAAATCGGCTTTTTAATAAGAAGCGACACCGAATACGTGCAGGTTGAATAGGTTTGTGCCTAACAGCTACATTTTAATCTGTATCTTTCTCTCCAGGTGTTCTCATTTTCTCAAAAAGCTCCAGATGTGTGACCCTCATTAATGATCAGTTTTCAGCCATGATTGAAGTGACAGTACGTGTTTCAACAAGGGCGTGGATCATTAGCATGCATCATCCATGCAAAGCGCGTGCTGTGCTCTCAAAACCTCTTTTATGCATACAGAAACTTGAGACGAGGACAAGAGAGTGAGAGAGGGTGGATAATTCAGTACAACAGGTCTCCTGAAATCGATTGTGTAGCACCATGCTAGTTACCATGAACGCAAACTTGCAGTCACTCCTTCTGAGACTAAGAGACAAAAACTTTACCAAGGTACGAAGCAAGATGAGTAAAACTTATCCAGAGACATTGATTTAGTTAAGACTATGCTGGTCATTTAGACCTTGACAGATATTATAGGATTTGGTTATTGCATAAAAGCAATCAGTAAATTACCACTACATTTTATTTCACTACTATTTATTAAATAGGTAACAGCATTTGTATGCATTATTTGGGAATGCATTATCACATTTAATTGTTCAGTGTTACAATGGCACAGATTTCCTTTGCAATCCAGCAGGATTTTTACATTTGCAACAGAGTATTGTCAATTTACTCTCAATGTCAAAATGGTGTTAAATACATGAAAATACACTAATCTTACCTCATCCTTAACACAATTTTGTTCTGTAAATAAAGTTATTTACAGACCTGCCAACAGATACAGTGTCATTGTGTGCCAAACAATATCTAGGTCACGTTTTCTTTTTGGGAGAAGTTGATGGGGTATAGAGCCTCTCAGAAGAAGTGCCTCTTAGAGGAATTTATTATTTTTGTTGCTTGTTTAATCCTCCCATGAAATTGGGTGGGAAGCTACTAGCTTGCTATCATCTTTCCCACAGTATATTAAGTGAGTGAAATGAGTGAAAAAAGCGTTGTGGATCATAGAAGATCAAATCGTAGTTTTGTTTAAGCATTGATGGAATTAATGGATATGTTTGGTGTTTTGGTTCCTCCTATTGGTGATGCTTTGAATGATGTGAAAATTAGTAAATTATCTACTTTGGTTGATAGTTTGGATTTTAACACTGCAGGGGCGCTAACTAAAAATAATGAAGAATTTATAGCTATGCATGTGACGATTATATAGAACTGCCTTTCTTTAGATGTTATTCTAGAGAAGGAAGGAGGAACTTATTGTGTCTTGAGGGTCCAACAATGCTGCACCTTCATACCAGATAATAGTGGGTTTATAGATAATTGGTCTTGTTCTTCTACTAAAATTTCTTTAGGTCATCTGTTTTAAGAAAGGATTAAATTGGCTCTGTTTTAGGAAGTTCCTACAATGTCTACAGCAGAAGATAAAGGTCCGATGGTGATGACACTTTCAATTATGTAAAGGCATTTTCAAAACATCTAGTTGAACACTGGTGAAAGGACCTTCAGACTTGCTCATCTTACTTATAGTCACCTCTGATTTATAGCCTGAATTACCCTGTTGCCTTGTAAAGCAGCATTGACACAAATTTTCACCTGATCAAAATCTTGGGTTATACCAATATTTACTAAACACCCTAACCATAGAATCCATTCCTAAGTGTGTTGCACCATGAGTCTGCCTACTCAAAGGTAGCAAAAGTGAACCAGGAATAATATATTGTTTGTTAGCTGTCATCCAAATACCACTCTTGCCATTTATACAATCCAAGCCGCAAGCAGTTTTCGGCCATTGGCTATGCCTTCTGGATCAGGGACGCGTCTCCACAAACTCCTGCTCCTTCTTGGAAGAAGCCGTCTCTGTTTCTTACAGGGGACTTGTACTGGTGCCGCTACAAACATTTTTCATCCTGACACATCGGATACACTGGATTGCTTTCGTCTCTGGTCTGCTGCTGCTCTGTTTCTTATTTGCTCCAAGA
The DNA here is from genome assembly GCF_964204655.1 of Triturus cristatus. Taxonomy (NCBI): domain Eukaryota; kingdom Metazoa; phylum Chordata; class Amphibia; order Caudata; family Salamandridae; genus Triturus; species Triturus cristatus. The sequence continues at coordinate 1,134,755,713 of NC_140582.1, forward strand.
CCCCCGTGTACATTCCGCGGGCTATGCAGAAAGAGACAGACTGTTATCTAGGGCGAAGTATGGCAGCCCGCGGTGCGAGGGGGACTAAATCAAAGACTGCCCCAGCTATTACAGGAATTACCAGCACAGGCATGTTGGCCTCAGAACCGGACTCTGCTCTGAAAGGTAAATAGGGCAGCAAGAAAGCCATAGGGAAAGTTGCTGCAGTTGGAAAGTTAGCCCCTTTCTAAGAGAGGGTATGGGCTCCCAACCCTCAATTGCAAATCTGTTTCCCGCTACTAACTCTTTGGATCCCAAAGGGAGAAGAACGATGAGCCCTGATGGAACCAGGGTAGGCGCCAAACCCCCTGAATTGGTCATTGACAGCACAGGGCTATCTGGTTTGGAGGAGCAGTCTGACCCTCATCTTACTGGATGTCAGAAATTGACTCGAACAGTGGAGTCTTTTAGACAAGGGGTCTTTCCTACTGGCACCATGAACTCTGTGGAGGGTTCAAATTCCACTACCTCTCCTCCCGCTATTAATGCAGAGAACTCTAACACCCAGACAGTGACACTCCCAGTTCTGACTGAGCAGAGATTTCGTAGCTCTATCATCCCCACTTTCTGAGAAAGGTGGTGCCGCTGAAGAACAGTCATCCCAGCCAGTTTTGTCCCCTGAGTTGGCAGGCGAACACTTTTTTGCTCTCAGATGGCTTGGACTCTACAGCTGGGGGAGTTCACTCACTTCAAGTGACGGGGACCAATCTGACTCCAATTGTGGTCATTTTTCCAAGGAAACTGATACTGTACAACTCCAGAAAACTATCTCCAGCAGGCGTAAGGGGAGGCAACATGATAAACATAGCCAGTTGAAATGGGATTAGTCTGGCTCACAACTTACCTTTCCCTATGGCAAGATACTGACATGGCAAGATCCCTGGCCCAGAAAGCACTAGAGTTACAACTGAACTCGCTGCAGAACCCTCCTTGACTGCTTTCCTATTGTCAATTAGACAATATCAAGAGGCAGTGCGGACGGACAATAGACAAGCTAAAGGGGCAGCCAAAAAACTGCAAGGGGGGCTTAGAAAGCTGAATAAGACCTGTTCAGATATTGGAGAGCGGGCCACTATGATGGAAAGCCGCGCCGAATGCTTGGAAACTGAAGTTACCTCCCTGAAATCACTGAGCCCCTTTCCAATGCGCTTGCATGACAGATGTTATGTAGAAAATGGAAGACCAGGAGAACAGACAATGCCAAAACAACCTCCTTCTGCTGGGGATCCCCGAATGAGTAGAGGGAGCAGATCCCTGCCGATACATTGTGAAACTTCTGAAGGGAGCTTTTCCCGTTCATTCAGATTGGAATCGGGATCATGAGATACATAGGCCTCCCGCTTCCACTTCACCCTGAAGAAATAACATGCTAATGGTAGAGAGAAACCTAGATCCTTTTTGGTGTTTTTTGGCAGTTTTTGCTCAGACAATTGGTCTATGAACATGCTTGACCTAACTCACAGAAAGGGTTTGAGGTGGTGTATTCCTTTGCTAAGCCTGATTTCTGCCATGGTACGGTTGAGCATAGATGGCACCTTCGCCAACTATTTACCCCTTTTCAGCAGCTGGGCACGCATGTATTCCTTATGAACCCTGCTAAACTGAAAATCAATTTGAATGGTTCTTCCCGTATCTTTATGTCAGAAATAAAGGCCCAAGAGTACCGCAATGAAATCAAGGCTAGGAAAGGGTATAGCTAAAGAATGTAATGTTTTAAGGTTTGACAGTCTCAGTCTTCTCTTTCTAGTTGAAATGTCTGAACAGGGCTCTTAGGAGGCTTGGAGGAGGAAGGAGAGGATGCCCCGTTATTAGTGGGTTCAAGTTTTGGATGAGTTTGGGGGTTCTGTTTTTGCTTGTTTCCATTCTTCTTTTTCTTTTCTTCTTCTTTTCTTTCTCCTGCTGCTCTTCTTTATTGGCCTAAAGGGTTAAAAGCCTCAGTTGAGTATGTGGCGGGGTCAGGTGGTGTGGTCTTACTAGGCGTTCATCATTCAGGTTAACCCTGATTGCTCTATTGTGTGGGGGATGAGGGGGGTTTCAGGACGGGGCAGGAGGGGGGATGGGTGGGTTTGGGCTTTGTTGGGTCATTCATGTTTTTTGTTCAGGTGCTATTAAGAGAATGTACTTCTGTCTTGATGATCTAGAAAATGCAAGAATTTGGTATTGTTGTATTTTTAGATTTTTTTTTTATTGTCAGGGGGCTTTTTTTCTGGTATTTTCTTGACGCATGTTTTTTATGTATGCTGCTTTATTGATGAAATCAGTATAAAGCTAATGTGGCGAAAATAATGCACTTTATAATTGTTTCTTTGACTGTCTGTGATCTAAATGATGCACAGAAGAGGCAGAAAGTGTCACCGGGCTTGCGCCTGCTTGGGGCTGACTTAATCTGCCTCCAGGAAACACACATTGAAGGATCACAGACAAACCTTTTAAATACTATAGGATATTCCTTGATTGGAAGAACATCACAGGGTGCACATGTGAGAGGCATAGCAGGCCACCAGTGTGCCAAGAGGCATGTTTGAGGAGTGATGTAAACAGGGACGTGGCCTTGGACCACCTGTCAGCAATCCCACTTTGTGGGGCTTACTGGAGGTACCTGGTGGGCCCCCAGGGACTCTCAGTAGCGACGGGGACTTCATCCCCCAACCCAGAGCATGCCAGGAGGTGCGTTTGCAGAGTGGTGCAGGGAAGGGGTGGGGCCTCCGGCTAGTTGACGGTTTCTTTTTTTAATATTCCTGAGTGGAATTTAGTGGAATTTAGCCTTGTCTAAAGTTTCCTATGGATGCCATCAGTGATGTCATCAGTGATGTCACTGATCATGTCATGAGTGATGTAATATGTGATGTCATCAGCAGTGCATTGCAGGGGCGCGAGTTATAGTTAGCTGAACTAACTATAACGGCTGAATTTCACTGGTTTTGTATGAGTGAAATGTCCAACTAACTATAACGTCCCTGAAACCTGTGGTTTTTTAAGTGAATTTCTAAGGTTTTTTAAATGATAAATTCTAACTATAGCGTCCCTGAAACCTGTGGTTTTTTCAGTGAATTTCAAAGGTTTTTTAAATGCTAATTTCTAACTATAACGTCCCTGAAACTTATGGTTTTTTCAGGGAATTTCAAAGGTTTTTTAAATGCTAATTTCTAACTATGCCTACGGAGGTAGGACATGTGCAGAAAGAGGAAGAAAGGCACAGAAAGAAGCAACAGAAATGCAGAAATAGGCAACAGAAGTCCAGAAAGATGAAGAAAGGTGCAGAAAGAAGCAAGAGATGTGCGCAGATGAGCAGAAAGAGACCTTGTTGCAAAGTCATCCTGTGCCCCCAACTTTTGGTAACTGACTCTGACTAACCATGCCAAGAGCCAGTGCTATGCTAAAAGACACTTAGAATACAGTGAAAACACCTACACACACTAGAGAACGCTATGCTTTGGGGGTACCCTTGTGATTAGCATGACCTCCTCTGTAAGGCCCCAGTACATAATAGGGCAGGGGGATTAAAACTATCTCTAAGTCAGAGGAGCAGAAAGACGCTTTTTTAAGTAGTAGTCACATTTGGAGAGTAATGGAGAAAGGGTGCTGGTCCTCCGACCAGTGCTCAGGAATTCCGCTGCATAGAACTTTGAGGAGGTACGAACAGGGCTTCTTGGCCCCTAAAGTCTCTCCGGAGTAAAGTGGACTTCTTCCCCCATCCCGTAGTCTGCCCGGAGGCGTGTTTGCAGAGTGTTGGAGAAAGGGACGCATGCCCTCCTTAGCAATCCCACTGTGTGGGACGTACTGCAGGTAACAAGAGGGGTAGTTGGCCCCCAACAACAACCTTGGGGGCCAACTACCCCTCCTATTACCTCCAGTAAGTCCCACACAGCAAGATTGGTTAGTTCTCATAGCAGGCCACACCCCCTTTGCCCACCACTCTGCAAATGCGCTCCCTGGCATGCTCTTGGATGGGGATTGAAGTCCCCTTCACTGCTGGGGGTCCTTTAGTAGGGATTGCTGAGAGGTGGACAAAGGCAACGCCCCCTTTCCCCACCACTCTGCAAACGTGCCTCTTGGTGCATTCTAAGTTGGGGTATTAAGTCCACTTCATTCATGATGGTCCCTGGGGGTCAACTAGCCCACCAGGTACCTCCAGTATGCACCACAGAGCTGCGTTGCAGAGAGGTGATCCGAGGCCATGCCCCCTTTCTACACCACTCTGCAAACGCAGCTCCTGGTGCACTGCTGGTGGGGCGATGAGGTCCACTTGTGGCCTGGCCCGTTTTTATAAAAATAAATGTAAAAAAAACGGGAAGGGGGCCGCATGTTTAATACTTTTTTTAAAGGGTGGGGGCTGCGAGGCCCCCCTCCTGAGGCCATTATTTTCCCTGGGGACCCCATCCCCCGGGGCCTGGCAGCCTTTGTATTTATTTATTTATTTATGTTTTGGAAGGGTGGCCATGTGGCCCTCCCCCTCCTCAGGCCAATTGTGGCCACGGGGACCCCATCCCTAGTGGCCGTCCTTTCTGTTTAAAAAAAAAATATATTTAATCGTGGGGGGAGCCCCAATGCCCCCACGGTCCTGCCAGCTCCCGCCTCCTGCAGGAGCCTGGCAATGCTTTTGAGCAAGGGGAGCTGCTGACATGCAGCTCCCCTTGCTCAAAAGCAGCCCTGCATTGCTTCATTGAAGCGAGAGCAGGTTTTCCTGCTCTCGCTTCAAGGAAGCAAAGCAGAGTTTGCTATGACAGGGCGGGAGCCGTGCTCCCGCCCTGTCATAGCAAACAACAATGTCCCAGGGGTGGGCACCACGGGACATTGCAGGAGCCGGCCGTAGGGGGTGGCGGTCCCCAGGGCCATTAATTAAATCAACATTATGAAAGGCACACTAATTTAAACGAGTAAATGCTTCAAAAATGTCGAAGGTTCTGCCTTCAAATCATTAAAGAAAAAATATAAACATCTCAACAATTGCCTAACCAAGGGACCGATTATGATGGCGGTGGGACCGCCACCATCAGGCCATCAATGGCGGTCCCGCTGCCAACGGGGTCCATGCAGGACCGCCCGTCGAATTAGGATGATGGGCGGATGGTGGGCAGGCAGAGGGTCCGTCCGCAATGCATCCGAATGGGCGGGCGGAAGAACCTTTCGCAATGCATCCGACCGGCTCCGAGACGGTCTGCAGTGCCTACAATGGTGGTGGTGCCTGCTCAGGCACCACCGTAGGGATTACAATGTCCCTTTCCACTGGCCGTTTCATGGAGGCTAGCCTGCCATGAAAAGGCTGGTAGAAAGTAACTTTGGGGGCCCCAAGCGGGCCCCCTTCCCCCTGGTCCTCTGCCATGGGCCCTGGGGGATACCTATGGTGTCCCCCTAAATATCCCTGCGCCTTGCGGCAGGCATCTTCTGGTACCTGCCACATGGTGCAGGGATGTTTACAAAGCATGCCTTGTAGCATTGAGACTTGTGCTGCAGCCCTTTTTCGGGCCGCAGCACAAGTCTCAATGCTACGAGGCATGTTTCCGACTGCCTCCACGTCGGTCGGATTGTAATCTGTCTGGTGGGACCGACGACTCCCTGTTGGCGGGACCTGTTCCTGACAGAATGGCGGTCCGACTGCCATCATAATCGGGCCCAAAGTAAAACGTATCTGTTTTTAAACTTAAAAGCATAAAATAGCAAATAAATGTTAACACACACTATCTTTAGATAGCTATCCCAAAAGAAAATATTAACAACTTGAAAACCGATACACTGGCAGAAACTAACAACTATAACAAACCAGCAAAATGAAATAAAAACGTAAGTAAACATAAATGAATAAAAAACTATAAACTCACCCAAATAATGAGCAGAAATAAACCTAATGACCTCAACCACTATGAACTTCCAACAAATTAACATCTAAACTAAAACTTGCACTATTTTTTCATCCAAATGAAAAGAAAGCACCAGCTCCATATTAGAACACCCCCAACGGAAAAGTTCTAGACATCTGAACAGATCATGCTTCTAAGTATACTAAATAGAAGTACTTGCATCTTATTACATATTAATAATAAACGTGCAAAAGCTAAAATATAATATGTATTCATACTATTACACTGCCTCCAGATACAATGACAGAGGCTGCCACATTTATCACTTTACAGAAAAGAAAGCAGTTTCTAAATCAAATGCGCTACAGCCTAGAAAGTGCATTATCAGTAAATATAAACTGGAAATGTACTAAATATTATTGTAATGCATTGTACCCATCACTAACAAATATTATTGGAAACAAATTCCCTCCAACTCATAAAATAAAAACAACCCATACACCAAACAATTCCACAGACCAATCACATAATTTTAACATAAACAATTATCACATTTCCTACCACAAAAAAATGAAAGAAAGAAAGCTTACTGTTCTGTACCTGCATATCCTTCTTTGTCTGCACATAACAAAATATAGTACTCCCCAAAAATGAGGTCAATAATATCTAAACCCCCCATGCAAAAATAAAAGAAACGCAATAGAAATCCCTTGAAGCAATCCAAAGTTTCTAGAGTCCATAAACATCCCAAACAACTTTTTAAAGTAAAAAAACACTGCAGGAAACCTGAAAAAAGGAAAGCAAAGTAAAAACATTGGCTTATTATAAACCAAAACTGATTTCCTTAAAAAAAGTAAACTCCAAAGGCCCATAAGACATGTTTATAGACAGAAACCTGTTTAAAATTCTTTAAAACCCACCTGCAAAACACATCATCAATCAGTCAATCAGTTCAGATTTGTAGAGTACTGCTAATCACCCACATTGTTGAAAATATGCATTACCATTCATAAACTTTAAAGAATATACTGAAATAAAATTACAATACAAATTATCAATCATACATTAAAAAATAGTTAAATAAATGTAATAATTTAAGAGATTAAAAAACAATTAATTACAATGAGCATGTTAAATCTAAAAAAATGAAAACAGTTTGCATGCTTACATATTTTAAAAATATATTTTTTTTCTCCAAGTTTAACATAAATATTTTCTAAATATTCTACTTTATTAAAAATGTTTTATATGTTTTAAAATACTATCATATTTTTTTAATTATGTATTATCATTAATATATATTTTAATTACCATCAAATTAAAAGACATTAAACATATTTATATAAGTAAATAACATTCAAAATTAGTAATTTGCATATCTTTCAAATTATTTTACTTAGAATTTAAATTTAAAACATAATTAAAAAAAATATATCCTCACCCTTATCCTGTAAAAACCAAATACCCTGCTACCAAAAAGTATTTAAAATTAATTACATACATTAATACAAAAAAACTTTCAACAATTTCATAACTAAAACATTATCTTGCTAAAAAAAATATTGCACAAGTTGTTTGAATGTTTTCCAGTAAGAGTCTTTTGGTTTTGTGCATCAAATAGTGGTAGTATTGTTATACGTGTGATGGTTGAAAGCAATTCCTGCTTCTCAAATTGCTCACAGTTGATTTTGCTAGATTTCCTTAGAAAGAACTCACAGGATCTCAACATGATGATATATAATGTTAAATGTGTGGGCATTTTATCAGTTCCTTTCAAGCCTGAAAACAGCTAATGGGCTTTCCCAAAGAAGGTTGCTTCAATACCTATTTGAATATTGCAAAGCTGCTAATGACTATGGGAGGCATGTTTTAGGGGACGCAGGGTTATCAATATATTTGAGTTTCTCAGCATTCAGCAAGTCTGATGAAGGAGCTCATCTAGATTTTAAACTCTTGGAATATGCCAATCAGGCAGGTATTTATGAAAAGCTACTACAAGTCATGCAGCCCCTTTGGATTCTTCTGTGGGGCAGAATTATGACATTAGGAAAAGATTTGAGAGTGAACAGATGTTAAAGCTATTGCTCTGGCTAATGAAAACACAAGCTCTGTGAAGCAAATTTCAGGATAAACAAGGAGACATTGGTCCCCATGTACTATATTTTTGTTCCTAGTTGAGCTCAACTCTACAGATCAGCAGTGCCTACCTTTTCATTTAGAGGATGAAGGAACAAAATACAAAAAGTGGCTCGTGATCCTCTGAAGTGCATAAGATGGAGATATCTGTACTCCATTGGTGAAGTGCTCTCTTCCTCACCGTCTTAATTGAGTAAGGGTTTTAGCAACACCATCACTATCGCACCACACTCACAGCCTTTTGGGAGTCAGATATCTGTCCATCTGTCACCAATGAGCACAACAATAGTTGAAACAACGTATGCCTACATGTTTTTCAAACTATCAAGCCCTATTTGGTATAATTTTTTTCTATAGTTGGACTCTTGGAAATGTCACTGCAAAACAAAGAAAACAAAAAAGACAAGTCAGTTACCGCTAAACATTGAAAGACATACTCTGGAGCACAAACCAGGATTTTGAGTAACTTACAGTCCTTGAAGCTAATAAATATTCCCTTGCCATAGTTGGCTGGGATGAATCATTAGCAAAAGACAAAGGACCAGATTTAAAATAAATTCACACAACGCAATTCAGCAAGTCTTCTTGCTGTGCTGAAGGAGAGGAGAGCAGGAGAGGTCAGGAATGTCTCACATCTATCAGGATGTGGCGCATTTGTGTCCTTTCCCTGCTTTGACTCATAAACTGCAGCCTAGCTTCAACACTGCCTGTGCTGTCGTATAATCTTCAGCCTAGCACCAACGCAGGCACCATTGCGCATTCTGCATTACAGATATGATTTTTCTTTGTGCAGGAAGGGATAACTTCCTGCACAAAAACAATCCTTAGAGGTATTTTCCTATTTCCTAATGTGCTGCAGAATCCTGCATACTTTAAAAGAGGAAACAACGAGGATCCATAAAGATATTTTCCTTGTTGCATCTCTGGTGGGAAGTACAATCTGATGCATTCCCAGGTCTACCATTGTTGGTGAATCTGGGAGTGCTTCAGAATACATAGTTGGATGTGTGGAAACACCCATGTTCCACCCATGTAACGCCCCACTACTCAGAGTAACGCATAGCAGCGACTTACGTTACTCCAGATTTACCAAACCTCACAGGGCCATGCAAGGTGGCCTTGCATGGCTTGGTAAAACTCATTCAGCATTTTGCATGTTTTCAACATTCTCTTGTGTGGTGCCAGTGTGACGCAAAACCTTGTTTATGTGTCTCTGAGTATTTACACCACTTTCACTGTCTTGCAGACCAAAACCCAATCAATGAAAATTACATTCATCAACAAGTACCAATTGGTAAAAGTAGTTAACAAAATTTAGTAGAAATAAATACCTCGAGCCTATGGGACTGATTTAGATCTTGGCAGACGGGTTACTCAATCACAACAGTGGCGGATCTCCCCTCCGCCGAAATATAAATCACATAGGACATAATTGGATTTATATTTCGGGAGATGGGACGTCCGTCACTGTTGTGACAGAGTAACCTGTCCACCAAGATCTAAATCAGTCCCTAAAACTACTCAATTCTACTGATTCATAGTGAAAATGAGGAATAATGGACACAACAATTTCTGAACTTATTTCAGTCTACTAATGCTATAATTTCGAGTTTAGTGCTCAATTTTACCATGAGTTGCAGCACCCAACATATAACTGGAGCTACTGCTAAAATAAACACACAATTCGTTTGCAGTCATAGCAGCCAAAGGGTTCACCTCTAAATGAGGTGATTAAGTACAGAAGGGCACGGCATGGAATGGCCTTGGGAGGCCTTCCTTATGCATCCAAACAAGACTTTGGACATCAAAGGAATTGAAAAAGGAGCTCAATCCTCTGAAACCTCTTTAGACAACTGTATAATTTTCCAGACTGTGTATTGAAGAATGCTCCAAGGAAAGTTATATTCTGACAAAGCATGTAGCTAGACATTTTTTAGTTTTAAAAACATATAGCCTTTATGAGGCAAGGGTTGTCAAAATTCTGTAATATCTGGGACCACATTTATCGTATTGTGTTGCCCTTGCATCATGCATGATGTTGCAATGGCAATGCAATACTTAAGTCAGATTTCCCAAGCAACGCAAGGCCACCTTGTTTGGCTTTGTTCTGCGTTGCTTGGTAAATCTGGAGTAACCCAAGGCAGCCCGTAATGCTGCCTTGTGTTACTCGGTCCTGAGAAGGATTTCCTGGGTGGAGCGAGGATGTTCCCATGCATCTACCCATGGATTGTGGTGCATTATCAGATTTACCAAGACTCGTAAACCTGGGAATGCTTTGAAATACTACCGGTTCTCGAGGGAGGCACAACGAGGAGAAATATCCTTATTTCTTGTTATTGTTTCCTCTTTCTATGTGTGCTGCATTCTGCAGCACACTTAGCAAGACTAAAAAGCCTCTAACGTTTGTTTTTGCGCAGGAAGGTGTTACCCTCCTCTACAAATCAATCCTGCCTGTGTGGGTACTAGAAACTGGATTGTGCGCTAATGTAGGCAGAGAGCAGGAATGTCCTATATATTCATAAATATGGTGCATTCCTGCCCACTCCCGTTTACACAGGAGAGCAAGTTGTGTTGCTAAGTTACATTGCGTAAAATATTGATAAATCTGGCCCATGGTGAGTAACATTCATGCTAAGGTTACCGAAGTATGTCTTTCTCATAAAAGTGGTATACCCAGGGAGCCAGAGTCTTGGTATACACTATTGTTGATAACATGAGGCTGAAATGGAAGATCCTAAAATTGATATCAGTCATTTGTGAGAGAGAACCTTAGGTACATTATATGTTTTGGGAGTATATGAACATAAATGGAGGTATCATACAAGTCGAATGGTTAGGAACATTATGAAGGTCCCTTTAAAGATTCCCAATTGAAAACAGCAACTTCCCCAGAAATCAGTTTATCGTATTTACATCTAGAATTGGATGAATGTCTGCTGCTGGCTGGAAGGCGAGGAAGAACATGGAAAAGATTCCTTGTGCCAATGTCACCCTGTTCATCCCAACAAACAAAAGGAGAGTTAATTGTTGTCACTAGTAACAATTTATTTGAGAAGTTCTTTTGCAAACTATCACAATGTTGCAAAAGTCTGGAGGAAGACTGCCACTTAAATGTCTGATACCCAGATGTCTTGCAAGCCGTCCTTTCATGCATCAGAGGTGATAGCTTCGGCCCTCCCTTGGGAGTTACTCCAAAAGTTCTTGGGCCCCTGGTGAAACCCCTTCCATAATCAAACAATTGATTTACTGGTCCTTCCCTTTGAAGGAGAATCTTATTTATGAAAGGATTGCCCAGGAGGAATAATCTTTGCTGAAAGCAGTAATGTTGCAAACAACTTCTTATCTTACCTGCTTGTTTTACAAGCTAACCCAAATGAGGATCCATCAACTTATGCCCCGAAATGATCATTTGAGAACCATTACCTTCTGATTTGTTTCCCTCTTTCAGAAACAAAATAGACATGTCCGGTAACAGCAGCTAATTTTCCAGGCTCCAGATCTCCTTGAATTCCCTCCTTGATAGCCACGGCCCTGATGGTCACACAGACCTATTCAAGCAACCCCAACATTTCCAGGTGAGACCTGAGTTCCACTTCCTTCCAGGCAGTGTGATTAAAATCATTCCCAAACAGACAATCCATAGGCATGGCAGGGATCATAGCAACTTTCAGAAGACATGAATCCCCCCCCCCCCTTACCCCTGCAATTCAAAGGGGAATCAGATCCAGAGGGTAGTGGCTATCCCAGTTGTCTGCTACTACAACCTGGTAGAATGTATTGGGAATCACTTGATCGGAGGACACCGGATGACACTTTATAGTCATAGTGGTCCTGTGTGTCTCAGAGCCTCCAGTCTCTGCCCATTGATGGTTACTCACTGCCTGTACTTGGAACTACTTTTGAGGTGGCTGCACACATGTGATCACACAAAATGCTGTCACTCACAGTGCAAGACAGCCAATAGATGAAGTGGTCTGGCTAGTTGCCCCATTCTGTATACTGTGGGGGTTAAATCGAATTGTTAATGACACTCAGACTAATTGATGAAGAGAGGAGACTGAGAGTCATTCTATGTTTATACATATTAATAAAATGTTCAATATATATTTTAGAAAAACGTAGCTGTCTCAACAGCTAAAACTGTTGCTAGGTCAGACCTAAAAATATGGATGCAGGAACTAGGCGATTGTTAAGTGATCTCTGGTCGCACTATCCAAAAGCCATTCTTCTAGTTTTTTGACCCATTTTCTCTCCCACATTGAACTGGGTGTGACTGGCTATTACCCTCGTATTTGTAAGTCGCAATACATTTTGGGAACCCATAGAGTGATTATGGACTTTAACATCTCTGTTCAGTCCCAAACCAATTTACAAGAGACTCCTTCTGAATGATAGGAATCCCGCATTATTTTTACCCCTATTTGGGGCTCTCACATATGATTCAGGCATATGTAGCACTAGTGATATCAAGATTGGAGTAAGCAAATGAACATCGGTTTAAGCAAAAAATCAATTTCCAAGCTACAACAACTACAGAACACTGCAGCTAAATAGGTCCTCAGTCTAAATAGACATGACCATGTTACCCCTGCTCTCCAAGCACTAGAAAGGTAGCCTGTAGATAGACGAATATCCTTTAAAGACCTCTACATTTCCCATCAGGCAATCCGTGGCTGGGACCTGGCTTCTTACAATCAAAACTCTGACTCTTGACTCAACTAAAGAAGAACCCCACTGCTAATAACCCTTCTTTCCATAAAACCCATACAGGAATTAGTTGCTTTTCAGTACAGACATGCAAATCAAATTATTGCATAAACTGCCAAATAAAGATCAGATCCATGCCCAACAATTTTCAATTCAAGACTGGACCAGTTCTCGGGCAACTACTTTGATTTATTTGCAATGTATATGCCACTTGCGGGCCCATCTTCACACTTTAATTTCCACCACACACTTGAACTGTGCTTACACACTAGCATTTCATGCTTTAAGCATATACTCTCAGGCATCTAGCAGCCCATAGAGTGCTGTGTAAGTAAAAGACATTCACTTTTTAGTTTTACATGTCCTGGAAGTGAAAAACTCTCAAATTCGTTTTCCACTACTGTGAGGCCTACCAGACTCATAGGTTTACATTGGGAATCCCTTATTACATTTAATAAGTCTAACTTTTAAGTTTGGTACATATGAACTTGTAATCATAAACACTCTTTAATGGTAAAGTTGGATTTATTATTACAACCTTAAAACTGCAACTTTCAGAGAGTTGTGATGTTCTGCTCTAAAGCCCTTTGTGTCTGCTGCCTGTCTCAAATGCAAATCTGAGTTGGATGGCAGCTGGCTTCGTGCATTTCCTCTAGACAGTCACACACAAAGGAAGCTCTGGTGTGCCTGATGGGCCATTCACTTCCTGAGGAGGCTCCCTGGGCAGGATTGGAGGGAAGAGCTGACACTTACACCTGAATGGGGTAAAAAGGACTACTTAACCTCCTGGAGGTTTTCTGGGGCCCCGGCAGGAAGGGAGGACCTCTCTACACTTCAAAGCCCCTCTTTGAAGTCACCCCCACTTAAAAGGCACTGCTGGGTATAAGAAGTGGACTTCTAACCACACCAACTCTACACTTCTGGGCCTTTGGATACTCTTCAAGGAAGAAAGACTACTGTGCTGTTGAAGGACTGTCACTCTGCTGGACTGCTGCTCTGGAAGAACTGTTTTTCTGCTGTGCTGACCTGCCTGCTGCCCTCTCTGCCGGGTGAGAAGGAATCAATCTACACTACCTGAACCCAGAGTGACTCCAAGAGCTTGTCTGCTTGTCTCCTGTTCTAAAGTCCCAGGGACATCAATTGCGTACTTCCTTCACCCCTTTTTACATTGCCAATGGCATTGGCCTCAAGATGTCCCACGAGGGTGAGCACACTTTAATGCATACACATGCAGGCGTGACCTATCCAATACAGTACCCACCTTCTGGATGCTATGCACAGTCCACGTTACAGGATGGCCGCCATAAACGCCATACCTTTAATCAAAAGCTTCTACCCCCTTCAAAGATGGCTGCTGTATATTTATCGACCAGTGGATGCCAATTGAAGTTAGACAATCATAGAGGAACACACAAAACACGCAGTTGAGTTATTTCAAGTGGGTGAAGTCCTGGCATTGGGATGTAAACACTGACACCTCTACATGTGATAAATTCCAATGGGATGTCATGATAGTTATCACACTTAAGAGGTGAAGGAGGGAGTCCACATGGCCATGGCGACAGGGACTGTATGAAGCCAGGCTTTGTTATTGTGGCAAAGTAGATCGTGTTCAAGGGATACTAAGACCCGCTGGTGATGGCTAGTATCTGCGGTTAGTGACATCAACTGCATGCAGTGGCAATCAAGAGGACAGATAGTGGGGGGAGGAGACTCTAATTATTTACCCCCCCCACAGAATATCCTCATTGATCCCATCTATGTCACAGGATAGTATGAAAATGCAGCGTTGCTCTCTCCTGAAGAGAACCTGTTTGCTAAGATTGAGGTGGGCCTCAATCACTGTCCACCTTAAGCTATCAGGTGCATGTCCTTTCTCTGTGAAATACTGACAGAGTTTGGTAGTTAGTCTGTTGCAGTGCTCCATAATCCTGACCTTCATTGCCCTTATTGTCATGCCAATGTACCTCTATTTACAAGGGCAGGTAATGGTGTAAATACAATTGTTGGTGTTGCAATTGGTGTGAGACCTCTGGACCCATCTCAAATTGGGCGATAGCTGTAGTTCTTTGGTTCTCTCAGTAAGAGGGCATACAGAAAATGAGCCACACACTGAGTGACCTGTGACCGGAAGTAGACCCCATAAAGTTGGTTGGTTATTGTGGCGTGGACTAAAAGGTCCTTCAAGTTGCTGGTACGTTTGAACGCAAACCTGGGAGGGGCCTGTGCCAGGTTCCCTGTCTGTAGGATACCCCAGTTTTTTCTAATGATTTGTTTAATCCTGTTTGAAAGTGGGGTGAATGTCGTCAAACAGGTAAATGTAAATGCCAGCATTTGTAAAGCGCACCGCTACCTATAGAAAGGTGTCCCGGCGCTGGGGGCCGTCAGGAAGATTAAGCAAGCTAATGCCCAGAATCACATGGGGAGCACATCATGAATAGATGCTTTCGAGACGCCAAAAACCACCCGAAAGTACTTAATATGTTTCAGTTTCTTATGGACTGACTTCGTCTCAAAATACTGGAACAAACGGATTTGAATGCAACCTTAGTAGATTCTACTTTGACTATGATCTATTAGACCTTAAGGGATGACTTCAGAAACGTACAATATTTTTAAAAAATCGATTGGGCTTGAATATACAATGTACATTTAAGCTACAAATATGTATGGAAAAAGTGATAATGGAATACTGTCTCTGGATGCGAACTACTGTTTGTGGACTGTGTGTTCAGATAGCACATATGAGACTGGACTAAACAGTTGGGAGCTTTCTTTGCTAACAATATTTAATTGATCAAGGAACTTTACTATTACTTTTCTTGGTGCTTATGAGATTAGATTGGATTTAGGCTAACAGTGTAGATCTAAAAATCTAAAACTCAAGGTGAGGGAGTATTTTGCAACATGTGAGCACCCAATTCAAAATGCAATAAACTAATATGTTGTGACATTTACTACTGATGTACTTATGTTGATGTGCATGTTGAAATAGCATATCCATCTATTTTTCTGATACACATGGTGCTGGGCTAACCTGCCGCCAGAGATCGAACCATGAACCCTGTGATCCGGAGTCAGGCACCCTGACCACTGCGCCACACCTCTTCCAATATGTCCTCCTCAGTTTTGGGTATTTTCTCAAGTAAAGCCTCCCTGTTATTGTTCCTGGCCCTCTTCCTGTCAGGGTTAATGCTGTGTACCGGGTAATCCCTTTGTATTAGGTTATGTGTGAGTTGTGATGCCACTTCGTCATAATCCCGGATGGTGCTGCAATTACGCCTGAACTGCCCAAGCGGAAGGTTATCCCTAAGAGCCTTTGGATGATGGCTCCCATACAGTATCAAACTGATACGATCAGTTTTTTTTTTATGGACCGTGGTGTGTAATCTACCCTCTGTCAGTGATATCTCCAAGTCCTGAAATGGAATACGAGTGTTTGAGATAGTGTTTGTGAAGCTTAAGTACGGGTTGAGAGTGTTCACCCACCTACAGAGCTTGTTACATGTCTGTACATCCCCCTTCCAGAATACCTAGATGTCGTCTATGTACCTTCGCCATAGGAATATGTTCTGGGAAAATGGGTTGGAGATGTCAAAAAAGCACCTTGCCTCCAAGGCTGCCATGTACAGGCAGGCCAGGCTGGGTGAGAAGGTGCTTCCCATTGATGTGCCCTGTGTTTGGTAATAGAGTTGCCTTTTGAATTGAAAGAAATTTTGGGTCAGTGCTAAAGAGGCACACTCCATAATGAAGCTGATCGGTGTGGGAGGGACCCAATCAACTGACCGCAGTGTTGCTTCCACAATCTCAAGTGTAGCCCCCTGTGGAATGTTTGTATGTAGGGACTACAATCAAGTGTCACTACTAGTTGGATCTACTGGTCAGTGTCAATGGTTTTGATAAGTCTCAGGACGTCCCTGGTGTCCTGCAAGAATGATGGGGTCTTCTGGACCACTGGTTGGAGGAAGTGGTCACAGAAGCAGGAGAGGGGTTCGAGTAAAGAATCAATCCCAGAGACAATTGGCCGTCCGTGTGGGGGAATCCGATTCTTAGGGATCTTAGGGAGTACATAGAAGTAAGGGACCTTAAGGTATTTCTTGACCAGGAAGTCTACCTGTTTCTTGCTGATCCATCCCTCAGTCTCAGCAGTATACACCATAGAGGTGAAACCAGTGATTAAAACCCCCATCGGGTCTTGATCAATGGGGATACAATACTGCCGATTGGATAGTTGCGCCAAGCACTCCTTATCTTAATCGTCAGTGGATAAGATCACGATGGCCCGCCCTTGTCTGCTGGTTTGATCGTGATAGAGGTGTCATTAGCAAGGGTGTTAATTGCTGTTGTTTCAACATAGGACAGATGGTAGAAAGGTTGTTTCTTATTCCCCTTGGTTGCCTCCTTCAGGACCGCCTGCTCAAAAGTGAGGATCTCGTGGGGGATTTGGCCGGCATGAGGAGTGAATTTAGAAGGGTTATGTAAACCCGAGTCATCCCGTTACCATCCCGGTTTGCCCTGGAAGAACGCTCTTAAGTGTATCTTCCTAAAGAAATGGTGTAACTCACAGGACTCTCGGAAGTCGTCCTGTTTGGGGGTAGGGATAAACCCAAGTCCTTTTTCTAGGACTTCAGTCTCCGTCGTTGTCAGATACCTGGGGGGTAGGTTCACTATTAGTTTCGTTTGCCTGGTTGGCTCCAGGTCTGTACCGGTCGTTGAGGTGGGACCTGCCACTGTACCCTCTTGTTGCCTCTTCTTCATCCTCTTCCTCTGCCCCAACATCTGTCTAAAAAAGGAAGGGGAAAATGAAAGGTGGAAAATGAGAAAGCTTTGGATGAAAAGAGGCTGACATGGAGGCAGAGCCAAAGGAAGATGGACCGTGACAGAAACTGCAGATAGCTGGACATCAAGGCCATGCAACTGGAGTCCAGCAGAAATGGTGGCAGCATACTGGCAGTGTCCACTGGACAAGAAAGTGCTGCATCCCAAAAGATTTGAAGCCCAGTTATGTGGTGAGGGGTAACACACATAAGTAGTTATCAGCCTATGAGGGGCCAATAAGGGAACACAATTTTCCTGAGGGGCACTCTGGAGTTTGTGTAAGTGTAGGTCCACAGTGGGTTGGAACACGCTCCCAACACTAGAGGACCACACACAATACACTCCAGTGAAGAACATACTTATCAATTAGTGTGGGTTAAGCCCTGAGAGATACAGACAGAGATTCAGGAATAGCTACAAACTTTCCACACAGACAAAGGTAAATTTTTAAGATTATTCCAGTAAGGCACTGAAGGACTGAGTAAGAGGTAGCAAGGTAAATGATTTTGATGGGCTGTACAATCTAATTACGAGGGAGCACATGCTTGAAACTTGTTTTCCAGAGCTGTGCCAGCACCTAGTAGACAGCAATCTGACTGTTCCCAGGAAGCTTTCTGAATTGCCGGACCTCTGGGTCAGCACCAGAATGACCAAAAAGCCATCTGAGGGACTCCCATAACGGTGGTCAGGGTTCCAACTAGACAAAGGAGGGGAAGATAAAAAGAAGGGAATCTTGCAAGGCACCAAAAATAGTTCTAATGGGAAAGGGTCCCATACTCAATGTGGCCACCAGAAAAAGAGCTTCCCTGACAAGAGTCGGAACAAGCCCCTCAAGTACTAGCAGTGTTTTGAATTTTGACATATTAACGGAGATCCCAAATGTATCATGAGGGCACAGCCTCCAATTTGAGGTAAGACACCAGGGGTGGTGAGTATATTGCTTGGAGAGGAGTTTGTCCTTGTTAGTGGAGGGGATCCCAGTGTGGTTACCCTAGAGTCCCTAGGTGATGTGAAGATAGTCCCAATATCCATATACCATCCAATACTGCAAATTATAGGCAGTGGGTTACCATTAGGGGTGGGCGAAATTTGCAAAATTTACTTTCGCAAACTATCGCGAAAATGTTAAAAATCTCCACAAACATGCGGAAATATCGCGAAGACGCAGAAGTTTTTTTCCCACCCGTTCGCGGTATTTTCTGCGTGATTGAGGCTCACCAACTTACCCATGCGGTTGCTCACGGGCGCGAGATCTCAATAACCTCATACTCTTGCGGTGCATGATCGCGAGAAGAAAGACATGATCGCGCGACGAATGACTTGATCGCGCGACAAATGACGTTAATGCGGGCGCGAACTGTCGCGAGACAGCCCAAATGGCTACCAACAATCCAACATCTCGTGGAGAACGCGACCGGATCGGGAAAACTTGTCGGCGAACGCGGGGATTCAGGTAAGGCGATCAAGCGCACGCGAGAATGTATTTTTTTACAGCACGAGCAAGAAAAAAAATTCCGGTAAGATGCGGATTGCGGAAATTTTGACATTTTCGCACTCTCCGCGGAACGCGAAAATCTCAAATTATCGCAATTTCCGCGAGCGGAACGGAATTTTAGTCTAGTCCTAGTTACCATCAATGGACAAGATGTTTAGGCTCTGAGGGACACAGGAGTCAGCATGACTATAATGAGGACTCAGTTGGTGGCCTCAGAGCAGATTTTACTCAATGTATTCCACGGAGAGCCATTTCTGTAGTAGCAGACAACCGTGGGGGTCACTACCCAATGGCCCTTGTTCCATTTGAGCAGGGGGGGTCTCATCTCAGGTCTTCTAAAGATAGATGTGAGCCCTGCCATGCCTGTGCATTGTTTGCTAGGGAATGACTTACAGCACACTGCCTGGAAGGAAGCAGAGCTCAGGTCACACCTGGAAACGCTGGGGGTACCTGAGTGGGCATGTGCAGCCACCAAGTCCATGGTTGCTCAGGAAGGTCAGGAAGGGAGTCAAGAAGGACTGGAGCCTGGAAGAATGGTCCAGTCTGCTGTTAAAGGAAGGAAGGGCAAGGGGCATGTGAAACCAGCACCTGAGTGTCTCCCAGTTGACATAAATGGGGCATCGGAGAGGGCCACTCCAGAGACCAGTGGAGAAGACACTGTCTCCCTGGATGACCTGCCTGAACTTGCTGGATGGCAAGTAGAGAGATGACCCACCACGTAGGACTTATGCAAAGCTCAGAAGGAGTACCCAGCCTTGTAGTGCATGAGTTGACAGGCCAAAGCACACGCAGAAGGTGATACCTATGGTAGTCACCGGATGTAGTAGGAGGACAACCTCATCTATAGTGAGCCTATGGCACGTGTGCATGGGTCAAAAGGGGCGCTGGTGGTCCCCCAATGTTACAGGGCCTTCCTACTGGGGATGGCTCAAGAAATACCCCTGGCAGTACATCTGGGCCAGGACAAGACCTTTGCCGGACCTGAACCCCACTAATATTTTCCCTATATGAAGGTCTTGTCAGTTGTCTACTGCAGAAACTTGTGCCAGGACAGTGGGAAGACAGTGCAGAAGTTGAAAGCTCCCCTGTCTCCCTAACCAGCCATTGTCACTCCCTATTGAGAGGGTAGGGATCAACATTACAAGGCCTATGGATCTCCAGACCACCTCTGGTCACAGGTTTATCTTGGTTCATGCCACTAGGTACCCATAGGACATACCTCTGAGGTCTACTACTGCACCCGCAGTGGCTAGGACCCTGATGGGGATTTTTACCCGAGTGGGAATCATCAAGGAACTGGTGTCTGACAGGGGCACCATCTTCATGTCTGCTTACATGCAGTTCAATGTGGAAGGAGTGTTGACTTACTTATAAGTGTTCCACCCTCTACCACCCACAAACCAATGGTCTTGATGAGAGATTCAACAAGACCCTGAAAGGCATGATCAGGAGCCTGCCTTAGGCTCTAAGGCTTGAGTGGGCTGTCCTCTTGCCAGGCTTACTATTTGCTTGAAGAGAGATACCACTGAAGGGGGTTGGATTTAGCCCCTTTGAGCTTCTGTATTGGCTCTCAGTCTAGTGAAGAGGAGTGGGAGCAATCTCCCAGAAAACCTCCCTGGGATGTAGTTTGCAACATGCTGGCCTTCTGAAGCCAGATGGCCAAGTTGTGGGAGTAAGCATCAGACAACTTAAAGATCAGCAAGGAAGTGATGAAGCCGTGGTATGTCCAGACGGCAGCCCCTGAGGATTTGCACCCTGAGTAAGAAGTGTGAGTGATGGAATCCGTGGAGCAAGGTCCCTTCAAGACCATTGGAGTGGGACCCATGAGATGGTTGAGAGCAAGGGGGAGGCCACCTATATGGTGGACCTCAAGATCCGCAGACAGCCTCTAATGGTTCTCCACCTCAACCATCTCAAACCCCATTTTGAAAGGTTTGAGGTCATCATGTAGTTGGTGAGAAGTGGAGAGGAGGAAGAGGAGAGTGAACCTCCCCCTGACCTCTTAGCTTTCAAAGAGAAGTATGGCTCAGTGGAAGGTGTAAACCTTTCCCCTACCCTGACTCCTGAACAGCAGATGGACTGTTACCAATTACTGGGACAATTCTCCTCTCTGTTTTCCCTCGCCAGTGCTGGTATCAAAAGCTGACCCAAAGGGCACTACACCTTAACTTAGGTTGTGTGTAGATTACAGGAAGCTTAATTCAGTCACCAATACTGATGCTCATCCGATTCCATGGGTGAATGAGCTGATTAACAGATTAGTGGCTGCTCAATTCCTGATTACTTTTTACCTTTACTTCGGGATACTGGCAGATCGCCAAGGAGATGTTAGCCTTCTTCAGTTTATGGAGATGCCATTTGGACTCAAGAACGCCCCTGCCACCTACCAGAGGTTGGGGAACCAGGTCCTGGCTGGTATGCAGGCCTTCAGTGCAGCTTACTTGGATGAGTAACAGTTGGAAGGACCACCTTTTTCACCTCCAGAAAGTAGCTAAGGCCCTGCATGACACAGGCCTGACTAACCGTGGGCAGAGAACTCCACTCTGCCCGCGGAGAATGCGAAGATTTTCCTACTCCGCGTTCCGCGAAGAACACGTAGTAGGCAAATCTCTGCACACTCCGTGGCGGAGCGGAGTTGACCAGTCCCTGCCTCCAGCCCCCCAAGTAAGAATTAAATAAATATACATTCTAAGTAAAATAATAAACACTTACCTCGCCTGCGGCATCCCCGGGCTGCCTTCCTCCTCTTCCTCGGTGTTTCACGGTTATCTGTGCATGCGCATTCTTTGCGAGAAATGCTGATGGTCTCTCTAGGTTCTTCCGCCTTAGTGATGAGATCCCCCAGGAGGTTGGGTATCTCTCCCCAATTTCAGCTGCGGTGACACGTGTTAGACCTGTCACTCTTGGGATCATCTTCCCCCAAACCTTTTGCCTGTTTGCCTCACTTTTTGCTGATCTGTTTTTGTTGGCCTTAGGACTCTGGACACTTTACCACAGCTAACCCATGTTGAAGTGCATGTGCACTTTTTAGTTTTACATGTCCTGGAAGTGAAAAACTCTCTAATTAATTTTTCACTACAGTGAGGCCTACCCCTCTCATAGGTTAACATTGGGAATTCCTTATTACATTTAATAAGTCTCATTTCTGATTAAGAAGTAGTAGAACATTCATGGTTGGTGCGTATGAACTTGTAATAATAAACACTCTTTAATGGTAAAGTTGAATTTATCATTACAACTTTGAAAATGCCACTTTTAGAAAGTTATTACAACAAACAAATGATGGACGGAATGCTGACAATGCAGACATTCTCCCCCAGTCAAGAGATCTGGGTTAAATCCATCGTTCTTTTGCCCACTACGCCGCCCCAGTTCAGACATGGCCATATGCAAATCAGTCTTGACCCTGTGCCACATGGGAACAGTCCAGCCTGAACTGCCAAGCCATGTCTTCCCTGGACCGGAATCAAGCATCCTAGGACCGGTTTCTGGCTATCAGCCGTCATCAGCCAGGATAGCTTGACTCCAGTGGCGTAGTGAGCACGGGTCCCACGTCTGGGAATACCCATCCCACTTAGGGCGAAAAACGTTACAACAAACAAATGATGGACGGAATGCTGACAATGCAGACATTCTCCCCCAGTCAAGAGATCTGGGCTAAATCCATCGTTCTTTTGCCCACTACGCCACCCCAGTTCAGACATGGCCATATGCAAATCAGTCTTGACCCTGTGCCTCATGGGAACAGTCCAGCCTGAACTGCCAAGCCATGTCTTCCCTGGACCGGAATCAAGCATCCTAGGACCGGTTTCTGGCTATCAGCCGTCATCAGCCAGGATAGCTTGACTCCAGTGGCGTAGTGAGCACGGGTCCCACGTCTGGGAATACCCATCCCACTTAGGGCAAAAAGCGTTACAACAAACAAATGATGGACGGAATGCTGACAATGCAGACATTCTCCCCCCGTCAAGAGATCTGGGTTAAATTCATCGTTCTTTTGCCCACTACGCCACCCCAGTTCAGACATGGCCATATGCAAATCAGTCTTGACCCTGTGCCTCATGGGAACAGTCCAGCCTGAACTGCCAAGCCATGTCTTCCCTGGACCGGAATCAAGCATCCTAGGACCGGTTTCTGGCTATCAGCCGTCATCAGCCAGGATAGCTTGACTCCAGTGGCGTAGTGAGCACGGGTCCCACGTCTGGGAATACCCATCCCACTTAGGGCAAAAAGCGTTACAACAAACAAATGATGGACGGAATGCTGACAATGCAGACATTCTCCCCCCGTCAAGAGATCTGGGTTAAATCCATCGTTCTTTTGCCCACTACGCCACCCCAGTTCAGACATGGCCATATGCAAATCAGTCTTGACCCTGTGCCTCATGGGAACAGTCCAGCCTGAACTGCGAAGCCATGTCTTCCCTGGACCGGAATCAAGCATCCTAGGACCGGTTTCTGGCTATCAGCCGTCATCAGCCAGGATAGCTTGACTCCAGTGGCGTAGTGAGCACGGGTCCCACGTCTGGGAATACCCATCCCACTTAGGGCGAAAAGCGTTACAACAAACAAATGATGGACGGAATGCTGACAATGCAGACATTCTCCCCCAGTCAAGAGATCTGGGTTAAATCCATCGTTCTTTTGCCCACTACGCCACCCCAGTTCAGACATGGCCATATGCAAATCAGTCTTGACCCTGTGCCTCATGGGAACAGTCCAGCCTGAACTGCCAAGCCATGTCTTCCCTGGACCGGAATCAAGCATCCTAGGACCGGTTTCTGGCTATCAGCCGTCATCAGCCAGGATAGCTTGACTCCAGTGGTGTAGTGAGCACGGGTCCCACGTCTGGGAATACCCATCCCACTTAGGGTGAAAAGCGTTACAACAAACAAATGATGGACGGAATGCTGACAATGCAGACATTCTCCCCAAGTCAAGAGATCTGGGTTAAATCCATCGTTCTTTTGCCTACTACGCCACCCCAGTTCAGATATGGCCATATGCAAATCAGTCTTGGCCCTGTGCTTCATGGGAACAGTTTTTACTTTTAGAAAGTTGCCATTGTTCTGCTCTTAAGAACTGTGTGCCTGCTGCCAGTGTCCAATACATATCTGGGTTGGGTGACACGTGGGTCTTGTGCATTCCCTCTATACTGCTAGAAGCATATGGATGCTACAGAAGCTTTTTCATTCTTCCTTCCAAAACAGATCTCTACAAAGGGCCTGATTACAAGTCTGCCAGACTTGAGGAGGCGCAGTGGTGGCAGTCTAGCCACCACCGCGCTGGCGCTCCTACTGCCATATTACAGCTAGGGCGGTCAGACCGCCATTGCTGTATGAATGCCGCCAGGGAACCACGGTTCCTTGGCGGTGGCGCGGCAGTGTAGCGGCAGCAATATGTGTGGCCGGACTGCCACGGTCCCTTCAAGCATATTATGAGTTTCCTCTCGGCCAAGGTTTTCATGGCAGTTCATCCTCCATGAAAACCGTGTCGGAAAGGAAACAAAGGAGGCACTCCAGCCCCCCCCCTTGTGCCTCTGGTCCCTGGGGTGCATGCAGGGGGGCATCACATGTGCCCCCCTCTGTACTTGCACCTCAGTTCCTACACGGTATGGATTTTGGGATTTGTGCACACATTTGTTAGCATTACCACTCAAATAGTCAATCTACTTTTCTAGGCACTATGCATGTTACAGTCTCTAATTTAAATACCCTCATGTCCTCATGTTTGCCTTTTTTTTGGCCTGTCTCATGTGTAACATGAATTATTAATATATGAAAGCCATGCCACCCAGACAACAGCTTTCTTTTTGTGAATGCTGGTAGGCAGTTTCGAGGCTAGCAGGGGAAGGGGGACAGTGTCTGCCTAACCCCCGCTCTACACACACAAAATGTACTAATGTGATTTCTTGCATGTGAAGATATATTTTTTAAAGTTTCACATGAAAGGAATGTGAACAGGGGCGGTTCCTCTATTAGGGCGGAGGAGCGTCACCCCACTGCTTTCTCGCAGCATTTTAAATACCGTTTTATGTTTCTGCTTCTCGTACTGTGAGAAAGCAGAAGGGTATGCCTGGTTTGAATGGGTCGTGGAGGAGTGGCTTGATCAATGCTATGGGCCCTGACTGTTTGTTCAGCCCTCTGGGGCCGACCAATCTAGTCATGCTCACCCTGCCTTTTCTCTGTGTAGGCTGCATGGAGCCTACATAGAGAAAATGGCCTCTCTCCTTGAGCCCAACTGGGCGCTAGGTGCACCAATCACAACACTGCCATAGCAGCGTTGTGATTGGCTTAGGGTAGGGGAGGGGAGGGAGGCTGTCTGTGGCTGCTTCCTCTTCAGCAGGCGAACAGCAGGAAAACACAGGACCCGGCCAGGAGCTGAGGCGGTGCGGGACCCAGTAAGGTACGTTTTTTTAAATTTTACTTAAACACCCCTACCTTTCCCCGCACACAAACCAGCGTGACCCCCCACACAACCTCCACTACCCCCCACCTGAGAGTCATGCTGGCCGCCACTGAATATGAACACAGGGACTAGGCATCCTGGGCCTCGCTGGCCTTCATCCCTGCATTTACAGTCATTCTCAGGGGGGTCACAAAAGACCTCTGTCTCATAAATATTAATTAGGCATGAGTTGTTGCAAATGTTCATTTTGAGATGTGGCTGATTATTACTATATCAGTTGTGTTGCAAAATGAAGCTCATGGCTGTGAATGCATGGAATTCAGACAGCACAAGTTAGAAGCACAGAGAGGCAATCCTTGCACACAGTTTCTGACTTGAGGGCTCTGTATTTCCTGCATTAGTTTGAGGAAATTCCGATGTAACGTTTTGTCCAAAAGAAAGTTCTCGGCTCTGTGCAGAGCCACCACAGCTCCTCATGATACGGTCCTGGGTTGTGAACCAGTCAGTGTTTAAATAACAGTGCTTGGTTTGCTACCTGGCATTGGTACATCAAACCCTAAATGTTCTAACATGGGACCCGAAAGCTGTGGAATACAATTCCTTGCTGTCCAGAGAATTACATCTGTGCGGGGGTGGGAAAGTGAGTGTCTGTTCTACTTTTTGTTTTCCAGATCCTAGCTCTGGCCTAACCTGTGGTTTCTGTAGGAATTAAGTGGATCTATGCAGGTGGGTTTTGTTGTGATTCTCTTAGGTTGGTACCAGCTAAGATGTGCATTTTGGGATAGATATTCTATGATTAACAAGTTTTATTTCTTGTACGAATTTAAGGACCAAGGATCTATCGTTGTGGATACTTTCTCAAATAAATTAAAATAGGGAAGAGATATTTGCCACACTTTTTACTAACTGGTGTAAAAATTAATAATGCTAACTGAGCTGCGTGGGCTGAAGGTAGGAAAGAGAGAAAGAGGGGAAAATAAAGGGAGAGGGGCATTCAAAACACGAAAACATGAAAAGGGGAGGTCCAGTTAATTGGGTCCCGGACTGGTGTCCAGATGGGTCGGGAGCGCGAGGGTCTGCCAATATGTCTTCGGGATTCGGCCCAGGAGAAATAGAAATGATGCCGACGTAGTTTATTTAATTTTGGGAAATTCACGTTACGCTTGTCACACAGAATACCCCAAACCATGCCATGTTATCAGACAGCACTTACTCAACAAGTATCAGTTCCTAATGTAATTATATTTGCTGCTGTTATGACTAATTCAATAAGGTGAGGAGGGGGCGTAAAAAGTGTGGACAGAAAATGATATTTTTAAATTACTGTGGTGACGCGTTTCAGCTATTCTCTGCCCAGTGACATTAAGAAAATTAATAGCTTGGCTGGATCCCTCAAACAGGGATTGACTACAACATTTCTTAAATTCTTAGCTTGAAATGAAATGAAAGGCTGCTGGCTGACTTGATTTTCCTCTCATCTTTCTCGTAGCACATGAGCTTGAGCCCTCTGAAACTGTGATTGCCTGGGAGCAACATTTCACTTTCTAATGAGGCATGAGGATTCTATTGGAGCGGCCATCCCTGCTTCACTCACAACTGTCTGTAGGCAAATATGAGAGAACCAGCTCATAAACAGTGGACTTTAACACAATGAGCCTGATTCACACAGATAAACTCACACTCATGTGTAACTTTTGGAATTTTTGCAATTCGCAAAGCAATTTTACTAGTAGTATCTTTACGCCTGTGTACGCCTGCGGAGTCTGCTCCACGAGTGGGGAGACTCCGCTGTCATAAAGATACTACTCACAAAGGGGCATATTTACAAGGGCTTTATCTCTGCTTTTTTGGCTTTGAAAGCCAAAAAAGCGAAGATAAAACTATTGCCCTATTTACAAGAAGGTGCTAACGTGCATTTTCGCATGTTAGCACCCTTTCACCCAACGCCTCCTTTTGCATCTCTAATGAGATGCAAAGTGGTCGTCACTGGGCAGGACAACCTTGTAAATATTGCTGATGTCCACATCGCGATATTTACAAGGATGCCCCAGCATTTTAGCATACGTTAGTTTTTGGAGAAAACTGCTGTTTTCTCCAAAAACTAACATCTGCTACAATGCAGACTTAGGCATACCTATAATGGTGGTGGATTGTGCTGATAAGACCCTGTGGGTCGTATCAGCAAGGTTATCGCCGTTTTGCAGGGAACATTGCTGAAAAACCAGCAATGTTCCCTGCAAAACGGCAATCTCCCCGCTATCGCTGGTAATTATATCGCCCTGAGGAAATGCGTTGTAAATAACGCGCTAACAGGGCGATATAAGCAAGCGATAGACAGCGATAAATATAAAAGCGCTAAGCGCGCTTTGCGATATTTATCGCCGTCTGTTGTAAATATGCCCCAAAATTCCTTTGTGCTCGCCCTTGTGAAATGTCTCAAGGAGAGCCATCGGGGATTAGCATTCAATTTGCCCTCAAGGTAGACCCTCCAGGAAAAATTCACAAACGCAGACACTAGCACACTGATTTTGCCCCCCACTATAGTCAACTTTCAGCGCAAAAAATGTTTTGTGCTGGAAAGTGAATTGCCATTTCTGTTTTCGCTTCTTTACCCTGCAGTCATTTTGCGTCATATGAGCACCCACACAAACCATTAGTACATCTGAGCCAAAATGCACTGTAAGGAATTATATTGCTTTTCTATAAGAATTATGAAGAGTTAGTTCTCAAACTTTGGACTTTGCGTGGCTTAATGCCACCTTGTAAATATGGGCCACCTCGCCGATGTTTTCTGTGGAAAAGGGGCGTGCAATGGGTGTTGCTGTGGGTGTACCCACACAACACCCATTGCTTTTTGACACTGCCCCAGATTTATAAGGATATTTAAATCTGGGGAACCACCAAAAATTAAGGGGCATATTATCAAGGGCCTTATCTCCACTTTTTTGGCTATAAAAACCAAAAAAGCGGAGATAATGTTTTCGCCCTATTTACAAGGCAGTGCAAACATGCATTAGTGCATGTTTGCAGCCACTGATTATATGTGCATCACTGCACACTGGGTCTCTTTTATGGGGGTGAAGTAGGTGCTGTTGACATAGCTGAGATTTTTAAAGCTACTCGGAAACATGCAACTGTATCCATGTTCGCCATGGAGAAATCTCATACTGCTGTAAACATATTGGAAGAGTTTCACAGCAAGTTTTTTGAATGGCTGCGCCCAAGAGGGCTTAAGATTGGTTTTGTTTCCACAGATAATGGCAGTAATGTACTTAAGGCCATGGAGCATGGTTCCTATTTCAGGGTTCCGTGTTTGGCGCATTGCATTAACATAATAGTTCAAGACTTTCTGAAAAAAGAAGCCATAGTCAGCAACTTACTGACCACCTGCTGAAGAATATGCACTCATTTCAGCAATTCTTTCGGAAGCAGCTGAGGATCATTCAACGTGACTATAGAATGCCAGTCAAAGCACTCATCCAGGAGGTGGCAACACGTTGGAACTCAACTTATTACATGCTTGACCGTCTGTTTGAGCAGTACAGGCCAATCAATGAATATGTCACGCGAAGAGGGGATGCTACTGTGAAAGGCATGACCCTTCAGATGGACCAATGGTGCTTAGTTAAATGCCTGACTGAGATGCTTCTTCCTTTCGAGGTCTTCACACAAGAAGTCAGCAAGGAGGACTGTACTATGGGCCAAGATATCCCATTGTTGCAAATGCCAGAGCATCAGCTAAAGGAGGTGTCTGAAGCATAAGAAGCATATGAGTTGGTGGAGAGCTTAGCCCGTTGCTTAGCTGACAATACAAGGGTGCAAAATAAAATTTTGTCACAAAAACATTACATGTGTGCCACAATTCTGGATCCACGGACAAAATGGGCACTGAAGACATTAATTCCTTTTTCAGAAATGGATGTTGCCTGGTACAAAACTTGGATTGCTGAGTTAGCGAGTAAATTGGAAAATGAACGGCTGCTAATTAAAATCCCGCTAGATAAACCCACAAGTACTGCAGCAGGGCATCCGGCGTCAAGTTTAACTTCGGAACCTGAGGGCAGTGTGTTTGGCTCAGAACACTCACCAACACTATCAACAACAGCAAGAACTGGATCATTAGGCACAGTAAAATCGTTAAATGATTGGTATTTACAGCAAGGTATTGGTAAGTCCAGTGCTGATGCAACGAGAAAAGAGCCCGAATTTTTTTTAGCACCCCTGAACATTGAGCGAATGGTCCAGGCCTATCTGGACGACCCAACAGAGGTGTACATTGATCAAAACCCATTGCGGTATTGGTATGGGAAAAAGGGCCAATGGCCACTGCTCAGCAGGCTGGTGATAAACTATCTGGCTTACCCTGTCGCAAGTGTCTCTTCTGAACGTGTTTTCAGTGCTGCTGGTTCAATTGTAACAGTGAGAAGGACCAGTCTCTCGCCCAAAAACATGGAGAGGTTAACCATGATCAAAATAAATCAGCACTTTATACCACCGAATTACACAATACATGAATCAAGGGAGGAACATGAGGACAGGTGACGGAAGTGGTGTGTTAGATGATGATTACCTACTTCTGGTTGAACCCCCAGAGTTTGAGGATGAGCTATACTTCCCTGACAATTAGGCTTGCACTTCTTACTGTCTTCCTTCCTTATTTTCTTTTATTTGTGTGTCTGTCTTTCTGGTTAGAAACTTCGAATCACAACAAATCCAAAACCACCGTCTTCTACTCATTTTATTGCCATATACGAGTTTCGGCTGTCTGCATTTCACAGTACACTCCTCCGAATCCTGCTCCTCCATCCTCCTGAATCTCCCTAAATCCATTTCCCTCAAGAAGACAGATGATGATTGGATGATGCAAAATAGAAGAAAAAAGAAAATCTTTCCTAGTCCCTCCAAAAGAAGTGGAACATGATTGATGATGACTACTATAGCTATCCTCCTTTCTGATCCAAAAGAGACTGCCCATTAACTGAAGATGAGAAGGAACAGGGAATGCATTGGACGCTGACTGAGTGATTTTGTTGTGCATGAAGTTACTTAATTGTGTACTATATGTAATAATCTTCACACTAAAGGTAACTCAAAGCACTTTTTAGCTTCTTGTATTTTTAATAACAAATTTGTTCATCTACTGCAGGCCGATACATTGCATTTTGAATATAGGAAGGGAACTCAATCTGTACACTGCACAGTGAGTAGGACAAAACCATGATGATGATGGCAAGAGAGACGGTCCCTTCACTTAAGATGAGAAGGAACAGGTAATGAATGGCATGCATTGGACACCGACTCTGAGTGATTGGTGTTTGTGTTTTTGTTGTTTGTTGTGCATGAAGTGAAGTCAAAGTGTACTAGTATGTACTCTACACACTAACAGTGACTCAAGTCAATATTTCCACTCTTGTTGTTTAATAACAAAATTGTACTTCTACTGCAGGCCGATCCATCGCATTTTTGAATATGGAATTTGGACTCACTCGGTACACTACAGACTGAGTTGAACAACACCATCATGATGATCACAGTGACATAGTATCTTCACAGTCACTCAGTACAAGGATCGGAGATGATTGATGGAATAAGTTAGGGCGTTTCATGAGTGGCATAAAAGGTAAACAAGTAATCAACA
The DNA here is from genome assembly GCF_964204655.1 of Triturus cristatus. Lineage (NCBI taxonomy): Eukaryota > Metazoa > Chordata > Amphibia > Caudata > Salamandridae > Triturus > Triturus cristatus. The sequence goes on from NC_140582.1 coordinate 1,134,786,751, forward strand.
ACCACAGCAGACCTACATGTCTGTGTAGCGGTGGAGTCTAGTGTAGGGGTGGTGTGACTGCGGTGCATTGATTTAGTCACCTAAATTGTAAAATGTTATGTTGCTGGATATGTTCTTTGTCCAACTCTTTCAAAAAATGTATGCTAAATGGAGGATGTGCAAAGGGTGCCGTCACCTTGGGCCTGCTCTGTCCTGTTGGTGTTGTAGGTTAATGCTGGAAACAGACTAGAGTAGAGATGATGCATCCATGTCGACTCGGAAAGTGTTCTTGTTGCACTACACCATAACTTGTGCATTTTATTCAACTTGGTTTCTCAATATCCCTTTGTTTTTCCATCTACAATTACAGGCCGGGCCTTACCCTGTGCTATACTTGGGAAAACAATGCACACTTACCTTACCAATGAATCTACATCTGCCAGGCAGGCAGTGGCGTCACCCAAGATTGATGGACGGAGCATCCATCAAAGGGAGGACCAAGAGGAATGCCGAGATGCAACTCCCCATTTCACCAGGATAACACAGTAACAGTATCAACTTTCATCATCTTTTAAATAATTTGATTAATTTTTTTGTCTACAATCATTACAACAGTATGTTCTTGTTGTTATTATTATCATTAGGTTTGCTCTCTGTTTATAATTCATCCTTACAGATATTGTAAAACTATCTTTGCTATCTGTAAAAGTAAGCCCGGTAACACTGAACACAAACTGTAGGTAATCCGGTTCTCCTTATCATCATCATGCATGGATTTCCTTTTTCTCCCTTAACATATTGATATGGATATGGTAGTCTACAAAGATTCTGTCGTTTGTTGTTTGTCCATGCGTACTGTTTTTCTTTCTCAAACCTTTTCCCCAAACCCCCCTTCCCAACCATTCAACAAACCCTAACTCTCTTCCCCCGGGCTGTGTGACTTATTGAGGTGTGACTAAATTAAATGGACACCATTAATTTATCACAAGCTTGCTGGGGCGGATGTGGCAAAAGCAACAGTACTTCAATTTCAAGGCAGGGCTTCTGCTTGCCCACCCATGAGCAGTATATTTGTGAGGTAATATTTTTACCAAAGGAAACTAATACATCAGCATTAATTGCCGGCATCGATTGGATTAATGGATTTGTTGTCATCCTCCTACACAGCACTAACAGTTATGCTTGTGTCCAGTGTACTGTAGGCCTAGTCAAGTGACTCGACACAACTAGAGTTTATAACTCTGTGTACTAGGCTATCCTCACCACCATTATGTTTTGTTGTATTTTTGCATATTATTGTTTGGCAGTAATTTCTGTACTATACTTCATTCTACTACTCCTCGAAGAGTGTCTCTCAGGCTACTGACTGTCTCATTTTCTTTTTTTGCAAATGCTGCTGCCAGTGTCTACTACTACTACTACCAGCACAACCATGGCATGTTAGGAAAGAAAACCATCATCACCATGCAGCCATCGCTGTGCCTAAGTTAAACATCAAGGAAAGGTAAGAGAAGTTTGGGGGAGGCATAATTTATAATGGACATGTTTTCATTAATTCAATTTCACACACCCATTTGAGTCCAGTTGCAAAATGCATAGAGTAGAAGAGACTGACAGTACTAGTAGGACAAGTCACTCAGTGAGGGGTGCTGCATCTATCTGTTTGTGTCTTACAAAGTCAGCCAATTATTTAAATCAAACACTGGCTGTGGGCGGCTCTGCACCAGCAAGGAAACAGTGTGATGTAAAACAGTAAACCCACCCAGAAAACATTAAAAACATTGTATGTAAAGTAGAAATATATTATTTAATCCCCTAACAAAAATAAACTATGTAAAAAAATCTCTCAACACCTGACCCACCCCTCTCCCTAACCCCAACCAATGTCCGTAAAGAAAAAGTCCAACATAATGTCCAGTAGTCCAAAGAAAAGAAAAAACCCAACGCCCGATTCCCACCCACCAAAAGAATAAATAAAAAAGGGGCAATGACAGGGTCTTATCGGTGGGCTCGACTCTGGAGGACACGTACTTGCTCCTCTAGGCAGGCAACACAGCGCTTCAATGCGCGGCAGTTGCATCCACAGGGGGGGGACAGCAGTGATGTTAAAGGATGGGCGGCGGCAGGCGGCTGCCAGACGGTGGTGCCATACCACTGGAGGGTGGTGACTGGGGCCCGGGGCAGTGGAGGAGGCTGCAGCTGCTGCCGCCTCCTCCTCCTCTTTCAGAACCACCAGCCGACGGTATTCACGCTGTATGGCCTCCAGCTTCCGGCACCGGGCCTTGGCTGCCAACTCCTTCCTGTCAGGTTTCCCCTTGGAAGGAGTAGCTATATATCAAGAAGAAAAAACAAGACTATTGTAAAATATACACTGAGCAAAGCAGTAAGACAAATTAATTCTACACATAGTGGCACAGTAGCACTAGCAAACACAGTACATAACATTTGTGTTATGTATCTATCCTCCCACTTTCTTGGACTTTAACATTTGTAGGAGTTTCAGGCAATCAACCAACCATGCATCTGATTCCTATCAGCCACCTATGCATGCATGCATCCCACGTATTCTTCTCTGCCAGTCATAAATATTAAATCTCGCCTGTCCTTCTTCCTTCCACTCTTCTTTCCCTTTTCGTTCAACCCATCCATCAAGGTCATCTGATCTGACTTTTAGTCTTCTCCATAAAACTTTCACAGCTGAGTTGAAATCAGAAAGAAGAGGCCATTGGTTACTCAACACTCTCGCCGCTAATGCTTTTAATACTGCTAAGTAAAGGTTGTCTTCAATCTTTCACAACAACTTCTTACTTAGTAAGTCTCAACTGTATAGTATACAGTACACCCTTGCAGTGAGTGTAATGTCAATAAGTAAGGATTAGGAATCAAACTTACCACCGCCCGCCACTGCTGCTGGCTCACCCCCTGCAGCTCCTTCTGCAACTGCCGCATCCTTACCTCCGTCCCCAGCCGCGTCGCCTTCGCCGCTGGCCCCGGCACTGGTGGTTGGTAGTGCACCTTGAAAAAACATTACACATTTTTTAGGTGTCATATACACCTACCCCTATTTTTCACTAGCAAGATTGAAAAATGAGAAATAGTAATACATACATATACAACATACATCACTAGTACAAATCAGGTAGTAGTAGAGTAGACAGCACTAGTAGTTATATGGTCCCTAGGGTCATTCTAGTCTTTGCTTAGTTAGCCCGAGCCATGCAACCATTTTACCTTTGTGTCTTTTATTTTTGCACACGTTACCTCACAGCTTGTTGTATAAAGACGCTTTTGAGCCCACATGAGCTCATACTGCTACTGTCTAAGCACTGCGTACAAGGTCAAACAAATCAAGCCACTTTGTTATGGAGTTCTGGTGTTAGTCCATATTGCTTATCCATAAAAATGCTACACTTTTTGGTACAACTGAGAAATGCTTGCAATATACTAACGCGCACCATTTTTCTCATAACAGACGGAAGATTCCCTTCTATGAACCAGAGCTTTGCAGAGCTCATGATTTAACCAGTACTAGGTTCTTCTAAGGTGAGGGATCCTCAGAATTCGCTCAGAGATCTTCATTTATAATTTTATATAAACTATATTCCTACCAAGGGGATGGTGGTGCTTCCACCACTGTTCAGTTATCATGATTTCACATTTTGTTTCTTCGTTCTATGGGCTTGTAGTTGTTGTAAGTGTAACTGAGTGTAACAATGTTTATAGTTTTAATCTTATGCATTTTGCTGTTGCTGCTGCATTATACAACAACGTACAGAGCTTGTCAGTTGCAAATAAACCTTTTGAACTTACATAGAATCGGGGGTATTTAGTGTGGATGGACTTACACGAGTGAGCGAGCGAAAGGAAGGGTGTGCATGTGCATTACTTCCACGACTAAGAGATCCGGAATGTTATGTTCTGGGTTGTCTACTCATTGGGTATCTTGGGGGGGGGGTCAGAGAGCTAATAGTAATGAAACACTACTATAACTAGTTGGGCAGGGGATTGTGGTGGGTTCTGTTCTGATTGAGGTGTGAGGAGGGTCCAACCTCCCATCACCAAAATCCTATTTTCTTGTGCAAAGTTCTGTATGTGCAAAATCCCTACAACAGTAGTAGTATGTCCTATCCTATCAAAATAGTCAAATCTGGTTGGGCATTTTGTTGGTGGGAATTGTCGAAAAGCCTCAAGATTAATAAAGCCTCAAGATTAAGAAGACTAGAAGGAGTACAAGAGGACAACCCTAAGGACTGGACTCAATGGCTACAGCTACTGGTGAATCTGAGTTTTATTTAAAGCCTTTTAAATAAAGCGTGGCCAACTGGGCAAGCTTAGCTACCGACAGACTAATAGTAGTAGTACAGAGAGTCATAGCAGAGGCAGTTAGAGGCAGGGATAACAAAAATTTAGAAAAAGATAGTCTAGATCGAAGGATAATTGTTGGTAAAAAATAGCATTAGGAAACGGAAACAATAGTTCGGAAAAAATACGATGCAGTAAAAGTTAGTGAATAAGAATAATTAATATTAAAAACAGGAAAACTTACTTGGGCCAGCAGAAGAGCCCTCGTTCTGGTCCTCCTGTCCTTGGTGTTGAACTGCTCCCGCCGACTCTGACCCCGTTTTCTTGCCCCTGGGTGCTGATCATGAAAGATATAAGAAAGAAAGAGACAAACATTAATGATTGGTGTGAAACAAATAAAATATTTTTAAAAGACGTTCAAAAAAACATTTATGTAAACAACAATTGCTATAAAATTGACCTATCTAATCTGGTCGACAAGTTGTATCGGGGGTTTCACGGACCGACTAGTTATTATTTATAAACACTAATCCAGTTTTACATTCTGATTCCAGAATACTAACTAAGGCTAAGTAGTACGTACCACCTGACCTAGCCCACCTATTCCAGGCGTGCCAATTGTACATTAAGTAAGTATTTCCACTTCTTTTAGTCCTCAGAAATGCATAATGGAGGACACATGCCTAAATTTTTTCATGCACCAAATTGTTGGTTGGTTGATGCTAATGTTCTGCTAGTGCTACGCCTATTACCACTCACTGAACAAACTACAAAAGGTTCTACTAAGGACTGGGGTAAGCACCAGCAGCACTCCGCAGCAATTGACGTAACAGAGGGGGCGTCACACAGACCACTAAAAAATTACAAACTCATAATAAGTAACTAAGCCTAAGTATCAATCCAACCCTATCTCTTAGTGACAGGACAAAGGAAGGACTAGAGTCACTCTAGCATTACCTAACTTAAGTTCTCTAAAATAAACTCTTACATAATCACGCAAAACGAGCGCAAACGCAAAGTTGCAAATAACAAGATTAGTAGCGCAGAGCTCCTGTATCATAACAATCACAGAAGACTTTTAAACGTAGTTTACCTGTAATGTAAGCAGCAGCATTCTAGCTGGTCGGAAAAAAAATATATTCGCAATATATAACACAGAGCAGAAGAACAGACAGAAAGTAGTAATAATTAAATATCTACTCATCAAGACCCGGGACCTCCACTCCTAGCAGGTCCAGCAGGTCCTGCTTCCGGTCCAGGATATCGGACCACCGGTGCGTCAACTGGTTCTGGCTGCGCCGGACACCAGAGCAGCGAAACACTGCCCGGCTCACCTTCCCCCACTGCTGCAGACGCTCCCGGAGCCCATTCCCGGACCCAGGCCTGCCGCCTGCTGCCAGGGATAAGGGGAGGTGGCGCCGCTCAAAAAAACCCAGTGCAGCCAACTCCACCTCCCCAAATAAGGCCCGTGCCTGCACCCCTTGTGGGCGCCGCCTTCCGCAAGGAAGACGGTCGCGGCTCTGGCTGTGATGAGCCCTGCTGTGTCCCTTTTCCATGGTTCTGGGGTAGGCGGGGGGCGGGAAAGAAAAGGTAAAAATTCAAAAAGAAAGTAAAAGAAATTAAAAAAACAGGTAATAGAAAAAGAGTGAAAAAGTAGTTAAAAAACACCCAAAAAGTAGACAAAAACAAAAAATATAGAATCAAGAAAATAGAGAGAGAGATAATAAATAAAAAAGATTTAAAAAAAGTTTTCAGAAACAAAGGATTGAAAAGATAGAGGGAGTATGGAAAAGGAGGCCCCAGAACCATAGCAATAGAGTGAAAAACAAGATGGCCGCGCCCATTGCGACCGCATGGGCAAGTTTGCGTGATATTTTCCCCCCGAGCACGAAGAAAGCGTCGCGAACACGTAATACGCGTTCCCGAACAGGAAATACTTATCGCGAACGTGCGTGAGCATGCATTGCGCGCCCCAGAACAGGAAATAGCATCGCGAGCGGGTGAGACAAGTGAAAACAAGATGGCCGCGCCCATTAGCGACAGCATGGGCAAGTTGGTGACACATTTCCAACGCGATCACGCACAAAACATTGCGAAAACGAGGGACAAGCACTTCCGCGTCTTTGCGATATTTCTGCGTGTTTGTGGAGATTTTTGACGCGATTACGCAAATTCCGCCCACCCCTAATTTAAAACTACTTGCCAAGCCTTAAACTCCCTTTTATTACATATAAGGTGGGCCCTAATGGACCCTAAGGGTAGGGTGGTACATAAGTAAAAGGTACGACATGTAATAATTGTTTTTTTGCAGGAAGGCGTTTGCACAAACACAATCATCCCTGCAATGTAGGCACCCTTGCACCATGATGCAAGTGTGCCTGCGCTGGTGCTAGGCAGCTTTCTTAGTGGCGAATCAAGGGAAAACACAGCGGTGTGCCGTATTCTTATCAATACGGCGCATCCCAGCATTTTTAAAAATGATGCAGCATGGCGCTGCTAAATTGCTTGTAGTGCCACGCATTTCTAACAGTTGTTCCTAACTTTGACCAACATGGCTGCGCGGCTGATCCCTAAGCGAAGTTCAGATAACCAACAGGGTTATGTCAGTACTTGAGAGCCAGTCTTTAAAAACAGAGCCTTGTGTGATCTGAAAAATACCAGTTAGTACATGGTGCACTGCATGTACCAACATAAACAATATACTGCATGATTCCTTTTCAGGTCTATTTATGGCTAAGTACTGAGGTTTTGGCTTGGGAGCATTATAAACTTAATTAGTAATGAAAATAACAGAGAACGGTCTCCTCAGCGGGCTGACATAATAGCTGTGCTGGGACAAGCCAAATACCTGCTATATCTCGGATTTAAGTCTGCATTGCCTTATCTTATTTCACACTAGTTTCTGAATACTCGGCATAGTGATCCTTCCACTTTTCTTTTCCTAATGACATTGCAATTGCATATTTAGGAAATCCCCCCTGAGTGCCCTTCTTAAAATTCATTTCATAACTTTTGGCTTATTTCATCCTTGAAAGCATCCGTGAGAACATAATTGCAACTAGTTGAGGGAAACAAAATAGTAAGTGTCGCTGGTGATGCATGAAGCATGTCTTAGGTTTAATGTGTTCATTAAATATCCTTGTCAGACCATGCAACTATAAAAAGCAGAAATTCAGAAATGTACAGCAAAGTCATTGCAATTCCAGAACCATAACTAGTCGTTTCTATACCGCCTTTTTCACGCACTCAAGCAATATTGATCTGTAGGTGTTAGTTATCTGGGGGCATATGTATCAAACGATTTTGTATTCGCAAACGCTGCGAATCGCAAAAAAACAGCGTTTGCGAATGCAAAATCGCAAAATGAGATGTATGAGGCATTTCAGCAGCGCATTCTTAAGGAATCGTTAATTTTGCGATTTCTTAAGTTTGCGTAAGCATTTAAGAAATCGCAAATTGCGATTCCTTAAATTCTATGTAACACGCACCCAAGTTGTGCGATTTCTCCTTAAGAAATCGCAAATTACCACCAACTTCAAGTTGGTGGTAATTTGCGAATTCTTTGAAAAATGCACTTTGTGGCATTTTTCAAAGTGCCGTGTGGCGCACATACATGCCCTTAGGGCATGTATGTGCGCCATATGCGCACACATGCTGATTTCAGGGGTGCATCAGGGTGTCATCATGACACCCTTGCACCTTTGAAAATATTCTCAATTTGCGATTAGCAAATAGCGATTAGCAAATTGAGAAAGACTTCCCATTCATTGCTATGGGCCTCCTGGCCCATAGGAATGAATGGGAAGGTATTCCTTAATTGCGATTTTGCAATTTGCTAATCGCAATTAAGGAATTTTAAGAATTCGCAAAATTTGTGCAAATTTTTAGATACATCCCGTTTTGCAATTCTCAAATAGCGATTCTCAAAAAATCGCTATTTGAGAATCGCAAATGGAGATGTTGATACATATGCCCCCTGGTGCTTAATTTGTAAAAAAAAGAAATGCCAGGGCCCTTGCCAGGAGGCCACTGCAGCTTGCACCACCCACTGCCCCCACTAGCAATGCCAATGACAGAACTAGCACTACTATCCATCACACTCATGCAGTGTGGCAAGCCCGACTTTAAACTTAAAATGGCTTTAGAAATCATTACTGAAATACAATTTGTAAGGAGCGTGTTTGGTCCATGCCTTCCAAATTGTGATTCCGTAACCTATTTATCAGTGGTTTGCAGCCATATTTCGGCATGCAAACTACTGCCAAGTTGCCAACTCCCACAGTGGGGCGGTGACAGATTCGCAAAAGGGAAAGTGTCCATTTTAGATCCTTTTTAGAACCTTTTAGGCATGTTTCCCTTTGGGAATCAGGGTGGCAGATTTAGGGGGATGGTGACTGCAGTAGTCCAGACAACCACTGCCTCCTCGCACTGAATATTTCCAAAATGCCAATTCCTTTTTTCAATGCAGGCGGGGTTCCCCTGAGGACTTTGGACTTCTTTTTAAAAGAAAATTCAGGCCAGATGTACGACCATTGATGTTTGCGACTCGCAAATTGCATTAAATTGTGAGTAGCAATTTGCGAGTCGCAAACTTCAATGTACAACAGTGTCAGAGATACTGTTTACGATTCCCAATGGGGTCGCAAATTGCATACTTCATGCATATTAATGAGGCTGTCGCAATTTGAGACCCCATTAAGAATGGCTGACACTCCCAGGGATGGTGGCCTTCTGGGCTCAGCAGACCACCATGTCTGGGACTGCTTTGTTAATAAAGCAGTTTTCTTTTTAAATGCAGCCAGTTTTCCTTAAACAAAACATTTTTGTTTCATTTTTTTAAGGACAGTTAGTGGTCCCTGGGACCACTGCCTGCTCATGAAAAATGTTTGTACACCCATCCAAAAAGGGGCAGGGATCCCCTGGGAACCCCTTCCCACTTGCAAATGGTTTTGCAACCTCTTGAAGAGGAAAACATTCTTACATAGGGTTCAGAGTCGTCATTAGGAAGGGACACCCTTGGTACGCCCCTTCCTAATAGCGAGTCTTTGACCCTATTTTGCGAGTCGCTATTACATTCTGCAACAGTTCTTTGCTGTCGCAAAAGGGCAAAATGCCCCTCTGCGACCCTAAAAAACGGTCATACATCTGGCCCTCAGTTTTAAAATGCAGTCACAGGATTGGCGGTCTGCTGTCGCTTGCAGGTCACCATTCCAGTGACTGTAGCCACTTTGTGTGTGATCACAACTTCCAACCTGAAGTATTGATTAGGTAGTTTGTCCCCCTGTGATTCCTTATTTGAGAACCGACCTATTTTGTGCATAGCTCAGGTCGCAAAATAAGATACTGGTTGCAAATAGTCAGTGAGAAGATTTCCAAAGACTTTTCACAATCAGAACAATATAACATCTGGCCCAGTATTCTTACTGAACTATAAGTCTTGAACACGATAATTCTTTAGATAGTTTTCAGTTAGTCTCCTTCATCTGTTAAGTTGATGCATTCTTCAATTATTAATAATAATTTGCAGATCAAGTTAGTGAAGATCAGCATGATCATTGATCACTTTATTTGACCATAGACTGAATGAGTTTGAAGAGGGGGAAGGAATCAATTAGAATATTTGAACTGCATTAGCCAAGACATGTTCAACGTAGGTCCGAGAGAGCCAGATCCAGCCAGATTTTCATGTTCTACTCTCAAGAATAATGTACATCAAATGAATCCAAACAAAACTAAATTCCAGAGTCATTGGTTACCCTGGAAATATCCCCTGACTGTTATAGATTGAACCCAGCACTGCTGGAATAATTTTTAGAGTCGTATTGCTGACTATTAGCATCAAGTCACTGAGAATATAGGCACTTGAAAAATCCCTGAGTTGCTGAACAAGCTAGAGCAGAATATTTAGTGTAGTGTAGTGTACGTAGTGTAGTTGGACTGTAAAAAGGCTTCCCAAAAACACTTTTTTCAAGGGGGTTTCATTGAGGCCCTACACACACATATCCAAAAATATATTGGCAAAATGTGATATCATTGAGTCTGGCCATTGAGAGTGAGTACATTCTCCCTCAAAATTGCATGCCATGTGAAAAAAGCACAAAGTGCAACCAACAGGGTGACAACTAAGGGGCTTATTTACAAGCCCAGTGCGCCACCAGAACATCACTTTTTATGCCATTCCAGCGATGCACTGGGCATACCCGTATCTTTGAGGCCACATAAAGCCACCCTGCGTGGCTTTTCATGGCCTCCTAGGTATGGTGTGAGGTAATGCAGTGCAAGTGGCTGTGTTGCCTCACACTGCGATGGCGAGGCGTACCATGGATGTTACTGTGGCACGCACTGTTGACACATTGCCAGATTTACAACATGCTGTAATCTGGGAATGCTTCAAAAGCCTACACCTCCCCAGGGGTGGTGTACGGGTTGTTTTTGTGAAAGAAGATGTCTCTTCCTCCAAAAAAAAAACCTGATTTCAATGCAGATACCCTTGCACCATGGTGCAAAAATGCCTGCGTTGGCACATGGCAGTCATTTGTGCGCCAGCACTGTGTACGGGGACAGGAATGTACTATATCTCATAAATACAGTGCATTCCTGCCCTTTTCATTTGATCTAGGGCATGCAGAAGGAAGTCTTGTGGCGCTGCCCTACACCAAAAATTTGTAAATGAGACCCTAGGTCTCAAATATGGTGCTCTGATTGGGACCATGTGAATCTTTCTATTGCCTCACAATTTTCAACACTGCCCACATGAAGTAGCCTTCTACAGATTGAAAAGTGTTTACATGCCCATCACCTACATGGTGTGCCCAGTTAGAACCATGAATGCAGTACATAAATCTGTATGCATAGCAGCTAAAGTGTACCATTCTACAACATCCACTAGCAACTGAAAAATTGGTCAGCACTGGCAGGAGAAAGAATGACAGTAGCTATATGCTATATTATGGTTCAAAACATAACAAGGAAATGCCAGGAAAAATATCCATTGCAGATAATGTGCTCCAAGTAGAAATAATGTCTCCCTTGAGCCAACGGGCTGACGAGCCTTGGATCTGCACCTGCGCCCCATGAGAGGTACTTGACCTGTTTTAATTACATTTTGGCAGTCCACACGGCACCCCTTTACACTGACCTGCTCCCTGCTGACGAGAGGCAACTACCTCGAAACACGTGTCCAGGGATGGCTAACGCAACACATACTGTTTTTTTTACACATCGTGGCATAGGCGTACCCGCCATCGCCACTATATTTACCACAGTCCTTTGGGGCAACTTGCTGGTGTGACGAGCAGTGTGCGACCAACTTTTGCATAATTTATTACGGCTCCCTTGAGCCAACGGGCTGACGAGCCTTGGATCTGCACCTGCGCGCCATGAGAGGTACTTGACCTGTTTTAACTACATTTTGGCAGTCCACACGGCACCCCTTTACACTGACCTGCTCCCTGCTGACGAGAGGCAACTACCTCGAAACACGTGTCCAGGGATGGCTAACGCAACACATACTGTTCTTTTTACACATCGTGGCATAGGCGTACCCGCCGTCGCCACTATATTTACCACAGTCCTTTGGGGCAACTTGCTGGTGTGACGAGCAGTGTGCGACCAACTTTTGCATAATTTATTACGGCTCCCTTGAGCCAATGGGCTGACGAGCCTTGGATCTGCACCTGCGCGCCATGAGAGGTACTTGACCTGTTTTAATTACATTTTGGCAGTCCACACGGCACCCCTTTACACTGACCTGCTCCCTGCTGACGAGAGGCAACTACCTCGAAACACGTGTCCAGGGATGGCTAACACAACACATACTGTTCTTTTTACACATCGTGGCATAGGCGTACCCGCCGTCGCCACTATATTTACCACAGTCCTTTGGGGCAACTTGCTGGTGTGACGAGCAGTGTGCGACCAACTTTTGCATAATTTATTACGGCTCCCTTGAGCCAACGGGCTGACGAGCCTTGGATCTGCACCTGCGCGCCATGAGAGGTACTTGACCTGTTTTAATTACATTTTGGCAGTCCACACGGCACCCCTTTACACTGACCTGCTCCCTGCTGACGAGAGGCAACTACCTCGAAACACGTGTCCAGGGATGGCTAACGCAACACATACTGTTCTTTTTACACATCGTGGCATAGGCGTACCCGCCGTCGCCACTATATTTACCACAGTCCTTTGGGGCAACTTGCTGGTGTGACGAGCAGTGTGCGACCAACTTTTGCATAATTTATTACGGCTCCCTTGAGCCAACGGGCTGACGAGCCTTGGATCTGCACCTGCGCGCCATGAGAGGTACTTGACCTGTTTTAATTACATTTTGGCAGTCCACACGGCACCCCTTTACACTGACCTGCTCCCTGCTGACGAGAGGCAACTACCTCGAAACACGTGTCCAGGGATGGCTAACGCAACACATACTGTTCTTTTTACACATCGTGGTATAGGCGTACCCGCCGTCGCCACTATATTTACCACAGTCCTTTGGGGCAACTTGCTGGTGTGACGAGCAGTGTGCGACCAACTTTTGCATAATTTATTACGGCTCCCTTGAGCCAACGGGCTGACGAGCCTTGGATCTGCACCTGCGCGCCATGAGAGGTACTTGACCTGTTTTAATTACATTTTGGCAGTCCACACGGCACCCCTTTACACTGACCTGCTCCCTGCTGAAGAGAGGCAACTACCTCGAAACACGTGTCCAGGGATGGCTAACGCAACACATACTGTTCTTTTTACACATCGTGGCATAGGCGTACCCGCCGTCGCCACTATATTTACCACAGTCCTTTGGGGCAACTTGCTGGTGTGACGAGCAGTGTGCGACCAACTTTTGTATAATTTATTACGGCTCCCTTGAGCCAACGGGCTGACGAGCCTTGGATCTGCACCTGCGCGCCATGAGAGGTACTTGACCTGTTTTAATTACATTTTGGCAGTCCACACGGCACCCCTTTACACTGACCTGCTCCCTGCTGACGAGAGGCAACTACCTCGAAACACGTGTCCAGGGATGGCTAACGCAACACATACTGTTCTTTTTACACATCGTGGCATAGGCGTACCCGCCGTCGCCACTATATTTACCACAGTCCTTTGGGGCAACTTGCTGGTGTGACGAGCAGTGTGCGACCAACTTTTGCATAATTTATTACGGCTCCCTTGAGCCAACGGGCTGACGAGCCTTGGATCTGCACCTGCGCGCCATGAGAGGTACTTGACCTGTTTTAATTACATTTTGGCAGTCCACACGGCACCCCTTTACACTGACCTGCTCCCTGCTGACGAGAGGCAACTACCTCGAAACACGTGTCCAGGGATGGCTAACGCAACACATACTGTTCTTTTTACACATCGTGGCATAGGCGTACCCGCCGTCGCCACTATATTTACCACAGTCCTTTGGGGCAACTTGCTGGTGTGACGAGCAGTGTGCGACCAACTTTTGCATAATTTATTACGGCTCCCTTGAGCCAACGGGCTGACGAGCCTTGGATCTGCACCTGCGCGCCATGAGAGGTACTTGACCTGTTTTAATTACATTTTGGCAGTCCACACGGCACCCCTTTACACTGACCTGCTCCCTGCTGACGAGAGGCAACTACCTCGAAACACGTGTCCAGGGATGGCTAACGCAACACATACTGTTCTTTTTACACATCGTGGCATAGGCGTACCCGCCGTCGCCACTATATTTACCACAGTCCTTTGGGGCAACTTGCTGGTGTGACGAGCAGTGTGCGACCAACTTTTGCATAATTTATTACGGCTCCCTTGAGCCAACGGGCTGACGAGCCTTGGATCTGCACCTGCGCGCCATGAGAGGTACTTGACCTGTTTTAATTACATTTTGGCAGTCCACACGGCACCCCTTTACACTGACCTGCTCCCTGCTGACGAGAGGCAACTACCTCGAAACACGTGTCCAGGGATGGCTAACGCAACACATACTGTTCTTTTTACACATCGTGGCATAGGCGTACCCGCCGTCGCCACTATATTTACCACAGTCCTTTGGGGCAACTTGCTGGTGTGACGAGCAGTGTGTGACCAACTTTTGCATAATTTATTACGGCTCCCTTGAGCCAACGGGCTGACGAGCCTTGGATCTGCACCTGCGCGCCATGAGAGGTACTTGACCTGTTTTAATTACATTTTGGCAGTCCACACGGCACCCCTTTACACTGACCTGCTCCCTGCTGACGAGAGGCAACTACCTCGAAACACGTGTCCAGGGATGGCTAACGCAACACATACTGTTCTTTTTACACATCGTGGCATAGGTGTACCCGCCGTCGCCACTATATTTACCACAGTCCTTTGGGGCAACTTGCTGGTGTGACGAGCAGTGTGCGACCAACTTTTGCATAATTTATTACGGCTCCCTTGAGCCAACGGGCTGACGAGCCTTGGATCTGCACCTGCACGCCATGAGAGGTACTTGACCTGTTTTAATTACATTTTGGCAGTCCACACGGCACCCCTTTACACTGACCTGCTCCCTGCTGACGAGAGGCAACTACCTCGAAACACGTGTCCAGGGATGGCTAACGCAACACATACTGTTCTTTTTACACATCGTGGCATAGGCGTACCCGCCGTCGCCACTATATTTACCACAGTCCTTTGGGGCAACTTGCTGGTGTGACGAGCAGTGTGCGACCAACTTTTGCATAATTTATTACGGCTCCCTTGAGCCAACGGGCTGACGAGCCTTGGATCTGCACCTGCGCGCCATGAGAGGTACTTGACCTGTTTTAATTACATTTTGGCAGTCCACACGGCACCCCTTTACACTGACCTGCTCCCTGCTGACGAGAGGCAACTACCTCGAAACACGTGTCCAGGGATGGCTAACGCAACACATACTGTTCTTTTTACACATCATGGCATAGGCGTACCCGCCGTCGCCACTATATTTACCACAGTCCTTTGGGGCAACTTGCTGGTGTGACGAGCAGTGTGCGACCAACTTTTGCATAATTTATTACGGCTCCCTTGAGCCAACGGGCTGACGAGCCTTGGATCTGCACCTGCGTGCCATGAGAGGTACTTGACCTGTTTTAATTACATTTTGGCAGTCCACACGGCACCCCTTTACACTGACCTGCTCCCTGCTGACGAGAGGCAACTACCTCGAAACACGTGTCCAGGGATGGCTAACGCAACGCATACTGTTCTTTTTACACATCGTGGCATAGGCGTACCCGCCGTCACCACTATATTTACCACAGTCCTTTGGGGCAACTTGCTGGTGTGACGAGCAGTGTGCGACCAACTTTTGCATAATTTATTACGGATCCCTTGAGCCAACGGGCTGACGAGCCTTGGATCTGCACCTGCGCGCCATGAGAGGTACTTGACCTGTTTTAATTACATTTTGGCAGTCCACACGGCACCCCTTTACACTGACCTGCTCCCTGCTGACGAGAGGCAACTACCTCGAAACACGTGTCCAGGGATGGCTAACGCAACACATACTGTTCTTTTTACACACCGTGGCATAGGCGTACCCGCCGTCGCCACTATATTTACCACAGTCCTTTGGGGCAACTTGCTGGTGTGACGAGCAGTGTGCGACCAACTTTTGCATAATTTATTACGGCTCCCTTGAGCCAACGGGCTGACGAGCCTTGGATCTGCACCTGCGCGCCATGAGAGGTACTTGACCTGTTTTAATTACATTTTGGCAGTCCACACGGCACCCCTTTACACTGACCTGCTCCCTGCTGACGAGAGGCAACTACCTCGAAACACGTGTCCAGGGATGGCTAACGCAACACATACTGTTCTTTTTACACATCGTGGCATAGGCGTACCCGCCGTCGCCACTATATTTACCACAGTCCTTTGGGGCAACTTGCTGGTGTGACGAGAAGTGTGCGACCAACTTTTGCATAATTTATTACGGCTCCCTTGAGCCAACGGGCTGACGAGCCTTGGATCTGCACCTGCGCGCCATGAGAGGTACTTGACCTGTTTTAATTACATTTTGGCAGTCCACACGGCACCCCTTTACACTGACCTGCTCCCTGCTGACGAGAGGCAACTACCTCGAAACACGTGTCCAGGGATGGCTAACGCAACACATACTGTTCTTTTTACACATCGTGGCATAGGCGTACCCGCCGTCGCCACTATATTTACCACAGTCCTTTGGGGCAACTTGCTGGTGTGACGAGCAGTGTGCGACCAACTTTTGCATAATTTATTACGGCTCCCTTGAGCCAACGGGCTGACGAGCCTTGGATCTGCACCTGCGCGCCATGAGAGGTACTTGACCTGTTTTAATTACATTTTGGCAGTCCACACGGCACCCCTTTACACTGACCTGCTCCCTGCTGACGAGAGGCAACTACCTCGAAACACGTGTCCAGCGATGGCTAACGCAACACATACTGTTCTTTTTACACATCGTGGCATAGGCGTACCCGCCGTCGCCACTATATTTACCACAGTCCTTTGGGGCAACTTGCTGGTGTGACGAGCAGTGTGCGACCAACTTTTGCATAATTTATTACGGCTCCCTTGAGCCAACGGGCTGACGAGCCTTGGATCTGCACCTGCGCGCCATGAGAGGTACTTGACCTGTTTTAATTACATTTTGGCAGTCCACACGGCACCCCTTTACACTGACCTGCTCCCTGCTGACGAGAGGCAACTACCTCGAAACACGTGTCCAGGGATGGCTAACGCAACACATACTGTTCTTTTTACACATCGTGGCATAGGCGTACCCGCCGTCGCCACTATATTTACCACAGTCCTTTGGGGCAACTTGCTGGTGTGACGAGCAGTGTGCGACCAACTTTTGCATAATTTATTACGGCTCCCTTGAGCCAACGGGCTGACGAGCCTTGGATCTGCACCTGCGCGCCATGAGAGGTACTTGACCTGTTTTAATTACATTTTGGCAGTCCACACGGCACCCCTTTACACTGACCTGCTCCCTGCTGACGAGAGGCAACTACCTCGAAACACGTGTCCAGGGATGGCTAACGCAACACATACTGTTCTTTTTACACATCGTGGCATAGGCGTACCCGCCGTCGCCACTATATTTACCACAGTCCTTTGGGGCAACTTGCTGGTGTGACGAGCAGTGTGCGACCAACTTTTGCATAATGTCTAAAAGTACTCTGCAATGCAAAAAATGCATTAGAATACTGTGCTGTGCAATAATGTTCTGCAGAGTGTAGGGTTGAGTTTATGTCCAGAGGTTATTCGGTACTAAAATATGACCTAGAATGCTATTGCTCTGTTCTTCCTAAAATGCCACAGTTTTAGTTTTACTACCCAGAGTTACTAATAGCCCTGACAATGCTTGCTCCACAAGCCCAGGATCAGTCAGAGGAATGCAACAGATAATGGCAAGATTTACTAAGAATGGCCGTGCTGATGACACCTAGTGACCCACTTAGAGCTTTCATAAAACTAAGATTCACTTATAAGTTGCTTATGATAACTAAATTACAAATCATTCTGCTTATGTTACCACCCAGATTGTATCACTCAGAGGTCTGTTCTTTAAAGCGTCAGTCTTTTTTCGACTCTTGCTAATACAAATACTCATTCAAAGCTCTGTTCGCAATATAACAGAGAGCCCCTCAAGGATCAGTGTTTGACAACACTGAGAATGTCCCAGAGCTATGTGACTGATATTACTCAAATTGAGATCATCAAAAGCTCTGGTCTAGTTGAAATTCAGTTTTACCCAAAGCCCCATTCTTATTAACATCAGGATCACCCAGAGGGTTTTGCTTCACAAAGCACACAGAGTCACTTTGAGTTCTTCATTTGATAATGCAGGTTTACTTCAAACCTTACCTTAACAATGCCTTGAGTACCCCAAAGATCAACAGTGACGCTGGGTGCTCTTAGCAATGTCTGTTAAGAGCAAGGATTGACTTTGTGCCCTGCTGGCAGAGATAGGCCAGTGTCAACTGAGCTGAGTTTTGTGAATCCACCATACAGTGCAACACATAAACATTCAGACACAGTATTTGCCATGTAGTCCCCCCTCAATGTGGTCTTTGCCAAGCAAACCCATCTCCAGTAGGAATAAGATGTCAACACAGCCAGTCCCTTACCAACCAAGGTATCCTGCCACTCTAACCTCTCACCTTACAAAATCAATTTATGCAAGCTGTAATATCCACATACCAATTGCTTTATGTAATTTCATATATGTACCTATCCTTCAAAATCATGCGTTTATTTATGTAGTTATTATAAAGAACGTCATTGTTCATGTGCCTGCTGCAAAAACCCCTCAATATCTCAAACGGGGGAAAGGAAAATGCCACAGATTTCATAGGCAGGCATTAGAAAACCTATTCTAAATATTTTCACTGTGACTCCAGAAATTGTGGTGAGAGGTGGTCTGAGGCCATGCCCCATTTTACACCTCTCTGGAACTTACTGGACATACCTGATGGGTTAGTTGGCCCCCAGGGACCCTCAGGATTCAAGGGGACTTTATCCCCCAACTTAAAACGCCTACACGGCGTATTTGCACACATGTCACCTCAATCTCCCCCCTGCCTTCACCAGTGTGCAAACGCACCCCGTGGCACGATTTAAGAGGTAGTTTTAATCCCCCTGCCCTATTATGTACTAGGGGCTTACAGAGGAGGTCATGCTAATCACAGGGGTACCCCATAGTGTTCCCTAGTGTATGTAGGTGTTTTCACTGTATTCTAAGTGTCTTTTAGCATACCACTAGCTCTAGGCCTGGTTAGTCAGTCAGTTAACACCAGTACCCGTCTGAAAAAGTTGTGGCATAGGATGATTTTGTAACAAGGCCTCTTTCTGCTCCTCTGTTGGTTCTTTCTGCACATGTCTTGCTTCTTCCTGCACTTTTCTTCATCTTTGAGGACTTCTGTTGCTTCTTTCTGCATTTCTTTTTTTCCTTTCTGTGCGTTGTTTCTTCTTTCATCACATGTCCTACCTCTGTAGGCATAGTTAGAAACTAGCATTTAAAAAACCTTTGAAATTCACTGAAAAAACCAAAGGTTTCAGGGGCGTTATAGTTAGGAATTAGCATTTCAAAAACCTTTGAAATTCACTGAAAAAAACATAGGTTTCAGACACCTTATAGTTAGAAATTAGCATTTAAAAAACCTTAGAAATTCACTGAAAAAACCATAGGTTTCAGGGGAGTTATAGTTAGTTGGACATTTCACTCGTACAAAACCAATGAAATTTCCCTGTTATAGTCAGTTCAGCTAACTATAACTCGCGCGCCCGCAATGCACTGCTGATGACGTCACATATTATATCACTCATGACATGGTCAGTGACATCACTCATGACATCACTGATGACATCTCAAATGACATCACTGATGACATCATCCTTGTGATAGAGTGGCAGACCTCCTCTCACCCTAATATAACCTTTGATATACACACACTCAAAAATAGAAACTAACATTTTCAAAACAATGGACATACCAATACCACTCACAACACACCTATTCAGTAATTCCAAGATCTACACACACATCCTCTCATTCACCAACAGTCCTATACAGTCACTCATACATGTACTCACTCATCATATGTACTCATACACCTATACATCCTGTTACACACCGACACTCATCCAAAGAGTTACTCACACACATAGTCACACATGCAAAGTATCAAACATCTCTTAGACACACACCACCACACTTACTTCTACAAACACTTACACATACTTACTCTCTTAAGCAATCACTTATGGAAACACATACTAATTTTATACAGGAACTCTTCCAATCTCTCACTCTCACATATACTCACTTATATACACCAATACTCACATATACTAGTTTAAAACATATGTAGTTACTCACAAAGACACTATTGAGACAGACATTCACTCGATAACACACCCATACACACACTCATCCACCCATACAGTCCTGCACACATGCTGTCTTCAACACATACAAACAGTAAGTCACTCATTCATGCATCTATGCACAACGTAATAACACCCCGACGGAACCATACAGACACTCATACTGATACTCAAAAAACAACTAATAACCTATATAGACACTTATGTAGCTACTCACCAACCCATGCAGCCACTTATACACAAAGTGAGAGACTGATACAGATATTTATATATTTAAACATTACTCACTAACCCATGTATTCACTAAGATACACTTAATCAGTCAGTTATACAATCAATAAAAAAAACATCCATTTAGACACTTATATACCCATGTATTCTTCCACTGACCTTGAGATATACATATACAAAACATACTTAATTTTCAGAAAAACACACATTCACTGGATGATTTCATCAGTGATGTCATCAGTGATGTCATTTGAGATGTCATCAGTGATGTCATCAGTGATGTCACTGACCATGTCATGAGTGATGTAATGTGTGACATCATCAGCAGTGCAGTGCGGGCGCGCGAGTGATAATTAGCTGAACTAACTATAACGGGGGAATTTCACTGGTTTTGTACGAGTGAAATGTCCAACTAACTATAACGCCCCTGAAACATGTTTTTTCACAGAATTTCTAAGGTTTTTTAAATGCTAATTTCTAAGTATAACGTGTCTGAAACCTATGGTTTTTTCAGTGAATTTCAAAGGTTTTTTAAATGCTAATTCCTAACTATAACGCCCCTGAAGCCTATGGTTTTTTCAGTCAATATATATATATATATATATATATAAATATATATATATATATATATATATATATATATATATATATATCCTCACAGGTGGTTCCGTTTTACTTTGCTCCGGGCGCTACTCGGCGGGTGCGTTGCCTCGCGGTTGAACCAAACCGCCAATATTGTAACAAATCCTCCCTACGGAAGAAATAGGTCGCACTCCAACAGCTTTCCAATTTGCTTTTCTTTATTTCCAAAATTCCATAGTTTAGCAAAACCAATAGATTGACCAACGCGTTTCGGTATGCTCCGCTACCTTGCTCACGGTCGTCGTTTTTACAAATGTTGAACAAACTGTTTTAAATAAAGATATTTGAAGGAAGTCCCATGACACCAATTTCCTGTTCCCACCCTTGTGATGCCCCACAGGTTTATGGGTCTTGTAGTTCGCATTAGAACATTCAACAGAGATACATTTTAACATTTAATTTTTTTGTTAGTTATTGACCTTCTGTTTCTTTTGCCAGTTCTAAAATGTTCTTCGTTGTTGCAACAGGTTTAATTTGGCCCAATGGTGGGCATTGCAATAATTCTTTTGCGTGTTTTTCGTGCTCCATTCCCATTTATTTATAAGCCCTCCAGTGGGCTCTTTTACCTATTCAAAAATGTTCTTCGTTGTTGCAACAGGTTTGATTTAGCCCTGTGGTAGGCATTGCAGTAATTCTTTTACGTGTTTTTCATGCTCCATTTACTTTATTTATGTCCAAGTACTCAGTTATTCTTGTCATCTGTTTTAGTTAAGCCCTCCAGTGGGCTGACGTATAATTATTTGCCTCTTCCTGTGGGAAAGTGCCTTTCACCACCAGCATATGCCTATTTGTTTTACTAAGTGCAAGACTTTCTCAGCGGAGATACAGCACTGTAGAAGGCAGGAGCAATTAACGGCTTGTTGTACATTCAAAACCCCGACAGCTAAATTATCGTTACACTCGAGGAGCATATTAACAGCAAAACCTGAAAGTACACATTATTAAATTACAGTATGGAAAAACGAGAGGCTAAAAGAAGGGACCAATTGACATCAATGTTTGATAAAGGCCCTTTATTAAAAGAACCTGATAAAGAAAATCCAAGTGGGAAAATGGACATCAAAAGTAAAATAAGACTTTGGGAAAAACTGAGCAAAAAAGAAATCAATAAATCTTGGGAGTTAATTACCCTGCAGAAGTATTTGGAAGTTCAGTGAGTCCCTCGCGGCTTAAGAATCATGCTCATGCCTAGCCAACAAGATGCATCTAATGATTTATTACAGGAATGGGGAGAATACACCTTGAATTCTTCATTAGGTTTGATTAAAATATTAGTTAAACATATCGAAATTTCACTGAATAAAATCAAGGAACAACTGCAAGAGTGCGAAAAAGAATTGGAATCCCTGAAATTAAATCAAGAAATGTCCAAATTTAAGGACGACCTAGAGAAACAAATAGATAAGCACGAAGATATTGTCAGGCAACGCAAACACAGTAAATTTGTGCGAGACACTGTGGATTATGCGGAAGGGAGGATCTTCACGTTTGCACGAAAATATGACCCCTTCAAACAACAGTTGGACTCTACTCAATACTCAACCACGTCTAGTAGCTTCTCTTCGCTGGCTTCAACTGACCCAAGTGACGGGGAAAATGGGGCAACCCCAGAAAGCTCAAGGAGGGTTTTTTTAGGAGACATGCGCCTGGTCCTCCAACAACGTCAGTGGGAACAGAACCAACAAACACAACGTCAACCAAGAGGAAGAGGAAGGGGGAAACCCTGGCGGCAAAGAAAACACGACGAACAAAAAGAAGGGGACGAAGGAGCAAGTTCCACAACAGAAAAGAGTGGGATAAAAACACGGAGTATGAGAATGAGGAAGGAGCAATGAAAGATGAACTTCAGGTCATAAATCTATCCACGAAGGTCTTATCTCAGGAAGAAATCTCTCTATTGAAACGTGGCCTCAACTATTGTCCCACGCAAAGAATGAACCTGGCAAAGACACGGATTGATTTATATTTGTATATCAGGAAAATTAAATTGGCTAAATATTTCATGGAAAATCAAGACAAACCTAAACATATCAAACAATCAGGAACCCCTACGTCAACTCTCCTGGCTAAAGACTCTGAAGATTTTCTAACCCTATTGAATTTGAATGCAGAAGCAGGCAAAGAAATCTCGCTTGAAACAGCATGCCCACAATTAGGCGCAGGCCTAAGTGATAAAAAACCACAATCAAAATTTTACCCCCAATTGCCTCCAGGGAATAAAATTGATCTTTTTCATGAGTCTGTCATCCAAGATCTGTATAAATTACAACATAAAAAATTCAAAGATAACCTCAGTAAAACAGAAAGGGACGCTTTGACCAATTTATCTAAGTCAGAAGACTTTGTTATAAAAATGGCAGACAAAGGAGGTAATATTGTTCTGTGGGACACCAAAATGTACATCGAGGAAGCTCTATCACAATTGAATAACCCAGACTTCTATGAAAAACTGCAGACTAACCCAACTATAGCCATCAAAAGGGATTTGGACAATAAACTCAGAACATGGGTAGCAAAGAACCTGCTAGATGAAGATGAATATAAGTACCTCACGGTGGACTTTCCCGTTATTGCAACCATGTATTTTCTTCCCAAAATACATAAGGATCCCAAAAAACCACCAGGGAGACCTATCTTGTCGGCTAAGGGTTCGCTCATGGAACCAGTGGCCAACTTCATTGATCACTTCATCATGCCATATGTAAAAAATCTCAAATCATACATCAAAGACACTTCAGACTGTCTGAGAATTTTACAAGATATAACGTGGTCCAATACTTATTGTCTCATCACCATGGATGTGGTAGCTTTATACACCACTATTGATAATACTCAAGGTTTGAATGCTTGTGATTGGTTTTTAAAAAACAGAAACATTCACTACAAAGAACATAACAAAATGCTATTGGATATGATGGAATGTTGCCTACAAAACAATGTGTTCACGTTTGGTGATAACCTATACCGCCAATGCAACGGAGCAGCAATGGGTTTTTCCTTCAGCCCCAGTTATGCCTGCTTGGTAATGGGGTGGTGGGAACAAGAAATTGCCTGGAACATGAAACACCATCGATATACCAAACACATTGTTACATGGGTTCGGTTTATAGACGACCTTTTAATTGTATGGAATGGCAAGGAGGAAAAGTTTCAGGAGTACTACACAATTCTAAATAATAGTACACCCAATTTGAGATTTACACATAATCTCAGCAAAGAACGAGTTGTCTTTCTAGATATGGAAATTTATGTAAAAGAGAATCGTCTGGCAACGACGCTACATCGCAAAAGCACTGCGACCAACACAACCTTGGAAGCAACCAGTTTCCACCAGCCATCAACAATTTCTAGCATACCATGTGGAGAATTTCTTCGATTGCGGAGAATCTGCAGTGAAGAGGAAGATTGGTTAAAACACAGTGGCAACACAGTACAAAGATTCATACAGAGAAAATATCCTAAAAAAAGCCTAATCACAAGTTGGAACAGAGCCAATCAAAAAACCAGGGCAGAATGCTTAATCCCAAAACAGCAAGAACTAGACAATATGGAAGAGCCTATAAGATTGATCACAGATTACAGCCAAGAAGCGAAAGATATCACTTACATTCTGAAGAAGAATTGGAAGATTCTGACAATGGATAACATGATGGGTGAAAAAAATGGGTCGCCACCCAGTGATAACATTCAGAAGGGCAAGGAGTTTGAAGGACCGCCAAACACACAGCCACTTCATAGCTAAACATTCAAGAGAATCCTGGTTACGAACAACGGGTTTCACAAAATGCTACAATTGCAAAGTCTGCGAAATTGCTAAGCCAATAAGGGATGTGAAGATGGCGAACAATAAAAACTGGGAAATCACGACTTTGATAACTTGTAAGAGCCAATATATAGTTTATGTGGTAGAATGTCCTTGCCCTTTAAGATATGTTGGATCCACCATCTGTGAATTAAAAAAACGTATATTGGAGCATGTACGAGCGACCAAAAATAAAGACAGGAACAATGCCATAGCTAAACATATGGAAATACACCACAATGCTAATTGGAAACTTTTAAGATTTTATGGCATTGAAGCAGTACCGATGAGCTCTCGTGGTGGCAACAGGGAAAAAATATTACGTCAAAAAGAATCGTGTCATATTTTAAATTTGCGGTCCATGACCCCATATGGATTAAACCAATCTGAAGAACTGTACATACATTTATGAAAGGCACTTTCCCACAGGAAGAGGCAAATAATTATACGTCAGCCCACTGGAGGGCTTAACTAAAACAGATGACAAGAATAACTGAGTACTTGGACATAAATAAAGTAAATGGAGCATGAAAAACACGTAAAAGAATTACTGCAATGCCCACCACAGGGCTAAATCAAACCTGTTGCAACAACGAAGAACATTTTTGAATAGGTAAAAGAGCCCACTGGAGGGCTTATAAATAAATGGGAATGGAGCACGAAAAACACGCAAAAGAATTATTGCAATGCCCACCATTGGGCCAAATTAAACCTGTTGCAACAACGAAGAACATTTTAGAACTGGCAAAAGAAACAGAAGGTCAATAACTAACAAAAAAATTAAATGTTAAAATGTATCTCTGTTGAATGTTCTAATGCGAACTACAAGACCCATAAACCTGTGGGGCATCACAAGGGTGGGAACAGGAAATTGGTGTCATGGGACTTCCTTCAAATATCTTTATTTAAAACAGTTTGTTCAACATTTGTAAAAACGACGACCGTGAGCAAGGTAGCGGAGCATACCGAAACGCGTTGGTCAATCTATTGGTTGTGCTAAACTATGGAATTTTGGAAATAGAGAAAAGCAAATTGGAAAGCTGTTGGAGTGCGACCTATTTCTTCCGTAGGGAGGATTTGTTACAATATATATATATATATTACCTACTGGCGGTCGCCAGTAGGTAGTTATAGTTAGGACCCTGTTTCCATGGGAAAACAGCAACATTCTTTTTGGAATAACTTTGGCGCCGGTCGACGAATCCTCGCGAAATATTCAAAACTAATGGGGCGCTATGCTCCGCTCCTACCCTGAAAGTCTCGGGGGGATTCGTCAAGTGGGGGCTGAGAAAAAAGGGGGGTCCCAAAACGCGTTTTTCCCATGCATTTTTCCATAGGACCTTTAGACACAGCTAGAGCCCGAACGGCTGAACAGAGTTACTTGAAATTTGGCAGAGGTAGTCTACAGGTCAAGGAAGTGCCTTTTGTAGGTCTGGTGTAAATCTGTTCAGTAGTTCCTGAGAAAATAGCATTTAAATCAATATATATATCTGTGGCAGCTTACGGTGCGCTTACCGTGCGCTTACGGTAAGCTTACCGTACGCGTACGGTGTCGTGCGCAAGCGCGATTCTGATTGGCTGTTAGATCTTAGTAAACATTCGAATCGGTCGAAACCAGGAAGCGGCGGCCGCCATTTTCTATCTCGGACTCTGAGGGGGGAGGAAAAACAAAGGTTGAAAACATGTAAAGGGGCATGTTAGACAGCTCCTAACCACCTAGCCTTGATTAAGGTGTCCCACAAGAACCCCCAAGGCAAAAAATTCTAATTTTTTTTTTTCGAAAAAACGCCGATTACGCTTACCGTACGCGTACGGTAAAAATTAATTAAAAAAAAAAAATTATCCACATTGTCCCCCCCCCGTGTGCAAAAGGTGCCCGCAGGGCACCTTTTGTACATTGCATATTTGATAAAATGAACAATTAATAGATTACCTTTCACAACGAAGCGCATAATATGTCCTCCGTGTGCGGACGGTGCGTACATGGCCCATCCAGCGTCACGTGCACGGCACTTTCACGCACCGCGTGCTCGCTGTGCGCGCACGGTGCGCGAAGCGCACCGTGCGCGCACGGAACGATCTGCGTTAAGTGGGCGCGCACGCCACGAACGGCGTAAAGTAACTTAGCATTTAAAAAACCGTACAAATTCACTGAAAAAACCATAGGTTTCACACACGTTATAGTTAGGAATTAGCATTTAAAAAACCTTGCAAATTCAGTGAAAAAACCATAGGTTTCACACACGTTATAGTTAGCTGGACATTTTACTCGTAAAAAACCATTGAAATTCCCCCGTTATAGTTAGTGCAGGCAACTATAACTCACGCGACCGCAATCCTCTGCTGATGACATATGTGTCTTTATGAAAAAAAAATATTTGTAATATATGTATAGCTAAAATTTAATGGAAGAAGACATGGGCAAATAAGTGTCAAAATACAGTATTAGCATCAGCAGAGGATTGCGGTCGCGTGAGTTATAGTTGCCTGCACTAACTATAACGGGGGAATTTCAATGGTTTTTTACGAGTAAAATGTCCAGCTAACTATAACGTGTGTGAAACCTATGGTTTTTTCACTGAATTTGCAAGGTTTTTTAAATGCTAATTCCTAACTATAACGTGTGTGAAACCTATGGTTTTTTCAGTGAATATATATATAGATAGATATATCAACACAGTTCTCCCCACACAGAAGGAAGGTGAGCCACACTCGTAACTTGCTGAATTTCAATTTAATTCAGTACTTGTAAAAACAGCATGGCAGTCCTGACGCGTTTCAGTCTAACATAGACCATTATCAAAGGTAAGCCTGCACCTCACATGCCGCTTGTACCCACAGCCAAATATCCTCATTTGAAATTACAACCTCCGGTGGCTTATTTTTATATTGCATTCTGGGGCATGTGGTTCCAACCGGCAGTATCTTTCTGATTCCCTCCAGTGGGCGGTGCTTTTTATGCTGTTTCAATGGATCACTCTGCTTCATTAATTATTCATAGATATCAGCATTCGTTACCCCGCATCCGAGCCCATTTTCAAGGCTGGAATGGGTCCAATACCGAAGCCGGTCTTCGGCGGCACCTCATTGCCCTGATACGTTTTCACGAGCAACAAATCCGGTCCAGGGTGGGCAATATTGACGCTCTTGTTGGTGGTGCGTCGCTCCTCGGCAGAACCAAGCCGACAACATGTCAACACAGTTCTCCCCACACAGAAGGAAGGTGAGCCGCACTCGTAACTTGCTGAATTTCAATTTAATTCAGTACTTGTAAAAACAGCATGGCAGTCCTGACGCGTTTCAGTCTAACATAGACCTTTATCAAAGGTAAGCCTGCACCTCACATGCCGCTTGTACCCACAGCCAAATATCCTCATTTGAAATTACAACCTCCGGCGGCTTATTTTTATATTGCATTCTGGGGCATGTGGTTCCAACCGGCAGTATCTTTCTGATTCCCTCCAGTGGGCGGTGCTTTTTATGCTGTTTCAATGGATCACTCTGCTTCATTAATTATTCATAGATATCAGCATTCGTTACCCCGCATCCAAGCCCATTTTCAAGGCTGGAACGGGTCCAATACTGAAGCCGGTCTTCGGCGGCACCTCATTGCCCTGATACGTTTTCACGAGCAACAAATCCGGTCCAGGGTGGGCAATATTGACGCTCTTGTTGGTGGTGCGTCGCTCCTCGGCAGAACCAAGCCGACAACATGTCAACACAGTTCTCCCCACACAGAAGGAAGGTGAGCCGCACTCGTAACTTGCTGAATTTCAATTTAATTCAGTACTTGTAAAAACAGCATGGCAGTCCTGACGCATTTCAGTCTAACATAGACCTTTATCAAAGGTAAGCCTGCACCTCATATGCCGCTTGTACCCACAGCCAAATATCCGCATTTGAAATTACAACCTCCGGTGGCTTATTTTTATATTGAATTCTGGGGCATGTGGTTCCAACCGACAGTATCTTTCTGATTCCCTCCAGTGGGTGGTGCTTTTTATGCTGTTTCAATGGATCACTCTGCTTCATTAATTATTCATAGATATCAGCATTCGTTACCCCGGATCCAAGCTCATTTTCAAGGCTGGAACGGGTCCAATACCGAAGCCGGTCTTCGGCGGCACCTCATTGCCCTGATACGTTTTCACGAGCAACAAATCCGGTCCAGGGTGGGCAATATTGGCGCTCTTGTTGGTGGTGCGTCGCTCCTCGGCAGGACCAAGCCGACAACATGTCAACACAGTTCTCCCCACACAGAAGGAAGGTGAGCCGCACTCGTAACTTGCTGAATTTCAATTTAATTCAGTACTTGTAAAAACAGCATGGCAGTCCTGACGCGTTTCAGTCTAACATAGAACTTTATCAAAGGTAAGCCTGCACCTCATATGCCGCTTGTACCCACAGCCAAATATCCGCATTTGAAATTACAACCTCCGGTGGCTTATTTTTATATTGAATTCTGGGGCATGTGGTTCCAACCAGCAGTATCTTTCTGATTCCCTCCAGTGGGTGGTGCTTTTTATGCTTTTTCAATGGATCACTCTGCTTCATTAATTATTCATAGATATCAGCATTCGTTACCCCGCATCCAAGCCCATTTTCAAGGCTGGAACGGGTCCAATACCGAAGCCGGTCTTCGGCGGCACCTCATTGCCCTGATACGTTTTCACGAGCAACAAATCCGGTCCAGGGTGGGCAATATTGGCGCTCTTGTTGGTGGTGCGTCGCTCCTCGGCAGGACCAAGCCGACAACATGTCAACACAGTTCTCCCCACACAGAAGGAAGGTGAGCCGCACTCGTAACTTGCTGAATTTCAATTTAATTCAGTACTTGTAAAAACAGCATGGCAGTCCTGACGCGTTTCAGTCTAACATAGAACTTTATCAAAGGTAAGCCTGCACCTCATATGCCGCTTGTACCCACAGCCAAATATCCGCATTTGAAATTACAACCTCCGGTGGCTTATTTTTATATTGAATTCTGGGGCATGTGGTTCCAACCAGCAGTATCTTTCTGATTCCCTCCAGTGGGTGGTGCTTTTTATGCTGTTTCAATGGATCACTCTGCTTCATTAATTATTCATAGATATCAGCATTCGTTACCCCGCATCCAAGCCCGTTTTCAAGGCTGGAACGGGTCCAATACCGAAGCCGGTCTTCGGCGGCACCTCATTGCCCTGATACGTTTTCACGAGCAACAAATCCGGTCCAGGGTGGGCAATATTGGCGCTCTTGTTGGTGGTGCGTCGCTCCTCGGCAGGACCAAGCCGACAACATGTCAACACAGTTCTCCCCACACAGAAGGAAGGTGAGCCGCACTCGTAACTTGCTGAATTTCAATTTAATTCAGTACTTGTAAAAACAGCATGGCAGTCCTGACGCGTTTCAGTCTAACATAGAACTTTATCAAAGGTAAGCCTGCACCTCATATGCCGCTTGTACCCACAGCCAAATATCCGCATTTGAAATTACAACCTCCGGTGGCTTATTTTTATATTGAATTCTGGGGCATGTGGTTCCAACCAGCAGTATCTTTCTGATTCCCTCCAGTGGGTGGTGCTTTTTATGCTGTTTCAATGGATCACTCTGCTTCATTAATTATTCATAGATATCAGCATTCGTTACCCCGCATCCAAGCCCATTTTCAAGGCTGGAACGGGTCCAATACCGAAGCCGGTCTTCGGCGGCACCTCATTGCCCTGATACGTTTTCACGAGCAACAAATCCGGTCCAGGGTGGGCAATATTGGCGCTCTTGTTGGTGGTGCGTCGCTCCTCGGCAGGACCAAGCCGACAACATGTCAACACAGTTCTCCCCACACAGAAGGAAGGTGAGCCGCACTCGTAACTTGCTGAATTTCAATTTAATTCAGTACTTGTAAAAACAGCATGGCAGTCCTGACGCGTTTCAGTCTAACATAGAACTTTATCAAAGGTAAGCCTGCACCTCATATGCCGCTTGTACCCACAGCCAAATATCCGCATTTGAAATTACAACCTCCGGTGGCTTATTTTTATATTGAATTCTGGGGCATGTGGTTCCAACCAGCAGTATCTTTCTGATTCCCTCCAGTGGGTGGTGCTTTTTATGCTGTTTCAATGGATCACTCTGCTTCATTAATTATTCATAGATATCAGCATTCGTTACCCCGCATCCAAGCCCATTTTCAAGGCTGGAACGGGTCCAATACCGAAGCCGGTCTTCGGCGGCACCTCATTGCCCTGATACGTTTTCACGAGCAACAAATCCGGTCCAGGGTGGGCAATATTGACGCTCTTGTTGGTGGTGCGTCGCTCCTCGGCAGAACCAAGCCGACAACATGTCAACACAGTTCTCCCCACACAGAAGGAAGGTGAGCCGCACTCGTAACTTGCTGAATTTCAATTTAATTCAGTACTTGTAAAAACAGCATGGCAGTCCTGACGCGTTCAAGTCTAACATAGACCTTTATCAAAGGTAAGCCTGGACCTCACATGCTGCTTGTACCCACAGCCAAATATCCACATTTGAAATTACAACCTCCGGTGGCTTATTTTTATATTGCATTCTGGAACATGTGGTTCCAACCGGCAGTATCTTTCTGATTCCCTCCAGTGGGCGGTGCATTTTATGCTGTTTCAATGGATCACTCTGCTTCATTAATTATTCATAGATATCAGCATTTGTTACCCCGCATCCGAGTCCATTTTCAAGGCTGGGACGGGTCCAATACCGAAGCCGGTCTTCGGTGGCACCTCATTGCCCTGATACGTTTTCACGAGCAACAAATCCGGTCCAGGGTGGGCAATATTGGCGCTCTTGTTGGTGGTGCGTCGCTCCTCGGCAGGACCAAGCTGACAACATGTCAACACAGTTCTCCCCACACAGAAGGAAGGTGAGCCGCACTCGTAACTTGCTGAATTTCAATTTAATTCAGTACTTGTAAAAACAGCATGGCAGTCCTGACGCGTTTCAGTCTAACATAGACCTTTATCAAAGGTAAGCCTGCACCTCACATGCCGCTTGTACCCACAGCCAAATATCCGCATTTGAAATCACAACCTCCGGTGGCTTATTTTTATATTGCATTCTGGGGCATGACTGATACAGATATTTATATATTTAAACATTACTCACCTACCCATGTATTCACTAAGATACACTTAATCAGTCAGTTATACAATCATCCGCGTGGCTGGTGGGGGCGAGCCTTCCGCCATCATAATGACCCCCTATATTTATACAAACAATATTACTTACCTTCAAATCAGTATTCTTGACAACAAAATTCTTGCACTCAATATTTCCAACTCGATATTCTGTCTTACTACTACTATGACTTATGCAATTAAAATATTTTCACTCTATTAATGTATTTAGGGTCATTTTTATGACTCTGGTTGCGTCGCACTCGAATCATGCAATGTGGTACATGCAAGATACAACTGAAAAATGAAACTTCTGAAGCCTCACAAAGACACTTAGGGGTCTATTAGGATGGCGGCGCAGGTACCGGCTGCAGGGGCGGCCTTAGGCATGTGCAAGCTGTGCACCTGCATATGGCCACCAAACCCCAGGGACCACCACGAGGAATCGGATACAATACATATTCGTGGCGGCCCCTGGCAGGGATTTGGAGCATGAACGACTGAGGCGTGCTAAATCTAATGTGATGCACGCTGAATGGTTGTTCTTATAATCTTTTCCTTTCTAACCCAGTCTCGTCTTTGTGTGGGGTCGGCCTTGTTTCGGCTCTTCTGGTAGGTCTTGTGCTTGTTTAGACCTTTTTTTCCAGGAGAATCGAGCTTGTTTTAATAGTCCAGATCTGGCACCTCCGGAGGCTCGCATGCGCGCGCATGCGCAGTGCCCTCGAGTCCTGCAGCGAAGGGGTTACAGAAGCACCATGCATGACTGGCGGCAGGAGGGGTGGCAGCACCCGTGCCCGGCGTGCAGCGAGCAGCACCGAGACCGGCCGAGGCCATGCACCGGCGCGCCTACAGACCCTGGGCAAGAAAGGCCGCCTTGCAGAGGATAGCATGCCAGTGTGCAACCTTTGGTGCCAGCTGCGAGGTGAGCAGCCCGAGGGTCAGGGCATGGGGAGGGGGAGTGAGGAGGTCAGCGTGTGCCACTGCAGAGTGAACCCGAGGGAAGGTGAGCCATTGGACGAGGGTGTGGGGAGCCCTGGGGAGGAGGGCAGATCAGGCGTAGGAATGTATCCCAGCCCGTGGGGGTGAGGAGCCGGGGGCGTGGGGAAGGATGTTATTGTAGATGGTGTGTGCTTTGGGTCTGGGTGGAGGTAAGCCATGTGAGGTGGCGAGCTGGAGGTATTCTGGTGGTCATGGGAAGGGAGGGCATGATGAATCGTGAGAGAGAGCCTCTCTCTCACGATTCATCTCTGAGAGGGCGCGGGTCGGAGAGGTGGTCACTGTGCGCCAGGGGTAGGGAGTGGTACAGATCGGAGCTGTATGTTGAGGGAAGAGTGAGTCAGGAGTACAGGGGTGGTGTTTACTTGTGGCTGAGGGGAGGCATGGTGACTTTTGGAGGTGTAACTTGGGAGGCACGGTCGTATTGGGGGGAAGAGGAGAGCAGGGTACGAGGTGTTAGACGTAATGTTAAGGATTCATTAAAATGATTACAATTACTTATCAACAATCATGAAAACAGAGTATGAAGCTGATATTTGTGATCTAATGAGTGGATCTGCCTGCACAAATCTTTTAAAACATCGAGTGTTCGAATGTACTTGGCATTTGGATATGTCTGTTTATATGGTGTTGAGGCAGACATGAAATGCAAGCACCTATGGATGGACGCCTGGAATAGGATGGCAGTGCCTACCCATGTTAACTCAATCTAATGCCCTTTTGCAGAGACCTTGGTAGGAGACTGGCTTCTTGATCATTTCTTTAATTACATTCCAGTGCTTGTCATGTGACTAGCAGAGAAAACTAGTTTAACTAGTCCTCAGTTTGCAATTGGTGAAGCAGCCTTCTCTGTCCATACTAGGGGCATAGTTACCATTGGTTCAGCAAGTACAGTGGTACTGAGACCCAAAACCCTCAGGGGCCCATTGAACCCTTATAATTGCAATATTCTACTTCCTGAGCAGCAGCCAAAGGGGCCATTTTCCTTGCTTATGCCACGGCCCATGGGGTCGTTGGTACGCTGTGCTAGTGATTCGTACGTCTGCTTGAAAGTTGTCTCCTGACTGGATGTTCCTTGCACATTAATTTTGCTTCAGTGAACCTCTAGTGCCTTTTCATAGACTTAGGACTCACTGTAATTAATCCTTGTTAAATAGGTGCTCTGTAAAGCAAGCAGAACTGGTTGCTGGAATATGGCACTATACAAGAAACCTTAATTAAATATATTGTATTTTGTCTTTTGACAATGTGGTAAAGTGGACGAGTCTTTGGTTACCTGTAGGCTGTCTTCAGGATCAGTTAGTGACGTACTGAGACAGGTCTCTGTGTGCCATGATTTCAAGGTAGCTAACTCTCTTCCTGCTAAGGTCACTTCCCAAATAGATCATGAACTATTCTCCAGGCTCTACTGTTCTCAGTGGACTGATAAAACAGACCTTGTATGCCAAGTCACATAATCTACCCTATAGTTTTATAACACTCTTCAAATAAACCTTCCATATGTGGCTAGTCCTCATAATGTGTCATACATGTAGTGAGAAGGGTAATTACTATCAATCAGTCAGGGTTTGTAAAGCTCAGCTGCTTCACACATAAGGGTCTCGAGGCGGTGTGGGATTCATGCTGCTGGATCATGCTGCTTGTTGGTTGAACAGCGAGGTCTTGTGGTCCTTCCTGAACTGCTGGAGCGATGGTGAGGCTCTGAGGTGCAGGGGGAGGGTTTTCAGGTCTTCACTGCCAGGTGGGAGAAGTAGCGGCCTCCACTGTTTTATCAGCGGCTGCATTGGGTGGCTGCTAGGGAGATGGTTCTGGAACATATTTTCCTGGTAGGTTGGTGGAAATTCACTCGTTCATTAAGGTATGCTGGTCCTTCATTGTGTAGTCCAGGGAAGACATGGCTTGGCAGTTCGGGCTGGACTGTTCCCATGAGGCACAGGGTCAAGGCTGATTTGCATAGGGCCATGTCTGAACTGGGGTGGTGAGCAAAAAAACGATGGATTTAGGCCCAGATCTCTGTACTGGGGTGAATGTATGACATTGTTCTGCATTCTGTCCATCAACTGTTGTTTTTGCAAGAAAATAAAAATGACACATCAAAATCTTTCAGCAGCCGCCACTGCTGATTGTCTTCTTTTTTTTCCCCTACCCACTGCTAGCCTCGCCCGCTGCATTGCAAGCAAAATGAAGAGAATTCGAGTACACAAATCTGGTTATTCGAAACGAAAGAGAAAGGTGGCTCAGCAGGCTTTCGTAGTGTCACAGGAAGGAGCAATCCTGAACTTTATCACCCAAGGGAAACCTAAAGATGGAGAATCCTCTGGCCAGAGTACTGCTGATGCACTAGGTAAAACAGGCGCTGACGACCATAAAGAAGAACAAAAAAATGATGATATCCATGAGCAGAATGATACTCATGAGCAGACCAATGAAAATGAACAAGGTGACTCTGAAATTGATACAAACATGCAGCAATTACCAACTCAGGATGAGGATTATTACAAAAGACCCTCAGACAGAGAAACTGAAACGTCATTCATCGGTCCATCAACATCTGGCATTCTGAAGGAGGTTCAGAGTTTACGGATGATGCTGGTATTGAAAAGGAAGCCAAAGAACAAGACCATGTTACAGACCCGTGTTCTGAATATGATTTATGTGATTGGAGGGATCCTACTTTGTGGCCGAACTCTCTTACGGACGCGCAATGTGTTTTTCTTGTTGAAAGGGGTCCCTCCAGAGACCCAGATTCTAAAACAAAGAATCCAAGTGATGAGCACTCAAAAAGTAAACGTCGTTTTTCTGTTACCATGTTACTGGTCATCTAACATCATACAAAAAAATATACTGTGGGTCTAGAGTTCTGTGTGACAAAAACTGATATACTAATTAGAGTGAGGCGGAAAACCATCTGGGGCTTACCCAAAAAGTTAAGTTCCCATCACCCTCCAGAGGTGGCTAATCATCATCTGGGAACTGTGGACTTAACCATAAAAGCCAACCACATAGGTGATTGTGGTGGGTTGTGTGGTAGTCCCAGTCGTGGGTGCCAAAGATGGGGTGATGGTTTGCAGTGCAAAAAGTATGAAAGGAAAAAGTGCTATTAAAAATGGCTATCAAGACACAATCAATTTTATTCTGGTGCTGTCTTGGTGCCACTTTAAAAACAGTGCGTGGACAGCTTAACAAATAACTGTCAGGGTGTCGGTCTACATGTTTCGGCTACTGGACTAGGGAGTCCAAGCTCTCATCAGGACCATAATGACGCTACTGCAAAAACGTGTGAAAAAGGAAACTTATATACACAAAAAAGGTTTACGGTAAATACCCAATACAACCTGATTGTTCAAGTACGTTCCCATAAGGTTTTTACAGGGAAAGAGACCTAGTAACAATAAAAAGAAGGAAATCAACTCATTTATATGAAAATATCAGTGTGAATCACAGAACAGAGCTAGATATAATGTGCTAGCAAACGTCAACACAATACTACATGATGTATTGTTTTACAAAGTGATATTCATATCAACATTCAACTCGTGCACTTACCCGAAAATTTTAGGGTACGCACCTCGCCTCGCCTGGCATCCGCTCAGGACATGAGGCACCGCTCTACAAAGAAGAGAATATCAAACAGCAGGATTACCCCAAGGTGATTTACCCTGTTTAGTTCAAGGAGGGGGGACGAAGAAACTTCCAAACAGTGTCGTTTGATAAGGCAGTTATGGGAACATGGCAGGATCAAACAGTCTAAAAAAACGATGTTCAGATGTAGATATACTAGTGTGGTCAGAAATTACTGAACCTCTAGTAGAGGATCTGGAGTTAGTATACCATTCAAGAGCATGATGGAGCCAGAAGGCACAACTTTGAGTTCAAGCCTGGACGGATACGTCTAGAGTGCTTGCTGACTCGGGAAACCCATGGTGGAGGGGGCTCAAGCTTCGCGCTGTGTTAGAGCAGTGCTTGTCACGAGGTTTAAAGAATGTCTCGTAAATCTGGACAAAGTGAAAATCACAGTGCGTGCAGCGCGGCATCTAGGAGAAGTGCATATACAGAAACCCATAAAAACAACGGAGGAACAAAGTACGAGACTCACCTCTCCGTCGGTACCCCGCTCTGGCAACTGAGCTGGAAGGGGAGGTGCAGCCCCCCACCCCTGCACTCCCTGGGGCCCGTAATGGGCCCCAACAGTGAATACCCACATACCTTTCCATGGCGGAGTCTCCTCCATGGAAAGGCATTCAACAGCCGGCATCATAATATGAATGGCGGTACCTTGCCTATTATGGGCCTTTTCCACCCGGTAGGCAATCGTGACGATTGCCTACCAGCGGAAAAGCAGCAGACGGTCTTTCCATCCGCCGTGGTATACCCCGCCATGATAAAGTAGCGGGGGTAAAAGGCAGTCCGGCGGGGTGTTTTGGCGTGCGGATCGCCATCTGCACACCATCCTAATAGAACCCTAAGCGTGGCCCTGATTGGCTTCCTAAATCATGAGTAAACAACACAGCGCAGATCACTGCTTTGCCTTATTCGTGCTAGGGAGTAACCCTGGGCGTGGTTCACGTAGTCGCGCTTTGCGAAGCTTCGCGAAGATGTACTTGCACTACGCGAGCTACACGTAGCTTCGCGAGCTTGAGTAGTTGCTTGGGGTGCCCGTTCGCGATGGCTTTTTCTTGTACGGGAGCGCGGTGAGCGTGTTCGGGGAGCTGTTTGCAGGCTGGGGGGATAATATCTCGCGATCTTACCCTTGCGGTCGCCAATGGGCGCGGCCATCTTGTTTTACAATTGTCCCGCCCGCTCGCGATGCCTTATTTCCTGTTCCGGGTCGCAGATAGCGTGTTCGCGATGTGCATTGACATGTTCGGGAGCGCATTTTACTTGTTCGCGATGAATAGTGCATGTTCGCGAGAAATATCGCGCAAACTTACCCACGCGGTCGCGAATGGGCGCGGCCATCTTGTTTTTCAGTCTATGCTATGGTTCTGGGTCTACTTTTCTATCCTCCCTTTATCTTTGCAATCCTTTGTCTTTAAAGCATTTTTTCTAACTTTTTTTAGTTCTCATCTATCTCTCTCTTTGCCTAAGTTTATATTTTGCATTTTATTTCTACTTTTACTGTGTTTTTTTTACTTTTATAAAGTTCTTTCTTTCTTCTTCCCCCTAACTTTTTTTTCCCCTTCTAACTTTTCTTTTCCGCCTCCCACCCACCCCAGAACCATGGCCAAGGGCACAGCTAGTACCAAGGGCAAGGGACCTGCAGGAGCAGCAGACAAGTGCCGCCTGCCTTGCGGCAGAATGCGTCCTGCAGGGGTGCAGGCCCGGCAACTGTTTGGGGAGGAGGAGGTGGCCGCCCTTGTTTTTTTCATCCAGCACCACCTCCCCTTGACCTTGGCAGCAGGTGGCAGGCCCGGCTCTGGGTACACTACCCAGGAGCGGCACCGTCGGTGGGCAAAGGTGCGCCGGGCAGTGTTCCGGTGCTCTGGGGTCCGGTTTACCCACAATCAGCTAGCCCACCGGTGGTCCGACATCCTGGACCGTGAGCAGGACCTGATGGACCTGCTAGGTGTTGAGGTCGTCTGGCTTGGTGAGTAACTTAATGTGTATAAATTAAATTTGACAAACAACAAGATTACTGCTGCGTGCCAAGCGTTGCTGGTAAATTACGTTCCAAAAAGCAAAATCTTCTTTGATTTAAGGACCCAGGTGCTCGGTGGTACTCTTACTTGTTTGCAACTTAGTTTGCGCTAGCTTGTGCTGATTATGTAAGAGTTTATTTTACAGAACTGAAGTTAGGTAATGCGATTTGCTAGAGAGACTCTAGTCCTTCTATTGTCCTACTGTGAAATAGTGGTGGATGGATATTGGATACTAGGTTTAGTTTGTTAGTATTAGTTAACTTAATAATTGTTTTATCATGCGGTCTGCGTGACGCCTCCTCTGTCACTGAGTGCTGCTTACCCCAGTCCTCCGTAGAACCTTTTGTACTTTGTTTAGTGAGTGGTAGGCTTAGCATGGTCAGTCAATAGCAGAACTAGATCAAAATCATGCAACCAACCCACAATTTGATGTATGTATCTATGCATTTGATGGCTGAAAAAAATGGAAATGCAGACTTAGTGAACA
Organism: Triturus cristatus; assembly: GCF_964204655.1. NCBI lineage: Eukaryota > Metazoa > Chordata > Amphibia > Caudata > Salamandridae > Triturus > Triturus cristatus. Next base: position 1,134,825,817 of record NC_140582.1, read on the forward strand.
ATTGGCCCGTCTGGAATAGGTGGTGTAGGTCAGGTGGTACTTACTAGGCTTCGTATTGTAATCAGAATGATTATGGAACACTGGAGTGTTCATAAATAAGTAGACGATCCGTGAATGCAGGAAGAAGCCAGTAGTCGATCCATCTGATTAGATAGGTCAATTTTATTGGAAATGTTGTTTCCTAAAATGTTGTTTGACTTAATTTTCCAAATGATTTATTATTATTTGTTTCACAGCACTCCTTAATGTTTGTCTCTTTCTTTATTTTATTTTACATGATCATCAGCCCCACCCAGGGGCAAGAAGACGGGGTCGGAGTCGGCTGGGGAACCAGAGGACCGCTCCTCTACAGAGGCTCCTGCTGCTGGCCCCAGTAAGTCATCCAATGGTTATATTGACATTTAGATTTCCCTAACTTTTACTGCATCTTTTTTTTTCCGAACTATAAATTATGGTTCTACTTTCTAATTCTATTTTTTACAAAAACGTACTTCTTTGACCTTGACTATCTGTTTCCCAATTCTGTTTATCCCTGCCTCTAACTAAGTTGCTTCTAACTGCCTCTGCTATGACTCTCTGTACTACTAATACTACTATTACTATTATTACTCTGTCTTTAGTGAAGCTTGCGCAGTTGCCCACTCTTTATTGAAGGTTTTCTTTGGAATAATAAAACTCTGATTGACCAATAGCTCTAGCCACTGTGTCCTGTCCTTTGGGTTGTCCTCTTATAGTCTTCTCAATGTTGAGGCTTTGACAATTATCACAAACAAAATGGCCAACCAGATATTTGACTAGTATTTTTGATCGGATAGTAAATGATACTACTATTGTCTAGTGATTCTGCAGAGCCACATGCAGAACTATGCACAACAAAATAGGATGTTGGTGATGGGAGGTTGGACCTTACTGATCACACCTCAGTCCGAAGAACCCACGATCCCCTGACCGACTAACTATAGTGTCTCACATTAGGGTCCCACTCCCGACCCCCCCCCACGAGGAAGATACACAATGTTGATGATGACAGAGACAGACTACCCAGAACATAATAACACCATTTTGCTCACTCACTTGTGTAAGTCCACCCCACCACACCAAATACCACAGAGTCTATGTGTAAGTTCAAAAGGCTTATTTGAAACAAGTAACAAACTCTGTACATCGTTAATATGAAATTTAATTTGCTACAGCCATAGTCAATAAGCCAGCAAAAAGCCTAAGATTAAAACAGTAAACATTTACAAGTGCATGACAACAAGAACAAGAGCCAAGATCTTTTGAACTCTGGAAGACCCCTCACCGTAGAACGTAGAAATACTGGTTACATCATCTTGCATCATAATAAGCTCTGTGAATCTCTGGTTTGTAGAAGGGAATCTTCCGCCTATTATATGAGAAAAATGCTGCGAGTTAGCCGTTAGATAATATACTGGTGAATGCAAGCATTTTGCAGTCATGGCAAAAACTGTAACATGTATGTGATGGCTAAGCAATATGGACTAAACAAACTCAATAAGTGGGTTGTTTTTCGACCTCTTCACTTGTACGCAACAGTCAAGTGGCCTCAAAGGCGTCTACTGCACATGTCAATAAGCTGTCAGGTATAATTAAATATGCGCCAAAAGAGTAGTAGTCGACATGATGAATCTAAAAGGGTTACACATGGCTCAGGCTAACTTTCAAAAGAGTAGAGTAGGACTAGATGACCCTAGGAACCATATCACTTCTAGTGTCTGTCTACTGACTGTACTTACTGTCTAGTGCTGATGTATGTTGGATTAACTTTTTTTTCAATGTTCCAAGTGAACACTATTAAAATAGGGGGAGGTTTCCAGGCATCTAAAAATGTGTGATGTTTTTTCTAGGCACATTACCATCCCCCAGTGCCGGCGGGGCCAGCGGCGATGCGGCCATTCCGGAGGGGGCAGGAGAACTGGCGGCACCTGCAGGAGAGACAGGGGGGGAGCCAGTAGCAGTGGCCGGCGGCAGTATGTTATATTCATTACTTCTTGACATTACTACTAGATGGAAGTGTGTTCACTATTTCACTGTACTGTGTGACTTATTAAGTTGTAGTGAGCATTATACAACGGTTGAAGAAGACACCCTTTACTTAGCATTAGCAGCGTGAGTTGAGTAACTAATGGCCTCTTCTATTTGACTCCAAAATCAGCTGTGAAGGTTTTATGGAGAAGACAAACTCAGATCAGATGACCTTGATGGATGTGTTGTACAAAGAGGAAAAGAACTAAGGGTGGAAGGACGGGCGAGATAAATATTATGACTGACTGGCAGAGAAGGATATGTTGTTGGAAGCATGCATAGGTGGCTGATAGTAATCAGATCAGATGCATGGGTTGTTGAAGGATGGGTGGAAGGTGAAAGAGAATGCCTGCCTGGGTGGGTGACACAGTATGGGTGGATAGTGCTAGATAGCAAGAATCAGCTGTGTTTGGTTCAAATTCAAACTCAAAGCCAAGGCAAGCAAGTAAGGAGCAGAAGCATGGGTGGTTGTTGGTGAAACCAATTAAGTATGAGATATATAAAAAAGAAGGATAAACGTTTACTTTAATGGATGTGTGCCTGGATGTACTATCATCAATAGACAGTATAGGTGGAAAGTGTCACTGGAGATTCTTACTTTGAAGAAAATGTAAAAGAAACTGCGCCACTGTAGCAAAGCGTAGGGGAATATAGGTAGTATTATCAGAATACAGTAGTTTGCAAGCACGTCATATATATATATATATATATATATATATATATATATATATATATATATATATATATATATATTTACTGAAAAAACCAGAGGTTTCACACACGTTATAGTTAGCTGGACATTTTACTCGTAAAAAAAATGAAATTCCCCCGTTATAGTTAGTTCAGCTAACTATAACTCGCGCGCCCGCAATCCACTGCTGATGACGTCACATATTACATCACTCATGACATGGTCAGTGACATCACTGATGACATCACTGATGACATCACTGATGACATCACTGATGACATCTCAAATGACATCACTGATGACATCACTGATGACATCATCCAGTGAGTATGTGTTTTTGAAAATTTTCAATATGTTTAATATATATAGGGAAAGGCCTGTTTAAGAATGAGTGGGTGTACAAGTGTGTAAATGGATGATTTTCTGTGGTGCATAACATGATTCTTTAAGTTAGTCATTAAATGTATCTACTGACTAAACTGTGTAAATGTGTGTATGTGTCTGTATGTTGGTGTATAAGTGGCTGCATGGTTTTGAGAACAGCTATATGACTCTCTATATGGGTAATTGATTAGTTGTCTAAGTATCTGTATGGGTTCATGAGTGTTTGTGTGGGTAGGGTGTGTGTCACTCTATGCATAGATGTGTGAGTGGGTGATTCTATGGGTGCATGGTTTTAAGACTGCATCTGTGATGGACTGTATGGTTGAGTGAGTGAATGTATGGGTGTGTTAGAGATTGAATGTATATGTCAGTGGTACATTTGTGACTATATACATATGTGAAAGGCAGTATATATGCGTGTAAGAGTATATAAGTGGGTAGATGTGAGAGTGTGTGATTGTGAGAGTGACTGTATGGATGAGTGTGTGCTTGTATCAATGATTCTATAAGAGCGTAAGAATGTGATACTATTTTTATGAGTAAGTGAACTTGAGTGTGTTTCACTGCCTAGGTGAGTAAATTGGAGTGTGATTTTTTGCATGACTGACTAGGTGTGAGAGTACCTCTATGGATGATTGGTGGTGTGTGAGTGTCTATATAGGTGTATAAATGCATATGATAGTTTTGTATGGAGTGACTGTAAGTATGAGTGACTGTACAGGTGAATGAGTGGAGGTGTATGTAGACCTAAGAGTTAATAATTGGGTATGTAGTTATTGGTATTGGAGTATGTATGGTTTTGAGAATGGAACTCTTAAATTTTTAGTCGGTGTATCAAAGGTTATATTAGAGTGTGAGAAGATGTGCTACTCTTTCACAAGGATGATGTCATCAGTGATGTCATCAGTGATGTCATTTGAGATGTCATCAGTGATGTCATCAGTGATGTCACTGACCATGTTATGAGTGATGTAATATGTGACGTCATCAGCAGTGGATTGCGGGCGCGCGAGTTATAGTTAGCTGAACTAACTATAACGGGGGAATTTCATTGGTTTTTTACGAGTAAAATGTCCAGCTAACTATAACGTGTGTGAAACCTCTGTTTTTTTCAGTGAATTTGCAAGGTTTTTTAAATGCTAATTGCTAACTATAACGTGTGTGAAACCTATGGTTTTTTCAGTGAATTTGCAAGGTTTTTTAAATGCTAATTCCTAACTATAACGTGTGTGAAACCTATGGTTTTTTCATTGAATTTCAAAGGTTTTTTAAATGCTAATTTTTGTATTTTTTAATTATATTTATTAAATATTTCTCTTTCAAAAATTTCCCTATGTATACTTTATATATTATCTGTATCCTTTAATTTTGTGTGGCTCATTTTTTTTTAAAGTTTTAATTAAGATAAAGTTGAACATCATAGTTAATATCTTCTATTAAGTTATGTCCACTTTTTTTTTAATATAAATTCTTAGGGTGCGCGCTCAGAGCGCGCACCTAGTACGTTTGCGTACATTTTTTATGAATTCCGGCATACGTTATTTACGTACGCATACATACGTTTTTCTGCGCGCTCGGAGCGCGCACCTAGTACGCATGCGTACATATGCATGCTTACGTGCGTCGTACGTACTCCACGCGGTACACTTCCGTATATGCGTAGAGTACGCGCGCTGACGTTCACGCATACGCGCATGCTGCATATGCGTGTTACTTACACGTACAAGACTAATGCACATGCGCGCGTACGTGTTCGCGCATGCGTAATTGCACCGTGCGCGCTGGGAGCTTGCACCGTACGCGCACCTCGGGGTATGTGATGAATAAAACAACACTTTTAATTGGTTTTCATTACTTTCAGTTTCAGATTGTTTCAACACCACACCCAATCCCCTCATGGCAAGTCATGTGATCCAGAAACATCACTTTTCATTGGTTCAAAGTACTTTTAGTTCCAGATTCTTCCAAAATCACACCCACCCCCCTCATTGTTAGTTCTGATTCCCTAGGAGAAGGAGCTAATCTGTGTGTTGAGATACAATGGCAGAGCAGCATCCATCTTCTGAGAGTGAACAGGACACTCTTGAGAGACAGAGGCAGAGCAAGCAGAAAGACTCCTTCATATGGCAGTTTTTCACTTTTCCAGAGGGACAAAAGAAGGTGAATGCACCAAAGGTCACCTGCAAACTGTGTCAGCGCGTCTTGTCACGTGGGAATCCTAACAAGAAGTACTCTTTTAGTATTCATACTATGACGAGGCACGTTGAGGCAATGCATCCAGTGACTCTTCGTCGAGCTTCTGGAGCAAACCCTCCACCTGCTCAGCCGACGACATCTGCAGCAGCTCAGCCGAGCACATCTTCGGCAGCTCAGGCGAGCACTTCTTCTGCGATGGTGCCTTCACCTTCTAACACACCTCTGGATATTCGTCCTTGTTTTGGGAGGATGAGTACACGGTGCATGGATTGTGGTACTCTTATTACTATGGGTGAGAGCAGTATTGATCTCATTCAGAGGAAATTTGAGGAGCACCCTTGCACTAGACCCTAATTTTCTTATTTTTTTATCGTTTTTCTCTTCCTCTGTCCCTACATTAACTCAAGGGCTCTTTTTAGAGCCACCTAAAATCAAAACACAAAAACTTGTTTTTTAGAATCTATTTCTTTTTTTTTAGAGTGCGCGCACCCAGCACGCACCCAATGGGTTTTTTTAAAAAAAAAAAAATCATTTTTTTTACCTTTAGTAAACCTTCAGGGACTCCCTGAGAAAGAGAGGGGAGTGGCAAAGTAATTAAAAAAGAGATGGTGTACATTTCACAGATGAAGGGAAGAGAGTCTTCCTATTAAACTTTAAACTCTGCATCAGTATTTCTGTATAGGTACCCAAAAAAGATAATAGCTCATTTTAGTGCTGCATTAGAATTGCCTGTATTTACAAGGAGAGGAAAAGACACACAAAGAGGCTTATCCTCTCCTTGTAAATATGGAAAAGCACCCTGCGGAACTAGTTTGTCAAGAAAATTGACGTAGTGGTGGCGCAGGTGGCTTGTAAATGTGCCCCAGAGATGTTAAGGAAATTAAGGGTAAAACAGACAAACCAAGAGTGACAGATACAGACACAGAGAGCAAACAACTGAGAAGGAGTAAGGCAGTTAAAAAGACTAAGACATATGGATACAGAAAAAGAAACATGGATGAAAATTAGTGATGGAGGCAGTAAAGGTAGGGGAGTAGTATAGAAGGAGTGAGGAAGTTACAAAAAAGTAGCAAAGCAGGAAGAGAGAGTGAGAAGAGAAATGAGAAAAGTAGAGTAAGGAGAGGTGAAGAAAAGGAAGCATGAAACGAAACCAGCGACACATACAGATATGTTAAACTTACCTGACCATCAAAATAAATAATTTAGAATTAAAAGTTTTTATTTAATTGCAAAGATAACTGAATAACATCTGCTAAATTTTCTTTCTAGTTCTGAAAAACAGAAAAAAAGTATTAATATTCAACAATACACTTTATTAAACAGTACATGTTTTTTCATATTTAGCAAAGCAATTTTTTGCCCTTTTTTTGGCTGTTTTCAGAATGTTTTGATTTTCACTGAAAATAGTGAAATCAATTGTATTCATCATTTAACAGCGGGCAAAAAAAAAACAATCTGAAAGATTGTTTAAAAAAGCCCCAAATGTATCCTCACTAAAACATACCTTAATAGAAATGTTAAAAATACCTTTTAAGAAGAATAACAATTTCCAAAAAATAACGTCTGTAAACCTTGTTACAAAAGAACATTTTCCACAATATTATCTGTCAAAGAAGTCCACAATTGTTTGTTTTACCTTTCCTTATGGCCAAATGGTAAGTTTAAAATCTCTTTTGAGTGAAATATCCAATTTAAATCCTTTTAAATTTTAATAATGCTTTCTTCCAATGATGATGTTAGTATTTAAAATTTGGGTTTCAGAAAAATTAGGTAGCAATTGGGTAAATCATAAGGCAAACGTTGCTTGAAAATCAATTGAAAATCATTACACAGTGTCCATCCTTTTTCACATTTAAGATAAACTGTGTAATGACCAGAAGTTATAGAAGGTCCATCATGAAAAATTATTGCAACTGCAACAAAAGTTTTTCCAGATATTGATAATTGTTGTCCTGTAAACTTCTTTATTAAAGTGTCCAATTTTGAACCATCAGCTCTACAACGTTGCATCATTAAAATTACACACTGTCCATATTTCTTTAAAAATAACGTTGACAACATGCCTGATTTACATTGAGAACATTCCATGTTGTGATTAGCATCTTTGACTAATTTACTAAAAGTCACTGTTTTACTCTCTGGTAATGGTAAATATATGAACCTTTCAGAATCAACATTACTACTGCTTGTGTTCATACAGTTATCACAACAATGTTCCCATTTATAAGAGACACCAAATAAATTTTCTACTTCTACCCCTTCATCTTCCAGTACCATCAGGATATACATCAAGAATTCCTGTGCATCTTGCTGGACATTTTGTGTAAACTGTGTACGTCCAGAACATACACCTAAAAGATTTCTAACATCAGAAGCACTTTCTATTTTAGTTTTATCATTACTCAGCTTCTCATAGAGGAGACTCAGCAAAGAACAGAATCTTTTTTCATGATTTAGTGTTATCTGTTCTTGCAAAAAATCAAGATCAAATACAACATTCAGCACTACATTTGCGTAGCAGTTGACACCAGAGCTATTTTCAAAATGACAACCAACAACCTCTTCCACACTGTCCTTTTTCTTTTTGCTTGCAGTCACATCACTCTCCTTTTGTTTTCTCTTCTGTACATCCTCATTACAGATATTCTCAAATCTCCTTTTCCGACAAACAACACGTTTTTCAAACACAGGATACTGCCCTAAATGAGGAGCATAGCTTCTTCTTAATCTATTATACTCCTTTACACAGTTTGCATCAGCACTTACTTTTGAATCATCAAAGTCTATCATGAATAAACCAGATAATTTGTTCACGCCTGACAAAGCAACATATGCCATACCTTCTTTAAACACAGTAGATCCAATGTTTACAAAAGCACTATCAACAGTTAATCCTTGAGATTTGTGAATGGTTACAGCATATGCTAGAGAAAACGGAAACTGCTTCCTACGCACATATAAGTCTTTCACAAGCAAGAAATGAACAGAACAACGACAAATGTCTTTAACCTCTTGTATCTGATCAAATTTTATTTTTAAACATTCAATTCCAACTTTTTTCTGGTAATTAATAAAACCCACAACTCTTCCCATAGCTCCATTCACTAAACCTTTCTCTACATCCAAATTCCGTCTTAAAATTACTCTACAGTTCATACACACATAAAGATTCTTTTCCAAACCTGCTGTTTTTTAAATGTTTTTCTCCAGAGAATCCAATTTAGTACCCAATTTTCCTGTCAATATAACAGTTATTCGTTCATTTTCTATTTTATCCACAGCTTCCAGTTTTATGATCTCTTCATTTTCCAATTTCAAAAGTTCTTGATTGAATACAGAGCATTCATGTAGTGTTGGCATTAAGCAGATTACAGTATTTTTTCTGCAATTTCCTTGTATATTTTTTCTGGAACTATTTCTTCTGTTGGAAACAAATTACTCAGCAATCAACTCTGTAATGCTTTTCTGCCATGTTCTGTGAGTAGTCCAATTCTTATATCTTTCAGAATACTTGCATAGTCCTCATCATTGGCTTGCCTCATATTGGTAATGAGTTCCTGATACTCAAAATATGTCCAAATATTTACATTGCCTATACTTCCTAATGACTTTTTTGTGTCTTCATGTGTAAGTGTATGGAATACCGGTTGTCCTTTAACTGGAGTAAGTTGCAAAAGATCTCCAAAAACTATGACGTGTTTTCCTCCAAATAGGACGTCAAAGTCTGTCTTCAGAATTTGCTGCATTCTTAAATGCACAAAGGCAAGCATTAAGTTTGATACCATGCTAACCTCATCAATAATGAGTACTTTCATTTTCTTCAATACTCTTGAAACTTCCAAGCATGCTTCTCCTGCTAGTTTGTGGTACTGTATTTTGTTCCCATGCTCTACTGGTAACATTAGCAAACGATGTAAGGTAACTCCTTTGATGTTATACGCTGATAACCCAGTTGGAGCAGTAACAACACAAGACAAAATGGAATCCATTTTCTTCTGTAGGTAGCTTCTAATTACAATAATTAAGAAACTTTTTCCAGTTCCTGCTTGTCCACTTACATACATTCTCATTGGTTCAAAAGATGTGCATGAGCACTCTTTATTTTCATGTAGTAATCCGTGATCAATTTTTTGTCTGACTTCTTCATAAATTTGTTTTTGTTCTTCATTCAGTTGCTCCTCCAAATATGTTAAGTCTACTAAATCTTCCTGAGCTTGATTCATAGCTGTTTCCACTTCGTTCATAGCTATTGCTCCTTCATTTTCGATGATCGGTTGTCCTAGAGGATCTTGACTGAATGTCCCAGAACTTTGACTGTCTTGAGAACTGTCTCTAGCTACTTCAGCTGCAATTTTTGCTTCTTGTTCAATTTCTTCATTTAACATTTGAACATAAGTTGTGAAAGTACTGCATTCGACGCTGTCTTTGCTAGCATTAAAGGAATCTTCATAGCTCTGAAATTCTCCAAGTAGTTCGTCCTCTGAACGCCATGGTTTAAACAGCTGCAAAAGTGCCAAGTAGTAAAATTCCTTTTTATCAGGAGTGTCGCAACTCAGCTTCCGGTGATTTATCAAACTTCCTTTTGTTTGCTTCACCAAACATCCTTCCTCACCAATCACTTTATATTTTCCATTGTTGATATCTTCTGTGACATTCCGTTTAAAAATAAAGTTCTGCAGCACTTCATAGAGACACATGTTCTCAAGGTGATGACTTCTTTGTGGGTAATATGTGTCCAACACGTTTGTTCTTAAAATGTCTGTACTTTCTGGTTCGAACTCTGCTAAATACTCAATTTCTCGAATAGATTTCAGTACCTGATTTCGCATTCCTGCAAGACCTAAACTTGCCCAAATTATTCTTCTGGATTTTGAGTACAGACTTGCAGATGATAACCTATCTGAGCATTCGTAGGATCCAATTTCTCGATGCGATAACATCTTTAAACTGAAATTGTATAGCTTCTTACTGATAGTCTTCTCGTGGGAAATCTCTTCCCACATTTCCTTCAATTCCGTTTTCTCAGATTTAGTGATGTAAGATGTGACATAGCGAGCAACAGCAATAGAATTGTCAGCCACATACTGTATATCCATGTTAGCATTCCACATGGATAAAATGACTGGGTTGTAGTCATTTATATATTTTGACTCTTCTTTTCTTCTTAGATTGTAGGTATTTTTAGGCGATTTTCTTGTAATAGTATGTTGCACAACTGACATAAAACTGTTTACTCTTCCTTTTGAAAGAACAGGTCGTGGAAATCCAAATCGACATTTTGTGTAGAATTTATCTTTACTCTTGTACTTTCGTCGACAGTATTTTCCACACCTATGACTTAGGAAACGTAAAACTTGCTCTTTTAAATTTTTCTCTTCTGTGCTTTTAGGTATAGCACATGTTGCATATCCTTCGATGAAACTTAAAACTGCATCATCAGAATCTGTTCCAAATTTTGGAGCATCCTTGATCCACAACAGCATATGAATATGAGGAGCACCTCTGGCTTGGTACTCTTTTCTCCAAAAGAAATCCACAACTTCTCCAAGAGGTGGATTTTTTTTATTGCAGATGAAGGACATCATAGCCTCAAATCTATGATTGAAATATCTGCAAACATTAACCGGATCCAATGAGCACAATTCTCCTGCTGTCTTGTATTGAATGTTTTCAATATTTGAATTTGCCTCTCAAAGAAAATCCAGAAGATCATCCCAAGCGTACTCAGCACAGCTTAGGGTAAGGAACCATGTAGGAGTTCCTAAATTCCGTAACATACATTTCAATTCTCCATGGCGTCGGTACCAATATTCATTCGTCCCACGCTGACAAGCCATCAAATTGATCAATTGAGATTCCAAATGATCATCTCGCTGTTGCACTTTGTTCATAAAATCCTTTGCAGTCACATTACGTAGATGTACTCCAGTTTTCAAAATGTGATTTACTGCATAAGATAGTGCTGACAAGTCACTTTCAAATAAAAGATGGAACAAATAAGGAATACTTTGACGAAATCTCGGATCTTCTGCATATAGTCTTGTAGTCCGATACTCAGAAGCAGGAATCTGTACTGGACGTTCATCATATCGTCCTCCTTCTCCTGTAGGAAACAGCTGGGGAAACGAACGAGCTTCCAAGCTCTCCTCCCATACACTCACAGGAGTTCCTTGTGCTTTCTTCATCTGAAACAGATCAATAGCGTTTCCCATAACTTCTTTAGAATGTAGAGGATGTATGCTGAAATGTTCATAAATTTCTTCGTCTTTTGATTTATCCACTTTTTCAAGTTGCCCTGTTGGTATTCCTGTGTCTTCTAGTATTTCTTCTTCATCTTCATCCATATAAATGGCTTCATACCATTTATTATTTTTTTTCAAATACAAATTTGCTCTTTATACTTTTCGTACATCCTCCAGCTCCTGCCAAATTTTCTGATTCTTTGTAGGTACACCATTAACCAGAATAACTAATGGTTCAGTTTCCAAAGTATCTGCATCAATTGTTTCCATATTTTTTTTCAAATCCAATGGCAAATAGACAACTCTTCCTTTTTAACCTCTTTGTAAATCCGAAGGAGGTAATTTACCAGTTTTTGGCTCCATACGCACTATGGTCTGAAACGGATGGACACATTGAATGAGTATAGACTCATACGTATTTAAATCAGAAAGTTCTGGAGGAATATCAACCAATTCTAAATTATTATGTACAGCTCTAGCTGGAATTCTACTTTCTTCTAACTTGTTATAACAGTATTTACAAATACGCTGATCTTCACCCAAATCAAAACAATTTTCCAGAAATATATATGTTGCAAAATCTTTTCACTTATAATTATCTTAATTTTCACTTTTTTTATACAGATCAACATTCCTTGTTTGATTTTTATAATGGCTTCTCCGGCAACAAATACAAGTAATATTTGGTCTTTCATTAGAGATGATAGTAAATTTTGTCATTTCATCCTCAAAATTTTTACTAACAGTGAGTTCTACATTCTCTTCCACATTTCCATCAATCACTGTGTCATTTTCTACACTTTCTTGCTCTGGACCAAAGTAACAAAACTGAATCTCATCAGTAACCTTCACTACATCTGATACAGATCCACGGAACAGAGCATTATTCAACTCATTTAACTTTAGTGCTGGACTTTTAGCAAAATCAATGTTCTCACAAACTTTCTCATTTCAGTATGATGAACAGCCAGCATCCTAAAATCGTGAAAAACACTTTGACACACTTTCCTAGATAGACAAGCCAGAGAATGTCCTTGCAAACCAGTATTCTCTCTCACTCTGCATGGATCTATTCTTTGAAGCACCTTAATTTTCTGTTTAACACTCTTTTTACTATATTCTCTTAGAAAGTCACGTAATTTATCAATAGATTCCTGACGCACAGTACAAATACTACTACAATTCCAAGTGTACACTGGGGCTTTAGGACGTCTTCCCATAACCTCATCAGCCATCACTTGTTCCTCATTTCTTGGAACCATTTTCTCCTTTTCCATTACACAACCATCCTTAACTTCATAAGCTCTACCATTGGTGTCAACTGCATGCAACAAACTATTACTTTGAAGATAACTCTCTTCATTAAAAAATGGTTCAGTACTTGAACTATGCTTCCATTCTCCTAAGAACACTTTACAAAAGTTTTTTTTTTACTTCTCTTTTCCTTTTGCTTCGTGACTTCATTGCATTCACTAATTTATCTAATCTACGCATCCTGTTCAAAATTAAAATGAATCGTTTTTTTTTTATTTCTAATGCCTTGGTAGCAACACTTTCAATTAATTTCTTTTTCTTATAAAATTTCGTTTTTTTCTTATATTTTTTCACATCCTTCAGCAAATTTAACATCACTCTTCTCTGAAACATTTTTCGACGAATGTTTTTAAAATCTATTTTCCGTGTTGAGTCACTCTTCCTAACTTCTGAGTCTATATTAGCATTTTGTTTTTGCTGTCGACTCTGTTGTTGTTTTGTACTTGAAACACTGTTTAAATGTATCTTTCGATCATTTTTTTTTTTTTGAAGATATTTTTAAAAAATTCTTTAGTTTGCTTACCAGAAGACTTTTTCTGTTTTCCAACACATGCTTCGCCTCCTATTTTTTTTTTATCAGTCGTCTTCAAATATAGTTGTTGTTTCTTTTCTTTTCTTTTTCTTGACTTTATAGGCATCTTTATATTTTTTCACTGTTGCTCAGCAATACCTGCAAAAAACAAAAAAAAATACCTTTATGTAATTTAAATTCATTACAATTTTTTTTTTAACTTTTCAAATCCTATCACATGAGCTGATCCTTTCCTACGAGTCAAACTCTTACAAAATAGAAGAAACATGAATTAAATCTCTGACAACAATTCCTGTGTGCACACAGACTCATGGTGTGATTCTAGGCAGAAAAAGATATTTGGTTGGCAATTTGAATGCACATTTACTTCTGTTGAGGAGCAAGTGATCATTTCTGTAACAGCCTGACACATGTTCCTTATAGTTTAGACAGGCAGAAAGGAGCACATGTCCTAACAGCTCTTTGAGACCATGACCATGTGTAAGAGGGTGAGTGATTAGACTAGAGCAAAGGAAATGAGCCTTGGTGACGTTGAATCTGTTTGCGTAACACACTGCTATCTGAAACACCACACAGAGCTGACTATTACGCAGGACAGTGTAGCAGAAGCTGCTGCGTGTGTGCAAAGAGTGTGTTTTTGGAGACTGTGTATTGTCAGCTGCAAGAGAGATCTGCAGGGAGACTCCCACAACTGCATGAAGAGTACAGACATGTGTGTAAGAGTACATGTGTGGTAAGGGTTAATTGGAGTTTTCAACATGTAGGAACCACCTCAGCCATTGCAAGAATTGATGAAAAATCTACCATGCTATTTTCAAATGTGTTTGCATTTGCCTCACATTTTTGAGATACTGATTTCTGCTGAGTGCTAACCAACACATTTGAAGAACACAAGCTGGGCCTTTCCTGAATGTGCAAGTTTTACAGAACAACAGCAACACAAATTAAAACGCTGACAACAATTCCTGTGTGCACACAGACTCATGGTCTGATTCTAGGCAGAAAGCGATATTTCCTTTGGCAATTTGAAAGCACATTTACTACTGGGGTAGAGCAAGTGATCATTACTGTAACAGCCTGACACATGTTCCTTCTAGTTTAGACAGGCAGAAAGGAGCACATGTCCTAACAGCTCCTTGAGACCATGACCATGTGTTAGAGGGTGAGTGATTACACTAGAGCAAAGGAAATGAGCCTTGGTGACGTTGAATCTGTTAGCGTTACACACTGCTATCTGAAACACCACACAGAGCTGACTATTACGCATGGGAGTGTAGGAGAAGCTGCTGCGTGTGTGCAAAGAGTGTGTTTCTGGAGACTGTGTATTGTCAGCTGCAAGAGAGATCTGCATGGAGACTCCCACAACTGCATGAACAGTACAGACATGTGTGTAAGAGTACATGTGTGGTAAGGGTTAATTGGAGTTTTCAACATGTAGGAACCACCTCAGCCATTGCAAGAATTGATGAAAAATCTACCATGCTATTTTCAAATGTGTTTGCATTTGCCTCACATTTTTGAGATACTGATTTCTGCTGAGTGCTAACCAACACATTGGAAGAAAACAAGATGGGCCTTTCCTGAATGTGCAAGTTTTACAGAACAACAGCAACACAAATTAAAACGCTGACAACAATTCCTGTGTGCACACAGACTCATGGTCTGATTCTAGGCAGAAAGCGATATTTCCTTTGGCAATTTGAAAGCACATTTACTACTGGGGTAGAGCAAGTGATCATTACTGTAACAGCCTGACACATGTTCCTTCTAGTTTAGACAGGCAGAAAGGAGCACATGTCCTAACAGCTCCTTGAGACCATGACCATGTGTTAGAGGGTGAGTGATTAGACTAGAGCAAAGGAAATGAGCCTTGGTGACGTTGAATCTGTTTGCGTTACACACTGCTATCTGAAACACCACACAGAGCTGACTATTACGCATGGGAGTGTAGGAGAAGCTGCTGCGTGTGTGCAAAGAGTGTGTTTCTGGAGACTGTGTATCGTCAGCTGCAAGAGAGATCTGCATGGAGACTCCCACAACTGCATGAACAGTACCGACATGTGTATAAGAGTACATGTGTGGTAAGGGTTAATTGGAGTTTTCAACATGTAGGAACCACCTCAGCCATTGCAAGAATTGATGAAAAATCTACCATGCTATTTTCAAATGTGTTTGCATTTGCCTCACATTTTTGAGATACTGATTTCTGCTGAGTGCTAACCAACACATTGGAAGAAAACAAGATGGGCCTTTCCTGAATGTGCAAGTTTTACAGAACAACAGCAACACAAATTAAAACGCTGACAACAATTCCTGTGTGCACACAGACTCATGGTCTGATTCTAGGCAGAAAGCGATATTTCCTTTGGCAATTTGAAAGCACATTTACTACTGGGGTAGAGCAAGTGATCATTACTGTAATAGCCTGACACATGTTCCTTCTAGTTTAGACAGGCAGAAAGGAGCACATGTCCTAACAGCTCCTTGAGACCATGACCATGTGTTAGAGGGTGAGTGATTAGACTAGAGCAAAGGAAATGAGCCTTGGTGACGTTGAATCTGTTTGCGTTACACACTGCTATCTGAAACACCACACAGAGCTGACTATTATGCATGGGAGTGTAGGAGAAGCTGCTGCGTGTGTGCAAAGAGTGTGTTTCTGGAGACTGTGTATTGTCAGCTGCAAGAGATATCTGTAAGGAGACTCCCACAACTGCATGAACAGTACAAACATGTGTGTAAGAGTACATGTGTGGTAAGGGTTAATTGGAGTTTTCAACATGTAGGAACCACCTCAGCCATTGCAAGAATTGATGAAAAATCTACCATGCTATTTTCAAATGTGTTTGCATTTGCCTCACATTTTTGAGATACGGATTTCTGCTGAGTGCTAACCAACACATTGGAAGAAAACAAGATGGGCCTTTCCTGAATGTGCAAGTTTTACAGAACAACAGCAACACAAATTAAAACGCTGACATTAATTCCTGTGCGCACACAGACTCATGGTCTGATTCTAGGCTGAAAGCGATATTTCCTTTGCCAATTTGAAAGCACATTTACTACTGTGGTAGAGCAAGTGATAATTACTGTAACAGCCTGACACATGTTCCTTCTAGTTTAGACAGGCAGAAAGGAGCACATGTCCTAACAGCTCCTTGAGACCATGACCATGTGTTAGAGGGTGACTGATTAGACTAGAGCAAAGGAAATGAGCCTTGGTGACGTTGAATCTGTTTGCGTTACACACTACTATCTGAAACACCACACTGAGCTGACTATTACGCATGGGAGTGTAGGAGAAGCTGCTGCGTGTGTGCAAAGAGTGTGTTTCTGGAGACTGTGTATTGTCAGCTGCAAGAGAGATCTGCATGGAGACTCCCACAACTGCATGAACAGTACAGACATGTGTGTAAGAGTACATATGTGGTAAGGGTTAATTGGAGTTTTCAACATGTAGGAACCACCTCAGCCATTGCAAGAATTGATGAAAAATCTACCATGCTATTTTCAAATGTGTTTGCATTTGCCTCACATTTTTGAGATACTGATTTCTGCTGAGTGCTAACCAACACATTGGAAGAAAACAAGATGGGCCTTTCCTGAATGTGCAAGTTTTACAGAACAACAGCAACACAAATTAAAACGCTGACAACAATTCCTGTGTGCACACAGACTCATGGTCTGATTCTAGGCAGAAAGCGATATTTCCTTTGGCAATTTGAAAGCACATTTACTACTGGGGTAGAGCAAGTGATCATTACTGTAACAGCCTGACACATGTTCCTTCTAGTTTAGACAGGCAGAAAGGAGCACATGTCCTAACAGCTCCTTGAGACCATGACCATGTGTTAGAGGGTGAGTGATTAGACTAGAGCAAAGGAAATGAGCCTTGGTGACGTTGAATCTGTTTGCGTTACACACTGCTATCTGAAACACCACACAGAGCTGACTATTACGCATGGGAGTGTAGGAGAAGCTGCTGCGTGTGTGCAAAGAGTGTGTTTCTGGAGACTGTGTATCGTCAGCTGCAAGAGAGATCTGCATGGAGACTCCCACAACTGCATGAACAGTACCGACATGTGTATAAGAGTACATGTGTGGTAAGGGTTAATTGGAGTTTTCAACATGTAGGAACCACCTCAGCCATTGCAAGAATTGATGAAAAATCTACCATGCTATTTTCAAATGTGTTTGCATTTGCCTCACATTTTTGAGATACTGATTTCTGCTGAGTGCTAACCAACACATTGGAAGAAAACAAGATGGGCCTTTCCTGAATGTGCAAGTTTTACAGAACAACAGCAACACAAATTAAAACGCTGACAACAATTCCTGTGTGCACACAGACTCATGGTCTGATTCTAGGCAGAAAGCGATATTTCCTTTGGCAATTTGAAAGCACATTTACTACTGGGGTAGAGCAAGTGATCATTACTGTAACAGCCTGACACATGTTCCTTCTAGTTTAGACAGGCAGAAAGGAGCACATGTCCTAACAGCTCCTTGAGACCATGACCATGTGTTAGAGGGTGAGTGATTAGACTAGAGCAAAGGAAATGAGCCTTGGTGACGTTGAATCTGTTTGCGTTACACACTGCTATCTGAAACACCACACAGAGCTGACTATTATGCATGGGAGTGTAGGAGAAGCTGCTGCGTGTGTGCAAAGAGTGTGTTTCTGGAGACTGTGTATTGTCAGCTGCAAGAGATATCTGTAAGGAGACTCCCACAACTGCATGAACAGTACAAACATGTGTGTAAGAGTACATGTGTGGTAAGGGTTAATTGGAGTTTTCAACATGTAGGAACCACCTCAGCCATTGCAAGAATTGATGAAAAATCTACCATGCTATTTTCAAATGTGTTTGCATTTGCCTCACATTTTTGAGATACGGATTTCTGCTGAGTGCTAACCAACACATTGGAAGAAAACAAGATGGGCCTTTCCTGAATGTGCAAGTTTTACAGAACAACAGCAACACAAATTAAAACGCTGACATTAATTCCTGTGCGCACACAGACTCATGGTCTGATTCTAGGCTGAAAGCGATATTTCCTTTGCCAATTTGAAAGCACATTTACTACTGTGGTAGAGCAAGTGATAATTACTGTAACAGCCTGACACATGTTCCTTCTAGTTTAGACAGGCAGAAAGGAGCACATGTCCTAACAGCTCCTTGAGACCATGACCATGTGTTAGAGGGTGACTGATTAGACTAGAGCAAAGGAAATGAGCCTTGGTGACGTTGAATCTGTTTGCGTTACACACTACTATCTGAAACACCACACTGAGCTGACTATTACGCATGGGAGTGTAGGAGAAGCTGCTGCGTGTGTGCAACGAGTGTGTTTCTGAAGACTGTGTATTGTCAGCTGCAAGAGAGATCTGCATGGAGACTCCCACAACTGCATGAAGAGTACAGACATGTGTGTAAGAGTACATGTGTAGTAAGGGTTAATTGGAGTTTTCAACATGTAGAAACCACCTCAGCCATTGCAAGAATTGATGAAAAATCTACCATGCTATTTTCAAATGTGTTTGCATTTGCCTCACATTTTTGAGATACTGATTTCTGCTGAGTGCTAACCAACACATTGGAAGAAAACAAGATGGGCCTTTCCTGAATGTGCAAGTTTTACAGAACAACAGCAACACAAATTAAAACGCTGACAACAATTCCTGTGTGCACACATACTCATGGTCTGATTCTAGGCAGAAAGCGATATTTCCTTTGGCAATTTGAAAGCACATTTACTACTGGGGTAGAGCAAGTGATAATTACTGTAACAGCCTGACACATGTTCCTTCTAGTTTAGACAGGCAGAAAGGAGCACATGTCCTAACAGCTCCTTGAGGCCATCACCATGTGTTACAAAAAACAAGCTGCCCCTTTCCTGCGAGTGCAAGAGTAATAGAGCAAGACCAACCCGAATCAAATCTCTGTTTACATTTCCTGTGTGCTCACTGTCTCATGGTATGATTCTAGGTAGAAAACAGTATTCCTGGGTGATACCAGTACACATTAACTTATAATAAAGACATACTCCATAATATATAACATGTTCAAGCCACTTAAATATCTTCCTTAACATAAAATGTAAAACACAACTTTTAAAGTGGTAGGAAAATGTACCATACTATTTTCAAATGTGTTTGCATTTGCCTCTCATTGGTCAGTAAATGATTTCTGCTGAATGCTAACCATCACACTTTAAGATAACAAACTTCCCCTTTTCTGTGAGTGCAAGGCTAACAGAACAAAAGCAACACAAATTAAATCTCTGTCAACAAATCCTGTGTGCAGACAGACTCATGATGTGATTCTAGGCACAAAACAATATTCCTCACTGATACCACTACACCTTAACTTACAGTGAAGACATACTCCATAATAACTTACAAGTTCAAGATAGTTAAGTATCTTCTAAACCACAAAATGTAAAACACAACTTTAAAACAAGAATGACAATTCTATTATTTATGTCAAAATACACCACATACTTCCCCTCTCAAACTCATAACTCACCTTTAAAATTAATTAGTTGAGAAAGAAATGTGGCACTCAAACAGCAGATTATCAGAGCCAGAATCTCAGAGCTGTACACCTCTCTCCTCTCTCCACAACCAGTAAATGCCAATTTTTCCCTCTCTTTTTTCCCACATATACATGTTAATGTAAAATCACAGTCCTTCCCACATTTTTTCAAATGGAATCACACATTTCTATTGGTTGCTACTTTCAACCCCTTTGCAAATCATCCCTTCCCCCAACATGACTTCTGCCTGCTACCATAGCAACAGCTCATGGAACACAGGTGTGAGCAGAGAGGTCAGAAGTTCAGCAGACAATGTTTCAAATCCAAAGAGCAAGAGTGCTTGACTTTTCAAACCTAACAGCAAATCCAAAGTAATGTTCAGTGGGAACACATTTTTCTGAACCAATCCAAAACATGCTTTTAAAAATGTAAACATACAGCCTAGTTTTTAGTGTAGAATGGTTTGAAACAGCCAATTAGTTCTTTTTATTAAAAAAAAAGTATGTATGCCTCCATTTTTCAACTGTCTTTCTTTTCATATTGCCATTCTACTGAAAGACACCTCCTGAGTGCATCCTGTTCTCCTTGAAAGATGTTCACAGTGTGGATTGTAGGTCATATGTCTTCTGGAGTGAAAAATTTGCAGAAAAAAGAGGTATGGTGAGAGACCTTGCTTTGCCAAATGTAGACATTAAATGGATTGGTCAGAGAGGGTTAAAGTGGCACCAATTATTGCCTTTGGTGAAAACCTTTCAACATCTCCCACAGCCTAACCTTATTATTGTGCAGTGTGGTGGAAATGACCTAGGCACTTTAACTGGGGTAGGTCTGGAAATGCTTATTAAGGACACCTTTGTGCAATTGATGTCACTTTTTCCACAAACTGCCTTTGTATATTCTAATATATGCCAAAGGCAAAAGTGGAACTGGTCCAACCAATTTTGTCCGCAGATTGACAAAGCAAGAAAGCACGTCAATAAGTCTGTTTCTGCTTTCCTCAGAGACTATGGTATGGGTTCTATATACCACAACAACTTGCGTTACAACATGCAAGACATTTATAGAGGAGACGGTGTACATTTCAATGATGAAGGGAACAGAGTCGTCCTCTTGAACTTTAGACTCTGCATCGGTACTTACTTGTAGGTACCAAAAAACACTCAATGAACACAAGGGCTCTTTTTAGAGCCACCTAATATCTAAACACTTAAAAGTGATTTTTATTTCAATTTTTTTTAAGGCTTTTTTTGGGGTGCGCGCTCAGTGCGCGCACCTCGCGATGTTTTTTAAAAAATTAAAATCTTTTTTTTTGCCCTTCGTGGTCCTACTGTGCCCCCCTGACAATGGCTAGGGGGTCTAGAACTCCCTACCCTGCCCCCTGTTCACGGTCTCCACCTTTCCTTTTTAGTGCGACAGACAAAATGGCGGCCGACACTTCCTGATTTCGACCGATTCGAATGTTTACTGACATGTAACAACCAATCACAATTACGCTCGCGCACGGCAGGGTGCGCGCACAGGGCTTGCTCAGTGCGCGCACGTTACACGCGTATAGATATTGATATGCTTTCAAATGCTATTTTCTCAGGAAATACTGAACAGATTTACACCAGACCTGCAAAAGGCACTTCCTTGACCTTATGGCTACCTCTCTGCCAAATTTCAAGTAATTCTGTTCAGCCGTTCGGGCTGTAGCTGTGTCTAAAGGTCCTACGGAAAAATGCATGGGGAAAACGCGTTTTGGGACCCCCCTTTTTTCTCAGCCCCTGCTTGACGAATCACCCCGAGACTTTCAGGGTAGGAGCTGAACGGAGCGCCCCATTAGTTTTGAAAATTGCGCGAGGAATCATCAACCAGCGCCAATGTTATTCAAAATAGAATTTTGAGATTTCCTATGGAAACTCGGTCCTAACTATAACTATCTACTGGCGACTGCCAGTAGATAATATATATATATATATATATATATATATATTGTCAAGCGGAAGCCCCTTCCTCCCACTCTGGGGACCACTCCCTACCTATTATTATTAATGCATTTTCGATTGGGTCAGCCAGCCTGCAAAGGGTGGCCTATCTGTTGTTTATTGTTATTGGTTACACAATCAATGAAAGCAAAGTACCCTCTGCAGTAGCAGTTGGTGGTGGGAGTGCTCGTGGGCGGTGACATGGGGAGGGGCAGGGGGGGTGGCACTGGCGTGTAAACTGTGTATTACGGCCAAATACAGGTAATCAACATAAAAATAAATAAAATTATTTTCATTGTGCGCACTGCACCACCGAATGCGATGCAGTGCGTGCAACATTTTTTTTTTTCTAATGTATTGTTTAATTACCTGTGATTGTCCTTAATCCATAGTTTACTATCCCCACCCTGCACCTTCCCACGTCACCGCCCAGCAGCACTCCCACCACCGACCGCTACTGACCTGATGTCGTGTTACCTTCTATAATATGAATATAAGCAATGATCATTGGATCAGATAAATAATCAGCCTTTTTTTGTAGTACCCAGGGCAGGGTGTAAGTGAAATTGTTTGTTTGCCCTCATGTAACAGACAGAGTATGGCCAGTGCCACCGGCCGTAAGGCGTCATACAAAAATATGAGCTTCCACACCTGCAGACAGTAGTAGTAAATAAAACTAACGTGAGTCTGCATCATGTGGCTCATATCTGTTTCTCTTGGGTGCAAGCTTAACTGACTGAGCTGGCATGCCAGCTACAACAAGGTTATGTAATTGCGCTAAACTACAGATAAGAACAATACGACTGGTGTACCGGAGTACATAGTACGATTATTATGTCGGAAACTCCCACAAATGTTAGAGTCCAAGGAAGTAGGAGTAGAGATACTTACCACCAAATCACAAATGTTATGAACTGTGCTTGCTAGTGATACTGTGACACTATGTGTTGAAGGATTTTAGTGTTTCTGTTTTGCTAAGAGTAGTGGCTACAACATGTTCTTTTTCTTTCTTGATATAGATACTCCTTCCACATCCACACCAAACCCATCTCGGAAGGAGTTGGCCGCCAGGGCCCGGCGCCGTAAACTGGAGGCCATTTGCGAAGAATATCACCGGCTGGTGGCTCAGGCGGAGGAGGAGGAGGAGGCGGCTGCAGCTGCAGCCTCCTCCAATGCCCCAAGCACCAGTCAGGCCCTGCCTCCAGTTTCACGGAGCCCTGGTCCGGCAGCCGCCCGCCGCCGCGCCTCCATCTCAACCACTGCTGCCCCCCACCCTGCATGTAACTGCAGGGCATTTCGCCGCCAGCTGCTCCGCCGGATGGCCCGCTTAGAGGAAAACCTAGAGGAGCGGGTCAAAATCCTGGTGGACAAACACCTGAAGGCCCGCCGACTATAGAGGACCTTGTCATTTGCCCCTTTTTTAATTCCTTATGTTGGTGGGTGGGTTTTTGGGCGTTGGAGATTAGTTCGAACATTGGGACTCTTGGACTTTCGTTTCGTTTCGTTGTGAACATTGGTTGGGGTTAGGGAGGGAGGTGGGTTAGGTCAGAGTGGGATAGTTTATTTTTGTTAGGGGATCTTAAATTTTATACTATTTACTTATACAATGTTAATGTTTTGTGGTGGGTTACTGTTTTCCGAATTCAATATAAATTACATGGTTTGTTACTTTGTTTCCGTGCTGCTGCATGCCCACAGCCAGTGTTTGATTTAAAAGATCTGCCGATTTTGTAACACACAAACCGATAGATGCAGTACCCCTCACTGAGGTATTTTTAATTGTCATAATAGTACTGTCAGTTGAAGGACTGGGTTATTCTTAAGACCCAGCGGTGCCAGGGAACAACACCTGAAACCTTCGTGGGTTACCTGTTCTGGCGTACTAAACACAGAGACACGGGACACTTCCAGCGACGTCAGAGATCAGCGTTTATTTACTGCAGGGATACAGAGGTCACAAGAAGTACACAACGTGTAGGTTCTCGGAGACTGCTTCAAATTCGTAGAAGTGGGTCGGTCCTTTTATACAGGTTTTTGCCATAGCGCAGTATGGCGAACAAAGGTTACAACTCAGTTCCCACAATAAACTTCAAAAGGGTCGCGTTCATGTCTCAGGAGGCCGGAACATAATTACGACAGTCTTGCCGGTTCCCAACTGTAAAAACATATTTCCTCCGCAATAAACACATTCCATCCTAACCATAAACACATTAAGAGGAAGGACGAAAAACAGATGCAAGGAAAGGACAAGGATGCACAACAGGTTAGAAAAGAGTGTTGGGGGCAATAAAGGAAACTTGATAGGGGGGTTAAAGACCTCATGTCTAATGTATGCATGGCTGAAACAATAGACCGGCGCGGCAAGATGAGCCTCGAGCGGGGCCATCTGCCTTAGTCGTGTCGTTTCCCTCATCGTAAAAGTCACCTCAAAGAAACATGTGTCCTTCGTGTAAGCTTGAGAGTCCCAGGGTCACGGAGCGGACAAGAAGCCCGTTCGCTGGCTACCTGAGGGCAAGAAACAAAATGGATGCTGTATCTAAAATGGAACCCGAGGGTCCAGATGAACGAACCCAAAAATGAGACGAACCATGCGTGGCTGCATAGCGAAACTGCGTACACCCATTATACTCGTCATTTGCGGTTCGTAGATACCAAACTCATCCATATTCGTTACCACTCAAAACTGCGGTCCCGTGTCATACGGAACCTCAGACCCTCCTTTTGCCCTCATGTAGGCAAGCACTAGTCAAGATCTGAATCTATGTCAATATTCATCAGATCGTTCAGCTGCTGCTGGAACATCATCCTATTCATCAATGTCTCCTTGGTAACAGATGGCCGCCTTATACACGTCGCGGCACATAGGCCACATAAGGCAGGACCACACTGTACACAAAGACAACACGTGAACAGAAACGTTACAACAGTCCCTACGATCATTAGAATCTTCCAACCCCAGGCTGACATTAGGCCCCACAACCATCCTAGGAGCGTCCAATTACCTTCGTCCACGTGTATGGACTCGGAAATCTTGTGCAACTTCGAGATGGCTTGGTATACAGTTGGAGCATTGTCAGGAATAAAAATGCAACAACTCGAATGGATAATTTTACACACACCCCCTCTATCTGCAAGAACAACGTCTAGAACCATACGGTTCTGCAACGTCATGAGTCTATCCGCCTGTAGTTCAGCTGTTAGATTACCAAGGGCATTTGCAGTAATATTAGCAGTCGACTCAACTACACGGGTCAACTGTCTTAGGTTCCTACTATTAACCATAGGTCCCCAAAACGGCAAGAAACCTTTAAAGAAGTCTCCTGCTTCTTGACCAGCAGTGTCCTCTTTGCTAATAACGCCTCTCACGACTCTAGTTCTGTGGTAGTCTGAAGCAACTGTAAAAGTCGGAGGTAAAAGATTCGCAATATAACAGGTACCCGAAAAGTCGCGGGGTAACCATGTATATGCGCGTTCATAACATACAAAATAGGTGCCCTTAGCAGTCAGAAAAACAGGGGAGGAGAGCATGGGTAGAACATACGTATCAGTGCAAGCACTGTTCCCAAGTTGTGCTCTCGGATTTCGACCCACACCTTTCAAGCAGAAATTACCAAGGTGCGGTACAATCCATATCGGGGACGAGCTCTTAAGCTGTCTATCACCCACTGACGTACTATACTCAGTCTCACTCAGATCCTTATAGGCCTGCACTTCTTCATTTGGAATGAGTGATGCATCAAAAACATCTCTATCCAGATCTGCTATGGCTATCGCCAAAGGCTTGTGGTACGGCCCAGGACCAAAATTGACAGACCGTGGCTCTCGACTAGGGTAGGAATCTAGTGCACTACGGAACATAGTTTGGAATGCTCGAGCTGAACCCTGGGAGCTGTAAGGAAGGACCAAATACGGAATACCCCTATCCATAGTGTGTGGCATTAAACCACATACCCAACAATTGGTAGTATTCACCACCAACTGATGCTGATGTAGAAGTTGAACAAAGGAATTATTCATGAATTCCGCACGTCTAACCTGCTCATGCTGAGGCAAAGGATGAAAGGAATGTGGGGAGACAGTGGTGAGGGAACTTAGGTTAGGAGAAAAGGTAGGCGAAACAGAAGGCAAGAACAACGATACTCCAAAATACACTCCACCCACCAATAGCATAGATAAAGTCAGAAACAGTAGAAACACCTGAAACAAAAAACATTTTGTTCGTACAACCCTCCATAACTCTAATCTCTGTGCCGACACCCTTTCTTCTTCCAACAGCTTAGAGAATGCCATCCTCTACAAACCGTCCGTGACGTACTTGACGCACTTCGTTCTGAATAGCGATTATCAATCCCCAGGAGTTCCCAGAGATCGACAAAAGTAACCGACCTAGCGTCAGAAACCTGCTAAACAGAAAGAAGTACCCGCACGGCCCTACGGTAACCCGGATGGAGAGGTTTCCTCGAAACTTTCAAATTTATTACAAATCTCTTAGCAGTGGAAAGGCACATAAAAACTCAAAAAGAAAGGATGTAATTGTCCATAATATTCGTAACGTCAAAAACCATCATATTATTAATTTTTATTAGTCCTTGAACGAAGAAAGTATCGATTTCTTCCAGGTCGAGTTTGCTCTACAAACAATTGTTCAGCTGGCGCAACAGGATTCGATGAAGTGGACAACGAGTCAGACCTTGGGTTTTCTGCTACTGATGACTCCACATATGGGTTTGGCAGTGACGAATCCTCATCCACAAGTTGAGCGTCACTAAACGGCACAAAGTGCAAAGGAGTCTCAGTTTCTGTGGCCGAAATCCCAGTCCTCACCCAACCGTCAGTTGGTAAAGGGATCGGTACCTTCTTTGTGTGGCTGGCATGGACCCAGTTTTTCCGGCCCTCCAGTCGAACCGCTGTCCTCGTCGTCAACAAAACTTAAAAGGGTCCAACGAATCTTGGCTCCAAGTTACGTTTCCGACCAAAATTTCGGGTGACCACCCAGTCCCCTGGCCGGAGCTGGTGTCCAGAACCCTCTGTCTGCTCCGGTAGAGCTTCAAAGACCTGTTGATGGATTAACCGTAGTTTAGTGGTCAAATCATGCAGATAATCAATCAACATTGGATACTCAAGACTATCAAAAGCCCTAGGCCTCGGGACTCCCCAAATATTCGCAGGGCGACCGAACACAATCTCATATGGGCTAAGCCCTACTCGAGAGTGTACGGTTGCTCTGGTCGATAGGAGAGCCAGAGGCAAGGCATCAGGCCATGACAGACCAGTCGTAGCTTGAATCTTAGCGAGTTTCAGCTTTAGGGTACCATTGTACCCTTCAACCAAACCCGCTGCCTGAGGATGATTAGCACTGTGGAATTTCTGCCGAATTCCAAGG
The DNA here is from genome assembly GCF_964204655.1 of Triturus cristatus. Classification (NCBI taxonomy): domain Eukaryota; kingdom Metazoa; phylum Chordata; class Amphibia; order Caudata; family Salamandridae; genus Triturus; species Triturus cristatus. The sequence continues at coordinate 1,134,853,112 of NC_140582.1, forward strand.
CCCTTACACACACTCTGCATCACACTTCCCACAAACTCGCTTCCATTATCCGACCACACAATCCGTGGCATTCCGTACCTAGGAAAGTACTCCTTCAGCAGGATTTTTGCTGTGGACAGGGCAGTATTATCCTTAAGAGGATAGGCCTCAATCCATCTGGAGAATGCGCAAACCACAACCAAAACATACTTCAGGTTATTGCATCTCTCCATATGGATAAAATCCAACTGGATAACCTCAAAGGGGCAAGCAGGAGGAGCAAAATGACCAGGCGGAGTGGGGGTACCTTTTCCGGGATTGTGCATCAAACACACCATACAATTCTTAACCACTCTTTCGGCACACTTAGCAATACCCTCATTCCTCCATACAGGGGACAAGAACTTACATATTCCTTTCGCACTAATATGTGACAACCCATGAGCCATCGTCACAACAGCTAATACATACGCATCTGGTAACATCCACCTCTGACATTCCGTCAGGTCAACCCAACATCCATGCATATCCAATCTTCCTGTACTTTCTTTCCACTTGGTCTTTTCAGCTTCAGTAGCTTCATTCTGAATTGCTTTCACACTCTCAACAGTATTCTCACACATACCAGTATCCGTCGGCCACCTCACTGAACTCGTGGCATACATTCGAGTCGCAAGATTCTTAGCCGTTTCCTTAGCAATCTCATCCGCAAACGCATTACCACGACCAACATCATCCGTCACTTTCCGATGTGCACTACATTTAACGATCGCCACTTGTTTAGGCAATGTAAGTGCATCCAGAAGATCATTCACAAGCTGCCCGTGTTGGATCTTCGTACCATGCGATGTCATAAATCCTCTTTCTCTCCACAACCTTCCAAAATTATGCGCAACACCAAACGCGTACTGACTGTCAGTAAACACATTCACTCGCTTTCCCCTCGACAAAACACACGCTCTTGTCAATGCAATTAACTCTGCCGCTTGTGCGGAATTCTGATTCAATCTCGCAGTTTCCACAACCGTGCTCAACGTCACTACAGCATACGCAGTCGTCACATCGCCATTCGGCAATTTGAAGCAAGAACCATCCACATACAAAGTACCATCGGGATCTGCCAAGGGGGTGTTTTTCAGGTCCACACGACCTTTTGTTTCTTCCTCAGTCCGTAAATAACAATCATGTGGCAGCACATCATCTGATTCCATATTAATCGGCAACAATGTCGCCGGATTCAGTACATTACAACGTTTAATCTGTATATGACTTGCCAAAAGGGTCAGCTCGTACCCAGACAACCTTGCACTCGTCAGATGTTGAGTCTTTGTCCGATTCAAGAGCGTATCAACTGCATGCGGAACCATTACTATGAGCATATTATCCATGACCAGGCCTGCGGACTGTCGAATAGACGCCGCCGCTGCCGCTGTCGCCCTCAAGCAACTCGGCAACGCTCTAGCTACCGGGTCTAAGGTCGAGGAAAAATATGCACACGGACGCTGTTTATCACCAAATTGTTGCGTTAAAACACTCAACGCACAACCGTCCCTCTCATGGACGTATAATGTGAAAGGCTTACTGTAATCAGGAGTACCTAACACAGGAGCCGAACACAATGAATCACGTAATTCAGAAAAACTTTTCTGACATTCCTCCGTCCATGGCAAAGGAGTCGAAACGTCCTTGCACATGAGAGCTACCAATGGCTTCGCTAACAGTGAAAAGTTCGGGATCCACTGTCTGCAGTATGACGTGATACCTAGAAAGGCACGCACATCTCTCTGAGTTGTTGGCACAGACATTCGAGCAATTGCTGCAATTCTTTCAGGGGTCAACCTTCTTCCCGCCTTTGACAATAAGTGACCTAGATAGGTTACTTCTTGACAACAATATTGCAGTTTGGAAGGTGACACTTTATGATGTAAGTCACAAAGATGCTGTAACAGTGACACTGTAGCAGTCCTACAAAGCTGTTCGGTGTCAGCAGCGATCAACAGATCGTCAACGTACTGAATCAGGGCTGCACCAGCCGGTAACACAAACGCATCAAGTTGGCTCTTAAGAGCTTGGCTGTATATTGATGGACTCTCACAGTAGCCCTGTGGTGCGCGTTTGAATCTGAAGCTGCGACCACCTAATGAGAAACCAAACAAATCTCTGCTTTCCTCAGCAATCGGGATGCTAAAGAACGCATTCTTCAGATCGATGACCGAGAACCATGACGCAGTGGCTGGAATCAGAGTCAATAAAGCTGTAATGTCTGGCACCACAGGAAACTGCGGAACAACGACCTTATTCACCTCCCGTAAGTCGATAACTAGACGGTACACAGGAGGCTTGGAGGGATCCGTTCGTTTCAGAATAGGCAACACGGGACTATTGCACACATTACCCCGTGTCTCCTCAATAACATCTTTACCGATCAAGTCGTAAATGATCGCTAATAGTGCCCTTTCACCATCAAGGGAAATACGATACTGGGGTATGCGTGGCAAACGCGCACCAACTTTCAGTTGGACAACATAAGGTGGTATATCCAACAGGCCCACGTCATTGGGACCTGTCGCCCACAAGGAGTCCGGAAGAGATCTCAATTCTGGTGGGAGCTTGTCGATCGATAAATACATAGGGGAAATCACGCTCTTACCCAACGTAAGCTCCACACCCGTAGGAGAACAGTACAAAGTCGCATATAACCTTTTCAACAAATCCAGACCCAAAAGATTCTCACCACAACCAGTAGTCAAAATCAAAGGAGCTTCTAGCTCATGAGACCCAATTGTAAGGGGCAAAGGGCTAGAAACTGGATTGCTAACGGGGGCGCCAGAAAATCCAACGGAAACATTCGTTAAGCCAGACAAAGGCGCGCCAGGGAGTTTCGAATGCATGATGGAACTTTTTGCTGCACCAGTGTCCAACAGAAAAGGCTCAACGACGCCCAAAGTGGCTACTGCAACATAAGGCCCTCTCTGATCAACCGGAACTGATACTTCTCCCTTCCTTTGTCTATGGCTGTCCTAGTAGATACCATCCGTATCAACATCACACTCAACATAACAGTCATCCACATGATACTGTGCAGACCGACCGGACGATGGTTCGCGCCTATCGAAACAATTTTGCGAGTCCGAAGACGTTACAAAGCGTTCGGCCTGATTCTGGGTAACTCCACGACCTCTACCACGGGAAGCCTGTTGAGGGCCACTACGTCCTCCTCGAGCCGACACACCATTGTTCCTATCACGGAGAACCGGACAATCAAACTTCAGATGGCCCTCCCCACGACAATATGCGCATTGATTATATCCCAGCACAAAACGAGGTGCGGGAGAAGCATTTCGTGTCTGCGATCTGGAGAACTGCGATTGTGATCTATTTTGCTGTTGTGTATCACTGAAATGCGAACGCGGAGGATAGGCTTGCTGCAATAAGACCTTAGTTTTAAGATCCTTCGTTTTCTTATCTGCACGCTCACTTTCCTCTTTTTCTCTGTTTTCGTAATATTGGGCCGTAGCCAATATTTGGGCAGTGGTAGAAACAGCCCACGAACTCTCAGAATTTTTCAACTTGTTGCTAAGGTCAGGCAGCAAGTTCGATACAAACTTATCAACAAACAGCCGCTGACCACCCTCAGATCCCATGTCCTGACCACTATGATCAACAAACGCTTCCTCGAATCTCGTAAAGAAATCAGAAACGCTTTCATCCCTCTTTTGCTTGCATGCTGATAATTTGTCCCAATTGACGCGCATCGCTGGCATAAGCGTTTTCATAAGGGTAATTATCCTCTGAGGCAAAGCCACAATAAGCTGTTCAGGTTTAGCCCCACCGACCTGCTGGGCATCTGCCGCCGTAAGGGCAGCCCAGTCACCGCCTAACTCGGCTGCGTGATTCTCGTGACGAATTTTTGCCCAAATCGGCTGAGGCACCACATTGCCAAACAACATATCAATATCGGCTAAGTTCATAACAGTAGCATCCACCAATTGGGACAGCTCCTTATAATAACCTGCAGGATTCTTACGGGGATCGGGCAAAGATTGCTTCACTTGTAAAACTTCCGATCGTTTCCAAGGGAGGTGTATCCACACTCTCTGGAAACGGCCTGGAACAGGAGGGTTAGCAGCAGGATCACCTGGCATCCATACCGGAGGAACTTCTCGCATAGGATATTGACCAGGTTGTGCCATCCATTCTGCGGTCTCGTCTTTAAACAACGCACGAGGTTGCACTGTACATCGAAAGGATAACAAGCGCTCTAAAGCCTCTCGAACTTTGTCGCCTACGATTACACCCGAGGCAAACCGATGCTGCAGCTCAGAAACCTCTGACGGTACATTATCTGTCACATCATCGTCCCACTCCTCCTTCAACGAGTTACACAGTTCTTCAAACACAAATCGTTGCGTAGGCACATTAAACTGGGAGAACGTTTCAAACACCACACGTGAGGTGTATTTAACAGGGTTACGAATCCATCTACGTGCCGTTTTCACCAACGATTCACGTTCCCTACCATCAGGAAGCTGACTGCGCCTTTGAGCGACATCTGAAAGAGTCGAGCCAAGTATCGGCCCAAAAAGCGGAGAATAAAGAGAAGCAACCGCAGTCAGAAGACGACTACGAACAGAAGGAGAAGAGGAAGAAGATGCGGGCGCAGCAACAATAGGGGTGGAAACAGTAGAAGTAGACGCAGCAGCAGGAGCAGCGGGAACAACAGGCTGAGGAGGGACTTGGAAAAGCGCAGTAGGGAGAGAAGCCGGAACAAGAGGATGTACGATCTGGGGCCCAAGGGGATTCGGGAGTACGAGAGGAACGGCGGGCTGACCAGCAGCCGCCAAAACAGCGTGTTGAGGAAGAGGTGGACGCACGGGACCCATAACATCGGGAGCATAGGGAGGTGGCGATTTCATCAGATAAGACAAGAGCGGATCCTCCATCGCTTCTTCTCCTGTCTTATCGATATTAGAAGGTAGCACCGGATAACACTTATCCACTGCCATATGGTGTCGCCGAGCACTAACTTCCTGCTCTTTCTCATCTTTGTCTAATTGATATTGTTCTGCATTTCGCATCACTGCAATAACACCTTCTCTTTTATTTTTCTTATTCTGTTTGATTTCTTTCTGCTTGGCCTCTTTCCGCCACAACCGGAAGGAATCAAACATGGCCGGCCTAGCTTTCTTTTTAAACAATTTAGCTTCCAAATTATCTAAAACGGCAGTCTCGAAACTACCATGAGATGGCCAACTGAGGACGCCATCCTTTTTAGTGTAGCGGACCCAATATTCATTATATACGATAGGACCCACGCCATGACGACTATAGAGCTCGTAAATCGGAGTTCCAACCGGAGGTATCGGACATGAATCCTCCAGCCGGGAATCCATGCTGCAACATTTGAGAAACCCAAACAAAGTACTACGGCCAGGCATCGTGCACACTAACCGAGTTTACAAACTTCAAGGGTTATCGAATTACGATGTCCTCACAAAAATGCAAGACCCTCGGTTTTGGCAATTGCAATCGTCAAATAAAACCCAACTACTAAGAACCACGAATGCTATGGAACCATGCAAACAACAAAGCAACACTGGGAGCGACCCACAAATACTTAACTGAGAGAACAATGGCGTCACCAGGAAGGCCCGTCGATCGTCTCGCCGTACAAAGGACTACGCCAGGCGCCAAAACAGGTCGACAGTCAGGGCATCGGTCCGTCGCAGCCGTCAGGAGGCGGGGATCTTCGCGGGAAAAGACGTCGGGCCACTTATTTCGACAACTGGATCGATGAAGCGGGGTGCACCTTCCCTCGGAGATTTCACACGAAGTTCCTCACGATCGTCGGGCTTTGGACCGGTACCGTTGATGTCGCCCCACGTTGGGCGCCAACTGAAGGACTGGGTTATTCTTAAGACCCAGCGGTGCCAGGGAACAACACCTGAAACCTTCGTGGGTTACCTGTTCTGGCGTACTAAACACAGAGACACGGGACACTTCCAGCGACGTCAGAGATCAGCGTTTATTTACTGCAGGGATACAGAGGTCACAAGAAGTACACAACGTGTAGGTTCTCGGAGACTGCTTCAAATTCGTAGAAGTGGGTCGGTCCTTTTATACAGGTTTTTGCCATAGCGCAGTATGGCGAACAAAGGTTACAACTCAGTTCCCACAATAAACTTCAAAAGGGTCGCGTTCATGTCTCAGGAGGCCGGAACATAATTACGACAGTCTTGCCGGTTCCCAACTGTAAAAACATATTTCCTCCGCAATAAACACATTCCATCCTAACCATAAACACATTAAGAGGAAGGACGAAAAACAGATGCAAGGAAAGGACAAGGATGCACAACAGGTTAGAAAAGAGTGTTGGGGGCAATAAAGGAAACTTGATAGGGGGGTTAAAGACCTCATGTCTAATGTATGCATGGCTGAAACAATAGACCGGCGCGGCAAGATGAGCCTCGAGCGGGGCCATCTGCCTTAGTCGTGTCGTTTCCCTCATCGTAAAAGTCACCTCAAAGAAACATGTGTCCTTCGTGTAAGCTTGAGAGTCCCAGGGTCACGGAGCGGACAAGAAGCCCGTTCGCTGGCTACCTGAGGGCAAGAAACAAAATGGATGCTGTATCTAAAATGGAACCCGAGGGTCCAGATGAACGAACCCAAAAATGAGACGAACCATGCGTGGCTGCATAGCGAAACTGCGTACACCCATTATACTCGTCATTTGCGGTTCGTAGATACCAAACTCATCCATATTCGTTACCACTCAAAACTGCGGTCCCGTGTCATACGGAACCTCACAGTCTCTCCTCCTAGTCCATACCTCCCATCAAACTTATCTTACCTGTGATTGATGATAAAATTCCGCACACTGATGGCTGCATGGTTGGTTTCCCAAATGAACGGAGAAGATGCCATTATTGTGGTGGTAGTAGTAGACACTGGCAATAGCATTTGAAAAAAGAAAGAGAAATTCACTTGACTGAGAGACTGAGGGAGAAGTAGTAGAACAAAGTAAACTACAGCATGGGTGGGCAAGCAGAAGAAGATCCTTGCCCTGCCTTAGTTGAAATTCAATTAGCGTTGCTTTCACCACATCTGCCCCAGCAAGCGTGTGATCAATTGTTGGTGTACATTTAATGTAGTCACATCACACCTCAATATAAATCACACAGCCCGGGGGAAGAGGGTTAGGGATTGATGAATGGATGGCAAGTGGGGTTTTGGGAAAGGTTTGAGAAAGAAAAACAGACAGTATGCATGGACACAACAAAAGTAAAACGCAATCTTGTAAGACGACCATGATCCATTATCAAAGGAATCAAAGTATAAAGTGAGAAAAAGCAAATGCATGCATGCTGAGGAAGAGAACTTGATGGTTAATGATAATGAGTTGTACTTACTAACTACTATTACCCAATGAGACAGTACAGGGAAGAAATTATTAATATGAAATTTGCGTTGCCTGTCTGCCACCCTCAGAGCTCAGACTGAACCAAATTACATGCTGTACCGGGCTTACTTTTATTTTTCAAGCTAGCAAAGGAAATGAAAAAATAGTTGTAGGGATCAATTACCAAACAAACCACAACACACAGTCGTAATGATTGAAGAGAAAAAAGGAATCAAATAAATTTAAAGATGAATGATGAATGATACTAAAGTTACTGTATTATCCTGGTCCAAATGTGGAGTTGCATCATTCTCGTCATTCCTCTTGGTCCTCCTTTCCATGGACACTCCGCACATCAATCTTGGGTACCACTGCCTGCCTGATGTGGATTGGTAAGGTAAGTGTGAGTTGTTTCTCCCACTATAGCACAGGTTAAAGGCCGGCCTGTAAGTGTAGATGGAAAAACAAATGGGGTATTGAAAAATTACTGCATTTAAAACAATAAACTCAATTACAGTGGAGTGCAAGAAGAGAAGACAAGACTCTGGAGAGAACACTTTCAGACTGAGGCAGCTTGGATAGCATACATAGTGTCTACTCTACAGCATTAAGCTACAACAACAACGGGACAGGACTCAGGAGCCAGCACAGCCACAGAACAGGACAACTGCGACACAGGCCAGGTACCCTACCCCTTACTTACATTTTGACCGAGCCAGACAAATGTCATATGCACTGCAGCAACCTAGCATTTTCCAAATGAAGTGACTAAATCAATGCGCCACTGTCCCTCATACCACTACACTCTACTCCAGTCCACACCACTACACGGACATGTAGCCTAGGTCTGTTGTGGTTCTTGTTCAAACTGTTTACCTTTTAAGTCAGCCCTGAAATGCAGTTATTCCATCAATTATCTCCGATCCAACTGACTGTGTGCAAAGATAGTATGCTCAGCAGAATCATGATGATGACCGTGTGGTACGTATATTCTCCGACACCAACTCAGTCTGTAGTGACTGATTAAGTTTATAATATATTCCATATTACAAAATTGCAACGGATATTGGCCGGCACCTGCAGTGGTAGGAGTACAATGTGGTTATTAAACAACACGGAAAAATTAACTGTCACCTCACCTGAGTCACTTTTACTTTGTCGATAAATTAGTATAGTTCTACTTCATGCACATTCATTCGTAGTCAGCCAGCATCCAATGCAATGCATGCCATCATTCACAATAATCACTCATTACCTGTCTTGCTGTTCTCTTTGGCTGTCAGATCTGCTGCCTGCCTAGCCTTCTGACAGTCAGTGATGAGTTTCTTTCGGCTTGGAAACAAAACGGAATATAGCTGGAGTCACGTTTCATTTCTAATGGAGGGACTGTTAGAGGCAACATGTATTGTGTACTATTCTCCATTTTCATCCAATGTCTGGCTTGCTTGAAATGTATTTAGGGAGTGGACAGTTATGCACAGACGTGCAATTCCAATAGGGAAATAAAAAGAGGAGACTGTTGATGGATTTTATTGTGATTAGATTTTGAACCAGAAAAACAGATACACAGTCACACACAAATAAAGGAAGGGAGAACAATTTGAAAGCCTAGTTGTCAGGGAAGAGGAGCTCGTCCTCAAACTCTGGTGGTTCCGACAGAAGTACATCTAACAACCCACTACTTATGTCATCGAAGTCGCTCTCCTCTTCCTGCTGTGAATCACGTATTTTGTACTCCGGTGGCATAAAGTGTGGATTCATTTTGATCATGGTTAACCTCTCAACGCTTTTGGGCGAGAGACTGGTCCTTTTGACAGTAACAATGGCACCAGCAGCACTGAAAACACGCTCTGAAGAGACACTTGCAACAGGGCAAGCCACATACTTTATCACCAGCCTGCTGAGCACTGGCCATTGGCTTCTTTTCCCATACCAATCACCAATGGGCTTTGCTCCATGAAGACCTCTGTTGTGTCATCTAGATAGGCCTGAACCATCCGCTCAATGTTCAGGGGTGCTCCGATTTGCTTGGCCTCTTTTGCCTTTGCATCAGTCATGGACGTACAAAACCCTTTCTGTAGAAACCAATCACCTGTCGTTTTTTTTTAATGTGCCTGATGATCCTGTTGGTGCTGTTGATGTTATTGCTGGCAGTGTTGTTGACTGCTGGGAGGCAAACGCACTGTTCTCGGCCTCTGAAGTTGAACTTCACTCTGGGTGCCCTGCAGTACTTTTTCTGCCCTTAGGGGGCGGGCCTCTAATTAGGATCTGTTCGTTTTCAAAGTCAGTGGCTTCCTCAGCTATCAAAGTTTTGTACTGGGCAACATTCACTTCTGAAAAAGGAATTACTTAATTACTGCGCAGCAATAATTTGTAACGTGGATCCAAAATTGAGGCAGTAATGTAATGTGGATGTGACACAATGTTATTTTGAATCCTTGTATTGTCAGATAAGCGAGCGACTAAGGTGTCTGCCAAATAATATGCGTCTACTTTGTCATCCACACCTGCGTACATTTCTGACACCTCCTTCAGCTCTTGCTCTAGCATGTACAACAATGGGATAGCTTGGCCCATAGTACAGTCCTCCCTGCTCACTTCACGTGTGAAGACCTCAAAAGGAAGTAGCATCTCTGTCAGGCATTTCACGAGGTCCCATTGGGCCATCTCAACGGTCATGCCTTTCACAGTAGGATCTCCTGTCCTTTTCATGACATAAGCATTAAGTGGTATGTACTGCTCAAACAGACGCCCAAGCATGTAATACGTTGAGTTCCAATGTGTTGGCACCTCCTGGATGAGTGCTTTGACTGGCATTTTATGCTCACGTTGAATGACCTTCAGCTGCTTCCGGGCTTTAAAAGAATGGTTGAAATGTGTGCATTTTCTTCAGTAGGTGGTCAGTAACTTCTGACTTTGCTTTCATTTTTCAGAAAGTCTTGAACAACAATGTTAATGCAGTGGGCCAAACATGGGACCCTGAAATAGCCACCATCTTTCATGGCCCTAACTACATTACTGCCATTGTCCGTGGCAACAAAACCAATGGTAAGCCCTCTTGGTCGCAGCCACTCAAACACCTTGCTGTTAAACTCATCCAATATGTTTGCAGCAATATGAGATTTCTCCATCGCAAACATGGCTACAGTTGCATGTTTGCGAGTGTCTTTAAAAATCTTAGCGGTGTCAACAACACCGTCATATATCTTATCTTTAACACCCGAAAAGAGTCCCAGTGTGCAGTGATGCACATGTAATCAGTGGCTTGGCAACTGGTCCACCTGTCTGTTGTCAGGTGTATACTCTGAACAGCACTCTGTTTTAAGGCTTTTCCAAGCACTTCCAGCACCTCGTGATGTAGTGCTGGAACAGCAACTCTTGCGAAATAGTAGCGGCTACGAACTTCAAGTCAACTTCAAGTCAACTCCTCCCTCAGTCTCTCAGTCACAAATTCAAGAAAACCCACCCCTTCAACAAAAGAAAAAGGGAGAAGGTCCAGTGCTAACATTTTAGCCAGCTTCGCATTGTACAAACGTGCTATTGGGTGGTTGCGTTCGTACTGCCCCTCCGGCCTAGTAAACATGCTAAGAATGGTGGGCTGCATGGTATTCCTTCCTGTGGTCAACGTCGCACTTTTTGGGCCAGCAGTACTCCTTGGTGTCTCAGGCTAACTCTTACTTTTGTGCCAATGAGATGTGGCTGAGGATGTGGGCATTACCACTACAGTGCTGACAGGTCTACTTTGTGTACCACTACCACAGAGAATGTCTCCCTCTTCTTCCTGTTCCACCGTGAGCGGACTTTCTACTCGTTTATGCCCAACAGCAATGGTTCCAGTTTTCATGCGACTAAGGTGCTCCTCCCACTGGATTGCGTGGTGTTTTTTCAGATGGGTCATTTGGCCTCCGGTACCATAGTTTGTACCAAGCTTACCACGACTAACAGAGGTATGACATACGGAGCATATAGCAATGTTCTCCTCCTTTCTGATAACCGTAAAGAAGTCCCACACTGGGCAGCTTAACTTTTGTCTCCTGCTGGAGGTGCCACTCCCACTTCCAATGCCGGATGAACGGGAGGGTGTGTGTTGAATTTGACTCTGTGCAATACCACTACCTACTTCTGCTGAGGTGGTGCTTGTGCTGGATGTAGGACGCTGCCGGCCCTTTGCTAATGTAAATATGGAAGCTGGAGGTCGTGTTGGTGTTACCTGTGTTGGAGGTATGCGTGCTACATCCCTCGCAGCCATTTTGGATAGTGTAAAAATGTTGGTCTCCATCTCCTCAGGCCTGGGAGTGATGTTCGTGATGACTGGCTCATCATCATCATCATCATCATCATCATCCTTCTCTTCTACATCAACCTCCATAAGTGTAAGGCTTTCTGGAACCTTCCTTTTCCCATGCCTGCTCTTGTGACGTGTTTCCCTCTCAGACTCAGTTTGTGGCTTCCAAGTGGCATCTAGATCATCAGAAGGGGGGCTTGGTGAAGAACTTGATGTACTAACCCTCCTTTTCCTTGCTGGGGATTTGGAAGCCAATGGAACTTCTAAAGGAGTGGCTTCCTCTTCTTCCTCTGCATGAGGCTCAATTTCCTGAACTTCCCCTACTTCGGGAGGAACTACAGCTACTATTGCAGGCGGTGGTTGCGGCTGTTGACCACTTATCTGCTGTGTTCCCTCCTGCGTTGATTGTGTACTACTTTGAGATAGCGATAAGTTTAGTTCAGGCTCAGCATCACTGCTTTCCACCATAAGGCTGGCTACCTCTTCCACACTCATCTGCTTGGGCCTGGGTTGGTGGGTTGGGCCCACTGATGTGGAGGTGCTGCCCCCAGCTTGGCCCCCCGACACCGCTGCCGCAGGCGTCATTTTTGGTGTCCCAAAAAAGGTTTCGGGAGGCACACCAGACTTAAGTAACACTTCCTTCTTCTTCTGTTCCTTCTTCTCCATGGCAACTTTCTTGGTACCGGAGGACCTGCTATCTTTGGGGGCATCTTCTTCAGATGTCAAAACAGCCCTCAGTTGCACAAGTTGCAGAGATGCCTGGTCAGGTCACTCACACATCACGTCGTGTACAGCAGCAGGACATCAGTCTGGTACCACAACGGTCGATGATGATGACACACCTCCTCTGTCTTTTGTGCACCTAAAAGCAAAAAAGCCAGAAGAACATCAGATCAATAATATAATGTATAACTTCTTAGTGTCTGGTGGGTGGTCACAATTATTACATTTTATGAAGTCAGTGAACAACAACAGTATAGCCATTTACGAGACTGACAAGGCCAGGGCTCCTGGTGTACTTGTACTGTGTACACTCAGGAAGAAGAATAGCAAAGAACAAAAACATAAATGTAGTGTAGCCTGTTTGCCCTAAATAAAAATGTGTGCATCTTATGGGATGGATGCAGCATCAGGGAGCAACAACAACGAACATATACACATAAAAACTAAAGGCATTTATTTACAACACCCAAAAAGTGAAATGTACCCCCGAAAAAAAGTAAAGCCCACATTTTACAATTCAATCCAAAGCCATTCATGATGTTGAAATTTAACGCACAACACAAAAACAGTTATTTAAATTCCATGCACCCGTGATGATTGATGAGTAGTACCCCTGGGCCTACTGGCAGACTAGACCACAAGCTTGGAGGCCTATGGAAAAAGCACAGTGGCTGGTAACATAAAATGGCCGCCACCACATGGCCAGGCCACTCACAAAAACAAGAAAAGGTCAGGAATACAAGACAGATAATGCAGGCCTATTGCAAAAGCACAATGCCTGCCTCCACAAAATGGCCGCCACACATGCTCAGGCCACCCATCACAATAATAACAAAAAAGTGATTACAAAGGACAGGAACAGGAAGTTGTAGTCTCTGTGGGACTTACTTCCTCTCCTAAAAATATATATTTTTAAATAAAAGCTTCTCTGTGCTCCAAAACTACAGCAGAATGACAACCCGAGGAGTTTTTTTTGAAAAATGCACAAAATCAGCGTTTTCGAGAAGGATTTATGTTGCTCGTGAGATGTTGTTTGCCAGATTGCAAATGCTGCGTGTTCGGGATCGCGAACTGTACAAAAAAGCTTTATCGCGTGCACGAAAACGCATATTGAGAGCGCGAAAATGACGAAAGCTGTAAGTCCACGTTGTCGCGCTGTGCAGAGTTACCGAAAGTACGCGAGCTGAATCCCTAGGGTTACCTACTGGCTGAAAAGCCCTATTTATTTAACACACAACCAAAAACTGCTATCCCACCCCAAAAAACACCTTTTGCAATGAAATCCAAAGCCATCCATGGTGTAAAAAAAAAATCAACAGACAACACAAACTGTAAATTTAAATAATGCACCAAAGATTTGAGGATGACTACCTCTGGGCCTACTGGCAGACTAGGCCACAAGCTTGGAATAGAATGGCAAAAGCAAGCACACTGCTTGGATGGCTCCACCAAATGGCCGCCACACACCCACAACAACAAGAAATGGAAGACAGTCAATGTACGCCTATGGCAAAAGCACAATGCCTGCCTTCCTAAAATGGCCGCCACACACATGCTCAGGCCACCCACCACAATAATAACCAAAAAGTGATAACAAAGGACAGGAACAGGAAGTTGCAGACTAGGCCACAAGCTTGGAACAGTCAATGTAAGCCTATGGCAAAAGCACAATGCCTGCCTTCACAAAATGGCCGCCACACACATGGCCAGGAGGACACAACAACAACAAGCATAAGCCAAGGGAAACAAAGACAAGAAATGCAGGCCTTTATGGAAAAAGAAGCACACACTACTAAACTACCACCACAAAATAAATTGCCACAAGCCACATGGGCACTCACAGTCACAACAGGCCATGGAAAACAATGAACTGAAGCAGGCCTATAATATATGACCGGACAAAGGAGGCCTTACAAAAATGAAAATCAACAGGGCTACGAAAGGATTGCAAAGAAGTTACACATCAAGCACACACATCCAACAAAGGTATTTCACACACACCAACAGTGAAATACACCACAGCCACATTTAGCATTTCAAATTCCTATGCCATCCATGCCCTACATGATGTTGAAATTCTACAGACACCACGAAACATGGACCCATGGGTACCCTACTGGCTGAAATTGCAGAGAAAAACAACTAGGCCCCTATTGAAAGTACAGGCCACCCGCCACAACAATACTTTTTAAAAACAATGTAAATCCCAGAAAAAAGTAGGTACAAACAAGCCCCAATGAAACAAACACACCAATTATCCAACTTACTTGTAGTAAATTAAATCTTAAATCAAAAAGTCCTCAAATAAATCCAATCCAATGGTATGATGCAGCAGACAGACACAAAAAGTGATCCTTTCAGCTCCAAATCCAAATGAAAGTGAACAGCACATGCACAAAGCACTGGGAGGAGCCTGCTGGACAGGAACAGGAAGTTGTAGACTCAGGGGCACTTCCTTCCTCTTGAAAAAAAGAGTTATAAAAATTAAAGGACTCCTCCTTACACAAAAGACTACAGCAAAATCACAATCTGAGGAGTTTTTCTGAGTAAAATGATCATTTTAGAGAAGGTTTTATGAAGCTCGAGAGATATTCTTCGCCAGATTGTAGTTTTTGCATGTTCGGGATCGCGCTCTTACCAAGACAGCTGTCAGAAGTCAGCTCGCGCGCCCGAATGATGTGTTCGCGTTCGCACACTCTTGCGGGCTTGGGCAGCCATATTACAAATCTCGTGGCGCTCACGAACGGACAGAAAAGCAAGTTGGCGATCGCAGAATCACGGTAAGACGTTACCGCGCGCGCGAGTATGAATATTGAGCGCGCGAGGAAGCAAAACTACTACGCTATGCGCTAGATTGCGTAGCAATCTGCAACTTCGCGCTCTACGCGAATCGCGAAGTTACCTAAACTTTGCAAGCTCCGCGAACGGAGTGTAGTTCAACGCCCAGGCTTACTAGGGAGGCGTTCAATGGGTGTTAAGTGGGTGTTGCAATCAACTCCCATGGGATTTGACACATCCCCAGAATTACCAGACCTGGTAAACCTGGGAATGCACTAAAAATGTACACCTTCCAAGGAGAGGCTTAACGAGGAGACAGTTTTTATCCTGCACACATAGATAGAGGAATATGCCCCTCAGGATTGTTTTTTGTGCAGTAAGGGGCTCCTTCCTGAACAAAAATAATCCTGCATTCAACACAGGCACCCTTGCACCATAGTACAAAGGTGCCGGCATTGGTGCTACCCAGTCAAAACAGCACTAACTTTTGACAAGGACAGGAATATTTGTTGTATTCTTTTAAATACGGTGCATTCCTGCTCCTTCCCTGTCACGCAGATATGCGCAGCAAGCCGACTTGCTGCCCTGCATGACAATTCTCATGAATATGGCCCCTAGTCTATATCTGAGCACAATCAGGAGACTCTTAAATAGCAGTTTGATTTACGGTGTGGTAGCTTAGCAGGTTCATGTGGGTGCTAAACTGACTTGACTCCTGAGATAAACTTAAACAGAAAGAGATCAATGCCACAATGAAAGCCTGATTCCTGGATTTAAAATTGTAACTTTCACTAATTAGATATTGAAATCACATATGTAAATCATAATGATCTCAGTCCTGTTTGTTTTTGATTCTAATCTAGATATTTGTAACCCTGGGTGTAGTACTAGAGCTACGCAAAATGCACATAGCACAGTGCAAAAATTGTGCTACAGCACATAGCATAGCAACAATATCAACAATACCCACAAATGCTTTGATAAAGCAATTTTACATGCTAAAAAGCATATAACCAATTCACAAAAGTGAACTGTGAATTAAAATATTAGGCAATGAGAGAGGTGATGATTTTGGGGTCCCCCCTAACCTAGGGGGAGGACCAAGCAGATGACTTGAACACAAAGAGCATATCATGCTGGTGAACGATTCCTTGCAAAGCATTATGGAACGAGATTAGCAGTGGGCAGTGAATATTATAGTGTCCAATATGAAAATAATTCTACAAAGTGCTGCAGTTCCACTAGTCGTTACTAGATGTCCCTCAAATGCAAAAGCATTGAAACCCTTTCATGAAGCTTTTGCATTTGACTCGTGAGGGACTAGTGGAACTGCAGCTTGATAGTGAAGAAATTTAATGATACACCTAAATCAGCACATTGGACTATTTTAAAAATATATACAGGTGTGCTTTTAAAAATGAGCTAAACTGTAACATCAAAAACATATGCAACACACATTGGGAGAAGTACAATGTTAAAATTGCAGTACACAAGCATTAGCACTAACCGATGTCAATTCTAATTTGGAAGTATGCAACATATAAATCCATGGAACTTTACCCTTTGTCTACTGCAAGTCCTGTACCATGTCGCAATAGGCACAATACTTAATAAGGTGTAATGCACATGTGCTCGTACAGAGCAGGAATCAAGTTCTAACAAAGACACCTACCGTAACACATTTAGGAAAACAGAGGTTCAACATTAAAGTTGGTGCAAGTGTCCCTTACTAGGAAGAAACCCTGTACTTACATCAAATGGCCATCACATACAATGTTAGCCAGTGCATACTCTTAACCTACTACACATTAACTAATCTTGCAAGAGTGCATGGCAGCATGGTAAAGGAAAAAAAGTACTTCACAGTGTCATGTGGCCGATAGGGACATTGTCGACATCACTAAACTAGCATGAGCACTGCAGCCATGATACAACTTTTGCACACGTTACAACAAAGCTTTATTTTTGCAAGACTTGGTTTATGCCTTTCACATGGGAACTGTTTGCTGTGCTCGTTCTCTGCTTGTTCCTGGAGTTTAGTCTGAACATTGTGAGCAAGGTCGATAAACAATGCCCCTTGTTATTCTGTTCTGGTCAGGCTCTAGCACCTAGCCAAAACACACTAACGCAGCTGCTGCTGGAAGCTCGTACTTTGATATTACGGGGATACATGTTTAGGTAACATACACTTGGAGAGGGGCCTTTCCAAGGAGAAGAGCAACACGCACCTACGATGTAGAAATACCATCTATGGTCTAGAGTATGGGGTCTGCTTACAAAGCCAAGAGATCTTATATTATATAATAATACTTCTAACCAAGGGGAGAGAGTAGGCACTATAGTCTTTTCTCTACAGTCTTGATAAGATGACATCTCCCTTTATGATGTATGGCCTAGCTGCAATGCAAACGATATTCGTATTATGCATTTTTCTGCTGGTTGTGGCATGTATACTACATGTTAGAAAACGTTAGTTAAATTGAACATTTTAAACTGTATTCATGTCTTAGTCAGATCTTATTGTGGACAGGTACGAGAGTGTGTGCAAAAAGGCGTGTCTTGTTTCTGCGATTCCTGAGACATCCGGGAGTGTTGTGTTCTGGGCTTTCTAATCGTTTGCTTCTCCGTGAGTGTGTAGGAAAGCGAGTGAGACACTATAGCTAGTCGGTCCTGGGCTTGTGGGTACTAAGGTGGTAGGAAGGCACAGTCCCTATACACCGAGGTCCCATACTCCTGCGCATAGTTCTGTGTATGTGCAGAATCCCTGCAACAACAGTTTAGTTAGAAGCATTGCTAGGAATCAAACAATACTGAATTAACATTATTGACACGACAAGCGTAGTGCAAATAAAACAATATGTTTATTTACAAAAAATAGATGATTCTCTCAAATTAAATTGGAAACTGCCAGTCTAAATCAGTAATTAGTCACTTGCACTCCTGTGCACTGTCCCAACAACTTGCCTCTTAAGGGACTGCCATAGGAACCGCCATAGGAACCTCCTCAGGAAGGGGCATCTTTGTGGCTGATTAGGCACCTCTATATAATACATGGAAGTGGGTTGTGCAGGGTCGGTGGATGGGGTGGGCTTGGAAAGGCAAGGGGGGTGGGTTTTGGTAGGGGAGCTTTAAGATGTTTTTTGTCTCATCACTTTTGGACTTGGGAGGGGAAGGGGTGTTGTGGGTTTTTGCAGGCGAACTTTCGGATTATTTTGACACAGCACTCTTGGGCTTGTGAGGGGAAGGGCTGGTTTGGCTTTTTGCAGGGGAGGTTTTGTTTGTCTCAGCACTTTTGGGCGTGGGAGGGGAAAGGGTGATTTTGATTTTTGCAGGTGATCTTCTAGTTTTTTTTTCCTGAAGTTTTGTGTTTGCGAAGGGAAGGTGTGGTTTTGGTTTGCTGTAGGGAGGGTTTCTGTTTTTTAGGGGTAGTCCCGGGAGTGGAAGGTGTTCTTTTTGAATGGGGATGGGAATGTAGGCAACATTTCCAGAAACTATTTGGTCACAGGTTGGTCATTATACCTGATATCTCCTATCCATTACATTTCTACAGGAACCTTCTACCACCTCTGAATGTCTGGCCTTTATTGCATAGTATACAAAACTTAGCGCTGATTTAGATCTTGGCAGATGGGTTACTCTGTCTCAACGGAGATTCTGTCCACAAAAACATAAATCCCATTGGATAATATGGGATTTATATTTAGGCAGACGGGATCTCTGTCAGCGTTGTGACGGAGTAACCCATCTGCCAAAATCTAAATCAGGCCCTGATTAATATATCATGATCACTCCTAAGAGACATAGGTAAGTCACAAAACAGCATATTACACATTGATAGATTTATACTGTTGACTAATGAGTCCAAACTTGGGTCTGAATCTGTGTTTCAAAGTTGGGAAATCACTCTATACATGTGATGGGACATTCCATCCCTAAAAGGCCTTGTAAGTATTGCCTTTGACTTTATCACAGATGTTGCTTCTGGACACAAGAGAGGAAAATGATTACTTGCTTTGTTTCTCTGTTACTGTGTCAGCAGTATGTACACTTTGCTGTCTGTGTTGGCTGAAATGTGTATGCTTCTCACAGATTGTGATGAGAAACCAGACTGGCTTACAGCCACACTTGTGAAGGAGTAGGACATCATGGAAAACTGTCACTTGTCATAGGAATTTGCTTGTAGGTAGGATTCTCAGCACATATTTGGATATGTATAGAACCTAAAATATAGCCATTGAATCTGATGGTATTAGAAAATCTGGCTCACTACTAGGTGGGTATGAAACCAACTTATCAAGGTGGCATCTGGAATATCCGAATATCCACTGTGTCATCATTGCATTGTATTCTATGTCACCTGTATCAGGGCTAAGCCAAGATCATTTAAAACAGGAAAGGATCATCACACTTGACACATGAAGAACTAGTGGCCTTTAAAGTACAACTATCCCTCTAACATCCAAACAAATATCATGGGTAACTGTTGTTAAGGCAGGCATGTGTCTGCTGAAACCAGTCCATTGGTAGTGAACACAAAGCAGGTGGTTTCTTTTACCCTAAAGTTATGTACTAAACACTTCATCATTTACCTTCTACTAAACATACACCTTAAAAAAAATAACCTGCGTTAAACATGTGTCAACCTTCATGTAGATGTCAAAAACAGATGCTGGAACAAAGATATAGTTAATTAATGTGCTCAACTCACACTCCAACTGACCCCGTTGCTGCTGCTGCCTATCAAGCACCAGATAGGCTACCACAAGAATGTGGGCCATTTGGGGGGTCAGTTTGCAGCGCACTTGCTTCCCACAATGGGAGAACTGGCCGAGCTGGACTTGATCCAGCTTTTGGGTCTAGTGTCAAAGGTCCTTCCACCTCTTTCAGCCATAAATGCTGCACCACTTGTAGACCCCACAGGGTCCGCATCTTCCTGGCAATGGCCTTACAAAGAATGGGTTAGTGACTTTTAGTTTCTCTAAAGTGATGTCACATAATTTCTCTAAACTATCCTAAGCATGACTCATAAGTTTACATACCACATATGCATCTTCACATGCTGACCAAAACAAATATATAAAAGCACACTTTTGAAGTGACCTGTTCTCTACCATCATCCCTTGTCACTTCCTACACTTACGAATCCAGCACAGCGACATCATGTAGACCAGAGTCATCTACATTTTCAGTGATATGAGCTAATTTAGATCACTGCAGAACAGTGTGAGCTACTCACAGGCAATCAACTTGCACTATGAAAGGTCTACCATGAGTGTTAGGGAGAGTGTGATGTTTGGGGATGTATTAACATGCATACCTACGGATGGGCTAACATTGTAAGACTGAAACAGTATGTATGGTAATCTCTTGTGGAACAGGACACACTGTTTCCCATATATGAGACTGTTACATGGATGACACAAACATACATTAGTATGTCTATTTGTTTTGGTGGAATGTGAAGGTGCAGAAAATGGTCCCATGTTGAGCAGTGGATGATGTAATATCCTCTGCATCATAAACTTCCCCACGTCAAATGGACACACAATGGTCAGTTTGTCTCAATCATATAACAGTACCACATATGGGCAAGAAATGTGTCCTGTGCCACAAGATTGTAGCACACAGACTCACTGTCTACACTGTCTGTCAGCAGCCCATTGCCTCCCAGTGGCCAGTATTCACTGTGCCATCAGTACTAATGCAAGACATCGCCCTTATTCAGATGTGACACGTTTGAAAGTGCAGAAAATGTACTCTGAAGTGTTTGGCTGAACATGTCCCCGCACTTCAAAAATATGACATCTAACAAAGGGCTGTCACTTACATTCGTGCGTATGGCACAGTAAATACTAGTCAATGGGAGTAAGAGGCCTTCAGTTTGGAAAGAAAACACTTCAGAATGGGAGTCAAACTGAAAACTCAAGAAGTGAGGCAACACTCCGTTTCAAATGTCCTCAATTTTTTAGCATGCAGGTTTTTTTTGGCACACATCTCCAAAAGTCTGTTGTGAAGGAACCAATTTTAATGGCACCAATACCTCAGTGCCTCACGTTTGTGACTCAACCCCAGCCTGGATCATAATTCTGACTGAGCACTGCTCATTGTCAGGCCCTAATTTCTGCAGCATGCTGATTGTGACATCAACCCAGCCTTCACTTAACTTCCATGTGGAAAACTGCCCTTGTGCCCATGTAATGACTTACGTCAGGTCTGTGTGCCACTCTTGAGGGGTCTGAGAACTACTGTTAGCTCCCAAACTGCTGTCTTGAGACCCCAGATCTAAGGGACTTGTAGCACTGTACACATAGCAAACATCCATTTAATTTCGTAGATACAGAAAACATTTACATATACAATTGTAATGACATTAGAATTCACTTTAATGTGCACATGATGTGACATTAATGCATTTCACATGTATTACAAAGTACACTTTCTCAGCGCCTTGAGACCCTCATGGGTGAGTAGCCCTGCTTGATTGATTGACACATTGGGATTTATCTCTACATGTACAGTGAAAATATTTTACTTGGGCTTTGAACACAACACATAATACTTAATGAGACCTTTAGAGTTTTTTATGGGAAAGTCCTTACAAATCATTGACGCAAAAACTTCATGTAGCACTCCACTGAAAGTTGGTTGTGACATCGCACCACATACTGCCACAGTGTATTTGAATGATCCTGTGGCCACAAAATGTAGTACTGCCATGACTTTGACAATTGGTGTAGTAGCTGCGGTATATCTGGTGCATGGCAGAAGATCAGGGTCCAGCTGATTACATTAATTCAGTATGGTTGGCTAATCAATATATATATATTTTTATATCCCTTTCCTCCATGGTGGCCTGGTCTGGAAATGGCCGGTACACTTGAGGCTGTCATCTCCTAACTCTCCCAGGGTTAAAATGTCTGTATTTGTGTTATGTATGGTTTATGTTTAATAAAGAATTGAAAAAACAATTTGCTACACATTTAAAGAAATACTAGTTGAAGAGTTTTTTTATTTGTACTTTTGTATCATGGTAGAAATTAGTGTGAAACCTTACCTACTTGCAAATCACTTATTAATAAACAAACCTTTTGTAGTACACATTTGGAATAGTGTAATGGGATGTATAACAATAGCATTCATACAAAACAATTACTTCAACACCAGTCTTCTATTTTGTAATTTCTTCTTGTATTGCATAAAGGTAAATGAATCTAAAATGGGGATATAGCAAACAGAATAATACAATGTCAGTCATGGTAAATGAGACCATAATGGTAGAGTCAAAATTATATGTAGTCTAATTTCCAAAATACGTGTCCAATGAAAGGTAAATGTGACAAGAAATAGTCCACAGAGTGAATGGTAGTCACACACTGGGTACAATTTGGATGGCGGTGTCTTGCTGGTGGTGGGGGTCTTGCCATTCTCTCCTGGTGGCCCGGATGAACATGTGTGCCTGCAGGTGGTCAACAGTTGAAGGGACTGAGGTGGCTGCAGCTGTTGACTCTGGTGGCAGGGCCTCCCTTCCTGTGATTGAGGCTAATGGAGTGGGCCTGATGGAGTTGGCCCACAGAAAGGGGAAGATGGTGCAAGAAAAACCCTGCAAAGATGGGTATAAATGTCCTGCATTACCCCAGTAAGGGAACCCACATTTGTGTTGAGATTCTGCATCTCTACATTCAGTAGCGGCTCCTGGAGGAAGTGCTGTGGGGCAGTGGGGCGGGGGAGGAGGAGGGGCAGGGTGGGCTTACGGCCGACCGGAGTAATGTAAATAAATAAATAAATATTACGAATTCCATTGCGCGTGCTGCATCGCCATTTGGCGTTTCAGCTCGTGAAATGAAATTCTTTTTATTTATTTATGTACTTACCTCAGTTTGGCCGTATGCCGGAGTTTACTACCCCCCACCCTGCCCCTCTGCCCGCCTCACCGCCCCACAGCACTCCCTCCAGGAGCCGCTACTGTCTACATTGTGCTCCTTCTGCTACTGCGTCATCTCCTGCACCCCAGACAGGACCTGGCCCATCATTTCTTGGGACTGCTGGAAAGATCCCAAGAGCTGGGTGATGTTGGCCTGGGTGATACTGACCCCAGTGGCCTCACTATGCTGGCCCCCAGAGCAACTACCATGTACCCCACTAACCTGTGACCCTGGCACAGTGTGTCCCAACTCACTGGTTTCTGCCTGGACTGTAAGTGATGGTGGTGGTGTTGTTGTCTCACCACCAGACAGGACTGGGGGCACAAGATGGTGCTTCTTGCAACTTGTCCACAGAAAGTGGAGGGATCTTTTGGTTGTGGTGTTGTTACAGCTGGGTGGTAGGTGTAGTTGTGGGTCTAGTGACACTCACTGGAGCAGTCTGCCCAGGCTGATGCGATAGACCAGCTGTGTCGTGCTCATCGGAACTGTCTGCATTGGAGACATCCCTGGAGGCTTGCTCGTGGGCTAGAGTGGAGTCATCAAGAGTGGCATATGCTTGGGCATGTGCTGTGGCAGTTGGACCTATCAGGAATGTAAGGGAAAATGTGTCAGAAAAAGTGTTGAATACACATCCAATGAGTTGTGAGCAACTATAATGTGGACACCTAAAAGGGATATGGCTACATTTATTGAAAAAGATGAAAATTAACTATATTAAAGGGAAACATGTTTTTCCCAACAAGGAAACAAGGCATCATGGTAGTTGAAGTTATTTCAACACAACATTCACAACACTTGCAAAACTTGTAATTTGTACTACCCTTATATAAATCTGCAGTAGTGAGAGAACATACATTTACTATGGGGAAGATATCCCTGTTATTTGGAGAATAAACACTGACAAGCACCATACCATCATGTGCAATGTGATGGCTATTGAAAGCTGCTAACTTAAATACAACTCATTACATTCAAACAAACATACCAAAGAGGATGTTACTGATATAATTAGGTTTATATGTCACAAACATTTGGGCATGACACATTAGCAACAGCTAATGTCAAAGCAAATAGGAGATTTGTGTTTTATGACACATTGTAAGGTATTACATACCATTCTCTACTCCACCAGGGTTTCCTGTCAAGCCTTCAGGGTGTAGGATGGACAAGACCTTCTCCTTCCGGGGCATAAGATGTAATGGGGGACTGGGATAACCACCACTAGTCTATGGGACAGCATATTCTGCTTGGAGGCCAAGAAAAGCACTCTCACTCGCACGTCATTCCACTGCTTCCTAATTTCATAGTGTTTGCACAGATTGTTAGCGACAGCATTCACTCTGTCAACTATTCTGGTCAACATTATCCTTTTCTGAGACAGGGATGTATTTTGTACTTGTTCTCCAAACAATTCACCCACCATGACTGACAATGACTGACAATTCTCCCTCCATAAATTGGGGAATTTGGTGCCTGGCATTATGGAGAAAAACATACACTTACATTATATTAAATGAACACAAGAGAACAAATTAAATTGAAACACAGAGGGAGAACAAACAGGGAGAACAACAAAAAAACCTGCTTGACTCCTGGGTATCAGCTTCAGTGTTGTGGTGCTGTGAAATGGCAAAGGGTCATGGTCTGAAATTGGATGTGTTTTATAGTGTAGTTGGCAGGTGTTCCCAATTGTGAGGAGAGGATGTGGCCCAATGGCTTGATCGATCAACCACAAAGGGTTCAACCCATGGTTTTATTCTGTTCATTGAGGATAAATTTAACCTTGGAAGTAGTTTGAATTCCTGTCACACAACTGCTTTGATTTACTAGGCCTGATTACTATTGTGGTGGACAGGATACTCCACCACAAACTTGACGGATATCCTGCCCTCCCCAAAAAAGTAGACGTTGCCATGATACAATCGACACAGCAGTACCTTGTGTGTGGATGTGCTAATAGTCTGGCATTGGCTGACTGTCTCGTCTTTGAGAAAGAAGGCAAGAAAAATTGAAAGAAAGAAGGAACGTAAAATAGAAAAGAAGGGAAAGAAAGAAGATGGCATGAAGGAAGGCAAGAAGGTTCACAGTATGAAATATTGGATACCAAAATCCAAATTAAATCCCACCTATGTTTAAATAAAACTGTTACAAGTGTGCTTCAAATTTAATACAATAAAGTTTAGTTTTCTTCCTGTGAAAATTTTATTGAAGAACCATTGCTGAAACACAGTCCAGGAACACAATTTGCCATACTGTGAAATAGCAGCAGTCCACTTTAAAAGGAATTTACAACAGCATTGGAGTGAGACAGGAACTGATAGAGCTGGAATGTGCCCTGTGCTCACTTCAAATGCATCCTACTATCACATCAGGCAACAGGGGCACTAAAGGGAACTACACTGTGTGCGGATCTCCACCCTGTGAAACAGCAAAATGAAACCCCTCAAATTGACGTTAAAGAGTGGCTTACCCATTGCCCCATGATGTATGATGTAGTGGGCAGAAGCAAAATGGAAATGACACACCAACAGTCCAATGGGTGAGGAGGGGTGTCTGAAAGTCCCTCAATTATTATAAATAGTAACTGGGAAGACTGCAAGCCGAATTGCTGAACATCTTGTTGCCAAGACCCACTTGAAATTGAAAGAGCCACCTAATAGCGACAGCCTATGCCAGATGTCTCTTGCTGAGACAATGACACGCTTCAAAAGAAAACGTGAGGAAGAAAAGGATGTGGCACATGAATTTGTACGTGCCCTAGTGCAATCTGGAACCAGCTTACACCAAGCCGATGGACCGATTGGGAATCTGTTCCGCAAGCGTGCACCAGCATGCAAAACATTACCAAGAGCAACACAAATGTATGAGAAATACCTACCAGAGGTGTTCCTTGCAGATATCGAACATATTTCAGAGTTACTCCAGGGTGATGTAAAGATCTCTGTTACCCTTGATGAAACCCCAGAGATGCGTGGCGACCCAGCAGTGGCAGTGCTAATCACATTTTGTGATGCAAAAAATGGATGGTACAGACGTACCATCATGGCAGATCTAGATGTACTGGAAACATGCAACGCAGTGTCACTTGGGATGCTGCTGCAGAGAGTTCTGACAAAGTTTAACAAAGATTGCAGTGACATTGTTTGTATTTGCAGCGATTCCGCTACGTATATGAAAAAGTTATGTGATGACCTTTCAAAAGCAATACCTGAGCTGAAGTGTTTCCCTGTAAGAGACCCATGCCATTTGCTAGATGGTATGCTGAAAGCAGCTCTCCAATCTTCTGAGCTAATGAAGAATGCTATTGATTTTGTAGTCCATTCAGGTGCACTGTTTCGGTATGCGCGGGAACTAAAACGCAAATATTTCTCTTTTTGTGTTTTGTGTGGCAGCAAAGAAAAAGTAATCCCAACTGTGTCATTTAGTCGGTGGTTCTCAGTCCTAGAGGCCGTGAATGCAATTTTATCTATGTGGCGACCGTTTACTGATTTTTTGCTTAGTGAAGATGCAAAAGGCAAGAAATGTGAGGATCTTCGGTTGCATATTGATAGCGATGTAAAAAAAAGTACATTGTACTGCATTCTTAGATTCCTACAAGAAAATATGACTGCTGTAGTGGACATAATCAAAAAACTAGAGTCAGAAAACACCCTGGTCTACCAAGTGTTCAGCATCATTGGTGTAGATGTCAAACATCTCCTCGAGAGTAGGCTAGGCTACACTTTTAGTGACTTTGGCACTGCAACATGTTCCCTGTTAGAATGCTTGCCACTTGGTAAGCAGAGAAGTGTTGAGGACCAATTCAGGAAATTTTATTTCACAATGCATGAGAAATGGCTAGCTATGATGCATAGAAATGTCCCTTCACCAACCATGGCGTTTGAAGCCAATGAAGCCTCACTTTGGTACTCTGCGCAAGTGTTAGATCCCTTCCGTAAAGGGGAATTTTCTCCAGATTTTGCAGAGTACAGCTTCATTTTTGACCGCTTTAACACCTCGGAGGGCATATGCACCCAGTTCAACGCATATGTCGCAGAACCTGGCCCAGAGAATGTCAACCTTGAGGTGCACCAATACTGGCATGGAAAGCTACGTCAGTGGCCAGAGTTGGCACATTGTGTACTGTCTGTTTTGGTGTTGCCAGTCTCAAGTGCCAATGTCGAGAGGGCCTTTTCCCAAATAAAAGTTTACATGGGTAGGAAAGAGAGAGCGCGAATGACCAAAGATTCACTGAAAAAATATTGTATGGTGTACTACAATAAATTCGACTTGTAAAGATGTATTTCAACCTCTTATACACTGTACATAGACTGTCTATATTCCATGCACCAATTAAGAAAGCAAACAATAATAAAAGCAAAGCGTCCCAAAAACACCGGTAAAACACCGTTTCAGTTGTTTTTTTGGGGGCAAAAATGAGTAACCACTGAAAAGCACTGTTTTTTTGAGGTTTTGAAATCACTGGAAAACACTGAAAAAACACCACCAGAATTCACCAAAAATAGAAACTGAAAACAGGAAAGCCTAAATATGTTATACACATTGTTTTAGTGAAACGAAAAGATCTTGGCTATTTTAGCTGCTTTGAAGCCCTGGAGAACCCATGGTCCTATTAAGAGTTGCTCTGGTGTGCATTAGTAGCACAGACAGCAGCATTGTTAGGAGCTTCAAAACAGCTCCTTTAATGTAGTGCTCTAATTGTTAGAAGACACAGCGTCCCAGGAGTTTTGTTTCCACCAGACATGGTTCTGTTTTGTTCCTATGAGTTCATATGTTGTCTTTCAGAAGTTTAAGGGCTCATTGAGAGCCCAACGAACGTAACTGCTTAACAGACATTGATAGGTATCAACAAACAGTATAATGTGTACTCTGAGTGTAAAATTAACAAATAAAAGTAAAGATACAACAGCAATACAATGATTAAAGGAAATATGTTATGCCACTTAAAAGGGTAATCTGGTAAAGATGTCACAGTAGATCTCAAAACCCAAGCAGACGTCAACAAACAAATCAAAATTTCGAAATGGTTATTGTTGGAGACTGTTAGAGATGCAGCACTGGCCACTTTAAGTATAGTGTATGCAATACCTCAGTCGCCTGATCCTTCATTTATGTGTGCCCTCTTTAGTAGTAGATTCATTTTGGATAAAAAGTGTCTACTGATCTGCCCTGGCAATAGATAGGTTTCTAGGGGCTTATTTACAAGGCCCTTTTGCCAATTGTGCGCCATTTTTAACATGGGAAAAGTGATGCAACAGTGGAGCTTGTAAACCTGCCCCCTAGTGTGGATACTGAGAACACCTCAATGTGTAGGATTGTTCGGAGGATACTATTGCCAGTTATTTACTTTTTTCTCTACCTAGAGCCATGCAATTTCAGGAAGGCGTTCATGCTGCCGATGCAATACTTATAACCACAGGTGGCCGACTCAGTCTCGACCATTCATTGCTCACAGAGCAGTGACTGAAACTGCTCGTCTTGCTGCCTTTATGAAACTGAACAGTTGTCCCTCATCCATTTCTGCAGCTGAGTGAGGTAGGCCATGGCTGAGCAGAAGTCTCCCAAGTCCTAGTGGAGGTCAAGCAGGGTCTTAGGACCATCTGTGCCCATTGGCCACCATCCCTGGTCACATTCGCAGGTAGATCCGTATAGATGAAGCATATGGGAGGGGACTGGGAGAGACTTGTAGCGCCCGACATGCATTCATCTTCACAGGTAAAAACCTCAGATAGGATAAGCTGGATATAGTATGAGGCTGACTCTGGCGTTTCTTACAAGTTATACGCAGTATAAGGCTTTTTCTTTCTATTGCATTGCAGCTGTATGCAATAAATGCATCTGCCAAAAACTGCTTATGCCCTCTCCCTTTAGAATGTAAAATAAATTGTTATCTTTCGGTGTTGATTGCTCTGTGAAATTGTGATAGGGATCGTGAGCCAAACAATTTTTGAACTGGCTCCTCATGTGCATACCCTTGATTTAACCATCATTTTCAAGAATTCATTCAATCTTAGAAATGTTTCTTACCTTGCTATCTGGGGGCACCCTTTGTTCTGGACTTCAAAGTCTCATCAATTTCCATACCACTTGTTCTGTAACAAAATGTCACACAAATGCACTGCTAGGCAAGGAAGATGAGCCGGACCTACACAATGAATCCATGTTGTACATTTCTCTCTCCATGAAAATCATTTACTAATTATTATTGTCAAACATGCATCTCTTCTCAAATATGAAATGGAAGAACATGTTTTAATCCCATAGTCAAATTCATCAATATTGATGCTCATCAAACTGTAGTTCGATGGATCTCCAGTGCATTTTGATCCAGCGAGTCCTTCATCATGAGGCAGTTCATTTCTCATATCTTAGTTGCTTTCAGGGTTGTCATCCAAAGGTGTTTTGATCATTCAAATTATGATGTTAAAAGTGTTCCTTTTGTGAAAGATGTGACGGGTCAAGGATAAAGTATGAGAGGCAAACTTTCTTTCATTTCCTTGCACTGAATCAACTAACCGTTTAAGTGGGGCAACATCTCCTATTGCACTGTGTAGTATATTAAACCACAGACGTTTCCATTTCAGCAGCCACGGGTAACTAAGGTATGCATAATGAACTTCACCACTAGTTCAACATCAGTAGACCCAAGAGAAGCAAAATCAATGCTCTGAAATAGGGAACATTTGTGTATAAGTATTTATTTATGTGGCTCTACATAGTCTGTGCTTGATCTGAAGGAGTTAGAGCGCTTCAAAGAAAAAGAGGGGGTGATACAGTTACACATTTAAATCAGCAAAATCAAGAACATTATTTATACAGTACAAAGTAGATATACGTCATCATAGGCAAAGGCAACGGGAGAACTCTATATGTAAGTGAACAGTATGATACTAAGAGATGCAAGCAGGGTTGACTGTCCTAAATCACGTAAAGATTACAAGACATTGTTTACAGAAGGAAAAACATTGGGGTAATTAGAATATAGACAAGCAAAATTTGTGTGAGTGATGCATATCCAAGGGAAGGAAATAAAGCATAAGAAGGGTACGGGTATAAGGTGAGTGAAGATGTGTTGACAATGTTCTCCCCTTGGCTGCTGGAAACCTGTCCTGCAGCTACCTACTACTGAAGGTGCGTGTAAAGGAGTTATGTAATATTTCCAGTGTTGACCAGAAGCTTGGCACGTTACTCATGCACAGAAGCCTCCCATTGGTGGTTATCATGGTCTTGGTGCCAACCAGCCTGACCCTGAATGAGACAGTGAGTAAGAAGCTCTTCAAATCATGAACATCCTCCAGACCTTCCACATAACCTTCAACACCCTGGTCTTTCAGAGCCAACATTATTCTTTAAACATTGTGGAAAACTGCTGTGGAACCTGTGCATCATAACTACCTCATCCACTCTAAGCACTCCCACTCATGTCTGAAACAGATGGAGGCCATTTTCAGGGCAAGGAGCCCAATTCATAGCCAAATTGTTGGAACTTCTGTTGGCCATGTGCATGGTGCCTCGACCGCACTGCCTGCTGCCACATGCTCTGCTGTCTAGCTTAGCTGGAGCAGAGTTCATGCCTGTGACAAAGTCCTGGAGGATGCAGTGACTCTGCCCGCTGAACAGGGCAGCTCTTGGATGCTCTGTGGTAAGGTGTATATCTCAAATCTTTTTATGAAAATGTTGGACTTGTCACCCTTGTTGAGAATTTGAAAATGATCTCTCATGTGAGGGAAATAGTTGTGACAGAGTGGGGTTTCTTGAGTTGCAGTCTCTTCGTGAAATCATCATACAAAATTCCCCACGTCTCACATAGACCTTTAATTGTTGACATGAAGTGTAATAAAGGAGCTTACATCAGAAATACATTTCAAGGACAGTGAAACCAATATGGCTCCACAGAAACGACAGAGAGGATGGGGTCCTAACCATAAGGGTTTCATTAACAAATTTTGTTCAGGTTGCATAGAAAATCATTCAGCAAAATTAATAGAACAGATAGTAATAATGCATATGTTTTAATGCTTATGCAATCTAAATTAATATACAATCAAAAAGAATATTGAACACAGAATGACATACAGCATGCAAAATATGACTCAAGCATGTTCCATAAAGAGTCTTGAAAGTAGCTAGGGTAAATTCTGTGAGAAAGGTGTAAGCATCAGACTACACTGATTACGGTTCGATGGCATGAAACTTAACCCTCTGGGCAGTGGAAGAGGTCTTCTCTCAGCATATAGCAGATAGGTTCTGGTCTGCTATTCCAAAGAGTATACACCTAAACCATGAAATAATTTTTCTGAAAGCTTCTCCTTATTATCTTCCAATGATCAAATCAATCAAAGGCAGTGTTCTTGGGAAACAGATCATCTGAATGACCTTAAATGTAAGATCAGTCAGAGTTTTTCCTCACGCAAGTGAGTATGAGAATTTGCACCCCCAGCACGATTTTCGAGTACTAGATAGCCTCTCTACAAGAATTTTCAACATGGGCAGTCATGGCAGGTTGCTACCGTTCTCCTTGAGACAGCTGCCACACAAGTGGAAAATTTACTTGAGATACAGAAAGAAGCAGCACCCTCTGGTGCTTCATGTGGTGCCATTCCCGCAGATTTTACAGAACAAAACGAGCTCCAGATGCCACAAATTAGCATGTGCAGTTCAACATGCAAAAAATCCAATCACTCGTGGAACTCCGCGGAATCTCGCAGAGTTTTTAGGTAACTCTGCGGAATTCCACAGAGTGAAATTCAGCGGGTTCCTCCCACTCCTACTTGTCACCACAGGCGTCAACTTCCTCCTTTTGAAGTAAAATGGGGTTGGAGCCCTTCAACTAATCAGAGGGATGGATGTATTCCCTAACAAATTGGATTTGGTCTTCCTACAAGCCCTTGCCGAATGGATGCAAGAAAAAAAAGAGTTGGAACAACAAAGCCTCACTGATGGTGACAAAAGGTCACAGAGAGTCTCAGCAGTAATACTACTCCCCACTCCTTATTACTCCTTGTTACTTATTACTGCCCCTTGTTGCTTCATGCGAGGCTCATTAAGGTTTCTCCTCTACCAGCAGTTGAATAAATCAGAAACAACTCCCTTAAATCAAAACCAACAAGGGGCAGCTGTTAGAAATGTGGTCTCTAGCTGGCTGAGGTAGGCACCTTTGATCAAATAGGGACCCATGCTTCTAGTCAAGATAAGGGGGATACACTCCTAAAATAACCCCTGCTCACCCCCTTGGTAGCTTGGCACACATCGTTTTACGTTTAGGGATTTATAAAGCGCATGGCTACCCGGAGGCATACCAGTGCTGAACAGGGAGGAAAGATATCAAGCACGAAGCCTAAGGGAACAGCCATGTTTTGAGTTTCTTTTTCAAACACTGCTCATTTTTGATTAGTCAGACTTCTGGATCCATATTTTGCCATATTTTGGGGACCAGGTGTGCAAAGAATCTTCCAACCCATCTTGACCTCTTGACTTTAGTTGTAGTCATCAGAAAGTTTGCTCCTGACCTAAGGCATCTACGGGGGAAATAGTGGGAGGTCAAAGTTTGCAGCATAGTTGGGCCTCTCCCGTGCATGGCTCTACGGGCCAGACAGAAGGCCTTGAATTTAATCCCTAGCCTGAACTAATAAAAGTGATACAATGCACTCTGCCCACAGGGGTACCTTGGACCTACCTTAGGTGTGACTAATATGTAAAAAAGGGAAGGTTTAGAACTGGCAAGTGTGTGCACTTGACAAGTTCGCATAGCAGTCCCAGGCTGCACACAGGCTTTGCAATGGCAGGCCTGAGTTACATGTAACAGGCTGCTTCTGTGGGTGGCACAATCAGTGCTGCAGCCCACTAGCAGCATTTGATTTACAGGCCCTGGGCACACACAGTGCACTATACTAGGGTCTGACAAGTAAACCAAATATGCCAATCATGGAATCACTAATCCATAACAACAATTTACAAAAGGAGCACTTGCACTTTGGCACTGAACAGCAGTGGCTAAGTGCTCAAAGCATCTAGACCAGCAGCACGGAGTCCAACATACAGCAAAAACACAGGAGGCAACAGCAGAAAATGGAAGGGAGACCCACACCAATGGTGCCAGGTCTAACAGCAGCCATCCCAAATCTTCTATAGAACTCAAATCAGTTGGGGGGAAACCATTCCTGAGCGCTTGACACAACAAAGCTGTTTCCATGTTAAGCTCCTAGATCTGATTCCTTGAAAGCTACTGCAACCAGGAGGTAGTCGTTAACGCACAGGGGGGTGAAGGTGCCAAGAACACAAAGGATGAATAAAAAGAGGACACAGCCTCCCTACCTCCATGGTCTCCTCGCCTCACTCTACCCAGGTAGTGACTTGCTTCACAAAGGGACCAAACGAACTCCGGTTCACCCCTGTACGTGTAGGTAAAGTCTCATCGTAGGATGGAGGCAAGCTGCAGAGCTGCTGGAGGGCAGCAAGGACAGCCATCTACACTGATGGAAATGCGCTGCTCTCCAAAAACAGAATAGAATCAATAGCAATGAGGCTCCAGGGCTAGGCTTGACCTAATTCAATAGTCAAAAGACAGGGAGTCAAATGTCCTGCTACACAGGTGTGTCGTGGTCCCATGCCTCACTAATGCCGCCTACTCCCTGTCGTGACACTCTGCATAAGCCAACCATTCCTAGACCTCCCCACGCAACTACCGATGTTTCCCCAGCGGTGTAGTCCGTAGGTTTATAGGCTTTCTGGAAGTCTGCAACTGCTGAAGTCCAGAGTGAGCGTGCAAGCGTCCCACCGGAAAGCGCTTAATGATCAGTGCCTATCAATTTGAGCAGTGCTCGATTCACATTGTCACATCATCTCTGAACTCCGAAAAGAACTCTAGGGTTCTACTCAGGGATTTACTCTGTTTATTGAGGCTAAATTTAATCTTGGAAGTAGTTTGAACTCCTGTCACAGAATAACCTTGATTTAGTGTTCAAAAAGAATATGGCCTTCTGTGAAAAGGACTGCTATATGCTAGATGTATAGGTTTTTAGATATACTGGTGTTCAAAACACATTGCCTGTTACAGTGCCAA
Organism: Triturus cristatus; assembly: GCF_964204655.1. Taxonomy (NCBI): domain Eukaryota; kingdom Metazoa; phylum Chordata; class Amphibia; order Caudata; family Salamandridae; genus Triturus; species Triturus cristatus. The sequence continues at coordinate 1,134,887,260 of NC_140582.1, forward strand.
CAAGTTTACAAGCATTGGCAAAGCCATTATGTCTGTCGTTAGCTGCTAGCCTTTCGGCAATTTTTTTGTCATAGTTTTTGCAAAACTTTATTGTTTGTGAAGCGGCTGAACACTCATTAAATCAAAAAAAAAAACTTCGGGCAAAAACAAAAGTCTTTTTCTGGTCCTAAAAGAGTACACCTTACCATGGTACACCCGACACTGAAGGGCAATACCTTGTGTGTGGATGTGCTCCTTGTAAAAAGGCAGCATGGTGTAACTCATAGTGCAGTCAGTTAATTGCTGAAGTGGGCTAAGTCTTGATACATGCCGGAGCAGATGAAGGAAACATGTGAATAACACAATCACAGACTAATGGATGACGTCTGGCTGAAAACCATTATAAGTAACTATGTTATACATATTTTTAGTAAAATCAAAAGGTCTTCTCTAACACAGACCTAAAAAAACTATTGGTCTAGCATTGGCTGCTAGCATAGCCTTTGAGTAAGGAGGCAAGATAAAAAGGAAGAAAGGGAGGAAGGAAGGAAAAAATGACAGAATGCAGACTAAAAACGTAATGAAGTGAGACCAAAAAAGAAAGGAAGACAGGCAAAAAAGGAAGTAAGATGGTCAAAAAAGGAAGGTAGAAAAGAAAAAAGGAGGAATGGAGTGAGTGAGTGAGTGAGTGAGTGACTCAAAAAGAGAAGGCAGTAAGGCAAACATGAAGACAAGAGTAAAGTAGGGAAGAAGACAAAAATACTGAAAAAGAAAAGACAGAAAGTAAGTAAGAAAGAGAGCAACAAAGAAGGAAGGAAAGAAAGAAAGGGAGGAAGAAAGCAGGTGAAATGAAAGAAAAGGAAAAGAAAGAAATAATGAAAGGCAAAAAAGAAAGAAAAAAGGAAATAAAAACAACAGGATGCAAAAAAATTAAGGTAAAACATAAAGAAGGGAAGAAGGAAATAAAGAAGACAAAACAGGAAGAAAGAAGGAAAGAAAAAGTGAATTAAGGCCAACAAGAAAGAATAGAGAAAAGAAGGCAACAAAGAAAGGAAAAAAGAAAAAAGGGAAGAATGCAAAGAAGAAAGAAGGAAAAAAGGTAAAAAGGAGGAAAGAAGGAAAGAAATAAGGCAAAAAGAATGAAAGAAAGTTCGAAAATAGAAAGTACGAAGGAAAGAAGCAAAAAAAGAAAGCTGGAAATAAATAAAGAAGGGAAGAGTAATAAGGAAAGAAAACAAAAAAGAAAGAAGGCAAGAAATAAATATACAAATTGGAAAATAAAAAGGAAATATGGAAATGAAAAGGAAAGAATGCAAAAAAGAAAGAAAGAAATAAAGCATGAATGAAAGAAGGCAAAAGAGAAAGAAAGAAGGAAAAGAATGAAGGAAAGGATAAAGAAGGAAAGGAAAGAAGGAAAGAAAAAAGGAAAGAAAAGTGAGAGAAAGCAAAAAAAAGAAGAAAGAGAAAGATTGGAAGAAGGCAAAAAAGAAAGAAAGATAAAAGAAAGAAAGAAAGAACGTAAAATAGGAAAGGAGGAAAGAAAAAAGGAAAGAAAGAAGATGGAATGAAGGAAGGAAAGAGGGTTCACAGTATAAAATATTGGATGCCAAAATCCACATTATACCCCACCTATGTTCTGATAAAACTGTTGCAAGTGTACTGCATTTAAACATGATCAAGTTTGGCTTTCTTCCTGTGAAACGTTTATTCAAAAGAACCATTGGTGAAACACAGCCCAGGAACACAATTTGGTATACTGTGAAATAGCAGCAGTCCACTTCTAAATGAATTTACAAGAGCATTGGAGGGAGACAGGAACTGATAAAGCTGGAATGTGCCCTGTGCTCACTTCAAATGCATCCTACTATCACATCAGGCAACAGTGCACTAAAGGGAACTAAGTTGTGTGTGGCTGTCCACCCTGAGAAAGAGCAAAATACAGAGCATCCAAATGAAGTTAACCAGAGGCTTAATCAGACTTGTCCCATAGTTTATGCTGTAGTAGACGGAAGCCAAATGGGAATAACACAACAGACCAATGGGTGAAGAGAGGTGTCTGATAGTCCCTTTAAGTAAGTATATTATACATATCCTTTATAGTAAAATCAAAAGATTTTGGCTAACTAGACCTAATAACAGGCACCAAAATTTTTACTCAAGAATTTCCAGATATTTAACCAACCTTAACTCACAGCAGGCATGCATTAAAGCACTAATGAGCCTATTTACAGGCCCCTTGCGAAGTTGGTGAATCACTTTTAATATGGGAAAAAGTGGCTTGTAAATAAGCCCCTAAGTTCTTTCATTAACTTTTGTGTTTTTATCCAAGGCTTCAATGGGGGATCTGTAATTATTTGTTTATGGCACAGGAATAACGAGTATGTACATTGCAAATGTACCTTCAGATCTAACCTAGTAACCAAACTCTTGCTAGGAAGAAAGATTAACTCTGTCCTCTCCAATTATGAGCCTGCTACTATTTTATTGAGTTCTGCCTTTTTTTAGATTTCGACCTAAATACAGCTTTAATTGTCTGTTATTGAAGACACAGTCTTATTACGAGCTTGACGGTCTGACCACCTGATAACCGCGTCTGTGTCATCTATGCCATCTCTTCGCCGGTGATCTACCACCCGCCATATTACCAGTTGTGTTGTCTGAAATGCTGACAGAGGCCACGGAGATCTTCCAGGTGGGACTGTGGCAGTCTGCAATGTCGGCGGTGTGTCCACCAATGCCGTCATGTCCTTGGTCTACCCACCGAGTGTGTTACAACTACACAGTCATAATTGCAGTCTTCCAGCTGTGGTCAACAAACTGCAGTTAGCCAACGGCGGTCGACCACCATATTATGCATGAAAAACAGCACAATAGTGACCATTGGATGGATTTAAAAAACACACACCTGATGTGCTTTGGCAAGTGGACATGCCTGCAAATCCCACTATAAAACACACCCTATCCCTGACCACCATCTTTTGCTTCACCACTGCAGCACAGCAAGACAAGCACCTGCGTTTTCTGCATTTTTTAATAAAGCTCCTCTTATTTTCCTCTTCCTGTTTAGCACTCTCCACCACCTGTAATTTTTGTTTTGCACCTTTTTACCTCTATCGCTTGTTTTTTTTCATTCATATTCTCATTCACATTTCTTGTTTTTACCGTGCCTGGGAAAAACACACTTCACAGTGCAAGAGTTGACAGTCATGGTGAAAGAAATCATTACAATAGAGCCACACATTTTTGGAGCCAGGAGACTCCTCTCAGTAGGGAAAGTGAAATGTGGGACACATATACATCTGAATACTTTGCTTTATGGTGTCCTGGGCCTATCAACTTAAACTATTGATGGCATGAGTGACACCATAACAACTGTGTACCACTAATATATGTGAGCTGTAAAGGAAACTCATCTCATTAGCAGTGCCAAGTGACCCCTTGACTCGGCGCTTCTTACATGATGAACAATGCAAAATTTACAACCCGGGTGTTTCCCTGTATTAGACATAACTAGGCCTTGGAATGGACAAATACACATGTTATGACACACTGTGTTTGTAGCAGTTTTGTGAAGTTGCCATGTCTATCCCTAAAGCCAAAATGTCACATATCTGCACATCTTATGAGCTGATGAAATCTACTAGATCTATTCAATGGCAACAAATGTCTAGTAACCAAATCAACTCCACACAAAGACATGACAAAACTAATCTCTACCTATTTAGTTCCATTCTGGGTCCCCTTTTACCTTAACACAAACAACTTGGATGTATGTACTTCACTTTCACCATTAACAATGTTCTCTATCTCTCAACAGGTTGATCCATCACTGCACCTGCAGAGAGGTTGGAAACTGAGTTCCTCTCCACCCCAGGATGAAGCCCTCAGTGATTCCAATGGTCCGGAAGAGGTGGACGTGGCTGAAGATCCTGGCCCTTCCAGTCAGCCTGGGCAGACACCGACAGTGGGGCTCACTGTGCCCACTACAACACCTCTCACCAACACTGCTACATAGCAGCCAACCACTGCCCCCCCCCCACCTGTGCACCTAGCACAGACAGTCCCATCCTGTGCCCCTCCAGTCCTGAATTTTTAGACAGCTAACACCAACCCAGTCATTGAGGGACCTGGGCCCAGTGGGAGGGTGCAATTTATATCAAGGGCCCAGGGCTATGGGGGTAGGCATCTTGGTAGGGTAACCGTGGGCCCAGAGACTGAGCACATGGACACCCAGGCTGCCATCACTCATATCCCAGGAGTCTACCAGGACTCGCAAAGTGTCATGGGCCAGGTATTGGCTGAAATACGGAAAATGAAGGAGCTGCAGAGGGGCACATACCGGGAGGTGTTGTCATCAAAGCTGAAGTGGGCGGCATCCACACTGAGGTGGCCGGCATCCGCAAAGAGGTGGCCTCTCTGGTTGTGGTGCTGCCGAACAAATATACCACCCTCTGCATGGCTTTTCCAACTGCATCTACCCCTTCCTGTGGTCCAAGTACATCCAGACCATCAACATCTGCCGCAGCCAAAGGAAAGGAGGCCCTGTTACAGGATGACATGCCTGCACGCACCCCTGTCTCAGCAGCTCCAGATCCCCACTCTGGCAAACCGAGGGGACATCCACGGAAAAAGCCAGGAGCTCAGGATGGCAAGACAACCAACCACTGCCAGTAAGAGACCTCGACCCTAATATCTTCCTGTGTGTGCAACAAATTCACTTTGCTCGAATATTTCTTTCCACTTTTCCCTATCTGATGGGAAGAGTATGTGGGACTTTGGACTCCTGATCTGTTGGACTCCACTACTATGGTTTCATCCACCATGACGGAAGACTTCACTTTTTGTTGGCACTGTTTAATTTTAAGTCAGTTTCTTTATCTTATCCTTGTTCACTTCATTAAAAACACGTTGCCAAAGCATTGTCTCTTGTTGTAATTCTCATATATGACAATGTTAATGTACTACCAGGTGAACTTTACAATGTAAAAACTAGGGACTTCTGGAAGCATGGATATGTTATATGTAAACAATGTTAACCTCAGGATCACTACCATATCACTACAACACATGCATACAACTGTCTGGGATGATAACATCTTTATTCCAGTGTTTAAATCATAGGCTGACATGATGTCAGACACGGAGCAAATAAGACATGACTCAGTTATTTTGGGTCAGTGATCACATAATCACTTGCAGACTTTCACAACATGGAAGGAGGGAATACATCTGAAAATTTCCCACACAATAGGCAACAAAAAAATCGGTCTACATCAGCTGGAGCCATACTGCCTAGCTCACAAAAGGAATTCTACATCAAAGAAACAAATAAACAGCCACATGTCAATACAACAGTTTCTGAATGCAGACTCATTTTAATCCAGTGTTGTTTGCATCTGGTGGAATCTAACAAACAAATGTCAGTGATGTGCTACAAGCACTTTTGCCTACAATGAGGAGACACATCAACAGCTACATCCAGTTAATAGACAATGAGGAATTAGCTAACGTAAAGTCAAGGATAGCATGAATTGGGCACACCACAACATTGTGTTGGATCACATGATAGCACACTTTTGCATTAGGGCCTCCACACCACAAGAAAAAAGCTCAATGGAAGCCAAGTAACATCCATTCTATTGCTGTGCAAGCTGACTTGGTACCGGCTTTGTACAAACTCTGTGACAGACATTCCCAGGACACATCCATGTTTGCTTCATATGTCTGACCAACATCATATACCTGCTAATGTCACAACTGTGAAATGTCCAAAGGAATATGACATGGTGAAGGTACCTAAAACAAAGCAACACAGAGAGATTAGCTGAGAAAACATACATACAACACACATCACATTGTCAACTTCTAGAGAACACAACAGTTGCAGCTGAACAATAGTACATTTACAATACAAACACCTTTCCCCAGATATTTCCAGACCCATATATTCCTAGTATGTAGCATTAATATCCTACTCACAACATTATCACAAGAATAGCCAAAGTCATCACATCTCACACCATACTTACACTCAGGAGAAGTAGCTCTGGATAAGATCCTGACGCAATTCAGGTCCTTCCTATTTACCACTATCCTCATCTTCATTTGGCATTTAAGGGTGCCTACCTGGTTGGTCTTCATGGCCTGCATCCTCTGCAATGTAATTGTTCCGTTGCAGGGCAATGTTGTGTATTATGCAGGAGGCCATGGTGATCTTACACATCTTTCTCGGGTGAGTAGAGGAGGGCTCCTCCAGTCTTGTCCAGACATCTGAATCTGGCTTTCAGGAGCCCAAAAGCCCGCTCCACTGGCCGCCTTGTTCTTACAAGGGCCTCATTGAAGCAGGCTTTCCCTGCCATTGTAGGACTCCTCAGCAGTGCCAACAACCATGGCAGATTGGGATAGATGAAAGATAGACACAAGGGCAATGTTTAGTAACACACTTTCAAATTCATATTATCTGAATATTCCCCACACAAATTTAGGACAGTTCACACTTACCTACAAGCCAGGCCCTCTCCGGTAGTAGCTGTGACATCAGCTGTCGTATGGTGCTGTTCCACAGCACAAAGGCATCATGTGCTCCTGGGAACTGGACACAGATGTCTAAGATGTACAAATCTGGTATGCAGACAACCTGCATGTTGATAGAATGCAAGTGCTTCCTGTTTCGGTAGACTTGTTAAGGTGAGGTAGGAGGTCAGGTTCCAACTGATGACATAAATCCAGGATCCAACTGATGACATAAATCCAGGATTGTTTGACCATTCAAACGGAATGTTGTGATGATATGTTGTTCCTCCATGATGTGTAGGTCTGGAAATGGGTGGTATACTGGAGCCTGGCATCTCTTCCGTCTCCCAGGGCACCTATGTGGAGAGTAACACAAAAATGTATCTTGGTCTCAGTCTGCAGGGAAACATATGTGAAGAGTAAAGCTAAAGTCATTTGCCTGAACTGCAATGCTTCTTGAAGTAGGACACAGTTTACATCATCATTGTCAGATCTTGAACATCCACCTGTCATCCCTAAGCTGGCCTTCACAGGTCGTTACAGAACTGTGCACATTATCAATTGAAAGAATTTAAATTGCCACTATAATGAGGGTAGCATATCATGTATTACCACTAAGAGCAGAGTACAGTGTGCTGCACACATTTTACCTATGAGCACCGTAATGCACTACACAGATGACGTTTTGTTCTGGATATGACATGGGATGGAGCCTCTCAAATGTAAACATGTTTGCCCTCATTTGTGGTGGTGGTGACACACTTAACCGTCACAAATATCGTCACCAATACTGTCTATACAGCCGCTAAAATGGCAGAAGCCTGATCTCCATTTAGGACAAATGAAAGGCTCCGCCGCCTGCGGTCATTGAACACGCCTTCCACAGCAGACACAGCGATAGGCTAATGTTCAGGAATGTGAACACTGCAGCCCAATGGCTCGGTGCATGAACGCTCATGACTGCGTACACCCCATACATGTACCCCGCATTTTGAAAACAAACTCACGTCCCTACTGACACTGCTGCAATAAAGACCAATTCTAAGTCAGCTGCAGTGTACCACCTCTGTGAGCAACCATGCCAGGCCAAGCAGGTGAGAGGGTGCCTGCCTTCACACAGACGAGTTGGAGACACTTGTTGAAGAAGTCCTTCCCCTGTATGGCCAGCTCTATGGCTCACCAGAGGAGCAGTTAACTTCATACATGATGTTTGAAGAAATATGAAAGCTCATCCTTACCATTTCCATAGGATACTATGTGCCTCCGAGTCCCAGAGTGAAATTGCAGACGCATTTGTTAGGATGTGCTGTCCCTACTTAGGTCAATCATGTGATGGATGATGGTGCTCTGTACTTTGCCGACAAAAAGCTCCATAGTGATGTGGGAGTAGCCATATAGCCTACCCCTGTGGCATGAACATATAACGGCATGCTAAGTGTAACATGACCTATTATGAGTTTCACATGCAGATCATGTTCAATCTGCAAAGAAATGACCATGTTTGACTTCATGGCGTGTATGTATCATATAAGGTGCAGTCGTAGTGATCTCAGGTATGTGAATAGTACCCCACAACACCTAGCACACATAAGTCCTCCTTAACGTCTTGGCTGGGAATGAAGGATATGTCACAAACCCATTTAGAGAGCAAATGCCCTGCATTGTATGGCCAACAGATGAACAGTTACCCATGTAAAGCTTGGGAATGTGATGGTCATGTGGAATCACTATGGTAAGCCTGCAGAGAGCAAACCCCAGAAATGATTCCTACCCGCTCTGGCCCAGGTTGTAGCAGAGGTATATGTGACATAGTACTGTAGTACAGTGTCCTCGCCCTGTAGATCTGTTGATCCCTAGATAGTGCTCAATTTAGTAATCCTGAACAATTTGTTGGCCTAATACTTCCTACATATGCTACCTATAGTATTGTACCAGACAAGACCCACATACCTGAGTCTACTTGACATTTACCCACATTGTCAATGTGTTTTACTGCCTTAAGACAGGCTCCTCACTACCACAAGTCTGTTGCAACTGTCCCATGAGTAGAGCTCGAATTGTGCAGGCATATTGTACTATTGTTGTATGTACTGTGCAGATGGTTGGTGAGTACCGCAGTGAATTCCATCACTGCATCGCCAGGTGTGCAACATTGAGCAACCAGACAGTATGTACAATGGTATGTTGATGTTATCCCTGTGACAGTGCCGCAAATGGCCAAATGGGTATCCTTTGCTGGCAGTACATCGGCCAAACACTCAATCAGATGTAGTACTGTTTGACATTGAGTTCTCTACATGGCCACTACTTGCCAAAGTATGAGCACACAGTGTGACACATGCCAGACCTTTCATGGTGACCCAAGTATTGGGATGTTTATAATTTAGTAGTAACAGTTATGTTGTGAACAGCATGGATAGAGTCACAAGTCTGGGGTGTGAATTTGTCTGTACACTCATACACATGTACTTTAACTGTGATGTGTTCCCAATGGTGTGTAGTGGTACAATTTGACTGTGTTCACAGTACAGATGTTATGGCCCTGGGCTACGTGATGTAAGTAGGCTGGCATTGTCAGTATATGACCTGCCCTGAGTTGGGTGTAGTCATCAGATGACTAGTGTATTATGGTTTCATGTCAGTGTGTATGGTAAACATGGGAGTCTACACATTTGGGGTGTTGTCAATTTAGTCATGGTCGTGATCAAGGGGGAATGGGGACTGTGTTATTAGGGGACTGGGAACAAACCATAGAGCTTAGGAGCTACAAAGGATTATAGAGTCACTAATGAGAGCTGTGCTCTAGTTGTTGTCTGGCACCCATAAATGGCAGTTGGGAGGTGGGTACGCAAGTGAGTAAAGCACTGCATCGCTCTAGCAAAGACTTTTATTTGTGTGATTTGAATTGCTGTTTTTACCAAGAAGATTTTAAAAAGAGTTCCTTTTTAACCTCAGTTTGTAGGAAACTTCCTTTAAGACATCGCATGAGCAATGGGGATTGGGAACCTTTGGGGCATATTATCAAGGACGGCGTTAAAAATTATCGCCGGTTTAGCGGCAGAAAACTACCGCCAAAGCGGCGATAATGGGCTTGATAATATGCCCTTGTGAATTCCAATAGAAGTCCATGTTCTGGTGTGAACATGGGCTTCTATTGGAATTCTCCAGGGCATATTATCAAGCCCATTATCGCCACTTTAGTGGCAGTTTTCTGCCGCTAAACCGGTGATAATTTTAATGCCGTCCTTGATAATATGCCCCTTTGTTATTAAGGGAACTGCGAGAAAGCAGTGGGGCGATGCTACTCCGCCCTAGTGGAGGAGCTGCCCCTTGTTTAACCTTCTCTTCATGGACAGCAGATTCCCTGAGTCCCTTAAACTTTAACAGTATGCTATGGCAGCTTGGTACTGGTGAGTACACCAATAAGGAGCAGGCATGTCCCTAGGCCTTTGTGGTCTCATGTCATATGGATGTATGTGAGGACATCTCTCCCAATTTTGAGCCACATAGTCTCTGTTAGAAATGGGGGTCTCTAGTTGGAAGAGGTAGGTACCTTTGACCAAGTAGGGGCCCTTGCTTCTAGTCAGGGTAAGTGGGCTACACTCCTAAAATAACCCTGGCTCACCCCCTTGGTAGCTTGGCATGAGCAGGCAGGCTTATCTCAGAGGCAGTGTGTAAAGCATTTGTGAACACATGCAGTAATACAGTGAAAACACTACAAATGGACACCACACCAGTTTAGAAAAATAAGTAATCTTTAACTAGACTTAACACAAGACCAAACGACAAAAAATCCACAATAGAGTATTCAAAAATATGACTTCAGATGGTATAAATAGCTTAGTTCAATGTATATGGTAAATGCGACAATTTACTCTCAAAGTACCTTGGATGAGTAACACAATACAAACAAAAGGGTCGCAGGGAAGGTGATGCGTCAGTTCCTTGCTTCGGGGGAGGTGATGAGTCGGCTCCTTACTGCAGCGCAGGGGAGATGATGCATCGGTTCCTTACTGGAGAGGAGGTGATGCGTCGGTTTCTTACTGCGTTCCGGTTACGATGCAACAAGATGGCTCCTCGATGCGATGCGACGATTCGGTGAGATGTGACAAAATGGCGTCTTTGATGAGATGAGACAACGTGGATGCGATGTGTGCAAGCCCAACAGCTTTTCAATGAAACCGATGGTTTCTTGAGCTGCGACAGGCTCTGCGACGGGCTTCTCCGGTGATGCGACGGCAACCTCCGCGGCGGCGGCACGCTTCCTCCTCATTGCGTCGCGCTTCCAGCTCCCAGCGACGCACAGTCTCTAGAGGGCCCAAAACAACAGCAGGCACCTCTCTGCAGGTAGAATTCCCAGCAAGGGAATTCAGGGGGAGTTGGTGGTGAAGTCTTTGTGTCCCTGAGACTTCAGAACAGGAGGCAAGCTCAACTTCAAGCCCTTGGAGATCTTCCTCAAGATAGTTAAAGTACACACAAAGTTCCATTTTTCCTTTCCTCAGCAATAAGTAACCACTGCAGGCTAACCCCAAACAGCAAACTGCACAGGGGCAGTCTCCTCCTTCCGCTTCCTTGGTTTCTCTCCTTGGCAAAGGTTTGTCTTGATTCCCAGAAGTGATCTAAAGTTCTGGGGTCTGGGCCCCAGTATTTATACTGCAAAATCCTTTGTTCTCTGAAGGCAAAGATTGTCTGTGCCCAGCCAAAATCAGTTCTGTCCTCCCTGGTGCAGCTTCCTGGCAGGAGGTGGAGACAGCATTGCTGAGAGTATACCTGGCCCAGGTAGCTGAAAGGAAATCTCCTCTCCCTACTCTCTATTCTATGAAGGCTTAGGCGAGTGAAAGGAAATCTCCGTCCCCTACTCTCTATTCTTTGAAGGCTCAGGCAAGTGAAAGGAAATCTCCACCCTCTACTCTCTATTCAATGCAGGTCCTATTCAGCCCAGCCCTGACCCATTAGGCTGCTGGAGCCAAGGCACTCTCCACTCCAGCCCCCTGTCACTAACAAACCAGACATGGAATACACAAACTTAGCAGAGGCATTCTGGATGGTTAGGCAAGAAAATACCTACTTTCTAAAAGTGGTATTTTCAAACACAGAATCTAAAAATCACCCACACTAAAAGATGCATTTTAACATTCTGAGTTCAGGGATACTGAACTTTATTTTCATATCTTGTTCATAGGGTCAGTTAGGATTATAAGATGTTATAATCAAACTGCCCATTCCGGCCCATGGGAACAGATAGCCTTGCAATAGTGAAAATCCAAATTGGCTGCAATTTACGATCAGGACATGCCACACACATCAGGGCATGTCCTATCTTTCACATATAAGGCCTACCTTAGGGGTGACTGACATGCAGAAAAGGGAAGATTTAGGGACTGGCAAGGGGGTGCACTTGCCAAGTCGACATGGCAGTCCCAGACTGCACACAGGCTCTCAATGGCAGGCCTGAGTCATATTTTACAAGCTGCTTCTGTGGGTGGCGCAACCAGTGCTGCAAGCCCACCAGTAGCATTTGATTTACAGGCCCGGGGCACACATGGTGCACTGTACTAGGGTCTGAGAAGTAAATCAAATAAGCCAATCATGGAGTCACTAATCCATTACAACAATTTACAATAGGGAGCACTTGCACTTTGGCACTGAATAGCAGTGGCAAAGTGCCCAAAGCATCTAGACCAGCAAAAACATAGCAAAAACACAGGAAGCAACAGAAAAAAATGGAAGAGAGACCCACGCCAATGGTGCCAGGTCTAACAGTATCCATTCTACTTTAGTGTGAATTATTTGATACATAGCAAATGTACACAGGTTCACCTAAATAGAGAGTGTTGTGGCAGAAGACAAATGATGTAGTTTCCATTGGATCGTGTTAACAGTGTGGAATAGGCACTTCCATGACACATCCTTCTTGGTACTACACATATTGCAGGAAAATAGCTGTATTAGGTGTCTGTCAGTTCATCATGAGGTGAGTTTAGGAACATGACTAGTTGCTGTAGCAGGGCTGTGTGTGAAATGGGAAGGGATGTATTAATTATGCCTTTGCTAGTTGATATCACCTAGTCACTGTAGTATGTTAAAAGGGCTGAAGTATACAGGGTAATGTTATTTCCTGCAAATACATGATGATGGAGTGGAGACAAGGTAACTCATGCAATAGTGGCAAATTGTTGTCAAGACTTCATTGTGTGCAACTGTTGAGAACTTATGTTGCATTCATGCATGTACTGATGCCAATGTTGTAGATAATTTAGCCATCCTAGTAGGTGGTGTGATACCTGCACATTTGTTGTGTTATTTGTAATGAGCTGTTCCTTCTGTGTGTCTACGCAGTTAGAATTGACCAAACTCTTATGTCATTTCAGCATCTACCCAGGCAAGCAAAGGAGACAGGGCCCAGGTCATTGGGGAAACAGCTGGCCAAAGTGGACCCAGTTGTGACAGAGATATAGATGTAGCCAGTGGCCAAGAGGGCACCAGTAGTGTTGTAATCAATGTCTGCTGGCCAAGTGTAGTTTTATGATGATTTATTTAGTTTTAGTGTTGGTTGCAGGTTAGTACATCCTTAGAAACAGCCCCACCAGGAGCAGACTGCCTGCTGCTCAGCCCACACTCCAACTGTCACACCTGACCTCAAAGGCACCCAAAACATTCCATTCATCATCACCACTCCAACATTCCACACAACACATTCACACTGTCTGAGCAGCAAGGAGCAAAGCAGCAGGGGAGATGCATAAATACATAAACAAGATATAATATAGCCTCCCCCTTTAAAAAACACAAAAATATAAGAATGCAAGGTGGAATAAAGTATTCACATGTAGAACCCTGTAACGAGAAATTACATCAAAATATACGAATGCAAGATGGAATGTAATAAGAACCCAAGGTGGAAGAAGGCATTCACATGAAGAAACAGGCAAAAAGAAATGAGTTCAATGTCCACGGAAGCAGAGTAGAACAAAGCATCATGTGAGGAACCAAAAATAGGGAAAACAGAGAAGATGCATAAATAAATACCCAAGAGATGCTACACATCCTTCCCCTCTACAAAACAAGTACAACTAATAGAATTAAACAGGTGAAACAGCATTTCTTTTAACATCACCCGTTAAAGGACAGCAGACTGAAGATGAACCCTATCAGTCCCACTAACAGCATACTAGACAAAAACAATATTGCACCTACAATGACCATTAACCACATCAACTGGCCAGGAAAGCATGACCAGTGGAACCACAAAGCATGATACAACTCCATACTTGGAAATAAAACACCATGTAAGAAACTGAATTAAAAAAATATGTGAACACACAGAAGCAAAGAGTGCAACACGCGCAATCAAACATTACAGGTTCAATACATTTTCCTTGGCTTATTTTCTTCTGAGTAGTTCCTTAAATAGTTGAATCTCCAGTTTATTGTAGACATTTTCAGTAGTTGTTTCACCAGCATACACGCATGGCGCTGTCTCCACATCATCGCCAAAAATGTTGTCATCAATGTCTGGTAGCCCAGTGTAGTTTTATGATGATTTATTTAGTCTTAGTTGTAGGTTGGTACATCCATAGGGAACAGCCCCACCAGGAGGAGCCTACCTGCTTCTCAACCCCTACTCCAAGTCTCACACCTCACTTCACCTCACATTCCATTCATCATCACCACGCCAACATTCCACGCATCGCATTCACACTGGCATAATGAGCAGCTAGGGGCAAAGCAACAGGAGAGATGCATAAACAAGATGTAAAAAGTAGTGCCACAGAGGACCCAGACTCAACATCGCCATCCAGAGTGGGACTTCAGTGGCCATTCCCTGGTGGTGACGGACCCCATCTATCCTGGTGCAATGCCATCACTGTCCGCCACCCCGTTTGATCTCTGCCTTCCCTGAGAGGGGAGCTGTCTTCTTAGCTACAGCTCACCCCCTGTCCTCCCAGCTGCCCTGAGTGAGGAGGTCAATTGACCTCCAGAGACAGATCTCTATCAGGCTGACTGCACTGCTGAATGCTCAGGTTCTGGTCTACTTACTGACAGCAGCCTTACACCCACCCCAGCCTCCCACCCCACATTCTTCCTCTACCCCATCCCATCTAAATATCCTATTCACCTGCCTGTCCCAAGCACACACACACACCTGTTCATGCACCTACCCAAACAGACCAATGCAGCACACACAGACACACACAGCCTAAATATCTCAAACACACACCCACACAGCACACACTCTTAACCTACACCCCTACTGACCCCACCAGCATTGGCCCTCAGAGCACAGTTACGCCGGCTGACCCCTCACCCCCACACCTTGGCACTCAATGCACACCTGCACACACACACCCATCAACGTCTCCCACCATCAGCGCAGATAGCACACCTGCACCCACATATCCATCAACACCACCCAACATCAGCATAGACAGCACACTCACAGCACAAAACCCATCAACACACATCATCATCACACGCACAACCAACTCACCCACAGACACATACACCCCATCCCCCAAACCCTGCCCGTCCACTACATACAAACACACTACAGGCCAATGCCCACACTCACCAACGCAACACACACCTACACCAACACCAGACACATCCACTCCCTCTACTTCCCAACCAGAAACAGAACCCATTTATGAATATCCCAGAGCCTCAGAGCGTGAACAGTACTTCCTTTGCCTTGGACTTTGCCCTGCTGGACACCTCCCTCTCTCCCGCCAATCCAGGTCCCCTTTTCCATACCCAGTAACTTCCATCTCAAGAGCCACCATTCCCAAGTCCAAATCCAAAAGTCAGAAAAAAACAAAGACCCCTCCCAAAACCAGAAAGCACTCCTAAAACCAAAACAACCCTTTCCAAGGCAAAGTTCACCCCTCCCAAGTCCAAGACCCCCTTACAATTCAAATCTTTGAGGTGCCTGGCATGCCCACTAGAGGGCCCTTCCTGGGGAGGTTCACCTGGCAGTGTTATGTAGGCAAGTCTGGTGGAGAACCAGTTGGTCACTTGCTCCTACCAGCCCCCATATGGACTGGCCATTGACCTCATATTTCCATATACAGTTCTGTTTAATTCTAAATAAAGCACATCATTTTGTTTGAAACATGTGATGTAACTATGTACTTTGTAATATGTGACTATAGTTTTGGCTCTTACATCTAGTTTGCTGTGCAATTAGCAGAGGTTTTTAAGCCCTGTAAATGGCACCAGTGATGGTATTCCACAGGAGAAGGCTAACTGTTCCAAGGATTGACATGGTGAATGACATGGAATTAGGTGGGATGTCATAGGATGGGTAATTCTTACTTCTCTTGGACAATGTCAACTTCATTTGGATTGAAGATCTCACAATGATGTAGGTTGGATATGAGTTTGATGTGTTGAAGTAACAAACTTGATTACCCACACATAGAGGTAATTATGTAGAACTAATGATGTCTGATTTGGAATGGGCATATGTCCACATATGTGCTTTGGACTTTCACCAAAATCATTTTCCTGTGTCACACAATCAGTTCCTGCTGTGTTTGCTTAGTTGACTTGCACTTCCACATTTCCCTGATTTGCAAGACTGTTGGTTATGATAATGTTAGTCCCGGATATACTTCTGTCCACTGCTACTGTGCACATGGGGATTTGGTGTCATGTGCAATGCTGACTGTGGCCTAGGCCTTAGGCTGTCAGGAACCATGTGGTGGAGTGAGTATTATTATTTATGAGTACTTTCTATTCAGATGGAACTTCTTAATGACATTTCTTTCTTCCATGGTTTGAAGGTCTGGGAATGGCAGGTACTCTGGAGCCTATTGTCTTCTTACTGTCCCTGACTACCTATATATGGGGTGTGTACACATTTGGACTAGCATCACAGTGTCCCCAGTAACATCTGTGAGGAGAGAGCCAAAATAATCATGTGAGCGAACAGTACTGGATATGCAAGTATTACTCATCCATCTACGTAATCACTGACTGACATCAATGTTTACCAGTTAATACTCATTTTGGACTCCACATGTGTGAATTTGAGGGATGTGCACATAGTACATACTCAAATTGTATCATATACACGACCTGTCCTATATATACATATGAACACTTTATTTCCATCATCGCCGGGGTCAAATTCACTGCCGTAATCATGGGGACTTGAGCAGAAATTCTCTACAAACTTGTTTGTGAACTGGTAGTTACAGACCATTTGTCTATAACCGCTGTAGACATGTCCCAACATACTTGTAGTGATGATGACGCTGTAGAAAACTTGAGGATTACTATTATTTCAAATGCCAAAATGGGGACATTCAGAATCGATTGCTGCCTGTGGAGATATACCGTGTGGTAGGCAGTGTTATCCATGGCTGACACAGCCATTGGCTAATATTGCTGCATAAGATGGTCGCGGTCTACTGGCTGTGTCTCTGTATGCAGGAGACTGCCTATGTGGCATACATGTACGTCGTGGTGCGAAAAACTATTCACTTGCCTACTGACACTACTACTATCAACACCTCATCGTCTTTTGCTGCTGTTTTCCATCTCTGGGAGCAATCATGGCATGCTCTGCAGGACTGAGGGCCGCTGTCTTATCTCCAGAGCAGCTGGGGATGCTAGTGGATGAGGTCCTTCCCCTATATGGCCAGCTCTATGGCTCACCAGAGGAGCAGGTAACTTCCTAACACACATACTTCACTTTGTTGGACTGTATTGCTTCCTGTCCCAAAGGCTATGATGTGGCTTTAGTTTCCAGTGTGTTATATGATGGTAATTAAGTCAAATGCTTCTGTCCTACATAGGACATTCATGTAATGGATTGTGAAGCACTGTACTCTGTGTACTTCACATCATAATTGTGACTTTTGTTAAACCTTAGATCATACCTAGGTGGCAGGCACATTTCAATGCATATGTTCAGTTGATGGTGCTGTGTAAACTTTGTGTTACCAAATCATGGTAAAGGGTAATAAATAAGTATAGGCTTATACCCTGAGCTGTGTATGTATACTGTAAGAGGCAGGTAAGGATGATTTGAGGCATGTGTACAGTTAAAATACTTATGCAGGCCAGATCTGTACTCGTCAGACTTAGCTTATGGAACTAGCTATACCACAAAAGCCCCCTCAGAGTACCACACAACAGTCATTTCACATATAGCATGTCCAAAAGATGCACCTTTCTGGATTGAAGTGCTGAGAATATGATGTGCATGTGGGATGAGTCTGCACTGCCTGCAGAGGGAAAGGGATGATGAAGAATTGTGCCTATCATTGGCCATGGCAGAGGTTGAGAGGCACAGTCACTTTGGGCTGAACTTGTGAGTCACAAGTTTACCTCCCTATAGTTCTGGTGATTCTTGGATGTTCACAAATTGATTCTCTTCCCCCACTATTTGTCCAGATTGCCTTTGAGTGTTGTACATTCTGTATGCTGTCAGAGGTCATCCCCTGACCTGATACTTCTTTCCGTTGGCTCACACTGTGGGTGTGTGTGATTGAATTAGGTCAAGTCATTTACTTACACAGGTGTGTTCTAACTCTTCCTAACTTCTTGCTTGCATTGTACAGGCCTAATGCTGATGTGACATCTTGACTGTTCTGGAAGTTGCTAATGTGTGAGACAATCAACTTTTGTGGTTGAGTAGCTTGTTAACGCGCAACAAATTAAACAAGGTGTTCTAAAGTTTGTAAGTGTCATCCCTGTGTCAGTGACACATATGGCAGGAGGTATGTCCTGTGATACTAGTACCAACCACTCAAACTCTCTAACACATTGTATGGTATCCCATTCTGGTGTCCACATGTCCAGAAAATACCAGAGTGTCATCTGTCAGTGTGACACATGCAAGCCCTTTCATTGTGACCTTAGTGTTTGGTGTCAATATGTACTATGATATCAAGCTGTATGTGCTGTATGCATGTGGTTAATGGGCCTGGCGGTTTCCTGGTGTGTACACACATGAACAAGTAGGTTACTCTTCAGAATTCCTAAATGGTGTGTGCCACAGTAGTTCACAGCACACTACATGTAGGATGGCCCTGGCCTACATGGTGGAGGTGGGCTGTCTTTGTCAGGGTAAGACACAACTAGGATTAGGGATAGTCCGCTGATGACTACAGAAGTATAAATGCCCCTATATATGGTGCTAAGCATGTGAGGAGTACACATGTAATGTTTTAAGAATTGTTACTTGCTTGGTCTAGATATCTCCGAAATGTGTGAGACCTCGACATTGATCAATTTACTTGCAGTTACAATGTTTTGCTTAATCTCTTGCATATATACAGGTCAACCCCCATCAGAAGCAGGGACTGTGGAAAGCCATCACCTGGAAAGTGCGGTCCCTGGGGTTCTATCTGCAACTCGAGGAAGAGGTGAGAGGACCTGAGACGCTGGACCCAGAAGAACATGGAGGTCCAGCTGGGGAGGTCCTCCCAATGTGGTAGGGGCATATGCTGGACTCTCCTAATGGCCTACCCAGAGCTTGATTGGCAGTTGAGGCCCAACAGCAGCTAGAGGGGTGAGTATTGGGCTGAGTCATACATTGTGCATTTACAATTTCCTCTTGTTACAAGCTGCAGTTTCTCCATCAACATTGAAGGTGACTCATATCCTACGGATTAGCAGTGCTGTTGAATGTGTAGGTCTTGTTGTTGGTTTATGATGTTTGACCAAGACTTATGTACTTTTGACCAGATCCAAAGCTGAGTCAAGGCACATGTCTATCTTCAGAGTTAGACAGACACATGGCTGAGTAATGTGACAGTTCACCTACATATGTTCGATGTTGTGTTTGACAACTGTCCCACACAGACCACTTGTCTTCTTTATGTCGGGAGTAATGCTCCCCCAGTACTGTTTATCTTTTCCTGGTGATCTCTTACATGTGACATGGCATACAGTGCACATGGGATGCAGACAATGAGCCTTACTTGACCTTGGTAAGTGGGATATGTTGAGCATTATGGGATGTTAAACAACATTGGTGCCATCAGTAATTATGCCTACATAATGGCATGTGTATTTTTAATTAGTAGTGCTATCATCTGCACAAGTGTATGATGCATGATGAAAGGGTCAACATAGGTTAAGGTTAGAGTCCTCCACACTTGTATGTGTTGGCCAATGTTTAAAGGACAATGTTCATTCATGCTGGGATGCAGGTGATGTATACACATGGACAGGAGGAGTGTGTAGACATGGGTGGGTTTGTTAGACATTTGAAGAGACATTGATCTCTCTTATTAGGCATGTTCAATTGTTGAGGTTATGTATTTCATGGTATGTACACTTACATTTGTGTCTCACAAACTTATCATCGAGGCCATTAACGTGGGAGTGTAGAGTTATGTGAACTACACATTTAGACTTTTGAAGGTACATTTACTGACTGATGACATGCATCAGGGAGTGACATGCAGATTTGGTGTGGTCATATGCGGGTTTTTAAACACTCTGAAACATTGGTGTTTGTGCGTGCAAAACATTATGGGTACTGTGATGTGCCTTCCCTTTTGCATAAAAGTGACACCTCATATTCATGGACAGGAGATTACCTGAACCTCTTAAGGCTTTCACTATTCTATTGAGTTGTAGATATGCAGTCTGAGGATGATGTTCCAAACAGTACCAATGTGGACTGGAGATGTCCTTAGCTGTAGGTGAGTTCTGGTACTATGTATATATGTGCTACTTCTGATAGAAAACATGCCAACTTGTCTCCAAGCAAGTTTTAGCAAACCTTGTTGGTGGAGTGATCTGTGCACTTTTGATAATGTTATTGTTAAAATCAGTTTGTACATTGAGTTTACGCTGATGTCTTACACCTATTTCAACTGTCATTTCAGCATCAATCCAGGCAAGCAGAGGACACAGTGCTGATAATGTTGGGAATGCAGCTGGCCAAAGTGCCTGCAGTTGGGAGACTGACAACGATGGAGGCAGTGGCCCAAAGGGTGAGGGAGTTTCCATGGAGGCAGCTGATCTTGTATCATCTTCTGCTGAGTCTACCTCCAGTGGAAACTCCCTGGTGGTGGCAGAAACCACTGGACCCGTGTCTACAACACCCTTGTCTGCCACCCCCTATTCTATCTCCACTCTCCATGCTGATCTCCACCCAGTTGTCTGGCCCCACTCTCGTAAAGAGAGTGGCATCTCTTTTGCTCCAGGCACCTCACTCCTGCCCCTTTCCCCTCAGCTGCCCTGAGAGAGGAGGCTATTGATCGCCTGAGAGACATCTCTGTTGGGCAGACTGCACTGCTGAATGGCATCCAAGGGCAGTCCATCCAGCAGAAGCAGATGCCGGCCTACCTGGAAGGCATTCACAGTATTATGACTGGCCTGCAGAGGTTGCTTCAGGCTCTGACCTGCTCACTGGCGGCAGCCTTCCATCAACCTTAGCTTTCCACCCCACCTCCTGCCTCTTCCCTATACCAATTCCCTTTCCCCAGACCTGTCCATAGCAAACACAGACTGAAGCACACAACCTCAACAGTCACACACAGCACATGCACACAAAAACACAGCAAGATGTCCAGGCATGCAACCACTCAACAGACACTCACCCCTCACCAGCCCTACCACAAACATAACCACAGACACCACACCAACATACACAGCCCTCACACATAATATCCCACCTCTCCAGACTCCCTAGGAAAGCCCTATGTTTGCCCTTGCCCTTATCTCTGCCACAGCCACCCCCCTTTTCCAAGTCCCCTTCCCCTTTCAAACCAATCCCTTCGACATCCCATTCTACACCTCTGAGACTTGACCAACCCACCCCAAAACCCGGCCCAAGCCAAAAATTGTCCAAACCCCCTGCCAAAGCCAATCCAAACCCTCCCAATACAGACCGCAGCTCTTCCAAATAACATCATTGAGGGGCCTGGACTGCCCACTAAATGCCTCTTCCTGGGAAGGTTACCTTGGCAGTGTCAAGGTAGGCAAGTTGAGTGATACAGCAGTGTGATTGGCCCACATGGGACTTTGGAACTGGCCATTTGCCTTTGCTCAGATCCGGCTTTTTGATATGTGTAAATTCAAGTTTGTTCATTTTTGAGAACACATTAGCCCTGCCATTACTTTGCATACTGTTGGCTGCTATTGCTTACTTCAGTACGTGTGGCTACAGTTGTGTTACTTTAACCCAGACTGCTGATCTATCACAAGTGGTTAGTATGATCTGACCTTTGTGCCTGTTTTGGAGTTACAGTGGATGAGCAGAAATGTTCATTGAATGGATATGTGGGATGAATTCCAAATGGGGGTGACATTGCATTGTGTGATATTCGATTTGGTATGTATTTCAGCTTGGCTAAAGTCAGCCTCGTTTAGCAGTCACCTCTCCCTATGATGTAGGCTGGGTATGTGTTAGGTGTTTTAAAGTTAGATATTTGTATATCCACATATGGAGGAAGTTTGAATGTCATATTTTTGTGTAGTTCTGCATGGACATGTGTCCATTTTGCAGTGTGTACCTTACAGATACTTCATCTAGATGTGTGCCACATGCTGTTAGTGCTGTGTTTGCTTTCATAAGTTACACTTATCCATTACCTACAAATGCATGGCACCTGATTATGTTATTGGTTGTCTCTAATATACTTCAGTTCCCAGGTCCAGTGCATGTGGAGTTTGTTATGCATGAGTAACTTGTACTGTGCCCCAGGACCCCAGCCTTTCAGGGTTCCCCTTGATAGAGCATATCTATCCGGCACAGTGTTTCCATTGTTCCCCGAGAATAGTTCTCACACTGATTCTATGTAATCCCATTGCCTTTTCATGTAGGTGGTATGTGAGAGTCGACAACAGAGTTGTTGCAGAGAAGGTGTGTTTCACTTTATTGATACATCTGTACTGATGTTTCTTTGACCTCACAACAGGATCTGAGATGTGTGTAATGTGACTGTGTCACATTCACTATAGCATGTTGGTTAGAGTTTCAGTGAGAGGGACTCATGGTAGTTGTAGTGACTTCAATGTCACTTTAGCAACACTTGGGAAATGGTAACATGAATGACTACTGTAGATCAGCAGTGACATGGCAGACAATTGAGAAGGACCAAAAGACGTGTAGCATCTTAGTCAGACTTACAATCACAAGGCCTCATGGTAGTTGTAGTCACTTCAATGTCACTTTGGCAACACTTGACAAATTATAACCTGCATGACTAGTGAATGTCAGTAGTAACATGGCAGACAAGTGAGAAAGGGCAAATGTTATGTGTGACAGACATTAATAGGTGTGAAATTCATGAGGACTTGGTGTTGTGGAATACAAAATAATACACACATCACTATTACTGTATATAATTTGCTGACAGATGTCCATTTATGTATAGTGTGCCTGTGCAGTACCAATGGTTTGGCCTAGAAGAGCATCCTACAGATGTATGTTTGATGATTGTTAAGAAACAATCACAGACAGGGTTCCTGTATATGTGTAAATTACTTAGGGACGTCAACTCCCTTGCCTGGTCCATGGTGGGATATCGTTTTGCAGAGGAGTCCATGGCAGCACGTAGTTTTATGACTTACCAACTACTTTGTCCATGATAGAGTGGCTTTTGAACATTGTCGGGGTGTTAGAGCAGCGGCAGGATTTATCTGATGGGCTCTATGATGGTAGAAGATGAGTAGAGGTGAGTAGAGGTGAGTTTTGGGCTTATATTCCTCCTTGTACTGATGTGGTGGTCAGACAGCCACGGTCACGCTGGCAGGAAAGCAACTCATAATTGGTCAGGGGTTTCACTGGCGGTCTGAGCCTCCCATGGCCTCATAGGCCAGCTCTGCGGCTGCCGTGCTCAGAGTGCACTGGCGGTGTCAGCGGTTCGGCAGCGGTCTTTGCAATGCAAATCTGCCCAACTCATAATACGACAGTCGGACTGCCAAACTCACCACAGTCAGACTGCCACCACCAGTACGGCGGTCCACAGACCACCAAACTCGTAATAAGGCTCATATTGTCTACTACATACTATATACAGATTTTATATTTTTAGGAGGGCACATCAGTGGCACATTGCTATTGGGCCCCTTCCATTTTGTAACCCTCACCAGCATTATTTATTTTATTATTATTAGTATTATTCCATCTTTTTTAAGAGTGCTGGCAGCGGCAAAGTGCTATCAAGTGACTTGCATTGTGCAGCACCCCCGCCTCACCTACTGTTGCTATAGTAGAAAGTTTCTTTGCTATAAATAAACCATTGCAAGATGGCCACCCTGTATGCATGCATGTGCCTGGCCTTCATTTTGGAAATATTTTGCTAAAAGGCTAAATAAAAATAATCCAGGAGGGCCACAATACCGGAACATGCATATGATGTGACAATCTTGGAATTGCGATTCTTATGCTTAAAAAAAAACATTCCATGGTGGCAACCGGGCCTGTGTGGGCACTCTTGAAAGTCATCAGTGAGAGAAAATAAGAATTCGTAAGCCAGTGCTTGTTTAGTGTTTTGGTAGAAGAACCTTATCTACAATAAACAAGTTGGAGATAGCAAGCTGCCTTGATTCTGGCAATTGGATACACTAATAGAAAGATTTAAGGGTTTATTGCTAGCATCACAAACCCGGGTCCATATATCCAAATGCAGTTTAACAAGCAGAGTTAGAAGAACCTTTTCCATAAGCAGGAGTTCCAGATTTGCCTGGCACCTGTTGAGAGTTATGTCAACCATACCACTGCAAAGTGTGGATGCCCTGCTCTTTTCAAGGATACTGCATGGATTCATTTTATTTAGGTAGTGCACCTTGAATCCACCCCGTCTATACCAATACATCATGTAGGCACCGTGTTTTCCATGACACATTATGGGTACCCTTTGAACAGAAAACATACCTGCGTCCCTTCACTAGAACATCATATTGGTGATCCATTGTCACTAGAATATGGTGTTGGTGATCCCTTCTTCACAACATCGTTCTGTGTTACCCTCCTATTCATACTACTGGGTTTGCACCCTACACATCAGGGTACAAATGTCTGGTGATGAAGAGATTTGTATGGCTGTCCATAACACACCTGTATCAGCAAAAGACTGTGGGCCTCATTTACAATCTTTTGACTTAGGGCAGCACTGCAAACATTGCTGCTGCACTGCTGTGTGTCAGAAGAAAAGGGCTGTAATGCACTGTATATGTCAGATACAGTGCATTCCCGTCCTTTTCCCCTGCTCTGGCGCACAAAAGGTTGCCATGCACAACGCAGGCACCATCACACCACGGTGTAAGGGTGTCTGCGTTTTAGGGGTGATTGTTTTTGTGCAGGAAGGGACACCTTCAATCAATGTGTAAATATCTATGTTTTGTAGTAATTAACGTGTGTTTTTTTTTCTTTTATATAAATGGAAAATATTAATTATTCATATTGATTAGGCCTGGGCGAAAATTTCCGTTCCGC
Organism: Triturus cristatus; assembly: GCF_964204655.1. Taxonomy (NCBI): domain Eukaryota; kingdom Metazoa; phylum Chordata; class Amphibia; order Caudata; family Salamandridae; genus Triturus; species Triturus cristatus. The sequence goes on from NC_140582.1 coordinate 1,134,912,161, forward strand.
TCACGGAAGTTGCAAAGTTTTGGCATTTCCGCGTTCTGCGGAGAACACAGAGATGTCTAAACTTCCGTGATCCGCTGCGAAAGCGGAATTATTTTCTTGTTCGTGCTTTAAAAATGCATGCTCGTGCATGCGGTAGTGATTTATCAGATCCCTGCGTTCGCCAACAAGTTTTTCTATCCGTTCGCATGCGCCACAAGATGTTGGATTGTTGATAGCCGGATATGCTATCCCGCGAGAGTTTGCGATCGCAAACACGTCATTCGACCCGGAACAGGAAATAAGCATCGCAAGAAAGATGGCTGCGCCCATTAGGGACCGCATGGGCAAGTTAGAAATATATTTCCCTGCAAGCACGCAAAAACACATCGTGAACGGGCGGGAAAAGCAATTTCAGCGTCTTCGCGAAAGTTCCGTGTGCTCGCAGAGATTTAAAGCAATTTTGCGATAATTTGCGTAGGGCAACTACGCAAATTCCGCCCACCCCTAATATTGATGCGAATTGAGTTTCTGGTTGAGGAGGGTGAGACCCTACTCAAGCAGCAACTGCTATCTCTGTCAAGGTAATACACAAGCAATCCCCAAATTAGCCTATGCTGAACCCTTTGGTAGCTTGGCCCAAAGCAGTCAGGTTTAACTTAGATGCACTGTGTAAAGTAATATGCAGCACTTCAAACAGTAATAAAGTGAAAACACAACACACGAACATTTCCACACCAATTTAGACAAATAGAGTAAAATGTAGGTGAAAACAACAAAAATCCAATCTGTAGAACCAGAGATGTGCAATTTACCTAAAAGCACAATGCTCCACCTGTGGCTCTCTGGTCGCGCCGGACAAGTTTAGTCTGACCAACCATGATGGAGTGGATACAGGGACCAAGGTAGGCCCGCTGAACAAAGCATCTTAAATCCTGGTTTGCGGAGCATCGAGGTTGCATCTCAGTGGTTCGGAAGGGCTGCAAGGTTGTGATATGTAGCCTTGCATCGTCATTGAGGAAGCCACAACAACAACAGTAAGTATAATAATGTGGACAGACGCCTTCAAGTGGAGATTAGGAGAGGCTTTAATATATAACCCCATCCATCGGCTCTCTCTCACCAACTGCCTAACTACAGAACACTGGGTAGACCTGGTTCCACGCTAGAACATAGAACGTGGAGCCAGGCCATATCACACTTCTTCCCTCTTACATTTGAAGTACAATTTCTCAATAAAAATAACAGCAAGTAACAATAGAAAGAACACCAGAAAGTAAACCGAATCCTTCATCCCCCTAAAATACATAAGAGAGGGAAAACACAGTGGGGCCGATTCACAGAACTAACTTAAGACAAAATCCTAAACTTACTACTTTTGGTATTCACAGAAGTTAGGATTTTGTCTTAAGACAAACTTAAGACAGACTTAAGACAGACATAAGACAAACTTAAGACAGACTTAAGACAGACTTAAGTTTGTCTTAAGTCTGTCTTAAGTTTGTCTTAAGTCTGTCTTAAGTGTGTCTTAAGTCTGTCTTAAGTTTGTCTTAAGACAAACTTAAGACAAAATCCTAACTTCTGTGAATACCAAAAGTAGTAAGTTTAGGATTTTGCCTTAAGTTAGTTCTGTGAATCGGGCCCACAGTGTGTTAGCAAAGTATGAAAAAAAAAACAATTAAAATCTCACAAAATCATGCAGATAATTTGGGCTTTTGCAGATTCTATTACTCTTGTGAGTAGGCTCAGATTCTGAACAAGCAGAAGACGAACCCCCAACAGTAAATTCAGGCTCAGGGATATTCTTTTTGTCAAGCCTAACATGAACAACACGACTATGGTTCCAAATGCGACCATCATCGGTTTTCACAGCATTTTTGAACAGTTTAACCACTCTCTTTACATTTGTGAATTTGGACCAGTTCTGACACCCCACAGGAGCTTTAACTTTGACTTCGTCACCAACCTTGAATTCAATAACCTTACTGGACCTGCGGGCATCTAGATAGACCTTCCTTTTTTGCTGAAGAGACAACTCTTTATCCCTCCGTTTACCAATGTCATTGTTCTTGAGACCTTTATCCAGAATCATCCACCCTGGACATAAAAGAGTATTGGAAGACCTTCCTTTGAATAAATCAAAAGGTGTTTTGCCAGTTGAAGAATGTGGTGTAAATCTATAAGCACAAATGCGATTTTGTAACCCTGTCCTCCAGTTTAAGCAGTTAACTCTTGCCAGTTGAATGCTTTCCTTCAATGTTTTGTTCAGTCTCTCCAGGGCACCATTAGACTCAGATGATAAAGCAAAATATATTTGTGTTCAATGCCACACTTAAGTAAATAATCCTCCATTTCGCCTGAACAGAATTGTGGACCATTGTCCGAAAGTAATGATTTAGGAAAACTCTCACGTTTAAAGATGGAATTTAAAAACGTAATTATGCATTGAGTCGTTATGTACCTTACTGAACTGACCTCAATCCACCGAGAATATAAATCCAGCAAAACAATTAAATAAGGAGTTTGATGTTCACCATGAAGGGGACCAACAATGTCAATGGCAACCTTATCCCAAGGGCACATGGGTACTTTCCGACAAACCATTGGTGGTTGCCTGGGCTTGAGAACTTTGTCACTTAAACAGCAAGGAACACAATCATGAACAGCACGTTCCACCATAAGATCCAAACCCGGCCACCAAAAATCTTGTCTGATGCGTACTTTTGTTTTTGAAATACCCATATGACCTTCATGTGCCATTTTTACAATGTTGTTCCTTAAACTCTCGGGTGGAACTAATCTCGTCCCTCTAGTTAGGATGCCCTCGACAATGGTAGACCTGGTTCCATGCTAGAACATAGAACGTGGAGCCAGGCCATATCACAGTAAGCAGCCCAAACCTGAAGTATCATGGACTGTTAATCGTTATATTAACAGTGAGCAGAACCAACCAGCAGTAACCCAGGTTATTTCTAGGTTTCTCAACAGTGAACAGCACAAGCTCGAAGCATATAGTTTTGACCATACATCAAGACACTTTCACAGGGATGTATGACGTTACAGCGCACACTTTTACAACGCATGCACTTACAACGCATTTTTTACAACGCATAATCCATTACAACGCACTACACTTACAACGCATGACACTACAACGCATTTTTAAAAACTACCATTACAACGCATACCATTACAACGCATAATATTTAATTGCATTTAAGGTAAGTATTAGATAGTATAGGGGTAAAAATTACTTTTCTAACTCCAGGGGGTGCAACAGTAGGGTAAGTGTTGGATAGTATAGGGGTAAAAATTACTATTCTAACTCCAGGGGGTGCAACAGTAGGGTAAGTGTTGGATAGTATAGGGGTAAAAATTACTATTCTAACTCCAGGGGGTGCAACAGTAGGGTAAGTGTTGGATAGTATAGGGGTAAAAATTACTATTCTAACTCCAGGGGGTGCAACAGTAGGGTAAGTGTTGGATAGTATAGGGGTAAAAATTGCTATTCTAACTCCAGGGGGTGCAACAGTAGGGTAAGTGTTGGATAGTATAGGGGTAAAAATTGCTATTCTAACTCCAGGGGGTGCAACAGTAGGGTAAGTGTTGGATAGTATAGGGGTAAAAATTGCTATTCTAACTCCAGGGGGTGCAACAGTAGGGTAAGTGTTGGATAGTATAGGGGTAAAAATTGCTATTCTAACTCCAGGGGGTGCAACAGTAGGGTAAGTGTTGGATAGTATAGGGGTAAAAATTACTATTCTAACTCCAGGGGGTGCAACAGTAGGATAAGTGTTGGATAGTATAGGGGTAAAAATTACTATTCTAACTCCAGGGGGTGCAACAGTAGGGTAAGTGTTGGATAGTATAGGGGTAAAAATTACTATTCTAACTCCAGGGGGTGCAACAGTAGGGTAAGTGTTGGATAGTATAGGGGTAAAAATTACTATTCTAACTCCAGGGGGTGCAACAGTAGGGTAAGTGTTGGATAGTATAGGGGTAAAAATTACTATTCTAACTCCAGGGGGTGCAACAGTAGG